>NC_142611.1:63804060-65054060 GCF_059453375.1 Lepisosteus platostomus | reverse complement strand
CAAATATTTCGTATGAACAATTAACAATACTTTCACAATAATCTCTCCAACATCCAAACTGAATTTCCAGACAAAAAACAGTCTGCGTTAGGCGGTGTGGGGTTTTTCTTGTGTCTAAAGAATCCATTAGCAGGGTACGAATGCATTGTTATCTAGTCTCGAATCCGGGGGACTGTGGAACCAGGTGTGAGGGCGCTAATTGTTACTGTGAAAGAATGCTAAACTTGCAGACACAGTTGTACAGACCCGTTTTTTTCAGTTAAGCATAGTGGGGATTCAAAGCCGAGAAATGCTCTTTATGGACAATAAACTCTTTTCGGCTTTTCTGTTTATAACAAACGATCTGGTAAAAAGTACCCCTCTATATGTTTGCGAGTGTTCAGAGCCGATTTCCCATAAGTAGACTACAATAACTATCCTTACGAAACTGTAAAAATAAAATTCCAGGGTAAAAGAGATGGAAGAAAACACTTGTGTAAATTATTTTAGTATAATGCAATTCGTTTTCAAATGCCCCGAGTCCATGCGTTAAAATCGTTTTCTTCGTAAATGTGCACATTTTTTAAATGTACAGTACGTGTTCAAGTAATGTTGTAGTTTGTAATAGAATTGGTTTGATTTGTACGCATTCCCCAAAACGAAAACATTATTTGTTTAATTTGTAAAACATTATACAATATTATTATTATTATTATTATTATTATTATTATTATTATTATTATTATTATTATTATTATTATTATATTTTTTGTGATTATTAAAAATATTTGGGTTGGTCACTTGCTTCGTTCTGGCAGTATTGTATTGGTTGTGACTCAGGAAAAGGCATAGACTCGCGTTTTATTGCAAATTCCCTTAGAAACAAACCTTTTTTAAAAAACAAAACCCCACCTTTACAAAAAAAAAAGTTTAATTAGGCCATTTCTTCGGTCGTAAACAACATTTATTTATATTTATATAACGTTTTCGATACATACATTTCCTGTATCTGAATTATTTTTAAGGATTAAAATCCTTCAAAATAGGAGACGAGACTCCAAAACTCTTCGAACACTTTCTAATCCGTCTTTGACTTCATGCGCTCTGCCGCTCGCAAAATATTGCAGTTGCGTGCGATAGTTTTTACTTTCCCAGTGAGGAAGAAAGGAGAAACGTTTTGATTTCTTATAACACGTCTACCCCCCCCCGAAAAGAAAAACAGACAGCACGACAGACCAGCGAGACTGGACCTGACTGACGTGGCCCGAACCGCAGCACCACCGCGGCCCTGCCGAGCGCGAGCGGCTCCAGGAGTGTTGTGGCGCGAGGTCATTGCCGGTGACCCCCTCTGTCGGCGCCATTGAAACTGGAAACGGCACTTCCACGGTCACAGAGAAGCGCTGGTCCGAACCCCGGAGCAACACGAGAGGGTAGAATCGGACAGCCGGGGGGCCCGGTGTGTGCTTGTTGGGAATGGCGGGGGCTGGGAGGGGGGGGGTATCGATTGATAGACGTTCTAAAACGTTTTTTTAGTTGACTTTAACGAAACTTTTAAAAAAACACAAGAATCTCAACATTTTCCAAAATAACTGAGCATCAGTGTAAGGGAATGAATAGTCCAAACACACGTGCGGCTCTTGCAGTGACTTTGCTTTCATTGTCTCCGTTTCCGGCTCTTTCCTTCCGTCTGTCCTCTGTGTTTCACGCTGTGTTAAATACACCAGGACACCCAGACTTCGTTATTATTGCAGTATTGGGAAGCAGAGAGTTTGAGTCTGTAGCTCTGGAGGGAATCAGGGGAGCTGGGCTCCGCGGGAATTAAGTCCCGGATGAAGCGGATTTGTTCCCAGTCGCCTGTATCGCGTGTCTCGGCACCGAGTCATCTGTGTTTATTTAGAATTGCTGTTGGGGATTAAAACACGACTGAGCGCGAAACCGCGGCGCACAGACCACCGTTTCGAGCTCAAACGTCCACATTCACGCCAACATAGATATTTCATTCCACCCCGCATCCCGTGCGTTCTGCCTGGGAGAAACACATCCCCTTTCAGCAATGAGATTATTAGCGGTGATCAGGATAAAGGCGTTTTCCGGCGCCTAAAAGCACTGCGGTAAAATAAAAATAAAAAAAATAAATTAACAAATTAAACATACCATTATTGAAGTAATTATTATATTTTAATTGATGCACACACTACTAATTAATGACACAGGGTCGCCATGATTTATTATTATTAAAATAAACAATCCTGCAAAACGCCTAACTCCGGTGAAAGTTAAATTTCAGGTAACTCGATGGCGCGGAGTCGCAATACACAAGCACGCGGAGACACAGGAGACTGGGGCTGCAGCTCCCGAGGTCTGTCCGTGATGAAGCAGCCGGAGGTGGTGCACAGTCGTGCGGGCGGAGAAATCTTTGTGCTCGCAGGTATAATAATCACGCGCCACGGACAAGGACAACAACCCAGGTCTCTGCACCGGCCTGGCTTCTGCGCGCGGCGAGTCAAAGACTGCAGCCCTTCGCGTCGAGCCAAGAAAGTTTAGCGATTTTACACGAACCGTAAAATAATGTGTTTTTAAACATACAGGCCTTTTGCACGGACACCAACTACAGGCTTCAATATCATGTGCGTAATGGCGACTTAATTACATGAAACTCATAGGCCTGGAGTTCAACTTGATTGTTCGCATCTTTGTTTCAAATTAAGGAGAAATTCTAACATTGGATTGCGAGTTTTTTTTTTTACTGAAAAATATTTATCATCCATCACTTCGCAATATATGTACCATGTTGTTTCAGTTCTAAATATGATTAAATTAACATAATATGTTTTAGGATTCGAAGAAGGAATTTCCCGTCCTCGTATCTTGTATAAAGTACATGATGTTTTTTTTATTAATTTTGAAAAGTAAGAAAACATATAAAAGTCCAATGAATATATGAATCAGCGAGGTTTTGTAAAGCAATCATACGAAAGGAGAATTAATTCATTCTCTTTTGGATAACTGAACGAACAGACAAGCCTAAACGAAAACAAATATTACAAATATCAAGGATGAGTTCACGTTTAAATCTCTTTACAATTAGGTCTCTCAGCATTACATTAAAAATAAATAAATAATAAAAACGCACAAACACAATGAAATGTGTTCCACAGATTTTTTTAATCGAAAAGAATAACATTCTTAATGAAAATGTTAATGATTTAATGGAAATGCTTTTAATTAACAAAATATTAATGGAAACGGATATTGATTGCTTATGATTAAAATAAAAAAGGTAGAGAGGGCATGAAAATAATTAGTGATTATGTAGCTAATTATATCTATTTGTTCTGGTTACTAATAGGTTTTTCATTGAAAAACTTGAACCTGAAAATAAAACTATAACACTACTGGAATTGAAAGAATTCTAATGCTTCTGTAAACGAGGTTCATGCTAAATTTCGTACAAAAATTGTTTTTGCCTTAGCTTCTGTTAAATCTCTTAAATTCTCGGGTTTTTTTTAATTTTAATAAAATTGTAGTGTCCAGAAATGGCCATTTTCAAAATCAAAATAAGGCACTAATACATAAAAAACAAAATCATCCCTGAACTTTCTAAAGAATTGCTGCTCTTTTTTACACACAATAATCAGCATATTTCAAGGCAGAACGTTAGTACATTTATCTTGGAATTATTTAGGAAACTTCACAATACTTTCGAAAAAAAGTACAGCGGAATGAGTCTACACAGTCCAGATTTTTTTTTTTTAATGCGTACAAGAAAGTGAATCTGCTGAAGGACATTACAATAAGAGCTCAAAAAGCAAGAAGAATATTTAGTTTGCATATTATTCAATAATGTAAGATGGTGTTTGGCTAAATAACCTGATTCAGCAGTAGTTTAATACGCCTTTTCGTAGTAAACTTACGATGATTTTACCGACAGAACAGCGCTGGTTTTCCGTAGTGAAACAAGCCGTGATCGAATTTCTTCTCCGGATTCCTTCGAATCTGTGTTTTTTTTCCCCACTTTCGATGTGAATTTGACATTCGCTTGCTTGTCGCGTGCTTGATTTACCTCTGTCGCCTGCGAGCTTCTCAACTGGTCGCGCGGCTCCGCTCGGGCCGAAAGCCTTTCTCTTTGTTCCCCGGCGGGAGGGTGCTTTTACCCCGCTCGGCTGGCTAGATGGCGCCCTTGCTCCACGCTGGAGCTCCGAACCGCTACAACTTGACCTCGCTGACGTCACCGCAGTCTGGAGCACCAAGGCCACTTTCAAAACCCCATTGGTCTGAAAATCACGTGGCGGGCGCTGTGCATCCATAATTATGTTGCTGATATTTTTTTTTGCCCCCCAAAAAGATGTCAGCTCCCAACTGCCGTAATCTTCCTCGCAGCCCTGACTCCTGAACCAACAATGTCATGTCCCAACAACGTAGCTACGGGGTCGTTTCTCATGGATTCTCTGGTGGGACCCTCCGCGTACCGAAGTGAGGGGTATTCGGCCGCCTCCGGGATGTACATGCAGACGGGCGCCGAGTATGGCTGTACAGTGATGAGGAACTGTGGAATCCTGCCTTCCTCTCTCCCCAAGAGGGACGAACTCAGCCCGGTCAGCCTGCCTCTCGGCTCCTACCACCCCTCGCCTTACCTGGCGCAGCTGGACACGTGGGGGGGCGACCCCAAGGGCTCGTGCAGGACAGACCAACCTGTTGCCAGACCCCTGCCCTCCTGCTCCTTCCCGGCGGGCAACGTCAAGGAGGAAAGTATGTGCTGCATGTTCCGGGCGGATGTCAACGGGGCCAAGGGGCCGGGGGAACCGACCACCTACACCCGACTCGGGGCGGAAAGGAGCCCGCCAGAGCGCGCGGTGCCGGTGCCCGGCTACTTCCGCGTCAGTCAGGGTTACCCGGGGGAGAAGGCGCAGGAGGAGGGGGAGTTCGGCCCTGGTTTCTCCTCGGTGGGCAGCCTGGCGTCTCCCGGCGAGACCGCCGCGGGTGCCGGGGTGCCCGTGCCCGAGGCTTTCTCGGAAAACGGCGAGCACGACCGGGACTCGGGCCCCGCCGGCATCAAGAGCGAAGACGCCGCGGCGGCGAAGAGATTAGCCGAACCCGAGCCGGAGCGGCTCTCCAAGACGGACAGCAGCACGGACATCTCGGACAGCGAAGCGAAAGGTAGCCGAACCCCCAACGACAACAGACACACACCTTTACAGATTAGCGCCCTGCAGCTGCTGAGCTGAACCACCCGAGAACACAAGTTTTCCCTAGAAGACTGCATGCGAAAATGGCTCTTGGAAAACTGTTTGAGCGGGGCTTATCGGGGGAGCAGTGTTATTAATATTTTTACATTCCGTAGGCCCACGTAAAAGGTCTAAGAAACCAAATGCAAAGCTTCTGTGTTTTCTCCCTTTCCCTTCAAGTTTTTAAAGTTAAGGATACTGCTCTAAATCAAGCGTCTTTGTGGTCGCGCGTCGTCTCTATGCGTGCAGTTACGCTAACTCTCTGGTTGATTTGCGTGCAACGAGGCGTGCTTTTCATCAACAAGGTGAGATACAGAACGCCAATACTGGGCAGGAGGGCCAGGAAATCTGCGACCGCAACCTCCCCCCCACACATACACACCTCCATTAATTGACAGAAAACCTCAAGACACTTGCCCAAGATCAACATTTCGTGGAAGCGGAATTATTATGTTTTGCGTGTTTAAAGGGAAATAAGGCGTTGCTTGGTCGCTTTTCATATTATCAACACACACAGCACGATTAAAAGCACTGCTTTAAACGGTGCCGAATCGCCTGATAATGAATATTTTCAGTTCTTTGAAGATGCGGGGCTCACGCGGGTAATTATAGGAGACGGGTCTGTGCTAATTCTCACCAAGGATGATGGAATTTCCCTATTCACCTCTAATCATCTTTTTATTTGACAGGGATAATGGCCGGCCGTGCCTACCAAGAACAGCGTTTAGAAAGCGCTAGGAAGCCCGCTTCACGGCTCGCAGGAGCGCGAGTAAATACAGTCGCAGATGACAGGGCTCGGTCTGCTTATGACTTGTGTTACCGCGCTGTAAAGGCGAAGGGGCGATAAAACGAGAAGAGCGGTAATTGTGGTGGAGGAATCGGATACGACTGCAGGGGAACTCACCGAGGCCGGCTGCGAAATAAAACAGCCTTAACTTTTTTTCACGCCCTCGGATACTTGATACCTTTATGTTTTCTGACGTGTTGCGCCCAAAAAAAAAATATAGATATATATATCTATATATTTTGAAAATGATCTGTCGCCGTCGAGGCAGGCCCGATACTCGAACCGTGCGTCTACATTTCACCATGAGAAGATCCAACGTCAGGCTCGGTCTTTCTCAGATTACAAAGAAAGGTTTCAGAATATTGACTAGGTAACATGCCATTTCTACTGCTGATGCAGAACTGATGAAAGTAAAAATCTGTGCTTTGGCTTTTATGTAGTATGTACTGGGGCTAACCGACACGAACTGCTATTACTCTATTCTAATATCAAGTCCGTGGTGTTTGGGATGCGGTGCTCGATTCGCTGTAGTACAAGTAACACCAAGTACGTGGTTTATCCCTTTAAACAGCAGGTTTGTCTTTGCGGTTATTTTTTTACGAGATCTTGGAAAGCTAATTCACAGCCAGGGCTCCATAAAAACAGAGGTGTGTTCTTTTTTAAGTGGGACTTTCTAATAATAAAAACTAAGATAAGCCGTATTGCGTTAATACACGAAAGAACTGATCAACATTTTCAGTGTCTGTGAAATGCATGCGCATATATACGAACATATTAAATATTAATAAAAAAAACTTTTTTAAGAGGTTCAGTCATCTTCAATAATAATCCTCGAATCCCCTCAAATCGATGCGTCATTTGCCCCACATTGAGTTTATGTTGTTGTTTATAGTCACTCGTTTTACTGTTTTCAAATGAAATATTTAAATTTTCTCGAAATAGCATAATGGAAAAATTAAATGTGTCAGTTATGCTTCGAATACATAAAGAGAGAAAGCAGTAGACAAACAAGCAAGGTTCTGTGATAGCTACATGTGTAAATATATTTGTTGTTGACTTTAGTGATAACGAAGTACAATTTTAATTTTAATATATCGATTAATTTGATTGAACATTATATGCACGAGTTAGGCTCGAAATAAAGTCATAAAACAGGAAAACTGGGCTGTGAAACACACTCACGCATAGACACAGTAAACAATACAGCCCAGTGTTCAGAACGATTCGGAAATGTTGGCACGGAACGCAGACCTGATATTATTGTGGTTTCAGGGCTGGTTTATACAGTAGCAGTACTGTGTGATAAAAATAGTGAGAAAAAGGAAAATGATTTTTATTGAACATGTGGTTTATAGTTTCAGCCTGCTGTGTCACATAATCCAGACGGGAAGTAAATAATACTTCGATAGAATCTCTCTTGGATTGTTTTTATGATATGCCTCGCGCTTAACAGTTCATATCGCCTTTAATGAGTGTTGTAGGCGAATTAACAGCTCATCTTTATGTGCCGATTATATTCACGAGGCGGGTATTTGTGAGATGAAGGAAATTATACTTTGTGAAGATCCTGTATTGCAAAAAAAAAGTGTAGCACTAAAATGTAAACACCATAACACACCTCGCTAACAGACACATTAATAAACCTTTAAAGAATCCACATTTTTATATTGAAATCGATGCAACATGCTTTGTTACTGTATTATGTAACAATGCATGTAGTATATCAATTAACTGCAAATTCGTTTAAGGCTTTATTTGAATATTAAGTGCAATTAAAAACTAAAAGTAAAAAAAAAAACATCTGTTAGATTTTTAGTTTTTCGTTCATGTTTGTATTGGATTGATTTAATAATATAACTACAACCTAATCGTTTTGGGTTTTTTTATATGAACAATATTAATACGTCACCTTAATGGTTATTTTATTAATATTTGAAAATCACACCCAGAGGTTTACTATTTGTGCAATTCCTGGAATATTAATTCCAGCAATATTCCATAATAATGTCTTACTTGTAAAACAGTTTGAGATTTCTTCACGAATAGGTGACTAGAACGTATTAAATAGCCTGCGCGCTCTGCGTCTGCTTTGACGTTTAATTGAAAACATTCGAATACAGAAGGATACGCCTGAAAATCTCATTTAAAAACACCGACACATAAATTCTGCTCTTTGTTTTTTTGAGGGAAAAGGTAAAGTTGATAAAAAATTGTTTACTAAATGGTATTTAATTAAATGGGGAAGGTATAAAACTAATTTTCCCTACAATCAAAACGCGTGCAGGCGGTTCCGATCCCCGATCAAATCGGAGAAACTTGCTCGTTCGATCTTCCTGTCCGTCCGAGGGGAAAGTTCTGAATCTCGTGACAATTTGTGGATGATTCTTCTCTGAAAACCCCAGAACTGTCGAGAACCCGTGTCTGAAAATCAAAGCCGCGAGGCAAGCCGCAGATTTCAGAGGAGGCTGACCAACATACTCCCCAAAATCACATTTTAATGTTCTTCCTCCGCAGCTGAAGGGCTTTTCCTCACAACAACCAAAACCATAATTTTACAAATAACGGACAGATACACAACCACACAACATGATGGGTCGCTTTTAAAGTATCCTTTAATATTTATGTGTAACAGTTATAAAAGACGTGACTTTTGCGCATTAGTCCATTTTTTTCACATCACATGTTTTTTTTTTCTTACTGAAATGGAAATATACAGTTCATTAAAGACATCAATTACATCTTTTAAAACCTTAGAGCTTCGCTCGCAACTCCCAGCCTGCCAGGGGACCTGGGAGCAAGCTGGCGAGAGGAAACGTGCGCGTCCTGTACCCTCGAGCTGTCCTGTCTGCTGGGCGAGGGGACAGTGTCTGCTGGGCCGTCAGCCGGGTGTCTCGAGACAGGCCAACAGCCTTTCCTTTCCGATTTCAAGGGCAGCTAGACGCCGCGAGAACATCCGCTCTTGAGACGGATGCGCTTACGCGCTCTTCCCGTTTGTCAGGCGTCTGTTTCTTGTTGATTTTTGTGTGTGTGTGTGTGATTTAAAAAACAGAGACCGAAATGCTGAGCCATTCGTGTGGGTGCTACATACGTCTCCGTCTTTGTTGTTCCCCGCAGAGAACTCGAAAGCCGAAAAAGTCGCAGGAAACTGGCTGACAGCGAAGAGCGGGCGGAAGAAGAGGTGCCCGTACACAAAGCACCAGACGCTGGAACTGGAGAAGGAGTTCTTGTTTAACATGTATCTGACTCGGGAGCGCCGCCTGGAGATCAGCCGGAGTATTAACCTCACCGACAGACAAGTGAAGATCTGGTTTCAGAACCGGAGAATGAAATTGAAGAAACTCAACAGGGAGAGCCGAGTGCGAGAGCTATCTACAGGTTACAGCTACACCTGAGAAGCCTTCCACCGCTTCCAAACAACCACAACAACAGCAGCAAAAAGATTGAAATAAAAAAAGCAGAGCATGCAGTTTACGTCGTCCGACAGCCAAAAACATAAACTCAGTTTTTTAAAATAAAACCGACGAGTAGCATTTCAATACAGAATTTAAAAAAAATGGGCAGGTTCTCGAGTCAGGTGAAATATCTGTATAACCTTTCGATTGTTAAAGAAATATCTTTGTAAGGACTTTCTTGGAAGTGTGGGGCGCTGTTCTGACAGCGATACGGTTTTGAAAATGGAATTATATTGTTTGTGCATTGTGTCCAAAGTGAAAATGCGTTTCTTCCCCTGTCTGTATGTAAAAGAAAAAACTGATACACACTTTGCCCTGCAATTTCATTCATCGTGTTGAAATTTCTTTTATGTTATTTTTGTGGATGTGTTATTTGTAACGAGCTGTTGTTGTTTTTTTTTTTCCCCTCCGGTGCACTATTTAATATGACCTGTTGTATTTGCATGTACTTTGCTTCACTGAGCAATAACATATCTGATATATAGAGAGAGAGAGAGAAAGAGAAAAGAAAAAATAAAAATACAATTTTTTTGTAGAAAATCCACTTGAATCAAAAAGACTGCAGAGGGGATTTGGAAAGTTATTTTCTCCCAGGAATGTTCCTTTCCTAACCCGTTCCTGTTCCCCCGCGCTTGTCCTTTATGGCTTTATGGGAGAAGGAGAGAGGGAGGGAGAGAAAGAGGGAGAGAGTGTGGGTGTGTGGGGGGGGGGGGGGGAGAGATCGTGGCAGTTTTAATATAAGTGAGAGACCATAACGTTGATTTAAATATTATCCAGGTGACCACGATAAGTCAAGGTCATAAAACAGTAATGTCAGGACGGTCCTGGAAAAGCGCTGGAGGTGTTTTTTATGATCTGCAAATATAATGTGCCGCAGCAGTAAAAGATGCGTTAAAGGTGAGCGGAGGAGGGCTAATTCACAGCGCTCGGGCTGCGGTGTGTGGAGTCGGGACTCACTCCGCAGGTTCTGGTATTGACGCGACATTTCATTTAGGATAGCGGCGCGCCACTCACAGCAAAGGAACGGATACTGGAGACCGGAGACGGGCTAGCTGGCCGCCGCCGCCGCGCGTCCGGGGAAGCCGAAGGTAGGACGAGACATGGCGAATACTTTTTTTCTCTCTCGGAGACGCTGAGGGCTCGTGCTGCTGCCGGGGTTCTCTGCTCAGCGCCTCGCGCGTGGCTTTGATCAGCTAGAGCTGCAAGATTCTTTTTTGTGTGTGTGTGTCAAATAAACACCACCTTCGTGCACGGTTCCGCGGTGGCGGAGGACGGTGGGGGGAGATGCTCGTGGAATATTCCTCGCGCCGCTGGGAGTTTTTCCTGTGGCTGTTGTGCGATTGTGTCTGTGAGACTTTGAAGTTGGACGAGCCTTGCCTGTGTCTTTTTTTTTTTTGCTTGTTTGCTTCTTTGTTTGTGATGGTCACCGTCAGAAAAAAAAGTTGGGCTGTGCTGTCCCTGGGGTGTTCGGTGCAAGTGCGTGCAGTCTGATTTGCTTTTCCGTTGGCATAGCGATGCAGTTAGAGAGCGATTATTCAGAGCACGGAGGGATTACTGGCAGTGACTGACAGACACTTCCTCAGGTACGTGCGGGGAGTGAGACCGGGGCCGCTGACTGGCACTTCAATAGAAACAATCGCTTCCTTATTGAAATGTGTTTTTGTAATGCCTTTGCTGACCTAGTAGTTTGGGGGTTGTTGTTTTTTTCAGACGTTTGTGCGCTTAACGAAGTGTTCACTAGTCAGGCGGGCGGAAGGCGAGCTTTTTTGGTCAGAGGCGATGTGCTTCTGAGAGGCAGGCAGCGACACTGGGACGAGATGAGAGCTTCTGGGTGAAGAAGCCGGGTAGTGCCGGACTCCCCCCTTCCTTTGTCCATCTCTTTTTATAACTTCTGCGTCTTCCAACTCTTCGCCGGCGCTCCTCCTTCAGAGCCTGTCGTTCAGGCTGGCGGTGTATCAGAGTAACCCCCCACCACCACCACCACCCTCCTCTTCCCCGCACACCCCCCCCCCCACCCCTCTCCCTTCACGTGCAGCTGGTGCGTGGTTTAGGTAGTTTCATGTTGTTGGGATTGACTTCCTGGCTCGGCAACAAGAAACTGCCTTGATTACGTCAGTTCGTCTTCATCAAGGGCGACAAGTTCCGTCACCTTCACTATCCCAGTCCGCGACTGGCGTCGTACAACGAACCGCGCTCCTCCGCGCCCGGGCGGGCGAGCCGTAATCCCCTGCCCATCACCTCTTTTTATTTCTCTTTCTCTGTGGGAGAAGGGGCACTTAAAAAGGAAAACAGCAGCGAGAGGCTCCGAGTCACGGCAGGGATACAGACAAAAACTCGCGTTGATTTCTGACCAGCAGCGCCTCTGTGACCGGAGCTGGGCTTTAAGAAAACAGCCGTCAAAATGTCGTGTTCCCCCGTTGGAAACAGGCCGTGCATAGATCACAGATCGTATCGTTAGGTGTGTGGCTTAGGATTGAAGACATGCACAAAGGAAAGAGGTGTCCCCAGCCCTCACAGCAGCGGCTAGAGGAAGGATGTAGAGAGAGTTTGTTTACCAACAGCGCCTACAGACACCCTCTAATGTATTGGTGCTCGGGGGGAAATAAGTCTTATCGCACAGACAGTGGCAGCGCCACAATTGGCCTACGTAGAAGAGCGAAGGACAGGGGCGGATTAGTGGTGGCCAGCCGAGCACGGTGGGCTAGCGCGGGTCACCGTGGGTAGGAGGTATCCTGCCCCCCAGCATCGCACAAATCAGGCTGGAGCTAAATGCCACATCCAGCTGATTTCCTGCCTGCGGACAGCCGTCTCGCGCGCTTCTCCGCCTGGCCGTGCGCGGGCGTAGGTGCGCTCACGCTCTCTTGCCTGCGGCTCGGCGGAGATGCCGCAGCCGAAGGGTGATTGTCAGCGGACCTGAATGGGAGTGAATCACTGTTATAAATAAGCTGCAGAAACATCATGCTGAAGATTGATGGAACCCCGGCGCATCCATTTAGTTCTTTGCGAGGGATCCCAGTTTAGCTGGGAATCGTACAGTAATAGACAGGCAGCAGGTATGCATTAGCAGTAATTGAAATTGAACAGTACGAGCACATTTCCCTGTCATCCACAGGCACGCTCTCTCCTCCAAGCATTCTATGTATATAAAGACAACAGTGAAGGATATATAACGGTACTTAATGTCGCAAACACAAAATCTATATCATACATTATGAGGTGGTACTATTATTGCTAAAAGAAGTAAAGTGTGCTCGGGTATAATGGACTGGTGATGATGGAAGTGTTTTTTGGGTTTAATAAAATCTCAGTTGGACTCAGCCGGCTCTCATGTGTCCTTTCAAAAACAGGTATTTAACACAATATTGCCAGACACGCACAATGGAGTGTCATCGGATTTTTGAAAGCCGCAAGGCACCATCCCCACAATTTAAAGCCACGTAACACCACGGGGAGCATAAATATGTCGTGTCTGCGAGGTGTCCCATCGCAATGGTGCACCTTTCCCCGCGTGCCGCCGCGCCGTGCCGCGCGGCCCATCTGAAAGGTTCGGGTCTTCCGCGCGAGCTCGGTGTCAGCCTGGCTCGCGGGTTTCAGTCACGGAAAGGAAAATCTCTTTCTCCCCTTCCCCCCCCCCCTGACGTCCAAGCAGAAACCGCTACCTTCAAAAACAGAACAATTACCTTCTGGTGCAGGCACTGCACGGCCTATTGATGGAGTGTTTGCCAAGGCAGAAATGTGAAGACGAGGTGGTTTGGGGATATTTCCGTCTTCTTTAGTTATATTAATGGCGAGCGAACAGCACTAGCTAATTGTGAGAGTGTGTCATATATTTCATCTCGTGTATCAAGAATGCACTGTGAATGTCAATGGGTGTCCCCTCGCGGAGGGTATTAGCGCGTTCATTTATTGAGAGTTATGGAATACAGAGAAGAAAAAGAACATGTTATGTTTGCATTTTATTGTCGTTGTTGATACTGCCACAAGTGCTATTTATGACATACGGAAATATCTATAGTGCATGAAAGATCTTTTTCTTGGCTTCAGGGGACACATGGCTGATATGTCTCTGTGTTTGCGTGGGGAGCAGCACAGCGATGCTCGGTGATATTAAGCAGCCCGCTTTGGCACAGCGCGGCGGGTACCTTTTCTTTAATAATACCGGACTGCAGTCTAAGATCGTCTTTTTTCTTGTTCATTTCAAAAGATGACATAATTAATCCAAAGCAAACAGATACCTCCAAAATCCGACAGGCACGTTGAGAAAGCTGCGGGCATTTTCTTCTCTTTTACTTCAGCTGAATGTTAAAACGATAGTTAAGTAAATCCTAACTTATTTTAAACAATAAATACACTCGTGCCTATCGCCCTTTCCTCAGGTGCTGTAAAATTGCCTTTTTTTTTGCAACCCGCGTCGTCTTTGGATAAACATAATCATTATCACTAGTAACTAACAGTATAGGAACTAATCGTTTTAGTAACGTAGTATTTGTAAATGCAGAACAGAAGATCTTGTATTTACAGATGGGCTGGATTAGTGGGTTTCTTAGTATTGCAGTACTATTCTCACTGTGTCTTCAGCCCTACGTGTCTATGTTTTAAGTAATATCTGTAAGGTTTATTACCGAAGCTAAGGTTCTGTGATATGTCGTGTATAGTCCGAGAACTGTGTGCACACTGTTCCGATGCACGACGCTGGCCATCTGTAAAGTGGTCAATCCTGTCGCTTTTATTTTGAAATGTATTAAAATATTTTAATGAATACTGAGGTGTACCCAGATGCACACAGATGAAAGATAAGATGGTATTAGACGAAATGGCACGCAGGAAAAACAAGTATTCATTGGAAGCTGACCCCTAGAATGGACGGCCAAGTAGGAAGTATGGACGTCAGATTGTAATATCAGAAATATACTGGTATCTGATTGTATCATCGAAATGTTTGCCTTTCGGTAATACTGCTGGCTGAAACTTGTTGAGAGAGCTGTAGAAATCTAAGCTGGTGTGGAAGTTGCGCAATTTTCTTAGTGATGCGTTTTTACAGATGTTTTGTATGTATTTGCCGTCGGTAAATACAATCTGTTTTCATCGCAATGGGCGTTCATTTTATTCAAGCTGGGAAGAATTTCACATTTCAAGTTTTGGCATCATTATCATTTACAGCTGTTTGTTTTGTTTTTTATCTAAGTCGATATATGTACAGCTCCGTGTGCTCGTAAAAGGAATGTTAAAACCTTTTAGATGGTATCTTCGGGGGAAAAACGACCTAGCGAGTTTTAAATAAATATTAGACATTGAGAAAATACTCACTTCTCCTTAAAGCCATCTATAATAACTTTTAAAAGAGTTTAGCACCTAATAGTTCATCCACTGAGCTACTGTCGTTGACACTTCAGTATAAAGCACTCTAGACCAGATATACATATCTACATCCCCCAAAAGTTAAAATGCCATTTTAACTATGTACGGAAACCGCGTAACCTATTGAATTGCAGACGAACACACGCATATTTTATATTTTAGTAGGCACAGATTTGTCCTCTCAGCACGGATAATTTGCCTCCTTTAAAACTAAAATCTGCAGAGGATTGTTGAGTTGTGTTTTTCGGTGATCGGAAGAGAACAGATATAGAGTAAGGCTGGCGTTGCGACTCGGCGTGCATTTCCTACTCTACTACTTTACAAACCCTCTTTCTTCTTATTCGGGCTTATTTCCTAGCTCTGGTGGTGGGTTTTGTTCTATATATTTTTTAAATTTCCAAAACAGATATTTAATATAATTTTAAATTTTCAAAAACAATTTTTCCCCCCCGTATTTCTGAGGACGGGAGCCACCGCGGACATTTTCGGAATCGGCTCTTACTCCTTTTCTGCTGCCAACCGAAACGCAGAACAGAAAAAGACATTTTCTTTATGGTCGACCCATAAAAAAACAAAAACAAAAAACAAAAAAAAAACACTAAACAACCCCAATTCCGCCAACAACCACGAAAGTGGCTGTCGCGTCATAATCACATCGTCTACCAAGGGAATCAGTGTAAATACCTGTAAATGTAACAAGAAAAGTGAAATTATATGAACGCACACACCATTTGGGCATCTCAGGACATCAAAATCTGCTCCAAAATCTAATCTATTGAAGAGAAAAATACAACAACGCTTTTTAAAAAATACAGAATACGTTTGGTGCTTTTATACACATTGTGTAGTTATTATTTCAACAACAATCATTCTTACTCTTCCTATTATAGACGTTCAGCAGTTCTCTTCCTGCAATGCGGTAGTCTGTATCATTCCCTGTGTCTGAAATGGGTCTCAGATGGCTGTGCTGTGTGTGTGTGTTTTCCTGTTTTCCCGGACTGGTGTTTGTGTGGGCAGAGGACACAGTTGTCTGGAATCCAAAGTCATTTTCACGCGGGGAACCTGCGCGAGCGGCCCTGAGGAATGCCGGGTAAACAAAGACCAGCACGGCTCGCGGGCAAGCCGGGCGCGCGGCCGCTCGGGTGGGGGAGATCGGAGGGAACATCGGACCCTCGCAAAACTTTTTTCCTTAGCTTCCAGCATTCTCCGGTTTCGCCGAGGCTTTCAAACACCGTACCCCTGTTATTCATTTCGAAAAGCTCTGAGCCGATTAAACGCGTGACAGGCCGCTCTCTGTCTTTGAAGAAAATCTCCGGCTTTCGAGAAGCTAAACATTAATCCACAGACCTGTGCTGTGTTGAAGATGCCGATACTCGAACTTCTCCGACAAGGAGTGGTTTTAAATTATAGTTACGTATTAGTGTTGCTCATGTCGCTGTTTTGTTGGAATTTGAGTGGAAGATTATACTTGAAATTTACCCGGGATCCCTCTCTCCTTCCTGGTGTAATTATTGTTAATGTACAATCTCTAGGTTTTGTTATGTTCCCTTTATTGAACAAAGAGCCAGAAATCAAATTAATCAGAATCCCATTAAATTCTGGATGATAATATCCTGGTTTTCCTGGTTCATAAGATAATTGGGGATTTATTATAGACGAACACTGACGGGCTGTGGGACGATTAAGGGAATGAAATCGTTTAGCTTAATTAATACAACGAATCCGCGCACTGCAGAAATAATTGAGGCTAATTAAAACCCTACACGACTACAAAGCCGGACTGCTCGTGCAATAAAACCAGCTCATAACTTTCTCGCTTGATAACTCTTCGGAAATCGAGAGCGGCTTTATCGAGATCAGCTTTTGTCCATTGTAAATATTCAAACCGCTCAGACAGTTGTGTTTGCCTTTTTTTTAACGCTCGTCTCATCTTTGTCTGTGGCACAAAATATTGAGCCGATCTTGCCTCTGAGCGGCCGCGCCGGTAACGACGACTCGGCGAGTGCGAGTCAGTGGTTCTGGTGGTGGGGTTGGCGGTGTGTTATTTCGGGATCCAGGAAATGTAACAGTTGGGATTTTATGTTGGTTATGACTTCAAACGTTTAAGTAAAAAAATGAATATTATTCACTAATGTTTTTTGTTGTTGTTGTTGTTGCTGCTCCTGCTGCCGTTCTGCCTTAGCATAGGACATACTGCGGAGGGTAAAGGTCTTTTCCAATAGGATTTGCCCCCTCTTCTCCATTCTCCCCAGTCACTCTGCGGTCAGGACGAGCTGCGAGTCACACAACAGCCACACAACAGCCACACAGTAGCGAACCTCCAGCTTCAGTGCACGCGCACGTACGCTCGGCGACTTTCCCGCAGGAGCGCTACCGTGCGACCTGCCCGTGCGTACTGTGCTCGCGAGGACGAGCAACGCGAGCGAATTCCAGCGGGCAGGGAGACGGTTTTATTTTCGGTACAGCGACTGTGTGGCTTCGCTACACATCAACCAAACACATCAGCAAGAAATTCCGTTTCCCATCGTATGGTGTGTTAGCACGGGACAGTGTGTTAGAGTTCACGTTCAATTCATGACATACACACATAAAATCGTTTTTAATTAGCACAATCCCTTCAAATCTCTTGCACTTTCAAATGAAAAAAACAAAACAAAACAAAAAACACATGAGCAGATCCACAGGGATCATTTTTTATTAAGTTATTTGGTTGGTGGAATGTTGAACACACATATCAGAGTTGACGTGTCTGTGTATTGTCGATCTGAAGACCAGCAGAGACAGGATAGTTTGAGTTTGAAATCCCATCACAATGTGAACTTGACAGTGCACATGTAATTGCAGCAGAATTCGATATTCCCATTCAAATAGCTACTGCTCATCGGAGCTGCCACACAGATAGAAGCGCGTTTGTACTAATTTTATCTGCGATTTAACACACAAAGCAGCTGGGTCTTATTTTTTTCTTCTGCTGGAACACGTTACCCAGAAGAGTTATTGTAACGTCTGTGCAAAAGGATTACAGTGTTCATCACGGCCTTTTAGAAGTGACACTGGAGCATAAAGGCTAGGGATTCTGGCGTAGCGCGTTCTCAGCAAAGCTGTGGTGGGATTAAGCTGATGGACCGAGACAACCCATTCAAATTATGGCGATATTTATGACAATTAATAACAACGCAGAGTTGTACAATAATGGATTTGTAGTGTTTTACGAGGCAAAAACGCGGGATCCACATCTAGGTAATACGGGCTTCTGCATATATCACGCTAATGCGGAGAATTGGGCCTGCAAGCTAAATTACTGTTTGCCTGCGACCTCTGACTCCGGAGCCACGTTATCTAAGGTGAACACGCGGTGCCGAACTCAGGTCCTGCTCCCCAGTGGGCCGTTTCCAGCGCAGGTTCAGCGTGCCAGCGCAGGCTCCGGGGCCGCGGTGACCTGAGACACGCTCAGGTTAGAGAGGGAGAGGTTAGCGGCAGGAAACCGGAGAAGGGCGACTCGGCCGCGCGAGGTTCTCCGGAGACACGCACCACAGCCCCGCGAGCCGGCTTCAAAGGTTACAGATCCATCCGCCGCGGGCGGCTCCTAGACTTGAACTCTGCCTCCTAAAATGATAAAAAAACACACTCTAGCTTTCCCTTCTTGGAAAGTTCTACGATGATAAATTTAAAAAAAAAACATCAAACAACTACAGTAGCAATAATAGCAACATTTCGATATGTATTTATATTATTTTTGCCTTTATTTCTGTTTTTTTAAACTAGTGGATTTAGGCTCCGTTAATTAAATATTCTACAGATATTTGCATGGCGTGTAAATACACATAGGCCAACAACAATTATCAATAATATTATTAGAATTATTAATAATTGTTATAGGTGTCTTTGTAGATATTATTGTTCTATCAATTTGATAGAACTGCTATCATATGCTCATCTGAGCGCTTTTCATGAAGGTTAAAGTGCTGTATAATCGCACAGACGTACACCAATACACGTAAGCGAAGTAAATAGAAGGAGAAATACATTTTGGACCTTACAGAAAAATAGAAATAGCATCCCGATCGCCCCATGTATCGTGTGTGTGTGAACTTTCAAAGAAAGTACGTTAAAAACTCCATATATCGAAATTGTGCTGGAATCGAGAAATTTCGCTTTTGTAAAATAATTTAGAAGCCCGAGGCGGGTCATCTCACCGAGACAGACAGACTGATAAAACTGTGTTCCACAGTAACAGCGTTTTAGAGAAAGGCGACGTTAGTGACCCATTTCTGAAAGAGGAACGCGACGCCAACGAAAGTTAGAGAACAACCATTCCTAGACACGCTGTCTGTGATCAAGTTCGTTACACGGTCGAAGTATGGTTCTTACCCTACGGAATTAGAACAACGACGTCATCAAATTAGTGACGGAGGGTCTGAATACCGAGCCCACTGACCCCAAAGCCCAAGAAACAGCACGGGTCAGACCCAAAGAATCACACCCCGATTCCAGCGCACATCGCTGTGCTCCCGGTTTCTGGTCTGTCATTAGCTGACCCTAAAAAAGAAGACAACACTATTGTTAATAACTTCAATTTCATATTTTTTTGCGCTGCATATTAGGTCATTTCCGGACGCATACAAAATAATATGGTTAGCATGAATGAAAAATAAACAATTTTTTGAAATATAAATGTATTTTCATACACACAGAGACACATGCATAGACTAAATACTTCCACACACGTGTATATATATATATACATGCATCGTCTATGTTCGCTCCGCAGTGACTGTGGATTACAAAAACGACGCTGATACACTTGTTTGGTAGACCACATTAATTGGCGCATTTATTGCTTATAAACCTCACAGCAGGCCTTCGGATTTTGTCACCAGGAAACCTTTCGTAATTACGCTGCATTTAGGAGTTGTGTTTAATCACGGATCAGGAAGCGCTTAATTAACACAGACCGCGATCCCAGTACACGGCTGCAACTGAAAGTCCCGAAATATCTTAGAAAAACAATATAATAACATTTACGAAAATTCTAGTAATTGTGATATTTTAAAATAAAATAAAGCGATTATGGACATAATTACAGACATAACAATAACATAACAACAACAACAACAACAACAATAATAATAATAATAATAATAATAATAATAATAATAATAATAATAATAATAATAATAACAACAACAATAATAATGACATTTTTATATGTTTACAGCGAGACGGGAATTTACATGAAATCGCATTCATTACAAAAATTCTGAAACGGAAATATGGTATAATAATAACTAACAAGAAATATTATTTGAAAGGGAATTTAACTGGAGCCCAAGAAATACAGAGCTGTCGCTGTAGACATTATTGTTATTGTTATTAAAATAGCTAATATTTCAGATCCTTCCCAACTGTTCTTTTCTTAACGTGCTCGGTTAGTCTGTGTTTTTTAAATGGCTGCCCGGATCGTATTACCGGACAATTATTATTTTATTATTATTTGAGAAAATACCGAAGGGAGGCCCCGTTGCTCCTCGCTGATTTCTGACGAGCCTCAGATTTCAGTTGACAGTTTTCGTCCCGCTGAGCCGAGAAACGGGCGACGGGCGCGAGTGGAGCTGGGCCGAGCCTGTCGTCGCGGGGGGAAGTGGACTGCGTGTCCCACGGCGGGTGCACATCGCCCCGAGCCGCCCGAGGCCCTGGCGAGAGCGTCTCCCCGTCCTGGGGTTTCTCCTGGGTGCTTTATAATGTACCATTATTGCAGGGAGTGAGGGTGGGTTCTATCGCGGGTGAGAATTTCATAAACCCTTCACTGCCAATACACTGCTCGCTATCTATCGCTATTTGGCTAGATCTCTAACCAAAAAAGACACTTTTATTTTCCACATTTTTCGTTAGTTTTTGTCTCAACATTCGAAGTGTTTGCATGCGTGTGATTCCTTTGAAGGGGGGTATTTGAAAGGCTGTTTCTTGTTACAGCAGGAACTATCTTAAGTACAAGGTCATCTTCTGAGAAGAGTCGAGCCCGGAGTCCCGAATTCCTCGTTTAATTCCTACATTTCTGTAGCGTTCGGCTAACAAACAGGAAATATTGCAGAACTGAAACAGCGCCTCATTCACAAACCTGCAAGCTCCCACTCACGCAGACCCCACAACACTGTGCGGGCATATATCCGAGCTATTGGCGCTTATTTGGTGTTGTGTTGTATATATATTTATGATATTTAGGATTCTGCTCGCGATCCTCAGTTTTGTTTTCTTCCTCATATTCGTGCCGTTGTTTGTGTGTTATTTTTTATGTATCCTCTTCTTCGGTTAACATTGTCCTTTTTTTTTTTAACCGTGCTCTGGCCTTGATCGGTTTTAATTAACCTGGCAAAACTACAGGCTATGGTAACGGAGCGAACTGCACAAATGCAAGACGAGGCTGCTCTCTCCTCCCCCCGCTTGCATCAGAGTGTAAAAGGGGGAGAGGCATGACATTAAAATAAGAAATCGAGATTTCTATGTCTAGAAATTGATTTCTCACGCCCCCGGATATCTCCGATTTGAGTAGTGTGATCGGCCGAGTGCACGAGCCGCAGCTTGCGCTCGCGACATGATTCCCTTTCTGGGTCCTTTCTGCTGCAACTAGAGCCGTACATTCATGTTGCCGAACACACACACACGCATACACGCGAAATAAACACTTCATAATCGTAAAGCGGGTGCAGTGCACTGCCAGTTCTTTTTATTGGTCATTTAATTAGCCCTCTACAACACAGGGAGAAGCCAATTGTAGTACACGGCGTTTGATGTAGTCTGTACATTACAGAATGAAAAGCAAAAACAAAATAGCTGCAGATTGTTACCCGTACTTTTCATTAAATAAGGAAGAACGAAAAGGGAGCAAAATGACTTCCTGAGAGATAGATCAACGTTACGTTTAACAGGGTAAGCTGTTTTTAACGATTACAAGCATTAAACAGTCAAACCATTTCCTTTTAAAATTTTCACAACTCACAGAGGCAAATAAAACCCCCGTTTTAAATCCACAGCTTCTGCTGCGCTGCGCCAAGACGTCAGTTTGGCAGCGTTCTGTAAAGCAGTCCCGATTTTCCATTGCAATGAAACGCGCCGTTTTGTTTCACATTGATCGTGGGTGTTGTTTTTTTTTATTGATTGTAATAGAAGACAGAGGCCATGAAGCCGAACTTGACGCCGGGGTTCGTCCGCGCCAGCGGAGAATCCGGTGTCCAGAGTCCGGCTCTGAAGACCCACTGCTCTTCTCGGGCGGCCGTGCAGCGTTTGACGAGAAGCCTCCCTTGTCATACGTTCCCGTAACGTAATGCATACAGACCCCTAACAACCAGCTTCCCGGCGATACTTCACCCACTTAAAACAAAGACACGGGCATAAAACAACTGCGAATCGCCGATCACGAGCGTGGAGGCTGCGGGACGTGAATTTGTTATTTCAAGAGAGAGTGGACTTGACTCCACTTCTGTAGCAGTGCCCTTGCGGGAGCCAGTCAGGCCTACAAAGATCTCAATGGAGGGTTAGTGTCTTGTGCTAAATTGGCCAAAACAAAGAGCTGTGCAGCAGGTATGCACGATTGTTTTCACGTTATTTTTTTTTTTTAAATAACGCGAGCAGTGAAACTCATAAACCACCACAATGCGTGCAGACTTTCAGGGACCACGTACAGATATTGTAAAGCAATTCCAGGTGCACAAATACATTCCCACGCATTTCCTGGTCCAATATCCGTCTTCATCTAAAATATTCTTTATGCTTGATTTTTGTAACCATTATTTTACTCCCCAGAAGCCTGTGCACGGTTCGCTCGGAACAGAAATGGCAGGACCTGACTACAGGTTGGGCCACGTTTTAGCACGTTTTTATGCATCTGCGTGGGTATTTCTGCATTTGAGCCAAGACAATGGACTGGAAGGATTTTTATTTTTGCCTTTGTTTACAGGTTTCATGCAAAATGTTGAACGAAATCATCAGGAATAGCGAGCTATATTCTTCCTATAGATGTTATTGAGTTAAAAGTCCTTGACGTTTATACGGAATGCTAGGACACAACAAAGGTTTTTTTATCTGTTTTCACTACACGAAATAAATATTGCTTATCTTAGAACGATTAAATCTGATTTTATTTTCTGTTTCCAAACACCTAAAGACAGTGTTCTTCGAAAGTGCACAAGCAAACATACTTTTGCCTGAACACTTGAGAAACCCTTTGACGTCTAAGGCGGACAAGGAAGACGCACGCTTTCGAAAGATATCAAGATGCAGTTCTGTCGTTCGAAAACAATTCTGCCAACACCGCCCGGGCCTTCTGACCCACAGCTGGTGTGAGGCATTTCAGAAACCTCAGACGCAAACGGGTCCACAACGACAAAAACTCCCAACATAACAAAACGTGGAATGGAACGTCTGAAAAAGTAGATCAGTATCTTTAAACTAAAAATCCAGATTTCTCTCCGCTTTATGGACCGAAGTCTCTTCAATCGCCACTGTTACCAACGAAGAGGCGCCCCTTTCCTCCATTAAACCGACAGACATTTTGAACTTCAGTTAATGGACACTGTAAACATTTTAAACAAGCACGGGTACCAGACGTTTCTTTTAAATTATTGTCTACTGAATAATAGTACTGACATCCCCGGGCCAAACGAACCCGAGTCGTGTAACCGTTGGTCAAGTTGAAATTCAATAACTAATGTGCACTGGATTATTATTAGTAGTGGTATCAGTTTTAACTTTTCTGCAACGTCTCTTATCGAATTATTTCCTCCCACAGCAGTATTTGTAGCTCACAGCGGGAAACTGCCTGCTTCTTGAAAAAAGAGAAGCCAGTCGTACCGAGGTCGTACGATTTAAAAAAAGCGGTTTTATTCCAGAAAGTGTTGCAGCTGCTGCTGTCCGGACCTCTTTAATATCCAAATCTGTGGGGGGGGAAAAGACACACTCGATCAAAGGAAAACCGTCCGTGCTATTTCTTCCTGACGGAATACCTCAGTCGCTGTTCTGTTTACGCCTGAATTTCTGATTTCGCCCGGCGCTCGCGGCACTGCGGAGCAGGCGCGTGACGAGAGGAGCCCCGGAGAGGCGAGCCGAAACGAGCCGAGGGCCTCGCGCTGGCTACTGCCCCCCCCGCGTACGGCGCCGCGCGGAAGTCGCCCACGCAACCCCCTGCACGACAGAAGAGGAAACTGTGAAAGCTTTCTTAAAATATATATGTATACTTATCCATCGAATTGTATGTTTTTATATTCGTGGACGAAAGGCTGAGCCGGTGGCAGGCGGAGCTGCTTTCACTTTACGAGAATAATACAACGCGAAATCAAAATATCATAGAAATAAAAAATAACATCTATTTCCCTTGCTGAGGTTATGGTGTCCTTTCCCCCCCGACATATTCATTTCAATTTGGTTGCAAAAACAACTCGCCTGGCAATTTATGCCACTTATCTAACAGATTACACATTAATGTCATGAAAACGACACGCCTTAATCCAGCTCTTATTCAGACACGCTCGTGTGGACGGAAAATAAAGGGACACGGTGCAATTTCATCATTTCGAATCTTCTAAAAAAAGAGCAGGCTACTGTTCACGCCCGAGGAGCCTACAGGAGAAATTCCGGTTGTCAGTCAGCCCCGCGCAGCACGTCCGTGCCCCCAACCAGCAGCACAAGCCGGCAGAGGCTGCCGCGAACTTCTGTCATCTCTCAACTCGGCCCGCCCGAGGAAAAGTTGGATCTATTTGTTTTTCTGCTCGTACTCGAGTGCTTATTTTAATTTATTTTTGTGCTCTTAGTTACGTTTTGGTGTGTATTTTCTATGCTCGACTTCAAAACAGTTAAAGCAAAAAAATCTATATCTATATCTATATATGTATGTCTCTGTAAGAGCGATTTCGGCATAAGTACAAGACTGGTCTCTATCGCACGACTGTACCGGCCTCCGTCCACAGCTCTTGTCGCCGGGTCCGTTCTGCGCTTCAGCAGCTTTACGGCACAGAAGCGCCGTTCGATTTTTCCTTCAGTTCTGGCCTTGTTTTTTTTTTATTTCGGATTTCTTTTTCAAGGTCTTGGAAACCTGTTTTTAAAAACTCGGAGCTTACTTTTAAATTAGCTTCACACCCTCGACTAATATTTTTTTTAAAAAAAAAAGTCAGAAGGAAACGTTCAGTCTCTTTTCTCCCAGCGTTGATTTTTTTTTAATCGAGCCCCACGAACAAAATGAATCAAAATAAAACTTTCCTCTCTCCCTATGTTCCTTCCCCAAACGCACTCGTTTTCGTTCCAAATCCCGGCTGATCGGCTCCTGTTCCACAATCGCCGCGCTGTGTTTTTTTTCTGCTTTACCAGGAACTGGGCTGCAGTTTTTATTAACGACACGTTTATGAACAATCAAATGGTCCCTCGTAAAAATTTATTGAAGGACATAAAATCATCCCCGGCCACTTGCCGAATACAACCCGCTGAAGTGTTCATGATTTTCAGCGCCTTACGATTCCCAGCTCTCCCAGTTTTGCAAAATAAAAAGTCCCGTTTTTTACGAGGGTTATCCCAGTAAGATTGTTTGGATAACGAGGGTCTTTCCTCTCTGTTTTAGCGTCGTAAACAGAGGACTGTCGCACATTAATCCACTTGACATTGCAATTAAACACCCCCCCCCTCCAAAAACCCTCATCTACACCCCATCCAAAGGAGCAGACCGAAAAGGATATCTGTTAGGAGAAATCAAGAGGACTTCCTTATAAAGAGACGTCTAGGTGCTGTTTGCTTGGTATGTGTACGTGTTGATTTTTAATCTAATATTGCCAAACACCCCAAGCGACGTGTATCAGACTTTGACGAGCTCAGCCACGGACGGAGATTAATTACGGAAACAAATAGTGCCTTCAGTGGGCTTCTCCACATACCTCGTGCTCCGTGATGGGTGATTTTGTCCTGCCTGCAGGAAAGCTTAATCGTTTTTTTTTTTCACCGTAACACGAGGAAAGGATTTGTGGTCTTTGATTTTCAACGCCCATATTTAGGTGAGATTAAAATAAATAAATACACACACGCTTTTCCAAAAAAAAAAAATCCTGAAACCTTGAACTGCACGGCTATCCCAGAAAGACTCGCGCATTGATCCACTGTGTAATTTTTTGGGGGTAAATATAGTCACGTGGCGCCGGGCAGCCAATGGGAGCCCAGGAAGCCCGGAGAAATAATTACCTGGCTTGATTGTTCTATGAGCAGATAAAAAAAAGTACACATAGACTCCATACAATAATCGGACGCATGTAAAAGAGACAGGAGGCTTCGTCATGTCGGCCACGGGTCCCATAAGCAACTATTATGTGGATTCATTGATAAACCATGAGAACGAAGAGGTGCTGGCTGCTACTCGGTTTTCCGCTCCCGGAGCCCTCCCCTCAGCCTCTCGTCCGGCAGGGCTGGTACCGGAGTGTACCGACTTTCCCTCGTGCAGCTTTGCCCCCAAACCTCCTATCTTTACCACCTCCTGGGCCCCCGTCCAGTCGCAGTCCTCTGTCGTTTACCACCCTTACACCCACCAGCCGCACTTAGGCGCAGATTCCAGGTACGTGCGCTCCTGGCTGGAGCCTATCTCGGGAGCCGTGTCCTTCCCCGGCTTCCCGGCGAACAGCAGGCACTACGGACTGAAAACCGACGCGTTCCCGGAGCGGAGAGCCGGCGACTGCCTGGCCGCCAGCGGAAGGAACTACTCGGATTATCTGTACGGCTCTTCGGCTGACATCCGAGACAGGACGCCGCAGAATATCCCTTCTCCCGAGACTGAGGTTTTGGCTCCCAGTAAGCACAAAGAAGAGAAGGCAGAGATAGACCCGAGTAAGTCGAAGTCATTCCTGTTTACAACCTGGTATTAAGGGGGTAATACTGTTTGCCTGCTGTCCTCCATAAAACCAAATGATCGTCTTTATTCCCCCCAAACCGTCGCTGCGAGGTGGCTGCAGGCACTAAAACAGAAGAGAAGCCTCGTAATGTTAGGCTGTAAAATAGGAGGCATGTTATAAAAATGGAAAACTCGAAAAACAAGCTTTCTTCGGGCTGAGGGGGAAGTTGGGAGCACGGGACGAGTCTGCCTTTCCGATCCACCTCCATGTTACTTGAGCTCGTGCTGTGTTTTGGTTTGTTTTGTTTTTTCGTCCTGAAGCTTCCCGAGACCAGGACTAATTCTTGTTAGTATTCTAGTATTATTGTGGTCTGAAACTGCAATAGTATTGCAGCATTGCTGGGTGTGTGAAATGTAAAAACCTTGCAATGAATATGACTCCATGCAAGCTCTGTTGTTACTGTAGACCTATAGGAGTAGACAACAACAATAATGGCAACATAATAATAATATTATTAATAACAGCAACAATAACAGTAATAATAATAATAATAATAATAATAATAATAATAATAATAATAATAATAATAGTAGTCAATTTCGAAAGTCCGTTCAAAACAATGTAGAACTGTGGGCACACACCCTTCTCTTACTGTAGTGAGGGTTCTGTCAATATATTGAACTTGAATAAAATTATTTTTAGGGTGAAATCTGTCTCACTCGAGCCTCGGTGCAATGTCACGAAATCCCTGCCGCAGAAAGGACAGAACTGGATCTACACGCCAATGTTCTGCCACTGCGTTTCTAGGGCCAGAACAGCCACCAGTACTACTACTACTACTACTACTAATAATAATAATAATAATAATAATACTAATACTGTGCCTTTGGTGTAATACAATTAAACGTTATGTATTTGTATCTTCTTTTTATGAAAAAAATCCTTTACGTTCCTACACTGAAATATTAATAGAACTATGAAATAAATCAGAGACTTCAGGGCTGGGAGATTTCAAGACGAGAAAGACAAGGCGACAGAGCGGAGCCCACACGGCCGAGCTCCAGTCAGTGCAGACAGGTCTGCCTTTACTGACTCCCGGGCCTGCAGATAGGTCCCCGGCAAGCGAGGCTGTGGCCCGGGCTGGTCTGGCAGTGACGGGCTCCCGGGCTCCGGACTGGGCCGTCTAGTTCACCCCGGCTAGTTCGGCTTCTCCCTCAGCTTCTGCACGTCAGAAACGTCCTTTTCCCGAAGTCTTGTCTTAAAATATGCGGCTTTACAACATTGTCATACGCGCCCATAAACACTCGTGTGATTATGACTGACGACACCGCCTGTCTCCCCTTTCCCCCAAAATTCGTACTAATTATAAGGACAGAATATAAAGATTTAAAGTGCAGAACGAGAAGCATTACTGTAGGGATGAGAGCTGGAGAGAGGTGTTGGACTGCAGTCGTTCGATGACTAAAAGCAAAGGCGTTTAAGTCTGTTTATGGGCCTATAAAGCGAATGAGCGCATTCACGATTTTACGACTATCCCTCCTCAGCCGTCTTAAAACACGGCACAGATATGACAAAAAGACTTCATTTTTATTTGGCCCCTAGCTATGAAAATGGACATAGTGGGAGGCTGGTTGTATTGTACTAAGCGGGGGCAGTATGATCTACATGAACATAAACAAAACAGCGCAGTATCATTGAACTTAAGAGTAGACCGTAGGGGTTGAGATGTGTTTCAGACAGGCCAGAATTATGAAGGGCAGCGACGTTATGAAAAAAAAAAAACCCAGACGATTTTTAATTAAAAAAAAAAACAGAGACATGTTTTAAACAAATGCATTTCACCTGTATCGAGGACCTCGGCCTCGGTTTCAGCAAAATATTTAAAAAAAAATACAATTCTCTTCCTCGAGTTAAAAAGTCTGTCTTCTTTTTTCCCCCCCAGACAATCCAGTGGCAAACTGGATCCACGCGCGCTCCACGAGGAAGAAGCGGTGTCCTTACACGAAATACCAAACGCTAGAACTGGAGAAGGAGTTTTTATTTAACATGTACCTAACCAGGGACCGACGTTACGAGGTGGCCCGCGTCCTCAACCTCACGGAGCGACAGGTCAAAATCTGGTTCCAGAACCGGAGGATGAAGATGAAAAAAATGAACAAGGAGAAGAGCGAGAGCAATGAGCCGTGAGAGACCGAGGCGCCGCGAGGGGAAAAGAGACCTTCCCGCCCCGGCTCGCATCCAGCGGCAACCCGCTCCTCTCCTGGTCGTCTTTTCGTTGTGTTTAAATGTAACGTTTTTCCTTTCGACCGAAGCCGTTTTATTGACTTTGAATGTGCAACGTTGCTCGGATTTTTAAAGGTCCCCCCCCCCCCATTGTGTATCCATAACTGGCTGCTTGGACGAGAAAAAAAACTGTTTTTCTGTTGTTGTGTTTCGCCTTCAAAGCTACGTCGAAATGCAAAGAGACAAAGTGGCGATAAGACAAAAAAAATCAACTTCTAACTCGTGTGACAAGAGGAACGTACTTGAATTTTCTTTATTCCTCTTCGGTTCTGCGATTTATTTTCTTTTGAGTCGTAATTTATGATCGTCCCCTTCTCCTGTGTTTCTCCCTCACGGCTTTTCTTCATTTTTGTAAAGTGCGAATCTTGCATATTTTGTACAAAAAGGAAAGAAAACAAACAAACAAAAAAAAACGGGCAGATACCTTTGTCTGTGTGTTGACGTCTGTGGTAATAGTTTTTGATGTACTTTATTCGTGTATTTTTACCTTAGAATCGACCGATTCTGTCACTTTCTGTTCTCCTGTAGATTGTAGCTGTATTTAAATATATCCAACGACAACACGCTTTTTTCACGTGTTTTATGATTTCTTTGGACACGAAGTAGGAATGGCGCTATGATAAGACAGACGGCAGTGAAATTAACAGCGATTCCAGAGGCCCGCTGACATGCACTCTGGGCCAGGGGCAGGTCTTCCTCAAGACCGGTGTCTTGACCGCCCCCTGTGCGGGGCTGAAGAAGAGTTTCAGTGTGAACCGCTCCGCAGAGGACAGTCGGCCCGGGCGGAGCCGCTGGCAAGGAAGCGATCAGGCTTAGCAAGGCAGGCTGTGGGGTGCGGACAGAGGCCCGAGAGGAGATTAGAAGCAGCTGCCAAGCCGGTCCATTATTCTTTGCGTTTGATTCTCTCCTTAACGAACATTTCCTGTGCGGCCTTATTAAACCTTAATAAGAGGGACGCAGGCAAACAAGGGGGTGAAGAGGGCGACACCGAAACCAGGCCAGGCACACAAAACACACTCCTATACAACAAAGCGCCCTTAATGTCAAGGAGCACACACACACACGCAAACCCCAGTCCTAAAGCCCAGGCCCATGTGTGTGCCGTCCCGGGCGTGTAACTCCAGGCAGGCAATGCATGGGCCGGCTGAAACGGCAAGTCGTGTTTAAAACACGCATCGATTCGTATTGGTCCTAATCGGCGACAGGGAACCTCACGAAATCGTGAAATACAGTGTGTGCTTCTTTGCGTCGTGAAGAGAGAACTCTTTCGTTCACCAGGGTTATCGGATATTATTTAAAACTTGTATCTTGCATTTTTTTAAGGCATTCGCACAAGGGAGGGCGAGCTCGTTAAAATGCCAGTGTGCAGATTTCGCAGTCTGATCGCTCCTTGTTTTATAACCTAGCTGTAGCAGTGTAGCACTTTGATCGGCTGGTTAAATCACGTTTCCATTACTTGTTTCGTTTCGTTCTGTTTCCCAGCCCTATCACGAACGCCACTGTAAAGTGCGGATGTGCAGCTTTTCCTAGGCTCTTGCGCCTCCGTTAGAGCTCTGAATATCAATTTCACTGCAGGCTAATCATTTACCGACGCCGTGCTCGCAAGCTTGACAAAGGGGCGCTTTCTCACACACTGTGGCGTGACTTGTCGAATATACCGCACAGCCAATGCATTTTCCATACTGTTTTTATATGATACCATGTAAAGCGTTGTGACTCAACAAAACATTTTGTGCTAAAATAAACAATCAAGTGGACGAGGAGTTTGTGTTAGCAAAAAACGTGTCTTGCTTGTTGTGTTTTTGTCCTCATGACAAGACTGGGGTTGCACAGCTTGCCGGCGGAGAGCTGTCATAACCCCACACAGATGACCAGAGCTGGGTGAAACAAGTCCTACGGACGTCGACGTCTCAGCTGCTGGATATTTGGAGATGTTCACGCGCGGCGTGTATTCCGTTTTGCCGCCCCTGTCGCGTGTCTCTGTGCTGTTCCCAAGGACAGTCCCCACGATAACCACCCGTCCCCAATGTGCCTTTCCGGGAAAAACACGGAGTTTGTACCATGGAGAACTGTCTGCGAGAGCACTGACTGCCCTTGTGTCCCCCTCCACCCCCCCTTCTCCTTTTCAGTGCTCCCCGGTGGTGCCGTCATTTCTTAGTTTTGTTAGGCCGAGTAAAAACATTTAAAAAAAAGTGCTTTACCAAGCAAATACGTGTCCTCGGGTTTCCGACCATTAAAAAACACGCAACAATACAATGCTCTAAATATGCATTCAAAAGCATTATCAGGCCTACAGGCCTTTGTATGTGTTTGTGGCTCTCATCCCATTTACTTAAGATACTTAGCGTTTTGCGGAATTCCACTCTATTTTAGTAGTTTTAAGACCAGATTATTAATCATCTGCCTACCTATCTTTAGCTACACATACTCGGTACACGTCCTTGCCTGGGAGAGAATGTCTTCAGTAATCACGGTGATTGTTTTTATTCGTTTCTTTCTACTTCCTGTAACAATCTGCGTGCGTTATTACTTTTAAATTCCTCCTGAAGAACGGCGCCTGCCCGGGTCTCGGGTTTGTGAGTGGTGAGGATGTTTCAAACCAAAACCTTTCTTTTTTTTTTTCCTTCCAAGGACGGATTTTAAGTCGTCACCAACGGAACACAAACAAGGAAACCGAAAACCGGCCTCGTCCCGACCCATAAATCTCGAGATAAAACGCATAGAACAGAATTGCCATTAATAGCAATATTGCAGCAACACCGCGTCCCGCTGTCGGTGCAGCAGCTCAGATCCACGCATTCACTTCCTGCCTGGTGCCTAGTGCAACACAACGACACACACTACCTATAAATATACAATGAACCGACATCATTCTCACCAAAAATATTACCTTGGTGTCTTGAGCTAATTGGCATGTTGTTTAGAATCTGATTGAATAAGTGGTTTTGATTTAATAATACTAACTCTGATGCAGATGCCAACACAAACATCAATACTAATATTATTGATGTGCTGACATTAATCCCGACAGCAATAATTTTGATAGGCGTATAAACATAATCACACACGCACACACATGCTCTTGTTTGAGTCTGCGCTGCGGCTGTACCCCGTGATATCCTTTCTTTCACGGCTGCATTATTTATGACATTTTACTTTCTGTCGTCCGTAGCAGGGCTGAGTGCCATTATTTATGAATGAATATTAAATGGCTTTGCTACAAAGGTAAGCAGTACATGGATTTTATGAACTGAAGTGTTGCTGTTGTTGTTTTTTTATACATATCCATGCGATACACAGCACCAACACATCCTGCCCCGCTAAACGACTCGCCTGCCAGCTAACCAGGGGTGCTCTCTCCATCTCCGTCCCCGGGATATCGGTCACATTCGTGTCATTCCACACAGTCAGTGGGCAACTCTCAATACGCGTACGTGTTCGTGTGCGTCTCAGTGTACAGCCGCTGCAGCGCATCGTACATGCACCTTAATACTGTATGGTATTCTTGTATTGATTGCTTAATTGCTTGTTAGACTCGGGCGGATCCTTCCTGGGAGCTGGGTGAACGAAACTGCCTTTTTGTAAGGGCACAACAATACCGGCAGGATGCAGAGATTTTTAGAGCCCAATCCATTTGCGACATTTCCGCAGCAGAGCACAAAAATGCGGCTTTTTACAGCCCTGTTTGAGCCGCCGGTGTTTGTCTTGAATGACGGCGAACAAAGCAGGCCCGGGGAGTTGGCTAGACGTCTGGACTAAATTGCTTTATGGTTTTAGAGGACGCTGATGCGCGACTGTTTCAAAGCCTCTGCTTATTGCGCTGTTTTGTCAATGCCTACTGCAAAACATCAGACCTTTCCTAACCTCGGGGGGAAAAAACAGAGCAGAAAACTGATAAAGGCACTAAACTTGAAAGCACCGAGATCCTCCTTCATGTGGGCCTGCACTGTTTTAGTCCTCCCCCCCCCCCCAACTCCACCACACACAATCACAAAACATGCACAGGACACGGTCTTGTAAAAGAAAGACTTTAAGCACCGCTTTGAACTGCTCTGAACGTCTGCAGATAAACCCGATGAAGGTGTTGCATTGCAGTTTCGCAGTTTAGCTCGAGATTAGGCTCGTAGATGAAGATGGACCGGCACAAAAATATCGAAACGGAATGCAAAAGGAGAATAGGGATTCTAGACACGGGCAGACCAAGGAGTACCGCTAAAACCAACGGAAGATGCTTCAGTCTTTACCACACAGGATAATTATTACCGATATTGATACACACGCCAGACCAAAGCAATTCCAATACCCTCGACGAACACTAGATGTCGCTGTTGCTTCATATTTCGCTCGGGTTCCGGGCTGTCTCCGCCCTGGATCTGGTGTTTTTCCGAGTGGAAAGCACTTCTGCGAAGAAGACCCGCAGCGATCAGGCCCACTGAAAGGATATCAATCACGAAGAGAGAGAACAGTCAGCGCCGCAGAACATTAAGGCTGAAACAGACTTTTTAAGGTTATGAATTATCACTATGTGGTGTTTCGTTCGTGTTATTTTTTTAGGGATGTGGCTGAGCCCAGCTAAAGATAACGTCACTCTGCTTCACTCCTCATTATTCCCCTTTTCTTGAGGTGGAAACTGAAGTCGCCCCAAAGTCAGCTCATGAACCAACTTCCACAGAAAATTTAACAAAAGTTACACTAAAATAGCAGCCTAATTTCAGTTTAGGTCTCGGGTTCTAATACTAATTTCTGTACTGCTCGCCAACACAACAGCGAACTTATATATATATATCTTTATTATTTTCAAAACTGTGTACTCTAATAATTCATATTCGTGGTGAAATTAAATCAAGTGTAATTACTGACAGTCGTCTACGTATAAATGCAGGTATGTCTGGATAAAGAAAAAGTTTTATTGGAGAGAACATGGTATATTTATTTTCCCTTCTTATGTATGTATATGTGTGTGTGTTCGTCTGTGAAGGGCCCACATTTATACATAGATGTGCTCTATTCAAACAAAGGCTTGTTAGGGTAACCACCTATTTTAGTAACACATGGGATAAAACATGAACTAATGGTAGGGGTATGGTCCTGCTATATACACCTTTATATAAGTTTGTGAAAAGCAGAAAATCTTTGGAAGCTGTCAGTTCCATTTGGGTTTAACATGTAATCCTGGAAGACATCTGACCTTCAGTCCAAAGGGGTCTTAACAGCCCGTGTTGCATTCGTCCACGCCTGTAAACGAATGGGTGTGCTCAGTAACACTGCTGCCGTGTCGTGCCCTACCTGCGGCGTGTAGAACAATAAGTAATGTTCCCTGACGTGGCGTGAGTAGGGTTAGATACAGGGAAGCGTCTTGAACTTTTGAAGTACGCGGGAAAGCAAGTGTGTTTAGTGTGAATCGTGGTTTGTTGCGTCCACGGTTGGAAACCCCTTCGTAGGAGACAGGAATACAAGAACACACAAGACGCAGGGAAAATAAGAGCTTTTAATTAAAGTAAGGAAACTGCAAGTAATAAAAAAATCCAAAATTCATTGCTCCGTAGGTTCAAGACAACGCACTGTTAACTGTTAACAACTAAACCAAATTCGATTTGGAAAAAAAAAACCCAACATAAAACAGCACAGTCGCTTTATAAACAGAAGAGTTACAAAAGGTGAAAAAAAAAACCCGTAGAAATTCTTGCTTTTCACACAGACTGCTCTCGGTTGAATAAAGAACAGCGACACTGATACATTTGCAGGATTTGGGACAGGTGCCGGCCGCCCGGATAAGCGCTTGCAGCGACTGGCAGGGCCTTGTGCGCGAGGCTGTGCCAGAACTTGAGCGCAGGATTCCGGCGTTAAACTCTTCCGTTCCAGGGCTTCTCCTCGTGCTTTTACGACGCTGTGTAAAAATCGACAATGAATCCACACACACACACACAAACGGCATCAGGCGAGGGAGGTGGTGAGGCGAGTTTAAGGCCCAGTGACAGAACACGGGTAGAAACAAAACACTACATAAACATTTATGTGCCAATTGAAATAATGAGGCTTATAATGTAGTTTTTTTTATTAACTCCCCGTACGGATTTACTACAGCGTACGAATAGATTCGACGAGGCTGGAAGACTCGAGCATGTGTAGAATTCATTTTCCACGCAAATCCTCATCAGTCAGTTCGTTAGAGGGCAACACTCAATGAGGGACACTCGTTATATTAAATGTGTACATCTACAGTATTCGCATATATATGCACTTGCAGTAACAACAATTCATATTTCCAGGGGTATTTATTTTAAGGTCATCTAAAATAATGAGTCGATATCAATATTTTTTAAAATAATTTCAGAGAAATGCAAAAGAGAATTAAACACAGCCATATGTAACAAAATTATTCAGATTAAACTAAACTTGTAATGATTTCTAGCTTTAAATCAAACTCTTTTTCTTTCTGCATTGATAATTAATGTTTTACTATCGTAAAACAGTCTACGAATTTACTTTCGAATAATTGAGAGGTTCGTCATTGCACTTCTAAAAAGTAAAACTCCTTTTTGCAGTCCACGTCATATTTTATTTATAGTTTCGTATTGGATGTGCTAGAAGAGATTCTCTAAGTAATTGTTATATCATAACCTTGTGGAGTCCTGAAGTTGTCAGTTCAAGAGTTGGGACGTTTGATCGAGTCCTTCCTGAAAGTTTTCTTGTTGGTTCTGCCTCTGTATCAAAAGATCTAAAAAAACATAAGGGAATTAAAACCACAAATTTAATCTCTTTCGGTTCACAAAGCTATGTATACAGGTTTCACGAGGGAGTTTCGATTAAAGGTCAGAGATCGTATTAACATCTTATTCCGCATTTCATTCGGCAATGTAATGAAATGCCTAATGTATTTATGCGTACATGAAAATAATATCTGCAAGCTCAAATACAGCACAAGTCATTAAATGAGAATTGGACACAACCAACGTAGTTCTGTTACCTCCAGTCTGTGTCGAGGAAGCCATAATTCAGTGAAAACAAATTTACCGTGTTGCTGTTCTGAGGTTTTGATACGCTCCTGGCCGAAAGGCATGTTCCGAATTCGTGGTCACGAGCAGCTCTCTCCGAACTGCGGGCGCGCGAGGCTGCCCAGCCTGAATTTCGAACATGAAACACAGACCATGCAGGCCCCGCGTGCGTCAAATAAAACAGGCCGCGAAATCGTGCTGAAAGAGAAATAATCCCACTACGTTTTCCTTTCCTGTGTTAAAGAGGTGTAGGCTTGCTTACAGACACCTGCATAAACCAGAGGCTCAAGTGAAAATTAAAAACACGTCACTCACTGCCTGGTGTTTTTAGGTTGAGCACTGAACAAAGTTCTCTGAACTTTATATTTCCTTCATAAATCCCTGTAAGACGCACAGTCTCTCAGGGCGTCGTACAGGGAGTGCGAGGGCTTGAGGTATTTCCACTCCGGTCTTGGAGATGCGCCGGGAAACGTAAAACAACAATGGTGCCACGGGCCTTGAGAGTGACGTAGACAGCGTGGTATCAATGGCGCGTGGTCGTTTACTAAACATCTTAATGCCCCTGTGTTGCTCCTTGTGTACCAATACACATACACACCTTTACAAAATGCTTGTATTTTGTAATACAAGAGAGTAAGCATGGGCACAATTAGTTATTCTGGGTACGACCGTGTAACTATGGCTGCTCGGGGCACGAGTTTTTTTTTATACTGATATATATATATACGTGTGTGTGCGCGCTTCTCTTAATGTTCCTTCACGATATCATTCTCCCTCTGTCCCTCGCACACGCTCTCACACGTGACCTTTGCTCTCGAGAGGCTGCGCCTTCCTTTCAGTAGGTGTGTTTGGAGCTATTTTCCCCTGCACGTGTGCATTTATCTATACAGGCACACACACACACACAAAAAGAAACCCTTTAATCGTACTGTAAACGCAGCAGCCGGAATCGTGAAGAATTGACCGCTTGCGCTGTGCAAGGTAGACATAGGAGAGAGTTCAGAGGAGGGGAGGGTCGAGTGGGTTGGCGGCTGTGAAGGTTGTGGTGGTGCTGTGTGTGTGTAAGGGGGGGTAGGAAAGAAGAAAATTATCTCACGAGCTCTGACTGTTCTTCAGCTGTAGCCTGTACATTCGCACTCGCCGTGAGCCGGATTTGAGGCTCTGCAAATAGAAAAAACTAGGGGTGGCGGTGGTGGTGAGGGAGGGGGGACTGAGAGAGAGCAAGACTCACACGGGAGAGAGAGAGAGAGAAAGGAGAGAGCGAGTGTAGAGAGAGAGAGAGCGGACAGAGATTGTCCAAAGGGGCAGCAGCCGATTTTTTTTTTCTCGGGTTCCGGTTGCCGAGACACTGGTAATAGTGGCGGCGAGGTGATTTGGGAGAAATGAAGGGGACCTTTTTTCTCTAAAGGAAGCGACACCGTTGACAATAAAACAACCCAGCAACGGCTACACCTCTCCGGCACGTTACCCCCGTTTTCCGCCTCTTGCATGAGAAAGCGATGAGCTCCTATTTCGTGAACCCTCTCTTCTCCAAATACAAATCCGGCGAGACGCTGGAGCCAGCTTACTACGACTGCCGGTTCCCACAGACCGTGAGCCGGAGCCACACGCTGGTGTACGGACCCGGAGCCGGGGCGCCCGGCTTCCAGCACGCGTCGCATCACGTCCAAGACTTCTTCCAGCACGGCCCGTCCGGCATGGCCAACGCCGGCTACCAGCAGAATGCCTGCGCGCTAGCCTGCCACGGGGACGCCGCGAAATTCTACGGCTACGAGTCTCTTCCCCGGCAGTCGCTGTACTGCTCGCAGCAAGAGTCCGGCGTAGCGCAGTATCCCGACTGTAAGTCGTCTAACGGCGCTAACCCCGGAGACGGACAAGGCCACTTAAACCAAAATTCGTCTCCTAGTCTCATGTTCCCTTGGATGAGACCTCACGGTTAGAGTCCTTTTGTGTTTTTACTTGTGCTGTATGAGTTGTGAGCCGATATGACAGAGGTTGACTATGTGTATGTGTGTGTTTCTAGGCAGGGTCTTCGTTAAACTTCCTTCATTATTTTGCAATCCATCCTCTTGGCGTCTTTTAAGATGAAGCCAAGTAAAGAAAGCTAGGGTAGTTGTTTTTTTTTATGTCCTCTGCGCTGTAAGCTCTTTTCATTAAAGCTCGTTCATGGAAGTTAGGTGAACCCAACCAGGAAACGTTTGACTTAAAACAAAGACTGGAAAAGGCAGTTCTTTACTTCGCCTCGCCTTCAAGACTTCTCCACCAAAAAAAATAAAATAAAAACACAAACAAAAGGCATACGCACCCCGCACCGTAAAGTTTGGGATTTCAAATCTGGAAATGCGGAAGAAAGCTGGCGACTTTCGTGGGTCAGGAACGGTCACTCGCGTCGTTTGCCCTGCAACATAAATAGAAACAAAAACATAATGAAGACGAAGAACAGTCTGTTGACCAGGGCTGGAACTGGGGGAGACACTGACCGTACAGGTAGTCGGGAAGCCGAAAGAGGGGGTCCTCAGAATCGTGTGCCCTCACCTCTCATCCCCTCCCTCGGGGTTGAAGATCGCATCAGTGACAGGAGATTTATAATTCTTGCGTGGGGTAAAAGTCGCGTTCTTTTATTGTGATGACTGAGGTTTAGAGGGGTCGGTGTAACAGCACTGGGCTTGAACTATAGATCTCCCCAGCGATGCACACATCAACACACGTTTCTTGTGCACAACATGCCACACGTGCAAAACAAAACAAAACAAAACAAAAAAGATATGGCGATAGCCACAACCGCAACTTTAGGGCCGCGGTAATAATTAAACGACAAACCGATACCAATAAACCGTCACTGTTCTTTAGGCAGATTTGACTTCCATCGAGCTCCGATCGCGTGCAATTTAAAACTTTAAATCAGCTACACTTGCTCCGTCTGAAAGCTGGGAGCCAAAAATCCAGTTCTAATTATTTTCTTTTTTTTTCAGCTTTGCTTTTGCACTTACAGCCGTCCCAGTTAATAGTGGGGTCGCTATGAAATCCGGTTCCCCCAGCGCTTCCCTTTCGCTTAATCTGGCACTGGAAAGAACTTCAAATAGCACAATGAGACGTATTCCCTTAAGTAGTACGAACGCGAAAACCTCCATTAAAAAAATCTTTGACCGCGCACAGTTTTGCTATCACTGAAGTCTCGCTGTGTTACGACCCGAGATTATACGATTGCCGAGATTTATTGCCCTTCATTAAAACTGTAATGAGGACATTTTTTTGTGTAGCGAATTGAACTGTAGGGTACATAAATTGTCGTGTTTATGTTTGTCGAAGCCTGCGATGCCCTCTTGAACGTAAAGCTGGCCAAAACAATAACCCTCTGAACCGCATTAGAAGCGTCGGCACTCCGGCCCCCTGCACAGCGCAGCTCCGCTGACATAACGAGCTGCCTCTGTTGGAAGAGTTTTGATCTCATAAAAGAGACATTAACTTGTTTTTTTTTTATCCTGTAATAAAATATTTTACGAGTTCTCCTTAGGCCAGTAAATAAAATCTCATTCATCCAGCTACCTACGTAAGACAGTTTAAATAGCAGCCTGTAACGTTCATCCAGTCCTTTACTAGAAAAACGTGGGCGCTTGTTCTTGAGGCCTTGGACAAATAAATGCACGAGTAGCCACATAACGAACTGATGGAAAGCATGAATGGTTTTTCCTCTCATCACGTACTTCCTGTGCTCTCCCAAAAACACGACCCTTCCAGGTCAGATGCTAACATTAACTCGCGGGTCTCGATGCAAGTCAAGTAAGACACTTCAAAGGGCAACGGGGACATTCGCTTTTAACCACCAGGACACTATTTTTCAAGACCAGAAATGCTCAGAATTAAAAAAAAAAATGCAAGAGCCTGACTTCATCTGGGAGAGTCTGGGTGCGGGGCGGCAGGTCACAAACATTTGTTTCAGAAATTTAAAACTTCAAACCTGACTCGATCAATGCTCATTCTCCTGTGTTTTTTTTTTCTTTCTTTCTCCTTTTTCGGGCCTTCTCGTCCATGCGGTGTGCGCGTCGTTGTCGGGGTTTTGTTTGTGTGTGGGAAAAAAGTGGATAGTTTTTCTCCCCCCTCTCTCTTTTAGCTACGGCACTTTCCGTAAACTCGGCACTACTCTGCCTCTATGGTTTTCTTTTGTCGCAGCTCCGGGCAGGCGCAGCGGCAGACAGACCTACAGCCGGTACCAGACGCTGGAGCTGGAGAAGGAGTTTCTGTTCAACCCGTACCTGACGCGGAAGCGCCGGATCGAGGTGTCGCACGCGCTCGGACTGACGGAGCGCCAGGTGAAAATCTGGTTCCAGAACCGGCGGATGAAGTGGAAAAAGGAGAACAATAAGGACAAGTTCCCGGGCCAGAGGGGAGAAGCCGAGGCCGAGGAAGACGGCAACGAAGACGGCGACAGAGAGGAGAAGGACACGGAACAGAAAGAGGAGGCCAAGGAGTGATTGTGCGACCTCCTCTTTTATGGTTATATTGCTTAAAAAAAAAAGGAAGAGAGACGGAGAGGGGGGTGAGGCGGGAAGAGGAGAGAGAAAGCGCTAAACTTTTATGACCATCGTTTTTGTTATTGAGTCAACATGTGAAGAGAATCCCACGGCCATCGCTGTCAAAACACATTTCCCCCTGACGACGGAAGATGCGGAGTGTCTTTTGACTGAAAAACATACGAACGGGCCCGGACTGAGTGACTGGACCCGACACGGTCTCCAGCGCATTACAGATGTGTCCTTTCTCGGGGGGGGGGGGGGGGGGGAATTAAAATCTCGAGGATCTGGAAATAAGGTGCTTCCGAAATAGTCAGGGAGGTTTTTTTTTTTTAAACAACATCGACAAAAACAGCATGAATTTCAAATTACTTGAGAAACATATTTTTTTTCTTTTTTAAAAAAATAAAATAAATGAAGACCTCAAATATGTTTTAAAACACTAACAGGAGCAAAGCGGATATATATATATAAGCATATGTTTCCATGTCTAGGTGCGAATCACAGAGGTCTACACCGGACTCCAAAAGAGGACACGGACAGGACTTTCTAACTACTTCATACTTCACAGGCCAGAATAGCGCAGGAGAAGCCCAGACTGACTCAAGATGAGAATTAAAAACCGCCTTTGCCGGCTAGCCACAGATTCACCAGAACACTAGTCTCTATCGTCTATTGAAGTCTCACTTGGAGGCCTCAGTCTGTATTTTGTGCCGCTGCGCCAGTATTAAACGTGACACAAGCTAGTTAGTATACAGTACCTATTTATTTCCTATGGTTGCAGGCATTCGTTTGCTGAAGTATTATCGTACTTGTTATTTTATTATATGGGTGAGCAGAGGGGTGGCAGGGCAGAGAGAATTGGGGGGGGGGGGGTGTTCTGACAATATTTCTTGGTATTAATGTTATTATGGTCACTCAAGGATGAACCAGGGAACTGCAATCACGTGAAACCCTTCAGATACTACCTAAACAAAGGGAGACTGCAATAAAAAAAGAAATATTTTTTTAAATGACCCTTCCGAGGGATTTCATGTTATTTCAAAACGAATTCAGTGTTGCTGTTTTTTTCTTGAATAACAAAAAAAAAGAAAAAAGGAAAAAAAGTGAAAAAATGATGAGAGTTTTTGAGCTCAAAGCCAGCTACCAAGTAGCAGAGATTTGATGAATACACCTTCCGCCACTACCTAAATAGAAAACGTGCGTTGTCTGTTTCAGTCGGAGTGTAATATGCCTGTCTGTGGATTGTTGCTGCTTTCATTTCCTGTAGAACTTTTTCCCCAACAACTTAAACTGCCTAGATAAACGCACATTTCTATGTTTATATTTAGAATCGTTTTATGATTATTATAAGGATTATGATTTTATCGTGCTGATGGTTTAGAATTAGAACTAAATTGCACTGAGTATAATCTTATGTATGTCATGGTATATATTGTTGTTTGCGATATGCTCGTTTCGTTGTTTTTGTTATTTTTGGAAGAAAAAAAAAGTTTGGAGTGTTTCACTACCTGAATGTTAAAAAAAAACAAACTTGGAGAAAGACTTTCCCTTCGCTCGCCTTTCTCTTTTGTCCTGTATCGGTGTTGCGTTGAGTAAATAAACTCGTTTTAAATGAAGAGCGATGTCTCGGGGCTGATTGTGTGTCTGGGGCGGCCGCGCGCTTCCACTGCTCCGTTGCGACCATTGCCGACTCGCAACGTCAAGGCACATCCGCTCGCGAGCCAGCGCCGGGCGCCTCAAAATGAACGGCGCCTTCAGAGTGTCAGCGCCGCGCGGTAATGGAGGCAGAGTATATCTTCATTAGTGGTGTTTATAGCCACATCTCTCTCCCCTTCTCTCTCTCTCTCCCTTCTCCCACGCTCTCTCACTCTCTTCTCCTCTCCCCACGCCTTGGAGAGTCTATTTCCAGAAAGCAGATAAATGTGCGCGTGGAGGAGGACAGACTAATAGATGGCGGACAGACAGAACAGAGAGAGAGAGATAAAGACAGAGATACACGCGTTCCGTCTTCAGTAGTTATCAAGTCTATTGACAGCCCAGCTAGTGCCGCGCAAACTTTGGAGCATCATAAAGTGACGTGCTGGTTGCTTTTAAAGGCCAAGAACACACGAAGAAAGCTACTGAGAACAACATCGGACATTCATTATTATCACGGTTTTAAATATATAAAGCACGATATAGCAATACAACTTACACGCTGTCCCATTGAGTTCAGGCAGATAAAACTGTCCTGTCGCGTTTCTGAACTTTGTGACACCGTGAAGAAAGTTCTGATGGTTCCATCATACCTGGCTCTGTTTTTATAGACGGGATCCTGTAGCGACTCGATTTTCACACTGTTCTCGAATTTGTTCGACGGCGATAAGTCACCGCAACACTTGAAAACAACAACGTAGAGTCCAACACGGCTACACAACTAAACAACTAAACTTCATTTCCACCCCAATCCCACCCCCGTGCCATCCCAACATTCGTGCACAGGTATATCAAACGTGGAAAAAAACAAAACTATCGGTGGTTTATTTTGAGAAACGGGGGAACTTCACTCGCCTTCCGGCACGTGGGATCGACCAGCCCGAACCCCTCTACTGAACCTCATTGTTAAACAGCTCAGAAATCTGGGGTTGAATGACTCTTTCCTGCTTTTCATGATCCCGGCTTTTAAATATGATCTTTAATCTAAATAAGGATTTAAAGGAGAGAGAGAGAGGCACATGAAAGCCACGTCCTGCGTCCGAAAATATCAGTCAAGGTCAATTATAACGAGTTTCATACTCAAAATGGGTTGTCTCTGGTCAAATGTCAAAGGAACACAAGCGCCCCCCCCAAAAAAATACTGTAACCCCAGAATGATTCACAGACAATATAAATATTAACCGTGACTTTTCACGACCAAGTACATCGGCCTGTAATGCGTTTCCAGTCTTGGGCCGGTGATGAATCGCCGGTATCTGCGAGCTATTTGGGCTGAAGCGGCCTGGTTGTTTATATAGATGGCAGAGATAAGCGATCGCTGGGTTCTCGGAGAAGTGCCCTGCCTATCGCACTGAGCCGAGGATGAAAGTTCGGGCTTTTGACAAATGAAACCGGATAGGAGTTTTAACACAAACAGCCTGCACGGTTGATGAATATATCGGAGGAAAGTTAAGTGCAGTAAGCAGTCCTTAGCTCCCTTTTAAGAACTACCTCTTATTCGAGACGTGAATGGCGTATTATGTGACAGGAAGCGGGGACTGGCTTAATTTATACTTTTTAATATGAGTAGCGATGGTGACGGGGGGTTTGCTGTTGGAAATGGGGGTGCATCCATTTTCTCCAGAAACGTCAAGGGCTAAAATAATAGCAAAAGCGTGTTCGAGCAGGGAGAACAGCGCAATCCTTGTGTTCAGAAATACTCGAAAACCAACAATAAAGTATTTTTCTTTTAACTCACACGTGTTAAGAAACGCTTTTGTGTTTGAAAAGCTCATCCTTGCGTTATACTGAGTCTTTATCTGAGCTAAAAAAAATGAAAACAAGTTACAAGGTAATCCAGACTGAAAAGCAAAAAGTCGCTGTTTAGGATGAATTTATTGGTGCTGCTGTCTTTAATTGTTCATTAGTTCGACGGCTGTTGTGGGGTTTTACTGCCCCCGGAAATAAACAAGGGTGCTGACACCAAATTAAAGACCCTTCTGTCTTTGTTCTGACGCAGTCTTACTTTCATCTGTATATGCAATATTGAAAATGAAAGTTTTGAAGTTTTGAAGGGCGTTATTATAATTTATAAAGCAGCTTGCTTTTATTGGGATCTGACTCTTGTTCTTGTTCATGTATCTATGTATACGTTTTAGGCTCTGCGTTAATAATAAATCATTCGAGGGCGCTGGTTGAATGCCGAAAAACTATATGATCTTAAATGCAAAAAGAAACCCGGTGTTCTTTTTGGAATGTGCCTTTGAATGACTAATTACAGCTGGAGTATTCTGTGGCTGCAGGAGCGCCGCTGTGATTTTTAATGAGCTGGAATGCAGAATGCCGTAAAACGAAAGTCTTGCTGTACTGTTTGTGTAGCACGTGACCTCAGTCGCGCGCCCACGGTCGCAGAGATGCGCTGCAGGAACGCGCGGCTTCTTTCAAGCCTTAAAATATATTTTGTGTGTGTGTGTGTGTACGACGTTTTCCACAGGAAAGGAAAAAAAAAACGCTTGTTGGCTGCCTGTGGGACGCGGCCTCCCGGTCGAAGGAAGTTCACTTGCTTACGAAGCCCTTATGAGAATGTTATGGTTACACCAAAAAAAAACGGGATAATTGAATTGCATGTTAAGGCCCGAATCGTTCAAGGTGAAAAGCAGCTTGCGGTTCCCCTCCGGTAAACCGTCTTTGAAACGATCAAAATGTATGTAACCCGCCCCGCCCACTCTCTCTTAACACGAGAAATCTCTCTTCCTCCAATTAGTTGAACCTGCGTGCATGCTCCCTTATCTCTAACGATCCTGCACAAGAATTCTCTCCATTCCAGGTAGCAGCAGTGTAGAGAGCCGTCCGTTCCTATTCCGAGACGGTGTCGAGACCTGCTGTAGCACAGCACTAGGAGATAAATAAAGGGCTTTGCCTGCATTAATTATATCCTTATTAAATTACCTGTACAGGCTGCAGGCGGGTCGGAGCGCTGCCTGGTCTGCAGCAGCCAGTGGCAGGTTCATTAAGACCTTGAGCCAAAGGCCTTGTCTTCGGTTCTGAAACGGAAGAGACCGAAAGCTGGCCTTCAGCTTGCCAAGCAACCTTCATTTCGAGAAGACACTCAAATATACCTTCACCCCCCCCCCCATTAACCCTAACCCTAACCCTAACCCCCCCCATTAAAGGTATGTTGTTAAATTGGGCCTCTGTCCTTCTCAGCATCAAAAGTATCAAAACGCAAGATTAACATGTCTCGGGCTTTCTGCACGACACACCAAAAATCCAAGATTTTCTAAGTGGCAAAGAAAAAAAACCCCCACGAAGACCCAATTTCAACATGATCGAAACGGGGGCAATCGATGACGACGAGGACATCGATCTGCGAGCGAACCAGCTGCCCAGAGAGTGGGAACTTGGGAAATAGGCATATTCCGGCGAGCGTGCTCTGCGTTTGTTTCAACCTTACAGCGTCACCGGCTCTCTGCCTGAGAAGTTGAAAGGTCAATTATACCCTCGCAGATTTGCATGAATTTGACCTCGTGAGTTCCGCAGGGGCAAAGCGAGGCGCCCAGAATTCGAGAGTTCTGAAACCACGGGTTTGAGTTTTCCTTCCTATATAAGGTACAGCAGGTTTATTTGGTATTTGCAGCTTAATAAGACGCTTCCAGAAAATTCTGATCGAGGCTCTGCGTGCAGGAGTTATTTTTAATTCGGGGAGGGGGGTTAGTCAGTTTCATTTCATTTTGTTTTCTCATCGACGCGTCATCAGTGCTGGATCCCATCAAAGCTCGCCTTCAGAACCATTTTTGGTTACTGGTTGCTGTCAACTTTATACCGCCCATCACCCGAAACAGAACACAATGGCAAAGCCCGGAAATACAGGCCAAGAACAATAATTAAGTTAATAATTTCTTGACTGTAAAACAGAGCGCACCTGGCTTCCTTAAGGCGATTAGTAACCTCACATTTAGACACGTTCACTGTGGTTGATTCCTGTCATTATTTACAGTCTTAGAATGTACAATATAATATCGGTATTAAAAAAAACTGTAGTTGTAACCATGGCCTCGTCAAACGAAAATACTATATTCTACAGAAGATTCAGAAATGCAGATTGGTGCCCCCCGTGTACTTGAATTGTAATTCGATCAATTTATATTTAAAATATACGAACAGATGCAAAACGGTCGCATGTTGCCACCGCTTCTCTCACCTGTCAAAACTACTCTAAAAACCCTATTCCTCACATTTTCGCACCATATTATCTGATACAATAAAATATTTTGCAAGTTCTTAATTTTTCTTAATCTGGTTGATTATAATGATTATTATCATTCATAAAAATTCTTGGATTTATAATATATGCATGCACCGCAAAAAATTGAAATATTAAAGCCGCACAACCGCATATATATTCACAAAGTAAATTAAAGTTGTCACTTTGTTCGAAGAAAATAACCCCTAAACGATTTAAGTCCTGAAAAGTTCATACAAAAACACTGTCACATTTTTTCATAGTTTGCATTTTACGTTCAGAACTTTTGTGTATGCAAACACCTGTAAAATTATATAGTTTATGTGATGTTTAAGGTAAATATATTATACTAAAATTATCTTAGATATTACATAAATTCTATTTGTATATATACTTATATGGGAACAAGTAATAGGTTTATTCCATGCTGAAAAGAAAAGAAAAAACACAACGTTTCGTCCGAGGAGGCTCCACGGCCGAAACGTTGTGTTTTCTTTCTTCTCTTTTCAGTATGGAATAAACCTTTACTTATTCCTTTGCAGCCTACGCATCTGACGCAGCTACCCACCTGAACTATATACTTATATGTAATAGTTATAATAATGTTACGTCATATATGCACGTACATAATTCGTAGGCGCGTAGCATACAGTGCATTCCTGTGTTTCAAAAACAACACAAACCAAGCTGGGAAAAAAACAGCATTAAAAATACGTTCAGAACACGAACTGAACTAATTGCAAACGAGCACTCTAGTCAAATCTAAAACAGTCGGCGACCGTGTAGATTCTGGGTGGTTCTGGAAAAAACAAGCAATTCGCGTTTTTTCCATCAAACACTCGGGTTCCTTAAAATATTTACCTTCTTATCCGAATGGAAACAGCATTCTCCTGTGTAAATAGATACAGAAGGACCTAAATTCCTATGCGAGACATAACTAGATGTCCAATTATACTATACATTATATGTACTATACACATAGTATATAAACATCTATTTAATATAAATATAAAATAATCACAAATAAGTAAATAAATGTTAACCTACGAGAATGTATATAATTGCATTATAACTGCTCTTTTACAGCCTGTATGTCATCTATAGATACCATACGTTTATACTGAAGACTTTATAAATTTCGAAATCTAAAAACTCGCTCAAATTCAAAGGCATTAACACTTTCAAATTCAATTTTAAATGTGTAGAATTAATCATGATTCGGCGTGTTTTCAGTTTTTCAGTTCTCATAATTTGTTACTTGTAATTGTAATATTGTCAGTTAAAAAAAAAACAAATATGCTATTTTGAGAATTTTAATATTTATTTCCCGCTGCACAATTTTATAATCAAATATTGACATCTCAGAAAGAGCATGATTTAATACCACTTAGATTTGGTCTGTATTTCAACGTATGGTTATTTTCTTTGTTTTTGTTTCAGGTTTATTTCTGAAGTTCAGACGTTAGACATTAAATCGTGCGATTCAGTAGAATGTCTAGACAAAATCTGGGAATTTGGATTCAGATATAAGTACAAATACCAGCACTTAAAAACGTAACATTTAAACACATTTAAAAAACAGTCTGTAACCAGAACTAGAACAATATACAACATAAGGGGTATATTTAAATAGTATATTCCACCTACCTACTTTAAAAAAAGGAGAAAAGTGACTGGAATTTCTGCGGTCCAAAAGCTAGTTTTTTCCCCTCAATATGTGTACTACGGTCTCTCTTTTGAAGTGAATGGCGAGCCAGAGATAATGGTTTATTGGAAACACGGATGATCTGTAATTCGGAAACACCGAGCGCATGACTGCGTCTCCCCGGAAGGTTCTGCAGTGACAACTGTCCGCGAGCATTGTCCGCCTCGCGCTGCCCATTGTCTGTTATATTGCTGTTAGGAAGCCCGGCTCCCCAATCATGTCTAACTACCTGCAGTAAACTTTATTGGAGGTTTGTAAAGCCGGCGGTGTGCTCGTATCCGGTGTGACTGATCTTTTTTTTTATTGTACATTGAGCTCCATTTCTCTCCACAGGCCATTCAGCAACCTGTAAGGACAGGCCGCCGTCTGCCCTCGTATATGTATTTCCTGTTTGTTGCCTTTTGAAACATGCATGCTAGCAGGTAGAACTTATGGACTTGTGAAAGATTTGTGAATGTCTTCTGCACGCAGAGCCTACTGTCCATCTTTCTACTCTGACGAATCCCTTCTTTCTGCTTCCTATCGATGGATGAGCGCGGTGTCCTTAGAGAGGAATGTTCAAATCCGAATACCGCTCGAGGAAGCAAAACAGACCACGCGTGTCACATAGTAGTGTCTACAGCGTCCTCCGTGCACGTATGTAAATTGCAACGCTTCAGATAACTGTACACGATCGTACAATGCAACGGAAATGCTGCTTGTTATCAAGGCTGTTTCTTAATTTTATGACGAACAAAAAGCAGTTTAGTTGCGATATCTAGGTAAAATAATCAGAACGTGTGTTGTACATCAGCATATATGTGTTGAAGATAAGATTGGACTGCAGTGTACAAAAAGTGTAACATGATGTTTTTTTGCAGTTGTACGCGAAAGGTTAAATATACACACGCATCTTCATAGGCACATATATCATTTTTTCTCGGTAGAATATTGCAATATAAAACACTCTTTGGAGACGAACATAAATAATTCACTTTTGATTAATTTTAGGAACAGTTAATTCACAGCAGTCTTAGCGTAGAAACTTTTTTTAAAGACGCGTCGAAATAATATGTTCTATAATCTAGCATGTTTGTCACCTGATGGTTTGGGTTTATTGTACATCAAGACAATCAGAAAAAATGACATGTGCATCATATAGGACGAGCGAGATGTTTATTCAAGCACACATACACACAATTTACAATTTTAAGGAAAACAGCGAAAGCTCGTTCTCCGGACATTAACATGATTTACATGTGAATTTTGTTAATAAGTGGATTTTATACATTAAACTGGATAAATGGATCATTTGCAAGTAAACGTTTCACTGGTGTCCAAGTCTGAATATCAAATGTCTTAGATTTAAAGGTATCCCGTTGAATCGTACTGACTATCGTAATTCGGCTTCTGTTGAAGTTTATCCCTTGTATGTTTGTTTTGGTTCGGACATTAATGTTTAATAATGGGAAAACTTGTTCACGTGAATCTGTATACTCTGTGTGCATTTAAAATAATTGCATATATAATATATCATTACGTGTATCAGTGTGTGAGTCTTTTTAAAACAATTTATTTTCCCCCGTATTTTATTTTTTATTTTTCAGCCTTTCCTTTTCCTACAACAGTGTGATCCTGTTGCCATATTTGCGCAGAAGGCACTGGAAGAGTTATCCACTGTAATCTTACATGGAATTGCAACAATCTGAATTCCTGTTTCGATACACTTCGCACTTGAACTGCCGTTTCGTGAGCATTTACTAAGCCAACGCATTTTAACGCAGCTGATAAATTTTAATTTACAGTCTAACGCGTCTCCAGATTTTTATTACGAACTAAAAAAAATCATCGGAACCATTTACAGATAAGACCCACTTTAAAGAATCATGAAATCAAATCCCTACAAAATCATACAATTTTCAGCTTTATTTTGTTATTGATCCTAGCATTTTAGCTGATACTAGATTCCAACCAAAGCAGATTTGTACAATTCGGCTTTTAAATTATAAACATAACACAATAACTTTAAAGGTTACGAAAATATATATGTATAAATGTTCATGGTAACGTATAAGTACGATTGTGTAATGTAAATAATGAACACAGACATAAGCATATCACTGTTCAAACCTATCTAGAACATAGTATTAATTCATAATAAAATATGTCTAGGCCTACATATTAGACTTGGAATAAAAATGTCTCTTGTGACAGTGAAACGTCATTGGTGCATTTCCGGTGCATTTCGTGAGCATTAGTTATTTATTTCAAATAGCATTTGGAATATTTTCATCGGACTCTTCAGAAAACAGCTGTTTCTGTGTTTGAAGTACGTGGACAGCGAACCCGAGTCTCCGGCGATAACGCTGTATTCTAGAAGGCCCGTATCCTATGGAGTTAAATAGAAACGCCTGAAGGATTCGAATTTCCACAAAAAGGGAAAAATAGTGCTGGTTGAATATTACTGTGCTGCTCACACAATCCAAGCCTTCCTTATTGTGGCAATAGGGAAGAATCTGGTGTTTTAGTTTTAAAAAAAGTTTGAAATTGAATCTGCAAATATCGACACAACTGCATTTTCTTTACTAAACCGACGTTATCTGCTGAAAAGGAGACACTGCGGTCCTGTTTGTTGATGTTACTCTAAAATTGTGCTGCCCTCTATTTTGAACACTTTCTAGCCGAGCTTGTGGTGTGAACTTCCTCCCTCCCGCGTGTGACAGCGGGAAGGCCGGGGTGCCGGGAAGCCGTGCCGTGTCCTTTTTTGGACAGGTTCTCGTGTGCATATCGCGGGTGGCAGGACCGTCCCGTTCGGGTCTGCGCGTGGAGACCCGGCCCAGTCCGCGGTACCAGGATGAATTTCATCGCGATGGGAGTCCACTACCTGCAGGGAGACAGACTCTCTGCTTAGGAAAAAGCGCAAAGCTAATCGTTCAGATCATTGCATCCAATTACTAACAGATTTTAATTCAAACAGATTTTCCGTTCAATTAGACTTAAGAGATGCTAAAATGGTGATGCAAATTCTTGTTTTAATTGAATTTACACTCTTATTTAAGGATTTAAAGGTATTGATTTGCACCTAGGGATAAATAAAGTGGTTCTGAATAAATTGTGAATACATATCCAGGCCAGGTCATCCGATAAACAAACAAATTTACATTTTCAGGGATGGGGTGGACATGTTGGGTTTTTTTTTTTTGGGGGGGGGGGGGGTCATGTGTTCACTGAAAGAGGCATAGAAAGAGAGCGAGGGCAAAGAGAGAGAGTGAGAAGCGCAGCGCATTCTTGGTTGTTTGGGAGAAAATTTACTGCTAAGTAATAAAAGTTTACGACTGGAGCGGGGCCGAGATTGGCTGCGGCGGGTCACGTGGGCCCCTCTCCGTGAACGTGAACTTTATTGTGTTGTCTTTATCCCGGATCGCACGCTCTGTCCTCCGCGGCAGTCCAACCGGTGTCAGCGACAACGGGTTCGCCCAAAAAGACACTCCTTTTATTTTCGAAAAGGAACAAATTATTTTATTTTTTTAAAAACCAAACGAACGTTTTCTTCCGTGCTGCGGAGCCTCCAGGGGTAGGTGTAGTTTCAGCTCCACCGGCCTTCCTGTCTGCTCGTAATGACTTTAATCCAGTCGCCTCCCCTCTCTCTCTCTCTCCCTCCGGCCCCTAGAGGCGAAACAGCTGAGCGCTTTTTTTGTTCTGCTGAGGACTGGGAGAGATCAGAGCAACAGCGGGTTGTAAATACCTTCTTTTTTCGCACATTTTTCTTCTTCGACGATGCGATCGTCTCGGACGATAAGGGGATGTTTTGCAGTCGGCGGTTCGCTCACCTCGGCTTCGCCTCCCGCCCTCGTCTCCGGACCTCCAGGCGCGCGTCACTCGAGCTGCCGAGAGACCGGGGGTAAGTTGGAAATTTCAGCGTTCCTTATTGGTTTAAATGTTTATCTAATGGCCCGTATCCATGGGAGCTCTGGTAATGATGCAACGGTTTTTTTTCCCTGTATTGAAGGAAGAACGGAGCCACAAAAATGGTGTGTTGAGCATGGCAATACCGCTGACGGGGTCTGTGCCACAGAGCATATGTGGTCTTACTCGTATTTTGTAGATATTCGAGTTTCTCCTTTGCATTCCGCGTCCTTTTTTTTTCTTCACTTTTGCGTGTTGACTTTCGCTCGCCTCTCCACGCCTGGCCCCTTTCCCCCGGACTGACTTTATTGGTCGAACCCCGCGCGGTGTCCTCCGGGCGTTTCGCTGGTGTGGTAGCAAATGTCAGCGCGGTAATTAGCAGATAGCAGAGCGCCGGGTCCGGCCAGCCTGCAGGCCAGCATCAAAGGGGTTTTAGTGTGGAGCGTACGGGGCCGGCGCTGGCCAACAGGAAGCAATGCAGAAAAGACCCTGTAAAGACCCATAAAGAGCTAGACAAGCGCTGACAGTCTTTTATTTCCACACATTTGTTCGCTGGTGTCTTCGATGTGCACTACTGAACTGCCACACTTCGTAATTTGCGCTCAGTTAACACGCACATTTAATTACAATGCTCACATACACTGTCTGCACGTACGGCTCGACTGAGACTTTCCTGCTACGATTGGAGAGTACCCACATTTCTATATCATTTATTGTTATATCTCTTTCGGTACAACAAGTACTTGCAAATGGGGAGTCAGCGCGAGCAGTAGTGATTATCTTTGCACTTTTTTTTCCCCTTGCAGGTTTATGACACTGTTGCTTCATTAGCGGTAATTGGTGTGCCAAGTGTTCTTGGTGTTTATGGCCGATCGATACTGTTAATCCTGAAGCCGGCTCGGCCAGAGTTTGCGGGGAATCTATTATACAGCTCGCTGTTTTGGAGGCTTGAACACGGTCTCTCCCCCAGCCTGATTCCCCCCTCTGTTCTGGCGAGGGCCGGGACGCATTCATTTCTGGAAAGTGACCCAGCGAGCTGGGGAACCGAGCGACCTCCAATCGGTTCGCTTTCCCGTGATGTCTGGGAGGGAGGAATGTTGGAGTCATTTTTATGTCCTGTGAAAAATACGGAAAACATTCCAACGCTGCTTTTAGGCGATTAAAGTAGACATCTGGCTATCCGTCACATAGTCAACCCAAAGACTAGGTCGGGAATTCTGCGTAAAATGTGGGAGAGAAATGCTTGTATTTGGAATGCGCGGTCTGTAAGTTTATATTGTGTAAGTAATGTTGCCAGACAACTGTGTTACAGTATCTGTGTCGATTTGAGTGACTAAATTCAGAGCTCTTAATTCAGAGTCTAATTTCGGCGTGCCACAGAGAGGCCTAGCCCTACTAGAAACGTATCGCAATATTACGTTTAACTATCAATCAACAGAGGTGATTTCTGAAATATTTTGTGTTGGATACAAAGACAATACTGTAGTAAAAATAACCATTTATTCACGCTTTTGTGGAATTATTACAAGAATAGGTTTCAAGACGGTAAAGGGGAATAATTATTTGGCATGGAAAATGCGCTATGGAACTGTGTTGTCTGATTTAAAGATCCGTGGTCTAATTGCTCTGAATGTTTTCGTTGAAAAGAGGTTTAGTTCTTTTTTTTTCATAAAATGCATCGAAATATCTGCTTATGATTTGAAATGAAAACACACGTGTTCGCTGTGATAATATGCAGTACAAATATTTGTTTCTAAAACGTACCACGTTGAAGACACGACATGCTTGTGTGGCCTTCATTTGCGATTCTAAAAGAAAATAAGCACGTCAGAGTTTGGTTCTTTAACAGTGTTTCACGTTCATAATTATTCTTCAGTGTGTATCCATAATATAAATGCAGGAGTAGTGTCGATGCTTTTGATAGGTTGTACTCGTTTGTGCTGGAAAACGTATTATTATTATGTTCGGAATACACGAACATTTTTCATTTCAATATGTATTTGTGGAGACATGCCACGTTGTCCTGAATTGGTTTTATATCATGCACACGGGATTAGCGCGGTGAAGTTGCCATTTTACACTTATTACATTTCTTATAGCGTTTGAGTTTTATGTCGAACACTCAGAATATTGGAGGTCCGGAGCAGCGCCGAGTGTGAATAGGACGATTGTCGTTAAAAGGCAGACAGCTGTGGAAATGAACCGGTAGCGCCGCTCTCAACGACAAATCTGAAATATTTTTTGGTTTTATGGGCCAGCAGTCCCAGGACTCTCAATTTAATATTACAGAGATAGTTTGGGCAGGGGTGGGGTGTGTGTGTGGGGGGGGGGTTATGACATTTTCCTGTGGTGCAGAGGAGCGAGAATAATTCCGAAACCTGTTTTATACGAATCGTTCTCAGCTTGGTGTACGTAGGAGTACCGGACTTCATTATTTGATCATTTTCGATGTCTTTCTAAATCTCCTGTAAGAAATGGAAGTACCTCCCCCACACACAGCTCGCCCCTTTCCAACCAGATTTTGTACGAAGCATTTGTACACAAAGATAAACTGTATATACTAAATTACTCCTTTTCCTTATTGTTATTTGATGGGTGGAGGGCATCGTTCCAAAACCCCACTTCAGAAAAATACAGTTTAACCATTAGAAATGATTAAGTTGTTGTAGGGACATCTATCGCTGTGTCTATCATTCTGAAACGAAAAATGAAGAACAGTTAAAACAGGTCGCTCTTCAATATCGTGAAACAGTGTGGGTCTTTTATAGAAGGCGTGTGCTTCTCTAATATGTCTTTGGTTTTTAATTCATTGTTTTTTTAATTAATTCAGAGTTGTTTAACTTTGTATGGGAAATCAGATTCTACAAATTAGCGTGTTTGCAGTAGATTTGTCTTTCATAGTGGTTGAACGAAATTGTAATGACTGATTCAGAAATTATTTAACATTTTCACGTTCCCTGCACCATTTTCTATGATTTTGTTGCGCACTGCTTATGACATTTTGTAGGTTTTATGTTTGCAAAATCTTTGCAAGTCCGATAATTCGCTTATTTTAGCAGCAGAGTTTTATTTTTATCTAGTTGCTGGATGTTCTGTGTTTGGAGAGTGTGTTAAATTTAGTGTCTTGGCTACAGCCCGATCAATCCAATCCGACTGCAGTTTTACAAATCAGGCTTGTTTGTCATTTACGACGGTCGATGGCGCATTGCTCAGTGTTTACACACGCAGTCAACACCGCCACCTTGTGTCCGCTACTGGTCACGACACCGACCTCTCCCCTTGACTGCGTGTCTTTCCGGAGAAGGAAATTAATTCATCACAACCAGCAATAAATTTAATCCCGAGCCATCATTTAACGACAGGGCAAGGTAATTGTCCACAATTATTTAAACATATAACCGAAGAGAGGAAGGAAAAAAAAGTCACGTTTGGGATTAAAAACAAAAATCCCCAATTTGCTTCCAAGGAAAGTTTGCAGTGGGTCTTGAGAGCAAGAGTCAGGCAGAAGCGCTGTCAGATGTCATTTGACAGTACTTTCAGTGAAATGTAAAATAAACTAATTTGAGTGTTTGCCCTAGTTTGCTCGACTTTAACCTGCAGGCCTTGGGCGCTGCATGCCGGGAAGTCTGAGACAGCGCGAGCTCACCTGGGAGACAGCTTGTTTTGCTGCATCTGAACGTGTGGCGCTTTGTTGTCTGAAAGACTGGTTTCGTCTCTGTTCTGGGCTTTTCTGATTCATTAAGACCTCAACATGCTGGAAACTTCAATACAGAAATATACCCCCCATCCCCTCCAGAAAAAAACGAGTCTGCACATTATTACCTACAAAGTGCAAATGAGTAGAACGTGAATAAATGGTTGAATACAGACATAAAGAAAGAACAGAAGCTTAAAGCCGCGTTTTAAGTGTGGTGCACCTTTAATTTTTAGAATAATTAGCGCTTACATGTTTCAAAACGAACAACATAGGAACAACATAAGAAAATATATTTTCCCATGAAGGAGTAAATGAACTCACGTTATTTTTTAAATAACTTTTTTTCAATTACAAAGTTTGTCATACACTGTAATATACACCGGGCTTTTAATGATCCAATAAGGGAAAGGGATATTAAAATATTGTCGCGTTACCTTTTTTTGACCTAACAGCAGACTGCGCTCTCTTCTTATTATCCTTCCTTTATTGTCCCAGATGGTAAATGTGCAAGTCTCAGTATGGAAACACAAAATATCGCCAATGCAGTAGTTTTCAACGTGTCCTCGGGCAGAAATCCGCCTGTGCTCTTCTCCGAGGTTCGGCACCGCGTTCTGGACGCCACCAGTGTATGGATCCGGCCAGTGGAGAATTGTTTCTTACCCATAATAGGTCTCCATCTCAGTTTCCGGGGAACCTGCTGTCTTCTGGTTTGCGTGCAGGTCGAGACCTCAGTGACACAGTTTTTCTAATTATTGGGACCGTGCCTTACACATTTTTCTGCATATTTGTAATGCGTCTGAGCAGGTTTCAGATTGCTACAGCTGTACCGTTTAAGGAAGCTTGTGTTTTGAGCCATTGTATGTAACGCAAACTTTAGGAAATAAAACAACTATATGTTAAGGAGAGAAATAGTGAAGTTTGTGGTTTGTAATTGACAGCTCGGGTTGGGACTGAAATCTGAAGATAGCGGGCTCTGCACTAACTGGGCGCGAGGCGCCTGCCCTGACTGCAGAAGCCCCGTTCCCGCAGCGCCTGGAGCACCGACGCGGCGAGAGCGCGTGAGCAGACAGGGGGAATGCAGGGTTCTGCTGTTCTGCAATAGTGACGTCACCTTATTTTGGGGCTCAAACGAAAAAGTGTGGAAAGATCCAGAACCGACGGGCCGGACGTGTCAATCTGGCCTGAGTCTCGCGGTGTCAGGCCGGCCGCGTCCTGCAAAACAGAAAGACGCAGGCAGAAGGGCCGAGTACTTCATACAGAATATTACATGTGACCCATTTCCCTGTGTAAACCTTTCCTCGTTTTACTTGCCAGTGTGACACCCGATGACGTTGCGTCTCAGACAAGAGTGACCTATATAAGTGTTGTTGCCTTTTTTTTTACAAACCCTTTCTTCAATCGACAGATAATTTATTTCAGGAAAAAGAAGCAAAAACTGAAAATAAAAAATGAGTAGTCTACACAATATAAAACACTAAAGTACTGCTTTCGAAAATATATGATATAAATACGCGATTTATTCGGACAGAAGGAAAGATTAAAGGCAGGACGGACAATTCACATTTCACACTGAATCTGTATCGAGTCCCGGCTCACGCTTCCCTCGCCTTAAGCGCACGGACAGAAAAATCTATTGGGTCATATTTATGGATTTATTGATCTGCCATTACTGAGAGTGCCTTAAATAGCGAAAACACCCATACCAACAGTCACAAGTACAAGAAGGATATTAACGACAATGCAGAAAAAGTCACAGGTACTTAAAGACATAAGGAGGGTTACAAATGAGAAACAAACTTCAGTCCAACTAGCTCGTTTTTAATCTTACTTAACCAAGAATACAAATAAATGCTTATAATAATAATAATAATAATAATAATAATAATAATAATAATAATAATAATAATAATAATAATAATAAGTATTAGTTAAATTGCATTATTTGCAAAGTATTTTGCAAATTTGAATAATACTAATAATAATGATGATGATGATAATAATAATAACAATAATAATACTACAAATACAAATACTACTACTACTAATAATAATAATAATAATAATGTTGCTGTTTCTAAAACGGGTGAGCTTAAAAATATAATTACACTTTTACTGATTCGTTCTTCTGCCTCAAGTTAGAAAATTCCTAAGAGAGATTTCTGGAATACTAATCATTTGGTTTTCTTGAATTTGGGAAATTCCTGTTTAGTAAAGGGAGAAAGATACCATAGAATTATTTGCGCCTTGTTCCTCATAGAAATAGAAATATACAGAAGAAACATTCTTCATATTTCCGTGTACAGATGGTACAAATAATTCAATCGCAGTGACACTCCCCAGGCACGCTTCTCTGAAACCCTAAGGTTTCCTACCAGTGAATAAGGCCCAGCAGAGGAAGAGGGGAGAAACAGAAAGAGAAAAAGCAGTCCTGCCTTGAGCCTGTTTTCGCCACAGAGACAGAAATATTTACAACCCTGGACGTCAACCGCAGAGCCGCGGCTTAAAGCGAGGTTACTGGCGTTTTAGGTTTCTCGCTTCTGAAGCTCCTTGAAATCTCTTCAAGAAAGAGAACCACACAGATAGATTTTGATGGAGTCGAAATCTCTTTTGTGATATATATATATTTTTTTTAAATAAAAGGGCTCGGGGTTTGACGAACCTTCAGTCCTCCGACGGTCACTGCCGGAGTGTGGGAGCTGATCGCCCGGACTCGGGGAGTCAGCCTGTCGGGGTCGTCGCGACGCCCGGCGCTGGGGAAGGTTGCGTTGTACATCACAGCAGCAGCACAAAGCCAGCACGGGCAATAGGAGCAGTCCGGTGGCCACTCCAGACAGCAGAGGAAAGCTCCTGGAGCTCTGCGCGGCCTTCTGGACGAGACCCGTCTGTGTCTGTCGGAGGTCACCACCTAATGTTGAATTGTACATTCTGCTTCTGACCAGTTATAGCGTTAGAATGACCAACTTTTACAGTTTAATTCACCCTCTTAATAATTTTGAAGTCGTTATATTTGTTCCTGTTCTGCCATGGATTTGCACGCATTTAACGTCCTACTATTGGGCTATTATTATTATTATTATTATTATTATTATTATTATTATTATTATTATTACTGTCATCATTATTATCAGTAGTAGTGTTAATATTATTATTAACAATAAAAGGACATATAATAAGTAAATAGTAATAATAAGTAAATATTATAGTTGATCTTTGGTTCTTTCGTTTTCAGTTTTGAAATTTCGAATAATCTCTCTTTCATTGTTATGTTTCCGGTAGGGAAATATATACGCGTTTCTCTTATGTGGTATTTCGAATGAATGCCTTTAGCAATTGATTTTTTCCGAATTATCCTTGTGTTATATTGTACTCCAGGGACCAGCTAAATAAGGATGAGTTCTTTAATTATAATTATAACAGAATTATAATTAATTACATACATGCAGCCATTTCTAGAAAGTAGATCATAAGCGTTAACTTTGGTAGACAGTAAAAAGTGACCTGAAAGCGTGAGCCGTTGGGTTTCGGCATTGATGGCATTTATTGAACTAAAAAATGTGCTGTAAACGAAGAAAAAAAAAACACTTTTAAGGGAAACGTGTATCTGTTGTAACTGCTGCTAGTAAAACCCACCAATGTGGCCTGCACAGTCATGTCTTCAGCAAAGCATAACCAGAGGTTCATACTGAACTCTGCATCGCGGCTTGGGCAAATGGCAAAACTTACGATGAAGCCGCAATGCAGTTTCTGAATTCTGTTCGGCTCTGCAGCTCTCTCGCGGAGTGCCACTGAGCCACGTGCTGAGCCACAGGAAAATTAGACAGATCCGGTTCTGTGCATTAGGGTTTTACACATCATTCGTCGATCAGCTCTTTTGTTGTTGTTGTTGTTGTTGTTGTTGTTGTTGTTGTTGTTGTTGTTGTTTTTTACCGCTTTCGGAAACCGTCTGAAATACACTGTCTCAAATAATGTGTTCAAGTCTCTCGGAAAACCGACGCGCAGGCCTTGTGAAGGGCAAGGTGATAAAACAGACGGAGCGCAGAAAATTTACCCGAACCGCCGCGTTTAATAAGCACTTTCAGTTAAGTGTTTAAAATACTGACTGTGCTTTTCTTCCTCAGTGCTGCTAGCACTTCTAACACTGAGAGGAGAGCAGGCCTTCTCCCCTTCACAGCTTTATTTATGGCGCTATAAAAGATGGTCGGGCCCTGAGAGGGAATGGAAGTGGAGGATTACACCGGGTCGCTGCGACGGACGGGTCTCTCGCAAACCCCACGGCGCGGGGAGATGTCAACACGAATTGCCCTTGCTAAAAAGACAAATAGCGCAACAAAACAAAACAACAACATTTCTTATCCAGCACATTTCATTTAGCTGGTGTGCAAAAGCAAAAACAAAATCTATATCGCTATGAACATAGGCCTTTATTACTTACTATTCAACTTTTTCTGTGTTTCTTAACGACTGTCACACAAGGCGTTATCGTTTTACGAAATTATCATTCATTACAATCTTATCAATAATATTAATATAAATCATAAAGTATATCGGATTTAGAGCTGCAAGTGTTCAGATTAATATCAGCGAAGGCAGCCCCAGTGTTCGATTAATTAATAATGCCGTTGAAGTCTGTGTAAGGCCAAAACGCGGGGTGTACTCGTGATTAGAATTAGGATGGGTATCGGCCGTGGCAGTCGTAGGGACGTACTGTTACGCTCTGACACGAATCGCGGACGGGTGAGTCGAGAGCCCTAAACTGAGGCTCTGTGTGTGTGTGTCTGAGGAGCTGGAAACTCGGGAGACGGATCAACAGTTCTAGTAAGTGGAGGAGTGAGCGCGAGGGAAGAGTCTTTAAACGTGACATTTTTTTTTCTCTCTCTCTCTCCCTTTCTTCCTCCGAAGGAAGTATCTATTTCAAACAATACGAAAGCTCGCAAAAACGCGTATGATTGAACCCAGGCCTAAAATGACAAGATACTAGATAAACTGTAATTGCTCCTTCTGTTCCGGCTTGTTGTACATTCCATTAGTGGTTTGACCGCTGCCTTCTAGGAAGAAATAAAAAGTTTAACAAGGAGTAAAAGAAAATAATATATATATATGGCGGACTGTTTAAATGAGAATCGGGAGTGTGGTTTTTTTTTCTATTTCTTTCTTCTTTTTTTTGCACAATTTTTGCAGCGCCGCGTTTCTCTGCTCCGGGCTTTGCTCTGTGCTCTGCTGTGTGCTGTGTGATCCCAGCTGTGTTTTCATCCTTTGCAAACCCTTCGACCTCTCTGTCTGCCTCGGCTTTAGGGCCGCCATAAAACACTTGAGCTCTGCTTTCACTGACTCCCACGTCGACTTGGGATCCATACGGGTCCTGTACAGCTCCAGTGTGTAACCTTCAGCGCCCGCGGATAAGCCTCTCTCTGCTCTCCTCACACGACTGCTCTTCACTGGGGTGTTTCATACAATACCACCGTTAATAGAACCAGTGGGCCCACAATTACAAGAATAGCAAGAAGAATATTAAGACTAATTATCAGAACAGCAGCAAGAAATAGCTTTAAACAATTAAGACAAAGAGGTAAAATCGTGACCGGTATTCTTACAGCGCTAATGATGACCGGCTCATTTCCTAGCAGCTTTCGTCATATGGGACAAATTAAAGTCGGCACCTAATAGGTACTTCTCAAAACATTTATCATTCTAGATCAAAACTTAAAAAAAAATAAAAGAAATCAATCTCCACGTTTATATCCGCTGAAATCCGGCAGGCGGGAGCGTTTGAACTCCGCAGCGCGTTTGTGGATACGTGTGTACGTGAAGGGAAAAAGAGCATTCTGATTTAGATTAACGCTGGAGGTCTTTTTATCATAAAGAAAATCCGGCCTCGCCTGCGGAAATGGGAATATGAAATATGTCTAAAGATGAAAAGAAAGCGCTCACTTGGTCTCATACTGATACGAAGCTACGTTTCTAATCGTATGACGCAGCTCACGTTAGGTGTATAGATTTTGAAAGTGTACTTGCAACGTATTAATAATGAAAAAGGTAAACGAAATTGGAGCCCGAAAAAGCGATACAGTGACCGGGGTGCTGTTCTCGCTTGCAGATGTTGGACTAATAGGACACTCAGTGTCGATTGCAATGCATCAGAAATCCTGCGCATTCACACATGCATTGACTAATCGGTCTCATAACAGCTGTAGTGACCCAGGAGAAGGAGAGCAGAAGAGAGCACTATCTTAGAAGCAGTATTTATGCATGATGGACAACACTGTGTAGTAGTCCACATTACTCACTATCTCACGGGCAGGACGAGCGGCCTTATGATTTTCTTCCTCTCCATATTTAATATTCCGCTGTTGTACCCTCACCTCTGTCGGCACAAAGAGCTGCACAACCGAGTCCCCCACCCACCCACCTCCCTTCAGGAATGCTGATGTTTTCAATTCTAGTTCTAGTTGTATATACATACGGTAGAAGCCGTAGATCTGGGTTCTGCAGCCCCTGCGACCCCCCCCCCCCAGTCACACACAACTCTTTCCAAGAAGGTTTTCCTTTGATGAGATAAAATCACATCCCCCCTTACTTTCCCACTTTTCACTTTTCTGTCCCCTACAAAATCGATCCCATCGCGTATGCCTCCGATCAGAAAATCAGACGCGCCAATAATCACCGCCTTATTCTTTTTAGCGTTGCGTTGATTGTTAGGCTACTAGCAAGGGGCACTCTAGTAGTTTATTGTCGAGGAGGAAAAAAAGTGTATCGCTGACCCTCACGGAGTGCGAGAGCGGTGTGGTTGTGTCAGCACGATTTTGTGTTGTTGTAGACTCGGGCTAACGCAATAACGTCACGCTGGCACTACGTGTGGTCGGAGCACCTACTATATTGAAGCACCTATATTGTTGATTCAGCCAGACGATTTGAGTGAAGTCCATACACACGGAGAAACGCGCGCACACAAACGACAACAACAGCGGCATAAACGTGTAAACTAAAATATTTACCTTCAGGAAGCGGTAGTTACTAACGTATTTAAAGAATGCGTGTGTCCTTCACCTTCGACTTCAAAAGAAAGACCTTAAGTGCGTCTTGCGGTGCAGGTTTTGCATTCTTCGCCAGCAATCCGTTTTCATTTAAAGACGAACCGATGAGGCATTCCGTCAAACGAAAAGTCTGTGCCAAAACGTAACTGTAGATCAAGAACACAAAGAGATTCTTTGCCATAATTAAAACGCAGAGAATCCGTGTCAGAATATTTCCGGCGTAATTTTATCACAGAACTTCGAGCATGATTTATCAGTTTAGTTTTCCCATGCGAGTGCAGCGCCCGCCGGTTGAATTAACAGCGGATGGCTGTAGGGATAGTATTTTGACTTGTTTGTGTGCTATAAGCTTACAAACCCATTACACAGGTCTTCCTGACAGGGACCCGGGTGCACCCGGATTTACAGCTCTGAACTGGAGGCAAGACGGTGGGGTTTGAAAGGTGGGATTTGGAAGTGTATTGGTCCGGGAAGTCCACAGTGTAAAGCCTGCAAACTTGCAAAATACAATTTATACGATCACATCAGATTTCACTAAAATCCACTAATTGATGCTTCCCCTCTAATCAAACGGCACCCAGCCGAGCGTGGTATAAACCGCTGTAAAAACAGATTTAAGACTTTTATCGAGCCCATGGAGGAGAGCCTTACCGGGTTCTTTAAATAATGATTGTCCCTCTTTTTTTAAACATTTTTTATTAAGTTATCAGTTTCCTGTCACGTACCTTTATCACTTAAATGAAACAGCACGCCCTTTACATTCAACTAATGCTACCGCAGCGCGGCCGTTTGTTAAGAAAAGGGTTGTAGACAATATTTAAAGATGTAAGTAAATTCAATTAGGGGGGGAGAAGAAAATGCTACTATATCGGTTATGTATTTCACATTGACATACAAGCACGGCCGCAGATTCAGATTATTTTTTCTGGATGTTGAGACGTTTTTTTCTCAACCCCCCAAAACTCCCGTGTCGTCTCAACGCAACCACTCTTCGTTAAGGGGAATGAAATATAGAGAGTTTAATACCAAAGGAAAGAAACTTTTATCGATCCCGGAGTCTTTGAAAAGCAATATCGTCAGGAATATTCTATGATGCTTAAAATAATTCGATTACCGCGCGTGCGGTAATCTTATTTTCTCCCAACCGCGTCCCATTAAAGCATAACTCTGCATTACAGAACAGCTGTCGTTGTAAATTAACACAGAAGCACTCGCATGCAAACAATCCATATTTAGTAGATAACTCCTTGTGCTTGTCAAATTTGTGCAGGCCTGTCCGTATTGTTTTAATTTCATTTACTTGGTAGTGCAGTCCTTTACCCAGTATTTATTGAGATGCTATAACAATCGCTTTTTTTCCTCGTTGAGACAAATCTCAATCCAATTATATTCAGTCACTGGCTTGCACAAATCCGTTTTTTCTTTTGAGTTTTATATGCATATCTACTTTCAGCGAGGGGATCAAAACTAGCGAAGACGTTTTTTTCTTTTTTTTCTATTTTTTTTTTCCACTTTCCCTGCGCTCCCTGTTTGCTATTGGTGGAAAACCGGTCAGCTGACTTTGTCATTTTGTCCGTCTTGGAGCAAAGCCTTAGCTATAACATTCCGGGCTGTGCGTCTTTTGCTGGAGCCCTGAAATAAATAATATAGAAATCATTCAACGCGCTTCAGGAGAGAGAGAGTGTGAGACTGAGAGAGAGAGAGAGAAAGAGGGAGAGAGGGAGAGAGAGAGTGAGGGAGAGAGAGGGAGAGATAAGGTATGAATTCCTATTTCGCTAACCCGTCGCTCTCCTGCCATTTAACCGGTGGACAAGACGTTTTGCCAAACGTAGCCCTAAATTCGACTACATATGACCCAGTCAGACACTTTTCCTCGTACGGCGCCGCCGTTGCCCAAAACAGGATATATTCCTCTCCCTTCTACTCGCCGCAAGAGAACGTCGTGTTTGGGTCAAGCCGCGGACCGTACGAGTATGGATCTAACGTGTTTTACCAAGACAAGGACGGGCTACCTAGCTGTCGGCAGAACAGCATGGGACAGAGTGCTCAGAGCGCGCTCGCCCCGGACTACAGTCCCGACCAGGGCAGGACCGGCGCGCAGCAGCAGAAAGGCAGCGTACAGATCTACCCGTGGATGCAGCGAATGAACTCTCACAGCGGTAAGTATTGCAACTCGGAGAGATAAATTAAATGAATTGGCCCTTTTTACGACCGTCCCCAGCAACAGAACAAGCTAAGCTACTTTTTATGACCTCATAAACCATTACCGCAGCTCCGTCTCGCGAGCTACAGAGGCCTTTTACCTGAATAGGAAATCCCTTTTGGTCGAGCGATGCAAGCAACCAGCCCCCACCCCACACCCCAGACACACACTGACATCCCCTCTTATAAAAAGTGTGTAGGTCTATGATCTATATTCCAGAAATACAAGTATTCTTGTACATTGGCTGTGACTAACACCAGCGCGCTAGGAACACACATCCAAGTTTTATTTGTATGATTTGTGTGTGCAAAACACATAGCTTACGACCCACGTACCGGCGTGTGGCGATTGCGAAGGAGACAATTTCCTCGAAAACCTATACAGTTTATCAAGAGAGTCTCTGAGAGATTAAATCTGGCCGTAACGTTTCGGATAACCATTCCCGGGCTGCTGTTTTCTGCTACATCAGCCCGATGGTTCAGATCACAGAAACCCACCGAAATAGTTCTAACAAAACAAAACCGTGTTCGCCATGTAGTCAGCAGCAGGAGTGAGCTAGCTTGTTTGAAACCATAATTGCAAGACGGGACAAAAGTGCCTTCTAAATTTGCACGGTATTTTCTCTGCACCATGTTTAAATGAAAGATTAGACTGGAAACCCCAGAAACACGCGCACTCTGAGCCGTACAGCTGTTTTTACACGCATGCCTTGTTATCTCACTCGTGTTTGCATGTAGCTGCGGTAATGTCTTCCGCTGGGGTCGACCGCATGCACGGGGGAAAAAAAACAACCGAACTTGCAGCGTGAAGTTTCGGCGGTGTGTGCGTGTAAATCGAAATTGTAACCTCGTCTTTGCAATGCATTTCTGCACAGGAGTGGGATACGGATCTGACAGACGGAGAGGGCGGCAGATTTACTCCCGGTACCAAACTCTAGAACTCGAGAAGGAATTCCACTTCAATCGGTACCTGACCCGCCGCCGGCGCATCGAGATCGCCAACGCGCTGTGCCTCACGGAACGGCAGATCAAAATCTGGTTCCAGAACCGCAGGATGAAGTGGAAGAAGGAGAGCAACCTCACACCCGCGGTCACGGGCGGGGGCGCCGCCGGGGGCTCCCAGGAGGAAGAAAAAGAAGGGATCGAAGAGGAGACGGAGGACGAGAAGAAGAAAGAATGAAAGGGAAAAGCACCTCTGGCTTGCGGGCAGAGCCTCCGTTAGACACATAACGAAAACACAAACCAAGCGCCCACTTTTGCGTTAACGAAACTACCTATGTTGTTGGCACAACTATATATGTCTATGTATATGTATAAACACACGCACACTCTCTCTTTCACACACGAATTAATAGATCGCTGCAATTACATGCTAATTCAGCCACAGTAACTTCTACCAGATAACATCTGGCTTAGGGCATAAGACTCATTCTCCCCTCAGAAAAGAGTCACTTTTTCCCTCGCTTTGTACTCGTTGTTAAAACCCCCCCTCTCTCTCCACCGATCCACAGTGTGGGCAGAATTCCATCGCAGAAAACAGCCTTTCTCTTCTGTACGCGAACTCATGTGCTGTGATGAAGTAAATAGTTTTTATGTCGCCTCCATTGATTGATATATATATATAATTTTAAGTGCAGTTACAACCGCTGTGTTACGATATGTATGTAAATAAACATCACCCTGTATTTAGCAGTTGTTCGTGTGCTGCTGGGATTTCGGGATCCGCGTCACGCGGAGAAGGCATCCCGAGTTTTATAAGGGACTCAAAGCGACAGACAGCGGCTCCTGCGTGTTGTTTCATTTCATATTATTTTACGTTCTGAAAAATAGCTTCAGTCCTGTGAAACATTAGCCTACAAGGTGGGAGGAAATGTTGCCACCGGTTGTTTTGTACTACCAGAATTGTTAATATTTCTGTATATATGCCTAGAATTCATACTGTCAGAGCTTCCGTGTGTATGCTGCAGGCTTTAATTGTGGTAGATGTTTTATTTATATTTAGCGTTGTATTGAGTAAGAACTGATAATAAAATAATGTTAAGTGGCTAAAAAAGTAGTGTTAGAAGACAAAAAAACAACAGGTATCTCTATCCCTCTTGTACTGTACGACACCAGTACGACGTCGCGCTCAATCGCCTCTGTTCAGTATTTAATAAAATTATTTTTAAAGGTTAAAAGGTGTTCCACTTTGATTTTCTTTCTCGCAATACGGTTTTTTTTTAAATTAAGAATGGCAAAAAATAAACGTCCTCACTTCCTGTTCCTTTATCTCAAATATCCTGACATATACAAACATGCCCATCGCGTCTAGGAAAAAGAATTAAAAACTTCAGACCAGTAGATCAAACACCTTTGTTGCAGACTAAATATAGTTAATCATATAAATGTCAGTGGTAGTAACATGTTCCAATATTGTGCTCACGGTTAAAAGGTACTCTCCTGTCCAACAGTATATTTTCTTAAATCAAAATAATATATACTGACAACTGTACGTACTAAGGACTTTGTAAAACACTGCTAAAAAAATAACAGAATTATTATTGTGTGTAGGTACGTGCAATTATTTGATGTGTGCTGGGTAGTTTGTGCTATATATCAATTCATGATAATTTAAAACTGCGTATTTTCAACAACAGTAATATTGTTTATGATCGATTCGTCTCAGTTTTGACTAAATTCGTGTTTCGGTTAATTTCCTGCCCTTATTTTACACCGTTTTTTCGCTGGGAATGTTTTATTACAGTTGGTGTTGAACTACGGATGAAGTTTCTCAAAACGTTTTCTTGTCACTGAGCAAATGAAGATCATGCTATATCAGCCGAACCTGAATATCACAACACCAGCAACAATAACGATACTTGCAGTTTGCTCCACAAGACTCACGAGTACAGCATAAACATTCTCACACAAAGACGCCATTGACGTTTCATTTAAAACATTAGAAAAGCAAATATGACATCGATGTATTGTATATTATAAAATTAATTTATTATTGAAATAATTACAGCGAATGAATGTCGCATACGAAAAGTAACGCAGGGCGTCTTTCATTTAAACTACAATTATCAATTTTTAAAACAACCATTATAAATAAATTGCACCACGCGGCGTAGTAGTTTTTTTTATTTAAAGTGTACAGCTCATTGGCCGATCAAATAAGGCGCTGTGTGGGAAATCCTTTCCTCATCAAAGCCTAGAAAAAAAAAAAACTGGATAAAGTAAACAAGCGATCTTGAACAGAAACGGACCAGGACACTCGTAAATACACTTCGAATACACAGCATGTAAACGTAGATAACACTTACGCGATCGCTTAAAAAAGATTCACTTCGTATATCTGAATTTACATGTACTGTATGAACGACCAGTTTAGGCGATGTGGAGCAGTTTGGTGTTGTCAGGAAATGTTAGACTCGCGACAGTCCTCTTCCTGTATGAGTGCTTTTCATCTGATCACTGTCAGGAACAACAGTAACAGGAGTTTTGTAAGTTAAGACTTTCTAAGTGGGCCTGGCATCCTCTTCGTTTTCCCCCCCGAGATGTAGTCATGTAAACGATATTATATGTACTACAACTATTGTTTTGCAGTTCAAAACAACAATCATGAACGCACAAGTGTATGTTGACATATTTATTTCGTGAGCGCTTGTCTTATCAGTCTCTATGAAAACGCAAAAACGGTGTTTTAAGGGAGAATGGGGAAAGGGGCATGATCCCCCGTTTGCTTGTTCTGTTTTGATCTGCGTCGAGTCGCGGCAGTGTGTGCCGTACGGTTTCAATCGCTCGAGGGTGGCACTGCGGCGCGTCAGCGTCGGTCTGTCGTAGGTACAAGCGTGCTGTGTTGCCGACTCCAGGTACCCGCTACGGAAGGCACTGGGCTCTTAGCGGCGCGCTCTGCTCCCCGACGAGCGCCAGGTGACGCTCTCGGCCCGCTGTCCTCGCCTCTCCGACCGGGACTTTGGAGCGGATCCTCGCTGCCAAGTTATCAGACACGTTTCTCGGAGTTCCATCAGTAACCTCCTGGGGTGATCAAGCCAAATTTATGACTGGCCAACACGAGCACGTGATTCTATTTAAACATCCCATATTTGGGCAGCGCACGTAGAATCAAGAAAAAAAAGCGACGATTTTTTCCCCCCCAACTATAAATCCTGCTCTTTTTTGGGACAAAAGCCCCTTGAACTTCCAAAGGGCCACAAATCAAACGTAATAAATAATAATAACAACAGTAGCGGCTAATGAAAAATAATCAGATTTTTAATAGCGGAGCGGTGCATTGTTAGGAGAGTTATTATCGCTAATTAGGCTGGTTCGGCTGTGTCCTGGTTTAATGGTTTTGCTTCCAGTTTGGTGCCTTTTTGGTTTTTCCACAAAATGAGCTCCTACGTAGCCAATTCCTTCTACAAACAAGCTCACGAGGCTCCGTCTTACGCCATGCACAGCTATGGCAATTATGGAGCCGTCTCCGAAATTCACCCGTCCAGGTATTGTTACGGCGGGCTGGACCTCAGCGTGTCTTTCCCTTCACCGGCCTCCGCGAACCCCCTCAGCCGTGGGGAGATGAGCGGCAGCCTGCGTGGCAGCCCGGACGCAGCCGCCCCGCCGCCGCCGCAGCCGCCGCCGCCTCCTCCTCCTCCGCCTCCGCCTCCGCCGCCTCCCTGCTCCGGCGCGGGCGGGCAGGGCTCGCTCGCCACGGGCATGTTCTGTCAGAAAGCCGAGGGGGACCCGGAGCTGCAGGACGAGCCCGGCAGCAGCGGAAGAGCAGGCGAGATCAAAGTGGAGGCGATGCAAGCTGTCCAGGCGGGGAGACCACAGCACCACCCGGCTCAGCCTCAGCTTAACCAGCAGCCGCCTCAGATTTACCCCTGGATGACCAAACTCCACATAAGCCACGGTAAACTTTTGTTTTTCTTTTCTTTTCTTTTTCCTGGGGTGTGTGTGCGTGGGGGGGTGGGGGGGTGGTGGGTGAGCATTCCCACTCTCTCCTTCTGTCTCTTTCTCTCCCCCCTCGCTCTCACTCCACAGTCCATTCACAGTTTTTTCCCCTTCTCTCCCTCTTCTTCTTTTTTTATAGGCCGTACGGGGGAAATAATAAAACTCGCGGTCGTAAATTTTATGACAAAGGCATCAATTGCTCGTAAAACTGTCCTGTTACGGCGAAGAGGCGATCTGCGCCCGAATTTATGATCGCATAATTGGATCAGAGAAACAAAACAGCTTACCAAAACCACCAAACAACGTCTTTGATACTATATATATATAGACACACACACACACTCATGTTCGGGGTTTCTAAAACAGAGGTGCAGAAGTATAAATTTGGGAATGGCTCGGCACTGTGCACAAGCCATAACTCGCTGTGGGACTGGCTTTGACGTCTGCATAGGTCCCCGTGCACGAGAAAACGGACCTGGTGGCCTTCAGGTGAACCTGTCTGGTGTGTAGTAATCCACGCGCGCAGAACGAAACCGTCCCATAGCCCCTCACTTCAGTAGTCTCGAGATTAGGGGGTCTTGCTTGGCTGATTTTTCAGGTAGTCGTCCTGTACGGGCTATCTTCAATCCTGTCACCCCCACCCCCCACCCCCTCCCCCGTTTGGAAGCGCAAGTGTCTGGGATAATGGGAAGCCTGTCTCGCCGTTAAAAATCTCGTGTTTTCAAACCAGTACCCTAAACACAGCCAAACTCGCGCTGCCCGCTCGCTTTGTCTATCGATCGATCTCTCCTTCCGCGTCCCCGTCTGCTCGCTGACAACTTCATCCCTCGAACCTTCAACAGTTCCCCCTCACAAGCGCAAAGAAATGCGGTTAGAAACGTGCCAATTGCTGTTGGGCTGAGCTGGGCCTGACCCTCCAAGGGTATGATTTTAAGTGCTGTTTTCATTCACTCCAGAGTCGGACGGCAAGCGATCTCGGACGAGCTACACCCGCTACCAAACGCTGGAGCTGGAGAAAGAATTTCACTTCAACCGGTACCTGACCCGCCGCCGGCGCATTGAAATTGCCAACAGCTTGTGCCTGAACGAGAGGCAGATCAAAATCTGGTTCCAGAACCGCCGGATGAAGTGGAAGAAGGATTCGAAGATCAAACTGAAGGAGTCCATATAAACGGCTGGGATTACAATCTGGCTTCAATCCGAATTCGGTTTAAAAAAAAAGAAGGAAAACAAGAAAGCGAAGCGTTGTGAACGCTGGAACAGTGAAGACACAAAGCATTTGAAACCTAATCGTCTTATTTTTAAAGCAGTAAATTATTTTCAGTTGTTTTTTTATGTTTATATGTAATATATGCCTTTTGTTTTTTTAAATCCTCTTGTTGGTGTTCTTTTCTTAACGTCATTTAAAATGTGAACAAATCAGCAAAGCGTTTAATTTATTGTAAAAAGAATTCGCAAGGGATAGGCGTAGAGGGGTACTTTCAGACCTTAAGTGACCCGCTGACACGTTGGCATGTTGTTCTTCTAAAGACGAAAAAGACACATTTTGCAGTTTAATCGCGCCGATGTCTGGGGATCCGGCACGGTATATTATAAGCACTTTTTTGTTCTTGTTTAGTTGGGTATAGAATGTGAATTCTCCTTTTATTTTGATCCCCCGGAGTTTTAAAAAGTGTCCGCCGGATTTTTTTTTTCTTGGCCTTTTTTAAAATACAGATTTTTTAAAGATCCCACACGTTTCAAAAACATACCGTCCAGTGGCCACCGCAGACATAACACGAACTGACAGTCGGTATCTGAAACCCTGTAAATCACCAATTTATTAAATGTACGAGAGATAATGTGTTTCTAAAGCTACCAGGCTTGTTCTCGCGGGCAGCAAATGCTCAAGCAAATTAGTTACCTTTAAGATAAATGGTGGCAAAGCGTGCGCCTGCAGTTACGTGTACGTTTTGTAGACACGACCTACAAGTGCCCAGAAACGACTGAAAATTTGACATGTCTCGCCTGTAGTCACTTAGACACAAGACTTGGGATGAATTCAAATAGCCCAACATTTGTAATGTAGAAACTGAAACCTAAATAGTCTAACGTATTTAGCAAAGAAGAATAAGGGATATATACTTTTTTTCTTCTGCAGGTATTAGTTTAGATTTGGACACACACCACCTTTCCAGAAACGGAAGAGAAACAACTTCCTTTAGTTCCGGCCGAGGCTGTGCTTGTCCAGAGAGACGCGTCTCTCCACTAGTTAGCTCTGTAATACATATCTCGCATAGAGAAGTCAAGCGCGGAGAAAGCGATTTGAAGATCTTGGTCACCCCTTGTGACAGTACAGACATCTGCTGTGGCTTAAAAAGTCGTACAAAAAAGATTAGGGTAGTTTAGAAAGTGTTGTGCAAGCAAACAATATAAATAAAACTGATAAAGCTGTAAAGGGGCCTAATATTTAGGTAATATTTAGCCATCGTAACGACTAACAGCTGCAAATGGATATTATAATAATATCACGTTGATGGTCGAAACTACAGTCTGACGTACTGCTTGGTCACAGTGTTGGTACACAGCTGACTTTTAATTTCCAGGGAAGCATAAATTAAAAAGTTAACACGGGTTTCTCGATAGCCTTAATGGATTGTAATTAAAAGTATTAACCTCAGCCTTCCGGCTTTGTGTCTCCAGAAACTCTGTGTACCATCAGCACAAACCTTCAAGCGCTGTGTCAGGGGAAAAAAAAATACAGTAGATACATTTATTAATTAATTGAAACCTGCAGGATCTTCGTCCTTTTTGAAAGCACGAGACAGCTCTCATAGGACGCTAGCTTTTATCGAGATTTTTAGATGTTTTTAATATCGACATATTTTCTCACGTGATTTGAACGTGAGCTGTATCTCATTTCACGTGAACTGGCAGGCGTATAATATGCACCTATTCTGCGAGTTCTGAGCCTAAAGTTAATTTTATCTCCCTTTTTTAGAGAAAAGAGCAAGAGCTTTCTTGGAGGAAATACTCTCCAAAGTCTCCTTTTCTAGCATTTTATGAAAAGGGTTACCACGTTTGAAATCGTGCAGTTTCTCTCTCGAGGTCTGCTGTAGGAGGTGACGGTGTTGAGATGTTATTCCTGTTCGTGTTAATAGTGTGTCCGCATTACCACGTGCATCCAAGCAGCATGCTAAGGAAAATAACTGAACTGGTTCCAATTTGTATAATTGTGTGTTCCATAATAAAGTGTAAAGTATCCAAACTGAGTTCCACCGAGTGCATTTTTGTTCTTCTCTCTGCGCTTTTAAATGATTGCTTTTTCATGCTAACCTTGCAACAAAAAAAAAGAAAGAAACTCAGACTTATGATGTAATTTTGTATGTGATGGGGATAGATGACGCAGGTGTCAATACTCGCAAACGCAGCAAACTAGCCAACTTTACTGAAGGTGAAGTAGGCAGCTGCACCAGAATCCGTAGGCTGTAAAGGGACACGGAAAGGTTTACTCCGAGCGGAAAAGAAAAGAGACGCAACGTTTCGGCTGTATTGCCTCCTTCAGGTGTGTGAAGACCTGAAAAGGGCTCCACAGCCGAAACGTTGGGTCTTTTTGACTCTTCAGCATTAAAAACAAACCTTTACGTGTCCCTTTGCTGAAGTTGTGTTTAGCTCGGCCCGACACTGTTTCAAAGCGCAGACTCAAGGGATTTATCCTCTGAGCGGGCCGCATATTTTCGCCAGGCCTGCGCGGTCCGCCGACATCCGAGCGTGTGCGCCCGCGGTGTGCGTGGACGTCTGCGAACTAGCAGAGCAGTCCTTCTCCGCGTTTATGTATTATAGACGGGGACGGAGGGGGACAGCCTTTTAAAGATAACGAGAGGGAGATCTGCGCGGGGAACAGCCCCGGGGGTGCGCTTACAAAAACACAGCCTTCAAATATCCTTCCCGCTTCACTTTCAAGCCCTTAAACTCCGCTCCTGTTGCCCAGGCCCGCACCGGCCTCGACTTTCCTCGCCCTCAGAGGGTTCTCAGTCCCTTCTGCTTTGAAGACGGGCCTCTGTAGAAACCGGTCTTCCGCGTCGCCGCCTTGCATTTCCTCTGGCGTTTCTTTCTTTCTTTTTTTTACAGCGCAGGCAGATGCCAATAAACCTTTTACGGCCCGCAATAAAAAATTTTTATAGCGTTTCCTCGCACCTCTCAAACAACGAAAGCGATTTCCTGTCGGGGCAAAGGGAACAGTGAGGAGGGAAGTTGCCACAGTTTCAAAAGTGACAAATTAACAGCTCCTGCCTTTGAAGTGAGTTTCAAAAATGAAACTCGCTCTTCTCGGGCGCGATAGGCGAGAGGGGGCTATATGAGGTTTTATTGCGAAGCGACAGGGGCGCTGGGCTTAAACTGAGGCTCTGGAAGGAAGTACTACAGGAGCTACAAGCTGCCTGACAGGAAGAAAAAAAAACCCAGAAAAAATAATTTGATTTTCACTTAGTGTTGACAAAGAGTATGCGATAACTTGTAGTATTTAGTTCGCAAATACTACGACATGGGTCTGTTCCTAAAACAAAACAAAAAAAAGACTAAAACCATCCTCCTTTCGAAAAAGCCAAAAACAAAAACTGTCCCACTTTAGCACATTAAGACACGGCTCTTAACAGATCACCCAAACCAATCGGTGTAGCACGAAGAACACAGACATACACTTTTAAAGACCCACCACTACTATGAAGCTGCGAAACGAACAGATCAACCTCGTTTTGGTCAAATGAAGAGGAGTAAAATGATTATGAGGTATTACAGCTGATGAATAAAGTGAGCACTGACAAAAAAAACTAAAAGCGTTCGTCGAAAGATTTAAGAGTCCGGGTCTGCTAGAAAAACTTCGAAAAAACCCGAACACCGGTGTATTTAAACAAAAATATGCTTTAGATGTGTGTGCGCTGAACAGTACGCAGATTTAAAGCGTGGTATTGATGATCCGCGTATTTCTCACTGACAGTACAGGGCGCAGGGGGCTGCGGGGCTCAGTGAGGTCCTGTGTTCTGTCTGCTTTCGCCTGAAGTAAATGTCACGCCTTCCCCGCTTTTTCAGTAACGAGCTCATTACCAGAGTGAAAAAAACATTTTTTTAACTAAAGCGAAGCATGAAAAAAAAAAACTTTGAAGGGCTCCCGTGGGCTGAAACTTCCTACCGCACCAAATGTACCTCCTTCCAATTAATATAATCCCAAACAGCAGGTAGGAAGGTGATTAATTAACCTTTTCTCTTTCGCCCCTGCCTTGCATTTCATAACGTTCAGGCCTGTTAAAAGTCTTCCTGTCTGCGATGATAAAAGCATTTTTTTTAAGTCGTTGCGCTCAAGACAGTAGACAGTAGCGTGTTTCGCATTGCTAACAGGTCTGGCGAGGTCTCAGAAGTTGTTACGCTTCTCTTTCTTTGCTCAAAGTTTTTTTTTTCCAAGTTGGGGGAAAAAAAAGCCACATTACTCACCCCTCTGACTCTCAGTTGTACTTAAAACATTTGTGAACGAGACCGGGACGTCCTGCGGAGTTGTGGGGAAAAAACCGAGCCTTATCCTAACTCAGCCGCGTCCAGTTGTCACTGAACTTTAGAGTTCAACACTATAGGGTACATTGCTTTTGTGGACGAAAATCGGTTTGTTTTGTTTTGTACTTTTAAACTTTTGAAGGTTATTTATGCCGATTGCCTGGAGCACGGGCCCTGAATGGCCCGCGGCGAGCACGTGGTGTCATTAAAGTAAGTTTTATGGTTTGCGAGAGCTGACAAACCCTCAATATATTTACATCATATATAATGTTAACTGTCCGGAATCACAGCTGCTCGCTTCTCTTATCTCGGGGACCGCGGGACCAGGCGTTTAGTGTGGATTACCTCGCGCCAGACTCTTTACTGTAGCCCTCCTGCTCCACTTCACAAATGGATCCCAGACGGTTTCTGTAAGTAAATGTCTTGTTTCTCGGCTTAATGAAATAGATACCTGCCCCTGGTGACCCGTGGGGGCTTTAATTAATACTGTAATGCAATATTTCGTTGACAAGCACGTCGGTGTTGTGGCGCTAATGGTTTTCCAGCGAGGGCTTTCCATTTTCGTGTGGTCTTAAAGCTATTTTGTCCCCCCCTTCACAGTTCGAGCTGTAGAAATATATATATATAATGTTTTGTCTCTGGCCCCGGCTTTATATTATATCGCGATGGCTTTTAGTCTGTGCGGTTTTCTATGTGAAACGGGAACAAAAGGGAGAGTAAAGTTTCCCAAGGCCCCGCCGGTGCAATTAAAGAGCGACCAGAGCCCTCCAGCCTCCTCCGAGCCGTGCAACCGCCTGCTCTGCGGCCACCAGCAGAGACAGGGACCGAATAACAGAAACGGCAGGTCGTGTCTTGGCTGTGTCCTCGCTGGCGTCGCGAACTGCGCCTGGCCGGGGCCTCTGGGGAGAGGGAGGGTGCGAATGGCCGCAGATAGTTTGTGTGAACTTGTAGAGCTTGCGAGCGGTGTGTCCGCACATAAAACGGAGCTCTTAGCACCTGTATTGGAGGTGCTGATTACGGTAAGTGAGGTGGGGACAGCTGGTGGTGGTGTTGCGGCGTTCGCTTGAGAAGGTGTGCGAGGGAGGAGGGGGAGAGGGGGGCGCGTTTCTCCCGGTATCTGTGACATCACAAAGGTGGAATGTGGCGTTTGTTTGCATCAGTCAGTCGGGTCGTGGCGTTTTCTGCTGTTATAGAAACAAAACACACATACACACACAAAACCTTCGACTTTTAACCGTTGCGACATGTTTATTGTGAATTCGCCTTAAAACGCGTGAAACACCTTTAACAAAACGCTCTCAGGACAGCGGGGTAAATTCAGTAATCCCGAGCTCAATTCGCAGGCCAATCAAGACAGCACTTATTTTTCCCCCATTCTGACAAAATAGAGTTCTAAATAGGTAGATTTTAAAGGAAACGTCCGGGTCCACTGTCAGTCTGTCTGGAGAAGATTCCTCATTCCGCATTCATCAAGATTCATCACTTAATTGAACGGAGCTGTGTCTCATTCACTTCCGTTTTGAAATTGGGATAGTTTTACTGTCCTTTCTCTTGACATCAAAGGTGACATTCTGAGAAAGCCGAATGTTTCCTAGAAAAAAATAAAATACAGAAGTGTATTAGAATTCTGTTTCTTAAAAATCATTTACCATTTCATCACGTTTTACATAACGTGTAGTTTTCAGTCTGAAATAATTACGAAGTGCCCCAAATGTCTAAAATAGCCTTACTAAAAGACATCTTGTCCAAAATGCGAGTTTAAACATTCGGTAGCATTGGGCCCGATCTATAACCGACATTTTAAATTAAGCATGTAGGCCCGTAATTGAGAAATCGGACTTAGTCGAAAGAGTTTCTTAAGAACGTTAGTCGATATTACAGCATCCACAGGTACTGATTCGTATGTTTAGCGAGTTTATTAACGAATTAGTTGTGTTTCGTAAGGTGTAATTGAGTTGGAAAAGACATCAAGAAAAGGGCGTAAATAACAGCGGATTTCCTAAGAAGAATAATGTGGAACTTCAAAGTCATGCCTTCATCTCCGTCTCCAGGCGATACCTGCAACAACAAAACGACAACAATTATTCAATCATAGTTACATTTGATTTATATAGCGCCTTCCGTGGCGCCTCATGCTAAGGCGTTGTAAACGTTTTATTTTTACTTTCCCATTAGGCACCGTTCACAATTTATTGGAAATGTAAAGGAAAGCATGACAACAAGCGCGCCTGTTAGCACCTCCACTTGTAAAAGACTTTTATTTGAGACCAATGACTATGAAAAAAGGCGGTTAGACCTCGATTCGGAAACGGGGGTTAAAGTATCCAACTTGAAAATTGTAATCCCACGCAATAACGAGGGTCTAAGTAACATTAAAATATGCATTCGAAAAATTCAAAGAATTGTTTTTAATTTCAATAATTAGCACGGCCTTTTTTTTATAAATCCATTCAATTAATAAATTCATTTTATTGTACGCGGATGCGCATCAGACTTTCATACGAGTTACTTAAAGCTTAATTACCCGGTGTTGGTGCATTTGGACATAATTAAACCTGAAGAACAATGTGAGAGGTATGGTTCTTTATTAATAATTAATTAACAGAAATACACAATTAGTTTGGCCATACACAGACCACAGCTCAAATTTAATGTAGTGTACCTATCAATAATGTATTAATCTTTAAGATGAACCAGTCAACAACTGAGTTAAAAAGCGCCATGCGGTTAAATTAAGAAAGATTGATACTACAGGAGCGAGTCCGCATTCTTACACTAGTATTAGGAATTCCACTACGATTAGTACAATTAAAGATACTACTAAAATAAATTTCTCCTACAAAACAGTACTCTAATTGGCAAAATTATAATACAACTAGACTAATATTATAGTAAGAAAATGTAAATAATACAATAAGTTTTAATTTCCTCCTTTAATAGAGTGTGGTAATTTCGCATATCTTAATTTATTAGTTTTACAGTCTCTTGTAGTAGTTTTTTAGCCCTCTGTGAATATATAAGCGCAGGCAAATACTAAAATCTGCCAGATTTGTTAGAATATTATTTATGTAGCTGGATTATTTCAGACGTGTTTCAAGGTGCGCGTTCGTGTAATGTTTATTAACTGCTGTTTACTCTGTTCTGCGTGTGGAGCACGATTAAATGGTGGTATTAAATGGTTTACAAAATATGACACATTTATACGGTCGTTTCAACATCTGTGAGCTATAATTTCATTAACGATGTTTTAAATTGGTGTAGATTTGGAAAAATCAGAAAAGAGAGGAACCCCAGATTTCGTTGAAAACTGCTCATGTGGAGTGCTTCAGTTTATTTAGGTGTGTGCTAAAGTTGTTTTCGGTTTCGGTAGACTTCCATTTGAACAGAAATATTTTTTCTCAATAAATCCATTCGACACTTTCTGGTTTTGATTACAATGACTATTAGTTAACGTCTAATCACTGATAGAATGAGATATGATAGTTGCCGGTTTTCGATGCATTATGGTTTGGATTCACAACAGAGGGAATGGAATGTAACTGTGCCTTTAATGTGTTGAAACAAAACTTTTATTTACACGGTAAAAGGTTGGCTTCCTCTGGCTACTGAAAACTGTTTTTCACATCCGAGCAGTTCCCAGCATCCACACATACGAACTTTCATTCTTTTAACTCTATGGATTTTATTAACCAAATTATTGCCAATTACACGTAATCGTAATCGAGCACATTCATTCACTAAGGTATGGTAAATAGCCTTTTCCTTTTCTATATTAGAGGTAGGCACTTATGGGGTAGATAATATTATTGTATTATAAATCTATATATATCGTATATAGTCATATTCATATTCATATTCATGCTTCTCTGTTTTGGTGATCTCCCGGGTGCCCATAATCTGTATTGCTACATATACAAAAATGCCAGATTAAAGAATATCAGTGACGGTCTCGTTATAACAACTAGTGTCGGAGGAAAGACTCACGAGAAAGAGAAAGCAGCCACGGGCTCTTTGCCCTTGGGCCCTCCCGCGCCTCCAATCAGACACGTGACCCAAGCGAGGGGCGGGGTCATCCGCGGTTACCGCTCGGCTAGTCTCGCCACGAGGTCGGCGTCTTTAGTTCACCCCGAAAACAACGTGTGTTCAATTAAACTTTTTTTAAAAAAAATATTTCCGCCTTTAGTGTTCCGCTTGTAAGAACCCTTTTAAAAGGTATTGTTCTTTCTACAAAAGCACGAGCAAATATTGGACTTCATAGCCAAAGATTTCAACCTACCGTTGGCTGAAGCTTGATAATTGTTCTAGACGGTTTAAAATGTGACAGAAGTTGGGATTACATGCCGTTACGCTTGGTCTGAGGGCGGGAAGGGGCACGTTTTGTCAGTCCCGTTTCCATTTCCGATCCCCGAAACACGGGTTGTCCGTTCCGAGGCTTTTCCAACGCCGCGCGCTTAACGAACACGTCCCCGGTGTTTCCGAAGGGAAGCTGAAGGCTCCCATTCTGAAATCCTCTCCGAACAGGCGGGCTTTTCCATATATGAACGGAGCATTCTTGAAACCGCGCTTGGTTATAGCTTAACTAAGGCAAAGGTAGTGCGGTCATTCAAAAGCGCATAGCGTCGGAGAGCCCGTCTCTCTGCCCAGTGTTATTAGCTATTCCGAGCGGGATAAGTGTTAGTCAGCTGTAGTCTAGGAGTAGAGGACTGGAGGGCCGGAAGGCGAAGAGAGACGTTTGGAGTCGTGCCTAGTTGACAGCTCTGCTACAGGGATGATAAGTCGGTCTCAGTCACAGACAGAGGGGGCGCCACTTCAACTACGGAAAACAGAAACATGTTTTTGGTCCTTACATTAGCACCAGCACACATTCGGGTGGAGATGGTCCGAAACACAGCTCCTGCGTGTCCATAAGGAAGACATTTTGCTCTAAATCGTTAAAGCAAACTAAAAAGCCGTTCAGGTATTATTGCGCACACATTAAAAATATTTGCGTTTAGCTTTTGCCATTCGACGGTTATGCAAAGTTTCATCCTCCCCGCTTCCTCTTCCTGAGGAAAGAACGGCGGCCCGCGCAGGTCACAGCATTAGCTGGTGCACTTACATCCTGGCACTGCAGAATGGTTTGTAACCCTTAATGAGAAATAATGGGCTGGGAGCGCAATAAATTACTGGATTTGCTGACGTCGTGTGTGAGAGAGGGGGTTGGGGGCTCTGACTTCACTCAGACCCTACTGGTGCGTGGCGCCTTTTCCTCGTGGCCACGGAGCCACGCTTTCAGCACAGGGGCGCGTGAGATTTACCGCAGCCGCCCTCGTGTCTTCAGGAACAGATTCCACCTCTCCCCGCGCGCTCCACCCTTCTGGTGCGTCTTCTTCTGCCGCCTCAGATCCGCCTGTGAGTTTCCCTGGAGAAGACACGAGGAGTATCTGTGTTATTTCCAAATGCTGCATCGAATCTCGCTTGTTTACACCGTAATTCCTATGTATCTTAAAAGTATAACGCCTGTTGTGAATGGTGCCCGATTCCCGAGTTCTGTGGTGCAGCGCTTTGTGTTTTGTTTATGAAAGACCCAGTCTAAAATAGAATTCATCACTAATACAGCCGAATGCCCAGGGTGGACCAAGAAACCTATTCAGCATGTCTGTTATACAACCTATGAGTGATAAATGACACCTGTTTTGCTCTTTTCTCAGCACAAAATACTACACAGACTAAAACAGCCTCCACAGTGATACCCAACTTTAAAAAAAATCAGGACTTTTTAGCTTTCGACGGGCTAGATGCTCCAAGTCCAGCTTTGCGCCTTAAAAGGAACTGACAGAAAACTGCAGAAAACTCTAACCCCCGTGTGTGCGCTTGATGTTATCACGAGGGGAGGGGGGTTAGCGTATTTGAAACGTCGGGAATCTCCAGCTCGGGGAGAGAACAAGGTGTCAGAGGCGAGAGAAGGACGAGCCGAGAAACACGACCTCCATCAGCTACAGCTGTGCAGCAGATGCCGCACTGGACTGGACTCTGTTGTTTTTCCTTGTGGGTGCTGCCTGTACTTTGGCGAATCTCAGCCTCGGTAGGGGAACAAGTCACAAGGAAATAACAAAACACAGCCCCCCCCCCACCTCTCCTTCCCCGCCATGTAAGAAGAGGCCAGAGCAGACAAAGAATCTGCCCGTAAGGGGGCGCTGTCGGGAACACGAGGCCCGCAGTGCAAGGACAGGGTTCAACAGAACTGGGAAAGACGCTCAGTCAAACGGCAGATTCCGTTAGGCGGAGAGGCGTGGTCATTTTAAATATGTAAGCGTTTCTGAAGCTGTCCTGCTCAGGCAATTCCTTCTGCAAAGATCTCTGCTCGGATACCGACCCTTCCACACACACACACACACACGTGGAAGCGAGTGGTTAGCATACTGGAGGCTCAGATGACAATCTCGGCTATAAAAAAATCTGCTGAATAAAAGATGTGCGTTTCTTAGCGCCCTGTGCGCATGTTCTCCTTGCAGCTGCGATCATCTGCAAGGCGAAACCGTCACGGGTCCCGCCGACACGCGTGGCTTTTGGCTCCCGGTGTTACTGCAGCCCGTTGCTTTGCCAGCCGACGCCTGTGGGCTCGCTCCTATCCACTGACGCCTCTTGGCTTTCGGTCGTCCCATGATCCTCCAGCTGCATGCCCCCTCGCTCCTCTCCTCACCCGTCCCAGCACAGGGGTCGTCCTCGTTACTGGAAGTTTGCGTGCTCCCGGGGGAACTGGAGCTGACGTGCTCGGTTTAGGGATAGGGACGTGTGCGGCGGGGGTGAGATTAGCTAGACGCCGATGGCCTTGGGGAAAAGGGTGTGTTTCTCCTCATCACTGCATACTGCGAACCACGTACTGCTCGTGGTTCCGCTCTTCAGAGACGATAACAGAGGCCTGTACGAGATGTGTCCAGTCTTCGCTTAAGCTTCGTTTGTTTGTTTTTTTCTTCGCTGAATGTGTTTTGCGCAGCAGTGAATCACGACAAATGCGACAGGCCGTGGTCTCGAGTCCTGTCCATACCCTAGGAATCGCACCGAGATTCGATATTTGCATGACAGTTTCCGTTTGCATTTCCGAGCCGTGTCGAGTTACAGGTCCACTTAACCTGGGTTATGAAAGACAAGTTCTATACCCGCGATACCTGGAGCAGTGAGATGAGGAATCGTGTCTGGGGGCCACCTGTGCGTGTTTATGAAATCCCCGGTTTTGGAAGTTCTTGGCGGGCGGTATTGTTGGGGCTGTGCTGTGGTCCCAAGGCTTCTTTGAGATGACAGACGTGGGCCTCCACACGCTGGCCGTTCCCCACTGCTGTGGGCTGTGTGGGGGCTTCAGCGTGGGTTATCTATGTCCCTGTGGGCTCTGACCACTTGAGTCTCGGATCAGGGGAATCGCTGGAGCCCTGCTCAACAACAGCAGTGCTAAGGCAGGAGACACGTCGCCGATGACGTGATCAATGCATAGTTTACCATCGGAGTAAACATTTACTCATGCTTAAAGGGGTGCTGGGACATTGTCAGTGGATATCAGCCAGATCTTACAAGAGTGATGTATTATTGCCTGGCTGAGGCACAATCGTGGCACACTGCCACTCCCTGAGCTTTGTGTTTTAAACACAGAAAAACCGAAGCGCAGCATGGGAGATCCTTTAATTCTGCTCAGAAACGATTTCCCCTTCAGTAATTGTGGCACCTTTCTGTAGCTGGAATGAAGTCCCCTTTTGAATCCTGCGCGGGTTCGTTAACGGTTTGGCAAAACACGTATTGACGCGGCTGGCTGGTATTCGGCGGGCTGTAAGAGCCACGCTTTCATTGTGACCGGTATTAACCGGACTCGTTGTAAAGGCGCTTTGAGATTGAAAAAAATGTTCTTTGTCGTGAAATATCACGGGATCGCTTGGTTAAATCACGATTGATTTCCCTGGTGACTCGAACCCGGGTCTGTCTGGGGTAGAAAAAGCGGGGAGAAGGAAGCTGTTAACCACATGTCCCAAGCACAGGGCCGTATTACGCTGTGTCATGCAGGATGACTCGATTCGCGCCGACATGGCTGTGCCTGTGACCCCCTCGCGCGCGTGCCACCGAGGCCGTGCCGGGGCTCCGGGGGGCGCCGCGAGTGCCGACTTGACTGTCCCTTTCTGTCTTCCTGTCAATTAGCGGAGGAAACAGACGGCTGTACTCTCGCCCCCTCCCGCCCTCCCCCCCCCCCCCCCCCCCCAAAAAAAAAACATCACCCGTGCTGTTAGCACACGGGGAAAGCACTGCGGAAGCATTCGCTTTTAATCTCACTTTCTGGTTTATTTTAAAATACACCGATTCTTCGGAGCGGTCTTGGCAAGGATGTGTCTTTAGTCAAACGTCAGCGTGAGGGGTTTCGTGTTTGCCTTATTTCTACCACGGCTGGCGTGACTACAGTAACGTGCTCTGCACGTAACGCGATCTGTCACTGGAAGGTAATCGAGTCGGTAAAAACCGACATGAAGTTTGCGTCAACAGTCTCGGTCTTGCAAAGACCAGCAGAAAATGTATTTGAACACAATGAGGGAGACATTGAATCTCAGGATAATTGACCATTCGTTTTCTTTCTCGTCATGAAGAGCAGGAAGAGTACTCGCATTGTTACAGGGCCTGTGGGTACAGAATGACTGTGAATCGAGCCGTATGTAGTTTTGTATCTATGTTGCTGTTTTGACTTCACGGGCCTTTTTTAACGAAGAAAAATAGTTTAACTTACAAAGAACAGGTTGCAACCGGTTGTACTATCCGCGTTGATCCGCCTGCGTTGGTAGTATCGCCTAACAATCATGATATATTCCTAATAAAATATTACAGGAACTATTTTTAGCGTAAATGATTTTTGCCTTAGCGCGGCAATCTCTGAATGTGGAGCCAGGATGGTTTGGGTAAAGCCGATTTCGTGCAGAGGAGCAAGTCAGTCCCAGAGAACACAGTAATGAGTAGCAGCCGTGTTCTTCAGAGGCGCTCGGTCAGGCCTCTCATTACTGTAGTAAAGATCGGCCTGCGCCCTGGTCAATGGGCGAGTTCCTACCGACGACAACCCCGGCCATCGCCGACCTGAGAGAAGCTGCCGCCTCATGAAATGTATTGGGAAACCCGGCCTCTCGCAACAGTATAAGCCCCGTCTCCGCCCTGACATTAACTGCCCCGGCCTTCTGTCTCTCGTTGTTGGTGCGGTTATTATCTAAACAAATTAACATCTTCCAAAAAGAAAAAAAAAGACAACCCTGCCAAGGTGCTTAGAAAGCCAAAATTAATTTCTCCTTTTTTTTTTTTACTCCCAGTGTGGCCTTTTAGCAAGACTGCAATCTTTCTCTCTCGGAATGCAGCGACTTGCTCCAGAATTGTGCTCTCGCGTCCCGTTGTGAAAACTTGTCGCGTCGTTTGTTACCTTTACAGTAAAAACGGCGGTTCACCTCTTCCCTTGGGCAGAGAGGAGGGGTAAGAATGAATTCAAGCCCGTAGGAAGCGTCCGTAAACGTCATTCTATCGTCTGTCTGTCAGTACATCTACTATTTAGTTTATATGGATTTTAAAAAATATATATATTTTTTGTATTGCTCAAGGTTTTCTGCTGCGAGTGATGTATTTTTATTTTCAGTTTTGTAAGACGTGTGATTTAAGAGAACGTGGGCTGTGGAAATCAGTGTGTTATCTAATGTATGTAAACATTCAAGTTTATTAAAAAAAATGTTATCTGCGGCTCCCGTCTTCGACTTTATATAAACGAAGCCAGCTTAAGGTCGGTAAGGTAACGAGCAGACGGTTCTGCTTTCCTGGGTAGCGGAAAGGGAAAAATTCATATTTATTTTGTAATTCAGAGCAAGATCTCCCTTTTCAGAAACGCTAGAACGCCGGAAAGGAGTTCTTCTTTAGATGTCTCTCTTATCTGTCTATGAATGGTAATTGGGATAATAAACGCTTCACCTTTTTAATGTATTAACTGTAAGAAGCCAGTGACTTCCAGCCTGTAAAGAGATCACTTTTATAGTGGAGAATGTCTGAAATCATCGTGAACGTAATGGTGTCGGACATAATCCAGGTTCATTGTTTTTTGCTGGTTAAATAAAAATATGCATTCGAGTTGACTTGTGAAAAGGACGGTGAGTCACTACCACCCCACTTTCCCCATTAGGGCAAATAACTGGGCAGGAAAACCGACACTCGACACTAGCTGCAGCTCAGTGCTGTGCTCTGTCCAGCTAAATTCCTGGTTTTCATAACAGTAACTGTGCTCTGTCACTGAATCTTAATTAGATCCAGATTAAGGAAATGAAATATGTCTTCTTCTTTTTAAAAAAAAACCAACATATTCATTGGGAATTCCGGTGAAAGTGTGTGACTAATGTGCTGGTGTTGGAATTCAGGAGGGATTTGCATAGACTGGGGTAACCTGATATTCTCCTACGATGACTTCCTTCAGATGACTTATTTTGCTATCTCAGCTGGACAAGTGCTGTAGTAAGTACAGCGCAATACCCAGCTGGGGAGCAGAGCATATCTCCTGACTTCCATTTTGCCTGGCTTCGTAATGACTTTATTGTCGCAATTAATGCCTTAATTGACACCAATGATGACTTAATTGGTGTAATTCACGCTATGATATGGAACCTACAGCCCTCTGTACTTCTGAGACCAGGAGGCATGAATCACTCACCTAACCCATTCTGAATGAGGAGTCTCCCCCATTAATTCAAATGATTATTGCAAAGACTGGCCACCAGCTTGACCCTCTCATTGAAAGCCATGGACCATGTTACTGGTTCTTTTTTGATGCACGCATCCTCCTTTTTAAAAACTGGCCTGGTTGTAGCCTTTCTGGGTCGGGAGAAGCCAAGTCTTGCGGATTTGCCTTAATCTCCGGGTTTAGCAAGACGTGGCTCTAGGAAGCTGCAGGCCTGTTTCCGATTTCAGCTGAAAATGGCTGACGGCTCGCTCCCGTAACGGGCAGAGGGGTGCAGGCAGGGGTGCGCGCGTTTGGACACTGACGGGCAGCAGGGGGGACCCATGCCTGAGCCAGTTCCTGAGCTGTGGCCTGGGTTGAGGGTTCGACACCCTGCGCCAGCAGTGACCGAGGACCCAGCACGCATGGGCTTCCCACCTGCTCGCGGATCACCGGCACGGAAGGGAAGCCTCCGGAATCTGTCACGAGACGGCTCTACCAAAGAGGATCCGGATGCCATCCCAGCCAGTCAACCGGCTAATTCAGCGAGATCCTCCTAAATCCCCCGGTTTACGGTTTCTGCACAGATCAGTTAAGGAGGTGCCATGCGGGATTTTCCCAACGCCGCTCCGCGCCCAGTCTTATTTATGGCCTGTGAGCGGACGCGTTCCCCTGATCGCCCCACGCAAACGGGTCGTTTTTCAATCAGCGAAGTATAGCATATTATTTAACACTTAAATATTTATTTAGCGGTAATGCTAAAGTTTAATCTTTCCGGACAGAACTAAGTCCCTCCTGATGCTTATTCTCAAAGAAGCGAACATATCTCTCTGGGCCTTTCGCCTGTAACTCTCCCGAGATGACAAATCAAGATCCATCGATTATTTTATGTTGGCAGCGTAAAGGGCTATATTTTACTTTAAGCACACCCCTAAGGATTATCGTGTCACATTCCTTGTATGTAGCAAACCCTAAATTTACATTCCTGCAGAACCGTTTCCCAGCCTGCTCATCGCGGTGGCAGGGACTCGTAAACGATTAAGCTCAGATGACCTACAAACCATTGCTGCAAAGGTCTATATGTGTGAACAACTATTTCACAATCACCTGTGTGCTTTTATTATTTAAATATGATGATAGGAATATCCTAACATAATAGGATTGTCACAAAATCTTCTTCTTTTTTGGGGGCTGCATGTAATTTGTGAGACGTTAGTGTTCACACAGACTGAATACACGGGGAATCGAATGGGTACACACATGATGCAATGTGTTGCCAAGCAGCAGGACGATGCGAGTTTAGGGGGTGAGGAGGGAAGGGGGTGCAGGAACTACTGGACTCACTCTCCCCCTGACACCCCAGGGAGACAGGATTTCAGTGTCTGTGGAGGGCCTCTCCTGCCAAGGTGCACCTTGACAGACACTGAAGGCTTCCCTGCCGAGCCCACTGCGTGGCCGAACTTGAAAGAGGCCCAGGCTCGCGGGGTCCCACGCGTGGACCCCAAAAGGCGTTCGGCGGCTAGCTCCCTTCATCGTCATCTCACCCACTTCCGGTTCTAAAAATAATTGTCAGAGTAAAAGAGCTGTCCACGGGACTTCACAGCCGAACCTAAAGGAGTGTAAGGCCAGGGGAGGCACCCATGGATTTGGGTTATTAGGATGGGTGGAATACCCCCCCAACCATATTGGTATCGTCCATTTTCCTGGGTCCGGTACACGTGAATCAAACGAGACTCTACCGAGGTAACGATGAGTTGCAACACCTACAGGCGGCACTTTTTGGGTGTGTGTGTGTGGGGGGGGGGTTATAGACCTAGTTTACAGCGCAGTATTCAATCGCTCAGTAATGTTTGGGATTATATAAATTTGTTAACAGATTTATAAAAGATGCGGTTCCTGTAAATATTGTCCTGGGCAATCTGGGCACTGGGCGCGTGTCCTTCAGTCCTTTCTCTTCAGAGAAGTAACAGCCAGATAACTTGAAATGCCAAAACTGTTGCGATGCAGGACGCAGAGGAGAAATTAAGATGAACCCCCGTTTCAATGTCTGTCTGCCGCTTTTTCCAGCCGACACGTGTCGTGCTGCTTCCCAAGTCTGGCTTTACAGATGCCTTACAATGCCAGGAATATGTGTCGCGAATGAAGAATACTCGAAACGGATATGAAACCACGTGTGGGCACAGGAGAACTTATTTTCTTACAGGAGGAGTAGACCCAGTAGGAAATGAACAGCACATGAACCCTGCTTTTCCACACGTCGCTTGTGTAAGCTCCACGTGTTTGGCTAATTCCTCCTCCCGAATAAGTCAAACGAAGAAAGCAGTGAAACCACACAACCCCTTAGCACAATCACCGTGTAACTGCGCACAGGCCGGACTGCGCTCATAAACACTTAAACACATACACAGCATAAACATTTGTATACAAGAAAGCTGCTGTTTCAGAGAAATAACAAAAAAAATGGATTAGGTAAATAGATACTAGCCGAGACTATTACAGTAATATTTACAGATAAATAGAAATAGAAATTGTCTCTGTGCTGTTGTTTGTTTTTCCTTCGTAAAGCCGTAAGTTAAGATTTAAAATAACATTCAATTGTCAAAGAATTATATAATAGGTTATATTTCACGGTCCGCATTTTTCAGCTCCGAGTTTTACAGAACAGAGGAAAACTGACACAAATCCCTTTCGATAAATACACCAGTCACAGCATCGAAATTTTAAAACATTAAATCAGTGCTAGAAAGATCTATCCATCCTTATCCATCCATACTGGACAGACATTGAGATGCATTAGCTATACTCAGTTTCTAATGAAGAGTAACTTCTATAGCCACACGTAAATTAACAAATTAGTATTGCCCTACCGAAAACTTAAGACGAGAATTTCGTTCGCTTTAAATATTTGTATTGTAATTATTTGTGGTAAAATATCATATCATGCACGTACAAACGAAGGAATGTTTGTTCTGGGTTTTTTGTTAATCGGTATGAATATTTCGATTGCTCATATTTTGCAACATGGTGCCAACACATACAAGAAATGGACATTATTAAGTATTAACATTATTACTGATAATATAATTACTAATAATTAACACCCATTGTTATGACTTTACCTTTACGTGTATGTGTGCATTTAATGTGACTGACAACAGACGAAGAAGCATTCATTATCATCGCTTCTATTACTTAGTTTAGTGAATTAAATTATTTCAAACGTTGAACATCGGTGTTAAAAAATCCCTTTTAAATACTTGCCGTCATCCCGGTCTCATGTTTAACGATATAAATACTTTGCCCTGGGTATAAACAATAGACAACAATATGATTTGGCAAGAGGTTTGGCCTGCAGGACTCTGCTTAAATTCTATTTCTATCGCACAAATAATACGTCTGCGCAAGGTCCTTTTGGGTGTGTTTCACTTGCACTGGCGTTTCTTCGCGTCTGCTTTGTGAAAATAATGTGCACTCTTGATTTTTTTTTCTTCCTTTGCGACAAACAAGGCGCCATCTCACGCCAAACACGAATCGAAAATTGTGCGGTTAAGAGAGAGACAGCCGATAAGCTGCAGGGCTGCGAGGGCTTTAAGACGCTGTTTTAGAAGGAGCCTGTTCTCGAACGCATCCTAATTCCGGTCTCTTTGTTACGTCCACAGCTGTGAAGAAGAGGGGGGTGAAATGTCGGACGTGACAGAGCCAGTAAGTGATATTTTTGTCTCTTTCTTTGGGGTTGGCTGTTCTATTACCTGTTCCTGTATGTACCCCCCCCCCGCCCCCCCCCACTGCCGTCTCGCTCCATGGCTCGTGGTGATTTTGCAAGTCAACACAGAGGGCAGTGTTCTCTGACAATCGAGAGAGTCCCAGTCAAGATCGCACAGGGCGCCGGAGCTCGGGTGGTACATTGCGGGATAATTTGCAGATTTTTTTTGTTTGTTTTATCTACAGTGTGCAAAAAAGTCAGGCGCTTGGCAAGGCTAAAGACCTCCCCTTTCCCTAACCGACAACCCAAGATTTACGCCTAAAAACCTAGGCTCAGCAAAGCCGTATTGTGAGACATTAAAACATAGCAGGTTAAATATAAATCACTAAAGGCTTTTCGCAGTTCATTTGCTGGTATTAATTGTGAATCCCAGGCTATGCAAAACTCCAGATGCTCACTGCAAACCGCAACTGTATGTTTGTCCTGAAGTCACAGTGTTGGCTCGTGTTTTAAATAGAAAAGACAAGCTGGTTTTGACCAGCCAGGGTTTGACAAACACATCTGTTACACTAATGTGCAAAACTAAGTTTCCGAGCCCGGCACCTGCAGTAACGCGGAGTTGTATGCAGTACAGTCTTTATGGGCGGAAACAGTGCTTCTGAACCCCACGTGTCCTTTTGGTAGGATGTTATTGTGCAGGGAGGGGTGCTCTTCGCCGCCAATGCTCTGCAATGTTTTAATGTGCCACTTTGCTTGTGTTTTTAGTTTGCATCCGTGCGTGTCGGACAGTGTGCATCGCAGAAAGTGTATTCAAATAAGAAGGTGCAGACGTCATTGCTTAGAAAGAAAGACGGAACTTCTCGTGTCGGAAATCATTTTCATTATTATTATAGTCAGAAGATCAGAGAATCAGATATTTGCCAAGTGAGGATTTCAGCATAAAAACGATCCTCTCATTGGTAATCACGTCCAGAAATAAGAAGCATCATCTGCACAGCTGCACCGATACTCTCACCAGTCGGCTCACATACTGTATATTGTCATAAGGGCAGTTCAATATAGCCCCATATATAAATATAGATATATATGCAATATATATATAGCAATATAGTCCCATATATATATATATTAAATTGTTATTCATACAACAGTATAGCCCCAGATGTATAGCAATACACTCTGATACATACACATAAAGAAATGCAGACCCATATATACATATATCCATATAGCACTATATGCTTACAGTACAACGGAGATACGGGACTTTCTACCTGTCATTCGCATGACGTGTGTGTGTCTAACTTAGCACACGGGTGACTAAAGTATTTAAGTGGCCTCATAAATGGTGATAGAGCAGTTTAAAGAGCCTGTTCCACTTGAAATCTCGCGAGCTCCAGAATCAATATCGCTTATTTTCCTATTTATTATGTAGAAATTAATGTGTTGGTCGGATATAGGCTCATGTCAATTTGACACACTTCCCCGTACCGTACACCTCTCTCTTCCTATCGTCTTGTGATAGATCAGTCGATTGTTTGATCGATTTGTTCACTGGTGGATCGACTTATCGATTGATGGATTCAAAATCTGCGTTAAAAGCACTTTGACACCCGCTGAAACCAACTCGTTTCTCTCACAGTACTGCAAAACGCGTTCTCGCTGCGGACGTTCATTTCCGAAACAAAAAAAAAAACAACAGTTCTGTGTTTATTAATTTGCCTACTTACAGAACCGCAAAACTTGTACGGCTCCTGTCTGAGCACAAATGAGTCTGTTTTCAACAGATTTTTTTTTCTTCTACCTCTGTCTGTATAGACAGATGAAATGCGGCGCGGGGTAGTGATTGATAACTGGAGCGCGATCACACGCAACCCGTTTGCGCAGAGAACACAGCTTCAGCTCGGCTGTGGAACCAGGTGTGGGCACAGGAAGTTCTCCAGAGACGGGCAGGATTTTAGTTCTGCTGCAGTGCACGAAATGAGACTCACTCCCACCCGTCTCCACCATCCGCTTTCGGTGTGTGTGTGTGTTGTTGTTTTTTTTTTTTTTGTCTTTTCAGACTAAGGTCTGGTTAGTCTCCTTACAGGTCTGTGATTTTATTCTGCTGGTTATGGCGAAGGTGGGAAAATAAAGGGAGGAGGGAGGAGGGAAGAGGGGGTGCAGATATGCCCCAATTAGCCTGTTCTCTCCCTGTTTCAGAAATAAGTGGAATGGATGCTCTCAGCACAAATCTCTGCATCGCGACCCGAATCTCCTCCACTATGCAGCGCTTTTGTGGTGGTTGACTAATGACTACTGCACGTAACAAAAGCCCAGAGAATTCAAATAAAGCCGACTGTAAAAATACTAATGTCAGCTCTGTCTTCATATACCGATAGCGAGCTAAAAGGATTTCCTTGGAGGCTGACAGCGCTGTTTTTTTTTTCGCTTTAAAGCGGTGGGGCTTCGTTTTCTACAAGGACGGATTGTCTGTCCGATTCCCCCCAGATAATTCAGCTCTACAAATAAGTTGCACTCGCTGTGACCCTGCCCGTTAGAGATACCCGTGCATTAAGACCTTCGTGGTTTTGTTTTAACACCTCAGACGAGGCATGCTTCAATCTGTGTTTTGTTTTCGTAATGGACTCATTTTTTTAGAGCCACTTTTTAATTTAACACCAAGGGCGGTGGTTTTGAACTGATTCCGCACCTCGGCTGAACAGGAAAGTTGTGGGGAGGGAAAGGATTGTGTCACTACGAAACGATAATGCAATTACAAACCAAAGCGGGAGATTAAGACTACGTGCTCATAAGGTATATATGACAAACGTGTAGTCATGGAATAATTGAATTAGGTTATGCGTTGCCTTTTTTCAAGTATTTCAACAAGGTGCGTTTATGTTTTAGGAAACAGCCAGTCAAAGCTGACTCGGTTCTTAATACGCCTAAAACGACGCCAGTCCAAAATTGGAAAATTGAAATATATATGTTTTTATTTTCAGAAAACGCGTTACCTATTTGCGTTCCACCAAAACATCTGTACGTACGTGCTTCCGAACTGTTTGTCTTCTGCCCTGGAATCTCGCCTTGGATTTAAAAATCGAAGGACGCTGGAGTTTTGTGAGAGCAAAACATAACTACTGTTTAATTACTGTTAAACTACGCTCGTCGTGCATTTTGATGTCTTTTAAAACCATAAATAGGGCGTCAGGTAACACATAACAGGGAGGACTGTAAAGATTATTCTTAGTTCATTCATTGTGTGGAAAGCTGCAGAAAACGTGGTAACAGAGAAATTGTACACATAATACTTCGTATTGCCATTATTATTTTATAATAATACAATAAAAGAGTATCCCTGTTAATACTATTTTCGCATTCGTCAGCCCCTGTCTTCGTTAAAGTTATGCAGTTCTAGGTTCTGACAGCCTGAAAGTAAAATAACATTCGATCCAGTAGACATGTCTTTTGCCGGTGAATATCTCGTGTTTGTAAATTTTAGCAAATATGCAATGTTTTAAATTCAAGTTGTAAAAGCTAAAATAAGAGGAGCTTGAGAGCTACCTCTCTTTGGGTATAACTTGCATATTTAAGTGTATTTTCATCGGAAAACGATGCATCGACTTTTTGATAATACAGAACTTCACTCCCTTTAAAAAAAAAAAAAGAAGCAAGAGCGTTTTAACATCTTTCCACGACGACAAATAGCAGGCGTAAAGACTATTAGAATGTAATCACGGCAAATATTAATCACCCATTAAGCGTCACATTATCTGTTAACCGAATTACTGTTTATGTAATGGCTGGAAAAGTCCGGATGCAGCCCAGTTCTCTCCCTGTATGACTTTTTATCTGTGTATCGCGTGAAGCAATTAAGGAGCCCAGGGTAGTTTGAGGGTCAGTCTAAAATACTGCTTTCTAATTAATTTTTACAAGTCCCAGCTTCCCTGTATTGAGCTACGGGATATAGCTCTAGTTAAAAAAACACATTCTGAAAAATAGACTCACAAGCGTGACCCGAGCTAGATAAATCCCCTCTTTAACAATCCTGTCTGTCTGATTAGGCTGAAGAGTTATTCTATCGTGTATGGATGTTTCTTCGTTTTAAACCACTTTAACGTGTCATAAAACCCAGTGTGAAGCTTTTTGAAATCGGTAATCGGTGCCAGATAGATTGTTGACTGTTTTTTTTTGTCTTTCAAGCGTGTTTTTAAATTAATTAACTTATCATTGCTCTACAGCCGGGTGTTGCTAGTGTTTGCAATATAACACAACTCTGTGTGTAGTGTAAGCAACGACAACGTAAACGCGTTGTCCTCGATCGTAACATTTATTTTTAATGCATCTAATGAGTTTTTAATCCCCATAGGTGGCAGTGCTAATCTCTAAAACTCAGATCTGTAATTTCCCTATATACTGGAATGAGTTACCTTTTGATCGGTTTAATCTGATATATATTTTTTTAAATATATAAATATTTAGGTCTTCGGTATAATTTAATATTTAGGGCACTTGACTAAAACCAGGGTGATGCAGCAGAATTTTGTGAGATTTTTTTTTTCTTTAGGTAGCTCATCTCAAGTGTCCGCGAAGCTTCTAGTCAAATCTTGGACTGTGTAGGCCCATTTACAAATCTTCTCCTACAAATAATTCGTCAAGAGTCATAAAGCACATTAGGACGAGAGAGGGTGGGGTCCGAGCTTGCGAACGGGCTAGTAAGAGCGAAAACAAAACTGGAATATGAATTGATTTGACAGAATAAAATCCAGAGGTGAATAAAAAGAAAATATTAATTGCCAAGGATAAAAAAATAAAGCAAGTATTGTTTGGACGGAGATTTCAATGAATCGTTAGTAGTTTTGAAAACGAATATGATTTTCGACTAAACATGAAAGACTACTACACCATCTGAGATTAAACAAGCCACAGTCATTAGTAAAGGGTTTGTTCATAGTCGACTTCCATTCACTTGTGTTCAATATTTCCTTTCAGCAGCACCAACGCAATTACAGTCACACGTGATCGGTTATGAATTCCATAATGGCCATTACTGGTTTATTGAAACATTTTTATGTCGTTGTCAACATCTGCAACTCAAGGCACATCTCGGTGCCTATTTGAACGCCATGCTGAGGAACCAGCACCTGTAGAGCGGAGAACCACCTTGTGCCCCTGCCTACCGCTGGGTAAGAAAGAGCTGTCTGTGCCCCTGCACTCCGGCAGCGGCGTGGCGGCCCACAACATTCAGCAAACACACAATTCACATGGCTGAGAACGGCAGTGACTTCTTAACCTTCACAAGAGAGTCGCAATTAATCGGCGGCTTTTGCAATATAAATCGGCTGATATACTCACACATCACAATAAGACGCTTGCTTGTTAAATATCCATCGCTAAACTGAACTGTTAGTAGTCAACTTTTGTAAGTTATGATCAGGCCTCCACACCTCGAGTTTTCTACCAAAACGCAATAATGAAATAACTGTTTTGCAATGCTGAAGGTAAACCCAATTTACGTTTATTACGATCATGAATGATTATTATTTAAAAAACACACCAAGAAAAGCAAAGTACATATCCATGTAACTTGTGTTGTTTATATGGTTTGTTTCACTGCCGGTGTTAGTATGCAGAATCAATTATTTCTATACCTAAGACGTAAAAGTAAGAGTTTCACGTTCCTACCAAAACGCACTGAGGACGCACGAGTGCTCCTGAGCTCTCCGGTCTCGAGTTCATGAACCTGGGGGTCTCTGTTCTGGAGTCATAAAGACCCCTAATACAGATTTCACTGTCCGCGTGGCTGATAACCATGTGTGTCCATAACGATGGGAGTGTGTGTGTGCGCGCGCGCGAGGGGGGGGGTATATCTTTCCACGGAATCAAATATTTGTCGGAGGGGACGGAATAGGTCCAAAAACAAAAATCTGAAATAAAAACGGGGGGGAATCACTTTTAGACACAAAAATGAAACATCAAATTAGTTTGCCTCTGGGCTTCATTTTTCTAGTTCTGTATTATAACTAGTTATTGAACTAGGTACAAGATCTAAAAGCCATTTGTGTGGAGACAAATTTCATTGGTGTTTCCTCATCAATAACTCCTTGGCAGTGAACTATTGGAATGAGTCAAACGAGAGAGGTGAAATTCGGGTCACGCTGTCTAAGTAATATTAAAATGCGCTCACTTCGAGAAAGGGGGAGGGGGAGGGGAAGGGGCGGTGAGTATACGCGTTTATGCGAGCGCTTAGCGGGGGGGGGGGCAGTAATTTTAGGCTGCAATCGAAATTGAAATGGGGCAAAATTACCAAAAACACATGCGCGCACACAAATCCCAATTTCGGACTAGCAAGGATTGTTCAGAGATTTAAAAATAATCAGAAGACGGTTAACGTAGCACATCAATTAGTGTAATCAGGTCGACATAACGGCATAACCGCAGCGCCTATTCTGGACCAACTTAGATGATAAAATCAGTTTAGTTTGATTCATTATTCTCGTAGTACAACAGGACCTCGAAGAAAACAAAAGAAGGGTAGAGGCGAAGGAGAGATCAATTATAATTCATTTATGAACTCTACGAAAAAAAAATCAAGGCTGTTTTTTTTTTAAATAAACATGTATTGTTGTTGTTGGCGATTGGTGTTCTTCAACATTCTCCTGCTTCTAAAAGCGACTGGAAGCCCACGAGTTCAGAGTCCCCTCGAATATGACCCGGAGCGAGACAAGGACTGCTGAAACGCTTTTAAACCACCGCTTTCAAAATGTCATAAAAGACCAAACCATAAAACAGGCCGTGCACGCGAAAATACGACACATATAGAGTTGCGAGAGAGAGAGAGAGAGAAAAAAAAACAAACAAACTCGTGTGACATCTATTACCTGCTGGGGATTAAATACAGTTTATGTGCAAATTTAAATATTCTGCCTGCACTTTTGGAAAAACTGATAAACGTATACCCGTCACACACCCTCAACACACACACACACCAAAAAATGGCCGATTTCTCTCAATTCTCCGTTTGTGTCCCATATGCCAGCGTGTTGTGCGAGGAGGGACGGGTTACCGGGCGGTCAACATGGTAATGACGAGCACAATGAACCCAGGGGAACAATGGAAACTTATTTCTCTTCTCTACTGTCACGAGACTGCATTGTATCCCTCGTGCTTGTGTCGCTGAGGCGAAGCAGATATTGTCTGAATATTTATATATCGGAGGCCACTCCGAAGGTTGGGATTGGATTCGATTTTAAAGACGATAGCTCGCCTTTTGATTTTTTTTTTTCTTCCTATTGCTTTCATGTGTGTTGCACGCACATCAGCATGTATCGAGCACATACACGCTGGTGAAAATCTGTGTCCCTTGCACGTAACACAAGAAAAAGAGTGACATCAATATATATTTTTTTTATTTCACGTATTAAGCATCTTAATTTGGATTAGGGTGATGTTTATAGCCCCGGAGGTGAGGACTGGCGGGGTCGTCCTGTTTGTGTATGATTGCAAAAGAAAGCTGCACCCCCGTCTCAGACTGAGTGCTTGAAATTCACAGACACTCGTGCTCTGATGAACATTTCTAAACTGGAGCTAAATGTGTTAGGAACGGCGGGATAAAGGCCGTTGTAGGTTACTAAGGCCCTCAGAGGACACAAGGTCTTTAGCTCTGGTATAATTTATTTGATTGGAGGCTGACATTAACGCCTTGCACTATTTGTGTAGACCTCTCAAATACTTTCATGTTTTGAACGACGCTGGTAAGGTCCGGGTTGCAACGCAATGAACTTGCGCAATAAATTTCCAGCCTTTTTGAAAGACTTAAAAAGTCAAAGGGCTGTTGTTAGCGACCAACATCTTAAAATCGTCTTGAATTTACAGCCTGTTACCTTCAGTCTGCTAGAACATTTCTTATTTGGTTGTTTTCATTTTTGTTTTGCTTTTGCTTCTGATTGGTTTTGTACTACATTCGTGTAAACCACAATCGGCGTCGCCAATAATAATTCCGCAGTTGCTTGTAGAGCTGCAGGTCACAACTCCAATGAAAACACTCCAATGTTCTACAATTTTCAAATTAATTTTGTAGATAATGCGACACAATAAAACAAGTAATTCATTGTGTTAAACAACGGTGTACTACTGAATGTTGATTTTATTGACGAACGTACGTCGCTACTCAAATACCTAAAATATTTTATTTTATCTTTTCTGAAACTTTTGGGTGAAGTGAACTGTTATAAAACGAGTTATTGTCTTAAAACAAATATTTTTAAAATAGAGGCTTGATCTTTTTCTTTTCATGCGGTCTGAGTTTCCTCGAGGATTACATTTTGTTACAGATTTTTTTCTGAGATTATTGTTTTGTCGAGTGTTTTAATGTCTGAGTCAGATACCGCAACGTAAGGTGATATTAGATTCAAGTAAAGGTCTGAAAGTAAAGTAAACACTTTATCAATAACACGAAGGATACCAACATTTTTCCCACCGTAACGTGGTTTTGAACATTAAAATATGTACATTTAATTTTCTTTTCAGTTTTATGCTAAATTGTATCAACACATCAATTCCAGTTGCTGATGTTGTTTTCGAATTAAGATTTGCCGTGTCAATTTTATGTATTGAAATTTGAAGATCTTATAATCCTGGTGGTTAGTCCTTCAACGGCGTCCATTCGTATCTGAATTTAAATATCGAGTGTATAAACAGTAAATACGGCGTCAGAGAAGATCTCTGATTTCAACATTAAAAAACTGTGAATCGGAAGCATATTGCATTTTCTCTCTTACCCCTTAAAAAAGTATTGAATTGGACTGAAATGCCAATTTCTCTAATTATACTGGGTTTTCGAACTTTCGGGTTTGTAAATTATCGGGCGAAAGCTCCGCAGTCAGAAATGAACAACTTTGTATTAAGAAAACACAATGTAGCAGTAATACATATTCGTGTTGACTTCTCGTGTTTAACACTCCAGTTGATCCCATATTCCACATTTTAAACCCTGTGGGTCTGAAGGGGTACTGGGATGCAGCCATTGTTGAATCGGTCTCTATGAACCCGCACAACACAAAAGCTCGCCACAAATGGACACACAGTTTGAGGCGCTTAAGGAGACGGGAAAGTGCACACATGTTACAGCACCTAGGATTTCCGTTTCACCTCTCTCTCTCTCTCATTCTCTCTGCTTCAACTTCATGAGCCCCCATTCCATCCCAAAACAGAAGGAGGCTTCTAGCAACTTTCCTACCCTCATCAGTCGTCTATATGTACCCTGTAGAACCGAATTTGTGTGAGCAGCAAAAATCGCAAATTCGTCTCTAGGGGAATACATGGGCGATGCCAATACCGCAGTGGCACGAACATGGTCTAAACTCTTGGCTTTTGGTTTTTCTCCATTTCACTCCAGCTTGGGCGTCTCATTCTTTTTTTTTCACTTCTGAATTCACACACACTCCCAAAAAAAAAACAACCAAGAAGGAGGCGCGCACTCAATAAATCCCTGCGTCCGCGCTCTGTAATTCGTACTTCCGCGACGTTCACCTCACCCGCATCGGCAAAATTAATCCGAGTTCTTTTATTTTCTCTCTCTCTCTCTTTGTAATTAAACAACTGCGGCGGCCCGAGCTCATAGAACGATCAGCCCGGCAGAGAGGCGCGAGCTGGGGACCGTGCTCGTGGGAGAGGGGAAGCCGAGGGAGCGGGCGAAGGAGCTGGGAATCGCTGGAAGAGATTGATTTACGGGCTTCTCGCAGCCCCAATAAAACACACACACACAAAAAAAACCCGGCGAACATCAAAGCCAAAAGCCTTCGACATCGCTGGCGCGCGCGCTCTAATAAATAAACCATAAACAGCCGACTTTATGTGTCGTTTTTACTATAATCCAATAAAATATGACAAATCAATGATGGCGATTATTTAGAACTTGGAACTGTTAACGACGAGGTTCTGTTTCCTGATCCTGGGAATCGCCGGCTGGCAAAATCTCAGCACGCGCTGGTGTCGAGAGTTCTTTTTCTTTCCAATTTTTTTTCTCTCTCGTATCCCCGGATATTGTTTAATTATGGGACCTGTTTAAAGAGCGTTGGTTAATACTTGGCAGCAACGCGTACGTTATCACAGTTTGCGTTCGCATTGCAATTTACTTTTATTTATTTATTTTTTGCATTGTTTTTAATAGCGTTTAGCCTTCAGCATCCCTAAACCAAGGGGGACTGACGACGTGCTTAACCTAATTTAAGCCCCTTTAATGCATCCTTTGGTGATATCTTAATTTAGAATGCCTGTCGTTGTTCTAATTTTGGACCACAAGGAACACGGAGCGTGCCAGAGTCGTGCTAAGGACCGCCACACTATCATGGTTTCTGACATCCCAGCACACACAGTCCAGCAACCTCCCCCCCAAACACACACACACACACACACACACACACACACCCATATGCTATACACCTGTGAGAATGACATGATGCCAACCCGCGCAGACAAAGCCTGTGGGTGACTCCTACTTCTCTTTCCAGTATAATCTCGTTGGACGAATGCGTTGATCTTCACCCAAACCACTCAGGCATACTAATGTAAAACAGACCCTTCAAATTATTAAGAAATAAGCTATAGGATGAAGACTTGAGGGTGCAGATGATTTTTTTTGGGGGGGTGGGGAAGAGAGGACGAGTCATGTCCAAGTTAATGTGTCGCCATTGACACGAGTGCAGGTCCGAACTGGAGAAGAGAAATTCTATTGTTTTGTCTTTCCGTCTTTAGAAGACGGTGCTTGGCAGACCACTGGAGCTGGTGTCAAGGACTGTGAGCGGGGTGGGTGTGATGGGAGTGATAAATCTCTCTCCCTTCCTACGCATTTCAATCAAAGACGCTCCTTTTTGTCTCCGGCAGTCCCCAGAGTTGGTCAAGTCACCTGTACCTGCTCCAGTCCTCGACGCCTCGCCGTCTACAGCCGCTGGCCCGGCGCGCCACCTAGTAAGACACTCAATCGCGTCGCACGTTTTATTAATTCAATTTTCATATCGTTATGTTAACCCAATTAGAAGGTGTCGGTGCCCCACTTACACAGGGACACACGCGCGCACACAGGCGCGCACACACACAAACACACGAACACGACGGGGAGAAAAAAAAAAACAGGGTACATTTGGAATAAACCTTCGGTTCCTTATCCGGGGACTACCTTGCACGTTCTCATTGGCCCGCCGTGTCACGTGGTAAAAGTAACTTTACAGGGTCGCTCGCTAGTAGGAGGGCTTTATGGAGCAGAAAAACGACAAAGCTAGAAAAATTATTTTCCACTCCAGAAATTAATGATCATGAGCTCGTATTTGATGGACTCTAACTACATCGATCCAAAATTTCCTCCATGCGAGGAATATTCGCAAAATAGCTACATCCCCGACCACAGCCCCGAATATTACAGCCGCACGAGGGACACGGGCTACCAGCATCATCACCAGGAGTTGTATCCTCCGCGAGCGAGCTACCAGGAGCGCCAGTTTAACTGTGCAAGCATCCCAGAACCCGACACCCAAAGAGGGCATGGGCTCCCTCATCCCGGGCACCTGCTGGCTGGGAAGACGCAGCCGGCTGCCTGTGAGCCCCCACCGTTGCCCACGTCCCCCTCAACCCCGCCGGCTGTGCCTTCCGCCTGCAGCCAAGCCACACCGGAGCATTCAAGCAACAACACAGCCTCCTCCAAGCAACCCGTAGTCTATCCATGGATGAAGAAAATTCACGTCAGTACCGGTAGGCAACTTGTGTGTCTTTTCGTACTCACTCTCTCTGCCTCTCTCTCTCCCTCCCTCTCTCTTTTCTCATTTTGTCCCCTATCTGCTCACCAGCTCCCGCTACGATAGGAGAGGAGCTTTTGAAATAGCACAATTGAGGCGGATTTACGACTCGGCAGTGGTAATTACACCCACCATAAATTTTATAGCCGAGGTACTAGTCTGGGCTGCCGTGTTGCCATGTGGCTTTTTTCCTGTTATGTATGTGTGCGCGAGCAGGGAGAGGGAGAGCGAGAGGGGGAGAGAGAGAAAGGAGAGGGCGAAGGGGAAAGAAAGCTCAGCTTTGTAACGTTGCATAAATAATTCAGAGATTCTTTCAACGCCAATGTGCTCTTCATTAGGATATAGTTAGGCGAGTTGTTGTAAAGCGCCGGAGTTGTTTAATGCTAGAGAAACAGACACACGGTCGCCCCCCACCCCCCTCCTATTCTCACAACCCCTCTTCCTTTCAAATCTCGATTCATGCCACTCTTATGCCTTTTCTCCGTCTCTGCTTCCGTCCCCCGTCCCCCCCTCTTTCCCCTTTTCTCCTTCTTTCCTCTGTGTCTCTGCCTTTCTAGTGAACCCCAGTTACAATGGAGCGGAACCCAAACGGTCCAGAACTGCTTACACCCGACAGCAGGTTTTAGAATTGGAGAAAGAATTCCACTATAACCGCTACCTAACTCGGCGAAGACGCATCGAGATCGCTCACTCTTTGGTTCTCTCCGAAAGGCAGATCAAAATCTGGTTTCAGAACCGGAGGATGAAGTGGAAAAAAGACCACAGGCTCCCCAACACCAAAGTCAGATCCTCGGCTTCCTCGGGCTCGTCCGCCGGCTCCTCCACCACCAACTCCGCCGCCGGCGTGGTCCCCCCGGCCGGCAACACTGTCGCGGCCGCCAACACTGTCGCGGCCGCCGACGAACTCACCCGGGTCTCCGCCGCGGAGCGAGGCGAGGATATTACAAGGTTATAAAAACAGATAACGACACAAGAGAGGAGACAGGGAGAGAGAGAAATGACTGATTATTTATAGAATATAATATATATTTTGGTTCTTCGTAGTTTTCTTGTGCGTAAAAAGAAGAAAATATGGCAAGAGAGGTCTTCCTTTGAGTCCACAGTTATATAAAATTGCATGTTATATAGCATGGATTAATGCGAATACCTACCGATTTTTTTACGCTACATCAGGGTTTAATTTATTTAAAATAAGATTTTAAAAAATGGTTGGAGGAGGAAGAAGGACGCTGTTTTTTGTGGGTTTTGTTTAAGCTTTAGTTCGGGAAGGGTATCACAGACACCATGTCTGCCCGTGCCAATAGGTTAAATGCACAATTGTCGTTCTATTTATTTTTATTTTAAGAAAAACAAACGACTGTAGAGACTTTTCTTTTTCTATTTTATGTGAAAAAAAAGCCAGATGATGACAAAAATCCACTGAATCTTGGACGTACTTGTTTCTGTTTGAAAAAAAATATATAATTAAGGGTGATGGTAAAATACTGTGAGTCATTTGGCGTAATTACACAAAGAAAACGAGACAAAGAAGTTAAGTAGTAAGTTTTGTGGTGACGTTGTGTTTTAGGCTGATTTTACCTGATCATTGTGAAATACAATAAACGAAATTTAGTGTCATTGTGATATTCATAGTGGTCAATAAAACAGTGAGTGTCAATATTAGTTTTAAACAGGTTGGCGTGATTTTCATTTATTTTTAATCTGCTCAACCGAATGCCCACAGTCTCTGTGCTCTGTGTCATTTCAGACTTGATTGTACCTCAGGGTTAGTTTTTTTTACCAAATGAGGTCTACAGGAAAGATCAATCGGCGTGGATTCGATAAACAAAATGTTAAAACAGCCGAGAGAAAGGGGAACGCGCGGGTTATATACAGAGAGGATGTTGAAATTAACAACCTGGGGTTGAGGTTTTAGGTGGCGGTGTGATTTAACGTTAACAGAGAGGCCGATGTGCCTCCAGTCGATTTAGTACAGTGGAATGTGTCCTCCAGCCTAGAGTGTGATTACCAGATAAATATAGAGCTGGGAGACGACACGTAAATAAAATTCAAAACCATACGCGTGCAATGCAGTCAAGTCCGCGTTCCCATAACGATCAGAATTTATTTCCTGGTGACAGCGAAGATGAGCGCGGCGCTTCCTCGGCGTTTCTGTTTTGCTTGTTGTGTGTTTCCAGATCGTGGAATTATCAATTCGTACAACTGCTGCGACTTGGGAAGGGATTCTGAGAAGCAGACCCTTCTAGACGGCGTTTTCTGCTTGGTTACCTGCGAGGCCTTAAGGGTGGCAGTCTAACACCGTTGCCTATCCTCAGCCAAAATAAATACATATATATTACGGCGATAAATACATATTTCATTAAGAGCAGCAGACGTTTCGTGTAAAAACGTACAGGCAAGCAACTAGTACACCGTGTAGACGTTCCTAATCGTTTTTTCAGGTGTGCTCGAATACCCTGCTAATAATTTAGGCCCTTCACGATGAGGCGTTGTCATTCTTCGGGAAGCGAGAGTTGCAGCTAGTGTCGTTTTGTTTTTAACCTCGCCGGAATGCGCTGTACAAAAAAAAAATCAATACTCTTCAGCCACATCACCCAAGTCGTATCTCTAACCGGCATGTTCACTTTTCTGACTGTTTTAACTGGCCGGGGAAGGACTCCATAGTCCAGGCCTCGGCAGTGCAGGAGATCATGGCTGGTTCGTTTTAAAAAGTGGTTGTTGACTTTTCTTCTTAATATTTAATAAGCACCCTTCAACGGGGTCAGGGAGGTTAACATTTTGTAAACTCCCCGTGGTCGTTTATATAAAGTACTGATAACGTATCCTTAACAGGTTTAGCTGTAAGTACGTGTTATTTTTTATTCAACCAGAATTCACTTGCCTATTCATTGAAATTTAATCATATTTATAAGGCCACTAATCGTGGAAAGTCATTTCGTCACCCTTACTGATTCCGAACTACAAAAACTACCTGTTAAAACCAGAAATGTTTTTGTTTTGTAACACTCGAACAGCAAGAACTGCACTGAACGAAACTTGACGCTTGTCAAGCTTTTGAAATGTACAGAACAAAAACATGACTGCCTACAAAAAAACAACAACAACGATTAAACATCCTCCACAGTAGCGTTCATCAATTTGTCCAAATTACAATATGCGGTTTTTCTTTGTGTTTTTTCTTTGGAATTGTCTCCTGGGTTTATGGTGTTTCAAGACAAGTAAAAAGGGAATTAAAAAAAAGAGAAAAGAAGATTCTTAAATCCGGATAATTACTTCCCCCTTTTTCTTAATTTCTTTTAATCAAATCTCCCAGCTACCGACGCATTGATCGCCTTCAGCTTCGTAGAGATAAAAACCCGAATGAGTGGTGCTATTACGGGGGGAAATCTAGCTCGATATTTCAGCTTAATAAATAAATCTCGGGCTCAGAACGTCATCTGAACCTTGAACTCGCTGTGTCAGCAGCTCCAGACAAGTTGCACGTTTCTATTCCTAAATTCTGTGGCCATTTCTCCACCGTTTTCTGTGTTTCGTGTTACTGCGGTTCTATAGTCTACTGTGCAGAAAATTCCAAGAGCACGAGGCCGGTCTGGGAGAGGGAGATGGCCTGAGCCTCACATTATATTAATTTATACGTCAAAGACGAATTCAATGCTCTTCCGATATAAAGTAAAATGATAAATGCCTTGCCGTCTTTATCGGTTCATATGGTGTATTTCTTCTAAAGCAGTATGTGATACTTGTTCTTGGGGGTGAAAGTGTCTCTTCCGCCCTCACTCAAAAAGTGCAGTTTCCCGAGTTCAGATGAAGTAAACAGTGATCCGCGGAGCACCAGCGCAGCTCTGGGTGGTTGTTGTTCGCCAGCACGTTTTGAGGGATGCGGTTAAAAGACACTGGAAGACCGCAGGGATCCAGTGAGAACTTTATAAATTAAGAATAGGTATGCGAATGAAATGAGATTGTGCAACTTCGGCTTCCTAGGTGGAGGAGCTAAAACACAAAAGATACAACTATTTGGAACCATTAATCACGCGCGGCCTCGATTTTGAACGATTTCGTGGAGTTTCTGCACCTCGAATTGGCACCGGTTCGTGCGGCACAGAAGGACCAGCCCCGGCCCCCGCTTCGACTAGAATGGGTTTAAAACCAGGCGACTTTTCTCGTGTTCCTGAGGCTATTATTTAAAAAAAAAAACACACACACACAAACACAATCCACTCGCCTTCTCCGTGTCACTCTCACTTGGCCGTGACATTCGAGGGGGAAGAGTTGAAAAAGCAGGGTCTCACACCCGCGTTCTCAAGGCTTTATATCGGCAGACAGGGCAGAAAAATGATCGTGCGGGCCACAAAACGAGGCTTCCCCGCGATCTCTTTCTAAGTGCTGTCGCCTCCACGTCGCGAGGCTGAAAAGGTGCTTTATTGAAGTTTCGGACGAACGGCGAGAAGGCCGAGGTCACGCGGAGGCCACATTTTCTATCCCATTAGGCATATTTCAACCGGCCTGCCTGACCTTTGCACCCCGATGACCTGACTGTCTCTCTCAACGTGTACCTTCTGTGTGTGCGCGCCATCCTAAAGGTTACCGGGCTCAGTCAGCGCTGTGCCCCCTTTGTAGATATTTTTTTTTCCTGGGAGGGGTTGGTGGGGGGGGGGGGGGGGGAGCATATTAATGAGTCAGGAGATGGGAGGCAACTCAATGCGTGTTGGCGCATTGTGGCTCTCCGAGGTGACCCCCGAAAACAAAAAGGAAAGACAGTGCACGGGGTGAACTAGCGGACAAGCCCGTCCTTAGTCGGAGCCCTGTAGCACTCAGCAGCAAACCCGAGGGCCGGGATGGGGCTCTCCGCGGTGTTAAAGCTCGCGCGTGACAGGCGTCCCCGTGCATGTGAGTACAGAGCTCGACCTTAACTCTCGGCTTGTTCAACCGTCTTGTTTCCGAACAGAAGTGGACCTGCAAAGTCCAAATGTGGCAATGATGACCACAGTTCTGGAGAAAGAAGGAGTGTGTTGGAGGTGGGGTGGGGTGGTGATTGCGGGTGTTATCTGTGGCAAACCGGTCGAAAACGAGCCGTCTAGGACCCCGGTTTAAGATCCTTCAGTGCCTGTAAATGAGCACGTTACGAATAGTAACGAAGACTAGTAAACAGTCGAGAGACAGACCCACACATGCGCAGAGAAGCCTAGGGTCGCTATACAACAGAAACGATTCTGCAAAATCTGATGCTCATGAAAGTTGCATTCTAATACGATTCATTATGTGGGGGTCTTACTCAGATGTGCGAAAAAAGAAAAATGTCGAGGATCTGAAAGTTTCTTTTGAACAGCCATTTCGCTGTATCTACCTCTCACCTTTTCTTTATATAAAGGTACTGACTTACCGAATTAAAGAATTTCTGGTAATAAATCTATGCAGGTGTTTAATGTGTGATCAAAACTATCAACAAAAAATAAGTTGATAGCTGTGCGTTGATTTGTACTGTAGCCGTTATCACTGTGGTAGTTTTGCCTAAACTTTCGATGTTTTTTTTTTAAATAACGGATTGATACTGTCTGTGTTTTTAAGAGGTGGAATGTCTTTTAAATATAATTGTCAATGCCCGGTCACAATTTCTTCTGCGTGAAGCTTTGTACTCCTGGCGTGTTCGTCTTTCCAGAAATCTCTAGCTGTCCTTTTTGTGCCCTCAGTGCGCATACCTGTAGCACTGTTTTTTTCATATAAAAACCCGAAAATCTGATTAGATGTTATTTTTCACTCCGAAAACACTCAGTTGAATCTGTTGTATGATCTCCTATGAAATCAGCGTCACATCCTAACAGACACATCGCACAATTATGTCAAACAATCCTATAATACGTCGAATTTCAAATTCCCCTTTTTATCAGATTGCATATTCGCAAAACTAAAACAAAAGTCACAATCACGTTCAATACACACATTAGTCATAGCATTAAAGTTTTGAAACGTTAAACCAATGCCTGAATGGCCTCTTCATCAATATAAACGGGATAGATACTATTCAACACTATTACTGTAATATTTACAGCCATCTAGGATTCATCACTTGACTGCTTGTGTTGTTGTTTGTTTTTCCTTCGATGGGAATTACACTCACTAAATTATATGTGCGGCAGCCAAGTTGCGTGAATTACGATATTACAACTGGAAAGTGCCACAGGAACGCGGGTGTAACTCATCTTTATGGTGCCGTCGTATATCAAGATCGAGTAATAGAGTTGTATGGGGTTCCTAATCTGCCATTCTGATTTATTTGAGCGGGCAAGAAACCAAAACTTTTCTTCCTAGTTTTTTTTAGGAAACGGGACGCCTTTTGCTTCTCCAAACTGTAACACTGTAACAGGGATACGAGAACATAGTATGGCGCTTTCTAACACGTTACATCGCTCTGAATTCGGCGTAATGGCCCAGAGCTCAAAGGTTAAGATAATGGTTTATTCTCGATTTCCTGCGAGAATTACTTAGGCTCTGACACAGTGACCCTGCGTTTGCGGTAACAGAATCCAGGCCCGTTTAAAACGCAATTATCTCGTTTGAACTGTATTTAGTCTCCTATATGTGATTTTTCACAACAACGCCCCAAAGCTTGGATTAGACATTATGTGCAAAGACTTTATACTATACAGGGATTAAATGGCTGTATATCCACGTCTTTGAGAATTTGATCTTGTGAATTTCTCGTTTAAGCAACAAAGAAACGCTCCCTAGAGTACAGTTTTTAAGCAACTTACATGCTAATATACGAAGTGCGCGGACTTGTCACGAATTTAAAAGGTTCATTCAGCTATGAAGGAAGAAACCACTCTGTTCTGCGTATCTCCTCTGAAAATGTATACTTTCTAACTCCACAAGAGATTTTTTTGTGTTGTAACAGTGTCCCCCAAAACATTTTACAATTTGGTTTCAGACATTTGTTAAATTACTCTTATTTTATTTAGCACATTTTACACAGTGGTTTAAATATAAAAATTCCAGAATACAGAAATTATTATTGATATTATTATAAGACAAATAGTTACTGTCGATACACTGGGTAATGACTGCCTCCCACACGCACACAGACACAACCCTCCGGCTCTGATAGAACGCACAGCTACTAAAAAGTCAGACAGCGAGTTAAAAGTCAACACAGCGTGTGTTGTCATGCAGTGTAAAAATATGTAGACCTCTCACATGTTAAAAAAGGTGTGCACTCCGCTAAGCAAACAATTACAAAAGCCTGCCTTTCCAAAAAAAAAAAAAAGAACCTCAGAATGCATTTCCACAGGGTGTGTCTTTTGGGTCAATCCCCATCTTCCAGGGCTGGCAGGAGGTGAGCTCGTGAACTGAACCTGCCGCACAGAAATGAGATCAGGGAGAGGAAGCAGAAAACCGGACATGTGCTTTACAGCGAGAGCGAGGCTGTCTGGTCAGTGCCCGCTTACAGACATGCCCGCGAGAGTCCTCGGGGCCAGGCACCCAGCAGCAGAGAGGTGACTTGTAGTAAGTAAATGTTCTACTGTATGGGCTTTTCATACCTGTTAAAACGTCATGTCACCGAAGGGAGCGTGAATGAAGGCCAACCAAAAAGCTTCGCGGCGTTGCTTCGGAAACACTTCATGACTTACTACACGCCATGAATTTAAAGTATACATATTGCATATTGACCTCGGAGCAGGGCCTGAGGTATACCACAAAGTGTCACATTTCGAGGGAGTTTGAGACTAGAACTCCCCCCCAAAATAAAAAAAAAGCTCCAAAGCGTCTATAATACACTGTAATGCAGTATTCACAGCTTTTTCTGGAAAGGCGGATGGGGGCGGGGGTGAGACTAGCATATGAGCAATAAGTCTTTGCCTATCTACTAAAACCCTAAACTCTTTCGCTTGGTTCATTGGTTTCCAAAAGCGCATACCGGCTTCTGAAGATTTTTGGTTACTGAGACAGGAAAACGTGTTGAGTGTTACCTGCACGAGTGCATTCTAGGGCTCGTGCTCCCTGGGACCCTGCCGGTCTGTTCCAGTACATATATAGGCTCGAGCTCGGGACAGGAGGTCCCCGGGACTTCCAGTTTTGTGACGCTTCCGATAAATATTTGAAGAGTCAATCGGGTGTTTACTTGTAGGTCGGGTGTCTGGCGACGCAGGGGTTGTGACCTTACTTTGGACATGAGGATAATTAAAGATCGTGGCGTGGACGCGCCGGCTTCAGAATGGAGAGAGAAGAAAGAAGACAGGGCCCGGGTGTGTTTGTGTGATGAAGGAGGAGGAGGAGGTGGAGACAGCGACGAGGAGAGAGGGAGTTTGGATGAACCACAAAACACCAGGTAAGAAGAAGATCGCGGGGCAGGTGATGGGGCTTTTATTTCTGTAAAACACGTGTTCAACACCTAGTGCTGGCGCTGCGACGGTGTGATGGCTTCATATACGTGCACGGTTTTGCTTTAAAAACACGAAAGGAAGAGATCGATACCTATCTGGATAGAACAATCGTTCGAGAATAAATCATAACTTCCATCTACCTGCGTGGAAATGTAAAATCGCCGCCGGAAGTTGGTGTTTTTTTTTATCTATTTGTTTGATTCTGGCTTCTGCTCAGTGAAACGCCATATCACATATCTCCGGCTCACCGTTTGAATCCGGTGGGGGGCACCTCTTCTAACGTCAACAGCTGCCACCCACTGCATTGAACTGCGCACCATTTAGGAATAACGGCAGCAGTTAGGAAAACAAATGGCTTAATTAATTGGTTAATTAAAATATTGGTGGTGGTGTTCACTCATTACCGACACGGTAATGCTGCGGGGGAACACTCTGGGTTGGCTGGCTGGGGGACAGAGATAACCACTCGCACCAGTGTCTCCCCTGTCTTATCGACACGAAGGCCCCACCCGCGATCAGAGAGGCCTCGGAGGCCCCGCGTGGGCGCACCTGCAGAATCAGACACGACGCCAGGAGGTTATCGATAGAAGAATGGCAAACCATGTCACTCCATGGTCACAGTCTTGAACCATCTTTAGCTCTCGTGGTACAAAATAAAACAGCTGTAACCCGCTCCAGGGTGCAAAGATTCGCGAATTTCGCGTTTTTCCAGTCATTGCTAGATCTCCGCACAGCATCCAAGCCACGTTTATATACACTGGCAGACAAAAGTAACGTATGAAAATCCAGTCAGGACGATTTGTGGAGGCCGACCACATAGAATGAAACAAGACAAAACTAAACCGTGTCATTCCACAATTCAATATATTCCAGCTTTGTGTTGGAGCAAAGGCTGAAGCGTGATTGAACCCAGAACACTTTAAACAATCGGCGTGAACTTGATCGAGCTCAGTAACCTATTCTTTGCAGGCATCGAGAGAGAAAGAGATTAAGTTTTAATTTCTGTGCTCATTTCCAAGAAAGTAATTGAAACGGGTGTGCAAAGTAATCTAAAATGTGTGCCTTCCTTTACACGTTAACAGAGGTTTAAGTATAAAGAAAGTGTTTGATTTTGAACCGTTTTTTGTTAAAATATGAGATTCGTGTTTAACAACATCCAGTACCCTTCGAAGCTCTTTTATTAAATGAAATAAATTATTGCTACAAAAAAACTATATCACTTGCTTCAATAATATCAATTAGAAAGCATAACGCCTTTCTGCCAATTATATTTATCCCGTACGGAGATCTTGCTTGCTCGTTTCCAATAAATATTTTTTTTTACGTATCTTCAATTTTTAAACAAGTAAAAGAAAATAGAAAACACTATGTGCCGTGTATTGCATCGTATCTGTTAATGTTTTTATCTGCATGGCTATAAATGTGTCAACGTTCGGTCGTAAATATCAGAAGTGGATATTTTGGACTACAAGTTCTGTCTCCTGAGGTCTTTGAAAGTATTTCAGTAAACTTCTCAGTCTGCAGCCGACTGACAACTGAAAAATCAAGTCTTCAGCACACTATTTATAAATGATGTGTGTAAGATTTATTATAAATAGTTTCGATCTGCGCCTTCATGTGTCTTATGTAAGAAAACAAAAGCGGACAGTTTATTTCGATGGCTGTCAAGGCCGGATTTACCTTCGAAAAATAATATTTTAATACGTAACGGCAAGAATATCTTAATATTTTCTTTGCCAGGAGGGGAATGTTTGTAAATTTAAAACTAAAAACGTTCAGTCCTGACATTCCTCGTTAGTGACGAAGAGGACTTGGTGACGTCACAATCGCAAAGCGAAGAGTGAACTTTGCCTGTTACAGGCCTTTCAATAAGTGGATTTTAGCGCTATAAAGACATTAGGGACAGACAGAGAGGGGACATCCTTCCCGGAATCCGATATCTTGCCAGTTCTCATTTACTTAGAATTAACGCCAGGTCGAGACGACTGACAAGATGCTGCGTGGATGCATATTTCACCCGAAGTGGGTAAAACACACTGCTCCACACACACACACAAAAACTTTCCGTTGTATTTTTTTTTCTGTACCCGTCACTCCCCCTCAAAGAAAATTAAATGAACGACGTGGACTTCACTTTGCTTGACTACCTACATTGTCAGCGCCACGCGCCGTGGAAGCCGTCACACCTGAGTTTACGACGCGTCTTGCCGGGTCGTTTTCTGTCAGACGGCTGACGCACGTCACGGGTCTCCGTTCCGGGCAGTACACGGTTCTCTCGTTTTGTCTTGGGGGGACGACTGCGCCTTGTACTTCGAGACGTCGTGTCACGGATCTGACCTCCGGGGAGCGGGGTGTCCCGAAACCCACTAGTTCTCAGAGCCGAGGAGAGAGGAGAGTTAAAGGGGAGAGGAGAGAAACAGTCAAGCGGAGTCGCTTGACGAGACAGAGAGGAGGCTGCGGCGCCCCGTTGGTGCTCGAGCCCCAGGTAACACATAGACGATGGAGAATCGATCACACGGATGGAACAGAGGAACACAAGGACGTTTTGTGGAGACCGTGCTGCTGGTTGGCTTGCAAAGACAGACTAGTGTGGGCGACGAACCCCGGGTGTGGAAGAGTCGAGAACGGGTTTGTGACGTTGCAACGAACGCGGTGTTGTGCCCCGCGTGCGGATTCTCGGTATAAACAGTACGGCGGAGAACAGAATGAAAGCGCCGTTTTTCAAAAGTCAACTCCGTTTCGTCACAAAGGGGCAGGTGTCCTTGTCGACACACCCGGCCTCCCCACCGGGGCTGTTTCCCGGTGTCCTGTCCCACCAGTGACCCCTCGCTACGGTTCGGCAAGAGCGACTCTCCGGGTCTAACGCCCAGAGGGCGTGAAACCGGCCCGTGTCGTCGCCTGGTCGCCAAACGTCCCCGTAGGCTGAAGGTGCTCACATCGCGTTGAATTGCTAAATGTGACCTCGCTTGTCTCTGTCACCCCCCGCCACCGGAAAATAAAAACACCAAGCAAAAATCCATGATGTGAATTCTTTAAAATATATCTTACCTTATCTTATATTTTTTTCCAAAATTGATCCTGAAAGAGCCCGACTAGATAACGCCACAGATCTCGCAAACTGAGCTCCGAGAACACGGTGTGGGCAGGTATGGCCTGTCACTTCAACACTTCAGCCAGAACATAAGTTTGTTTTGTTTTTGTTAAGCTGTTTGGTTTCTTTCTGGGGCCAAGACCGGTTAAAATCATTCTGCCTATTTAAAAAATCTAATGTAAAATATTGAAGTTAAAAATGATCCAGAACACAAAACCCTCCTTGGTATGATAATGAATTTGATGTCACTATGCTACCCCGTTGGATCACATTCTTACACTGACTTGTCTGAACCGACTGATCTTCTATCGTTTTCCCTCGGAGTTTGCCTCCTGTGAGCGAAAGTTTTATGGTAGCCGAATTTCTCATTTCCACCCACCTACCCCCTCATAAGCCAAAAGTCAAATAGAATATATTTTTTTTAATTTTTTTTGATGTTAAATAAAATCAAACAACTTCTGTAGGAAAGCTCTTAAACTGAACTCCGAGCAAATCGAAACAAAACAGGCAGAAAGTAATGCAAACGTACGGGAATGTTGAGCAGATATAATACGTATTATCAAACATTTTATTTAAAAATTATTTTTTAAAAACATCTGTATAGAATAAACGCGTTGTTTGCTTTACAGTTCTTTGCTTTTCTGATGTAGTTAAATATATTTATATATATATATGATGCTGTAATGTATCCTCAAACATATGAAAATGTTGCTTTATAGTCCTATCCGTTTACTAACCGTTTAAATAAAATACTGCAAAATAAATTGTTTTTTTAATCAATCTTAATATATAACACACATTAACAGTAATAAATACACAGATCTCTGGTTGGCTGCGCTATTAGGGAAACGAATGTAGTTGGCACTTCAACTGTATTACAGTGTCCAATGCGCTTTCAAAACGTTTTAATTCCTTTTAAAAACAGGTTTTACGTTGGGTGATCCTAACTTTTTTTTTAAAGAAAGATTTTTGTAAAAGAGGCCGTGTTTTTATCTTTAGGGTTTTACAGCAGTACTAGCGATATCAAGCAACAGAGACGAGGTGTGTCCGTAAACGCTCAACGTCCGCTTGGTCTTTTAATACAGGATTAGACAGGACAGGAGGTTCGTTCTTAAAATTAACTTTAAAAGGGAAATGAAATCCTGGGAGGTAACTAGTATTACTGTTTTTACCTTTTGTACTGCTGCTGATACAAATATAGGCACCGGTATTGCTTTAAATATCCTTTCAATGTCCTGTAGCCGATCGAGTCCGCCAAACCGGGCTGTAAATCCGAACCACAGTCTTCTCAACTGCAGTAAAACAAGAAGCCGTAAAAACGAGACAGTGATTTAAAAAGTAGGCTGTCTGCCCGTCTGCTAACTAGGCTAGCTCTTGCCCTGCATTTTATAGCCGCTTTTTGAATAGAGGCATGCTTTTCGAGACCATCTGAGAGGGGTGTTTACTATTATAGGAGTTTACAATTTCCCTATTCACAGGAGTAATAATAATAATAAAAATAATAATAATATTGATAATAATAATGACGGTAGCCCTTGGCTATTTATCATAAAGGTGACAAACAGGCTGCACAAATACCGCACACGTGGTGTTTCAGACAGCTCTGCGCACAGGGACCAAGCCGCGGGTGTGTGAGAGAGCCCCGGGCCGCGGTAAGGAGGGCTGCGCTGGGAGTCTCGGCCTGTTTTGAATCGTACATTGTCTCTCCTGGACATCTGGGAGCGCTCTGCAGCTCCAGCCCCACATTCCGCTGTTGCGCGCTGATTTATGGCAGCTGAGCTACGCCTCGCCCCCACCGCTTGCTGGCCAGAGCTGCGCCAGAGAACCCGCACCCCAGCGCGACCCACACGCATACATCTGGGGGTACAGGCGTGGAGAAGGGTACTGTTGGGAGGGGGGGTGGCAGGCATAGTCTTCCTATTAAGGTAGTGCTGTACGAACTGAACTAGGCCTCCTGTGACTTCATAAAAAATGCAAACCTACACATCCCCCAGGTCACACGAATCAGTGCTTCCCCGAGAAGGTCGCACTAGCGCACGGTCAGACTAGAGCGGCTGTTGGATGGCTGGTCTGTTCCCCGGGGCTGCGGAGGCGTGCCAGGTAACCTCAGTCGAGATGAACGCCGGAGACGGCGGCGCGCGGGGACTCCCAGCCCCCCCCGCCCCGCCCCTGCCCGCGCGCCCCGGTCGGGTTGAAACTCGGGTCGCCCTGCTATTGTCCGCGCGGCTCTGGGCGGCGTCCGAGCTGCGCAGCGGTGGGGCGGAAGTGCCATAAATCCGCGTTCTCTTGTAAAGCCCGAGGGGAACAGATGTTCCAGATCTCACTGGACTGTCCCCCCCCCTCGCTCTCCGTGTACAGGATGAGAGCCAGGCGCCTTATCATCGGAACGCTTGGGGTTCTCTCTCGCCTTCACCTCTTTGTTCTCAGATTACTGACCCCCGACTTCTCCAGCATTTTTTTCCCGTTTCAGCAAACTGCCTGTCCAAACCCTGCCATAACACGGCGCCATAGACCCATCTGTATGTGTGTGTGATGGATCTGTAGTGCCGTTTATTCAGTTCGCCACTTCAGTCGCAATGACGAAAACAAACAGTCCCGAGACGAAGCATCTTAGCTTGTTAACAGACACTGAAAGTAATAGAATTCAACTCGCCTTGATGTGCAACGATAAAATCTCCATTTATTAAATTAACAAGAAACATATCTTTGTAATTCAGAATGTTTTTTTTTTAATTATTCCTCTTCTTTAATCTGGAGCCGGCTAATTGTCCTAAAATGGGTTTTTACATCCTTCCCGAGCAGTTTGTGTGAAAATAAATCGTCCATAAAATAAAATGTCAGACTGAAATGATAATAGCACCATAAAACTAAACTAAAGGAGAAATAAACTGCGAGGGGGGAAAAAAATCTTTGCTATAAGAAATAAAGATCCCTTCAATGATAAATTCTGCAGGCACTGATCTGAGATTGATGGGTATAAATGGAGTTCTGGGATGGTGAATCTTGTTCTCAGATCTCTGTTCTCGGTGTGTTAGAAGCCAGTGTTTGACAGCCACTGGGAATGGGGCTCTAGCTGGCCAGGGCTGCAGGAAATATAAACAATCTGAGTGACCCCTGACCTCGTTGGACATGACAGTAGAACATACAGAGAACATGAAGGCGGACTGTCTGGACAGGAGGGGTGTCTGTGTGGATTTGCCAGGGCGGTGAGATGGGGTGCTGGGGTGTCGGTGTGGATTTGCCAGGGCGGTGAGATGGGGTGCTGGGGTGTCGGTGTGGATTTGCCAGGGCGGTGAGATGGGGTGCTGGGGTGTCGGTGTGGATTTGCCAGGGCGGTGAGATGGGGTGCTGGGGTGTCTGTTGCAAACGCAGGCTCCTCCCATAGGTCAGACGCCTCTCTGTCCACCATTGTCCATCAAGGCCGAGGTGAAGGAGATTCCAGGCTGGCCTGTCGCCCTCTGGGTCTGACTAGTGGACCGGTTTGCACAACAGGGGGACAGAGACTTCCTCGGGGCACTCCTCACCTTGTGGTCAGGACGCAGGTGTCCCCAGGGCACAAAGACACTACCTCCTCCCCCATCCCCCCCAACAAAGCTCAGGCTGTGGTCACTGAGAGGTCATGACCCATGAGAACCCCTATACCTGTGTCACAAAGAATATGGCACAGAATCCGGCTAGCGCGAGCAGTGTGTGTGGATCGGACACCTGGACCAAGCATTCCTTAGGTGAAAGGGAAGGCTAATGTCAGGAAACCAATTGGTAGAATAGGAGGATCCTTCTGCGGAACCGTGAATCCCACAGAATGTACAATAGAACAGGCACGATCCAAAAGACGAAATCCAAGGGCTTGGTCAATTAGGGATGCAATGAGTCCGGTAACCAGGGAAATCCGAAAGACATGGTCGAAAGGCAGGAGCAAAGATGTGATGGGTTCAATTAGGAATGAGATTGTGAAACAGTGGGAATGCAAGGGCATTTGCGGGGGAGAGTGTGGGGCGTGACAACTAATTCACGTAACAAATTCGGGACTGTACGAATTGAGTGAGGGGACTGTACGATTTGAGATGCCAGGGCTGAGTACTGGATACTACCCAACTGTAGTAGAGACTGACACCTGAGCTGTAACCTCTCCCAAAAGACAGGGAGTTCCACTGGCTGCCAGAAGGAATGTGAAGGGGGGGCTGGTGGTGTTTCACTAAACCCTGTTCTGGAAAGACGTGCGTGTGTCGGACGAGTCATAAATTACTGGCCAGTGTGTGGCTCCGCCGCGCCGCCCAGCACGCTGACAGCAATGGGAGAGGTGGCAGGCCAGTGCCGGGCGAGGCCATCTGGATGCAAAAACCTCCTCCTCTGTGATGTTCTTTTTTTTTTGCCGATAGTGATGCATTACAGCGCCTCGTTTGGGGAAAGGCTGTGCTGCTGAACATGTTAGAAGGCCCCCCCTGTTCATCTATCTGCTTTGTGTCAGTGTGCGTCTGTGTAAACCTATTTGAGCGTGGTGTGCAACATCTAACGCTCCTCCGTGCTTTCTAGGGATCAGCGTGACAAGATATTTACGTGTGCACATACAGAAGGTGGGTAGGTGAGCCAGCCCGAAACACGAGACGATAAATCCCGAAGGGATTTTATTAGCAGGGGCTCTGCTGCTGGCATGCACTTAGCAAATAGACCTTAACAGTGATGGAGCGCTCGGCTTTCCTGCACTGCAGATGGATCCAGATGTTATCAGCTGTATAGATTATCTTCATTGGTCATTCCTGCTGTCTGAGCAGTCTGAGCTGCTTCTCACCCTCCCCATGACACCGCGAGGAATAATGTCATTCAGTCCCAGGATCTCTGTCAGCCATTCAGGCAGGGCGGCCGAAACCGATTCCTTGATTATTTCGTTTTGGGGAAACCAGGAGCAGTGAAAAAAGTCAACCGGTTGACGTGGCTTGAAAGAGTTTGTGCTCACCCCTCTCCCCCCCCGCCCAGACCCTGAGCGTAGGTTGTCCGTTTCTGCCAGTAATGCAATCAAGCAAATACTTACTAGGGGGTGGGAAAGAAAAAAAACCAGAATAGCAGCTCGATTTGGATCAGCACAGGCAAAAGTGACAACAGGGGTTCACGTGAAGAACTCCTTGCGTGGCTCTCAGACAGGTGAATCAGGGGTCTCTCACTTCGCCTCCACAAAGGGCTGACTAATCAATACAAATGCTTGCAGCCCTTCTTCAGTTTTACTTGTTAATCATCTCTGTCAGTGTCTTTCCAAACCTCTTGTGCCGCAGAACCTGATCTGAATAATGGAATAATCTCTCTGTGCGACTCTGCTTTCACGGCAAGCAGTTCTTAATAACCGCACACGACTGGAGGGAGTCTTGTTTCTCAACATAGCAGGTAAATAAAAGGCTGGCAGAACAGGTAATGTCTTTAAAATCAAGATTGCCCTCCGGGACCTTTGTTTCTGCTTCATTATAACTGTTGTGTCCAGGCAGCTCTCCATTTGTCACTAGGGTGTGTGATGAGGCTGTTTGATAACCATAAACCTTCCAACAGATTCTTTTAATCAGGAGCCCACTCTGGGAAATAAACTAAATTCGGGCTGAGATACTGAGGAATTGGAAATAATAGTTTTGTGGAGGGTGGAAATAAAAATGATGTTTGTGAGATAGGCTCTCCTTCTTTCCTATGTGATAAAAACAGAGTTGTGTGTTGAGCTTTGCAGGGAAGATATTGGTATAATTTGATTTCCTTTAGGACTAAGCCCTGTATAATTAATTTAAAAAAGGCAAGTGAGGCGTAACTTTAAATTCACATTTTTGATTAAAATTAAGATCATTCGCAGTCTTTCTTCGCTTCATTACATCAACATGTTTAAGATGCACTGGCAAATCTTTACCTTTCTCAGAAAATCGTGTTGGTACCTGGTGAACTGGAGACAGTAGTGCCTAAGCCTGCTGGTTACAGAAACAGAACTAGATTTGGCTGACGAGCTTCCTAGCACAAACAAAAAGAGGAAAATAAATAGCTACACTATCTTCCAAAAGGCAATTGAAACAAGCCGTCTGTCTCTGAAACGGAGTAATAGGCGCTTGGAAATTTGCCGCACAGAAAATTGGGGTTTGCAGCTTGAGAGTCTTTGAAAGGTGGGGGAAGATGTAGCTTCTTTTTTTGTAGCTGTTGCTGGAGCCATTTCTTTGCTTTCAGAGCTCTGAAGATGAATCAGGCTAATGAGTAAACGCTTCCATGTGGACCAGGTGTGTTTCGTGCGATGCTGGCAGTGTTAATGCAGTGAAGCTATTTTGTGCCATAATTACAGCCATTAGAACCAAGTGAAAACTAGGACTGTGCAGTGATTTCCGTGTCACTTCAAAAGAGCCGCACATTGCACCTTGCTACCCCAAATTAACCCATCCTCCCCAAAATTAAGTGAGCATGTCTCCGAAATCTTGATTTGGGAAACACGTTTCTTGTTGGAGGGCGGCAGGGTGGCGCAGTGGCCAGCATTGCTGCCTCACAGAGCTGGGGCCCTGGGTTCAGGACAGGGGGTGCCATCTGTGTGGAGTTTGCATGTTCTCCACATGTTCACATGGGTTTTTCTCCCACAGTCCAATAGGTTTCTGTGAAATCGGCCTTGGTGTGAGTTTGCGAATGTTTGTGTGAGTGTGTCAGTGTGTCTTCCCCGTGCAAGACTGGCATCCCATCCAGGGTGAATCCTGCCTTGCACCCATTGCTGGCTGGGATCAGCGACTCTGTACTGGATAAAGTGGATGAAAAATGGATGGAGGGGTTTCTTGTTAGAGAACTGTCACACTCTTTAAACACTCCAATGGGTCTTGCTGCTATTCTTGCATTGTCTGCCTGTAAAAAAAACACTGAAGGAAACAACATTTGTTTCTCCCATCTCTCATCGTTTGCCTCTCAGGCCCTTGTGCTTATTTCGTACAATAATCCCACAGCTAGAACGTACCACATACCCTTGGCTCCCCCCTTCCAGGAAAGGGACAGTTTAGAATAGCCAGTGAAACATCATGTGTAGTTTCCTTGGAAAGTGGAAGGAACACAAAGTACTCAGTAGAAATTGATGTAAACACGAGGAGAACATGCAGACTCCACCCAGACAGGAACTCCAAGCTGGAATTAAACCCGGGACCCATCAGCTGTGAGGCAATAGTAATAAACGCTATGTCACCCTGCTGCCCATGGATAAATGCATCTTGAGTTTAGTCCAGAGGTCTCCAACCCCAGCCCTTGACAACTCCAATCCAGTCAGGGTACCTGCTCCTAAAGATTGGGAGCACTTTGCTTTGTTACTGAACCGCCAAGCAAGTAATCTGTTCAACTACTAGACACCTGATCCTGAAAATACAGGTCAAATATTGATACCAGATATTGGTCCCAGAAATTTTCTAAATTGATAAATTTAACAAATAACCTCCTTAATTGGTTGCAATTAAATTGATCTCTCTGGAAGGCCCGGGAGAATCCTAACCCAGTAGAAGATTGGAAATCCCTAGTCTATCCAAACTGTACTTCCTGGATATAAATACACTTCAAGTGAATCAGTTGTCAGACAAAATAGTTGTCAGTGACATCTTGATATGTCTTAACATTTACTATGAAATAAAAACTTTCAAATTGGAAATAAAACCACTGTGAATAACACTTGCTGAGCTCTTGGACTGGGTTTATGTTGCTAAAAGCAAAAACACATTGTCGATCTACTGATCACAATTGCGAGCAAGTAGATATTCATTTTTGAGACCGATCCATTTTAAAATGATCTTTTAAATACATTAAAAATAAATTCTTTTTGGTCAACTACACAATGTTGAAATGCCAGATATAAAATATTTTCAGATTTATTAAATGGAAAAGTAGTTTTATTTGTAAAACACGCAAATGGCGATCATGAATATTCCTGCTCTCTATACATTGTTAAAAGATTTTTTCCTATGGCAAATTCGTGCACACCCATCTTTCCTTTTGAAAATAGCCTGAGCACTTAACCTCCCCTATTATTACAGCGGACAGATCTCCTATCAGTGTCGGATTTGAATTTGAATATAACCTGTGGTAAATTTGTAACTCCGCGTGCTGGCGGGAGCCCTGTCATCATCCCATCACCTTCTGTTTTTATTTTTTGCAAACCACTCCGTTTATTTGCATTTATAAGTCAGAGGATAATTTGACTGTGGAGGTCAGAGTCAGAGACGCTAAGCCCTGCAGTTGTGAGTAGCTCGTTCCTGCAGTTTTCCGTCCCCCCAAAATATGGACTGTTTTCCTGTCCATCCATTTTCTGACTGCTTCTTCCCATCCAGGCTTATGGGAGAGCTGGAGTGGGGTGCACTGTGGACGGGACACCAGTCTCAGGCACACACTCACAACCGGGGCCAATTGGCCCAGAAGCCAATTATCCCACCAACATGAATGTGGACTGTGGGAGGAAACCGGAGCCTGGAGGAAACCCACGCCAACACAGGGAGAACATGCAAACTCCACACAGACAGCACCCCAGGCCTGGAATTGAACCCAGGGCCCCAGTGCTGTGAGGCAACAGTGTTAACCACTGCATCACCATGCCACCCATGATTTTCCCCAGTGGCTTCATTAAATTTTATCATTTTGATTCATGAACCTATGACTGGAGATTTCTGTGCATTAGGGTTCATCAGTACTAACAGTCCTGGGATCAATTAGCTACTGACTACCAAACAGCCTGGCTGGGCTGTATGCCTCCCTTTTGTTGTAACCTCTTTCTGTGCTCCTATGACTTCATTCACATTCGCTTCGCCCTCTCCTCTTCTGCTTCACACCCCTCCCCTTTTTCAAAAACCAGTCCTCATGTTTATATTGCACTTCCCTCCTCTGCACTGTCTGCCTCCGAGGGAGCCGCGGGCCTCTGTAACCTTCTCTCGCAAGGCGCTCCAGCAACGCGCCCTACTGCCACAGCGAGGCGATCCCGCGAGTGGCCACAAGGGGCCGCACAATGGATTTGCTCCTCCGGGTCCCTTTCGCAATTTCGGCCAAAGCCTCGGTCCAGCTGTCAAGAGTCCGCTGTGGTACAGGATGTCCTCACAATCCGAACGGCCGCGGCGAAGAGGGAGGAGACGGCCGCCTGTGTAAATTCAGTGGCTTGAAAAATGAAGCATCGTTTTCAAGGGAAAACGTCTGGCGTTTATTTCGGTTGTTTGACAGTCGACAGCTAACAAGTGCGCGCATCGCAGTTATGTCCCAGGACTTGTACTGAAACCGAGTTACAGGACCGCTGTTAGCGGACAAATCGCACAATGATCAGCACTAGCTGAATGCAATTTTAGATCCTTGCTTTTTTTGTGGAGGAGTTATCTTCAGCAAGAGCTTGACTTTGGAGATATGTTTCATGGCATGTAGGCGTTCATTTGACAGCGTATCGACGTATATTAGAAACAAATCGAAATATCCAGCTAAGAGGCTCAAATCAACCGTTTGGCTCCTAATAAACGAGAAGCTCTTGGCTCTCCGAGCACAGGGCTTTTGTCAGACCTTCTCCGAAACTGAAATTCTGCAAACCAAAATAAACTTGAACAGAATCAACCCGCTGTTCTCGTGAACACGACCATCGCTACTGCCGCTAACAATCACAGAGGTGAGAAAACAGAGATGCAGCCGGGTGGTGACGTCACCGTCGTCACGAGCGAGGGAAAGACGGCATAACTTAAAGGCCGAAAACAAAACGTGCATTCCGATAGTCTGATATGTTGAACACAAATGACCGTAAAACCCGCGGGTTGATTAAAAGTCTAGCTCCTGGGCTGTCGGGTCCCTTGTGAAGGGGGGGGAGCACTCGCGCGCAGGAGAGCTATTGTTGCGGGTACAGAGTCGCGCGGAGTGTCTGCGCCGGCGTGTCGAACAAATCCGAGGGCACGCAGAGGTCACGAGACATTATGCTGCACTCCACCCAATTATCTCGATGACTGGCTTGAAAAGAATCCTGTAATAACGCTACCGAGAGGCCAAATGGCGCTCATTATCAACAAAAATAACACAATTACACCACTGGAAGGAAAGGAAGGAGGGGGGGGGGGGGTTCTTTAAATATTTGCTTTATTGTAATCAGTTATGGCTACATGTGTAAAAGGTTCCTGCAATCACTGAAGACTTAAAGAATGCAGGGCCTACAACAATCCTCCATAAAACAGGAAGAAAAAAAGATTCATTGTTTTATAATGACAGCCACTTTTCTCTATTAAATCTTGACCCTGACTGACTGGTATAGCTTTAATTGGCTGTTTTTTTTTTAATATCTGATTCCTAACTTTGTGGCAAACATCTCAGCCAAGTCACCTGCATATATCTTCATTAGCATCACCGGTTTTCAGTTTTCCCATAAACCAATTCCGGATCCCAGGGCTTTCAAGGAATTCTTAAGGAGAGCTCCTGTGAATTTACCCTGTGTGTTATTCGTCTAGCGTGGCATTGCTGTCTTGCAACGCTGGGTTCGATTCCAGACCTGGGGTGCTGTCTGTGTGGAGTTTGCGTGGTCTGGCTGTGTTTGCGTGGGTTTCGTCCCATAATCCAGGAAAATGGGCCCTGCTGTGTGTGTGTGTGTGTGTGTGTGTGTGTGTGTGTGTGTTTTCCATAATGCGATTGAGAGTGTCCTGACTGGTGGTAATAATAATAATAATAATAATTGCTTACACTTATATAGCGCTATTCTGGACACTCCACTCAAAGTGCTTTACAGGTAATGGGGACTCCCCTCCACCGCCACCAGTGTGCAGCCCCACCTGGATGATGCGACGGCAGCCATAGTGCGCCAGAACGCTCACCACACACCAGCTATCAGTGGGGAGGAGATCAGTGGTGGTATTACAGTGTGGTATGGTGGAGCCACAGTACAGGACAGAAAAGCCATACAGGGGGTTGTGAGGTCCGCGCAGAAAATCACTGGGACCGAGCTACCCTCCATCGACCGGATATATCTGGACCGCTGCCACAGCCGGGCTCGAGCTATACTTCGGGACCCGATTCACCCGGGCCACGGTCTGTTTTCACCCCTGGGTTCTGGTAGGAGGTATTGCAGTATCAGAACACTGAACAATAGATTCCCAAACAGTTTCTTCCTCCAAGCAGTCCGCATCTTAAACAGCTCAAACTACCACCTGCACTTTCAGGTACTGCACTGTACTGTGTCCTGTCTTGGCTCTATTATAAAGTCTATTGTCTAAATTTATTGTCCATGTCTGTTTGTCATTTGTGCCTTTTTTTTCTCTAATGTTACCGGGTACAGCTGAACGAGTGAGCATTCCACTACACTTGTTGTATATGGCAAATAAAGAAATCTTGAATCTTGTGATGGACTGACGTCCCATCCAGGGTGTACCCTGCCTTGTAGCCATTGCTTACTGGGATACCCTCCAGCTCCCCCGTGACCTTGAATAGGAAGAAGCAGATAGAAAATGGAAAGAGGGATATGTCTTACAAGCCCGAGGACTGGCAGCTGCACACGATGGGCAGCAAGAGCAGAGAGCCCAAGTGCAAGTTCTTAAAAAACAGCTCCTGCACCGCGCGTCCATGTACACGGACACTCTCTCCGTGCGCCCTGATGGACAGGGGTTGAGCGGTGTTGTGTCCAGCTGTGTCTGAGATCCCTGAGCACTGCTGAATGGGCCTTATACAACACAGGGCTTAAGCAGCGCACAGGCATAAGCCCAAGATATGATCACCTCTAGCTTTTCAATGACATAAATGACTGAGCTTACCTGAGGTCCGTTCCCCCAGCTTCACCCTAGCTGCAGATGAATCTGACTTGACCTCCTAAAAGCTTACTTGGTCTTACCCGAGCCTCTCTGGCCAGAGCCCCAGATTCGGACTTCTGTACCTACCAGGGGTCCCCTGTCTGCAGCAGGTTCTATTCCCAAATTCCATGTGCTTGTCCCAGCAAGTCCAGTTGCCTGTACCACCAGCATCTTTTCTGCCACAGATTCCATTTGTACTTCTGGCTCGGCAGGCATACGGCTCTGGCTACACATTGAAGTGAACATGCGCAGGGTTTAAACAGGGCTCCTATTTGTAAAACCTGAAGGGATATTTCAGAATCTCCGAGGCACACAACAGTGTGTCCTACAGTAGCACTTGTAGTCTCACTCTCCTAAAATAAAGAATGAGAAGAAGCTTCTTCAGGATATTTTCTCCATTATTATGTTACAGCTAGGTTACAATGGGTTGTCTAGTGGTCAGCCTCTTGACAATGACAAGCAGAGGTCCAGAGAGCATGAATTTCAGGGAGAACAGGGGCAGACAAGGCGGCCAGGGGAATTGGTAGCTGTACCACAGCTGGCAAGACTGCCAGAGCTGAGTTCCCAATGCCTTGGCCTGTGAGGCTTTTGGGCTGTGATTATTGGGGTACAGCTAAGTACACACATTTCTATTGTCCAATGTGTCCTTATAAAATGCTTCCTTGTTGATGTTCTGTGCACTGTCCATAAGCATGTTGCACAAAGACTGCAGCAATGCTGTAGGAAAGTATTGAATACTCTACAATGAAGTAAATGTCCATATGTTATCCCATAACATGTATTTCTAAGTGCCAAACACAATTTGATTATAGAATGCACCTCACTGTCACTCACCTGGAAGCCTTTTAAAAAGCCTCAACAGATAAGATTTTAGCCAAACCTGACCACCCAGCCATTTAATTTTCTAACTGCTTTATCCAGATCAGGGTTGGAGGGGGGCTTGTCCTGGCAGTCAACAAGTGCAAGGCAGGATACACCCTGGACAGGACACCAGTTCATCGCAGGGCACACACAGACACAGGCACACTCAAAACATGGCCAGTTTTCCCAGCAGCCAATTAACCTGACAGGATGTCTTTGGACTGTGGGGAGAAACCGGATAACCCATGCAAACTCAAGGAGAACATGCAAGCTCCACGCAGACAGCACCCCAGGTGACGCAAGTGCTCCAGAGCTGTGAGGCAACAATGCCAGCCACTGCACCGGGCCACCCAGCCAGCCCCCACAGCCAGTTTTTCCCCCAAACGATGCTCCTGCCACAAGACAAAGTTCAAAGTGAGCCCGCTATCCTGGAAGTGTTCCAAACGTGTTGCAGATCCCACTTTCCCAATTTCACACAGGCTCAGAGCAGGACACACAACCTCCGCTTTCAGCATGAGGAGTGCAAAGTGCTTCACAGGGAGGGGAGAGATGGCCTGTAAACTGATCCCACAAAGCACAGCTCAAGGAAAAGCTGCAGATTCTTATGAAATCTGTTTGCTAAAGGCAGGTCCGTCACACAGTCTTGACTTCTGTATTTTTTGTGTTTTTTTTTTCTTCTGTGGCAGCAGCACCTCCTACATACCTCCCAGGCTTTCCTATTGTGCACCAGTCAATCAGTCATCCCGCAGGAGAGTGATTCTCAGGGGATCTTTGCAGTAATGCAAGGAAAGACATTTGTTTCTTTGTAATCCACTCAAGGAAAGGTGGTGAGGGCGGCAGGTTCACGCAACGTCAGGGTGGCACAGCTGACGCAGAAGAGTAAACAGACGCCCATGATTTCAGGTTGAATGAGAGGAGCCAGGTGGAAGGTTGGTGCCGCCCGGGCTGATGCAGAGGGACAGGTCTGAGCCAAGTGGGGGCACATGGTGGGAGTACTGGTGGGAGAGGCAGCGACGGGGAGCCAGAGCAGCAGTGGGAGGAGGGGGGATTCACTTCCAAATCACGGCAGAGAGTTGAGTGGCCTGCCATGATGCAACCCAGAAGAAGCGAAGTGGGTAATGGCGAACACAAACAAGGCGAATGGTCTGGAAAATCTCCGGCGCCCATGTAGAACGAGCCCTGCCTTCGCAGAAGGGAATGCAGATCGCGAGGGAGAGGGAGGCAGGCAGGCTTCACCGCACCGAAGACGCGAAGCGAGGGACTGGAAGAGGCGGGAGGTGGGAGTGCGGCACAAGCTGCCCGGCCAAGAGATCCTCCAATCCAATCCTGTACACAGTCGCGGACTGGAGGAGGCAATTACTGTACACAAAGGGTGGTGGGGGCGTGGAACGAGCTACCCAAACTGACATCCTGGCTTCTGTCAAGAGACGGGTGGATTAATTAGCCACATGGGCCTAATGGCAATGGCAGACGACTGACAGTGGGCCGCAGGCTGGAGGGATGACCGTGCTGTATTGTACTGCAGAAAGCTGACTATGTGGTTAGAACAGAGGGTGACAGGTGAAGATCTTTGTTTGCATTAGAGGGGGCCTAGGTAAACTCCCCCTTACAAGCCCCCTGTCACTCCCAGCTTGCCTTGCCCTGAGAGTCTGTGTCCTAACGCAGCAGGCGATTCGCTTTCCTGTATTTTTTCCACAGGACATTAAGCTCTCGACCAGTTTATTTATATTATTCTCTCAAACCAGCAGCGTTGTGCCATGAGACAAGATGTATGCCCAAATGTGCATCTCTCACAAAACCCTGGGTGTAGAACTGAATTCATAACTGCGGAGTGAAACGGTGGAGTGAAAGTTAATGTAAGAAGATTGTTAGTAATTCTGCATTGTATGAAAGCTTAATGTTCAGGAACCATCCAAAATTGCTCTACCGATAAAACTGCTAAAGAAATTAACTCCTGGTGCTTGAACTCGGTGTCCGGGTCACGTCATCTGTGTTTCATCACATTTGAATCTAGAAACGGGAGACGGTGTTAAAAACTACGTCTCCCAGCATCCTCTGAGACAAGTCCCCCGCATAGTGACTGCTCACCTTAACCTGTGAGTTTCCAGAGTCTCCCGGGGAGGAGGAGGTGGAATAAAAGGAAAATCTAAACTAAATCTTAAAGACAGTCAAATGGCGCGTTTAAGAACTTCTGTATTAGTCATATTTTGCTCAATGGCTTACGCACTTAGTAAAGAATACACAAATGATATAAGAAGTAAACCAGGTGTTTCCGGCTTCCAGATGTAGTGAAAAACAAAAAAGACACCCAGAGTGTGCTATCACACGTTTCTCCTCCAGTCTTCGGGGGCTCACACTCAGCCACTGAGACGTGAAACAGCGCGTGGAGGATTTACTCAAATTATTCATTCTTTAAGATGCAATTTGGTCGTTTGGTATCCATATGTATCAAGGAATTTCATGTGCACAACTCACTACGAGGGCATGCGTTTAGAATGAACACATCTGCTTTACACAAGGAGTGGTGGAGGTCAGGAGCAGATTACCCATCCAAGATACGAACTACAATGGCCGAATGACCGCTTCCAGCGTGAAACATCTCCGAAAGTTTAAAACATAACTGGTCACTTGTTCCACTCAGGTTTTACACACACAGGTGGACCGGATATGAAAGGAAGGCCAAAACCGGAACAGTAACCAGAAACGGGCCTGCAGCGCCCACACGACGTGTCCCGATGTGTGGGACCGCCGCCTTCCTTCGACTCCTCTGAAAGCTGTGGGACTGTCTACGCCCAGACAAACAAAACCGTCGAGCACAGGGGAATCTGTTTCTGTTTTCCCTGCTTTCAGGCTCCTTTTGCTGTAATTTGGCCGTGTGCACGCGGGGGGAGGTGGCTCGGGCTCGGGCTCGGGCTCGGGGCGAGGCCGGCTGGCGCTCGGGAGAGCGTTACTGACAAACCGTGAACGACCGAATAATCGGTTTGCAGAAACCCGTGCACCTAGTAAATAACAATGGAATAATAATAATAATAATAATAATAATAATAATAATAAAAGGCGTCCCTCTGACCATTTTTAACATGGATTGAAAGAACGGAAGAAGAAGAAGCAAATCTCGGCTCCTCAGTCTAAAAACCGGCGCTGTCCTCCGTCACGTGACAGGGCAATTTCTCCCCCCTCAGCTTCAAATCATTTTCTTGGCGGAACTTCATTCTGTTTCCCCGAACAGCGGAGCCCCGGCGCCACGGGGCCGGTGGGCGCCGCAGCGAGGTCAGAGCTGGAGCCAAAGATGTTCTGAAATCGGCCTGCTTGAGGTGCCCTCGAGCCGCCGGCCACAGAAAAAGGCCGCTGCTACCGAGCTGGGTTGCCGCTCGCGAGCTGGGATGGGGGGGTCGAGTTTGTGCCCCCAGTGCCAACGCAGTCCCGCACCCTCTGTGACTGAATGTTCGCACGTGCGGCGGTTCGGTCCGTAGAGATCCGCCTGTTGTCTGAGCTCGCGGGGACCGGGGGGTGATTTTTGTTTTTCCTCGCGAAATCGAGTTTCACGTGCGCTCGAGGAATTGCTGGTGACAGACAAGCCAGGGAGAGACCAGACCAAACCGACGAGATAGATGCTATTTCCAAAAAGAAACACATTTACATTTGTTTTCAGAAACCACTTTTTGTCCGCTTTATAGGACTTATATTGTGTTCGCAGAGCTCATCTATCATTCCCTACTGCTGTTGCCCACAGGCCTTTCCTAGCTCTGAAGAGCCAGGTTACCTACATGGAAGGTCTAATACATTTATACATTCATGGAATGAGTCGTAGTCCATGAATCCAGAACACTGCCCGGGAGTGTCAGAGAAAGTATTTCGTTTAGAATGGAATCTGCGCCCTCCAGTCACAGCCAAGGTGGAAAACAAATCGATTTAACAGAAGCAGGGCAATCAGGCGGCAGCCTTACTGCCCAATTAGTGGCGAGAAACAAAACACAAAAATTCGATTTAAATTCGAAATAGTTCACGAAATCGTTGTGGGTTGAGTACGAACTGTACAGTTCGCTACAAATAAACAACATAGAAGCACTAAAAATAGACAACAAAAAAAGAAACACCATATCAATCGAAAGGACCCTAGAAATGATGCATATTCTACCACTTTGTAAAATAAAACATTTGAATTTTGCAAAAGACAACTGTGTGCGCGGGGCTGGGGGAGTTATGCGGTTAACACAATTAGTTCTCTGTGGCTCGTCCATAAGAGAATAAAACGAACACAACTCAAACTGTGGATGCGACGTTTTATTAAAAAAGAAACATAAATGAAAGCTTGGTATCAGCGGCCTGCAGACTTCAGTTGTGTTGTACTGGGAGTGTAATTTTTTCACATAGTATACTAAAATGACAAATATAATAGTTAATAATAATAATGATTATTACTATTAAGTATTAGTATTGTTGTTGTCTTTTTTGTTGTTGCGGTTGTTATTATTGTTGTTGGAAGTCGCTGGTATTGTTTATCGACGCAAATGTACTCGCTGTAGGAAATTAAAACCTGGGATGGATTTGCAAGGAACTGGATTCGATCGTACAAAAATAAGCATCCCCGATACATTTGTAAAAAAAAATAAACAATCTGTTGTGTACTTTGCAACTCCGCAGATTGCGCCAGGCCCACACGCGGGAGGAAGATAAGAGCGAGGCCGTGATTTATAGCAGCATCGGGAGAGCTGCAGAGCTGGCGAGGCGCAGTCGTCTTTAATTACACAGTACACACGCTGGGAGTGAAGCGAGCTGGGCCGGCAGATCCCCTCGACATTCTCAGACACGACAGCTCAATTTCTGTAGGACGTCAGCCGTCACTAGAACAACTTTTGCACTAAAGTTCGATTGGCGCGCATCTGAAAGAAATTAGGTTAGACTTGCATGCATATTAAGCACTATCATTTGGTTGATATGCGTGACTGTAAATGAACGTTTCGCGCATGTAACTGTATCTGCACTGTGTGTCTTTGCTGATAGATTCATATTGTATTTCCCTGTAAATTATCAATCAACTACAATGGACTCAAGGTATCGTACAGTATTATTACAGAATGCCACCCCTGCTGCACGTTGTCATGGGCGTCCATTCAGGAAAAGAATTGCACAGTTAAAAAACAGTTATAAATAAAATAGTTAACTATATAAATCGTTCCTATAACTATTCATAGTAATAAATTAAAATAAGATACTAAATAAACAAAGCCCAAATTTAAAAAGACCAAAAGGGAGATAACAGCTTTAATGTGGTTTTTTAAAATATATATACAGCATTACATTAATAAATTAATTCTGAGATTTGAATCAGAGAAACAGTAACAAACAAAAAAAGTGAAGAAGTGAATGTCAATCCTTAATTTTCTCAGGACTCTCAGGAATATTATATATAGGGTTCACACGTGAGATATAAGGGAATAGCAGTTAAGTGAGGAATAGTTTTATTACCTCAAAAAGCAAGACCGGAATTTACAACCCAGTTTAATCACCACAACGGGGCTTTTAAATGACACTTGAAATGAAAGGATACTGTAACATAAAAATTAAACTTGTTATAATCACAGCAATAATAAAACTCACAAACGTATTTGACATATTTTACAAACCCTTGAGGAAAACTTCTTTTTTTTTAATACGGGGCATGCATTTTCAAAACTCGAGTAGCATAAAAAAACAACAACAAAAAATTAAATCATCATCATTAGAAACAGAAATATGTTGACTCCCCTCGCGGGCCTTTTACCTTGAATGTGAAACCCACTCAAAAGAGTGGCGCGTTACACCGACAGAAACACAGCAGGAGTATGTGGCCACAATTCACTTGCTCCGGGTTCCCTTCGGTTCCGAGCTCAACGGGCATTTGTTCTATAACGTTTCCGCTCAAAACAGACTAATACAAAAAAAAAACCACCAAGATATCACGTTCTTCGGCTTTGGTTTTTAAGGTCTTCTTTCCTGATTTCTTCTCAGCCAGTTAAAATCTTCTAACCCCGCTGAGTTGAAAGTTTGGGAACAGTTTGACCTCCCCCCCACACCACACACACACACATTTTTATCTTGTATTAAGGAAGAAGCAATAGCTCATCAACCAGCTCGGACTGCAAAATGTAACACTGATATTCACGTGTATTGAATGCATGCACATAGAAAGTCACTTCTTCACAGCTTCCTAGTTACACTTTAACCACGGGGACATACAACAGCCCGACGCCTGCTGCACTGCCCGGAGGGGGGGGGGGGGCAGAAGTTGCCGACTCGCGAGAATTTTCCTCCCACACTCGTTCTGAAGCCTCTCCCCGCGCGCTGCGACTCGAGAGCTTTTCTTTAACTCCGCGTTGTTTACAGCAATCGAAGGCAATGAAGTCATAAATCTTCGCCGGGCTGCGCAGAGACAGCTCCATTTGTATGCATCGTTCCAGCCTGCGATTCCAGATCCCTCTTCCCCATTAGCGTCCTTCCGTGGGCTACGCCCGCTCCTCTCTCCCGTCTCCCAGTCCCCCCCTCCCTCTTTCCTGGGAAAACACGACCCGAGTCTTGAAAACTCTCGGAAGAGACGCTGCGCCCGCGAAGCAGCCGAGAATGGACCGAGCTGGACCATGCAGTCGGCTTAATATGGATATGAATTTACCGGTCACCGGGAAACTGAATGTGTTTTGTGTGTTTTCTTGTGTTTGGCCCGCTGATTCTTAATTTACTTTATTTTACAGAAGCACTTGCACCGCCTCCCCCATTAATAAAGCACATTCGTTTAGAGAAGACGGTATGAGCTGAACAGGCTCGGGACGAGCACTAGAGACCTAAGTATTTAAAAAAATAACTTTTGAAATCGCATGAGAGCAGAAAACATCACGCCAATGGCTGTGAGATCAGAAGATTTTTCTGAAGATGGGACAGACGTTTGAGCGGAGGGTGAAGATTCTGGCACGAGGATGGGGGTTGGCGTTGGTGCGTGTCGCAATTTTAGGAGATAATTTTCTGCTACATCCATGCTAACATCTCGCCATCCCCCCCTCCCCACTCCACTTCACTCCCTATTTTTATTTTCTGTCGGGATCCAGTTACAGCGTCAATTTCCTCTAATCAATGCAAAAAAAAAATCCTTCTTGATTACATCTCGATTTATGACGCCCCTTACGTCCGCAAACCACCGCAGACACCCCCTCTTAACGACCACTAAACGATAATAATCTCAGATGGAATAAAAAAAAATCTGCTGCCCCCCCCCTCGCGAGGGAAAACGGAAAACGGAAAACAACACTGTGCTACAGCAGCTCGAGACCGGACTCGGTACTCGCCCAGCCTCGCGCAGCCCCCCGAGCTATGTAGCCTTCGGCTTCGAAATATATATATTTTCAAAGATTATTTTAATTTCCAGTCTGCCACACCCACACGGCAAACGAGGCGTCGGGTTAACTTTTTTTCTCTCCTCTTTTTTTATTTATTTATCCGTGCGTGCGGTTGCGGCTGCGGCCGGCTCGAGAGCACATTGTCAGTCGGTGTCCCTCCCAAACCCTCCGAAAGGCTCGAAGGTAAGCGCGTGAGAGAGCCGGCCTGACGCCGCGAGCGAGCAGCGCGCTTTCGCGGAAGAAAAGGGGGAAAATGATTTATTGCCACTATCTCGGTTCAACCAGAGTTCACGGGGAGCCGCCTGGCACTGCGGAGAGGCTAAAAGACGGTCTTGCTCCAGTAGTCTGACGATCAAGAAATTCTTTTTCAATTTCAGGGCAGGCCATCGACAGAGAGGGAGAGAGAGAGAGTATGGAGGAGAGTGGAGGGATGAACAATATTTTTTTATGGCTCTAAAATATCACATTTAGCGGTGAATGAGTTCGTGGGAATGGTTAGGATTGTGTAACTGAGAATATGTAAGTGCTTCGAAATTCAACCGCAAAAGCATCTGGTTTATTATTATTATTATTAATATTATTATTATGTTGTTGTTGTTGTTGTTAAAGTCGTGTGCGCATACAAGTAAATCGTTGCACTTTTAAGGATTGATAATTATTAATTATTTTTATTTTCACGTATTCGATTTGCCTGGGTTCATACCTGTGCTATTTTTATCCAGAATGCCCTATATATCGAGGCTGACCTAGTGCACGGCTCTCTGTCGAACAGGATGGTGCACCCCGTGGATCACAAGTGTGTGCCGATGTTGTTGAATTGCGTGCTCCTGAGGTTTGCGGTCGCTCCTAGAAATCCTGTGGCTGTCGAGGGAGCCTCCCCTGCCCCGAGCCCGGGTTTTAAGAGCAGAATGAAAACGAGGGGGAGAAATGACCCGCAACACAGACGAGAACAAAGATGAATCAGATTTATGACCCCCCAAAACCCCCGGCGCGATGGAAACGAGCTTTAAAGCTCAAATCGTTGTGTTTTCCAGAGCGCGTGGCTGCAGCGAACGAACACTAAACCAATTTGTCCATTTGTGTATTTACTTATTTTACTTAACTAATAACTATTTATTTGTTTTCATTGCGCACTCGAGTGGAGCGATTTTTCATGTAAATGGCGCCCGGTGCAGGGCTGAAGCAGCACTTGTAATATGCATACTGAATACTTCAATTTGACAAGTCTTGTGACAGCGACGCACTGAACTCTAAATAACAAATCGCTTTTAAAGCAAGATTGATTTCGAAAGTACAATCGGACCGAGTTAAGGAACGACTGCTTTCTTAATAACCCAAAAGATGGCTATAATGAATCGTTTCTGTTACAGAGATTGTTGTGTGAGCCTTATTCGCAAAGAAATCAAATGCAGTGCATAACACAATGTGATTGCAGTTGAGGAATGTGTGTGTGTGTATTTATACACTCATGCACACAAGCTGTGTTTTGAATCGTTCCAAGCATTGACTGTGGCTGATACTTCTTCCGCCGTAGAAACACTTAACAGTGATCAGGGGGTTGCTCTGGATCCTGTTGTACAGGACCGCAAAACGCCACATGTTTCTGATCCGATGGGCTCCTGGCAGAAACCTGCGTCTCCTGTTTCAGTTTTCCGTCGTGGCGCTCATGATGAACGAGCGGGAGTGTCGTGTTAGTTCGGCTTAGACCCAGGTGGTTTTACAGCCCGACGGTAACGAAAACAATACGAAAAAAAAAACAATTAAAAAAATAGCGCAAATTGGCATCCAGTGGGGAATTAACGCGTGGAATTGTGTGCATTCAATTCTAAAGCAATTAATCTCAAGCGTAGGCCTCTCTATATGCGTACGCCTGTAGATAATTCGTTTCCATTGTGCAAGTATTTTTGGAAAGGGGTGGTCTGTGCTCGCGATGTCGATAATTCCTCCTGGTTTTTCACAGGAAGAAAGTGCTGTGCCCGGTGAAACTGACACACTTTAATGACTGCGTTTCAGTCGAAGGCTTTAGGCATTTGCCCCGCTCTCTCGGAGGCCGGGAGTCTGCTTGGATTTCCGCTACACCTTGCGCTGCAAGGCGAGATGCCGGGAAGGTAAATTAAATGGAGATTATATCTGGAGAGGAGGCAGGGTCGAGTCGGGTTTGCATTCTTGTGCGCTCCATCCATCATGTCGGGAGACTCCGGGCAGTTCTGGCTACCGCACAGCCGCGGCTGAGAGAGAGAGAGAGGGGGGGGGGGGGTCTGGAGAGGAGTTTTGCCTGAGTTTTAAAGAGAGCAAATCCGCCAAAATGTTATGGCATTAAACCGTTTTTGTTCTGTTTTTTTTTTTTACCTGGGATTCAAAGGCGTTAATTTAATTCCCTCCAGTGAGGGATCCAGACGCACGTGGTGTGTGTGTGTGCGAGAGAGAGAGAGAGATCGTGCTCGCTTGGTATGTCTGAGGTGTTTTTGTGTTTGTTTTCTGAAAGTTGCTTGTTTTTTTTATTTGCTAGGAGATCGAACCTGCCCACCTCCCGTTTGTCGGTCGTTGGCTCGCTAAAACGTCCTGGCCTCTCGCCATCGAAAGCCAGTGCATCGAGTCTTTAGTACATATATTATTTTACATGTGCCCGTTAAATATGACGTAAAGATTGTACATTGTCGATGTCAAGACATCCCGGCTGCTAGAAAAAGCAGTTCAGATTACCGGGGGAGTCCTGCGTTTCTTTGGGCTGCTGGTGTCGGACGCGGGTTTTATACAAACTTCTCTTCTTTGTCTGCCCATTGTTGGAAGGAGTTGCTGGAATTTGTCTATCAGGCGAGAAGAAGGGGAAAAAAGCTTAATATTTATTTTTATTAAAACTGCTAGTTCTGAATTTAAATTACCCCCCACCCACCCCCTCAATGCAGGAAGACTGTAGTTAAAATGGCCTTCACAGCGATTTTTAATGTAAAAAATTCGATAGGGCTCTGAAGTAGGGGTAGGTTCTTTTGTGTCCTTCGCACTGTCTGTGCATAGTAATGATTTTCGTTTCCTCTTTGTTCAACCCCACCCTGTGTTTCCTATAAAATCGTTTCGTTTTGAAATACATTTCCTCCTCCGTCTAATAGGTTACACCTCACTCTTAAAAACGTTTGCGTCATTTTTTAATTCAAAAATCCGTAATTTCAGAAACGGGCTTGGAACAAAGAGGGCGAGAGACAAAGCCCGGGAGTTTAACGCGCTGTGCTGTAATTACATCTTATCACAACTGGACAAATTGCCCCGTTAACTTCGTTTAAAGTAGTTGATAAGGGCTCAGCGAGAAATCATCTATCCTTGACGCCCCACGCGTAAAATTATTGGGGACGAAATCTGGAGGATGTTTTAAAATAATCCCGAGATCCGTGTGCTTTAATCCTCAGGCTTTTGCTGCGAACGCGGGATGTTTGAAAAACTTTATAAATCGCGGAGCCTGGACAAAACAAACAGATTGGAGAAGACCTTGTAATAAAAATAACCTACCACTTTTCGTGCGTGCTTAAAACTGGCCCTTTTAAAGTCCAAGGCTATCCTTTCGGTGTCGTCTCGGCGGTTTTGTGAGCCCAGACAAACAAGTAGGCAGGTGTAACGTCAGATGCCCGTCTCCTATTAATTTCTCCCCCAAGTTGAGCTCTCGCAGTACCCAAGCTCGTGATTTTTTTTCTCTTTTTATTCTTATGTAATCGGGTGTTTGTGTGCAGGTTAGAGAGGCTGGCGTGCCCGGTGGAGTGAACGCTGAGGAAGAGCTCTCCATCAGCTTCGCTCGGCGCGCGCCCTGGAACTCCGGCAGCCCCGATCATTGGAGCGCAGAGCCACGTGACCGCGGGAGTTCGCTTGCCCGGCATGTTAAAGGCGTCAGGTCTCCAGCGAGGAAGAAGAAAATAAAATAAATAAATAAATCTTCGGGCGTTGGAAGAAGTAGGTACCCGCAGAGAAGGGAGGGGGGTCACAGCCTTTAAAAAAAAAAAAACGACATGCAAAAGGCGCTGTACTACGAAAATGCAGGCCCTTTCTTGGAATACTCGTGCCAAGACCCCACTGCGTTGGGATTCCAGCAACTGTATTCAACTCCCGCGGAGTATCAGTCCCTGACCTACTACTTGCCCGAAGACAACTCGCCATGTGACCCCGGCAGCGACCCCGAGCACAGCGCGGCCCCCAGCGGCTGCCGCGTCCCCGACTTGCCCGAGACCCCTCTCCGCCACCCTCCGCTCACCCCTTCGCCGGACTCCAGCACCACCTCGGCCCAGAGGAGCCCGTGCAGAAGCGCCTCGAACCCGCCCGACCGCAGCCCTGGCGCAGACAAAGCCCGAATCGCCAGCACCTCTTCCTCCAGCACTCATTTGCCCAAACAAATCTTCCCCTGGATGGGAGAGAGGCGCCAGACGTCCAAACAGAAGCACCCCAGTTCCGCTGTATCAGGTAAGGACACGTTCCTGCTGCTGTGTTTCTTCACTCGCCGAAACACCGATAAAATCATTTATTTCTATAAATATGCACTCGATTGGAGTTTTTTCTATTAATACGCACCCGACATTTTTCATACATATAATTGTATTGTTCCACGTTTGGTCGGTGGCCATATGAAATTGATATGGGGAGCTTTTGATTTTTTTTTTGCCTTATTTCCAGCATTTACCCTTTCTTTTTGAGAAACAGTTCGTTTCCACCTCATGCTTATGCAGTGTTCTGATAACATGAATATTTTCATTATTTGTTGAGCGTTGTCTGGAGCAAGCGACCACCGGCCCCTGGTTAACTCCAGCTCTGTGTCTGCCACACTCCAAAGTGCCAATGACAGATATCGATGAATCTGAAGATTTGAAAAATGGCATTTGCAAAGGTCTCACGCAGTGTGCCGCTTTCTGAGGGCGAATTAAAGGAGGATTTTTAAAGACTACCAGAGAGACGTGTCAGTAGAGGCAGAAATTTAGTTTTGTCTAATTTTTCTCGTTTATTTTTAACTTTCTTCGTGATTCCCCGTCGCAGGGTCAGGCAAGGAGCTAGTCGCTTGGGAAAGACCACCACGTGTGAGATCTAGAGTCAGCAAATTACGAACAAAAGGGCTATTAAATACATTACAATATTAAGGATTCAAATGATTCATCTGCGAATTTTCGAATTATTTATTGTTTCTTTGGTTTAATAAAACTTGCTGTACCCGATTTTTTATTATAAGTAATAATAGTATTAATAATAATAATATTAATAATAACAACATCAATAATAATAATAACAACAACAACAACATCAATAATAATAATTTTACCGTCTCTTTTCCGCCATTTCACGTGTTTCCTAAACAGTACAAGTGAACTTAAATATCAGACCTTAAGAAAAAGGCAAATAAACCAATTCAGAATAAAATAGTGCCTTAAAAACCACACCAGTCCGCCGAGTAAGAATTTCATTGTTTAATCGGGGAAAATACTACGAGTCAGAGAACTGGCAAGCTGAACAAGCACATTTCCCGAAAGAGAATACCCACGCCGCTGTCCGTGCTCCCTGAAATCTGGGTTTGAAAACCAAAACGACAACAATTAAAACTTTTTTTAAAGGAATTAGTTTCTTTCGAATTATTTCTCATACTGATAATGAAAATGATAATAATAATAATAATAATAATAATAATAATAATAATAAAATATTATAATCGAGTGTTTCAAAACCACCTTATTATCCTGAAATCGAAAAGCATGGGATAAACAGCGACTTTTCCTGCCTTTTCCTGCTTTTAATCTGTTCGTCTGGACGCGGTGCAAATAAACGTCGCGTCACACAACTAAGAATAAGAAAGACTGGTTACAAAAATATGAAATCCGTCCGTGTTGACTTGGTTGGGATGCGGATGGACGTGATTTTGGCCTTTATCTTTTATTTCATCCTTTCGCGCTGTCTGGTTAATCGTTTAAATTATACTTTGGGGGGGGGGGGGGGGGGAATCCGCCTTCGTGCTAATAAGTCAGAGAGGAGAAAGTTAATTTGGCAATTAACGCCTGGGGTGAGAACGCACGCCAGTCATTTTTCATGTTCGTTGCTGTAATACTTTCCCCGACATGATGCGCGATATAAACACGAGGAAACGTTCTCAGCTGCGGCGTCTCGCCGGCGGATGATGTTTTCTGCTCGGAAAAGTAACATTACTGGCGGAGAGCGCTGGTGCCCCAGGGGACGGGATCATGGTGGGCCAAAGTTTAAGAGCTGCGTGGAAAATCCACATTTTCTGCGCGAAAGCTGTAAAATATATCATTTAATTTGAAGGGCGCTGAGAATGTTGCCGCCTGACGGTCGCAGCTGAGGGCTCCGACACAGGAAATGAGTGAGACACCATAGCCAAGGAGCAGGACCTGCAGTCCTGAGTGAGGCACCGGAATCCCTTGGGATCTTAATATCCTAAATCCCTGGAAAATCTCCACTTTAAAATGGCATTTTTCTGAATTTTCTCATTTTCTTCTCGGGGGCGTTCTTTAGCTGGTGACAGGGTGTCACAGTGGTCAGCATGGCTGCCTTGCAGCGCTGGGGTCATGGGCCCAATTCCTGGGGTGCTGTCTGTGTGGAGTTTGTATGTTTCTCGGGGTTTTTTGAAATGGGTTTCCTCCCAGTCCAAATATAGGCTGGCTAGTTAACTGGATTCTGGGAAAACGGGCCCTGGTATGTTTCTGTGTGTGTGCCTTGCAATGGACTGGCATCCCATCCATGGGTGTACCTCTCCTTGTTCCCATTGCATGCTGGGGTAGGCTCCGGCCCCCCCCGCGACCCTGCATTATAGCAGAGTGAAGCAGTTACAGCGTGAATGGAAAGTGTTCTGTAACACGCACATCAGGTGGAAGTCCATGGGGATGTCCTCATGCCAACACCTCCAGCCTGCTCCATCCCAGAACTTCATGGGATCAAGCACCTGGAATACTTGAGACTGGTCCTGCCGGTTGTCAATTAAACAATTAAGAAACTGGTTGGAGCTCACAGGAGCGGACTGGAAGGGTCTCTTTCAAATGACCCTGGTTTGGTATGGACGGGGGAGGGGGGGGGGGGGTTGTGGGGACCACAATCCGGCTGTATTTGTACATTTCTGTAAAAAACGTCCCCACCTCCAGACTGCAGGCTCTGGGTCCCTGTAAATCGAACCAGGGATATACAACTTAATTGGGTCTTTCGAACATTTGTGCCAGATGAAGAACTGTTTAATGCTGAAGAAGATGCAGAAGGTCTGCAGAACCCTGCACACCAGGGATTAAAATCCCTTCTTTTAGAGACCTCAGAACCTGTAGAGCTCCAAATCAGCTTTATCATGACAAGTTAAGATCCACGTTCATCGGTGTAGTTTGAAGGACCTCGGAAACACAAATCCCTGTGATTTTATAGTGCCCCACCTTGCAAAGGGTCCCAGAAAAGTCTTTACATACAGGAGGAGACTCAGTTCACCCAGTATTGAAGTGGAGCCCCAAATGAGTGATAGAGCAGCCCCACTGCACAGCAGATCAGGGGAGGAGAGAGAAACGTATTCTCCAGGAAGATTAAGGGGGAGCTGTAGGGAGCTCAGACTGTACAAGTGTAGAATTTAGCCGGCTGGTGTTAGACATTAATAAAACACCAATCATAACTATGTCTTTTGTCAAAGAAGACAAAAAACACTCAGCTCTGAAGGTGCCTGCTGTGTCTGACGGCAACACACACAGCCTGTTTAACAAACAGCTCCTGGTGGATCTCCGAAATAGTTTCACCGACTGAAGAGAAGTAACCTTCATATTTAGACAGACATTATAACATCAGCCCAGGGCCAAAATTGCAGCCAGTCAGTTGTAAGAGTGATCTCCAGCTCTGATGCTGTAGAGTCTCAAGTCCCCCAGCCTCTAAATACATCTTCAGTGGGCAGCTGAAGATCTAGATGCCTAAAGATGGTGATTGGGTTAATTAAGGAATTGGGAATTGGTTTGGAATTAAACTCTCCAAAAGTTCTTTTTGGAGAGGATGAAAGCCTTCCTCCCCAACAGAAAACAACAGTTGGTGCCAAATCACCTTCTGTGTTATCCCTAAAGGTACCCCTGAAACTCAGGTGTCTTGTCAAGCTATTTCGAAACCTCTCCTTCCCCTTCCTTCCGTGACTGAAGACTCCAGTTTGTCTCCCATCTGGGGAATTCAAGGCAAGGGGAGAACTTTTTTTTTCTTTGTCAAAACCTCTCATCTTTCACCTACACAGTTTCGACATGGACCTCTGTCAGTGTGGCTCTTGCAGTACTCCAGCGTACTCTCAAACACTCCGATATGCTCTCACATGCTCCAGGGCTTAGGAAGGAGCGAAGGGTGTGCGGTCCCTCCTCTGCACTGCGTACAAGTTCAAACCCGTAGGGTATTTCGCAGACAGTGTGTGCCACAGTGCCAGTACAGGGCAGTTCACATGATGAACACGTGAGTAAGGTGCCTTTGCTGACTTGGCAAAGCCATGCTAACTCAATTGCCTCTCAACAGACCACAGACTGACCCTATTATTCTTTTTTTAGTTTGTTCTGTTGTAAAATACGGGTTCCCTTCAGGAACACTGTCATGCAATCCACTTGTCACCTTCTATAGCCCCACGCACACAAGCTCCAGTATATATTCCATTTAGCACCGAGCAGAATGCTTTCCAGGTACCCCCTTTGCCCCATGTCCCCCTGCCCAGATGAGACCCAGGAAATATACCTCTTGGTTGCAGACTGCCCTGTGCAATACAGCGCACGTGTATTATCATTCGACTTCCCAGTTTGATTTGCTGGGCTGCCTCCAGGATGAGTTGTAATGGATGAGGGCCACTGGTCGTCTCTCCACAGCCGAACGAGATTCACATTCTGTCCAGTAGTGGTTTTCTCCCACGTGCTCTCCCCTCCCCACAGCCCCTACCACTGTTAACCAGGCACTCTAGATGTATGGTTAGAGTGAAGAGGAATGGAGGGGTATAGGGTTAAGGGTTGGATGAGGTGAGGACTGGGCTCAGACTTGGGGTTCAAGACAAGATGGGCTAATGTATATCTATGACTTCAACGTGGACAGAAACGCAGTGGCATGCAAACTGGTGGCACACCCAGGGAAGAGAGAGAGGATCTGCCTTCCCACCTAATTGAACACTACTGGATGATGAAAGGCGTTGAGCTTGTACAGGGAAAGACGCTCTGTGTCTCGTAGGCTGGCAGGGTTTTTGTCCTTTTCTTCTTCAGTGAGTGAGTGAAGCAGAGATTTTCCACATTCTGTATTGAATCTTGCATTACAGGAAATTATAGCTTCCTGGATTGCATTATTTTAAATGGCAGGATACTCACCACTAGGGCTTTTAATTTTGTGCCCCCCCGATCTGCATTATTCTACATATTAAACATGACCTATTTTCTAATATGGCACGGATGAATTAGTATGCGGTGAGCGGCTGACTGAAGGAAAGGGCCATTAGCGGATGTTTGGCGGAAACCGTGAATCAATAATAACGGGATGGTTGTGTTTGTGTGCATTTCGGAACTAATTGATTTATTATTGGTGGTAACAGGCAGCACCCCAGTCGGGATGAGCAACAAAACTAAGACAATTACACGTTCAGCCGAGAAGAACGGAGTGCACCAAAGAGTACGTTTAAATGTGCTCATGTACTCATGGCCTCCTAATAATCCCCCTCTATGAACTGGCTACGTTACTCTGCTCTCCTCCCCACTGAGAGCTGGTGTGTGGGGAGAGTACTGGCGCACTATGGCTGCCGTCGCATCATCCAGGTGGGGCTGCACACTGGTGGTGGTGGAGGGGAGTCCCCATTACCTGTAAAGCACTTTGAGTGGAGTGTCCAGAAAAGCGCTATATAAGTGTAAGCAGTTATTATTATTATTATTATTATTATTATTATTATTATTAAATAAAAGCTCACTTCAGCTGGAGCCGCGATCTGACAGACAAATCCTCAATACATACATAACCATTACAATGATTGCATATCATTCATATCGCATATATCATTATAATCATCAATTCAAAATAATCGTCAATAAAACAGTAAAGGCTCAGATGTTGGTCATCCTTTCAAGTTAATCTGCCGGTCACTGCGGACTGGTCCTGTTCGGGGCGTTAAGCGCGGTGGAGTTTGGGAGCGCTCTCCTCTCTGAACTGTCATCCCTCCCGTAACCTGCAGCTGCCTTGCAGGGGGTGATCTGTCTTGCCTTGCGAGTGGGATCCAGCAGCAGGCCCTCGCCCTGTGACGGCTGGGACACTGCCTGTCCGAGGCAGGGCGAGACAGCCCGCCAGTCTCCCCACCTTATTTCCTTCTCGGCTGACTTTGATCTCCAGCTCAGACGGGGGTACAGCCGGCAGCAGCCAAGCTGCGCACTTTAAACACGACAGACAGATTTTTTACTTTGCATCGGAGGGGAGGGGAGGGGGGGGTCTCGGCCACTCTCTTCAGGCAAGGCATTGGGCGGGGTCAACCACCCCTAAACTGAAAGGAGATGGGGGCTTGCTGGTCTGTGAAATCTCAGGCCTTTTCAGAGATGTCTGTGTGCATGCTGGTGGTGCCTGTGTGTGTGCGTATGAGCGAGTGTGTGTGTGTGTGGGGGGCGGCGGTTCTTATCTTTTCTCTGAAAGTAGCAGCACGATAACATGAAAGAGGGAGATTAGAGCCCTTAATTAGGTTTTGAATCCCTCTAGTTGACCTACACGTGCCGATGGGGTAAGGTGCTGGGGGGGGTCGGGGTTGACGAGGAGTGAGAGGCAAAAAGATAAGACGAGCTCCACGCTTCCCGCGACGTGCAGGTGGGTGAGGTGTTGGGTGGGACCGTCACACGTGCCCGTTGGCGAGAGAGAAGTGAAGGCTCTGACGCAGGGGCTCGCCCCATCATCTGCTAGAGGTGATCCTCCCGTGACTGGAGAGGGCCCGGGCTCAGGCGCGTGATGAGAGGGGAGTGTTGCCTGCAGACCTGCGGCTTGAGAGCTGCCGGCAGCTGTGCGTGTGTGTGGGCAACGGGACTGAAAAGAAAAAGAAGCGATGTCTAAATTTCAAAGGCCTGTCTGTGGCTGGAATGGCAGCATGGTGGCGCAGTGGTCCGCATTCATGCCCCGCGGCGCTGGGGCCCTGGGTTCAGCTCCTGCGGTGCTGTCTGTGTGGAGAGTGTTTGTCCTCCCTGTGTTGGCAGGGGTTTCCTCCCACAGTCCAGAGACACGCTAGTCTGGAAAACTGGCCCTGTTTGTGCAGGGTGTATCCTGCCTTGTGCCCGCTGCCTGCCAGGGTAGACTCCAGCTCCCTTGTGACTGCGAATTGGCAGAAGTGGTTAGAAAATGGAAGCATATAATAATAATAATAATAATAAACTTTATTTTATATAGCGCCTTTAAAGGTGGCTTCTCAAAGCGCTTTACAGGATGACAATAACAATAAATAAGAAGACTACAACAATAAATAAGACAATTTCACAAGACAGGACGCAATTATAATTGCAACAATACAACAATAACAATAGAGGAGACCGTGGAAGGTGGTACTAAGAAGAGCAGAGGGGTGAAGAATGGAACCAGTTAAGTAAAGGCTTTTCTGAAGAAGAAGGTTTTGAGTCTGGATTTGAAGGAGTTTAGAGAAGGTGACTCTCTAATATCCTTGGGCAAAGAGTTCCAGAGCTTGGGGGCATAGCAGGAGAAGGCCCTGTCGCCCATACAATGTAGACAGGCTTGGGGGACAGTAAGGAGGGCAGAAATTGAAGAGCGGAGGTTGCGAGGTGGGGAGTAGGGCGATAAAAGTTCAGACAGGTATTGAGGTGCCAAGCCATGTAAAGCCTTGTATCCGTAGCTGACAGAACCTGCTCACTCCCCCTCACCACCACACGCAGTAAAAGGTCAAGACTCGACGTTCATCTCATTTCCAAACGGAATTTAATAAAACGAATCCCGGTTCCATTCAGCCACGTTGTTTATGGCCTTTCTATTTCTTCCACACCGTTTTCTGATTGTGCAGGAATGGTGGGCATGTACCGCATTAGAGAGATGAAGCTGTTCTGGATCTGAGGATCAATCAACCAATTGATCGGTTCCTTTGTGTGGCTGGGTGAAAAAAAAACTGCTTCTCATTTTACAATTGTGACCTGGCTTTGAAGTCAATAATCCAACTGCATTTGTTACACTAACGCAGAGAGGAGAGCTGGGTGTTCAGGGCTGGTCAGTTTGCCAGCTAGTTGTTTTGCAATGGGTAACAGATGGACAGGTGTAGGAGCTGATGTCAGCCAGGTGACCTTCACTCTGATGTCTCTCCGAGAAAACGGAAGGCCGCCGACATGTATGTTGCCTGGGAAGCTGATGGAGAAAATGTATTAAAACTACAAAGCCTAAAATGCTGCGCACATTCGCTGAAGACTTATGGCTTTAGTTTAACACAGGAGACAGGCAATTAAATTGCAATAGAAAACCGGAGCAGCTCTTATAGATTTAAATTGGATTTTTTAAAAAAAAAAAGGCTTCAGTAAATGTATCCAAAATGCATTGGGATTTGGCGCAGGAGTGTGAAACAATGTATTTTTTCAATCCTTGATATGCAGTTTCCTGTCTTCTTCTCTAAGCCTCAGTCTGTGTTGCTAATGGCTGTTAAAAATATCCAAATATCCCCCACGTGCAGCAGTCAGCCATTGTCCAGTAATCCAGTCTGCTTCCGGATATTTGTACTACGTGCACAGCCGATCGCGTCTGATAGGACGAGCACAAGGAGATGGAGTTTGTGTTGAAAGTGTTGACATCAGTCGTCTCTTTTCCTCTGCATCTTGGTTCACTGCTTCCCGAATGAAGGTTTGTTTTCAGTCCAGATCAGGCTTGGTTTTGAAATACTGCGAAATACAGAAGCTATTCCAAACAGTGCGTCATTTCCAGACGCACACAGCGCACTGAGCGCCATGCCTCTTGTTGTTCCTACAGCATGATGTTTTACGCACAGAGTGAGCTAGGTTGCAGCTGAATGCATGTCTGATCAGCGACTGCAGAGGTGCTCTCTAGCCCCCCCCGTACCTGTGTCTTGTCCGCACTCACACACACATGTGCTTCTTTGCCTGTCTGTCCATCTGTGTGTCGCCTAGGGGAGTCGGCCAGCAGCGGGGAGACCAGCCCCCCAGGGGGTGCGTCCAAGCGCGCCCGCACAGCCTACACCAACGTGCAGCTGGTGGAGCTGGAGAAGGAGTTCCACTTCAACCGCTACCTGTGCCGGCCCCGGCGCCTGGAGATGGCCGCCCTGCTCAACCTGTCCGAGCGGCAGATCAAGATCTGGTTCCAGAACCGCCGCATGAAGTACAAGAAGGACCACAAGGGCCGGGCGGGGCTGGGCTCCCCCCTCGGGGGGCTGTCCCCCAGCCGCAGCCCCCCGCCGGGCTCCTCGTTCTCGGGCGAGCTGGGCTACGAGGCGCCCCTCTCTCAGCCCTACGGCAAGGCGGCCCCCGGCAGCAGCGTCTACGGCCTGGCCGCCTACTCCGCGCCCCCCTACGAGTGCCCCCCGCCCGCGGCGCAGAAGCGGTACGCCGCGACCTCGCTGGCGCAGGAGTACGAGCAGCTCTGCGTGCCGGGGGACAGCGGCTACGGCAACCCCAGCTCCGGATACTCGGGGGCCGGCTTCGCCGAGCCCCACGCCCCCGCCCTGCTGTCCTCCCACCCGCCGTCCCAGCTCTTCCACCTCCCCCACCCCTCCTCCGCCAGCATGGACTACTCCTGCCCCGCCTCCAGCCCCGCCAGGCACGGCCTGGGCCCCTGCGACCCCAACCCCTCCTACACCGAGCTCAGCTCGCACTGCTGCACCGCTCAGGACATCGCTCAGGAGCCGCCCACTCTCACACACCTGTAAGGGCCGGCCTCGGCGGTCGCCCCTCTCTCCCCCCCTCTCCCTCTCCAGACTTGAATCCCTCTCTGACTCAGGTGGCGGACGCGCAGGTCTCAGCTGGACAGGGCGAGGTCACGGCGGGCTGGTACGCCCCCCCGTCCTCCCGCCGCCCCGCAGGACACACCTGACCGACGAGCTCTCCAGCCCCCAGCCCCCAGCCGGCTCTCGGCGCTGGGGCGATTCGATCACCGCTGGCTCTGCTCCCCGAAACCCCGGCTCCCCGCCTCGGTGGCACTCGCCGCAGGGCCGCAGACACGGAAGCACAAGCGAAACCGCAGCCTTCTCACCGTGCCTGACCTGCCTGGCCAGGGCAGCGGCCAGCTCTTGGCTCTCTAGTCCGCCAGGAAAGCGACTTCAGCAGAAGAGAAGGAGAGCTTGTAGACCACTTACTCTCCAGTCCCCCCCCAACACACACACACACACACACTCCCAGTACCCAGGTCCCTCCTTCAGCCCCCTTGTGTCTCAGACACATCCCTTAAAAACAGCTCTCTCTTCATGAGGATCTGCAACACTTCTGGCATTTCCGAACTGAGCAAATCTAATGAGCTTACATAGACACATCTACTGAGCACCGGAAAGAAACTTTTGTACTCACAAAATTACAAAACGTTTGTCTTTCTGTAGCACGAGCACTGACGTTTTATTAAACAGGGCCCAGGTCAAATTCATGATGCTGTTGAACGCGTGTCATCAGCATCCTCGCAACACACCCGCAGAAAGAGTCGTGCGTTCGGTGTCATGGGCTCCCATGCGGGAGCTGCTCATTTGTGCAGGAAGTGCAGGTCTGTCTCTGCAGTTCGGAAGGGAGATCTTCTCCTGTAAGAGGGACACAGCCAGTTGGCCGTTTTAACTAGAACATGCAACTTTTCGCCTGCAAGTCCGTTCTTCACTCTGGACTGGTGGGCCACGGAAATAGAAGCACATTAGACACCCAGCTGGATGATCGACTTGTCATGTTGCATTTGCGCTCCTGTCATCAGATCTTTACTGGACGCAGAACAGGAGCAGCTGACGCTTTCTGCACTGCCTTTGAATGAAATTCATCTTCCATTTCAACAGCCCTTCCCTTTGATGGTCACAACTAAAGCTCTTGAGCCTATTTGAGCTCAAGTGTCCTCTCCTCAGGCTGTGACTGCAGATTCGAACCTCCCACCCTCATGTAACTAATACACACACTATGTGTGGACACTGGGCAGGGGTGATGAGCTGCCTTTTTTCAAAGGCTACAGTACAAAAGCGACAACGATGATGTTAGCAGCCTCTTACCTCTTCGGTATGACCGTGCATCGCTTGAAGAGAATTAAGGCCCCGTTGTAACACTTCCTGTGGAACTCAAGACTCAGTGGAGTTCGCGATTGACCCTCCTTCGTGCACAGCAGTATGATCAGCCGTTGTGATTGCCCGGGGGATCAATTCGCATCACAGGGCTGCGTCTAGAGGTGCTCATCCAGGGTTCTCCCCAACCCCTTCCTGGCAGCCGGGATTTGCTTTGTCATCTAACGGATCTTGAACCGTCTCAGCACCGACCCCCAAGAGCTGCCCAACACCTCTCACAGGCTCCTCTTGCAAACTCCCGACTCAAAAACTCAGGTCAGGTGTCCGTCGCGCTCGCCGCGGGGAGAGGACAGATCTGCACAAGATGGCGAAAACGGCACCTGGAGGTTGGAAATGCCTCAGGCTCCCATCGTTATGTGAGAGCGAAATGCATCCGAAAACTGTATCACTCCAGCTGCTCTCTCATCCTCCAATATCCCGTCAGTATTATCCTGTTATTACCTCTGTATTTAAGCTCTGTAAAGAAATGCATGTGGAATATTTATTGGTCGTCATTTATTGAACATTACCTAAGCCATGAATACTGAAATTATCAGGGTAAGCAAAAAAGAAAATACACAGGGTTTCTTATGCATATTTGTATTTCCTTTGAAAACAAAGTCAAGGATTTTTCAAGGATTTAAATGGAAACAATTACGGGTGATTATTCTTTTGTTTTTGTATTTTGCTGTTCATTTCCTGCTTGTTAAATTGTCTCTTTACTTTTAATATTACCCCTACCACCCCTGCTCTCGAGCGCCCCCTAGAGTGTAATTTTTCAATTCTATTTGTATTTATGTAAAATAAATTATATGTTCATACCGAATAATCCCTTCCCCTTTTTTGTAACTTTTGAGGTGATTAAAGTTCTTATGTAGAAAACATATATTTATAAGATTTAGCTACAGCTGTACACACCTTTTGTTTAATTTTCAATTGTAGTATTAAAATATGCAAATGAATAACGTGCAGTGCTGCGTCATTCATCACAATCATCAACCGCAAGGATAAGCGGTCTTTGTTAAATGAGAGGGTTCTGTAAACACAGTTATCTAGCAGACAGTTTAAGAAGAAAGTATGTTCATCTAGAGGATTAGGTTGCTAGTGATTAATTAATTGGAGGATCTTGGCCCACAAAGTATCAGTGTCTGCAGTAACAAGACTGTGCACCTTGTTCCCAGGCACTCACCTACAACTCTTGGTGTAAAGCTATGTCACATTATTTTTATTCCAAAAACCCTTCCCGTGATTGTCCCCAGCTCCTTGTTTCACTCTGGACCCTGAAGCAGTCAAAGCTGGTGTTGGAAAAGGATATGACGCAATTTGTTGTTTGCTTTTTAAGAACTTCTGTCAGTGATTGATGACTTCACTGGGGGAGGGGTGTTCTGGTATTGAGTGATGCGTTGCTTTGAAGACAATTCCCAAGCATTTTGTAGGAAACTTGAGAAGTAAAGGGGCTGTTGGGGAAACATTTAAGTGCCCGCAGAGCGAAACAGCGACTCAGAAACTGGATCACTGGGCTAGGCGGGGCTGTGCTGCAATCACTTACAAACTCTCCGCCCCCCCCCTGTGCCGAGACAGAAGAACCACCCTAATCCCAGCAGAGCAGGTGCGCAGGGGCCTTGTGTGACATGGGCGTACAGGGGACGACCACACTGGAACACCAGGCAGAGGACTTAATTTTATATAGCATCTTTAAAGGTAGCATTTCAAAGCGCTTTGCAGTAGGCGTGAAAAAAAATAAGAAAAGAGAACTGTCAACCAGGATAGCAAATTAGAGAATAAGCACCTCTAAAGAACATGAGTGGTTAGAGATGCAGCACAAGATACAAGGTCATTAGAAAAAGGAGCTGACACAGACACTAATTAAGTAAAAGCCTTTCTGAAAAGAAAAGGTTTTGAGTCTGGATTTAAATGCAATCAGGGAAGGTGACTCTCTCATATCCCTGGGGATAGATTTCCAGAGCTTTGGGGCGCAGCGAGAGATGGCCCTGTCACCCACAGAATAAAAACGAGCTTGGAGGACATCCAGAAGGCCAGAGTGAGATGAACAAAGGTTGCAAGGTGGGGAGTAGACAGATAATAAATCAAAATTTAGCGTCTTATAGGGGCCCAAGTGAAGACATGACATGTATAAGAGCAGCAGAAATACGGTAACAAACTTAAATAATGGTGTGTGTGAGGGTCTGCCCAAAGTGCTTGAATATACAGGTCATTGAGCAGAAGAGAACAGCAGCATGTCTCTGCACCTGATCACACGGATCCCAACAACAACCCAGTGACTCCTCTCTGAGCTCACAGGTGGCATCATGGCTGGAGAAGCTTGAGCAGAGGCTGCACCAAGCTAAACAGCTCAGTCCAGCTCGGAAACACGCCTGCTGCTGAACTGAGGTTAGATTTTCCTCCACGGCTTCTAAGTTGGACTCCCTGTGACTGTCCAGTTCCTCTGCGTGTTGATGAAGCTCCGTATGGACACTCGCAGGCAAAGAGCTCTGCTTCAACCAAACAAAACCCCGAGATATTAAGGTACTCGTGTCCTTCACTTGGTTCTGTGCTGCAGCCGGACACAATCAGACATAGATAGACGCAGAAAAAACATTCAGCTTGGTTGCAAAACCATTTTATTTTTTTAGCCCAGTCATCCATAAATCATTCTGCGCATTTCTGTAGCTTGAGTGCAGAGTGTTTCACTACAGGAGGGGGCCCACGTCTCCCCCAGTGTAGAGCAGCCCCACTGCACAGTGGCTCAGGGCAGGAGAGAGGCACTGCTCAGGGCACTGCTGCTCCAGGGGGTGAAGGAGGAGCTGGAGGGAGAACAGACTGTGCAGGAGCAGAGTGGGGTTTGTCCAGGACACTGGCAGGCAGGTGGAGGCTCAGTGTGTTGAAAGAACACAGCGGTTTAGGGGCCGGAGAGAGACACTGCTTCTTCAGGGAAAATACCGGGGAACTGCAGCTGAGCTGGGACACGGCGTTAACACCCTAACTCTTACCGCATTCTGGGGTCCTTAATGACCCAGACGCACTGCATTTGCGTCCCGATTTGAAAGTAGATTCTATCCATAATGTAGATCCAAAAAGCCCATAGCTCAGAGCCCGGTGACCGATCTCAGACTCAGCCGGCTGAGCCCAGACCGGGGGGAGGGAGGGGCGGCTCCGACAGGTGAGGCGACACTCACCCGCTCGCTCCTGCCCGAGTCCGGCGCGCCGGCTGACGTCAGACAGGCGCTCCGTGCTGAAGCAGGGCCTGGTGCTCTCTCGGCGCAGGCGGTGTCAACTGCTCCGCGGGAGGAGAGAAGCGTTCAGTCCGGGGAGCTCTGCTGGTTGCTGGTTGACGGATGGCTCCTTAAAGGACAGTTCTGCCTTGGCAAGGCAGGGGAAAGAGAGACCGTGCTGCCCAGTGAAGACCGAGAGGGAAAATAAGGGCGACTGTGTATATTTCTGTTACACGTGACACTCTGCTCGGAGGTGGGCCTCGCCAGCCTCCCCCCTCCCTCCGCCTCCTCCCTTCCTCTTCCCGACATCAATCATCCGGACAGGGCGCGCTTCGGAGTGGTCCAACCCCTCGCGCGCATTCAGCACTTTCCAGGCTGTACAGCCGCCCCCCCCCTCTCCTCCTCCACGGGTGGACCCCGGAGTGGCCGACTCGGGTTAGGTGTCTCCCTCTTACAGCTGTCTGGTCTGGCCCTGAATATCCTGAACGCAGATTATGATTTCGTAGGAATGATAGTCTCGACTCCTGTATCTGAATCATGACGACAAGCACTGTTGTTTCAATGCATCTGGAGAATTCCCTTACTCCCGCTGTAGCACCGTGTGCACTATTCTTCCTTCCTGCTTTCTTCATAGGAGCAAGTACAGGTTAATTTCATGCTGAAACGTTGTGTTTCCTTTCTTCTCCTTTCAGCATGGAATAAACCTTCACTTATTCCTTTGCTGCCTACGCGTGCTGACGCAGCTCCCTACCTGAACTAACCGCTTTCTTCATATCCGAGGACTGAAGCTGCCCTAAGAAGCATAGTAGTGTTCCGTGTTTTCAGGGGGGGCTTTTGAACTTCTAGATATGTCGACGAAATTTAATTTATTTTGATTCTAACAAAATAACTTATTTCTTATCAAAGGAAAGTGTGGAGTCGTATTGTCTAAGTTGCATATCTGGAAAGTACCGTTCAGAGGCCTGGTTCTTTTTAAATTATTATCGATATGATAATCAGCTTTGGTGTTTTTTGACTCGTTCTTTTTAGACCTTTTAATCATTTGTATTGGGTACGTACACTTAATAAACCACAGCGGCGAGGCTTCCTCAGTTTGAGCCCGGCGGGCAACATTCCGACTCCGGCGCGCAAGCTCTCTGCAGGCGGACTGTCTGCTCTGATGTTTCAGGGGACGGGAAAACGGGCTTCAGCAGAAAGGAGAATCGCCTCACTTTCTACACATCACGCCAGGTTTGACACTCACGACCGAGTCCAGTCGCAGGATCCACCCGGTACGGCGATTCGGAAGCGACAGAGAACTGTATTGAAATACCAGATGGCCTTATCTGGGATTTAGACGAGGGAGATGGAACAGGCAGAGACGGGGTTTGACGTGCTGTTTGTCGGGTTTTATTTACTTCCAACGTCTGTGAAGACATCGACATCGTGCGCTTCTGCACCTCTGGACGGAACTCCAGCCTGCCGCCTCTCTCTCTCTCCCCCCCTCCTCTCCAGCCGCAACCTACTAATGTTAATGGAGCTCTCCTCCCCTGCCTGATTCTCACTCGCTCTTCAAAAAAAAAAAAGGCGCAGCTAATTTTAAACGAATTACAGCCCCATTCCCGGAATTAAATCAAAGCTTTCGGGCTAACTCGATTTGCGAAGCCGCTGGCACGAGAACCGCTCGCGCTCATGCTGCCGCGCGGCTGGCGCGGGGAAATTGCGAGTGTGCAAGAGCCCAGGAAAACAGTGGGCCTCTTTTCCTGCCCACGCACGGCGAGAGAAAGAAAAAAATAATGCACAACCCCCCTCGCAAACATGCACACCTCCTCCCCTCCAGAACCACCCCTTGTGCACACTGCCCACTCACGCAGCTTGCGCGCAGGCAAATCTGCAACTTCAAGTCATTCCCATTGAGAGCTGCACAAGACCTATATACACAAGCCTGCCTCGTCAGCAGGACTGCTCAGAGCCTCCGCCGGAGCTTTAAATAGGACACAAAAGAACGTGTTAAATTTTTCTGCTGCTTCAGTGCCTAGTCCATTATCTTTGAGCTGAGTGATCAATTGCACTGTTTTGTTGTTTCTGATTTACAAAAAAAAACAGCTCGAACCGGATTTTGACACCCCCCGATGCAAGAGCTAACGAAATCTTCTGATGTTTTGGATTTATGCATCATAGGAATGTTCCCATTGTGTTTGTAACCACGAAAGAAATAGGAACAAAATGCCTTTTAACACTTGCAAAGCTATACTGCACTGCTATTAGCATAAATTAATTGTATTAATATTGCTAAACCGTAATAGCAGAACTAAAATGATTAATTTGTGCTTGTGCTGGTTTTGGGGTTGAGGGGAGTCCCCATTACCTGTAAAGCGCTTTGAGTGGAGTGTCCAGAAAAGCGCTATATAAGTGTAAGCAATTATTATTAATTATTATTATTAATAGCAGCTAGAACAACACTGTTATTAATAACGAGAATGGCCTCCCAGATGTAGTGGAGGGTAGTGGTTAACTTACACTAGACATTGCTTGAGGTTTTCTTCCTATTCTGCAATATCTGAGGGTTTCAAGCACCAGAGGTGGCAAGAAGGTATTTTTGTGGAGTTGTTAATGTTATGTTTGGAGATCATGTTTTTAACATTATCTGGAGTTGCCATGTTCACATGGCTATAGTATTTCTGTGCTGCGTTCTAGGTTTTGTACAACGTTGCTCAGCTTTGTTTGGGTAGCTCATGTGTGCTCCTATGCACTGCTCCTGTGGTATGCAGTGAAATAACACACAGTATAGGTGCGATGAAACTGTTCCACGTCATGTCTGAGTTTATGAATAGGTCTACTGGGATGAGTGCATTTCACCCGCCCCCTAAATATCACACCCCGAAACCTAAAGGAAATGTAAGCAACTTAAACAGATGTCAGTTCATTCTGTTTCTCATTAAAAATGCCTGCATTGCAGTTCCTGCACAAATAATTAAAAGCGACAACAAGCAGGGTAATTAATTAAAAAGATCATAATCCTATTTGGACGGTGAATGTCTAGATTCCATATTGGAGTAAAAATATCTCAACCATGGATTAAAAAAGAGTGTTAATTGTACCCCGTTGATAAAGAAACTAAGCAAAGAAGGTGCTTTCTTCAGTGTGTACCGCAGATTAATTTGTATGTGCATGGTGATCTATTAACTACATGCTGGAACGGAGTATTTCTGTGCTACAGCAGGGCTCATTTGCAGTCTCAGGAATGTTCTCTCTTCGGCAAAATAAGCAAACGGGGTCGCAGTCCGACACCGCAGCACTGTGAGCGCCCTTTCCGCCCCTCGCGGCGTGGGCGAACCCGCGCTCCGTAGTTCTCTGGGTGGCAGCAGGGCCTGCCCCGCGAGAAACACTGCAGGCGGGAACGAGCGCAGGAGAATGAGCCCCCTGTCCCCCCGCGCCCCCCGGTACAGTATGTGCATCACTGGGCTGACATCCATCACTGCCCGGCTCCGGCAGCCTTGCTTATGCAAAACAGAGCTTGGCCTCGCGGTGGCCCCTGCGCCTGACTAATGAACGGCAGGTCTGCTCGTCGCTCCTCGCTGCAGCCGTCTAATTCTGTTATTACTGTCACGCCACTATTTATCACAGCCCTCCGAGGTTACATGGCAAGCAGGACTGGAGAGCTCTCACTGCCGTCTCATCTACACATCCCACTGAAGGGCGGGAGCACGTTCTGCGCCGAGACTGATGAGCAGGGCACGACGGACAAGGTCCTGGATTCTTGTTTTTATTTGGAACGCGGACGTATCCTATTAGCTCCCTGATAGGATTGCAGTGACGTGCATCCGGGTCCCGTGTAAAACACCTACACCCATCAGGCAATTTGATTATTTTATCAGGCTGTGGTTTCACAGATACAGTGCCCCCTGTTACCCCCGGAGATCATCTTCATCAGCGGGTGCTGGCATTGCTTTTTCGTGGATGATATTATCCCATGAAACAGCTGGAGAAAGAGAAACATTGATAGATAGCTGTTCAGATTAAAAAAAAAACGTTCTCAGGACTTCAGTGAAGCAGCCAGGGTTACTCCTGTGATGCTCAGCGAGAATTCCCACCAATTTGCAAGAGATATTTAACGTCTTGGGGAACCTTCAACCATACATGTGCAGGCGACAGATCTGTTGTGCTGTGAATATCCTTGGAATCGTGTCACAACAGAGTACCAGGATACCCAGAGATATGGACTTATACACTGCTACAACTATAACCTAAGCCACAAAACACATGCCTATTATTTAGCATAAAGGCATAGAAAAGCATCTATAGATCAGTTTTTCTTTTGCTCTAATGGGGTTGTAGGTGTGCTGCCATAAATATGTTTTCTCCTTTAGGACACGTTCTCATGTGCCATCATTATTGGTTTATTTGGGTGATGCTATTATCAAAATGGATTTGCATTCAGAAGAGGTGATGGTCTTCTTTTGGAAGTGCAGTGGGAACCCAAGCATAATCGATGCATTATTGAGATGTATTGACTGCGGTACTGGAACATTCCAGGAGGCGGTGGGGGCTGATGGGATAGGGGTGGCACTCCCTCTCGCGGGCGCGTGTGTGGAGAGCCTTCACCAGGACTGGCTGCTGTACTAGAGTCCTGTCCTCTTTTCTTCCAGCACTGATACCTGAACCAAGCACAAGCAACGCCTCATCCCTTTCCTGGGAAGTGGAACGCTCTGAGCTTTCAAGCTTTCTCCATTTTGAGTAGGATGTTGTTGTTTTTTTACGACGGCATGCCCAGAAAATGTCATATTTGAACATAGCGGCGCTGGGAGGGCCGATTCCAAAGCCCACATGGGCAGGTGTGTTCGCCTGGCCAGTGAGCTGACGTGAGGACCCCCTCTAGCCTGTGGGCTCTCACTGGCCAGCTTTTCCAAAACTGCTCCAGGAAAAGCATCTCGTGCCAGAAGTGGTTTTTCCCCTCGGTAACTTTATCCCTGAAAAAAGTTTCAGCCGACTGGGACGCAAACCATTATGTCTGGAGGGGTGGTTTTCCAGTGAGGTGGGTTTAGGCTGAGCGTGCTTCTAGCCAAAGCTTCAAGAGACAGAACTGGGGCACGAAAATTTGAGGTGAAAGGAGAAGAGGGATTCTTACCATTCTCGGAGGCATTTTTTAACATGCAGCCGATCCAGTGTGATTTATGAAGGCATTAAGGAGTGTTGCAGATCAGAGGGGAAGCAGATTTCTCACAGATAGTGGGACTGGCAGCAGACACCCTGGGGTACTGCACCAGTAGAGGGCGCTGTGGAAGGATAAACGTTGTCAGAGCACAGTTCCTGAACATGTCTATGGTCCATCCATCTGCTTCTTAACCAGCCAGCAACGGGCGCAAGGCAGGGTACACCCTGGACAGGACGCCAGGCCATCGCAGGGCACGCAGGCACAGACACTCTCACACCAGGGCCAATTTCTCCAGAAGCCAATTAACCTGCCAGCATGTCTTTGGACCCTGGGAACAGACAGGAACACCCAGAGGAAATCCGCATGAACACGGAGGGAGCATGCAAACTCCACACAGACAGCACCCCAGGCCCAGAATTGAACCCAGGGCACCAGCGCTGCGAGGCAGTAATGCCCACCACTGCGCCGCCCCACATGCAGGCCGTATATGGTAGAAATCTGAACCTCATAAACCTGTGTGGCAGAAGGTGCTCTTAACCAGCTGTCAGTAATCACTCACTCTCACAGGCGAGGCAGGTGAGGATGTGATTCCCAGCCTTGTCAAGAGCAACACAATGTACTGTAACACAACCAATATCACCTTGCAGGCAGTATTGGCAGGCAATCAGGCAATACATTCTTCCTGTTCAGCTGTGGGAAAAGGTGCAGCCAACAAGAGGGACAAGAATTCCCGGCAGCACTCCAGAGGGGGAAAGAAAAGTGGGAATTAGAAACAAACCGACACGGAGGCGGGGGGAAAGAGGTCCGAGGAGTGGAGGGACGTGCTCCTGGAAATGGCGGCTCTCGGCCAGCTCGCTGAGCCGGCTCCCCCAGGGCTGTGCGCTCCCTCTAGGGGGGCAGGGTGACCGCCCTGCCCTTGAGCGCTCGTTACTGTTCCTCCCTGCGAACGCTTGCACACCGAATGAGCAGTAACAGAGCCCCAGGGCCGGTAGAAGTTTTCTGTTTGAGATGATTCGTATTGTACGTCCCCCGCCGTCCTGCAGGATGACCGCATGAGGTCAGCCTGGGTGTTCGAACTGGGAGCAGGGCCCGACGGTTCTTTGCACAAAGAGTGGTGGGGGCCTGGAGGCGCGCTATTCCTCCACAGTGTGGAAGCGGGTAATCTTCCATCGCTGGATCAGGCCCTTGGATCACTCGGCTATTGAAAGCGCCAGCTGGGCTGAATGGCCTCCTGTCGTTTTCAAACTTCGGTCCCGAGCAGCAGGACCCGTGTTCGCCTGTTTTCTGCCGCCTCTCCCTTTCTCCCGGTAGCGTTGCGAACGCCCTGACTCATTGCCTCGCACGAGGCGCTCCGCGTGCTGCAGAATCGCTGTGACTGGCAAGAGCTGACTGAGTAAACCTTACCTACCCGCGCGACAGGCAAGAGACACCGCCGTCGAGCGCTTCCAGCGCCCCCCCCCCCCAACACAAACAGCCCAATCATCTGCGCGCAGCTCCGAAGAGAAAAGTTTGCAAAGCCACCCGTGCGTGTGGAACTGACACGTTGGCACTAATATTGATTTGAGCTGGTGCCCCGCGCCGTGGGTATGAGTCAACACGAGCCGTCAATCACAACGATCCGGTCGCTCTCGGAGCTCGCGCGCGCAAGCTAGTAGTTTCAGTACAAACGGCCTGATCGCTTTATTCCTGCGTGAATAATTTACAGAGACAATAAGCAGGGTACCTGCTTATGGAACCACGGCGGAGGGCTGAGTCTGCCGTTTCATTGCCCTTCTGGGTCTCAGGCACCAGTAACGGGTTCATCTGCATAGACACACAAGCCGGTCCGGGTCGGAACTCTCACAAGCACCGACATTAAAACTGCGTTTAAAAACGCAACCCTTGTTTCTCGACCAGTTGGATTGTGGGGGTTTCGAAAAACTGCCCCATTTATATCGTCAGAATCGTTAGGAAGAGGGGATGAAGCAGTTATATTGGTGTGTGTGTGTGTGTGCGCGCGTTTAAACCGACACACGAACTTGAAATAGAAACGAAACCTTTTCCGTCAGCAGTAATGCGCGGGCCTAATCTCTTCCTCGGATCGGCAGGTTCAGTTTAGCGCCTGTCATCTTTCCAGCGGCGGATAGAAATAGAACATAATGCCCTAGAATGAGCGCGAGCGCGAGGACACCGCGTGCCTCTGCGGCGCTCGCGCTGACTGACAGCTCCCCGACGTGTCCTGCCTGCTGGAAACTGAGAGGTGACACGATTGAAAGAAGTCTAAGCCACCAGATACAAAGACGGCGCCTCGGGTCGTGAGCGAGAAATCGGAGGGCTCTGTTATTATTATCTGTAGTACTAAAGGATTTTACTATATCACGGTAATAGGTTATATTACATATAATGATGAAAGACAACTTCAGTACAGAACTGTACACCCACGTATCATCTTACCAGATAAGCGGTGGCCTAGTGAACAACCATACCCCTCCACTACTAATAATTTAGCCACTATATTTTGCAGACACTCTGAAATGCATTTTATAGGATGTGTATCGCGCGGTTTTGCAGTCTGTCGCAGCTGGAGGCTGGGAGCTGAGACACAGCCAAGCTCCTGACAGACACTTAAATAACGAAGCGGACAGCCCGAGCTCCCGCGCGCTGCCCGCCCGCCTCTCGCGCCGCCGGAGCGGGGAAGCTCGCTCTCGTTGTTAAGAATCAATTCCCTGTGTCACCTTTATGGATTTTATTTATTTGTCTGCTGGGTAATAATGGCAAGGCGCGCGCACATCACTCAGGTAGATGGATTATAACTCACGGCTTCCCGGTCATCAATCACGGGGATTTGACTTCCTGTATCGCGTACAACTGTTACTGTCATATTAAAGCGCTGCATTATCAAGATCAATGACATTTTAAACGCATTCCAGTTAAGGGTGATTGGTGACAATAAAGAAGTACGATACTACGATTAAACCGCTCCAGTCTCCGCTGCTTATAGCGCAGAGCGCGTCTCTTACGGAACCCTGCTAAGTGGCGTTTAAAACACTGCGGTAAATTACGATACTGCAGTTACATACACTCAGGACAAATACTGTACAGGCCTCGTCCTCGGACAAAGGCGGGTGTGGAGCTGGCAGATTAAAACACTCCTGGTCTAAGACTGCGAGGAATGGTGTCTGCCGCTGTGAGGGGGCACGTTGAACTCTTTCTTCTTAGATATTTTATTTCTGCTACTTAAAAAAAAAACAACAACAAACCGGTGTTCCAGGCCCAAAGACCCTGTCCTTCACCACACAGGAGAGAACAGTCTTGGAAAAAAAAATACAGGAAATGGAATTGCAGACAGGGCGTCCTAAAGCGGATTAACAAACTCCGGCTCTGAAAAAGAAAAAATCATTCAACTCCTCTCGTGTACTTCAGAAGGATGTCTCCGGGTTTTGGCTGACACACATCAGAAGCTCCAGGGAGGGCTGGTCGAGAGTCAGGAGGCCTGGACTCCAGACGGTTGTTATTCATGGATTGTCCCATTCCTACTGCGCTCCGGGGCTCCGCTCTGTTCCCACCCCTTACCTGTTCCTCGCCCGTGTCCGTCCCCGCCGTGACGTTCTGCTTCTGCTGCCAGACTGTGCGGACACCCCTGAGTGTGCTCCGCCTGGAGCCCCGAGCGTCTCCGCGGGTGACCTGGGCCTGAAGGAGGCCGCCTGACAGAGCCGCCTGGCCCACAAGGACGGAGAAGACTCGGCTCTGAGAATCGGCTCAGGTGTTCAGCTACCTGTGCGCAGGTGAGGACACAGGTGAGTTTAGCAGCCTCCGCTACCGGCAGTGTCGTCAAGCCCAGAACTAGACACCAGACACACGGCGCTAGATCAGTGTGGTAAGAACACAACTTGTGTCATTTTCCTCGCGGGCTGATAAAGACGGTGCATTTTTCCTAATCGGATTCTACGCCTGTGGTGGATAAATCTATTGCCCTACAGAAAGGGTTATCAAAAATGTGGCTGACATGCCTGGCGGGTGTCAAATCCCATGGGAATGCTTGTCAAATCCCATGGGCATGCCAACAGCCTTTCCCTGGATGCTGCGGGCTTGGTGAAAAGCTCCTCTTTTGGCTCTGGGCTGAGAGCTGATGGAGATGAGAGGTGGCCCTCTGAGTGCCTAGTCTGAACGGCAGCGCTTGAGCTGGGTCCAGACTGTAACCCTATGTAGCACCAGCACCTCTGAATTCTTGATGTGTGGGTACTTCTTGTTGAGTTTAATAATGGTTTACAGACTCAATTTCCCTGATGCAGCCATTCACAGTTTGAATCCAAGCACATCTGATCATAATCTGTAAAACTGAACACTACAATATGGGTGGGGTTTTTAATCCTGTACTTTATAGCTTGAGTGGCGCTAATTAAAAAAGAAAACTATTCCTGAGCTTGTCTCCTGTCCCTTTATTCTGATTTTCTCAAGAGAGACTGTGAGCCTTTCTCCAAGCACGGGCATCAGTTTGTTTCTAATTCAGCAGGATTAATCCCAGACGAAGGGAGGCTAATTTCTGTCTCGACACTCAAAATGTGTGGTAAAAATCGCACCAGTTTCCATCAGGTATTTTCCTGATAGTAAGTATTTTGGGATTGGAAGACGAGGGTCCTGGCGCTCCTTTATTTCCATTTCAATGTTCAGAAGTAACCTTGTGGAGAGGTGGGGTAGGGGGACAGCAGAGTATTTTTCTGTGTGTGTGTGGGGTGGCACGGTAATGCAGTGGTCAGCATTGCTGCCTCATAGCGCTGGGGTCCTGGGTTCAGTTCCAGACCTGGAGCGCTGTCTGCGTGGAGCTTGCATGTTCTCCCCTTGTTCAGGTGGGTTTCCTCCCTCAGTCCAAAGACAGGCTGTTAGGTTCTTTGTCTTCAGGAAAAATTATCTCTTGAATAAATGTGAGTGTCTGGGTCTGTGTGCCCTGTTATGGACAGGTGTCCTGTCCTGGGTGTACCCTGCCCTTTACCTGTAGCTTGCTGGGATACGCTCCAGCTCCCCTCAGCTTGCACTGAAGTGGATGAGGTGGCTAGGAAATAGAGGGATGGATGTTTAGTGTGTTTCCATCTGGGAAGTGGGCAATCTGAAAAACTCTGTTTCCTTGGATTCTTAGAAATTGTACTGCGAGACACTGAGTGCGGGTGTTTGCTTGTTTGTGGTCTGTGGCTCTGTTTCAGAACCGCTTCCTCTGTGATCATGTTCGGTCACGAGCAGGGCTGAGGAACGGAAGGGCTCCCCACAGCCGGTGTTGGCTAGGCTGTCCTGCTGCAGGGGCTGCAGACTGCCTCAGGCCGTGGCGCCACGCTCCAGGAAGAGCTGTGTAGCACTGCTCCGCGATCATTACGATCATGTCTTCCATCAGGTTCTCCTCCAGCCCACAGCAAATCCACCGACCTCTCATGAAGATCCACCGACTCAACAGACGGGAATACTAAAACCTCTTGTTTTAGTCCACTGGAACAGAGTCATGCTGGCTGCTATAGACTGGAAGACGGGCAAAGTCTTGCCCGTGTTGTGACTGACAACGTTTCCCAGAAGGACAGAACAGTGGCTCCTCTTCTTCGTCAAGCTTTAAGTCTGTCATCCTAAGGGGGGATCCTGAAATGCAAGCAAGCCCCTGTGAGCCCTCTAACACTTCCAGGTAGTGACTGTGGCTGTGTTGTGTGTGTTAAGCTGCGGTTGCACTGCAATTTCCCTCACGGGATCAATAAAGTATCCATCTATCTAACAAGAAAGCTCTGCTCTCTGAGGTCAATAGCCCCACAGACTGTCTATGGGCCCTGTGATCTATACTTTCTGCTGGCTTTATTTTATCTGAGGAACATGGGCAACGCCAGGCATGCCGAAAACTGCCCAGTGCTAACTCCACACAGCCCCCTAACCCTTAACCTTCGAGGAGGCGTGGTCATAGTCACCAGCCCAATCCACTCCCCCTGTTTTTCAGCCGCTGCCCTTCTCTGTAATTGATAACGAGCAGGAGCACTGTGGCAGTTAAGGCGCTGGCCGCATGACCTCCTGCAACCGAGTGTGTTCGGCAGACCTGATCTGCGTTACACTGCCATTTATCTTGTTTGCTGCGAAACTGTCTGAACTTCTGCCGTGCTGGTGCACCGTTCCAAACCCTGCTGTACTGAGTGCTCATGGGATTGGGATGATGCCCGGCCTCTGTGGCTCATGGTCTTGCTGTAGCCGAGCTTGGAAAATCCCATTGGAATCTGGGTAAAACCTAAGGGAAAACTACGGCCAAAGCAAGGCAGACAGGCGGAGGGGAGAAACAACACACCGATCATGAGGAATCAAATTCCCAGCACTGTTTAACACTGGAGCCTCATGCACCTCTCTTTCATAGCAGCCCAGTACACCAAAATAATCAAAGGCTTGATATATCCTTCGTAACTTTGCTTTCAACGAAACTGTGGTACAACAGCTCGCTGTACAATAACCTAGGAACACCCAGATCCTGCTGGAATTGTATACACGTGTAAATTGTGGTAGCAGGCCTAAGATACCTGATACACGTCTAACACTAATCGCCTGACTTACCTTATATTGCTTCAGCTGCGTGTGTGTGCGTGTGTGGCCCCCAGCTTTACGTCAGAAGCACACAAAATGTCCACACCCACACCCACACGGTCTCTCTCGTTTCCCATCTTCCTCCCTCTCCCCATCACAGGAGCTCCGCGGCGTGGCGGCGTGGCGGCGCGCCTTTAGCTAGAATCCCCCCGATGACACCGGCCGGCTGCGGGAGTGATCGAGTAGTGGGGAAACAGAGTGCGAAGACTCGGGGCTTAACCAATCACGGCCGACAGCCCCGCGCTGCATTAACGGCGCTGACCTTTCTCTCGGCGGTGACAGTCATCTGTCAGCGCCGTTTCATTCCGGGCGCTCCCGGGTCGAGCAATGGAAAAATAATGAGGCCTGACAGTCGTAGGGTTAAACAAGGGCCGCGTGTCAGCGCCAAATCCCGGCATCACTGGTCCTGTCAGCGAGGTGAGGAGTTAATACGAGCGGAAATAAACCTCCGGGAGCCGCGGTTATCACGGCCGTGATCCCTGGGCTCGGTTTCTGAGTGATGGGATAAGGATCAGTCGATAAGGGTGGGAAATCAATTACGCTCGCAGATGGTACCCGTTCCTCGAAGGGCAATCGCTCTTCACACCTGATTTACCTGATATCCTCTCTCGAGCCTGCGTTCTGGAACCGGGAGGGAGCTGCTCGCGCTTGAAAATCGCCTTCAACGTCATATTAAAAAAAAAATGAGAAGAGAATGTACGCGCGGCCCCTTCACGTGCGAAGCACAGAACGTTGTCCACGTTGTGTTACAGGATGTGTTTAGTCATCCTGTAACTCTCATTTTAACGGAAATTGTCTTGGGTTTTAAACAATCGTGATTGAAGACGTTTTACTGGTGAGTGGGGGGAAAAAAAAAAACCGTGAAGCATTTAAACGTGTCGTGCGCCAGTCGGAGACGGAACCCGTGTCTGTAATTGGGAGAGCAGTGTTGTGTGATACCGCTACATTACTGGCTAGGTGGACGGGAGCCCCCCACGGACTCTACTGAGGTGTACCCCCGCTCCCTCTCTCCCCTTGTGAATCTCTGAGGCGTGTTGAGAAAGGCGAATTGCAGACTCACGGAAATCGATCCTCCCTCCCCGCTCCGCCGCCCGAGTGAGGCGCGAGCTTCGTATTCACCTCGAGGGATTAGAAAGAAAGTTCGCGAACGGCCGTGGACATTGGTCACAAACCACCGCAGCGATTGTGAAGACAATAAAAACAGTTATACACCGTGCATCCTTGTTTTTCCATGTATCCGCCTCACAATCTGTCCATCCGCTAATTCTGCACAAAATACATTTCATGAAAAATATCTGTACAACTAAAGCAAGCCCACGTGCTCTGAAGCCGCTATAGTGTGTAATGTGAAGAATTCGACGTCTACCAAATATTCATACCTTTTATTATACTTATATCTTTCAGCTGTGTTAAGGTAGAATAGACGAATTGCAAATATTGCAACGAGTATTTGTATTCTAAGTAGAAACAGGGAACGGGTTTTAAATATTTTGTAAGGCCGTTTTTGACGGGAAAAAAAAAACGTTTTCCTGGCGTAAACAATGATAAACGACCATGAATAAAGACCTTAAATGTACAAAATTCGCTTTGGTCTTGATTGTTTTTTCGTTGCGCTTATTCTTACTCCACGGAACAGACTCCAGCGCCCACAAACACCCATTCTCGGCCCACTTGCAATAATGTCTGAAAAGACGCTGGAAGTGTAGTGCGCGTTAAACTGTAAACCTCACGGGTCTCGATTTCCTGGTCCTCGAGTTCAAAGCTCGCCAAAGTAATCGTGTGTTATAATGTTCTGCTTTTGAACTGTCCCACACAAACCTGTCTGCACAGTACTAAACATCAACTGGCAATTTATAACTCACTGCCAAACATGAGTTGTAGCTGTTACCCGTTTCGAGACTTCGCCTGCACCGATACCTTTCTTAAATAGTTATGGACGCTCTTTTATTAGTTGTTTTTTAAAAAACACATTGTGATTTCAACGCGAAGGGCCGCGTCCCCACGGTCGGATGTTTTCCTTCACCTCAACCGACGAAGACCGACCACCGCGAGGGTGTAAACATAAACCGTCGGTAGAAGCCATCGCAGTCCCACTCAAGCAGGGAGCACCGAGAGAGATGTAGCTGGAAGGCGAGAAGGTTGAAAGGTGGGCAGAGAGAAGGAAAAGAGGAGCGTCGTGGAGACTGGGAGAGAGAGAGCGAGCGTGCACGCGGGAGTCTCCGGCGCGCGCGCGCACGAGAACCAGACTCGAGCGCTCGGTGTGCCAGCGGCACGGGACGCTGTAAACAGCCCGTTGGGCGCCATCTTTGCTTCTCGACACCGTTGCCAATATGTTAAAGGCAGCTGGCATGCAGTTGTTGGAAGGCGAAATAAGGGAGTCGGGAGTGAGAGAGTGTGTTGGGGGAAAGGGAAGGGGGGGGGTTGGTCTGCTTCCAGTGAAAATCCCCCCGAGGAAAAACTCCATAGTTCATTCTGAACACGAGCCGACCATTAACTATCATCTGTCCTGACAAATATGTCTGTTGGTATGGTACAAGCTGTTTAGCGCGGAATGGTGCCAAGTCAAGGCGACTCGCCTACCCGGGGTCAGCGTGCTAATACAGTTCCTATTGCTATCTAATGGGGGTACTTTGGGTACAGTGTACATTAGGCTGGAAAAACATCTGTTACTCCCGTATTGTGAGTCACATATTCAGACTGCGTTAGGCTATAATTGGCACAGGACGCGTTTTGTGCGGTATGTTAACGTTTTCGATGTGGTTCTGGAAAGCTGGCTCATGAAGACGGAGGAATTTAGTTGTTGGTTTTTTTTTTTTAAACAACACTGGAGGAGCAGTTACTAGCAGCCGCGCTACGTTGCTATATGGGGATCTCTAGGCGACTTATTTATTTTTTAAATGTGGCGGCAATTTGCATAACTCATCGCAAGGCGAGGAAACGAGCGCGCACCTGTTTTTAAAGCAACCCCGTGATTTTTTTCTAACCAGATGCAAGCCATTAGGAGACGCAGCCTCTAATTTCTTCACGGGGCTGCGATCGACTGCAAACGAATTTATATTCAGGCGGTAAACAGAAAAGCTGCAGAGATTTATTTATTGAGCGAAAGCGAGAGAAACAAGCGAGTAAGTGAACCCTGTACGACCCCGGATCTGACACGAAGATGGATATGTGTAGAATGTAAATGTACCGAGGGAAGAGATACATTGTATTCAGTCATTCAGCACATCGCTGCCTGCAGAATTCCATTAACTCTTCCAGATGGGACCTAAAAGATATAATATCATAAACTGTATTGTTGTTATTATTATTATTATTATTATTATTATTATTATTATTATTATTATTATTATTATTGTTTTGTTGTTGTTGTTGTTGTTGTTGTTGTTTATTTTGTTAAAGGAGATAAATGTGTATCGAAGTGTTGCATTTTTGACCATTGAGCATTATGGCCACTTTAGTGTTTGAATCTGAGTGTATTATACAAAATATTAGTCACTGTTTTAACAGGTTGATAGGACCTCTTCTTCCCTTTTTCTTCCTTTTTAACCCGAGAGCGGAGGTCAAGCGATCGAGACGTTTTGAAAACGACCTCATTACTGGCTCGTGCCCGCGCGTAGGCATTGTTCCTCAATCAAGCCGAGCTTATAAAGCTATCGAACACCCCGCGCGCTTTCCCCACCCCAGCGCGGGCTATTGATCCTCACGCGGCCCAGCCGGCGCAGCTCCCTCGAGCCCCCGCTGTCTTCTGCTGCTGACAGCTCGAGGCCAGTCACCCGGTGGAATGAAAGATCCACACCTTGAAAAACGATAAAAAAAACACTCCACACAAAATTTTCCAGAAGAAGAAATAAACCTAGCGTCAAACAAATAACCAGCGCATGTGTTTACGCGGGAGAAATGGGAACGAACAGTACACCCCGCTGCGATTCGTCATCATTTTGCTACAGTGCGGCATTGCCAAGACCAGTGACTTAAAGTTTCCAGGGCCAGCAGCTGGGGTTCAGTGAAATAGCCAAGCTTGCTGCCTTGTGCACGCCTGGAGTCAGAAAGCCCTTTAAAACTTCCTTCCTGTCTCGGGGCCAGACATTGCTCATTTCTTCCTACTGTCGTGTCGGGGGGGCGGGGTCACAGAGGGCGGTGGGATTGTCGCCCGCTAGCGCGTGTTGTAACGGGGTGAGTGAAACCTGGGAGGCCGGGCGTGCTGTATCACTGATCCAAACACGCATAAAACTGGCGGTGCTCTTTCTCATGTTGTCCCTGTCCTGGACGAGGCGTCAAAGACAGAGCGACAGAAGGTGACAATACCCAAGGCCACACCTCCTATCTTGATCAGTAGCGCAAAGGTTTACCTCCATCCTCGGAGATCTGGGCACTCGCCGGATCAGATCCAATTAGGAAAGTTCAAGAAGAAAGGAAGCACACTCCGAGATATGGGGGGCGGGGGGGACGCACTCTGTGTGAAGACGGCGTGGGTGGCTTGATTTATTAAGACAATTGGCTCGCTGGAAGACGGCCATGACCGGCTTGTGAGCCTTGAGAGGCCTGGCCGTGTCACCCACCCCGGAGAGCGTCACCCCTCACTGAGCGAGAATCGGCATGGAGTTCATTCTCTCCAGACGTGTCACCGGTGTCCTGTTGGAACTGCATACCTGTATTTGAACAGCGTAATGCCAAACCTGTTCGTACGATTGCACATTCTGAACGGACTTCACACTGCTTGTTATCACAAACAGGTTTTCGATAAGGAAGATCCATCTAATCAGCCTTCTGTTTTGTTTTGTTTTGTTTTGTTTGGGGGGGAGTAACGAGGGATTACGTATTAATTTTACAACGGAGGTTTACTCTCCTCATTTGTTTCTCTTAAGCTCCATTTTGTAATAGAAGTTTGATTGAACTTGAGTGCTTACTGCAGCCGCCTACGTCATCCGCTCTGCTGCGGCCCCGCGCATCCTCTCCCGTCAAACTGTCCTCGTGCTCGCGCAGCGCAGTAAACCCTGGTCAGAGATCAGAATTTCACTCTCTCTCACAGCCGAAATATCATTATTATCATTGTTGTTGTTGCTGTTGTTGTTGTAAAAGATCATGTGTAGGTTTCTCCCACGAAAATTCATAAAGCAATTCAAGTATTATTTATTATATATATATATTTGTATTATTATTAATAATTTTCTTTTTGGATATAAGAAATGTAGATACAAAAAAAATGAAAACTACAGCCATGTTCACGTTTCAAGACCTTGAAACAACATGTCTTATTTTTATTTTATTTTTCAATTTTGCTGTAAAACGCGAAATTGTAAAACGATTTCTGTTTCAGGAGCTCCTTTGTATTATGCTTTCTGTGGACAATTCACAGATAAAGTCTTCGTAAACGCCTTCCAGGGGTAACGTTAAAAATGCGTAATAAATAATACAAATAAAATCGAAAAAAAACTGCGATTAATACAGACATCTACTGCAAATGAAGCGGCGTCGGGAAACACTGTTGCTTTCAGCTTGAGGGAGGGTCTTCGGTTTTTGTCTTCCCTTGGATGGGATTGAATTACATCCTGTGTCAGGATCAAGCACAGAGACTCTCTCTCACACACGAAGCGCGGAGGAAACCCGGGCAGCCTCTAATTACGACCTGACCTGCCGATGAACCGCTAAACGGCAGCTGTCGTGACCCCTCAACCTTTGGAAAGGTGGTCACACACACACTGGGACATACACGCTAACACTCTCAAAAACACTTCCTTGCATTTCGTTTTCTTTCTTCCTATGCGTTCAAAATAGGCACTTTGGGCATTTTTTGTTATTTTATAGAAAATTAATTTTAATTTAAGCACTTTGTGAAGTCAGTTTTAAAGGTGCTACATAAAATAAACTTTATTATTTATTATTATAAAGGGCCTTCGCTCCTGCTGAAAACAGCATAGAAGACTAAATGCACAAAGGCTTTCGTGTCAGTAACCCTATTGCCGATGCCTTTTTCGTGAGAACTAAAATACCATCGAAAATTGAAATTCGGGGATTTCAGACTAGTATCGTTTTACATAACTTTAATAAATAGCAGGTCATTTTTAATCATCACAAACACGCGAAATCCTCGAAAGGACACAAATTCAGAGTTGATCAGCAAATGTTGATTGAGATCAGCAAATTCAATCGAGTCAATCGTCAAATTAGCATACAATCAGAAAAGAGTTTACATATTTTGTATCAAAAGCGAGACAGTGTCAAGAGAGAGAGATTTCAGTTTTGATTCGGTCATCTATAGAAATGTAATATTTTTTTATTTTGTCGTGGACTTGTTTAATAACCTCTTGCCGAGATTGATAAAATCCACAGAGAAAAACATTTAACTTGCACACATTACCGAGCTGGGGATTTTTTGTTTAAACGCTACGTGTTTTTGTGTGTGTGTAAGTTTGGGCGTTTAGTACTTAACTCCACACGGGACAAAGTGATGGCGCGACCCTTTATGAGCTCCTCTCTCCCGGAGGCTTTGTAGGAAAATATCTGGAAATATCTATTCGCCTCTGGCGAATTTTTCTACCACCCGAACAGCTGAATTCACACGGTGCTGGGTTGTGTAAACTTATGTTCACTATTTGTACGACAAAGATGAAGCTGATCACCTTTCAACTCACCAAAATAATTTCGGATCTAGGCTGTACGGAGAATACGGGTCACCGTATGTGTTATATATTTACCCGGAAATGTGTGTGAAAGTAGCAAACGTTTTCGTTCAAAATAAACGAAGGTGTCTTCATTAGAAAAAAAAGGTCGTATAAGGGGTAAAGAAGAAATACAAAATGTTAATTTTATATCGCTTGGTCCTGAAAGGACGTGTTAAAAAACACTACGCGTAGGGCAGAGTGGTCTCAGACTGTCTCGCATGTTTGTGATGTTGGGGGGGGCGGGGGGGTTGAAGTGCTCTCGACGGGTGTATGGTAAAATTAAGCAAGAAGAAGGAAAAAATGTTTCTAAATATTAATGACGTTTCAGACCCGCTCTAGTAGCGAACAGATGGGAGACGAGGGCGCAGGCCCGGGCGCGCGCTCTCCATCTGAGTGCCTGCGCGAGGGAGTTCGGGGGGATAACACATGCAAACTAAATTCAGCACGGGCTGAGTATATGTGCATAAAATCAATTCCGGACTTTGCACTTTAATATTTTATGAATCCGGCATGTTAATTGCAAGAGGTGGAGAGCTGGGCTTTTAATCCCCCTGAAGTTGTAAAGAGCACGTTTTACAAAACAGACCCTTAAACGCCAGAGCTTAAGAGAAAACATGCATCGATATATCTGGCATTTAAATAATTCGTCAATTGCGAATAGCCTTCGTTTAAATGCATGGACAGGTAATTTCTATACGTTTTTATTAATTCGGTTTTTTATTTAAGGTAGGCCTGCCATACTCTCCAAATATTATTTCTAATTATAGGACTAGAAGAAACCTAAAATTCTGGCGTCAGTCAAGTAAATAGGAAATTAACAGTTTGAGAAATTTAAGTGTTTTAAAAAAAATTCCAGACAGTCGGTTGATTTTTTTTAAATCCAGAAGGTGCTACGAGGCTGGAGCCGTTTTGTCTTCTAATAACTATCGTTTCTGTTTTCTAATAACTATTCTATGACCGATGCACAGCCTGCCCTTTGTTTTACAGGATAAGAGAGTAGTAGGTAGTGCTGCACTGAAATGATATATACAGTACGGCCTATCTACAGAAATGGATTCCAGATATGTGACACCGTGGATACTGCTGCTACTTCTGCTTATGGTGGTGATGATTTTATGGCGCTTCATATCAGAATATCGCTTTAGGTCGTAACCTTATTATTGTTGTTGTTTTTGCAGCACTTACGATGCAAGTCACCTGCTAACTCATTTTCTCGTGTCTCGGCTTTGATTTGCACATCATTTTACAAAGGGGACTGGGGTGTCTCTCTGACTGCAATCTGGTTCACACTGCTCCCGGCCCGGTGGGAGTAGGGGCGATTAGTGGAGATATTTTACAGTATATCGCAGACCCACGCGGAGAGACAGTAGCAGGCTGTGTAAACACGGAGCAGTGCTGACAGTTTGACAGACCGGGCCGGGAAAGATCCAAGCAGCGCGCAGAAGTTTATTTCCAGATATTTGCGTTATTAAAAACACACACGATCATTTAATAAAACGAGTTTCGGTTACAAAAGCGTCGACCCCATATGTCAGTTTGCTATGGGGAGATAGATCCATCTTGAAAGACTTTCCCGAGTTTCAACAGCCGCAGCGGAGTTCGGGGGCTGTCACGATGATGTATGACTAACAGAAGGACACGGCACACACACTCACACACACTCGTCACCACACTTAAGAGACGCTCTTCACTTCTCCGGGAGAAATCAAAATAAAATAAATTGATTAATTAATTCTAGAAGAGTAAAATGTTTTGCTCCGGCCTTCCAACCTTGTCTTGTTTGATTTGCAGGTATCTAAAAGACAGGAGACTCCGATAAAGAGTTTTAGATGATTACTGGGGGGAAACCCGAAATAATAGAAAACAAAATATGAACTTACAACCCCAGATCAACAAAGACCAAGTCCCGCTGAACAGTGCAGCGCGATACTTTGGAAGACGGACACTTAAAGACGAAAGGAAGTTGGAGAGAATTCAGACATCAAGTGAGAGTTCGTTTTTCGTGCTATAATCAAGATAACGGGGTATCCGACCCAGCTACCCCCCAAAGCATACTCTGACTATTTAACCCATTAGCTGAATGAAATAATTCAAACAAACAAGTTTGACCGTGCATATGTAGGGCCACGTTCTCCCGGCGTTAGCTGACATAAACCCTCATGGTCAGAACCTGCAGGAGGGATCTGTCTCTCTCCAGTCCTCGCCTCTCTCGCACGGGCTGGTGCCTTCCCACACCCTTTCTGAAAACACTAAGGACTCGCACACGCCCCGAGCCCCTGGGCCCGCCACCTGTCTCAGGTGCTTCTGGACTCGACTCCTCTCTCTCTCTCTCTCCCGCCCGGCATTTCGCTATCGTATTATTGCCGTGCGTGCTTGCAGTTTTCGTCTCGCGACACCGATTTGCAGCCCTCTGAAAGGGTGTCGCGTGGACCAGGTGCCCGGGATTCTGCACGCGCAACAAGGGCGAGTCTCAGTGCGCCCCGTCCAGCCTTCTGCTTATTTTATTAAAGAATTTCTGAACCCTTTCGTTTATCCAGGTTATTATAGTGTATTCGCTTAATTCTGGGAATAAAAATCAGTGGTACGGCAAAAACAAACAAACAAACAAACAAACAAACAACAACAACTGTGTTCTGTGAAGTACAAAACAAAGAAATATGCCTTTATAAGAGAATAAGTGAACTGGTTTCACGTTACGCGCCTGTCAAGGGTATAAAAGGTCAAAGCGTCATTTCTGCGTGGGATAGAGTGCATAAAACGCCCAGGTTGATTTGATCTCGCAATCCCCTGAGTTATCTGCTGAATGGAAAGAAATCGGATTTGTGAATTTATGGCAACGGTGTGATGTATTAAACCACACGCTGGATAAAAAAAAAAAAAAGATTTTTCTATTCCACACGGAGGTCCACACCAGCCTGCACTGAAAAACGTCACGTCACTTTCCTTCAGTCACGTAACTGTCTGTACCTGCAGTGTCATCATCGCTCAGCTCCGTGCCGCTCTTGCGGGTTACGTGGACGCGCTTCCAAGTTTCGCGAAGGCTCTGACTCGGGTGTAGGCCCCGGGGCCCGGACCGAGGCCGGAGGAGAAGCCCCTCGGGGCAGTTTCTCTTACTCTGAAGGAGCAGGACGGTCCGAGTCGACAGAATTACCTGGCAAAACGAGTCCTTTTGTTTAACATTCTCTGTTAAGACCGCAGACCTTCAGCTGCGTCTGTGCTTGCTACTGTATCTACGCCTGGTAGTAAAGTCTCAAGTCTGTGCCTCTGTACTCCCGGAACAAGCTCCACATTTGAATAAAGTCCATTCTTATCTCCCCGTTGTGTTGCTGTTAACTATCCGTGCCCCCCCCCACACCGGGGCAGTGGCAGGGTGTTTCTCGACTCACCTCTGGGGTGACTCAGCCAGCCTCCAGCTCCAGTCGCGCGTGTCCCTTCGAGGTCACCCCGGTGAGGCGCTGTTTAAAACAGAAACGGTACGTGGGATGTTCTGTTTTGTTTTGGATTTTTTTTTCCCTTCCTTCCTCGGAATCCCAACCTTCCTTGCCGTGCGCCAGTGAGTGAAAGTTATAAATCGCTTCCATTAAGTCCATCAAAGTATCCCATCCCAGCAGGAGAGGGGAGAGGGGAGAGGGGAGGGGGGGCCCGTGGTGCTGGCCATTGGCCAAAGTGAGCGGTGCGTCATCTCCTTCAATCAAGGATCGAATCGCCCCCCCCCCCGCACACACACACACACACACGCACCATCACCACCCGCCGACCGAGGCCCGGGAGATGCTCCTGTGAAGAGCCTGACAGGCAGGCCGGAGTGGGACCGATCAGAGTTGCTCGACCCGAGTCTGCGCGAGGAGACGATGCGCGGGCGGCAGTCGCGATGAATTCCTACCAAGAGTTCGCGTGCGGCGGGGACCCGGGCGCCCAGGCCGCCGGCGGTTACCCAGCGGCGGAGGTGAGGCTCCAGCACTTCGACCAGAGACCGCTTCCTAAAGCTGGCTGTGGGGGCGAAGGGCGCTACGTGGTGGGCGCGGGGTTCCCCCCGCCCCGCGGCCGCCCCTCACCTTTCTCCCCCGACAAGCCCTCTCCTCCGCCTGCCCGCGACTTCTCCACCACCTGCGCTTTCCACGCGGGGAGCCTGCAGGTCGCCTTAGGTCCCGGGACACCTGCTAGAGCCGCCTTCTCGCACGGTCAGGGGTACCCCTCCGCACCAGCCTACCTCCGGCACCCCTACCGGAACCCCCCCGACCTGGACTACTACAGCGGGGCCGCCTACACGTCCAGCGCCGACCTCCCGGCGAGCTTCTCCGGGCTGCTCTCCGGCTTGGGGCCGCTCGACCAGCACCCCCAGGCGTGCGCTCAGGAAGGGGCCGAACCGGCCCTGGCGGGCGGGGCGAGTCCGCGGCCGGGCGGCGGAGGCGACGGGGGGCCCAGCAGCAGCAGCAAAACTTTCGACTGGATGAGAGTGAAGAGAAAAGCGCCCCGCGCAGGTGAGAGAGTCGTCAGTAACCCCTCTCTCTCTTTTTTTTTTCAAATAAAAAAACCGAGAGAAGGAAACGCTGTCGCGGCTCGATTTCTTCATTTTGTCGGAATGAACGCACCGAGCCTCAATCCTACATCCCACTCTGTCGCCGCTGCCGGAGCGCTCCTGCTAGCCGGGGCGGTGACGTGCTGCAACCCAGCCGCCTGGGAGACAGCCGCCGGCACACGAGCAGGCTGTTAAATGCCCCTTCAGTGTCGGAAAGATGCGAACTGTGGCAGGGCGGTAGATTGATTTCACAGATCCCTGAGACCAGGCTCGTACACGCACGCCATTTAAACTAGATCATGGACGAATCGAGTGTTTTGCTACGGGACCCTCCTACATACACGCGCAAATACATCTCATTTAATAAGGACCCGCAGGCCGTGGCATCCTATCACTCTTTCGATACGCCAGGCCACCACTGTTTTAAAAACAACCGTAACCATACAGCCCGTACAGACTCGGGTGAAACAGACTGAAAGTACCGGAACTGACCTCGCGTGTAAGGGGCAGGTCTTGAGAGGCTCGATTTAAGCTCCTGGGAAACTGTGGCACCAGCGTACAGGACCCTGGTACCGGAACCTAAGTGACCCCGCTGATCGCAGGTAGCGGCCGCCGGTCCACAACCACGTCGCATGCTGTACTTCCCCGGTTGGCCAGGCGTGGCGCTGTAACAGCGAGCTATCCGCTTTCGGTTCATTCATGATGAAGTTGTGTAATTCCTACATTTCTGTACAACAAACATTGTCGTTTTTATAACGACAAGTTAACAACAAACCAGTACTCCAGCGAGGTAGCCGGGTTGCTAGAGTTTCTCTCTCACAAGACCTGTGTCCAGGACTCCCGTGTGAGTGGACCTTGCACGTTCTTTATATGACCGCGTGGGTACTCTCCCTCCTTCCAAAACACACGCTGGTGTCCACAAACTGCGCGCGCGCTCTGTGATGGACGGGCTTTGCTCCCAGTGCTTCCGGGATTAATTCCGGTTTGCTTGGATTCTCACTATTAATAAGCGGCTTGAAGATAATGGATGTCATTTGTAATACGTTATGCTCTTTATGGCATTTGTCATTCTCGTTTTGGTCATTCTAATGTTACTAATCGGGTATAAGGGACTGATAGACAAGGACATATCTTCTTTACCCTTCCAGAGTTCACCTTTCTGTGCACGTGACCTCTCCGTACCGCAACACCCGCGTCTCACGCCTTCCTGCAAAGAGCTGGCGCGTGTGCTTCGCCAGCACTTCGGGAAATTGATGCATGAATCAGCACGTGCTTCCGAGCTTTAATGCAAACAGTGGACGAGTTTTGTCTCCTGTGTGGTAGAAAGGAGGTTGTAGAATTCCAAGCCTTAGGCAAAGGAGATCCCGAAGAACAGGAGATTAGAGGTACTGTAGCAGCTGACGATATTTGAAACCTGTAACTTACATTGCATCGTCATTCAATTGCTTTAGAAATGAGATTCAAACACTTCTCAGCGCGCTGAAGTATGGTACCTTTCTTTACAGCAGAGATCACACAGGGCTTCACAGCCCAGATATGGAGACCCGCCCGTCCGTAAGAAGGCAGAGCGGGCAGCCTCTGGGTGGAATGATAATTCAGTTCCACACCGCGTGGTTTCTGCAGGCGCACAGAGGGTTAAGGACACGTGCTGTGCGGACCCCCGCTGCCGCGAGCTTGTGGCGGAAGCGCTTTGAGATGGGGCTCGCCACGCCGGGGGGCTCGTGATAGGAGCTTTCTTCTGATGTGGAATCACGGAATCGAAAACCGAATCGTGGGCGAGTTGTGACGATGACATTATTCACAATAATAATACCCTGTTATTTGACAACCTACAGGACCCGGGGGCCTAAATGTACCCCTTATTCAAGCCAAATAATAAATATACAAATGTTAATACGCCTTACACCTCTTGATACAATTCTATTCACCGCTTCTTGTACTGCAGTGTGAACTCTAGAACACGCCCTCCCTGGGAATGCCCTCATTTCCTCTCTACAACGAGGATTATTGTAGGTAGCAGCCAGTGGGAAGACTCTTTTCTATGGAATGAACTCGCTTCTAACTTGAAGGGTTTGTTCTGTGAGCACTGACAAGGCGACCTCCTCAAACCCGGAGTCTGCAGCTGTGACCTGGTTTGTTATTCACTAATCCCGAGTGCTGAACCCGGAACACGTGAACCCGGAACACGTGAACCCGAACCCGAACGACCTACAGCAGGTCGCTGCTGGCTCTGTCGTGGGCTTTGCTGCCTGCCTCTTGGAGGAGATGTGGGAAACCCGCAGGGACAAGGACCCTAGAGCACCAAAGCGAGATCGATCTTGTTCAAGAACAGATTAAAGTACCCCATTCTGCCAACATAACACAGAGACGGGCTTGGAGCTTTTATTTTGTTGCTGCTTTTTACCCTTTTCGAAGGGAAAACACCTACAAAGTCAATAAAGGCGAGATTCCTGAAAGGCACGCAAGCCAATAACTCATACAGTTCTTGTGAACGGCTCGGTTACTTTCTTATTCCTTATTTGAAGTTCATTTTAGTGTTAACCTATAATGGAGCTATGGGACATCTTTGCACAAAACGTGGTGGGAGCCCGGCACAAAAGACCCCATGTTATCGAAATCGCCACCCTGGTTTCTCGCAAGGAACGACTGGACGCGACCCCCGATCACTTAGTCACTAGTAGCCGAGCTAGTAACGTGAACCAAGAGGCCTCTTCTCGTTTGCGACTTTCCTGTCTTATATCCCGAACTAGTGCGATTCTCAAACACCGCCGTGGACGTGTAGAAGGCGGGCCATGTTGCTCTGATCTTCGCGGAATCCGAGGGGAAGCAGCCCCCATCCCTGCTGCCCCCCGACCTGTGTGTCTGTGTGCGCGCTAGTCTGCGCGTGGAGAGGAGGGTGGCTCCTTTCCCCGGGAGTCCGCGTTTTTTCTCTCTGTTTGCCGCGTGTCATTCCTCAATTATACTCTGACAGCTCCTGAATTACTGTGGGCTGGATGACGAGATGACTGCAGCGCTGTGTATCGATCACTCTCCCCCCCCACCCCCCCGTTTCCGCCCCAGTACAGTCACCCGCCTGCCTGCCTGGTGGATTCAACTTAGTTAAAGCACGCCCGCCGTTCCTGGGAAATTTACACATTTCAGAGAATCGTTTACCTTTTTAGGTATCGTCTATTCACATATCTCGAAAGTCACTGATCGTGTTGTTGTTGTTGTTGTTGTTGTTTTATTGGCAATGCGGAAATGGTAGTGTATCTGTTGGGCTCGTGTGGTGGTGGTTAAACACTCTGCTTGGAAGGATGGGAACTGCATGGTCCCTCTCTTTTACAGCTTTTTTCTTAAACAGCCACATTTCCACCTGCTGGGTTCTCGCTCTCTCTCCCCCCGATCTTCCTCTTTCCAGCAACCAGTCAGGAAACAAAGACACGTATATTAACGTAACTCGCTCCACAAACTGAAACAGAGAACGAGTTCAGGTGGGCAGCTGCGTCCGCATGCGTAGGCTGCAAAGTGACAAGTCATAGGTTTATTCCCTGCTGAAAAGAAGAAAGAAAACGCAGCGTTTCGGCTGTGGAGCCTTCTTCGGTTGTGAAGACTCAAAATATTTTAAAGTGCGTAACCGATAACAATAACACAGGACACGAGCTTACATGAGTTTCGTCTATTTTTACATTGCACGTGAAAGTGAAAGAAAAGGAGTAGTTGGACTGAGAGCCCCGAACGAGCTCTGAGATACCACGTGCCTTCTGCGCGCTTGGCTCATACTTTTAAAACTCGGTGACTCTGTGTCGGAAATTCCCAGCTGTAAGACCCTGGAGAAGACATTTTCTCGCTCTGTAACTCAACCTTGGGCTATAATCTGAGTGTACAAGTGAAAGGAAACTGGAGCTTCTAATGTCGTGACTAAAGTGCCCAGTGCCCGAGTATAAGGCGATATAACAGCTGTATAATGATCGAATTCATCTGAATCGCAGGGACTCGAACTCATACAACGATACAAGGGTCGTAGAATTTAAACTGAAAAATCTGAAGGCTGTATAGTCGGGACAATGTCTGAAAACACAGTTAAGACACCTAGTCAAGAAAAAAAAAGTTTTTTGTGAGTCTACATGGACATTTTTTTAAATTTGTATCGAATTTTATTTTCCGAGGATGGTTAGTCAACAATCATACACATACAAACGATGTTTCTTACTGAATGGTAGTTTGGAATGGGAGGCGCAGTGGCCAACACTGCTGCCTCGCATCGCTGGGGCCCTGGGTTCACTTCCGGACCGGGGTGCTGTCTGTGTGGAGTTTGCACGTTCTCCCGGTGTTCGTGTGGTTTATCCTCCGGGCGCTGCGCCAAAGTCCACAGTCCAAAGGCATGCTGGTAGGTGAATTGACCCCTGCTGGGTGCGTGTGTCTCTGTCTGTCTGCCCTGTGATGGGTGTCCATCTCCGGGTGCGCCCAGTGCTTCCCAGGCCACTGCGACCCCGGACTGGCTGAGCGGTGACTGACAGTGATGACGTCAGGCGGTGGCTCAGCTTCCCGGATGCAGAAGCCGCGACCGCCGCAGCTGCCGGAGTTCTGGAACTTTGGAAGGCTGTGTGCCTCGAGGCGCTCGCGCGGTGCCATTGAACTCCGAGCGCCTTTGTGCCGCCCGGGGTCTCCTGCCTGTGCCGCGATGATTAATGCGACTTCGCTTTCCAGTTTCTCGGCATTGCGCAGAGCGGGGTCAGCTGCGGTTTAAACTGGGTGGGAGGCCCGGAGGATCGGGTAACAAAAACTTCCGAAGGGGAGAAGATTCAAATGCTTTCAAACTCGTCCGAGAGAAAAAAAGAGAATTTGGTGGGGGGGCTCTCGTGAAACACCCAGTTTCTGCAAATGTCAGCAATGACACGTCTCCACCCCCCTCTTCGTCGCTTACCCGTGTTGCTGCAGTTCCATTTAAGGTCAGCATCGCAAGTTACTCAGAAATGCGTTACTCAAAAGGCACATGTACGATTGTCGACATCAACGAGAAGCTGAGAAACTACCTGTTGGGATGGAAAGGAGGGGTGTCAATGACGTAACACACTCCAAAAATATTTTTTGTAATAACGTTTGTTTTTTCGGTCAGAACTAATTAACTGAATCAATTAGTGTTTCCAACAGTGAAGCAGTGTTTGATTGATTGATTGATTGATTTTTTCCCCGTGTTTCCTGTCCTCTCAGCCAAACGCTTGCCCGGGGGCTGCGCCGTCAGCTACCTCGCGCTGGGACTGGGCCCGAGCGGCGGAGACCCCAGCGGCCTCGCGCAAAGCTGTCTCCAGGGCAACGGAGCTCCGAGAACCAACTTCAGCACCAAGCAGCTGACCGAGCTCGAGAAGGAGTTCCACTTCAACAAGTACCTGACGCGCGCCCGGCGCGTGGAGATCGCCACGGCGCTGCAGCTCAGCGAGAACCAGGTGAAAATCTGGTTCCAGAACCGGCGGATGAAGCAGAAGAAGAGAGAGCGGGAGGGCCTGGTCCTGGGTGCTCTGCCCTCCCCCTGCAGCAGCCAGGAGGACTCCCCCTCGGACAAGTCCGACCTCTGCTCCTCGCCCGCTCCTTCACCTCCGCCGCCGCCGCCGCCCCGAGCGCGCACAGTCACCGGCTCCCCGGCGGCCTCCTCGCAGCCCGAGGTTTGTGCACAAGTCCCCGTAGCCACGCCTGACTCGGCGTGAATTCGTTCGGCCGCTCGCGCGTAAAGGGAGCCGTGCGGGGAGCGGACATCCTCGTCTTTCCTTTCCCCGTCATCACGGGTCTCTTGTCCTCTCCGCGCACGGTCCGTCCTCTCCTCTCCGGCACGTCCCGGGGGGAGGGGGGGCGGGGCAACTAAACGGCGAGCGGAAACCGTACGCGAACGCAACAGGAAGTGGTTGGACAAAATGTAGCTTCTTCTGTATTTAGGAAAAACAAAAACGCACACTTCGTCAGATTCGCGTTCAGAGAACTCTCCTTGAGAGTTTTACGTGGTAACCGGTTAGGTAAGGCGACGCTCTCCTGATCCGGCCCTCTGTTTTACACAAATTAGAGAGTGTGCTCTGCCCACTCTAGTGAAGTTACGTATGTAATTCTGACAGAAGTCTTGCACCTGAGCAAGCAGTATTTTTTTAAACAAAATAACCAGTGCCTCCTCCGAATATTCTCTGGAAAAGAACTTATACACGCTCTCTACGAATCAACACGAATAAAGCCCATATGCGGCTTCAATACTAATGTCAGTCATACAGTTTGCTAACACGAGATTACGTACTTTGCACCACAATCAGCTTGATGCACATTTCTTAATCACTACTGCTCAACACGAGCCACATGAACTGACAGTCGTGGACAATCAGTGTGCCCTAGCAACCTGCAGTTCGTCCTGCTTTATTGGAAAAAGTAGACACCAAATATTACTTGCTGGGTTTGCAGTAGTCAACCGTTACGCAGTGAAGTTTGTTCCGCTGGTGTTTTTATCTCGACTTCCTTCATTAGATCTCGCGTTTGGGGTCGGTGGGGTCCTGCAACACCTCGATTAAAGACATGTGCAATCAGAACTCTATTAAAGGGACTAATGCGACACAACACGGGCCCGAATAGTAAAAACAGATCGTTAGCAAAAACAATAAAACCAATATCTTTACTATTAAACACAACGTTTTAAATGGTCATTAAACATCGAAGGCGAATTTGTAATCTACACAATCTATTTATTTTCCTTTAATATATCTAAGAGATTAAAGTAAACGGTGACATTCTTGATTTCACTGATGTGATAGATAATGCAGTGCACTACACTACGCCTTTTTTTTTAAGGTTTAGGAAGTCCTTTAAATGTATTTTCGGTTTGCTTTTTTTCATTCGTTTGCATACGCGCCTGTCTTGTACATCGAAAGACTGAAGACCAAACGCTGGCCGTTCAGTGTGGCGAACGCTCCTCTCCGTTTGACCCGGTAATATTGGACGATGAATAATATCGTCCGAATTCGTCTTACAAGTGGAGTTCCCACTGCTATGCAACGTCCTTTTCAGATTTCTGGCATCGAAATGCCCCCTGTTCACCTGCAAAAAAACATGTACATCTTTAAAAAATACTAAACATCAACAATAAACCACTTGTTCTTAATCGCAATTAAAAATCTGCTTATCTAGCCCAAGCGCATATATTTGCATATTTGGCAAAGTTTCTACCCAGAAGGCAACACATTCTCTGCGCGGCTCATGTCGATGTTTTAAGTTCGTTTTCAGATTCAGTGAACAGGAGCGCCGTTGCGTCGCCCCGCGCTTTTTTCCAAGACCAGACCAGGCCCGTTCTGTCAAAGCCAACGTTTACGGTTGTGCACGGCGCTGGCGAGCACGCGCTATGTCGGGTGTGGTGCGGGTGCACGCGTGCTCTGCGGATCAGATGAGGGTTTGGTGCCGTTTGCTCAGAAGACTGTTGTCACCCCTTCTCCCCTATCTTTATTTTAAATTAACGAACAGAAGGATTCTGCTGCTATCCCGGATTCTGCAGTCAAAGTATAGAGACACTTCAGGAGCCAAGAGGTGATTCATGTTATACGCACTTATGACAGTTCATTCTGCATACATCCTGAAGTTAATGAAAAAAAGGTGTACTAATAATAATAATAATAATAATAATAATAATAATAATAATAATAATAATAATCTTCGTCGTCATCATCATCAAATTAATGTATTCAAAACGTAAAATATAAATTAAAGGGTTTACGAAACATAAAGCACATAAACGTATTTCGTAATTACGTTTTATGTGTTTGTCTTCATTCTAAATGAGAAGTTTAGGATCCTCATCATCTCAATAGTCGAAATGCCCCGTGCTCTTCACGATAAAGCAGAATCGGTTGCGATCATTTCTGCTCTCATGGATTCCTGAAGGGTCGTGCGTGAAAAGAATCTGTTCACAGACAAGAAACTGTTCCTGGATTTCAGTGATGTCTGGGGTCGGCTGGCACATGATTCGTTGATAATTCTGAATGAGCAGGGAACAAACACAGATTTAATGTGCTGTTGCTATGCGAGAACTCTGCCCACTGCCGTTTCACGGTTTGGGACTCGGGCCTTCACAGCTTTGTCTACAGATGTTAATTTAGCTCCAAACACACGCGCACACACCCACACACACTACCCACTAGAAATTAAGTTTTAATACAACAGCTGTAAATGTATAACACATTACAGCGTCGTCCCTAACTCTACCCCAAAAAACGAAAGCAGAAAGCACGACGACCTTCATTCGGGTACTGCTCTGTAGTCACCGCATTTAGTCCGTTTTATTCTTTTTTACGTGACTGGAAAACGCGACGCCCACGTCGCGTCTGATTGGATACGAGTAGCGCGAGACTCCCAGCAGCAATCCACCGCGGCGGAGCGCGACCACCCGCCCCAGCGTCACTTGCCCGTTGCAGTCACGTGCCAGTCTGTTTTTTTTTCCTTTACCTGCGGGTTGAAATTTTCTAGAAGCAGCTCTGCATCGGACGTCTTTTCTCTAAACGAATTGCCGTGAAAGCACGGCTGCAGCTATATGCTTAATCATGATTTTAGATCGGAGTGTTTTTTTTTTATTCTCACTGATCGATCTATAGGCCACTTATCCAGTTATCCTATGATCAGAACGTTCGACGCATAAATCTGTACCCTTTAAAATGACTAAAGACTCTAGTCCGCGGTAGAACAGAGTGCAGTATAACACTTTCCAATGCAATATATTGCAACCCGGTACAGCACAGTGTAATTTACGGCCTCTCTCTTCACCCGAAGCGTCGTGGAGTGTTGAACAATAAAACAGTACTCAAACTCTCGTGCCCTGTATTCAATCAAACAATAAATAAGGAAGCGCGAGCCACAACCCACTTGATATTCGGTTTAATCTTTTTATTGGTCCTGTCTGCCACCCCCGACAGGACCTGGGTTAGAGTTTCATCTCTTCACCGAGCCAGCGGCCGTGATCTTCCTTCAGGCAGAGCTTTCAGTGATCAAAGACTGAGACATTCTGTTTAGCGAAGAAAGTCCGTGCATATGTGCACTGTAAGGTAGTTGCATACACTGTAAACTGCTTTAGAGTTAAATCAAATAAACTCGAACTCATATTTATATACACTACTTTAATGCGTTGATCATAAAGCCTGAATACATCCCGTGGTGTCGCACGTGTGTACTAGTTGTGCTGGAAACGTACAGGGTAACTTTTACAACTCACACGTAAATGTTTGCTTTTACAGGCGTGTAGTGGAAGAGTTTGAAAATAATTCCGAAGGTGCAGGTAACTGTCACCAGTAGCTCACCTGTCCTGTGACGATATGCCCACACACGCATAGCTCGGTGACTTGAGACAGGCCGAGCATTACATTATCACCCAGCTCCGCTAGCGAGGCCGTTAAAAGCTGTCAGCGCCACTGGTAGGAGTAAAGACTTAAGAGAGTCTTAAACTGTCACCAAAACAGGAAATTCACAAATGAACTAAATCTGTTTGACGTCCGTTTAAACTACCGAACCTATTGAGATCTTCATCACAATATAAAAGGAAGAATATATTACTATTTGTTGCAAAAATAGTCTTAAGTTTTATTCTGATTTATTGTTTCTTAGCTTCTTAAAACGAAGGTTTTTTTTAAAAAAATGTTTTTATACTTACGGACTAGCCTACACGATCTGCACATTTATCCGGCAAATTTAGAGAAATACTCAGCAGTACCTGCGTGTCAAGTTTCTTGAGAAATTAACGGCGGTCCGTCGGACAATATCGTAATTACAACAACCAAAAGAGCAACTGATATTTGCGTGTATCAGTTGTGTAGAACCCTGTATCGAAAAAAACAAGAACTTTCTTTTAAGAAGCTAAGAAACAATAAGCCGAGAACAAAATGATCGCGATTTTAACACTTAGACTGATTTTATGCATGATAATATATTCTTCAGATTTATTTTCAAACCCTTCCGCATACACGCTCGGCACGCATCTACAGACATTCCACACCAACACCAAACCAGGCTTCTCGATTAACATCCAAAATCGATCATCTATAAATTGTTCAGAATCTCTCAACAATCTAAAACATATAACCACATTTTACTTTGTGCAAATTATCAGTTGTTCTTTTGGTCGCTGTAACTACGATATTGTCTGACGGGCCGCCGTTAATTTCTGAAGAAGTCCCTGAAGAAACAGGCAATTTAAGGTAATTTGACACATGTTATGTTTTTGGTTTAAAAGGTAAAAATGCAATGTGACCTTAATATTAATAGCAACAACATATTTTGCCTAATGCTAGCAACGATTCACAAGTTTTGTCAGTATCATTTATAAGCTACTGAGGTCAGGCTTTCCAAATTATTTTCTGCGCTCTGCCACCTTCTGAAGACCGAGGGCAGCTCCTCAAACTCGCCGTCATCCCTCTGCTGTGGGCCGGTGTCCGGGGCAGAGTCAGACGCCGGACACGTCTGCATATTCAGGAACAAAAACACAAGTTCCTTTGCACAGAGCAGGACCCATGCCGAATAAGCTAGCATGTTACTATTCTCGTGTGTGTTTGAGCCAGGTCTCAGACCTGAATCGAACTGCAGTTTGTTCATGATAATTATTCGTGTTTATTTAGAATAACAACACGGATAAAACGATCAATCACAGGTTAGGTGAATTTCGAAGATTGAAGACAAAGTTTGTGTGTGTGTTCGTGGGAAGGGGGGGGAATGCAGCAACACAATGGAAACGTTGCCGAGGTTTTTAGAAATCTCAGATTCATAGATTTAACTTCGTCGGCAGCACAGCGAGACCCGGTTTCAGAAAACTTTGTGAAGCGACACGGTCGTCCGCTCTTCGCAAACGAGTTCGACAACTACACAGTTTTTTTTTGTATTGTTCGGGCTGGAATAATGCGAGTCCGTGTTAAAAATGAAGAAAACAACAACGCAAAACACCGGCTTGTACAGAGCCCGTCGTTGTTGATCTTGTTGATTTTTTAAAAACACATTTGGCTTGCTCTTGCTGGAGAAAAGATTGAATAGATTTCAGTCTGCTGTTTTACTGCACTGCACACAAAGCTCAGGTGTGATACAAAGGACTGTATATCGAAAGAGTTTATCAGCACGGAAAACCTGGTAACACTCGCTTACTCCTCCACACAGGGTGGGAGACTTTATCTCCAAAATGAACTTTTCCGCGTTTTGATGCCTCGTTAAATTCTTTATTCTGTGATTTTTCTTGTTTTAGGTATTGCACTATTTTTATCTACACTATTATAATGTATTTAATTTATAACGTATAACTTATTTTACTTGAAACGCACTCACTCTAATTCTTCTGCAAAACGATCCTTTAAAACAATAAAATAAATAATATATACGTGCTGTAGTCTACACAATTATATATACAATTCCATATATCTAATACTACACGGCCTGGAATTCGTGTAAGCACATTACAACAGGTGCGTTTTAAAGAATAATCAAACAAAGATATTGTTATGCTACTTTGATTAACCGCTTGAATTTGAAATGACAATATAAATCCCAGTGTTTAACGATTCAATCTGAGAAGAGACTTTGAAACGGATTTTGTTACGACCGTAGACAGGGCAGTTGTCTTATCGCAAAGACGCCTTACCCGTCTGTTTCTTGATTATTTCAACACAAAGTCACCGCAAAACAGGACAAACGTGATTTTACGTTAAAATAAGTTGGTGAGATTTGTTTGCACATCGCGATGATCGAATTTCTGTGCATTTATTGTTGATCCGTTACGCTTCCGAATGTGTTTTTAACTCTCCGAAAGCTGTTTTTTGTTGTTGTTGTTGTTGTTGTTGTTGTTGTTGTTGTTGTTTTGCTTTACCTATTTATTTATGCCTAATTTATTAAATACATGATTGCGTGACAATGAGACTTTTATTTCTCAGGCGATTTTGATTTCGAAAAAAAAATTAAAGTCGAGTGGGACTATCACGGAAGATGCTGGGAATTGTTTTGCACAGTTATATATATATTTTTTTTATCTTGCCCCAAATTGATTCAAATATCTACCTCCGCGTTTGCAAGGACTATCAGTGGAATATACGGGTTCTTGTATTTGGTTTATTTTGTTAATGTTTTTTTTTTCACTTGTACAGTTGTGTATGTACAGAATAACAAAGCCAATAAAACACTTGTGAGTTGGGTAAAATAAGCTCTCTGTGTCCTTTCTTAAATTTGAGGTTTGAAGGTTGGAGCCGACAGAAGAAAATTGTATTTTTTTCCAGTTTATTTATATTATTTCTTCAATTGGTATTTCAGCTCAGAGGTTGTCAAGATGTCCTTTAGATTGGTAAGACAACGAATAGTGTTTATAGCCATAGCCATGAATGCAGCATTATATAAGTGAATGATCTTCACGTGTAGAATCCGAAAATATAAAATAACCAGACTTGAGGCTCCAGGAGAAACTTCATTTACACCTCTAAAACACGCCTTTCACCAAGCAGAGCGTAGACGGCGAATCGCTAACTATTCGAAACGAAATTTAATGAAAAAAATCAGAAATCAGAACAGAACGGGTTCAATCAAGCTTGCGACTGATTTCGGCCACTCAGTTCCAGAAGGGCGCGGAGGCCTGTGCGGACAGGTCCGGATTTCCAGGGACCGTCAGAAAGCTTGCTGCCGTGCATGCGAGACCGCCCGTGCTCACACTCGGGAGAAAGGCCGCGGGTCCGACGCCAACGCGTTGAAAACCGCCTCGCGTGTCTAATTTTCTATATTTCTGATCAGACGAACACGGGCCCCAGTACCGCAGAAACAATTTGTCACCGTAAAATTAAACAATGTCTCTCTTATTGGCTGCCGACGGATACTCATATCACACACAGATGGAGATCTGCACGGGATTGTTTAAACAAGCTCTCGCATTTAGAGATCATTCTTTTATATTTATGGCGTTTCAGGAGGAGGCCAGATACTTAATGGCCCAAGTGCGCCTTGATCTATCCCCAGCTCCGTATCTCCACAGTTTAGGGCAATGCACAATTAATTCGACAACCGTCATCTACACCGCGTTGGTGTTTTTAATTTGTGCGCTGCAAAACACCGGTCGCAGGGGCTCTGTTTGCGGGATCTGGCCGCCGAGCCTGAAGAGCGAGGATCTCGAGCCGCTCGCGCCCGGCTAATGTATTCAGCTGCTCTCCGATTCACCTTTCACCTCTTGACCTCTGACTCGCCTCGGGACGGGCTTGACCCGGTCAGTGGCTCTCGGCGAGTCAAGAGTCTGCATTCATTTTGCGCCAAGCCTGCACCCAAGCGGCACTTTGATAAATTATCCGAAAACATCGGCAAGAGTCATTCATTCTCATTACTGGGTACACCGATGTTTTAACAAGGTAAAAACGACATCTCTCGTTTAAAGACGGGCTCGGGTTTTACAGATGCGCAGCAATCGAGCGACTAATGTTTGTCGAATTACAATAAATAAATAAACACTGTCCCCAATATACCCCTTCCCCCCCTTTTCTAACAAATAGCGCGGGCCTGCCTATAAATCGAAATGACACGTTGTCTTTCCTTTCATATTAACTAGAATGGCCTCTTCCAATCACATCAATTACTAGGACAGCCCAAGATAAATCTGATTTTTATTTTAATGGTCAGTGAAAGAGAGGTCTGCCAGCGTGTTTGCTTTACTATCATTTTACCGCTTCGTCAGAACATCATCATAAATTCGAGCTCAGCACAGCTATAAACACAACACCTGATACCGGTATTTCTTTTATTCCTTCAGATACGTGTAGGGGCCGTTCTATGGAGATTCCAGGTCATCTTCCTCTCTTCTTACCTCCCAGAGGTTTTTTCTAAACCCTCGTCCAGTTTTGTTCATAATACACAGACTGGCAGCCTGCAAAACCGCGTGCTGGCTATTATATATATATATCAGCGTCTGATATACTACAGTCGTTATGTACAATACGCCATTACTAAATAATTCTATCTGTAAGCCCCGTTCAGAACGAATAGGTACAGTATAGAGGAATGAAGACAGAGCTATTTTACAGACATTTCAGGGTTGAAGTATTTTTTCAGATCAGACAAGACGGTGTGAATTTGGGTAGTATTAATCAGAGGGCACTGTGCAGTAGACGAGCCTTGGGGTGTCTTTCTGATTCAAGTCTGGCTCAGGTCTCGGTTGGTGCAGTTACCTTCGGAGGGAGGTAGGTTACCCCACTTGTGGAAACAGGGACCAGTCTTTTCAGGGGGCGGTTGGAACTTCCGGCGATAGACCGATATGGACATTAGCTCTGTTATATGTGGTCGACATTCTTCTTCAAGTGCTGGATAATTGTAACTGTTTAACCCTGACTGGGCGGCACCTCCAACTTAAACCCTGAGAAACGGGTGCATGTAAAGTATATATATATACATGAATAAGTCATATTAACCAGTACGTTGTACATACATACATAACTACAGCTGTAAATACAACTCTGGCTATTATTATACTATATTTTTCATTTGTTTAAGGGCTATGCAGAAACCGAGTCATCACAAGCTTGGTTAAGCGTGTTTAATAGTAATTCGTGCTGTAGATTTAAAAAATCGTACTAGAAAGGCTTCTGGGAGATGCGCTTCCAGAGCTCTGCAAACGTCAAAGCTCTTCGGTTTGACAATATCATTAACGTAACACAGATTCTACTGCAAGTCGCTGACATTCAGACGGACGAATCCTCCATTACTGTATGGCCCAGTGTGTCCTTTCACTTATAACACATACATGACTTATAAAGTTATATTTATAACTTATACGTTTTTTTGTGATTTGCATGTACACAATGTTAAACCTTTGAATTATTCGAGAGCTGCACTGTGCGTTTTAAGAACAGAAAAATGAAATGGCTACATCCTTTATATCTTTTACGGTAAATCTAAATCCGCGACACTTTCCCACCTAGCTTGTCCTCTCGGATTTAGGGTAGTTTTCCTGCCCAAAACTCACTGCTGCCAAATTGTCTCGGCGTCTGGCGGTTCCCAGTTTATGCAGAAATATTGTTTCAAGACAGAGGATGAATGAATGTACCAAAAATAAAATAGACAAATCTGCATTTGGAGGAAAACTGCCTTTATGTGGAAAAAAAACTTTCACTAAACGGTGTGGGTTGTGTCTTTGTTTCAAACTCACAGGAATTTTTATTTTGTTTCATTTACTTCCCCGTTACAAAAAGTTTTTTTTTTGAGCGGCTCCAACATCTGAACGTGTATGTTTACAGGAGGTTGAGTTTTGCGTGATGGTGTGCTTACCGTGTGGTGCCTGCTTGTTTGTACTGGAGTTGGGTGTGGGTCGCCGAGAGAGTGGGGCTTGAGAATGAGCGAGAAAGGGTCTTTTCGGGCATTCCTCTCCGTGGCGTGTTGTGACGTCAGCCGTCCTGGACGTTCGAGTCCCAGAAGCGCTCGCCCGTTGCTTCAGGCTCTGATCCGCCTGACGTCACGAAGAGGGCTGGAAGACTGGGCTTCTGCGGGTGACCTGGAGGCTGAGGCACAGACCGCGGCGCGAGCCGGGACGGAGCTCGCTGGCCTGGGGGGAATAACTTTACAGCCTCACTTACCCCCCAAGGAACCAGGAGGATAAGTATGGAAAGGATGGAGTTGACAGATGTTTTTTTTCTAACTTTTAAAAAAAGCGTGCACCAAGCAAAAAAAAAAACCTATACAACCTGTAGACAAACACACAGTACCCAAAGACAAAGACAATGAATGCGCGCGAAGCGAGAGTAAATATATACACACGACACGGATACAGATTTGTTACAGTGCCGAAATGTTGAATTGGTGAAGACCCGCGTTTTCCACGAGGAAAAAAAAAAGCCTCGCACTTTTTAAATACATCTATTCATCCACATTTGACTCACACTCTGTGTCATTTTTACCCTACCGCCCGAGCTACAGTTTTATCAAGCTGTCACTCTCTTCTGCTACGTTCTGTGACTGGAGCTGCGAAGCTGCACAGAAAGCGATTCCGCGGGGGTGGGGGGGACGCCACCTAATTCAGGGGGTTTAAATTGAAAGACCCCGGTGCCTGAACGATGGACGCTCGCGACAGAGGTAATGAATCAGCGCGGTGTATCGTTCCGCGCGCACCTTCAGATACCTTGCGCATATAAATTCATTAAGTGGAAATGAATTGGCTCCGGCTGGTATTTGTTAAAGGGCAAATCACTACTTCGAAAGCTTTAGCGTCTGCTTGCCTATTTATAGAGCCACTGGCTCGCGTCCGAACCAGCCCTTGAAGAGAGGCGGCGATGAGGGATGGCGACAGGAAGGAGTCGCGCAACGTGATGATCATTGATCGAACGCGTGCATTATATTTATCGTTAAGAGGGACACTTCATAAAACAAACTTGGGGTGATCACTCATTGTAAATGAACCTGTTTGCTTGAAGAGCCGGTGGGATTCGAGGGACCGAACTTCACCATTTAAATTCTGAAGTCTTTAAATAAAACATTTCTGTAACAAAGAGGAGGGGCGCTGCCTTGTAACTGTCTTCCCTGTTTTCTTCCCGTTGTAATGTGGACCACCAGTACGCGCCGGTAAGCTCCGCGATTCGGCCCCACCGTGTCTGCGAGCGCGTGAAGGATCTTTGCTCCTCTAAAACCCGAAACGCGCGTCGGGGCAGCCCGCTCGCGCCGTCCTCGCCGGCTGCGGAGGCGCGGGCGGTCGCACGTGACTAGGAGACAAGCCCAGGTGACTCTCGAGGCCTGGAGAAGCGAATCCAGGCTGCGGCCACGTTTTCACGGGAACGCCCCTCCGCACCCACACACAAACCCACCCGTCACGATGCACTGATAGCTCTCAAAGAGACCACTTCACACAGGAAAACGTGTCTGTTCTTTCCAGAGGCAAAACGCGAGAGCTCGCGAGGGATCGGGCGTTTGCGCTCCTGCAGCCCCGGACCTTCACCTCACGGCTTCCGCTGAGGGCCCGGAGGGGTCCGAGGTAAATAGCGGGAAAACTTGGGGGGCCTGCTCGGAGCTTTAGTTGTTGTAAACATGACGTCCGTCAGAGAAGTGGAAGAGGAAGAGTGACAGAGAGGCAAAAACATCGAGTTTTACAGATGCCGAGACGCAGAACGCGGGATTAGCCGTGTTATCGTAAGAAAGCATCGTTCCTAGTAGCTAAGTGAACCAGGGCTCTCGTTATCGAAAGAAGACAGTATAACAACACACACGAGCACCCTGATACACCCTGCGTATGTGACTCCGCCATCTCGGCTACACTCTCGTCCCGGGCAGTGAACGTCTTCAGGCGCCAGTATACAGACCCGTTTCGCCAAAAAAAAACACGCCGAATAAATATCCATCAGAGCATTTTCCTCCTCGATCCTACAGCACGCAAGCACACAAAGCAAAATGAGACCCACTTCGTTGAGACTGAAAATAATATCGCACAAAAAAGAAAAGTAATTTTGTGAGCGACGGGGTGGTGCTTTCGTGACAGCAGTAATTATCGCGGATCAATAACTGACACTCAAGAGCCAGTTTAGAGGTTATCCCCAAAAGATAACCCCAAAAGAACACACATCGTGCAAGTCCTCTTCTTTTCTTCTTATTATCGATAATAAATAATATATATATAATAAATATGAACAACTAAAAAAAAACAGACACGGAAGAAATAGAATCGATATAAACTTTGGATACGAAGGTGCTATACAGGCACAGTACAATAAAAGCAGAAAAAGACGCAGAAGCCCGGAGAATTTCCATTACCCAGCAGAGTAAAATTGGCTTTTAATTGAAAATAAAAATAAATTTGCCGCTTTTTAGTGTGTCGCGAGTACCTTGGGAGGCACTATAGATGCATCGTTAATTTTTAAAGAGTATCAAATTAAAGGACTTCGAACACTAAATTATTTTAACTTTATAGCCCGCTGTAAAGCCACATCGAGAGACTTCGCAGGGCAGAACCGACAGAGATTGGATTTCGTATGGATACCGCGCGGCGCCCTTAATGTCCACTAAAACCCCCGGCGATCGGGGCCTTAAAAACTGCGGGATTGGATTGAATCAAAGGAAGACAGGATAAAGGCACGACACCGTGAAATTAAACATCATGGTCGCAACAATTCACGAGACCCGGGGTCCCGGGAACACATGTAATGAAATGAGACTGTGAGGCGTTCAACACTGCGGCGGTCTTTCGGGACTTGTGTAGAGACCGGATCAATTTAACTGCAGCCTGGTTGAATGGTCGACGGTGTGGGTGCCACGTTGGTGGATTTCGCTACGAAATCAAACAACAACGTCGCCGTACCCCCAGATCGCGAGAGGTGATATAACGAAAGATGGATCATAAGGTTGATAAGCTGTTGTTCGGTTCGGTAGCAGCTGTTTCCCGCGTTGATCTCGGCGCTCAGTTCTCCCCTCAAACGTTTGAGACACGGAACAGCGGGCACTTCGCTAGCAACCCTGCGTCTGAATTGTCGGTGTAGGATTGAAAAGAGGAAAATCTGGAACTAAGAATTTAAAGTCATGTTTTTTTTTTCTCACATTAGTTAAGTGACACACGCGAGTGAATCCTTTACAACGACAGAGCGTTCGACGTCGTTTTAACGCTACAGCTTCACGCTCTGACGCTCCCCACGGTCGGATGAGCGAAAATAAAATACACGAATGCGAACTAAAAGTAAAGGCTTTATACATAAATGTTGTGCAAGATATGGTAACCTCTTATGCGATTTAATCAGAATCGCAATAAAGATAAGATCTGCTAAAAGTCTAAACGTATACGGTTTTCAGCTGAACAGCTCTCAAAACAAAAGGTGTGCGCGTGAGGGAAACAGCGGGAAAAGAAACACGAGAACACGAGTGGGTTCCGGACTTTAAGGATCCACGCGCTAAGATTGCTGTTGCGCAGAGATCAGGGAGACATCTCTGACAGAAACCGGCCATCTGACCCGGGAGATGACCCTGGCTGTCGTTTTCTCTCTGGTTTTAAAAACCCAGCCGCAACACGCGGCCGGCAGCTCAGACGCTGCGTGCTGAGTCTGTGACGAAAGACACTATGCCAGATCTCCCGGCGTTGCAGATCTCTCAGCCCTGTGCGGGACACGGTCCTGCCCATCCTTTCTGACAACGTTGATTAAACAAGACATGGCTTCACCGACGACTAATATTCTCTAGCTTTAGTAAATAGTCAACTGCGCGTTTGTCACCACAATGCTAAAAGTATTTTACAGCCTAATGCAAGTATCAAAGTTAACGTAATTCAAGCAACTTTATGTTGCAACTCGAAAAAAAAGAGTCGAGGTCTAGACTTTTTTCACCTAACGATTACGAAGCTCAAGACAACGTCATCACTACGGAGCACAGAAATGTAACCTTATGCGGTCCGTGGGCCCGGTTCGGGATTGCAGAACAGCCCGGTGTTGTAAAACCCTCGCTTGTGTTATTATCGCGAGTCCGGTATACGAAGCGGCTAAAACGACGACTCTGGTGGGACTCGAACCCACAACCTTTGAATCACCTCTCACAGTGCCTGACTAGAAGTCCAATGCGCTATCCATTGCGCCACAGAGCCGCTGTGTTCAAGGACTTTCTGAAACTCACTTAATCTTGTTATCACAACAAAAAGCGTGGCTTTCTAACAAAGGAAGGAGGCGTGTAGTATCGGCTTTGTTTAAATGTTTTATCTCTGAGCTGCGCAGCCCGTCGGAGGCGCTCAGCAGACGCCATGATGCGCGTGTGTGTGGTTTTTTTAAAAACTTGCCTGCACACTGCCACCAGTGGAGCAACTCCGAATGAGCCTCATCACGCACGCGCACGCCTTGGTCGTCCGTGGCCTCGTGGACGAGCACGTCGCGTGCAACAAGCGGTTTCCTTTTCGCTTTCTTCAACTCCGTCTAGTTTCGGGAAGTTTTTATTGAAGAAGCAAATATCAGAAAAGACAACAGACCACGCCGTGTTGCGATTTCCCCTTTTCTTCTTAAAAAAGAGGAGATAGAGAGACATACGTCAATTCTTACTGCTGCCTCTGTAGTCTCAGTTTAATTTCAGATGTCCAAAAAACTCGCTTTGCGTTGTTCTAAAAGCTTTACAAAAGTTTTCAAGGGCAATCAGCAGTCCTCCGTGACATCACAACTAGACTTTGAATGCGCTTAATAAGCATTTTAAATGGACTAAATCACAACTGGTACGGTTTTTTTAGCTTTTTAAGGCGTTGTACTGGTTCTAGGAGCGCTTTTATTTTAATGAAAAAAAACATTATTTCAACGATTTACCGGGGAAACAAAAATGCAAACTTGATGTATTGTTTTTGTTTTTCCTTTCTTGAGATTACATCGCTTAGTAATAAAAAATGCGACTCTGGTGGGACTCGAACCCACAACCTTTGAATCACCTCTCATAGTGCTTGACTAGAAGTCCAATGCGCTATCCATTGCGCCACAGAGCCGGCTGCGCAACAGGCGTCACTTTTGACTCTCAAATACGCAGAGGCGTTTCTGTTCCGCTGTTGCACTTCTTAACCGGAAGTCTCTCGTGTTCGGTCAAGTGGCTTTCCGGTAGGCTTAGAAAGTTTCGTAGTTCGGGAACATCTTTCTTCACTCCATAGACGTTTAGTTTGGTGTTATATGAATATGAAACGCTCACTGTCTAAAGCAGAAGGCGGGCTATATAGCCTGTAAGGTAATGTATTTGACTTATCCTGCCCAGTCTTAGTATCTTCTTGAGCACCACCGGTTAAATGTGTTATTTTACAGGCGTTCTAGACGTATAGTTGCGAAATAAAAATTACACTACTCATTACTCTATTCTACGAGCTGTTTTTTTTAGTTACTGAACAGATTTTAGAAAACTTTAAATAGTAAAAAAACTCACGAAAGACACGAGACACCACAATTTCCGTGACAAGCGCAGCGCTTTATTTGATTTAAAAAGGCTTTTGACGGAGATTGTATCGAAACATGAACTCTACTTATGAGTCAGCGGTTTGTTCTTGGTGCCGGCGAGTACAATGATGAAGCCTGCCCAGCTGTTCACATATCAAGAAGAAGTCAAACAAACGAATGATTATTCAGGGTGTCAGGGTGTTCAGTGGGAGTGTATGGGGGTGTCTGGGTGTGCAGTGGGAGTGTTCGGAGTGTCAGGGTGTGCAGTAAGAGTGAGAAGGATGTCAGGGTGTTCAGTGGGGGTGTTGTGGGTGTCGGGGTGTTCAGTGGGGGTGTTAGGGTGTGCAGTGGTGGTGATAAGGGTGTGAGAGTGTGCAGGGGGGGTGTTGGGATTTGTAGTAGAAGTGTTGGAGGTGTGAGGGTGTTCAATGGGGGTGTAGGGGGTGTTAGGGTGTTCAGTGGGGGTGTTGTGGGTGTCAGGGTGCTCAGTGGGAGTGACAAGGCTGTGAGGGTGCTCAGTGGGGGTGTTGAGGGTGTTGGGGTGTCAGAGTGTGCAGTGGTGGTGTTGGGGGTGTCAGGGTGTGCAGTGGTGGTGTTGGGGGTGTCAGGGTGCTCAGGGGGGGTGTTGGGGTGTCAGAGTGTGCAGTGGTGGTGTTGGGGGTGTCAGGGTGTGCAGTGGGGGTGTTGGGGTGTCAGGGTGTGCAGTGGAGTGTTGTGGGTGTCAGGGTGTGCAGTGGTGGTGTTGGGGGTGTCAGGGTGTGCAGTGGAGTGTTGTGGGTGTCAGGGTGCTCGGGGGGGTGTTGGGGTGTCAGAGTGTGCAGTGGTGGTGTTGTGGGTGTCAGGGTGTGCAGTGGTGGTGTTGGGGGTGTCAGGGTGTGCAGTGGAGTGTTGTGGGTGTCAGGGTGCTCAGGGGGGGTGTTGGGGTGTCAGAGTGTGCAGTGGGGGTGTTGGGGGTGTCAGGGTGTGCAGTGGGGGTGTTGGGGTGTCAGGGTGTGCAGTGGAGTGTTGTGGGTGTCAGGGTGTGCAGTGGAGTGTTGGGGGTGTCAGGGTGCTCGGGGGGGTGTTGGGGTGTCAGAGTGTGCAGTGGTGGTGTTGGGGGTGTCAGGGTGTGCAGTGGAGTGTCAGTGTGTGTCTCTGCAGGCAGGAGTACAGTATTGCTGTATGCCACTCAGATGGTGCTGTGGCGCCTGGTCTGTCAGTGCTCTTGCTGCAGGAGGCCTCAAGTGTCCTCAGCCGTTCTTTCCGGATCTTTCCAGCTCTCCCTGTGTGATTCCCGGCAGCGTCAGATCTGAGCTCTGTGAACTGCAGAACCGCAGCGAGGACAGCTTCCCCTCGTGGCCGGGCTGTGCCGTGGGCCCTGGGGGTCCGGTCTGGGCAGCGCGGGCTGCTGTCTGAGTGGCGTGTGTCACAGTGTGTGATGCGCGTTTGCGGTCACCCTGCCAGCAGGTGCTGGACGGTCAGGTGCTGGACGCAGGGGGAGCCCAGTGACTGGGTTTTTCATCCAGTTGTTACTGGGGCCGGTTTCTCCAGGTCACCCAGTTCTCTCACGGCTACAAACTGGCCCACGCAAAGCTCCAAGCCCTGTGTCCATCACCTTACCTTGATGGTGAAGGTTGCATTGTCTGTGCCTTCCCCTGCTGAGAGTCAACACAGGACTTCCTCTCCCTCCCTGTGTGCCCTTGTTCTTGATGTATGCCCTCCTCTCTCTCTCTCTCTCTCTCTCTCTCTCACTCCCCTCCAGAGAACAGATGTTTGGGGACAGCTCACGGTCTCAGCGAAATTCTGCGAGGAAAACAAACAGCTGCACTCAGCACTTTTGGCAGGGGGGGGGGGAGCCAGATCTGGGGGGAGAACGAGTCCTCCAGCCGAGAGAGCGAGCGAGGAAGGTGAAACAGCAAGTCGATTGCCGATGTGTTTAATTACCATCCATCCCCGGGGTGACACCCTCCGCCGTGCGGATCTATAAGGAGTTTGGGCAGCACGGCGCTCGGTCCCGGAGACGCGCGCGAAACATCTGGTAGCCGTGAAGCTCTTTTCTCATCCGAGGGACGCCTCTTGCGGGTTGTCAGCTTGTCGTCGGGCCTCCGTGTTGACAAGGGGAGAGCTTTCACACAGACGCACACCGGTCAGCACGGACTGGGGGGGGGGGGGGGGGGCGCAGATCTGGGAAAGCTGTGCGCGCTGCTCTTGCCGGTGCACCCCAGCCCAGTGTTCACTGGCCACACTGGGACACCGGGCACAGGGCCCCCTGCCAGAGTCGGCCGCAGTGAACCTGTGCGGTATGGATTCTCCCCCCCGCCCCTGCTCCCATGCCGTCTCCTGCCCGTGCCCCCCGGTTCGCCAGCCTTCGCTGGGCCTTACTCGAGACTGGCTTCGACCGCGCAGGGTCCGACAGAGACGAGGCGGCGCCGCTCTGCCGGGAATCCTTCTGGTTTGGTGTCGCAGGAAGCAGGGAGTCAGGTGGGGGGGCAGCTGTATTGTATCTGTATTTCTGCAAGCTTGTAAAGAAAGTGGGTGTAGTTGAATGACAGAGAACAGCAGGCTGGGCGGCAGTAGCAGGGCTCGGTCCTGGAGCGGGACGCTCAGGCGGACGCCCTCCGCCTGGTTCGTGCTGGTCAGTGTACGTCTGTGGGCACAGATCACCGTCACCGCTGTGGCCACGCACTCCTAGATCTAAATCACCATGAACGTATTAGTACAGGGGTCTGACCCCGGGACTCTGATCCGGGGACTCTGATACGGGGACTCTGATCCGGGGACTCTGATCCCGAGCCTCTGATCCGCGGACTCTGATCCGGGGACTCTGATCCGCGGACTCTGATCCGCGGACTCTGATCCCGGGACTCTGATCCGGGGACTCTGATATCGGGCCTCTGATCCGGGGACTCTGATCCCGGGCCTCTGATCCGGGGACTCTGATCCCGGGACTCTGATCCGGGGACTCTAATCCGGGGACTCTGATCCCGGGACAGTTCAGCCGGCTGTCCTGGAGGATATTTTTGAAGCAGTCTTGCTTGCCGGGACAAGCTCCGGCTCCCCTGCCACCCTGAATGGACAGAGGGATCAGGGGTACTAGTAGCTCATGGGGCTGCAGAGAGCCAGTCCCGGAGGTGGTTACTGGACTTCTGTAGAGCAGGAGACAGGTGTTCAGTTGATCCAGCCACATCAAATATATTGATCGATGAGCCGGTCTAAAACCTGGGCTCTATGAAACCACTGTGGCCCTCCAGGTCTGGAGTCATGACCTTTGACCCTGCCCTGCTCCTCCAGTGTCCTGTCGCTCCCCTGCGGGACGAGTCTGTCCGCCCTTCCTCATCCTCCCTCGTGTGTGTGTGTGTGTGTGTGTGTGTGTGTGTGTGTGTGTGTGTGTGTGTGTGTGTGTGTGTGTGGAGGGGGGCCTAGAGGAGTGAGCTGAGACGCATGGAAGACAAACCCAGAGCTCTCCAATGCAAAAGCAAAGGTTCTCCAGAGGACAGCGTGCATAGTTGAAATAAAGGGTTTCATTTTTAATTTGAACTTCGCAAGTGTGTCAATCACATGCCATACACAATTAGCCACTGTGTTTTCTTCAGTCTGTCAGAATTTAGGGGGAGGTGGCAGCCAGCTCTGTTGTCCCTCAAGACGAGGGCCCTGGGTTCTTCTCTAGCTTGGGGTGTCTGTCTGTGTGGAGTCTGCATGTTCTCCTGAGGGACATGTGGCATTTCCACCAGGCAGCCAGGTTACAGACTCACAAAGTCACAGAGGTGGGAAATAGACCCATGTGTTTGCAATTGTCATGACAACGGTTTCTTTAATGATTTTCCTAGTCGTTTCCCTAAACCCATTTCCATATCTCACCACCAGTGGTTACATCACTGCATCCTCCATTTTCACTTGTCCAAAGTCCCCCTTGCACCCCGACTCCCACCTCCTTTGGCCCAGGAAACGTTACCATGACGATGAGTTCCCAGGCCTGTGGGGTAGTGTGGGCGGACCCCTGTCCCCTTCTCTTTGAGCCACGGCCTACAATAAGAGCCCGCTTCCAGGAACTCCACTCTCCAGTACCTCACAGCACCCCCCCCACCGCCCCTCCATAATCCTCACTCATCGCAGTCATGTGACCCGGCCCCTGCGGAACACCCACACTCCCCCCGCCCGACCTGGAGCTCCGGAACATTCCCAGGCACCAAGAGGATTGTGGGTAGTTTTATCTCAGCTCCTCCCCCTTCCCCAGTGCAGGTGCTTCAGCCCCTCTCTGCACAAACTCCCTGCCCCCCCCTCTCTCCTGTCTGCTTGTCCACCTGTCTCTTCATTCCCTCTCCTCTCTCCTGTCCCCTCACCTCACCTCTCTGTCTCTATCCCTCTCTTTATTCTCTCTTGTCCCCTCACCCCCTCTCTCCAGTCTCTTCATTCCCTCCCCTCTCTCCTGTCTCCTCACCTCCTCTCTCTCTGTCTGTCCCTCTTTATTCTCTCCTGTCTCCTCACCTCCTCTCTATGTCCCTCCCCTCTCTCCTGTCTCCTCACCTCCTCTCTATGTCCCTCTCTTCTCTGCCGTCTCCTCAACTCCTCTCTCTCTCTCTCTCTCTCTCTCTCTCTCTCTCTCTCTCTCTCTCTGTCTGCGCCTCTCTTTATTCCCTCCCGTCTCCTCACCTTCTCCATCTCTCTCTCGCTGCCCACCTGGTGGCGCTGAGTAACCCCCGTCCCCCCTGTCCCCTTCACACACACACGCTCACTCCCTCTGGCGGTCCGGGGGGGTCAAGTCACTGGCAAGGTCACTGGCGGGTCACCCTCGCTGACTCCCGTGTGGAACAATCCAACACAACCCCACTCACCCCCACCCCGCCAGCCCCCTCCCACCGCCACGGCTGGGGTGTCACATGACCCGAAAGAGCCGTCAGCGAGCTGCGTGATTGATGAGGCTTTTAGTACCTGTTTAGAATAAAGCTGTCCGCAGCACAGTCTAATTACCCCACTCCCTGGTGACGGCTCCAGAGCATAATTGCTTTGTGTTTGCTGGCCTGGTTGAGCCCAGGGAACGAGGGGTTAGTGCTGGTGGGGGGAGCTGATTGCAGGGTCGTTATTCCTGTAACGGCGATAATTACTGTGCGGCTGGGTGTGAGAGACTCATGTCTGAGTCCAAACCCTGCGAGGTTCAGTCTGTCTTCGATTTCAGGAGCTCGTCCCGGAGTGAAATCTTGCGGTTTCTTCCCCCCCCCCGTCTGCCTTTGCTTCTGCGCCCTGTCCTGCATTTGGAGGGGTTTAGGGGCTCGCAGCCGTATGGAGATAACCCCAGAAAACCAGACTGGGGGGGTCTTGTGGCCCCCCCCCCACTCACCTGCCGGAGCACACCAGGTTCCTGCAGGACCCATGCTTGCAAAGAACCACCATGTGCCTCGTTTTTTATTCCACTCCAAATCCTTTCTTTTGTGATGTACCCAAAGTTGTGACACAACTGTCCAGAATTACCATCTTCTCCAGATCTAGAACAAGTGACACATTTAAAACCAGGCCAGGAGTCTGCAGTGTTTAAGAGGACACTTGTCCTGATCCAGGTGCTCGGAGCTCAGCTGCAGTGCCCAAGGATCAGGGCTGCAAGAGCTTTGGAGTCTGTAGATCATGTATCCCATGAGCACCCAGCTGTCACTCAAACCCCGGACAACCCCCTCCCCCCTGGCCTGCGCTGGCATCAGGCAGGGCTCGTGCTCCACACGCTCTGTCCTGCCTAGAGGAAGTCCAGATGCAGGAACTTCAGGATCTCGGTTGCCGAGCAGGCCTGCAGTCTGATAATCGATTTCAGACTCCGTCTCCTTCATTTACCACAGATAGGATGTAGACCTGGGAGGCATGATAACGCAGTGGTCAGCATTGCTGCCTTGCAGCGCTGGGGCCCCGGGTTCAGTTCTAGACTGGGGGGTGCTGTCTGTGTGGAGTCTGCATGTTCTCCCCATGTTCGTGTGGGTTTCTTCCAGGTGCTCCAGTTTCCTCCCACTGTCCAGAGGCTCACTGGTGGGTTAATTTGCTTTTGGGAAAACTGACCCCGGTGTGAATGACCGTGTGTGCCCTGCGATGGACTGGCGTCCTGTCCAGGGTGTATCCTGCCTTGCGCCCGTTGCTTGCTGGGATGGGTACCCCCCTCCCCCCCAACAGGAAGAAACAGTTTGAAAAAGGATGGATGGCTGGGACATCAAGTTCACAGGTGGAAAAAGAAAAAAGCGAACGCTTAATCGCCGTGGCTGTAACGAGTCTTACTTGCAGCCGCCCTACCCCAGCTCCCTGGCCGCCGCGCCGCGGAGGGAGGGAGGGAGGGAGGGCACGAGAGCGTCCGGATGTTAGTTTACGGGCAGGTGTCATCACGCGGCGCGTTTGCACATAACTCAGGCCTGCTGCGCTGCTGTGGCATCATAAATAACCTCCTCGACGCGAGATAATGTCTGCTTAATGTTTAGTCAATAAACCCCACTGTCACTTTTATATATATATAAATATACACACACACACAGGCTGCCCAGATTGATGGGTTCTGCGAGCCTTTTACATCACAGCCTGATGGGGAACACAAGGGCTTTCGAAGAAGGAGAGGGACCGCGTGGCATCAGGTGTTCAGAGCAGATAGCGGACACAATGGGCGCCATCCATTCTTAGCCATTATCTGCTGAAGAGCAGAGGCGTTCGGCGTCCAGGAATGACAGAGCGACACTTTTTCTCCCTCCGGCTCCCCTGTGACGCACGAAGGCCGGGCTGCCAGTTACAGGTCAGGGGGGTGTGTGTGTGCTCCCTCTTGTGCTGGGTGTTGTGCTTCCCTGCTGCATGTTGCGATGCATGGACAACACTCCCGGTTTGTAACAAAGCGGGATTCCCTCTCTTTAACTTGTCTTGTCGTCCCCTCCTTAATGAAGCAACCCGCTGGGCTTTTCGAAATCCCACTTTTTCCAGAGCGAGAATTTGCTCGCTACCACGGAAGAGAGGAAAAAAAAAAACAATGTTTTCTTCTTCCCGGAGTTCAGCTGACAGCTGGGGGACCCGGATTCATCACCGGTCCCCCTCTCCCCACTGCACAGTGAAGACATGCGTCGGGGCGCGGTGTTCCGCTGCGCAAGGGATCCTGGGAGGAGGAAAGGAGAGAAGGAGAAGCGCGGTCCTGAGCCCGGGGGGGGGTGGCAGGAAGAGGAAAAGAGAACAGGGCACTGGAGTCCAGCCGAGCATTGGGAATGCAGCAGATGACTCTCACAGGGTAATGAAGACCGAAACGCTGAGAAATTAAGAGAGACATTACCTGGAGCATCAATAAATAAAACACTAATTAAAAAAAGCAATTAGCGCTGCGCACATGGGAAGAGCACAAGCGCCCAGCACGCGGGGGTATGCGCACGGGGGTTGTCCGCGGAAAATCCGCTCAGGATCAGGGGGTGCACGGCGGCCCGGGGCTGGGGTACACCTCCTCCAGAAAAGGAGAGGCGTTTTCATGCACCCCTGCAGACTGGGGCCCCCAGCATCGCAGGCCAGGCGGGGGAAGGAGGGGAGGTCTCTGCTGCTCTGAGCTGGTGCCGCGGGCTGCTCTCCGCGCCTGTCGCCGGTGTCGGTGACGCCCCTGGGGGATAATAAAGACTGATGACACTGCAGCCCAGCCTGCTGGAGAACCGCCTGTAAGATCTTTTATTTCCTGACACCACCACCCCCCACCTAACACCACCTCCAGCCCCCCCCCCCACCTCCACCAACTCTAATTCTGGTTTAATAACCGCAGACCCCATACATCATGGTATTGACGTGACTTACAAACAGCACGGCACACTAACTCCCTGCCTTTTACACGCGCCACTCAGGGGGGTCACCTGGAGGTCAGAGAGTCAATAATTGCACCTTCTCCCAGCTGTCAATGCAGAGCTGGCGACCTGCCTGTGACCCCCACACCCCTCCCCACTACCGCCACCCCTGGCTTCCACCTGGGCACTGGGCACTGGGCACAGGCCTCACCACTGTCCACAGCCGCCCGCCACGCACACACACGGCTCCAGCTCAGCACGTTGGCTAACACACGGCACGGATCTCATTTTCCTACCTCTTCCCTGCTGAAGAGAGTTTCTGTAAGCTACTGCACAATTCAGAAAAGAAACTGAAGAAGTCTTGCGGAGCATTGCTGCCTGGCAGTGCTGCGGCACTGGATTGAATCCCTGAGGTGCTGTCTGTGTGGAGTTTGCATGTTCTCCCCATATTTGCATGGGTTTCCTCCAGGAGCTCACGGTCCAAAAACGTACTGGTAGTTTAACTGGCTTTTGGGGAAACTGGCCCTGGTGTTAGTTTGTGTGTCCTGTGATAGATTGGTGTCCCGTCAATGTTGTGTCCTGCCTTGGGCCCAGTGCTTCCCGGGACAGGCTACAGCCCACTTTGACCTTTAATACAAACATACAAACTCCACCCAGACAGCACCCCAGATCTGGAATCGAACTCGGGCAGCAATGCTAACAAGTACGCCACTATGCCGCCCACAGCAATACATCAGAATCAAAATTATCCTATAACTCCGTTCACACATCCCTCCTGCACTCAGCAGTTGACTGTTCTCTTTATAATAATAATTGCTTAATAATAATAATAATTGCTTACACTTATATAGCGCTTTTCTGGACACTCCACTCAAAGCGCTTTACAGGTAATGGGGATCCCCTCCACCACCACCAATGTGCAGCATCCACCTGGATGTAAATAAATGTCTTTATAAATGTATCTATTCGTTTTCAATGTGGCTTTACCCCCACTGAGGCCCAGACTACTCCTGACGCAAGACACAAGAATGAATTGGCGAACCAAAACCACTGACCGTAAAATAAGAGTTCCATCTGACACTGCAAGTTGCAAAATAACACTGCGAGACGCGAGTGCAGGGGGGTTGGTATATCGTTCAGCCTCTCTCTCTGGCCTCTGGGAGAGTGGACAGCTGGACAGGAAACGCCGGGGTCCAGCAGTGACCTCAGCCGGGGTGAGAGGTCACCTGGCCTTGGCCTCTCAGGAACTCTCCCATGTCTCCTTGGCTGACCAGCTCTTTTCCATCCTCCACAAGCAAGGAGAAAACAGTTTCCTCTATCTTCTCATCCGCATTTCAGACCTAGAACAGGAGGCACTTCTTTGCACAAAGGATGGTGGGTGTTTGGAACAAACTGTCCAGCCATACAGTTGAAGATGATAACCTGGTTTCTTTCAAGAAACAGCTGGGAAAGACCGTCCAGACAAATAGAGTCATTACACACATTACGCAAAGGGTTGTGGGAGTATATAACAATCTATCCAGCTGTGTTGTTTAAGCCAATATCCTGGCTCAATTAACTATTGCCCACATAACAGACTGGAAGGATCAAACAGCTTCCTCTTTCCTGGAACCTCCCTTATGTTCTAGTAAAAGGAAATCAGTATTTTTGATGCTTTACTCTGCTAGGAAAGAAACACACGGTATGTGTGAGAGTGTGTTCAGAGGAACTTTTCCAACAGGCAGAGACAGTTCTCCGGAGATACGTGAAGGCAGGGTCTTATTCAGAGCTCCTTGAAGGGGCTACACAAGCAACAATAATATTTTTACAAGTCAGCTAGCCTCAACCCTCACTGGTGTAGCTCCTCCTGGGAGACACACAGCGGCCAGTCTGCACCAGCAGCCCCACCTGGGAGACACACAGCGGCCAGTCTGCACCAGCAGCCCCGCTGTGTCCAGGCCAAGCCCTTCTGAGATCTGAGACATCAAGTTACGAGGCAGCAATGCTGCTGTCAATCAGTAGAGATTACAGGATCCAAAAGAGCCAAGAATGGGAGTAACACTCTGCCAGGTGCATTAGTTCCTCATGATCCAGCTCTCTGAAGACATCATTAATCTTAACACCATGCTAAAACATCTGCCAACCACACTCTCAAATGGCTAAATGAATCACTTTCAAAAACACATCCACCCTGTTTTTATATCAGTGTGGCTGGTTTTACTGCCTTTCTTGAGCTGTGCCACACTTTTATGCCATTTAAACGTTTTTTGCCCCTTTTAGATATTTTGCCTTGACAATAGTATTAATGTGTATTTATTCAGTGTGGTTACTGAGGTTCAGAAAGTGTTTTTTTCTTTTGTCTTTTCTTTTGTTTTGACAATAATATTAATGTTAATTTATTCAGCGCGGTTACTGAGCTTTTAAAATACAGCTGTTCAACTTTTCCTGCAGTTGGTTTTTGGCACCGGTGGCAATTAAGAAACTGGCAGAAGATTTATTGCTGCCCTAACTTGATCAACTCTAATTAAAGCCAGAGCGAAAAACTGACCTTTTCTTTTCCTTCAGTTATTTTTGGCGGATTTTAAAACGGAACCACGGAGGAACCTCCTCACCTCCTCACCTCCATGCAGCTCTTCCTCGCAGATTCCAGCACACAGCCACTGCCAGGGGCAGCAGACACCGACTGGGCACATGTGAGGGCGACTGTCTGGACCCTGCCCAACGGTATTTAAAACACATAGAGCACGCCGGGGCCAATGAAGCCTGCCCATCTCTCTCTGAGCTGGCCGATGAGCCACAGTGCCCAGCCCCTGAGCCCATTACTGTGTGGCTGGAGGCAGCCGAACCACATCCCTAACAATTAAATCGCACTTCTTCCTGTCTGTCAAGCAGCTTTCCAGGCAGGACGAGGCTGACATCAACCTCCAGCTCCCCGTAGGGGCATCACCTGACCCTCCTGTCTGAAACAGGCCGACTTTCACGCTGCAGCTCCTTCGAACAGGCTGTCACCCTGCCACTCACAGCAGGCAGCCCACTGCAGCTCAGCAGGTGTGAGCCTGGCCAGTACCAGGATGGGAGACCTCCTGGGAAAAACTAAGGTTGCTTCTGAAAAGTGGGGCCAGCAGGAGGCGCTCACCCTGCGGTCTGTGTGGGTCCTAATGCCCCAGTACAGTGATGGGGACACTGTACTGTAAAAAGGCACCATCCTTCGTATGAGATGTAAAACTGAGGTCCTGACTCTCTGTGGTCATTAAAAATCCCAGGGCGTTTCTCAAAAAGAGAAGGGTGTAGGCCAGCGTCCTGGACAAATTTGGCCCTTACCAATCATGGCCTCCTAATAATCCCCATCTGTGAATTGTTCTGTTCTCCTCCCCACTGATAGCTGATGTGTGGTGAGCATACTGGCACACTGTAGCTGCTGTTGCATCATCCAGGTTGGGTTACACATCGGTGCTGGTAGAGGAGAGTCCCCATTACCTTATTATTATTATTATTATTATTATTATTGAGCTACTAGACACACTGTAACCCAGCAAACTGATACTGAGCTACTGAATGCACTGTAACCCAGCACACTGATACTGAGCTACTGGACGCACTGTGACCCAGCACACTGATACTGAGCTACTGGACGCACTGTGACCCAGCACACTGATACTGAGCTACTGAAGACACTGTGACCCAGCACACTGATACTGAGCTACTGGACACACTGTGACCCAGCACACTGATACTGAGCTACTGGACACACTGTGACCCAGCACACTGATTCTGAGCTACTGGACACACTGTGACCCAGCACACTGATTCTGAGCTACTGGACACACTGTGACCCAGCACACTGATACTGAGCTACTGGACACACTGTGACCCAGCACACTGATACTGAGCTACTGGACACACTGTGACCCAGCACACTGATACTGAGCTACTGGACACACTGTGACCCAGTGCATTGATACTGAGCTACTCAACACACTATGACCCTGCTCTCCACCAGGGAACACTGAACACACTGTGACCCTGAGCACTAGCACTGAGGCACTGAACATTCTGCAGCTATGAGTTTTAGCACTGAGACACCAATCACACTGTGACCCTGAGCTCGAGCACCAAGACACTGAACACACTGCAGCCCTGCTCTCTAGCACTGAACACACTGCAGTCCTGCTCTCTAGCACTTATACACTGAACACACTGCGACACTGAACACACTGCAGCCCTGCTCTCTAGCACTGAAACACTGAACACATGGCAATCCTACATTCTAGCACTGAGACACTGAACACACTGCAGCCCTGCTCTCTAGCACTGATACACTGAACACACTGCAGCCCTGTTCTCTAGCGCCGAGACACTGAACACACTGCAACACTGAACACACTGCAGCCCTGCTCTCTAGCACTGATACACTGAACACACTGCAACACTGAACACGCTGCAGCCCTGCTCTCTAGCACCGAGACACTGAACACACCCTTGCTACCTGCTCCTGCCTTTCTGTCCGTCCTCTCCCTCCTTTCCCCGTGACACCCCAGCAGCAGTGGCGGGGTCTCCCACACTGTGCTGCTCCAGAGATAAAGGCACCATCGTCCCTCCTCACCTTGACGACAGCGCAATCTGCAGGGGGGGGGTAGCAAAGCTGCAGCCCCGCGCCCTGGCCCACCCCCCCAGCAAGGATCATTGAGCTAATTAATAACGCGGCACAGAGAGGGATGGCAGTCATTAGCAAGCTGCTGCTGTCTCTCTTTCTACAAGGCAGAGAGGTGGTGGAGGCGGGGGGGTACAGCGCGTGAGGAGAAAACAGCATCCCGCTTCCTCCGGCGCTCACAGTCTTAACCCCTGCCACTGCCATGGCGAAATCTGCAGCCACCGTCCCCCCGCCTACCCAGAGAGAGCAAAAACACAGGCAGGACACCAGCCAGCGCAGGGTCAGCCAGGCGGTGAGGCCCAGGGCCGGTGAGGTCACTCAATAGGGCCATTGTGAGCCGCCAGTCCGGTTCCTAATTGGCTGTTGGGGTGTTGGGGGACAGGAAGATGGAGGGTCATGCACCCCTGTTCTACACACAGCTGTAGCCTCAAAAAATCCCTGCTCCCTCCTTTCAAACACAGCACCCCGCCACACCCACCCGCCACCGTCACTGCGGGTCCGCCCACCCAGAATGCAGGGAGGCGCCGGATCACCGGATCACCAGATCGCCAGACCTGGGCGGTGCTGCTGGTCGGCCGTGGCACACAGCTGGTGGAGGACCAGGGCGGGGCAGGGATCAGCCCCGCCCTGCCCTGGAGTCGCAGCTCACGGTGGACTGCGAGTCCTGCCAGCTTCACCGGTGCAGCTGGCCATTCCACAACGGGACAGGGAAGGGGGGTGCCAAGGCATGCCCAGCTCCAGAAAATAACAAAACAGCTCGCCTCCGCGCTACTCATTTCTCTCAAGCTTATTTATTGCAGAAGTGATCACAACCATTCTGTCATCGGCGACACGGCTGGAGAACAAACACACACAAACTCGAAAGCTTATTTCTCTGCTGCGTAGTGCTGCCTGGTTTCTGGGTGCTGGAGACGGGAGGGATGGCGTCATCCGGGGGCCCGACAGGACGTGAACCCGGATTTATCTGCGCGTCTGCGTCCGGGGAAAGAGCTCGGCAGCCCTGCGCGCAAGTGTGCAATCCATCTTCGGTATTGACCCCTTCTAGACTGGGAGAGCACTTAGCGCCGTAACGCGCTGTAATAGCTGAGCCTTCCCTAATGAAAGGAAACAATTAACAAGGTAAACAAACACTCTGATCACGCAGGGCAGGGAGGGCGGCTGTGGGGAGGGGGTGTCTCTGGTGTCCTCATCCTTTCAGCGCTGCCGAGAGTGACAGGAGCAAACAGACTGCGGAGAAGAGGGGTGGAGGCGGAGGGGGGCTAGGAGAAAATCGATGCGTCCCCAGCGTTTGTGTCGGATGACTGTTGGCGCGCCCGTTTGCAGATGTCCAGGGAGAGATAATGGGAGACCCTGCAGCGTCGGGTCAGCGGGCAGTTGGGGGCTGTCTGGAGTCTGGCGTGCTTCAGTTTTACCAGAAAAATACGACTGGGAAAAAAAATAAATAAATAAACAACCCTTCGGACTAGTGTTCTTTTGCTTTCGGGATCCAGATTGGGATAAGCAGCTGGGACCCCCTCCCTGCCTGTCCGCCTGGCTGGGCAGCAGTGTGGAGGAGAGGTCAGGTTCTGGACCTGTAACTGGGAGGGTGCGGGTTCGAATCTCAGGTGACACACTGCTATCATCCCCTCGAGCATGGGAAGGGCACTCCCCTCGAACAGTGAAATACCCAGCTGTACAAACGGGTGCAAAATCCACTGTCTTCATCATGTTACCGAATGTAGAAATGCCCGAGGAGCCGGTAACGTGGCAGGTGGGGGACGACACCGAAAATAAGGCAACGTCCTTCGTTTCACCTCTCTCTCAGCCAGGGACAGACAGAGGTGGATTTCCAAGTCTAAACTAAACTGGACTTTGGAACAACGCAGGACCTGGACAATAAACACGGGTCGTTCCTCCAGGAACACAGGGGCTGGCTGTCCACACCCCCCCCCCCCCCCCCGATTCAACAGGTGTCCATGAGAATGAAATCCAGATCAACGTACTGGTATCCGTGACGGGACATTCGCTCCACGCTGCAGCACTCCTGGTCCGTGTGGCTTATTCCCAGCCCTGGGGCACCGCAGACTCCTGCACAGCGCTCTGGACTGAGTGTCAGCTCTTACCAGGGTGTTTTAAATGTGCCACTGCACCGGCAGAGGTGAGGTTCGAGGAATTTTACAGCAGAACACCCCTGAGCCACCGCATCGCTTCCAGTGTGTGGCAACCATTCGCTGCACGGTTTCGCTCTTTCCACTGGCCTGAAGAAAGGAACCTCTTACACGCTGGAGGAACAAATAACTGTGGCTAAAAAGCCTAATATAAAACCAAGTGCTGCAGAATGGAAGTCAAGCACCAAAATCGGCAGTCTGGCACGGTGTATAACTGTCACACTGAGCGCAGTCTCGTGTTCCTGACCGCTTCCGATCGCAGCCGACTCACGTGCAGTCTTATCCAGCTCCTGGTCCGGACCGTTAATCGGAGCCATCCGTACGGACCTGAGACACCTGTGAAACCCGGAGCACGGATCAGACCGCTGAGCAACAGGAGTCTCCTCCCCCCATCCTCCCCGCCAGCGCCGCAGTCTGAGAGGCGCCGCCAGTCAGGGAGCGAGCAGCGCCAGTATGCCCAGCTCCTCCAGCCGCGCCCGGGCGATGCCCTCCCAGCCCTTGTTGGCGAGGGGGTTCCGGGGCGACGGGTGCATGAGCCCCTCCACGCGCACCTCCATCCCGGCGGCGCCCAGCGCGCGGCGCGCCCGCTGCTCCGCCAGCCGGCCCACGCCCACCACGGTGGAGGCGCCCAGGGCGCGCACGGCCTGGCACAGCCCCTCGTCGCACAGCCGCAGCAGGGGGTCCCTCTGGGCCGCGGGCAGTTCGGGGGGCGTCAGGTTCTTGCCCGACGGGCTGAGGAAGACCAGCGGGCACAGGTTGTGCACGAAGCAGCGCCGGAAGAAGGCGGCCGGGGCGCCGCACTGCCGGCGGAAGAAGCCCCAGAAGCGGGCGCCGCTCACCTCGCTCTGCGGCGTGTCCAGCCCGCGGATCGGCCGCTTCGGGTGCTCCTCGGCCGGGCGGCCCACCCTCCCGCTGACCCCCAGCCAGTCGCGCACCACCGCCACCTCGCCGAAGGGCACCTGCAGAGAGCCGGAAGGAGACGGTCGATTGCGATCGCGAGAACAAGCTGGCGAGCCCTTTGGGTTCCTGCATTAATCACTCAGGGAAATGTGGTCACCATAACAGACAAACACAACCTGCTTGAACTAATGACGCACAAACAGTTGCACTTCTTCTTGTCAGTACTGAACACGTCGTTTAAATGCTCGCAGTGCGGGCTGGAAAAAGTATGTGAACCTCTAGGCTCACGACTTCTCCAAAGGCTAATTGGAGTCGGGTGTTGCAATCAATGAGATGAGACTGGAGGTGTGGGTTGGGGGTGCCCCGCCCTGTGAGAAAGGCACACAAAGGGTGGTTACTGACAGAGTCTGCTCTTCTCAAGGAAGAGCTGTTCATGTGAACCACGCCCCGATCAAAAGACATAACAGACGACCTAAGAAGAAGAATTGTAGAGATGCATAAAGCTGGAAAGGGCTACAAAAGCACTTCTAAAGTCCTGGGTGTTCATCGATCCACAGTAAGACAAATTGTCTACCAATGGAGGAAATTTAAGAAAATATAAGAAATATAATAGATATAAGAAAAACACTGAACAGGAACGGTGTTAATGGAAGGACACCACGGAGGAAACCACTGCTCTCCAAAAAACCAGTGCTGCACGTCTCAAGTTTGCAAGAGACCACCTGGATGTTCCACAACACTTCTGGGACAATGTTCTGTGGACGGATGAGACAAAAGTTGAACTCTCTGGCAGAAACGCAGAACGCCATGTTTGGAGGAAAAATAGCACTGCACACCAACACCAAAACCTCATCCCAACCGTGAAGCATGGTGGAGGAGGGAGCATCGTGGTTTGGGGCTGCTTTGCTGCCTCAGGGCCTGGACAGCTTGCCCTCATAGAGGGAACAATGAATTCAAAACTGTATCAAGAAATTTTAGTGGGAGAATGTCAGGGTCACCTGAAGCTGAATAGAGTTGGGTGATGCAACAAGACAATGACCCGAAACACAGGAGGAAATCTACAACAGAGAGGCTTAAACAGAAGAAAACTTATGTTCTGGAATGGCCAAGTCAGAGTTCAGACCTTAACCCAATTGAGATGCTGTCTCACGACCCGAAGAGAGCTGTTCACGCAAGGAATCCCAGAAATATAAATGAACAGAAACAGTTGTGTAAGGAGGAATGGTCTAAAATTCCTCCTAACCGTTGTGCAAGTCTCATCAGCAGCTACAGGAAACGTTTGGTGGAGCTTATTGCTGCTAAAGGAGGTTCTACCAGTTACTAAATACAAGGGTTCACATACTTTTTCCAGCCTGGACTGTGAATGTTTAAACAATGTGTTCAATATTGACAAGAAGAAGTACAACTGTTTGTGTGTGATTAGTTTAAGCAGATTGTGTGTGTCTGTTATTGTGACTTAGTTGAAGATCAGATCACATTTTTACGAGTAATTAATGCAGAAATCCAGGTCATTCCAAAGGGTTTACAAACTTTTTCTTGCAACTGTACATGAACAGCGACGCACATTATCCTAGTCTTTCCGGAGCTCTCCGCTGCGCCTTTCTCAAGAGCGTCCCCGCTGTTCCTCCGGCGACCGCGACGAAGACAACGCTCGCCGCTGCAGAGCCGCCTGTGAGCCGGGACCTGGCCCCGCTCGCAGCTCTGCTGTCGCCCTGCTGCCTCAGCTGCCTTCCGGACGCGGCTTTCTGAGCATGAACGCCCATCTGGACCCAATTCAAGGTGTGGATAGACCTCGCTGTGCCAGTGGGCTGTACAGGTGGGCATTACGCACAGGCTCTCCCGCCATACAGACAAGCCTGCTGCCAAGGCCGACCGGGGGCCTGCCCGCAGTGACTAAACCGTGATGGAACTGAACAAACGCATCACCTCCTGCATTATTAATTGCGTTGCTAATTGCCAGAGCCTGCTGCTCTAATCGGTGTTAAAAGCCGCCGAACACTTTGCCTAACAGACTTGGAACACCACCCCCCTGCCCCCCCCACGCCCTCTCACCCCTTTCCTGCCTTTAACCCATGCACGCTCCTGTAGACACCCCCGACAACCCCCCCCCCCAGCTTTCTCCCACCAAACAGCACAGCCTCACCTGCGCTCATCGACAGAGCTGCCACTCAGCCTGCAGATGAATGCCGCGCTTGGGGAGGAACTAAAGACCTCTTATTGACTTGTTTACTTTGCTGATCGGACGACCTTTGAACCCCGCGGCTGGGGGTGAGAAAGGGCATGTCTGTGTGTGTCTGTGTGCGCGGCTCTGCAAAGTCATCCAAAGAAGGAACGGAAAAAACTACGAGTGCGAAAGAGACTAGGAGAGCCAGGAAAGATCAAACGGTAAAGGAAGGGCACGCAAGATCAGGGTGACCAGGCACATGGCGGCACCAGGCGCACCCTCTCACCCCAGTCTGTGCCATGCCGAAGGGCCCCGGGTTCATGCCCAGGAAGAGGACGTCCTGCCCGTCGTGGCAGTAGGTGTTGACGTAGCAGCTGTGCATCTCCCAGGCGTACTCCAGCGGGTTGTAGACGTAGCGCACCGGCTCGCCGAACGCCAGCCCGCGCAGCCGGGCGCAGAGCTCCAGCTCCGCCCGCAGGAGCCGCGAGGCCGCGGTGGTGCCTTCGAACAGCCCGGCCGCGGCCGGGGGCAGCGCGAGGCTGACCGCCTGGTCGCCCCTGTCCCCCGCATCCTGCATCGCGACAGCCTGGAAACCACAAACACAGCGACAACACGTTAATGACAGTTCGGCACAGAGGTGCATTGTGGGAACATCAGAAAACAAGCTAAGACTCTGGAATCTGATTGGCTACCATATTGCTGTAATTAAATCACCAATGATACCACTCTCTAGCTCAAACCCCCTGACCTTAAGGCCAGAGAGATGCACCTTTAAATTTAAAGACAGCATAACAGTAGGAGGAGGAGGGATGTTAATGTGAAAAGCCAGTTTTGGACAGAAAAGAAAAATAAGCACCTGTTTACACAAAGAGTTGCGGGTGCCAGAAACAACTGTATTTTCTATACATCTGCTGTAGGAGATGGGTTCCTTCATTCAAGAACATGTTTGTATGAATTATAACCCAGATAAAATGCTAGATGCCCTCCTGTGATTTACAACCTTTTTTATTTTACACAGCAGGGGTCTTTCACCTTGTCCCTGAAGGCCCCTTACCATTAAGTTTTATAGGTCATCCTAAATCACATTTACGTAATTGATCAATTAAGCAAGTAATTTCCCCAATTAAGGAGGCTCTGGTCGTTGAGGACTGAAGGGTGTTTGGATGTTTGTTCCAAATGGCCTGTGAATTACTTAATTTAACACATCCCCTGCTCAACTGATCACAATTAAATTGTTTCAAGTCGTTAGAAAATGATGATTTAATGGTGACCATTACAAAACCTGTTGGAGTGGGAGCCTGCTGGACTGAGGCTGGAGACCCCCTGTTATAAAACAGGAAGAAAACAGAAAAGCCCAGGCAAGGCTCTCAGGCAAGCCCTCACAACCAAAACACACACTAACTCCCTTAATACTAAATATGTGCCTGTGACGTTTTATCGCTGGGGGGGTTGTACAGCTCTTGCAGCCCTTAGAATGAGAACAGGCAGTTCCAGTCCTTGGCAACATGGTGGCACAGTGATCAGCATTGCTACCTCACGGCACTAGGATCCTGGGCTCAATTCCCGGGGTGCTGTCTGTGTGGAGTTTACATGTTCTCCTAGTGTTTATATGGATTTCCTCCCACAGTCCAAAGACAAACTGGTAAGTTAACTGGATTCTGGGAAAAATAGCTCGTCTGTGTATGCCCTGCGACAGACTGCTGTGCCATCCGGGATGTATCCCACTGAGCAACCAGGACACCTACTAGGGAAACGACATTTTAAAAATAAACACAAGAGACATTCGACCGTTTTCATTTTACAGACATATGGGAGAGGAAGGGGGAAAGGCAAATGAGTTAATTATGAGAGGGGGCAATGAGAGGAGAAATAAAAATGCTAAAAGAGAAAGCTTGTATGTTACAGGTATTGTCTAGTTTTGTTTTGTTTTTTTAAATCCTGCTCCAACGATCATATGCTTAGAAATGCACAGCTATTCCGCATAGTACCCGGTAATTTAAACTGAAAAAATAACTGCAGGTCCTCTGTACAAGGTACACATTTTAAATAGCACTGTACTAATCTGTTTTGAGAGATCAAAAAATCAGGGGGGGGGGGGGAGCTGTCCTGGTTTTGGGGGTTGAGGAGGGTAGACCTCCCTATCGGCCGGCTACCGCCCTGTTACCCGCATCCGGGCATCCAGACATTCTCTGGGCGCCTTGGGAACACAACGTGCTTAATTTCCATAGAATTGTCCCTTACAGGCTCTAGACGGGGCAGAGATAAAAGGTACTTAATCTGGAAACTGTTTTTTTTTTTTAGTTTGGGAAAATTCAGGGGCCAAAACAGTTCTTATGGAAAAGTTTATGATGATCGTCACAGAGCATTCGTAAACTGCTCAGGATATCCACTTCTGAAGGCTCACCGAAACCGAAACCGGAAACCACACTTCTTTCTACACTCTCACTGCGTCGAAAACCAGCTTTTCAACACTCAGACTGTAAAACGAAAGAAAATTTCGCTAATATAATGGGTCTAGAGGGCTTTTCATATAGGTGCAACCATGATATTGTCCGGATATGATCCCCTCTGCCCAACTACAAGCATGCAAACGCAAAAAATACAGGATACCTTTTTCTAGTGCACCTAGAATAGATCTGTATCAACCCCAGTCCGAATCTGACGGTTTTCTTATTTATCTGTCTTCGAATTCAAAGTGGAGTCACTCCCCCGGCTCAGGTTGTAAGCTGTATTTCACGCTGCTGTTTTCCTTTAACAATCTGAACTCCAGCTTTCCGGCAACAAACGCTAAAACGCAATTTCCGCTTTCTGGGATTTGTAGTTCTAACATGACAAACTACAAGTCCCCAAACCCTTGTGTTTCTACGAATTCCTGGAAAGCATGTTCCAGAAAACTTGATTAACAAACATTTATGCACAAGTATATCGTTTCATATTTAATGTGTATTAATCATTAATTATTCCACAGCAATGGGATTTTGTGTATCATGCATCAGAAAATCAATATATCGGTTATTAAACATGCCAAAAACTGTAATTACATTTACACTGTAAGAACAGCGCAATTCAGTACTGTCTTTGAGACAACGACACAGGGTTGCAAGAGAGTGAAAATAGTTGCTGAAATAAGTAAAGGATCTGCTCGTGAATTAATACCCCTATCCGGCCGCGATGGGCTGTGTGACCAATACAGCTGAAAAGAAGAGATGCGCGTGCAGAGGCCGGGGGGCCGCAGCCGGCTCTCGCGCGCACCCGGTCCCACGTCGAAGCGACGAAAGAAACTGATTTTCCCACACCTGCAGCGTCACGCGCGTGTCGCGGGGAACATTCCTCACCGCACCTGTTGGCACGGACACACGGGCACGCGCTGGGCGGAAGAGGGCGTTGGTGGAATCTCCTTAGTAGAGTACAGCAGCTATGAAAAGTATTCACCCCCCCCCCCCCCCCCCGGAGTTTTTCATATTTGTTGTTTTACGGTATGGAATCATAATGTATTTAATTGGGATTTCGCCGTTGATTGACATAAAACACTTAAGTAGTTCAGGTGGGTAGCTGCGTCAGCATGCGTAGGCTCCGAAAGAACAAGCAATAGGTTTATTCCATGCTGAAAAAAATCAGAAAGAAAACACAAAGTTTTACTGAAGAAGGCTCCACGGCCGAAACGTTGTGTTTTTCAGCATGGAATAAACCTATTACTTGTTCCTTTGCATAAAACACTTAATAATGTCAATGTGAAAATAAAATTCTACAGAACCCATCCAAGTATGTACTGTTTTATGTCAAATACACTCTGGACAGGACCTGCCAGCATGTATTTGGACAGTGAGAGGAAACCCATGCAAACACAGGGCAAACATTTATACTCCACACACCTCGAACCCAGGGCCCCCGCTCAGCGAGGGGGCAAGGCTAACAACTGCACTACCGCTCCAAACCCTCCTGCAGATTTTCCATAATTAATTGTAAATATAAAACCGAAAATAACCCATAGCATAAGTGTTCCTGAGTCCTTTTTGGCCGAAATTACAGCCATGAGTTCATTTCAAAATGACAGCCATGCGTCGATCAGTGGCAAATAAAATCCAAATAAATCCATTATGATTCCATATTGTAGCACGATAAAACGTGAAAAAGCAAGAGGAACGTGAGTCCTTCGGCTGCCCAAAGGTCAGGGATAGTATATGAGTGCTACCGCGACATGCATCAGGAAAATGGACTGCAAACGACTGAATTGGTTATTTTTATTGTTATTATTAACAGTGCAAGAGCTGGCAGTCTCGCAGCTACTCAATTAAGTTGCAATTTCATCGTGTGTTCCAGTTCGACCCTGTGCCTTCGATTTTATTCCGACACACAACAGTTAGCATACCGCCTCCGTAGATCACACGTACCTTTGCCCCCTTTTCGCGTTTATTGCATATCCCACTACCTGCTCCTGCCGCACAACCCCCGCCCGTGCCCCTCCTTCCCTCCGGCTCTCGTGTTCTGCGGTCGGACTCTCTCCCTGTTTTGTGTAAACAGCCCCACCTATCGGCCCATGCGAGCAATCGCAGGGGCAGCCAGCCAGCCAGCCAGCCCGCCTCGCGCACGGCCGCGCGTTCGGAAGGCCGGCTGGCTGACAGCTCGCTCCGCCTGCTCACCTGCGCGCCGCGCTGATAAATATTCTGCATAAAGAACGCGTAAAGGTCACCGTGTCTTTTCTCTCGTTCTGTTGCATTCCTAAGGCCCTAAGGCGTTGCAAACAATACGCGGCATGGCCTTAAATGTAATTACGACATAGTCAATCTGCAGATTCAGCCGAGGTATTTCCATCAATCAAAGAGCCGCTCATTAGCTGGCCTGGTCTTACATCTGCCGCGGCATGCTTTTCTGTAGACGCCCCCGAGTATCTTTCAGGACCCCTGGGCTTCACAGGCTAGACCCGAGCTCCAGCGCAGCTCTTGCAGAGACCAGAGCGCGAGTGCACCGCGCTCTCTCGCCAAGGCAACACGAGCTGAAATCAAACCATTCGCGCGCCCCAGGTGCGCTGCCGAGGCGCGTTCCCTGGGACCCGCGCGGGCGGAGACCCCCGTCTTTCAGTAGGGCGGTGTCGCCTGGCGCCGGGTGCCCTGTCTGGTCGCCAGGCAGCTGCTGGACCCCCAGAAGCGGCTCTCGGGGTCACCAAGCCTGACTAACACAGGCCCACAAGTCAGATCGGTTCCTCTCTTGACCCCACCCGCAGAAACGCTGCCATTGAAGGCAAGAGACATAAAAAACAGCTTTAAAGGCAGCTGGCGTGTATTTTTTAAATTGCAAAACCAATCTGCTGATTTTTTGTTTTTGTTTTGCAGATTGAAAGCGCAGACAAGAAGTTGAAAAGCAGGAGCAGATCACTGATCTCCCGCACAGGCAATAATTGGAATCTCACAAGATAAAATCAGCCGAAAAAACGCCAAAAGCCTTGCGCATCCTGTCCAAGTGTCTAAACATATTCAGGTTTCTTCTTCTTTTTGGCAGAAGAATCGCTGCTCAGCCGGCGGCAGCCTGGAACCGGCTGATGCGCTAGCAGCCCTGAGCGCTGTTTTTGTTCTTTTATTTTGGCCGAGAGCCTGTTCTGAGTCTGGTCCCGGGGGCTGAGAGTGTTTCAGCAGCAGCCTCTTCAGAGGGCCTGTTGGCACTGTGGCTGACGCCATGGGAGGCCCGTCTCCAGCACTTGAGCCTGGGCTCTGGGGAGGTCCAGCCCGCCCTGCCGCTGTCCAGCTGGGCTTCGGGCACCCTGGCAGTGGAGCAGTGCTCTCGCTCAGAGCCCACTGCCGGACTGTGACGTGTTCAGTAGCTCAGTGGGTAGCGTGCTGGGCTGAAGTGTGTTCAGTAGCTCAGTGGATGGGGTGCTGGGCTGTAGTGTGTTCAGTAGCTCGGTGTCAGAGTGCAGGGTCCAGTGTGTTCAGCAGCTCAGTGTCAGAGTGCTGGGCAGCAGTGTGTTAGCAGCTCGGTATGAGAGTGCAGGGTGCAGTGTGTTCAGCAGCATGGTAGGAGAGTGCAGGGTGTAGTGTGTTCAGTAGCTCGGTGTCAGAGTGCTGGGCAGCAGCTTGTTCAGCAGCTCGGTGTGAGAGTGCTGGGCTGAAGTGTGTTCAGTAGCTCAGTGGATGAAGTGTTGGGCTGCAGTGTGTTCAGTAGCTCAGTGTAAGATTGCTGGGCGGCAGTGTGTTCAGTAGCTCGGTGTCAGAGTGCTGGGCAGCAGTGTGTCCAGTAGCTCAGTGTGCGAGTGCAGGGCGCAGTGTGTTCAGTAGCTCAGTGTGCGAGTGCAGGGCGCAGTGTGTTCAGTAGCTCAGTGTGTGAGTGCAGGGCACATACTGTAGAGTTCAGTAGCTCAGTGTGCGAGTGCAGGGCGCAGTGTGTTCAGTAGCTTGTTGCGTGCGAGTGCAGGGCGCAGTGTGTTCAGTAGCTCGCTGTGAGAGTGCAGGGCGCAGTGTGTTCAGTAGCTCGTTGTGTGCGAGTGCAGGGCGCAGTGTGTCCAGTAGCTCAGTGTGTGAGTGCAGGGCGCAGTGTGTTCAGTAGCTTGTTGTGTGTGAGTGCAGGGCGCAGTGTGTTCAGTAGCTCGTTGTGTGCGAGTGCAGGGTGCAGTGTGTTCAGTAGCTCGGTGTGAGAGTGCAGGGCGCAGTGTGTTCAGTAGCTCGTTGTGTGTGAGTGCAGGGCGCAGTGTGTTCAGTAGCTCCATGTGCGAGTGCAGGGCGCAGTGTGTTCAGTAGCTCGCTGTGAGAGTGCAGGGCACAGTGTGTTCAGTAGCTCGGTGTCAGAGTGCAGGGCGCAGTGTGTTCAGTAGCTCGTTGTGTGTGAGTGCAGGGCGCAGTGTGTTCAGTAGCTCGTTGTGTGCGAGTGCAGGGTGCAGTGTGTTCAGTAGCTCGGTGTGAGAGTGCAGGGCGCAGTGTGTTCAGTAGCTCGGTGTGAGACTCCTGGGTTACTCACGCACCTGTGTGCAGAGGGCGAGGCCGCAGGTCAGACTGGCTCAGCTGGGAGTGCGCCCAGTGTCATCCTGCCTTTGTGCACAAGGCTTCCCCATTCATCATACTTGCCTGGGAAATGGATCTGCGAACTGTAATTAATCGAGAGCGGCCGTGTCTTGCAGTTCTTTTGTGGCGTCTACACCTGGTTTGAAGCTGAGCCCTCCGGCTTGGGGCCTATAAACATGTCTGTTCACCCCGGACACACCTGCACCGACCACACGAGCACGGCTCTATACCCCTGACCTTCTCCTGACCCCGAACGGAGAGCCTGAGAACGTGAGGCCATTTCTTTATCAGCGCACTGTCTGCCTCATTCCACTCTCAGCTCTTCGCCAACAAACCGGGGGCACTGCTGTCGTTTCCCAAATCCGTGTCTCCCCACGTTCGGTGGTGTTGGGAAAAGGCAGTCCGGTCACGGCAATGCTGTGTCTCGGCCGGACTGCTGACGCAGACGCCCGCAGAGCCACGTTTCCAGCACTGCTCTTCCACAACAACAAAGGCAAGAGTGCGAAAAAGAAAGGTGTTTTATTGCCAAATAGCGCAGACCAGAACAAGAGCTGAAATTATAAGACGAGAACAAGAAGGCTGCTTCTTGGGAAAATGATCTCCCCACAACCACTTGTTTCTGTTTCGTCAGCACCTCAGTTCGTAACTCCTTTACAGCTCTAGTTGTCCGCTTGTGAAATCGGACGGGGGAGCGGAGGCAGAGGAAGAGAAGCGGAGGAGAATTAAAGAGAAGGAGGAAGAATGCAGAAAGAGAGGGAAAGGAGGAGGCGGGGGGGGGATACGGAGACTTGCTGGCACGGCGGTGTTGCGGGCTCAACCTCAGTCTGCAGGCCGCAGTCTGTGGCGTTGCCATGGCATCAGCAGCTGTAGCAGCAGCCCAGGGAGGAAGCTGGCGCTGGCACCCCCCTCCCTCCCACCCCCTCTCCCTGACCTGGCGCTGAACCCGGCCGGGGTTGGAGGTCGATGGCTGGGAGCTGCATTATGACATTGAGGGATGATGGCGGCAAGTCTGTAGAGAGAGGAGAGAAGAGAGGGAGACAGGAGACAGGAGAGAGAGGAGAGAGGGGAGACAGGAGAGAGGGGAGAGAGGAGGAGAGAGGAGACAGGAGAGGGGGGGAGAGAAAAAGAGAGAGGTGAGCCACATGGAAGAGATGAAGAATAAAGGTGAAGAGGAAGGTGTGGAGGTTGACAGTTTAACACTGTTGATGGGAGAAGGTCGGATCATTCTGTGCAGTTTTCTCTGCGAGAGGAGATGGTCATTTTTCTGCTTGTTTTTATCCAGGAATCGCTGGCATTGCCCCACCTCAACCTGTCCTCATGTCGTCTCATTTAGCAGAAGTCTGCAGAAAACTCGCCACAATCATACTGTGTTGGAAATGTTATAACAACAATAATGATAATTGACTAAATCTCTGATACACAATGATAAAACATTAACAGCAGAAGGCCATCGCTCTGGCAGTGGTTATTGGAAATCAATTCTCCGAAGCGCTCGTCCGCCGTCCGTCTGGAGGGCGGCGATGAGGAGGCAGTGGTCAGAGGGGCTGTGATCCACTCTGTGTGGCCAGGCAGCGTGCTCTGTCTGCGGGCGAGGTCTCGAATGTGGATCTCCCATTCCCCTGCGAGCTCGTTCCGGCAGGCTCGAGGACTTGTGTAAACTCAGCCCTGGAAGACAGATTCCTTGCCTGCCCCCGAGAGGGGTGCGCAGAGACCCCAGCACATCTCCCCCCCCCGACTCCAATGTTTGAAGTTGGGGAAGAATTATAGCTTGTTCTTTTCTTGCCTGGGCTGTACAAAGGCTTTGCAGATCAGGGCACACCTCTTGCTGCTCCAGAGGTGCAGAGCCCCGCTGTCTGCACATGCTCAAGACACACACACACGGAGCCCAGCTGCACGCTCCAGCTCAGACACTGTTTAAACAGAGCCGGGATTTCTTGTCATTCCTGGCAGCCAGTGCTGCAAAACCGCTGCCACATCTGGGCTCTCTCCCCAGCATCCCCCTCAGCGGGCTGACCTGTTTTTAACATCTGCTTTGCCAGATCCTTGTTGCTCCCAGTGTGGGGATTCAGGCGAGAAACGCTTGTGCGCTTTGAGACAACATCACCCGGACATGTTTTCTTGCATGTTTGTTTCTTTTAGATTTAGGGCATCATTCCCCAAGTCACTGCAGGCACCAGCCTGCCACTAATGGGTGGAAGAGAGTATGTGTGTCTGAGAGCCTGTGTATTCCATCCATTTTCTAACCACTTCAGGGTCGCAGGGGATCCGGAGCCTATCCCAGCAAGGAACTGGCGGAAGGCAGGGTACACAATGGACAGGACGCCAGTCCATGGCTGGGCCAACAGACACAAACACACCCACACCAGGTCCAGTCTTCGCAGAAGCCAATTATCCCACCAGCGTGTCTTGGACCTGTGGGAGGAAACTGGAGCACCTGGAGGAAACCCACGCAAACACGGGGAGAACATGCAAACTCCACACAGACAGCACCACAGATCCAGAAGTGGACCCAGGGCCCCAGTGCTATGAGGCAACAATGATAGCCACTGTGCCACTATGCCGCCTCCTGTACATTCCAGTTTGAGGATCTTACTGGGTTTTTACTGAGGTGAAGGACATCCCCATTTGATTTTCTTGCCCTGTCAAGGTAAAAAGCTCAGCCAAAGTATCATTCGGTTTGATTCAGAACTTACCACACTTTACCATGACTTCCCTGTTTATTGAACTTGTGCAGTGAACCTTCTGAGTATCAGTAACATGTCTTGTAGGGTGTTGGTGTCCGAGACCAAGCATTCAGACAACTGGGGGACTCTGTTCTCCTAAACTAACAAGCTGGGAGGATGTCGGTGAGTCTGCACTGAGGACATCACTCAGGAGGGACAGGCAGGCACAAGGTCATGTAAACTGACTGGTTGGCGTCACAGACGTCAAAGAGCTTAAGTCAGTTCCCCAGTTCCCTGGGGTTGGGTCTCCTCTCCTGGTTCTCTATTTGAGAGTGAGAAACAGCAGTGACACCATCCCCTTCCCCTCTGTTTCTTTCTCTTCTGATGTGATGTAGCTGAAAACATGTGCAGAAACACGCATCTGTCTTCTGTTGTATGATAAGCTGGCCAAATACAAACTCTTTTCTTCCCCTCGGAGCTGGTGGCACTGGACAACGAGAATTCAAGCAGTGACCTCTTGTGGTCATGTCCCGTCACTGCGCCCCAAGACAGTCATCTTAATGAACGTCTAATAAGAGGTACTCCCTCTGTATAATAATGGCACACTAAAGGCACAAGGGTCTCCATGTCCCTGATGTTATTTTAATTTCCTGGGATATCCCTACTCGCATTGCCAAGGCTGATATCTCTAAAGGGTTGAGTTATGCAACCCTAATTTTTTTGGTCTGTTTTATAATACATAATCCAAGCTTAGAAAGGTATAGTGAACTGTGGCTTTGTGTTTGTGTCTGTGTTGTGTCCACGCTCTGTTCCCCAGAAACAAATACCTGCTGGACAGAGCCCATAACTTTATTAAGAGGACAGCAGGAGTGGAACTCCAGGATCGTTCCATCCATCACTGGATACATAATAGTTTTCCCAGGATCCCAGAGTCCTGCGGGATTCGTGCTCTGGTCTATCTGTATTTCTGCCAGGGCCCACCCCCCACCATGTGTAGATCAGGGCTCACAGAGAAACGAGCCAAGTGTCCATCGGGCCTGGGGTTACTAGGTCACGGTGACCCTTGACCCCAGGTAACTGACCCCTGGGCTGGAACAGAGCAGTGGAAGATCCAGGCAGAGACAGACACTTCAGTTCCTGTCTTCAAGACTGAAAGGTCTGTCACATTCTGGCCCCTGTATCCCTGGTGTATGTATTGTACACCAATATCAATACAACACACCGTACCTGGTCTATATGGCAGCTCTGTAGGAATAGAAGAATATATCCAGCCATTTTCTAACCACTGGGAGTCTATGCCGGCAAGCAATGGGTGCAAGGCAGGGTACACCCTGGATGGGACACCAGTCCATCACAGAGCAGACATCAAACATAGACAGAAGAAGCCCACACAAACACATGGAGAACATACAAACTCCACACAGAAAGCACCCCAGGTCTGTAATTGAACCCAGGGCCCCTGCACTACAAAGACGCAATGCTGGATGCTCTGCCCAGATGCAGCTCTCAGAATCTATACACTTCATATATATATATACTTTAACCAGGTACAAATGCTGCTTTACCTGCCATGAGACACAGGACTGCAGACAGTGAGTTAAAGCAGAGTACATGATTCGTACACGAGGCAAGTCTGCTTGCTGATGGCAATATTGCAGTGGGGATCGCAGATCAGCAGCGAGTCCGTGACAGAAGATGCACCACAGTCACCCCCTGCCCCCTCTCCTGCCCCCCTCTCTCCATCTCCCTGCCCAGCTCTCTTTCCCCCTGCTTGTCATCCCTCTCCAGCCCCTCGCCTCGCTGCCTCGCTCCGGCTCCCTCTCTCGGCTCTGTGCGCCATGTGCGCGCGTCTCCCTCTCCCCTCTGATGAATCACCTTCCCCTCCCGGTGAACTCAGCTCGTAATCCAGGGGAAGCTGGAAGTGCCCATCGATCAGTGTCGCCCTCAGCCCCAGAGCCTCGCACAACACGCCAACAGCACGCCTGCACCGTGTGCGCTCACATGTGCGCTTGTGTGTGTGCCTGTGTGTGTGGAGGGGGGGATAAGGCGCTGTGCAGTATGTACATGTGTTCCCGTATGCTTTTGCTCGGTTTTGTGTCGTCGTGTGTGTGTGTGTGGCACCTCTAATCAATCAATACAGTGTGGATCAGCGGCTGGGGCTCTGGACTTGTAATTCCAAGGTTGCAAGATCAAATCCTAGCTGAGCCGCTGCTGTTGCACCCTTGAGGAAGGTACTTCACCCGATTGGCTCCAGTAAAATACCCAGCTGTAGAAATGGATGCGAATGTGAATCTCTTTGGACAAACCCAACAGCCAAACTAATTAGCAACAATACAGGGATTTTGGTAGATGTACCATGGAGGCACAATAGTAGAAAACAGGTTATTCTAGTTTGCTACATTGAGCAATCCATGAAAAATAACCAGGCACTGTTTCACCTGGGGTGATAGGAAAACAAATTCCTGTATATTACAACACTACTATATATACCTGAACTCCAGGTAATTGATCTCTTGCTTCATCTTATTGTCTCATGCATTCGAAATGTAGTGTGTGTTGTTCCTTCCACACCACAGTGGACTAACACTGTGTGAGGCGGCTCTGTTACAGGTGACCAGGCCTCCGGGCCTGTGGCCTTCACACCAGCCTCTTCCTGAACTGTCCAGGCTGAGGGCTGTTGGGCACGTGTCAGGGATGGCTGGTGAGATGTCTCACATTGCTGTATCCCCTCTCTTTACTCTAAAGATCCAGGTCAGGGGGAGCTAGAGCCTATCTTGGCAAGCAACAGGCACAAGGTGGCTGGATGGGCATCCCCTCAGGACCTCAGGTTTAGGTCTCATCCGAAGGACAGCACGTTTTTACAGAATATTGTAAATTCCCATATGTCCCATACACCCTGGGATGGCAGTTCATAACAGGTCACACAACCACAGACACACCCACACCAGGGCCAGTTCTCTCTGAATGTCTGTGGGCTGTGGGAGGAAACCAGAAGAAACTCATATGTGTACACAAGGAGAACATGCAAACTCCACACAGACAATGCCCCAGAAATTCAACCCAGGGCCCCAGCGCTGACAACTCTGCTGCTCTTGCCCGATCTATAATGAAATATAATTCATTAAGATTTGCTGAATTCAAGGGGCAGGGCTTCCTTCACTGTTCTCTGCTGGGAACAAGCTCAGAACTGCTTCAGATCATGTCATTGAAGAGATGTCCTCTGCATGTCATGTCCTCTCCACCCTGAAGCTGACTCTCACGCCCCCTTCCTGGTGACAGTCGGAATTGCACCACCAGCAACTGCTTGCAGGCCATGAAACAACACTTTCCACAATATCAGTTGCTACCTCCTACACCCCACATTAAAACTTAATGAAAATACTTCTTGCATTTTAGGACCAAAAATAGGAAGCTCCACTTTACGCAAAGGGTGGTGGGAGTATGAAGCAAGCTGTCTTCCTGTGTTGTAGAACTTGAACCCCTGGGGTCTTTCAAGAAGCAGCTATATGAGATGTATATGAAGACACTGGACACCAAGCAGGGAGAACAGGCTGAATGGTCTCTCCACTAGTTCATCACCATTCTACCTGTTCCATTATTCGTACCACCACCTGTAGCAGCTAATCGCCGAAGACGCAGGGCAGCAGGGCACGGCTGCACATAGGAACAGAGATATTCACAATCCGTGCCAGGGCTGGGTTTGGGACCTGGAGAGCTACAGCTCCGCGGGACATGGAAGGAGCACAAGCCCTTCCACATCGAAACGAATTCATGGCAACTAGGTTAATTGTGGATTCCATTAAGTCATTAAAACGAGCTCTGAATGGAAACCAAAGGGCACTGCAGCTGCCCAGGGCCAGGGTGTGTGCAGGTTAGGGAGTGGTCTGGCCAGTGCAAACTCATTCTACTGCACCAGATCCACCACTACAGGGGTACCAGCAGTGAGGCACTCTCTTCTGCACACGGGGACCCCGGTTCAGATCACTCCTGCGATCAGCTTTGTTTTTTCACCGGTCTGAAGTCTACTGGCACCTCCACCCAGGTTGTGAGGAGGGAACCGGGGAGGGGACCTGACTCAGGTATTTGGGATCCCTAGAGGAATTTACAAAGTCAGTTCTTCAGAACCAGCAGCTAAACACAAACCAGGGGACACATGTGTAGACGAAAAGGAAGTGCTTTTAAAATTGCAGACAGGCGGTAAGTCTGCAGACAAAGGGTTGTAGGAACGTGGAACAGGCTGCCCAGCCATTTTGCTGTGAGATAATACTGTGACCACTTTCAAGATCATGAGATTATTCCAAATAATGAGGCTGCATGAGATCCTCAAATCAATTAGCTACTAAACCCCAAATGAGCTAGATGTGGCAAGTGGTTTTCTTCTTTTTATATATTCTTATTGTATATTGCTCCATTGCAGCACTGTGGCCCTGGGTTCAGTTCTAGATCTGGGGTGCTGTCTGTGTGGAGTTTGCATGTTCTCCCCTGTGGGTTTCCTTTGGGTGCTTCAGTTTTCTCCCACAGTCCAAAGACATGGCTTCTTGGAAAACTGGCCCTGGTGTGTGTGTGTGTGTGTGTGTGTGTGTGTGTGTGTGTGTGTGTGTGTGTGTGTGTGTGTGTGTGTGTGTGTGTGTGTGTGTGTGTGTGTGTGTGTGTGTGTGTGTGTGTGTCTGTCCTGTGATGGACTGGGGTCCTGTCCAGGGTGTATCCAGCCTTGCGCTAGGATAGACTCCAGAACCCAGCCATGATCCTGAACTGGAAGAAGTGGTTAGAAAGTGGCTGGATGGGCGTATACCTGATGACAGCACGCGGCCCGTTCCTTGAGCGACTCGATTAGAAACAGGTCCACAACCTGCCAGCTGGGTCAGCTGCACCAGACTCCTGGGGACGTGCACCAGTGTGTCAGACCGGTCTCCTTCTCTGGGTGTCAGGAAGGGGTGGGAGGTGACAAGGCCGGCGGGGCTGAACCGGAGACGCCCAGTGACGCCCAGTGGGTGTCCGTCTGTGAAGTGCAGGATTCCAGGTTGTCCCTCGGAGAACGGCGGAAGCACTGCTCCCCCGGGAATGCTGGGTGGGGTCTCTTTCCGTTGTTGCCAACGAGTTGTCTGTGTGAAGTCAAGGGCATGAAGGACACACAACGAGGAGGGCATGTTGGTGAATTGGAGAGAGTGTTGGACATTCGGGAGCCCTGGGGTGTGATTAAGACCACGCTAGCTCACAGAATAAATAACATGAATCGATTTTTACCATTTATTACCATTTAATACTTTTTATAAAGCTGACTTTTAATTGTAGAAACCACTGTAAAGAGATAAAGGGCAAAATTACGTCTGCACTGCATTTCTCAATAATTAAATTGTCTGCATAAGACTTAATGTAGGTCTTCTGCATGCGAGGACCGCTTGTTTTGCTAGTACCTGTGTCCCTATCCGTGTCGGTGTCGGCCGTCGTGGGATCTGACTGTGTGGAAATCTGATTTTTAAAATCACTGCAAAGTGTCCCCATGGCTCCCCCTGGTGTTGCTTTTGTATCCTCCTTGATCAAATCCCCTCCACACAGGAGGACCGTCCGATCAGAAGCGAACGACAGGCCCTCCTTCAGGCTCCTCTGGCTAAGGGCACCTCACCTCCGCACTGGCGCCCTCTGGTGTTTGACAGAGAAACCGCAGCCAGAAAAGCTGGGAGTTTCTGCTGTCAGTGGTGCAGTGGGATCCAACTTAAAGCACAGGTAGAAACTCGGCAGGTAAGCCAATCCCTAAAGAGTCAAGCCAGTAGCACGAAAAGGAACGAGAGGATGGTGTTTTTGCCAATGCTAATTCATAGCCCTGACATTTTAAAATGAACATTTTAAAGCAGCCACCAGCTGTATCACCCTGCAACTTACAACTTGCAGCCCACTGCAATTCAGCAGGTGTGAGCCTGGTCAGTACCTGGATGGGAGACCTCCTGGGAGAAACTAAGGCTGCTGCTGGAAGAGTTGTTAGTGGGGCCAGCAGGAGGCGCTCACCCTGCAGTCTGTGTGGGTCCTAATGCCCCAGTATAGTGATGGGGGACACTATACTGTAAAAAGGAGAAGTCCTTTAAATGAGACATAAAACTGAGGTCCTGACTCTCTGTGGTCATTAAACATTACCAGGAAGTTTCTTGAAAAGAGAAAGTAAAGGTGTTGCTAAGGTGTCATGGCCAGATTTCCCATGGCCTCCTAATAATCCCCATCTGTGAACTGGCTTCATCAGTCTGTTCTCCTCCCCACTGATCGCTGGTGTGTGGTGAGCGTTCTGGCGCACTATGGCTGCCGTCGCATCATCCAGGTGGGGCTGCACACTGGTGGTGGTGGAGGGGAGTCCCCAGTACCTGTACAGCTTTTTAGTGGAGTGTCCAGAATAGTGCTATATCAGTATAAGGAATTCTTAATGAACATTGCTCATCCAGTTTGTCTCAGCCCCAAGCCCCCCCTGCGTGAGCGTCTGTGTCAGCCCCCCCGGATGCTGCACTGTTTGCTTTAGTGTCACTTTCCCAGCCCCCCTCCCCCCGGGTCGCCCTGACCTCTGAAAGCCTCACCCTGATGCCAGACGCTTTATAGGGGGCAATTCAGCTCCTGCTTTAGTCTCAGGAATGGGGCCCTTGGAATCAAGTGCAATAAAAGAGTGAGGCTACAGAGAGCAGAAGGAAGGAGGAGAATAGAAAAGAGTCTGGAGAGCCATAAAAGACCCAGATGAAATGACCCTCACCCAGACCCACAGCACACACTTCCTGCTGCTCACACTTGGGCCGGGCTCCCTGCTGATCCTCATTCGGCTTTTATTTCCACTTTCGGACTCGCTCCGCCAGAGGCTTCACCCAGAGCTCAACTGCACAGGGGAAGCAAAAATGTGGCGGTCTTTTTTTTTAAAAAAAACAAACCAACGGATCTCCAAATCTGGGGCGTCCCCTCGTGGGGGCGTCTTCATGTTCCTGGGGATTGGCTCCGTCTGTGGGAACAGCTCTTCAGGTGTGTGCGACGGGAGCGCACGCAGACAGAGACCCACGCCGAGGCACCTCCCTCACCCAGGCCCTGTTACACCCCCCGGGCCTCACGCAAACACTCAAGTCCCAGGCTTGGCAGGGAGCACACAGGCCTCAGCCTCGCTCTTCAGGGCGACAGAAAGAGGATTTTGGTTTTTTTTTCTTTTGTTTTTTGTCCTAAACATTTTTACTTCTGTATGCTGTCCTTTCTTTTTTTTGCTTTTCCCTTTTCTTTTCAGCGTGGAGGATGATCTGGTCTGTCCAGCGTGGTCAGGGAAAAGTGATTTACAGCCCTCCCCTGTGAAAGGGTTGCAGCCCTGGGGGGAGAGAGAGAGAGAAAGGAGAGTTTCGCGGAGGGAGAGAAAGAGGGGCTGAGGATGGGGAGGACAGGCATGACCCTAGTCTCAAAAAAATCTGCAAACCAGTTTCTGCAAAACTGCAAAAATCAGCAACAAAGTTGCTGACGCCCTGTGACACCTGATGAAAGCCCTGTATTCTTTCAGTGTGATTTAAGTGTAGCTTCTGGTGTGCTGCGTCACAAGTGGTTACGAAACAGTGCACTTCTCTTCTCTGCTCCACAGAGATCAGACAGCCCCTTATCAGCGAGGCATGTGTGCTGTGGGCTGGCCAGGGAAATGGACCTCTGCTATATATAAAACCCAGAGCACAGTAGTGCCCTCTGTAAACAATGGGCTACAAGCCACTGGCTGTAAACAGTGCCCTCTGCTGTTCACACAAAGTAACTGCAGGGAGGGAGGGCTTACGCATACACCTGCAACTGCACACCCACACCCACACCCACTGGGCCCCACACCCACTGGGTTATGCAAATGGCCAAATCGATTGCGTAATTAAGAGCTCGGCAGAAAAGGAGCGAAACTGAAGACCCCCCACAGGTGGGGCGGAAGACGGGCCCTTGGCCCAGTTACTCCAGAAACCAAAAATGAAACCCCACCCAACCCAAGGATCCAGTGAAGCGAATACGAGGCGTTCCAACGGACGCAGGAGCTGCTGCACCAGACGGGAGGGAAGAGCGGCGATTAATCCGTGGCCAGCCCATCCCAGCCCCTCCCGCGGCCTGTCCCCGGCCACGCTGACAGCGCCGGCGCGGGCTGATTTATCGCGGAGTAAGTGGTTTAAGCTGCTCGTCTCACAACAACACCTAAACACATGACAGGCTCACTATAAATAAGCCCGGCGAGTGACTCCCGCGTAATTTACACCTCCGCTATCTCCTAAACTAACATGTTACCAGTCCGCGGCCTATATTTCATTGGCGGGGGGGCTGGACTCCTCGGTGATACTCGGAGGCGTGTCTGTTGGCAGCGAGGCCGCGCGGGGCTCTGCTCTCTGTTCACCAGCTCGAGGATGCTGGGCGTCCCGGGCCTCTTGCTCAGGTGGCAGGTGGCGTGTCCTGAGCGTCGGCGATTCTTTTCGGGGTGGATTAAAAGCAGCGAAGGAAGCCCGGTCAGGAACATGTGGCGTCTGTTTCAGGCCTGAGGGAGCGGGAAGCAGGCTGCCAAGCCGGCCCAGAATAAGATTTCAGCAGCACGTCAGCAGTTTTGCGGCCCAAGATCTCGAGTTACCAGTGTGACAGCATGAGAAAAGCATGGCTGCCCCTTCCCCATGCTAGTGAATCCACCCCCAGCAGGCTGGCACCTCCCAATCCGAACTCGCGATGCCAGTCACATCCTGCATTCTGAGAGCAGGGAGACACACACAGGCAGATGAGCACGAGAGAGAAAGAGAGAGAGAGGGAGCCTTCTGCCCCCGGGGCTGAGCCCAGAACTTAATTTACTGCCTGGCAATTAGTTAAATCACAGATTGCTCCAGCTCGGAGCGAAAAGGAGAAGTATATGTTTCACCTCAAAGGCTCTTTGATGTGTATCTCCTTGGAAAATTAGCTGTGTCCTAAACATGATAAAATATTGCCCCTACCCTCTGAGAGCATAGGAGGTGAAACATCACCAACCGCCTCTGTTCATTCAGAGCCCCTAGGGACAGTTCTGGGGGGGGGGGCTGCCCTTTTTGTCCCAACCTGGAGCGCTGTGCACCCCAAGATGTTGCCTCAGTCAGGTATTGATTGAAACAGTCCTTCAACAGGGGAGAGCAAAAGCTCTCCTGTAGGTGAACTTCGCTCACTCGGTTCAGCGTGAACTCTGACCCCCCCCCCCCCTCACACACACACCACCCCCCCCGCCCACCCCACACGAAGCCGTATCATCCCAGTTCAGCACAGGGCCAGCTGGATAAAGGCCAGATGGCTCATCATTGGTAAGGTGCTCTCAAAGGCAAGCGGTTTCCGAAACCTGGAGACTCTGTAAATGGTTAATGCTAGTGCCGTGCCATCAAAGGGTTCACCTGGTGAGAAAAAAAGAGCTTACCTGCAACTTAAACCCAGAGGGAAGAGGGGGGCCCCACCTGCATGCCTGCGACTGTGTGGGGGAAACGTATTTGAAACACCTGTACGCCCTCTAGTGGTTACTGGCGCGTCGGCGCAAGCAATTCTTCTCCACGCCTGACAGCACTACAAAGCACACTGCTGGAGGACTGATCTTTATCAGTTTGAGAAATACAAATATTTTTTTTTACGATTAATATAATATGTGTTTTTTGTTATTATGTAAGAAGGCAGCAGGCAAGGCGGTGTGGATTCCTGTCGTTAGAGGTTCCTTCTGCAAACTTCCTCTTTTAAGAACTTTATTTTCTACAAATAAATACAGAGTAAATGAAAAAAGAACAGTGTTATATACCGACAATGGTCTGCATGTATATATGCACACATGAAGATGACAAAAAAATCATTTTCTCAGGTTAATGGGATCATGAATCATTTTAAAATCACATGATCCGGGCAGACGCTTGGCCTTGGCCCCGGGTTCCTGGGATCTTGGGCTGAGAGTGTGTGTCATATCCGTGCCGGTGATCCAGGACGGGCTCTTGTGTGCTTCGGAAAAACAGCAGGGCTCCTCTCCCCTTTGAGAGCTACCCCAGGACGTCCGGGAGGCTGGGTGCTCTCATTTGTTTTCCAGCTCATTCCAGAGAGGGAGATGAGAGACGGCTGAGCTCTTTGATGGGGTTGGGGGAGTGACAGGGAAGGGCCCTGACAGATGGTTCCTCTCTCCTGGCCCGCGGGCAGCAGGAGCATGAGAGTGTGTGAGGGTGGTGGGGGGGGGTTGCTCATTTGTGTGGTGTGTGGGGGTGGGGGTGGGGTGGAATTACAGGTGTTTGCCCTAATATTACCTGGGAGAAACTCACACGCCCCCTCCCCCCCCCCCGCCCAATGCAGCTCATGCCGAGGGAACAGCCCTGGGGCAGGAGCTATGGCCAACTCATCACCGAGCTCTTCCGTACCCTGAACATCCTCCCTCTGTGCCTCACAGTGGAGAAGTGGTTGGGGGGTGTCTTACAATGAGGGAACAGCCTTCCCATCTCTGGTTCTTAGACTTCCTGAACAGAGTAGCAGTAAAATCTAAACCCTTGCACCCTCAAAAACCTGCACCCCAACCCACTCTGCCTCTTCTACACCTCCTTTTTGCATTCTCTGAAGACTAGGAACTCGTACCCTGCACCCCCAGACCCTTCCTCTGCTGCTTATTATAAAGAGCTGCAGCTCTTCTGTGTATCTGTACAGCCTCCCTCTGCTGTGAAAGGGCTGTACAGCACAGAGTGCTGGACCTGGGGGTGTTGCACAGCGCAACACCCAGACAGTCCAGTTTCTTTCACAGCAAGCCAGACAGGGTGCAAACAAGTAGAGCAAAGAAATAGGTGTGGTTTGGAAGGAGGAGGTGGCAGGGACGGGGTAGAGGAAAAGGGAGGAGGGTCATATAAAATTAAAATTACATTCTGGCAAAATTTAAAGAAATTAAAATCTTCCCCCGCCCACCACCATCACAACACCATTATCACCATCTACATCACCATCACCAACATCACCACCAGCACTACCATTATCGACATCACTACCATCACCACCACCACCACCGCCACTGTCATCATCACTACCATTATCACCACTGCACACAGCAGTGCTGCACCTGTAAGGGAGAGTGGCATGCAGGTGAGTCAGTGTGTGAGATGTGTGTGTGTGAGGGGTGTGTGCGCGCAGGATTGCCGACTACAGATCTGAGGAACGACCTTGTTGCTCAGATTGAGGATTTCAAAGAGTTAGACAGCAAATACCTTTGTCCATCTGATCGTATTAAATGTGTGAACTTCAAGGCTAGGGAGAAGACCATGGAGATGCTCTTGGCCTGTGTTGTGTGAGTACAGATCCCAGTACCTCGGCACACTGCCTCACTCCCACTCCGTGGGAGCCTCTAATCCAGACTGCCTTCCTAATTCTCAGCTCTAGCCACTGACCCACACTGCCTCTCTCCCTATCCCTGTGAGTTTCTTACTCTCGTGTTCCACACTCCTCCCTCCCACTCGCTCAGCTCTAATTACTAGTCAACTCTATGCTCTCAGACATAGATTTCCAGTCCAATTTGAATTTACTACAATTTCTGGCAACTCACCAGGTTATTATGCACTGCGTATGTAGGTTATTAGTATTTTGTAATTAAGTAGTATATCATTGAATCAACATAAAACAAAAACGTTACTACTGAAAATATTAGACGTGAAAAAAACGAATCGGCATATACAATGTAGTCGATCTAAAAGTAGGTTTCTTAAAAAAAAGTACATTAAAATGAAACGTGTGTAGTTCTGATTATTGTCACAGCGCCCAGAGTATTTCAAAGCGCTATGCTGCCCCCGTGTGGTGTCAGGCGGGATTGAGGTAAAGGCAGGAGAGCTGTATTTCGGAAGTGCTCGCCCCGGGCCCGGTGAAAGCGCGCTCACAGCCCGGTGTGACCTTAATAAGCACAAGCCGCGACAAGACCGGCAAAGCCGACTTCAAAAATGCTCATGACACAGGAGCAGGGCGGGGAGGATAAGGGGTGTTCCATCTCCTTTGTTCTGCCTTTGGCAAGAGGGAAAATACGTGTTAGTTGTGAATTAATCAACTTGATTACTTGGGTCAACAACCAAACGCGATTTTTTTGGGTATTGCCGGATTATGTTGTAGCTGTGCGAAAAAAAACCCGTTACATGAAACTGAGCACCTCAAAATAAAAACGGCCAGTTTGTCTGCATTTCACGCAACACTACACATATACACAATCCCTGTGTAGAAACAGCGGTCCACCGCGGTCGCGTCTGCGTCAGGCCCTGCAGGCTGCACGCTTGGCGTTGCGCCGCAGACTCCGTGGGCGCGCAGTCTCACAACTAGAACGCGCGTGCGCAACAGCTGGGTCCACTTCTCGGGCGCGGCTGTGGCGGAGATCCACGCCGACTCGCGCACACCTGCACGCAAGCCCGCAGGCACCAGCCTGTACACGAGCGCGCGCAGGCACGCACTCGCACAGTCCCCCGCCACGGCTCACTGGCCGCTATTCATCAACATCGCGGCGGCTGCGGGTTATTAATTGATGTAATTAACACACTCCGCATGTTCGCCAAACTTAATTGGGATGCAGATTTAAGGGCCTGATTTACATACGTGTTCGCGGTGCCGAGAAAGGAACAGGCAGTTTCTGTTTCTCCGCCGGCTTGAGCGCTGAGGTCTTCGCATCCTATCACAAGACACGTATACTGTTTAAAACGTTAAATAGCAACCGCGAAACAAGAGGACTGAGCTTATTAGACGAAAACAGATAAATCCACAATTGTAATATTTATATCATTTCATTACAATTGTGTTCCCTCCATATCTGTTTTCGCTACGTGAGCAGAATTTGAATGTTTTTTGCACTCAATACCTTTAAAGCATATGAATATACATTAAAATAACTGAATCCTTTAATTGCCTTTGTCAAAGTGATAGATACGTTTGCATCACCATCTTATTTGATTACCTACGTCTTGTGCTGTCAGCTGGTTTAATGCCTGAAGTAATTGAGTGAGCCTTTGCGTGATCGTTGCTTTTTGTACATTTATGCAGGCGTTTTATCCACATTTGGGGAAAAATAGTTCGTGACTTTGATCAAGAAGAACACTAGAAGTGGCAGTTCCTCTGCCTGTCACTAGGGGGGCGACTCTCCTGCCTCAGGGCCGCTGTGTGTCTGTCAGATTACCGCGGCTGAATTTCTTTACTCAGTCTGAATGCGGAACCTCTGTGCTCTGCGAGCGCACAGCCTGTACCCTGATCTCATCAGACACTGTAAAGAACGCAGGCCGCTGTGGGACCAGCAGGGGGCGCTCCTCCCTCTGCAGCAGGATTTCCGGACCAGGGTGCCAGTGTGATGACTGGGGGCTGTAAGTGGACGAGTCATCCTTTCTGTGGTGTATTCGGCTCAGGTCCTGGGCCATGAAAACCCCTGTTAATCCCAGTGTACTGGATAAACTCCAGTCAGTTTAAACTTCCGCTGGATCCCCGTGGGGCAGCAGTGTCTCTCTCCTGCCCTGAGCTGCCCGCAGTGGGGCTCTCACTCCAGCGGGAGAAGACATCGAAGAACATATTAATAACCGCATTAACGCGAGGAATCCGACTCCAGCGGTTTTCAGTTCCGTGGTATTTCCAGATTGCCAGTGAGCCCTAAGGTGTCCTACTGTAACTTTAAGGAGCTGAAAAAAGTCCCATTTAAATAAAGCAAGTAATTAGCTTAGTGATTAAGTATACCCGAGCCTTACCCGGAGCACAAATGTGAGGACAGTGGTACCCCGAAATCCCAGTTTGGTATCGTCATTTAACTTCATTAACCCCAAACCGATAGGTCTAACAGGCTGACTTTCCTTCTCAAGTCCGGGGGGACTGCTGATGTCACAAGGACCTGTCAGTCCTGCTGGACAGCAGCTCCCCATGCGCAGCACGTCTGGGGGGCTTCATTCTGCAACACCTTCAAAGCAGAAACAATCGTTAGAGTGGTCTAATCATGCCGATAATTAGTGCGAGTGGGTCATTAAGGCCTGTACAAAAAAGAACTGAAAATAAATTAACTTCCATCAGGGCTGAGATTGGCATCCCGTTACACAATTAAAGGCCGTTTCATAGAATGTCAGCCCCCCCCCCCAGCGCGAGGGACCTCGAGATGCTGGTCCACGCGGAGCGAGGAGCGCAGGGAGCGTGTCTCCGCGAGTTCGCACACCTGGGGGCGCTGCGCGAACTCCAAGGAGCCATTCTCACATACAGAGCTGCTCACTCGCTCCCTCTGGTGGACACTGGTGATGTGGCTGTGCTCCCACTGCCAGCGGGGAGAAATAGAGACAGCGGTGCACTTCCTACTGCACTGTGACAGATACTCTGGGATTAGAGAAACATCCTTCCCTAAATTTACCAAAATAATCACAGAATTCCCGCACCTGCCAGAATCACAACAACTCCCAATCCTTCTGGGAACTCAGTTGAACTGGCAGCCCAGCATGTGATCTCCTGTCACAGCCTGAGGAACAGTGAGCCTGTCTCCCAATAATGCTCCATATATTTGTATGTCAATGTACGATGTACGCTGTTTCTATATTGTAAATGTCTGTAGATTTTATGTTAATTGTATTTGTATGGCTTTGGCAACACTGATGTACTCATTGGTCATGCCAGTAAAGCATGGTGAATTGATTTGATGTTACTGCCCTTGTGTGCGCACAACAGCCCGCCTAAGACGAGCCGGTTTCATGTGTAAGCGGCCCCTAGGTTGATTTCTTCTGTAAACCGATATATCTAATCGCTAATGGTGTCAACATCATGGGAACCACCGCTGTATAACTAACATACTGTACGCCGGGATTGTATTAGATTGAGGATCAAGGGCGGTATTTTAGAGCTGGGAGCCCCAACAACAGACCGAGACAGAGTTTCGCCTCCTGAAAACGTGTCTCCGGAGGGCAGGGGCAGTCCAGTGTTTACTGTTAGCCGCACGACCGCACGAGTGTTACTGAACGGCTTCAACCGCTCAGCGGAGTCACCGGGCTACGTGTCCTCCCGGCACTCTCCGGGCGTGCTCGCCGCTGACGTACCGACATCAGGAGCCCCTTTGCCCTAGGGGGCGCCAGGGAAGGACCGCGGCAGCTCCTGAGATCAGTCTTTCCGGTTGGATTTGAAAGCCCTCGCCAGCTCATTAAATCACTCTGAGTTTGTGTCTTGTTTTTTTTGTGTAGCTTAGATCTAGTGCAGCTGGAAGTCTGAATGAGCTGCTGCTACTGGGAGAATAAAATGCATCGTGAAAATGTTTTTTTTTTTCAGCAGTGTTTTTTAAAACACGGGAGCCGATCGGGTTGGCCTTTGACCCGTACTGTGGGTGCCCTCGCGGGCGCAGGAGGGAGAAGGTCTCCGCTAATGAGGCACTCGGTGCTTCCGAGAGGGTGGGCCCAGAGAGCAGCGGGGGGGGCTGGAATAAAGCCCGCCTGCCATTTTCGAAGAGAAACCAGAAACAGTAGGTGCCTGGAATTTAATAAAGGCAGCGGGCCGGAGTCTAGCGGGGCAGTAAAGACGCCCCGGCGCTTCACCCTGTCGTTTCCTGTCGCTGCCTCTGTTCCCTCGCGCAGATAGGAAACAGATGAGGGCGAGCGGGGCCCGGCTGCCCTCCCCGCCACGTGCGGTTGCCAGGACAACACATCTGCCTCGCGTTACAGCTGGCAGTGCGGCTTCTGCTCGGACACTTAGTGCTGACGAGATCTTCGTCTTTCCGAGAGGAGAGCGTACCGGGGCCGATTCTTGCCTCATTTCCACTGTGTTCCTCGAGGGTTTGCTGCATTTTAATACTATAATTGACTCTGCTCTAGCGTGCCTTCATAGACATTGTCAACACTGCACGTGTCTCTGGGTCAAACCATCACCGTGCCTTCACACTGCACTCTACACAGAAGCCTGCTTTTGCTACTGAACACCAGAATAAACGTCTCATGAGGACTGTTAACATCTTCGTAGAGTTCAGATGCCCTTAAATAAACGTTTTATTAAAGCTATGCTGTGCTCTGAGTAATATCCCATATAACATTTCCGGTTGTTTTTGACATTGGAGCCGTTTCCCTTTTGCAAGGAAAAGATATCCCGAAGCGCCGGAACGGAAGACTTCGACACAGACCCACGCAAAGCGACATTACGCAGCTCGAACTTGAAGCTCGACAGAGTCCTGAAAACCGGGTGGCGACGAACCCCGCTCCCCAGAGGGCAAATCTGGAAACAACTCGTGCACTTTACTTCATTTTGTAACGTGTACTATAGTATGCCCAGCCGGCGTGGAAAACGAGTTTGTTGTCACCGCCCACTGCCTCCAGCGCTCTTCCCGGTGGGTTTCCAGCTCTCCGTGTCCGAATCGCCCGTTCCAGTTCGGGGTTCGGAGGGCGCCGCAGCCTATCCCGGCGTGAAGCAGGCGCAGGGACCACCCTGAGCAGGACTTCAGTCCACAGCAGGGCACAGACACGCGCACTCACACCGGGGCCAATTGTCCCAGGAGCCAGTTAACCCACCAGCGTGTCTTCGGACTACGGGATGAAGCCGGGGCACCTGGAAGAAACCCACGCGAACTCAGGGGGAACATGCAAACTCCACACAGACAGCACCCCCGGTCCGGAAGTGAACCCAGGGGCCCCAGCGCTGCGCCACCGTGCCGCCTTCAACACAGTTTTAAAAATGAATTTTAAAAGCGTGTGATACAGTTACTCACGGCACCAGCCCGTTTGAATAATCTGAGATGCTCGTGTTTCACACACTACCGCAACTGACACCAGCAGGTGTTGGGAACACGAGATGTTTGTGTAACACAGCCCTTGCACCACGTACACGAGGAGACCGCGTTTTTGGCCCTGACCGAACAGGCGCTGTGGGCGAGCCGGCGATTTAAGGAGCACAGTGGGTCTGTCCGTGCGAGTCCCCCCCATGTCAGTCATCCGCCCCGGCGGTCTGTGGAGCCGGGTGCGTGTTCTCCCCTGGTGTGACCGGATTAGCGGCCCCGCTCTGCAGGAGGCGGAATCGAAACTCTACTCCGGGGCTTAGCGTGCTTTTTCAAGTGCGGGGCGCCAGGAAGTCGCCCCTCGTAAAACAGAGAAACAGTGTCCGAGGCGATCCGCTGCGGTTGCCCGGGTCTGGGGAGCTGTCACGCAGGACTGGGGGGGTGGAAGCGTGAGGGGATCGCTGGGGGTACCCCGGTAGTGTCTGAGGGGGTGGTGTGAGTGGGTTGGGGGAGGAGGAGTACTCTAGCGGCTCGCTCAAATTTGGAGTGTCTTCAGAAGCTGAGCGGGACTCTCAGTGTTTTGAGCGTGATTGAATTAGTTCGCTTAACTAATTGATTTCCAGATTCCCTTATCTCTTAGTTGCGTAGCTGTTCTGCGTCTTTGTTCCGGGAGCAGAGTGCCCCGTTAGTTGTCGTGGGGCAGCACGTGTGTGTAACCTCACAGCACAGCCTCTCCGGAGCTAATGGTACCCCGAGCTGTAACTGGTTTGTACGCGTAGTTCAGACACACACACAAATAAATAATTGGGGTTATAAATTTGGAAGCGGCGTTCCTCGGAGCAATTTACTTAACCCCAGTGTTGTAAATAAAGACCACCGTAATTGCTTTCCAGTTTTGGACTCTACGACTGCGGCGGACTAATTGGTGTCTGAGTGAAATAGATCTGTTTCCCCCCAGAGTTACGCCTCCGTTCGGCGAGGCCTGCACCGAGAGAGCGAAGGCGGCGTTTCACCGCCGCTTCCGTGTGTCCTACTGTTAAACCAAGGAGCCTTCACCAGATTCATAAGAGGGATATGGCATAAATCTCGTTGGTTTCGAGCCGATACTGCAACAGCGTGCGGTTTAAAAATCCTCCGAGAAAAGACTACAGCAAAACTAGCTCTAGGAAACATAATAATAAAGAAATATAGAGTTTATTCACTCTCCTCCACAGATTCCCAGCCACTGAAGTATACAGGTATTACTTTCATATGATCATCACGTCTTCTCTACGTGTCAGTGGTTCCTCTCTTATCCCACCTCCCCTCGGCCGATCCGCTGCTCATTTCTCCCCCGAGGCGTCTCGCCACCCCCTCCAGGCAGATACACGGAGGAAGAGGAGCGAAGCAGAAACGGAGGGGAGGCGATATCGTGTCCGTCAAGCATGGAATCTCATTGTCTGCGGCGCGTGGGAGAAGCCAGGCAATTCCGAATCGGCCGCGAGCCGCACACCCCCTCGCGCAAAACGACAAAACACGTGACCTCCCGGTTCTACTCTCCTCTTAACTTTTTTTTTTACTTGGTCTGTTTGGCCGCAGTGCTGTGGCTGCATGAAGCATACCGCGCCTGGCCCTTTAAGATTCCCGTACAGGATTCACAGTTCAGGCCCAGACACGATGAGGCAAGACCCACAGCTCCCAAATTTGCAACCAGTGGAGTAACTCGGAAAAGACCTTGCCGTCTTCAACGAGGAGCGATTTGTGACGATGTGGTCGTGATAAAGCCCTTATCGATCAGGCGCCCTAAGGGTTGCATGAACAGTACAGCTCCTACATACAGCAGGTGTTCTGCACCAGCCCCAGCACACAGCATGTCAGAGAGGGGACTGAGAGATACTGTAGCTCTACCAGTTGAATTAAAGGAGGAGTTTAGAGAGGCCAGACTGCACCAGCACCAGTGGAGTTTAGCCAGGACACAAGAGTTAACAGCCCCAATCTTTCAGTCATTGCAGTGGGATCTTTCATGACCAGGCAATCGTGACCAGTGTTTAAAATCCTATACTCGAGAGGGCATCTCCAACAGCACAGCGCCCCCAGTCACCATACTGGGACACTGGTTTGGATTTCTGATCCAGAGGGAGGAGCCAGCAGTACTTACAGCAGCAAAATGGTGTTCCTTAGAGGTATCCCATCCCAGTACTGCCAGTACAGTGCTTAGATCTGAGATCCTGTTACATCTGGTAAAAATACTTTTAACACAGAGCCCATAATCAAAACTAGCATGGAAATGGTCTGCACAAGCAGTTACCAAATCTCCTGACAACACAGAGGCCTGCTGAAACAGGAGCTGAGCCCAGAGAAGAGCCCCTCAGCCAGCTGGTCCTGAAGCTCACTGACAGCACTGCTAGAGCAACACCCATCAGAGTGAACAGATCACACAGCAAGATCTCACCCACAACACAACACACTGAACAACACTGTCTCACACACAACACAACACACTGAACAACACTGTCTCACACACTGGGACACACACAGACACAACACACACTGAACAACACTGTCTCACACACAACACAACACACTGAACAACACTATCTCACACACAACACATACTGAACAACACTATCTCACCCACTGGGACACACACACAACACACACTGAACAACACTATCTCACCCACTGGGACACACACAACACACACTGAACAACACTATCTCACCCACTGGGACACACACACAACACACACTGAACAACACTATCTCACCCACTGGGACACACACACAACACACACTGAACAACACTATCTCACCCACTGGGACACACACACAACACAACACATACTGAACAACACCATCTCACCCACTGGGATACACAACACAACACACACTGAGCAACACTATCTCACCCACTGGGACACACAACACAACACAACACACACTGAATAACACTATCTCACCCACTGGGACACACACAACACACACTGAACAATACTATCTCACCCACTGGGACACACACACAACACACACTGAACAACACTGTCTCACCCACTGGGACACACACAACACACACTGAACAACACTGTCTCACCCACTGAGACACACACAGACACAACACACACTGAACAACACTGTCTCACCCACTGGGACACGCACACACAACACACTGGGTTGAGGGACAACACAGCACGCGAAGCAAAGAGAAACAGACTCTGATGAACTACAGGCTCAGTGACCACAGCCTGGACGTAGACACTGGACACAGACAGACCTGGCTGTACAGAGAGGACAGGCTCAGTGACCACAGTCTGGACATAGAAACTGGACACAGACAGACCTGACTGTAAAGAGAGGACAGGCTCAGTGACCACAGACTGGACATAGAAACTGGACACAGGCAGACCTGGCTGTACAGAGAGGACAGGCTCAGTGACCACAGCCTGGACATAGACACTGGACACAGAGTGACCTGGCTGCCCAGAGAGGACAGCCTGTGCTCCCACTGACAGCGGGGAGAAACAGAGACAGAGGTGCACTTTCTACTGCACTGTGATAAATACTCTGGGATTAGAAAAACATTCTTCCCCAAAATAAAAAATATGAAAACCGAATACTAAAATTCTATGAAATATTCACCTGAAGAAGGCTCCACAGCTGAAACGTTGTTTCCTTTCTCTTCTTTTCAGCCAGGAATAAACCCGTTACCTGTTCCTTTGCTATAAAACACAGCCTGCCTTGACCACACTGCTCTGCCTGACTGAGCCCAGCTCATGGCCCAGCTTTCCATTTTCTCAACATCCTAATTACAGCTCAGTCTCTTAACTGCACCATAGGTTAACTGGAAATATGAGATTTGGAAAGATTACACGCAGCAGTTTAAGGAAACCTAACCCTCCAACACATCGAAATACTGAGAACAATCAAAGGGATCAAATTAATCATGGAAATGAGTCCATCCCACAACTCCGGACATGCAGGGTCTGCAGGGTGTCCAGTCCTGGTCCTGGGGGGTCAGTGTGTCTGTAGGGTGTCCAGTCCTGGGGGGGTCAGTGTGTCTGCAGGGTGTCCAGTCCTGGTCCTGGGGGGGGTCAGTGTGTCTGCAGGGTGTCCAGTCCTGGTCCTGGTGAGTCAGTGTGTCTGCAGGGTGTCCAGTTCTGGTCCTGGGGGGTCAGTGTGTCTGCGGGGTGTCCAGTCCTGGTCCTGGGGGGGGGGGTCAGTGTGTCTGCAGGGTGTCCAGTCCTGGTCCTGGTGAGTCAGTGTGTCTGCAGGGTGTCCAGTTCTGGTCCTGGGGGGTCAGTGTGTCTGCGGGGTGTCCAGTCTTGGTCCTGGGGGGGGGTTCAGGCTCTCTGGGACCAGTATTGGTGACCTCTGAATTAAGGGTTTAAATGCGTTCCCTGAACTCTACCAGGAATAAGACCAAGATGTAAAATGTGTGAGTTCAGGGTTTTAAATTATTCCTTGCTGAAGTCTCATTTCAGAATAAATGTATATATATATAATTATAAATATGTATGTGTGTGAAGTGTTGTGTTATTTATAAATAGAACAAAGGAAATCGTACAGGCACTTCTTTACACAGAGGGTGGTGGGAGTGTGGAACAAGCTGCCCAGCCATGCGGTTGAAACCGATACTTTGCCTTCCGTCCAGAAACAGCAGGATGAGATCCTGGGGTCAACTGACTTCCTAACTACCACGCGGGTTACATGGGAATATCATGCAATGAAAATAATAAATAAATATAAATAATAGGTCTTTCCTCCCGGCGGCTGTCAGGGTGTATAACGCTGCCCTAGGCTAGGACTGTTAGCCCTTCATTTGCTCGTCTATGGACAGCATGTTGCTCCTTTGTACTTTTTGGACAATCAGTCTGTATAAACCTATGCATATTTTGCACATATTTTATTGTTTTTACGGTGACTATGATCATCACATTTTGCACACACCTATAATTATAATAATTATAATAATAATAATTGCTTACACTTATATAGCGCTTTTCTGGACACTCCATTACAGGTAATGGGGACTCCCCTCCACCACCACCAATGTGCAGCATCCACCTTTGTATTTATTTATTTTTTATTTATTTATTTTGTTGTCTTTTGTTTTATAACTATTCTAATGTCTGTTTTTGCTTGTCGTGGGCTGGACTGCTGTGGCACATCAATTTCCCTACGGGATTAATAAAGTCTTATCTATCTGTCTAATAATTATTCACATTCATTTGTTTTTTAATTCACCAAGCGCCTGTTTATCACCTTTGTATCGTTGCTACAATTCCTTTTTTTTTTAAAGGGGTAGAAAAGCGAGGGCGCCAGCGGCTGTAGTTTATATCCCGCTGAAGTGAGGCGGGCGGCGGCGGAGGTATCAATTCACCAGCCGGGGGATCCGCGCGGCGCTCTCGCGTTTCCGAAGCGCCCATAAACCCTGCAGCCCAGACAGCACTGGAGAAAGACGGCGCTGAGAGGAAAATAAAAGCGCTCTGCCCTGTCAGGACGGGGAAAAAAATCGCCCAATTTGAGGTGGGGAGATGGGCGCTTCGGGAGGAATAAGGCAGCTGGTGCGGAAGCGCGGCTCGAGGCTCCGGGGAGAGGAGGAGCGGCTCGCGAGCGGCGCGCGGCCTCGGACCCGGACGAGGCCCCGTGAACGGCGTCGCCGCCGGTTGGTCTTACTGTAATTCATGAAATAACGACAGGCGGCCTGAAACGTTGAGGCCATTAGGATTAAACGGAATGAACTCGTATACCGCCTTTCAGTAATGAAAAGGGTCATGAAAGGTCACTTTTACAGGTTCAACATCAACGAGGTCGGGGGTAGAAGCCGACCTTCACCACAAGACGTGCTCGTATTGGTCTTAAAACTTTCTTTGTGTAAAGCATTTAACATAATGGATGAGGCTGGGGTTATGTTGATTCACAGACCTAGTCTGAACAACAGCATTCTGTTTCCTCATCTTTGCTGTATATTCCCTCCTTCTTTGACCTGTTTTCATACACATCTTCCCATCCTATCCCACCTCTGTTTTCATATGATATCCACTCACCAATTCTCTTACACATATATACACGTGTACATTTAGAGCGTACACGTATACAAGTATATACTCTGAGATGAGACGGGGACGAAGTGGTTGGCATTGCGGTCTCACAGAGCTGGGACCCAGGTTCAGTTCCAGACCCCAGGCGCAGTTCCGTCTGTAGTTTGCATGTTCCCCCAGTGGTGGGTTCATTGGCTTAATGGGAAAACTGGCACCGGTGCGAGCGCGTGTGTCTGTGTCTGCGTCTGTGTGTGTGTGCCCTGCGATGGACTGCTGGTGTCCTGCCCAGGGTGTACCCTGCCTTGTGCCCGGTGCTTGCTGGGATAGGCTCGGGCTGCCCCCTGACCCAGAATTGGATGAGGCTGTTTAGAAAAGGGATGGATGAACTGGGCTGCACTGGAAGGTTTATTCTCCCCACAGCGTGGCTTTAATGTTCCTGTAAGACAATTAGGGATTTCACTCTGCTTCAGAAAGCTGTGACTGCCTGTCAGCTTTGCACCACTTACCCACATAACCTAGTCTTTACGCAAGCTTAATGCGTCTGTCCAGTTTGTGTGCGTATGTGCAGCAATATTCTTTTCTCAAGGGGGCGATCATATTATCCTTGATTAAGTGGTTATAATTTTTAGCATTCTTTTTATCTCTTTTCTTTTGACTTCCTCCAGCTAATTTACGGCCCAATTACAGCCCTTGGACAAGCCCAGAATTATGAAGGGACACAAATTACCGGCCTCTTGGAGAGTATTGCGTAATTGAAAAGCCGCGCGGGCGGATCAATAATGAGCTTCCTCCCGCGGGTTACAGCAAGCGTGACACCAGTCTCTGCTGAAATATCGCCCCGGCGAACCCAGGCCCCCCCGAGCGCGTGGGACACCGTCTGGAAGCAGGGGGGTCAAAGGTCATCCGCCAGTGGGGCCCGCCCCCCCCCCGGACCTGCTGGTATATCCCCGTGCGTCTTCTGTTTAAAAACAAACAACCACATGTTCTGGTACTGCCTGCATGTCTCCTGCACTGCTCCCTCTCTGGGGTTTTTTCCAAGTGGTTCTGATCTTTAAAAGGCACTATATAGCATTTCAGAAGAAAAACAACAGATGGGCTGACTGCCTGGATGTTTTTGAGCATTGGATTGTGGGAAACCTGTCCTGACAGAACCCCGTGGGGCTTGGTTTAAAGCCCACCCTACCCCCCTACGCCCTCCCCTCTGCTGCTGGTGGGGGCAGAGCCTTTGGCCTCCAGCCCTCCAGCCTCACAGCCCTGATCAGCCCAGCGCAGGGGTGAACAATCCTGGGTGTCTGCGGGTTCCCATCCGCCCAAGCGGCTCGCTGTTGCCTTGATGGGATCAATACACCAGCTTCTCCCCGCTCCTGTGTCGAAATCGAAGAGCTCGGAGACGTCGGGAAGAGGCAAAGGCGGAAAAGGACTCGGGAAAGGAGGCGCGAAGCGTCACCGCAGGGTTCTCCCCGACAACATCCAGGGAATCGCCAAGCCCGCCATCCCGCTCCTGGCCCGCCGTGGCGGAGTGAAGTGGGCCTCCGGGCTGATCTACGAGGAGACCCGCGGGGTGCTGAAGGTGTTCCTGGACGCGGCGGTCATCCGTAACGGCGTCACCTACACCGAGCACGCCACTGGGAAGACCGTCACCACCACCGACAGGACATGGCCCGCGTCCTGCAGCGCCAGGGTCGCATCCTGTACGGCTTCGGAAGCTAAACAGGAGCGGAGCTTCTCTGCCAGATTGGAGACTGATTTAAGCCCAAAGGCTCTCTCAGCTCTTTAGCCTGAATAGCTCCCTTGGAAAGAGCAACAGGCATTTAATCTGAGGATCCAGGGTTTAAGTCCCTGTTCGGGCAATTGTGTTCCTCCTTGCTCTTTCGGTGCCAGGGCTTTGAAGCTTTGCAGGCTCAGCTCCCCTCCAGGACAAGGACTGGACAGCCCTGCTGCAGACACAGCGTCCCCTCCAGGACAAGGACTGGACAGCCCTGCTGCGAACACAACATCCCCTCCAGGACAAGGACTGGACAGCCCTGCTGCAGACACAGCGTCCCCTCCAGGACCAGGACTGGGCAGCCCTGCTGCAGACACAGCGTCCCCTCCAGGACCGGGACTGGACAGCCCTGCTGCAGACACAGCGTCCCCTCCAAGACCGGGACTGGGCAGCCCTGCTGCAGACACAGCGTCCCCTCCAGGACCAGGACTGGACAGCCCTGCTGCAGACACAGCGTCCCCTCCAGGACCGGGACTGGACAGCCCTGCTGCAGACACAACATCCCCTCCAGGACAAGGACTGGACAGCCCTGCTGCAGACACAGTGTCCTCTCCAGGACCGGGACTGGACAGCCCTGCTGCGGACACAGCGCCCCCTCCAGGCCCGGGACTGGACAGCCCTGCTGCAGACACAGCACCCCCTCCAGAACCAGGACCGGATACCCTTGCCTTAGAGACTGCATCAGTATCAGACTTCAGCCAGCAGCTGTATCACCCTGCAACTCACAACTGGCAGCCCAGTGAAGCTCAGCAGGTGTGAGCCTGGTCAGTACCTGGATGTGAGACTCCTGGGAAAGCCAAAGTTGCTGCTGGAAGAGGTGTTAGTGGGGCCAGCAGGGGGCGCTCACCCTGAGATCTGTGTGGGTCCTAATGCCCCAATATAGTGAGTGTGTCTAGTGTGTCTATACTGTAAAAAGGCGCTGTCCTTCAGATGAGACGTAAAACCGAGGTCCTGACTCTCTGTGGTCTTTAAAAATCTCAGGGCGTTTCTTGAAAAGAGTAGGGGTGTAACCTCAGCGTCCTGGCCAAATTTCCCATCGGCCCTTACCAATCATGGCCTCCTAATAATCCCCCTCTATGAACTGGCTTCATCAATCTGTTCTCCTCCACACTGGTGTGTGGTGAGTGTACTGGTGCACTACGGCTGCCGTCACATCACCCAGGAGTGGTGGTGGAGGGGAGTCCCCATTACACACAGAGAAGTTACAGAAGTGCCCAAGAGTCAATTTAAGGTAAATTTGCTGTGCGAGAATACAGCTCTTTCATGGTAATAATTTAATTTAATAATTGCCTACACTTATAAAGCGCTTTACAGGTAATGGGGACTCCCCTCCACCACCACCAATGTGCAGCATCCACCTGGATGATGCGACGGCAGCCATAGTGCGCCAGAACGCTCACCACACACCAGCTCTCAGTGGGGAGGAGAGCAGAGAGTAATGAAGCCAATTCATAGAGGGGGATTATTAGGAGGCCATGATTGGTTAGGGCCAATGGGAAATTTGGCCAGGATGGTAGGCTGAAGAGTGGCGTTGTTCCTGCTCCTCTCCAGACACAGCCCCCCGGTCCTGATCCAGGAGTGGAGCCGAGAATCACCCTGTGTGCTAAACAGGTGGAAGCATTAGTGAGGATGGGTGAATGTTTGGTGAAGAGGAGACAAATAATTTCCTCTTCTCTCCTATCTTTTCCATCTTCTCCTATCAGAACTTTTATCTTAACTAATCCTGTCCTGTCCTCTATCCCATCCATTTTGTAACCAGTCCAGGGTCGCGGAGGAGCTGGAGCCTCTCCTGGCAAGTAATGAGCACAAGGCAGGGTACAGCCTGGGTCTTTGGACTGTGGGGGGAAACTGGAGCTCCTGGAGGAAACCCACACAAACACAGGGAGGGACATGCAAACTCCACACAGATAGCTCCCCAGATTCAGATTTGAACCCAGGGCTCTGGCCCCGCTAGACAGCAATGCCCCTATCCTTTTCCATCTTATCCTATTTCAACTCATCCTGTCCTATCCCCTCCTATTCTGGTTTGTCCTATTCTACGCTTTCTTAAGTATTGCAAAAACGCACGATGGGTTGGACAACAAAGACATCCTGTGCCCCCCAGCCCACCCCTCATTTACCTCAGGCCTACCTGCCTGACTGTGGCGCAGCGCCTCCCCCCTCCCCCCAGACACCCCCTGCACCCCAGCCTCCTTTCCTCCTTCCTGCCCATAAAAAATTATCCCAGCTCGTGGAGGGCAAACCGTTAGCATTTGCATTTTATTACGGGCGCAGAGATTTAGAGAGAAGGATATATCAGAGCTGAGCAGACAGGATTAGTTAACAATACATTATCTGCCTTTTATGGCAGCTATAACTCTTCCCTGGGCCAGGAGAGAAGGAGGAGAGGAGGGGGGAGGGTAGCAAAGGGAAAAGACAGACCCCAGCCAATCATCTCTTCCCACAAGATAATAACCCCAGCGCCACAGCAGGCTGACTTTTAGAGAGAATTTTCTTTCTCTTTGTTTTAGTCTCATACTTATTCTTGAATCTGTCTTGCTCCTTGACTGAGTGTTTCTCACTTCTCTTATGTCTCTGTTTTTCCATGTCTTTCAGTCTGTATCTGCCCTTCTCTCCTCTCTCACTCTCTCCTGCTCTCTCACCCTCTGTCCTGCTCTGTCTCACTCTCTCCTGCTCTCTCACCCTCTGTCCTGCTCTGTCTCACTCTCTCCTGCTCTCTCACCCTCTGTCCTGCTCTGTCTCACTCTCTGTCCTGCTCTGTCTCACTCTCTCCTGCTCTCTCACCCTCTGTCCTGCTATGTCTCACTCTCTCCTGCTCTGTCTCACTCTCTGTCCTGCTCTGTCTCACTCTCTCCTGCTCTCTCACCCTCTGTCCTGCTCTGTCTCACTCTCTCCTGCTCTCTCACCCTCTGTCCTGCTCTGTCTCACTCTCTGTCCTGCTCTGTCTCACTCTCTCCTACTCTCTCACCCTCTGTCCTGCTATGTCTCACTCTCTCCTGCTCTGTCTCACTCTCTGTCCTGCTCTGTCTCACTCTCTCCTGCTCTCTCACCCTCTGTCCTGCTCTGTCTCACTCTCTCCTGCTCTCTCACCCTCTGTCCTGCTCTGTCTCACTCTCTCCTGCTCTCTCACCCTCTGTCCTGCTCTGTCTCACTCTCTGTCCTGCTCTGTCTCACTCTCTCCTGCTCTCTCACCCTCTGTCCTGCTCTGTCTCACTCTCTCCTGCTCTCTCACCCTCTGTCATGCTCTGTCTCACTCCCTCTCCTCTCTCACCCTCTCCATGTGCAGACTGGAGAATTTCCTCACTGTAGTAAAGGTATTCTGTGGGGGGAGTGTAGATATAGGACAACCTCATTTTCCGACAGATATTTCTTTTGATTTTAAAGCAAACACATGACTCTCCTCCCTTCACTGGCTGTATGGATCGACGGAGTTCCTCTCTGTACCACACAACGATCCCCCCACAATCTCTGCCTTGAGGGATTGAGGGGTCTTTAACTGTGGGCTCAATACCTTTCACTATGATCTCCTCGAAGCCCGGGGCATAGTGAGTGTCCAAGTATTACCGGTGCCTTTAATTATATGTCAGATTCAGAATTCGAACCTGTAGCCTCCCCATTACAAGACTTACTCTAGAGGCCGCCTGACCCCTGTCCTTCCCTCTCATCCTCTCTCCTTCTCTTTCAAAGAGCTTTATTGGGATGGCCGATGAATTACAGTGTTGCCAAAGCAATTACAATTAGCAAGACATTTACAACAAAACATATTATTGAGCGGCTCCCTTCCAGGTCCTGAGGCTGTGTGACCGAGGATCCCGTACTGCGCTGCCTATTTCCCCTCCGCGCGATTGATGGCCCTTCCGGCTCTGGAGGCTGCGGGAATTGTGGGGTGTCTGTCTGATCTAAAACAACCTCCCTCTGCTGCCCTCGGCCTCGTGCTTCCATTCCCCTCTCCTACTCCGCATTCCCTCCTCTGGGCCGGCAGGCAGGGGGAAGGGAAGTCCGACTCAGGTGGCTATGTGCTTTTCAGCCTCTGCCTCTCCTGGTTTCCTGAAGAAGGACTGCGGACTCCAGCGATCAGACTGTGCCCGGGCCCCTGCGGGCTCATCCCCCATCCCGGCACCGGCCGCCCAGCTCAGGAAGGACCACGCCCGGGTGATTTTCAATCACATGGAGCGGGCTGGTTCCTTTTTCACTTGCGTTCGTGCCCACACGCCGGCCTCCGGAGTCCATCCAGGAGCCAGAGGCGCAGTGTACGGTGATGGACAGCTCCAGCATCTCACTGCAGCACCGGCTGCGCGGGCCCGTGCTGCAGGCCCTCAGCCTAGGCGCCGTCGAAACACCCTGAAGGTTTCGAAGGTGACAGAAGGTGGCGTCTTCAAAGCCGTGTTGCGGTTTTAATGCGAAAACCACTGAAACGGTTTATTTTCCTATTTACAGCCCCGGCAAGAAACTGCAGGTACAAAGAGGGAAAGGCGCGTATCTCCTCACAGTGACCTCCCTGGGGTATAATCCCAGCCCACCTTCCCGAACATACGAACGGTTTCATAAATTATGCACGGCTCATATGTGTGCTGTGACATGCAGGGAAGGTGATAAATAATTTATGATTTATCTCAATCTCAACATCAAGGGTGGGGGGGGCGGGGAGTGAAGGTCAGGTTTTTGGGTTGCTGTTTTAATCTGCAGATGTGGGTATTTTCCCACCTGCTAATCCTTCTTTTTCTCGACAATCATTTTCCTGGCCTGGGGTTTGCAAGCAACAGCCCCACCACCATTCCCCCCTCAGATACCTCACATAAAACTGGCATTTTGTAGTAAAAGTGCGATAAAGTGCGGAACACTGCAGCATGATCATGGCAACGCACAGAGAAGTGTGGCAAAGCCCAGCCAGCTCGTGGTGTGGTCAGTTATGGGGATGATAAGGCTGCGCACACACGCTGGTTGAGCTTTCTGATCGGAGGATTATGCCAGAGGAGGTTCAGGCTGTCTCCAGATGTCAGAAGAGCACGGCCAGGCCGCGTGATCAAGGAGAGAAGCTGCCCCCTGCTATAGTCATGCGAATACGTTCAACCAACTCTGTGTCACATCACAAAGCACCCGGAGAGAGCCGAGGCAGGATGCAAGAGTGTGTGTGCACGAATCTGTGTGTTCATGTGAGTGTGTGTGTGCACGAATCTGTGTTTCGTGAGAGTGTGTGTGTGCACGTCTCTGCGTGATCATGTAATTGTGTGTGTGAACGGATATGTGTGAGTGTGTGTGCACGTCTCTGCGTGATCATGTAATTGTGTGTGTGAACGGATATGTGTTTCGTGTGAGTGTGTGTGCACATCTCTGCGTGATCGTGTAAGTGTGTGTGTGTGTGCACGAATCTGTTTCGTGTGAGTGTGTGTGCACATCTCTTGTGCATGCATTTGAGTGTGTGTGCACGGTTCTGTGTATTCATATGTGTGCATGCACATCTCTGTTTAGTCATGTGAGTGTGCACGTCTGTGTGTATTCATATGAGTATGTGTGTGAGTGTGAGTGGTGTATGTTTCTCCACCCCAGTCGCCATAGCGGTGGGCATCTCAGGGCAAGGGAGAGAGAGCAGGAGGTTCTGGGTAGGGGCGCAGGGGCGCAGGGGGGCAGGAGGATGGAAGGAAGGACATGAGGGTCACGGGCCTGCGAGGTGCTGACAGTGATTGAGGCTGCTCCCAGTCCTCTGTGCCAGAGCGGCTCTCCGCAGTCATCTGTTTGTGTTTATGTGCTACAGCAGACTCCGCTCCGCCTGTCGGTCGGGGCCCACTGGAACCAATTTGTGCAGGAGGTTATGCTGCAGCTGCTTGTGCAGAAGCACACACACAAACGCACATACGCCCGCACAGACACATGCGTGTACACACCCCCTAAATTGGATCACTAGGGACCCCATTCACCCCAGATCAAATCAGTTCATGCTGACTCCCTCGGAGATCCTAAATCACTTGAGACGAATGAGAAGACATGGTAGTAGTCCAGAACGAGAAGGCTTGTGTTCCATTATTAATTGCAACATGAGATGTTGCTGACGAGAGGTTAAATTAGCGAGGGAGGGGGGCTGTGGTCAATCACTGGGCACGGGGCACTGGGCACTGAGGCTGTGCCTGTTCTGAACTGGGCTCGGTCTTGGGGTTCAGCCTGCTGCCACTCTGCTTCATCGTCTCTCTATTGCTCATGCCAGCAAACTCCTGTTCTTCTGCCAGTCCGGAACCGTGTCCTGAGCAGGAAGGTCGCAGCCGCTGGGATCCGCGCTCCTGCACATCGGCACTCCGCACTCTTAACGGCCCAGCGTCCCGTTGTTTCTCCCGAGCTCGCCTGTGGTAAGGAAGAAAATATCCCTATCCTCCACCCCCCCCCCCCCAGATAAAAACAAAGCCAGGCCCCTCTGAGAGAATGGCTCCAGCTCTCCTGCACACAGAGCGGTTTTAAAAGCCTGTCTTTTATAACCTCTCCACCCACCCCCCCACCACCGCCACCTCCACCTCCCTGCCCTCCCCTCCAAATCCCTGGCCTGTGGTTAATAAACCGGAGGGCCTGAAATTTACTGGTGACCTTTTGCATTCCATTTGGAGCAGGAGCAGCCTGGAGATCCTCTGCTCCCCTTCCGCAGTGAGTCATCCAGGGAGGGAGACGATTGAGGGGGGGAGCAGGAATGGACAGGGGGGGCAGGAGGCTGGGGTTTGCGTCCAGCTCTCCGGCTGTTAAATGCCCCGCACCCCCCAACCCCCTCCGTCACCTCCCCGGCTCTCCTTGGAATTTGGATCCATTTTGCTCCAGAGAGGGATGGAGAGAGAGTGGAACATGGCGGCTCCGGCAGCCTGGCTTTCTTCTGAGGCATGGAAGCCGTGGAGCTGCGGGTGGGCTTGTCTGTACCGGAAGGGATTAAGGAAGGAGCTCTGCAGTGCCGACGAGTGTTGACTGCTGACAGAGCTCCTCGCCGGCTGCGGGCAAAACTCCAGGCACCACAGGGAGCAGGCTCAAGCACCTCCGCTGTAGGACACGCCCGTGTGTCTCGCAGGGCCAGATGCAGACGCCTTAGCAGGAAGGGTGGCGTCTCACCCACGTGCGGCCTGAGTCTGCACTGGGCTTCTGGTCGAACCTGTCAGGGTTTTGCGAATGTACAGCGAGCTGCAGGTCCGACCGTAACCCAGAGAGCAAGAAATCATCTCGGGTTCCCCGACGGGCACTCTCCAGGTTAGCACGCAGGAGATCCCGGAGACGGAGGCTGACGGTCTGCAAACAAGCCAGCCAACGGCGCTGGGGGTGGAAAAGCCCCATTTCCCGGCACTCGCTGGGAATTTAATTAACCCGGAACAGAGACAGCTGTAAACGGAAACCAGATATCTGCCAACGCTGAGGGGGGAGGGGGGTGTCACCGCTTGGAGCAGCTCGCCAAAGCCTCGGCCAGTTCAGAAACCACAGACAGCGCAGCTCCCATCACATGCTAGCATTGCGCACCCAGTCCCCCGCGCTGACAGGCCAAAGGCTGAATCACATGCAGCTCATTTTCCGAAAGACCTCAATGCAACCTTTCATTAGCCCAAATCAGCCCAAATCAGACGTGACTCTGACTTGCGCTGAACCCAGTGCCCACTGCGGAAACAGCTATTTCTCCATCGGTCTTTCAGTCATGTGGGGTTAAGGGATCAAGAGAACCATGGGACATCTAACCGCACTATGAAGCATGTGCCAGTCTCCCTGAAGCAGCTTTCTGCCAGTCCTGCATTCCCAGTGGGTTTTCCGGAAGGCTGGAAATATCCACACATGAACTGTGGGGTGAATAAGAAGTAACTTGAGCATCCACAAATTAAACTTCTTTACACAAAGGCTGGTGGGAGAGTGCAACAGGTTACCCAACCGTGTTGTTAAAGCCAATACCCTGGAAACAGGACGCTAATGATTAACGACCAAATTACTTAAATGGGCCAAACAGCCTCCTTGTGTCTGTGTCTGTATGTCAATTTACAGGAAGTGCTTGATAGACGTAGGCCTCAGTCGCTAGTCCATCACCGTGACATCCAGATGCCACATCGAACCCAGGACTCTGGTGCCTCTGGCCATAAAAACGCAAGGTCATGGAGGTTTTCACAGGGCCTGTCCTGAGAGCCACGCCTGCCCCAGAACTAGTGACTCAGAGACACATATTGGTTGCATATTGAAAAACTGCTGGCAAGATTAACAAAAATCTCTCTGGTTATGAAAAAACGCTGCATGGGGAAAAAGGATTTATAGGCCCTTGGGGGCCCCAGTAAGAATGCCCACTGAGAGAGGATGGGGGGGGGGCACTGTGTATCTGTGCCAGCCAGGCATCTGTCCTTCCTCCCACGCACCACAATCCAGTTTAATTGAAGCCATCGATCATCGAGAGGTTTGACGAAAATTGATGGGCCTTTCTTCCGAGAGACAGAAAGAGGCAATTTATTGATCTGGCAGCTGTTGCTAATTGCTCAGATGAGCAAGAGAAGAAAACTTCTTTCTGCAGTTAGCCCTTCAGAGTACCAGGCTCCAGGATGGCCAGGAACTCCTCTCTCTCCATCTCTGTTTTCTACATCTTTATCTCTCTATCTGCATGGACAACAAAAAAACAGTGTAAGTGCCGTGCACCTTCTGGATGCAACAGGCATGATTGCCTTCATCGGGCAAGGTGATGAGATCAGGTGTATTATTTCTGTGTCTAGGTATCAACCAAGATAATCAAAATAAAGGATTTCATTAAATACAGGGATCTTAGGCTAAAATGATCTGCGTGGAGTTTGCAAGCTCTCCCTGTGTTCAGGTGGCTTTCCTCCGGGTGACTATTCATGAGTGACCGGTCTTCCTTCTCTGTCATGACCTGGGATTACTCCGACTCCAGCTCTCTCCTGGAGAAGATCCTGGTGGCATTTGGGAAGAAGGAGGCGTTAGGGGAGGATGGTGATGGCCCAGTGGTCAGCATCCCTGCCTCACAGCGCTGGAGCCCTGGCTTCAGTTCTCGGGGTGCTGTCTGTGTGGAGTCTGCATGCTGTGCTGTGCTGGCATGGGTTTCGTCCATGTGCTTCGGTTTCCTTCCACCGCCCAGAGACATGCTGGGGGGTTAACTGGATTCTGGGGAAAGTGTGCCTGTTGCTTGCCAGGATAGGTAATGGTCCTGGACGATGGATGATGGCGACCATGAATTGGACAAAGCAGATAATAAGAAGGAATGGATGATGCACTAGTAAGGCCTCATTTAGAATGCAATTTGGTTAGCGCATTGTCTGCTCTGGCATCAGTCTGGAGAAGAGCAACCAGGCGTATTCCTGAGCTTGGGGAAAAATACTACTCAGCGCATTTAAAACTGAGAACAGGAGGCGCTTCTTTACACAAAGGGTTGTGGGAGAGTGCGACAAGCTATCCAGCCACATCCTGGCTTCGTTCGAGAAACAACGCGATGAGCTGCTTGCCCTCCCCAGGTTTAAAGCTGTCAGGGTTATGTTATGCTCTCACGAATCTGCTGGGTTCAGCGTTATGTAATGACCCCGCTGAAGACGCAGGGAGCCATTCTCTTGGGGCGTAAGGGTGGCATTTGTCCCCACACCGGGCAGGCACAGAGTAGCTCCTTTCTCTACATAGGAAATGGTGTGCTCCTTGATAAACTCACGTATATGCATAAAATCATTTGGTAAAAAAAGTGTGTTATAAATCATAATAGTGTTTACACGTCCAAACTAACAGTGCGAGAAGTGTGCTCTTCGAGTAAGACGGCACGGGCTGAAGGTGTGAAGTTTTCTGTCTGCAATTCATAAAGCGTTTGCGTACACCGATCTCGGGGACCTGCTGGCCGCGAAGACATTTCTGGTGCAGGCTCGCCTTAACTTGGGCGCCCTCTGCCGGTGTAATAATCCGCGGCCCCATTACAAAGAATAAAAAGAACAAACTTCGATAACGCAGAGGGGAGAAAAATAAGGAAACGGTGACACCGAGGCCTAGGAGAAACTGTACAAAACTCTATTATTTACAGGAGTAGTCGGAGCCACCCAGCATTCCTGCTAGTCCAGTAATTACAATTTATTCTTATTTCACTCACTGATATACAGAGTTTGTCTCCAAAGTCACGTACTGTACGGAGCTACCTGTTCGCGCTGTTCAAATCAATATTTGAAAAGGAGAAGTTCAGCGGCCCAGAGGGAACAACTCCAGACTGCACCAGAATACCGGATCCCGTTGCTATGGGCAACGGAGAGATCACCGGGGTGAGAGAGCTGTTCCTCGCTTCAAGGGACTTCGGGTTTGACGGACAAAATCTGCTGAAAGTTTGCCTGAAAACGCGGAATTGGCGGGCTCTGCCCATCAATTACGGGGAAACACAGAAATAAATAAATCAAAGTAAAAATAAATACGGCATCGGTTTAACATTCAGGAATATGAAGGGTGCCCTCAGGGGAAGGCCAATGGCTTGGGTGTTGTTATTTGGTGTGCTATAGCGAAATGTCATACAGCACGTGTACGACACATGAAACAAAGAGCTTGTTTCTCCGATAAAGCAAACAATTCAGTAGTACAATTTGCATTGTCTGTGTCGACTACAACTGTTAAAATAAGCCAAAATAGGAAAGTTATATAGTTTGGGAGCTGAAAAAGGGTCATTCAGCAATAACGGACAACCGTTTTACTAGTTTATGTACCTAGTACATTTCGAGATGCTTTTCTTCCGAAACGCTGCCAATTAATTTTGGAAGGGGAGAAATGTAAATTTCTCTAGATATAAGGCTATTTTACCATTTAGATTCTGGAAGTGTGTAGTATGAGTAATAAACCGCATGCCTACTGTGCAGATATTCCCAGATATGTGCGCACAGCAGGTGGCGCTGCGTCTTTCCTGTTGCGGGTTGGTGGTCGCTGCGGCAGAAACGCCACTTTACAAATGAAAACCTTCTGTCACACCTCCCGGACTGTTTAAAAACAGCACAGCAACACGCAGACATCAGCTCAGACTGCCTTGACATCGCCAGGTCACCTCCGCAAAGACCACACCTACTCCGGTCACCCCCACACTGACCACACCTGTGCCAGGACACATCCTTACTGACCACACCTACTCCGGTCACCTCCACACTGACCACACCTGTGCTAGGTCACCTCCACACTGGACACACCTGTGCTAGGTCACCTCCACACTTGACACACCTACTCCAGTCACCTCCACACTGACCACACCTGTGCTAGGTCACCTCCACACTGGGCACACCTGTGCTAGGTCACCTCCACACTGGACACACCTACTCCAGTCACCTCCACACTGACCACACCTGTGCTAGGTCACCTCCACACTGGACACACCTACTCCAGTCACCTCCACACTGGGAACACCTACTCCAGTCACCTCCACACTGGGCACACCTGTGCTAGGTCACCTCCACACTGGACACACCTACTCCAGTCACCTCCACACTGACCACACCTGTGCTAGGTCACCTCCACACTGGACACACCTACTCCAGTCACCTCCACACTGACCACACCTGTGCTAGGTCACCTCCACACTTGACACACCTACTCCAGTCACCTCCACACTGACCACACCTGTGCTAGGTCACCTCCACACTGGACACACCTACTCCGGTCACCTCCACACTGACCATACCTGTACCAGGACACATCCTTACTGACCACACCTACTCCGGTCACCTCCACACTGACCACACCTGTGCTAGGTCACCTCCACACTGGACACACCTACTCCAGTCACCTCCACACTGACCACACCTGTGCTAGGTCACCTCCACACTTGACACACCTACTCCAGTCACCTCCACACTGACCACACCTGTGCTAGGTCACCTCCACACTGGACACACCTACTCCGGTCACCTCCACACTGACCATACCTGTACCAGGACACATCCTTACTGACCACACCTACTCCGGTCACCTCCACACTGACCACACCTGTGCTAGGTCACCTCCACACTGGACACACCTACTCCAGTCACCTCCACACTGACCACACCTGTGCTAGGTCACCTCCGCAAAGACCACACCTACTCCAGTCACCTCCACACTGACCACACCTGTGCCAGGACACATCCTCACTGACCACACCTACTCCAGTCACCTCCACACTGACCACACCTGTGCTAGGTCACCTCCACACTGGACACACCTACTCCAGTCACCTCCACACTGACCACACCTGCGCCAGGTCACCTCCGCAAAGACCACACCTACTCCAGTCACCTCCACACTGACCACACCTGTGCCAGGACACATCCTCACTGACCACACCTACTCCGGTCACCTCCACACTGACCACACCTGTGCTAGGTCACCTCCACACTGGGCACACCTGTGCTAGGTCACCTCCACACTGGGCACACCTACACCAGGACACATCCTCACTGACCGCACCTACTCCGGTCACCTCCACACTGACCACACCAGGTCACTGTTGTTCCTGTCGTTCCTTGTTCCAGGTATTGTTGTTGCTGTCGGTTTGTTCCACGTCTGTCTGTACACCGACCCTGCTGCTGTAAAACAACCTGCCCCCCTATTAAAGACTCTCTCTCACCTCCTCACTGACCACACCTAGACCTGGTCACCTCCACACTGACCACACCGGCACCAGTCAGGTCCTCGCTGACCAGACCTTCGCCAGGTCCCACCATAGCTGAAAGTTCTGGCTGTGCCGACAATATTCTTTTGAAATGATAATTCTTCATGGCCAAGTCTGTCTTTCAGCTGCTGAGGCTCAACATGCTAAGTAACTGAACATTCAAATGAGCAAAAGGATGATTTTGCTTCTCCCAGCGTTTGGTCCCAAAGCACCTTTACCTGTGTAAAGCAGTTTCCTATTCTCAATCTGAAACACATTTCTTAATCCAGTACATTCCAATGGGCAAAATGTCAACCTCTACACCCCTTATGATCTGATTCACTCAGATTGGATCTGTGTTAAATTACATTTTTTAAGGTCTAGTTACCTTTTCTGCACCTGTAACTCTCTCTCAGCATTGCCTATTAATCTCCTGTGCTTTGTTCTTGTTCAGGGACAGAGATCCTCAAACCTCATGCTGGTGAACACCCATCTCCTCTCGTTTTCATTCAAACTGAGCCCAATCAGTGAGACTAATGGCTCAGGAATTGCAAGACTGTTACAGATTTTTACTTCTCATTTTCACAGGATCTTGGATGGGGTTAATGCATAAAGTGTCAGCCTCACAAATGAATTAAGACCCCCCCCCCCCCACAGACACACACACAAACACAAACAGAGTTCAAAGCCAGGAAAGTTATTGAGAAAACAATAAAAATCGTTTTTTAGAATGTTGAAAACTAAGTTTACTAGATTTTGATACAAGACCATACAAAAATCAAAAAGTGCAGAGCAGTCTTTTACATTAACACTTCCAATGACATGGTAACGTACACAAACGCTGCACATTTTAATACGTTGAGATTTAAGAATTCTTTAAAAAAATTAAATGTTTAAAAAATGGGAGTAATTTATGTATGTGCTGGAGGTCAGGGAGGGGGAGGGGAGGAAGGGATGTTTACAACATTAAAAAAAAACAAGTGATGTTAATACTTTTAAGCCACAGACTGCTAGGAACACGTTTCACTATAGTCAACACCAAAGATTCTAAAACCCTGTTTTTGTTTTGTCTTGGGGAGGGTATCCCACAACGCAAAAGGCTGAGGAATACCCTTTGCATTATTAAAACACGTCAGAAATGCGCCTCCATCGTTCCCAAACTGCTCCAGTCCACAAGAAAATGAGTCTTGAAGTTCCCCGCTAGCAACGTGAGGTCGGCCTTCCCAGCTCAAAACGTGACATCCGGGGGTGTCCAGAACCCCAGCCAGAGTGCGCAGGCTCCCACAGGAATTTTACACCCCCCAATTCCCGCACGGAAGCCGCTCGGCCTGAAGCATGAGGTCAGCTCCGCGTGCGACTCGAGCGTCTCCTTCCAGGGCGGCCCCGAGCTGAGGGCAGCAGTGATGTGAACGGGCGTGATCGGAGTGCTGGGAGGCAGGGGTTCAAAATTGATTCGACGTGCACAACTCAGGCCCGACGCTTGAACGGACCTACTGCGTGGAGTTTTACCATTCAAGCTAAGCGATCAATGGAGAAACCGGATGGATGGATGGATGGATGGATGAACAGTTTCACTAAGAGGGTGGCACAGTGGTGCAGCGGTTAGCATTGAAAACCCAGAGCAGGCCCTTGGTTCAATTCTGGACCCGGTGTGCTGTCTGTGTGGAGTTTGCATGTTCTCCTCAGGTTCATACTGGTGCCTTTAGGTTTCTCCTCTGGTTTCCTCCCACAATCCGAAGACCTGCTGGCTGGTGAAGTCGCTTCTACGTAAACTGGCCCTGGTGTATGTGTGCGTGTGTGAGGCATCCTAATAACCCAACTGCTGCTGGTGTAACGAGACCTACAAATCCCGCAGGACTGCAACCCTCCGAGGCACGGCTGTACGTCAGGGTTCCCCCAATCCTGGGCCGCTGAACCCCTTGGGCAACAGCAGGAGATCACCTCCACACCCCACCACCACAGCTAACCACTCAGCTTCTCCAGCCAAGTCCCTCCAAAGCCACCATTTTAGCAAGAGCTGCAAACAACATCAGGAAAAGATCTACCTGAACACACGCGAGATCTAGTGAGCTAAAGTCACTCGGAAGGAAAAAAACAGAGGTCGCCGAGCACCAGAATAGGGGAATCCTCGCTTTAGCCCATGACTTCAGTTCCAATGGGGATTTCCTGATGCAAAGAAAAGTATGGCTTTGTTCTTGAGCTCGATTTTGAGAATTGCAGACAGCATAAGGTCAAGGCCATGTGGGCTGAGGCGCCAGCCTGTTGCTCCAGACCTCGAAGAAAGGGACAATTTAGAGTAGCCAAGTGAGGCTCGTCTGCCTGTCCTTGGGAGGTGGGAGGAAGCTGGAGAACCTGGGGAGAACATGCAAACTCCACACAGATGGCACCCCAGCCCAGAATAAGAGTGAAGAGGCAGCTGGACTAAACCTATCGGAAACTGGTTTATTTCTTACTTGCAAATGCAGCAACCCAAGGTCCTGTGGCTATGAACCAGACCGCCAACACCACCACACTCCCTCCCAGGGTTACAGTCCCGCTCGACTGTGTGCTCTGCTGAAACTGTGGCAGATTAGCCCGCGGGAAAGATGCAGTAGGCCAACAAACCATGATACCTCCTTAAAAGAAAGAGTGGTGCAGGAGAACATTTACCCACTGGCAGCTAAGGGGAGACTGTGCGTAGACAGGCTCAAATATCATTGTCTGACACCTCTTGTCTAGACATCAGTGTGCACAAATCTCTTTAATTCTTATTCTTCATCTGCCCAGCCTTTCTCCTGCCTTTGTACTGAAGCTGGGGCAGGACAGGCCCAGCATGTCCACAGGGAACTCTGCCGAAACCTGCTGACCTACAGGCTCCTTGCAACTAAAAACCCTACGCTACTGCTCCTACACGCCTATCAATACACAAAAAAAATAATATATATATATAAATCTACAAAGAGCACAGTTGCGTCAGGCCCCCATACCGACAGGCTGTAACATTTGTGACCAAAAGAAAACTATAAAAGGAATGAATCTGAAAAAATACTGAAAAAAATACATTGAGAAGCATGATGCATCCTGGGACACTTCTAGCTGTCAGTCTACCCTCCCCACAACCCCACCCCAGTCACTCCCGTTGTACAGTTTTATAAAAACAGCCCGGGTCACTGTCATCGTCGTCGTCTTGGGTTTCGTGATGAGCGGGCAGTGTCTCTTTGTTGTGTTTTGTTTGTCTGTAACCTGTCCATTCAACCACGGAGAGGGGAGGGGGGTCAGGGGTCAGGGGAGCGAGAGTCTGTCTCCGGCTCGGCAGCCCCCTCCCCTAACCCCTCCCACGCCGCTTCTCGTTCCACTCCCCCCCCAGGCCCGGCTCAGACGTTCACCGTGCTTTTCTCCTTCTTGTCCCCGTCCTCGTGCCAGGTGAGCCGCTCCTCGTAGAAGGCGATGACGATCTGCGGGCACTTCACGTTGGCCTCCTTCGCCAGGACCAGGTCGGCCTCGTCCGAGTCTTTCCTGCAAAACCGAGACGCACAGCGCCGTCAGCCCCTGCGCTGCCAGGCCCACACGCCACACGGCCACAACACTCACACGCCGGACGGAGGTGGAAATCACCAGCTCTCAGTGCCACAGAGGCGTCTCAGGTGTTACAAGCTATGGGGCTCTTTCGTGTCAGCGAACCATCCATCCACCTTCTAACCCCTTTATAGGATCTCAGGGGAGCTGGAGCCTAGCCCAGCGAGCAACAGGCAGAAGGCAGGGTACACCCTGGACAGGACGCCAGTCCATCACAGAGCACACAGACACACACGCTCACACCAGGGCCAGTTTTCCCAGAAGCCAATTAACCTACCAGCCTGTATTTGGACTTTGGGAGGAAATTGAAGCACCTGGAGGAAACCCTTGCGAACACAGGGAGAGCATACAAACTCCACACAGACGGCACCCCAGGAATTGAACCCAGGGCTCCAGCGCTGTGAGGCTGTAATGTTAACCAAAGTGCCACCGGGACGCCTCGACTACTCCATATGAAGCATAATTTAAATCCATCCTTCACGCAGAGGACAAGGAACTGGTTTTGCTACACTGGGATTCAGTGGAGACAAACACGAGACTTGCATTTTAAAGGGAGGTATACAGACGTGAAATACCTCTGCTCACGCCGTTGTGTATTTAATTAAAGAGCTGCCTCTTTAAGAGCAATCAGTATTCCAGAGGACGGCTAGCAAAGAGTTTGCAAGATTTATTATCCTGAGTGCTGTGCTCGCTGTTGCTACACGACAAGGCGCTGTAGCTGGGGGAAATCCAGGCTTCCGTGCGGGGAAGATGGGACGGAGGCCGAAGTAAAAACACCGCAAGGTTTCAGATCGCAAAGCAAATATTTCTGTAGCATTTGGTTTCGACGCCACAAGGTCCGAGGATACAGAATTCCCCCCACACCTTCTCTGTATCCAGCGTTTGGTTTGGGCTTTCCTCAGACCAGGCTGTTTTTTTTCGGATGTTTTTCTTTCTTCGTTTTCCTATCGTGGGTCACCAACCCATCTTAATTCTTTACCACGCTGCCCCCAACGCCTCCCCGCTGCTTCTACCACAGCTGGCTTCACCCAACGCGTACAGGAGCCCTGTCGACGGTCAATTCTCACTTCCACACACACACAGGAGCGACGGCCCGCTCGGCCAGAAGGCCGTCCGGAGGAACGCAAGACGGGAATGTGAGCTAACGCCGTGGAAGCAGGAAATTAAAACTAGGAGGCTCGGATAGCAGGTTGGAGCCCGGACAAACGCCTCAGATATGATGTCTGTCGCACAGAGACAGCTGGGTGTTTGAGGCGGCAAGTAAAACTAAACTATACATACAAAATGGGAAAACTGCGAGCCAGAACAGGCTACTTATGGAAAAGACCGCAGGTGTTTATGCCGGTACTTGGTTTACATCTTCTGCACAATGGAGACGCACTATAAAAGGCAAAGAATATTAAGATACTTTAAAAAAAGCTCCGGAATTTTTTAAAGAATCCAGAAGTCAAGCGAGTTTACATTAAAAATGAAGAACGCACGATTAAGGCCTCATTTATAACCTTTTTAGTCTTGAACAGAGAAGACAACAAAGAGGACCTGATGTAAATATTCCAAATCCTCAAGGGGGACTGACAGTCAACCCCACAGATGTCTTTGAGATCAATAATGAGACACCAGCCTGAGGACAAGCAGAGACAACACAAAGGAGCATTTGAAACTGAGAACAAGAGGAACTTCTTACACAAAGGGTGGTGGGAGTCTGGAACAAGCAACAAAGCCAATCTGCTGGAGCTGATAGCCACACGTTTTTGAAAGAAGCCTGGTCCTGGGATCAACTAGCTACTAACTACCAAATGGTCTCCTCTGATTTGTAACCCACCTCAAGCTTGTAATCGAGACCCAGAGCAAACTGATCACAGCCCAGGCTCCAGCGCGGACATCTGTATCTCCTTCCTTGCGAGAACCCTACCGTTTGATTCACCCTTCTCTACTTGGCCGAAACATTTGTAAGATCAAGGAGGAACCAAAATTGGTGGATCTCATCCGGATTATAAAATAACAGCTGGTCTTGTGAGGGGATCAACAAAGCAAATGCATTTTAGGTAAGGACATTAGCACTCAGCTAGCTCTTGGTATGGACGCTTTTTGCTGACATGGTCTCAGATATCATCAAACCTGCATGCGTGCCCACACACCCCTCCAGGCTCCCCGTGGGGCTCCCCTTCTCCGGAGTGCCGCAGCAGCAGAAACACACTCACCACTTCATGAGGAACATGAGGTCCCCACAGGAATCCGTAGCGCCGATGATCTTCTCCGGCTCCAGGCCTCTCTCGAAGCCCCGGGCTATCAGGATATCATCCTAAACAACAAGAAGGAAACTGCCTGCCTTCAAACACGGAAGAGCTCTGCAGCACGATGAGACCTGCCTTAAACTCTTCTCAAATAAGAAATAACCTTCGCTACAAGAGGGGCCGCAATTAGCTTTAAATATCAAGAAAAAAAAAGTCCCACAACAAGGATAGCCTTACTAGGTCTTCCTACAAATTAACAAACTTTTTGTTATACAACCCCAATCTGGTATGGCCAATTGTGGGTTTTTGTGTCTTGACTGCAAACAAGAGTCAGGAAGTGCTAGCAGACTCCTCGGCCCTGCCCGCCACCCAAGCCACTCACATTCTGACACATCACTGGCCTATACTGGAGAGTACGTGCTGATTGGAGGAGAGTTCCGTCCCTCACAGGAAGCTCCGCCCCATACCGGAGGGTTAAAGCTGATTGGAGGAGAGGAGTGTCGCTCACAAAAAGCGCCACCTCATACAAGAGCACGAGTGTGGATTGAAGAGGCACATCCGCCTGCATCCACTGCCTCTCAACTAGTGACAAGACCCAGGCTCGAACCCGCAACCAGAGCTCAGGCAAGTACCTTTACCAGCTGAGCCACCTGGGCGTCACCGGTAGCTATTTTATTCCCAACGTCCAAGACGAACACAGAGACGTTAAAAACGCCATTAAAAACCAGGCCGTCTCGCTCCTTACCTCCTTCTTCTTCTTGGCTTTGCCGTCCTCCTCGTCCTCCTCGGTGGAGTTTTTCCTCTTGGCGCCGGCGCCGTCCCGCGAGCGCCCCCCCGCCGCGCCCGTGCTGCCCCGGCTGCCGCCCCCCCCGCCGCTGGGCGTGCCCCCGCCGGCGCCCGCCCCGCTGCCCTTCTTGTACGTCTTCATGAACTCGGCAATGAGCTCCGGGCAGTCCAGGTTCTTCTCCGGCTCCCACGTGTTGTGTTTGCTGCGGCGCGGGAGGAGACAAGGAGACACGGGGGACAATTCTGATGGCGCCCTGATGTTCGGGGGGAGGGCGTTGCTCGGACTCAACCAGAGCTCCCCCAGTTCTCCCGGCTCAAATTCCCGACGGATCCCGGACTCCCCGAGAGGCTCAGGCAGCCCCGCGTTTCTTGCGGCAGCAGATCTTCCGGGTTTCGGGAGCAGCCAGGAAAATGTATTTAATCTGTCCCGACACCCACTGCGCTAACCCTGGTGGGTAACCTTAATCCACGCAATTAAACCAGACTGGGCAGGACAGCGAATTATCGGTGCACAACGGCTACAGCTGGCAGACGTCTAGTGTCAACCGAACAGCGCAGAGGGCCAGTATAATCACTGACCGTCACGACCAGCCCTGGGACGGCAAATCTGAGCTCCTTCCCCCAGGGCCTTGATTTACACCACCTAGTTCTGGTGCACAGAAATCTGAGATATCCTTCATCCCCACGGCTATTAATCTGCCGGCTCTGGACAACCTGGGGCGGGGCGGTGTCTCTGTGGTGAAGGATCTGCGCCTGTGGCTGGAAGGTTGCCGGTTCAAATCCTGCAGCTGGCAGAGGAATCCTATGCTGTTGGGCCCCTGAGCAAGGCCCTTAACCCCAGCTGCTCCAGGGGTGCTGTACAATGGCTGACCCTGCGCTCTGACCCCAAGCTTCTCTCCCTGTCTGTGTGTCTCATGGAGGGCAAGATGGGGTATGCGAAAAGACAAATTCCTAATACATGAAATTGCTTATGGCCAATAAAGTGATCTGGTCTACTCTAGATTTTAATCAATTTATGCTTTTTTTTTCCCCTTTAGAAAGGTACGTTTCTACCTGTTAATGCGTTCACGTTGTGGTAAATGTCCCGTGTACTGGGTTCTGCCTTTTACCTGCCTGCAAAGCAAATTTCTCATCAGGAGCCATAAAGGAGGGGGGAGAGGAGGCACACAGGAAGAACCGGGATGCCAAAAATAAAACCCAGGAGAAAGGAGAGCGCCAGCGAGCCGGGAGGGGGGAGGGGGGAGGGCGAAACAGGCGGAAGAGGGGGGGTGAAAGAGAGACCGTCTTACTCTGAGAAGCCCTTCCACTTGAGGAAGTACTCCACACGCCCCTTCACGACCCGACGGTCCAGCACCTTCTCCACCACATACTCTTCCTCCTCGGACGACTCCTCCTCCTCGTCTAGACGCCGCTGATTCTTCTTACCCATGGCAGACTATGCTAGACAGGCGGTCGAGCAGCAGCAGCAGCAGCAGCAGCAGCAGCAGCGCGGGGAAGCGGCGCCCTCTGGTGAGCAAGAGGAACAACTACACTCAGAGATCCAGCGTGGCCAAGCTGTCGACCGAGCCGCTGACGGGCTTCAGCCCAGCGCGTGACAACCTGTCCCATTTGGACCTTTAACCCCTTGAGGGCCACGCAGAACTGACTTCTCCTACCGAATCTTCCTCTTTCCTCTGAAGTTCCAGGGCTTCACCCCCGGGGGAGTTACACACTCACCACATTTTCATCCTGGCTAAGGAAGTAAAACTCCTGTGCAAACATACAGAATGGTGCTCGTGGGCACAGGCGACATGGTGTTAAATGGTGATAGGCCCTGAGGAGGATTTCATCTCTAATAATTAATAAGGGTCTTGACATCCAGCTCTCAGATCCTCATACAATCCCCCACCCTCAGCAGGACTGCTCCTGCAGCACCGACTCCTCTGAAAACGACTCGGGTTAAGTCAATACACTCTCGCTCCCCCCCCCCATCACTCATATGGAGTGAAATGAGCTCGAACTGTGGCTCTAAATTCACTACAGTGTCAGATTACATACAGTAGCTCCAGTCAAATAATACGCAGGGCAGCACAGTGGTCACAGCACTAGGACCCTGGGCTCAATTCCTGGGGTAACTGGTAAAATTGGTCCTGTGTGTGTGTGTGTGTGTGTGTGTGTGTGTGTGTGTGTGTGCGCGCCCTGTGAGGGACTGATCCCGTCCCGTCCAGGGTGTACCCTGCCTTTTGCCTGTTGCTTGCTGGGATGCAACACAACGACTCTCCCACGACCCCGAACCGGATGAAGCAGTTAGCAGATGGTTAGCAGGGTTGCTATGATAATAGCAAGTCTCCTTTTATTGCCCAGAACACCTTTCCTCCTGTAACCTTCCAGAACACTCGTTTTGGTTGAAATCATATGGCAAAGAGAGGCCTGTCCATAGCAGAACTGAAAAGCAGCCTTCAGCAGGAGGGGTGGGGCGAGGTGGGGAATAAAACCTGAAGACACTCAACGCGTTTTTTTTTTAAATTCCCCAAATGCCCCCAGGTAGCAGCTGTGGGGACGGGGCGCCAGACAGGCAGAGCTGGGAGGGGCCGCGGCAGACACCATGGCCCCTTGCCAGGCGCACAGGTGTGCCCACTGTCGGCGCCGCGCCACAGCTGAGCCCAGACTAGCCTGTCCCAGCCATGCGGGCCGAGCCCCCCCCCGCCTTCCAGTTTTCCCCAAGCTTGCTGAACCCCCACACCACACCACACCGTCGGGAGCCATGGCAGTACAGGGGAGCGACACAGGGAATGAGGAAAAAGAAGCCAAATCCAGGATCCGCACTGAGGAGGTTCCAGGAGGGAGCCTATTCATCATCATCATCATCATCATCATCATAATCCTTACACTTACACAGCGCTTTTCTGGACACACCACACTTCTGCTTTACGGGTAATGTGGACTCCATTCCTCTCACCTAGATAACGTGCCTGTACACCCACACACACCATCACTGGGGAGGAGAACAGCGTGATGAGGCCAGGTCAGAGATGGGGGTTATTCAGAGGCCATGACTGGTAAAGGCCGGGGGGAAATGTGGCCAGGACACCGTGGTTACACCCCTACTCTTCCTGAGCAACACCCTGGGAGTTTTAATGGCCCTGGAGAGTCAGGATCTCGGTTTTATATTTTATATGAAAGACAGTCCCTTTTTTTTTTTTATCGATACAGCTCCTATTCTTATTTCTTTTACTTTTTATTCCTATATAAAAGTTGTTTTGTTTTTTTAACATTTGGTGCAGAATGAACCTCTACCAATGCCTGATTAAATACAGTTTGCCTTTAAAAAATCTTCTTTGGCTCCCGAGGAGTAAGAGGTTGGAAATGAGCGTTAACTCTCTGCTTGAAGGTGGGGTTCAGGACTCCCCGATCCTGGGCTTGAAGCTTCAGGGTGGAATCTGAGGGGGGAGCCTGGCCAGCACTGAGAGGGCTCATAAACGGTGCCCTGAACACCGCTCTCTGATCTCACAAAGAGCTTTATTGGCATGACTGATAAACTGCAGTGTTGCCAAGGAAGAGCGATTAATGAAATATTTACAAATATTTGGAACACTAACTAATATTTGAGAAGGTCTGTCCCTTTTCCTCAGGCTGTGACAGGAGATTGTTTACCAGACTGCAGCTCTTCGTTTCCTTCTATGGCCAGGCTGTGGTCACTGAGCCTGTCCTCTCTGTACAGACAGGTCTGTCCGTGTCCAGTTTCTATGTCCAGGCTGTGGTCACTGAGCCTGTCCTCTCTGTACAGACAGGTCTGTCCGTGTCCAGTTTCTATGTCCAGGCTGTGGTCACTGAGCCTGTCCTCTCTGTACAGACAGGTCTGTCCGTGTCCAGTTTCTATGGCCAGGCTGTGGTCACTGAGCCTGTCCTCTCTGTACAGACAGGTCTGTCCGTGTCCAGTTTCTATGGCCAGGCTGTGGTCACTGAGCCTGTCCTCTCTGTACAGACAGGTCTGTCCGTGTCCAGTTTCTATGGCCAGGCTGTGGTCACTGAGCCTGCACTTTATTGGGGTTTCCCCTCATTGTCTCTTACGCTGGCACTGTGCTTTTAGGGCTCAGTAACACCCTACCCCCTCACTACCTGTACATGAACCCCGGCAATGAACCAGGCACCTCGCCAAGGCATGCAGAAAGAAGGTCAGGTCAGATTTTGACAGCACACCGTTTACATTAGATACACAGCCTTCCATTGCCAGCGACAGACAGACAGACCGCAACATGGTAGACAGCATTGGGGAAACGCTCTGGACACAAGTGCAGAAGTGTGTGGGGTGGGTGGGCTCGGAAGTCTGGTTGTTCTGCATGGCCACATAAACCACTGCAAGACCTCAATTCTTCCAAGAAGGGCTTTGAAACAACTGCACTTCTCCTCGCCAACACACACAACCCCCAACCCCCATACGTGCCTGCTAGCTCCTTTCTGCAAAGCATCAACATTTTCAAATAAGAACATGAGAACAGTTACAAATGAGAGGAGGCTATCCGGCCCATCTCGCCTGCTTGGCGGTTGACACCCCATGGATCCGAGTGCAGTTAAAACTGTGAGCAGGAGGTGCGTTCTTTACACAGAGGGAGGTGGGAGTGTGGATTAAGCTGCCCAGCCGTGTCGTTGAAGCTGACACCATGGTGTCTCTCAAAAAAGAGCTTGACAAGATCCTGGGGTCAATTAGCTGCTAACCACCCAACAGGACAGATGGCTCAAATGGCCTTCTCTCGTTTGTAGCTTCTCGTACGCTCTCAATCACTTGCACTCGTTGTTGAACGAGAAAGCATGACAGACTAATTACGTCCTGCTTCTCATGTTTCCCAGTCGGGGCTTCACCAGAGAATGCACGAAGGTGGGCAGACAGGCACACACACCCACACCAAGACCAGTTTACCCCCGGAGACAAACGACAGGCATGTCGCTGGACAATCTGAGGACCCCGGAGCACCTGCAGGAAACCCATACGAACACGGGGAGAGCAGACAGGCTCCACACAGACGCCACCCCAGGAACTGAACCTGGTTCTCCAGCGCTGCGGAGCTGTAAGGCGAACCACTGCGCTGCCGGGCCGCCCCACTACTCTCAATGTTAAGCTTAGTTCAAATCAAAGGACAAGGAGGACAAGGAACAGGCTTTGCTCCACTGGGATTCAGCAGAGACAAGACATGCGAATTGCATTTTAAAGGGAGGTATACAGACATGTAATAATGCTACTCACACTGTTAAAAGCTGGCTCTTTAAGAGCAAATCAGTAATCCAGAAGATGGCGAGCAAAGAGTGGGCAGGATTTATCAGATTTTTCTGATAAAACCGGAGCAACCCAGAGGAAGCCCATGTGAACCAGGAGAAAACATGCAAGCTCCACACAGACAGCAGCCCAGGTCAGGAAATGGACCCCCGAGCCCCAGTGCTGCGAGGCTGCAATGCCAGCCTGCTCCTGATTCACCCCTTGCAGTACATTTACAGTACAATTCCCCATCATAAAAACACACAATGGCAAAACGGCTGTTACCACCCTTGGACAATAATGCAGCGAAGCACTACATTTCCCTGAAAACGTGTTCCCTTTTAAAAATCCTGTATATATATATATGAATGTATGGTACATGTGCAGTTTCATGTTTAAAAAGTAGCCTCTCTCAGCTGCGGCCACAATGAGGGAGCTGATGGCCGATCCTGTCCAATCAGAAATGCAAATCGCAGGCTGGAGCATGGGAGAATACACATTTCTACAGCGGGTGAGTTTCCCTCCATGCTTGTTGAACAGGTGGTTAAAGAGCTGGCCTAAGCCTTGCGGACTTACTGCAAATCCTCCAGGCCTGAAGACTGTGGTCTGTGCCAACAACGGAGAACAGTTCCAGGGGTGTCAGTGCCCCCACAGGAAGAGCTCAAGTCCAGCTGCTGCCTGGAAGAAAAAGGTGAGAAAAGACAATTCAGAGCCTGGGGCTGCTACAGAGACGAATGCAAGAAGGTCTGGGACAATCAGGGAGGAAAACGCCTTCGACTGCTTGCGCGCAAGGAGGAGAATACTCCTTAAAAAGCACGCCACGCGGACTTCATCTGGGAGAGCTGCGAACTTCGGGACAAGGCTAGGATTCATTCCGCGGAGGCTCTTCCACCAAGCAGAGTCCAATTCGCCCTCTTCTGCACGGCCGGCCGTTTCACTGGAGGGATCGGGGGGGGGGGGGGGGGGGGCGTGACTGCAGAGTCGCGCGCTCGCGGCCTCGAACCCGTGGCCACAGGTCAGGAGTCCAGAGCCCCGGCCGGCCGCTCCACACCGCTGCCCCGAAGGGCTTCTGAAAGGAGTAACCACGCGCGGCAGATTCTGCCATCCGAAGGTGGCGTCTTGCCCACAGAACAATGACAGGAAAGGAAGCCCCTGTGTTACACTGAAAGGATCCCCCCACCCCTGTTCTCTGCTGATGGCGATTCTTACAGCTGCTTCCTTTGATCCAGCTGATTACTTTGACTAGCTTGCCTATCAGTGGGGAAACAAGACGCCAAAGAGTTAAAGCGCTCTTCCCAGATCGGCAAGCATGAATATGCATGAATCAGCCTATCGCTTTTAACACTCACTTGCGCATCTCTCCAGTTAATCCAGCTCTCCCTTTTCTCACCTGGATAGACATGTTTTTGTTGTTGTTGTCCTGTACGTGTTTGAAGTGTTTACAAAAAGAAAAGTGCAGGAGATGCAGGAGCCGAAGACGCACCTCGGCCGTGCGGTGCGAGAGCCTGGCTCTCCACGATGCGTGTGGATCACCCGGTGGGGGGGTTGTAGCACGTGGAGGTGCAGCGTGATACACATTTTGACCAACATTCAGAAAAACAACGCTGGTAATATTGCACGGGGTGGGGATACTTTCATCAGACTCGTCAGCAATCAATCCAAAACCGGTTCCTCCGGATTCATCAATGGGTGGGGGTGGGGGAGATTCATCAATCTCCCCCGTGAGATTATCGGGCTCTACGCTCCCCTACATTGTCTTTATCCTTTTTTCAGAAAGTGCCACGAATGCTCTCGCCTGCGCTGACTTCAGTCGCGACCCCACTCCCTCGCAGACCCCGTGTCCGCCAGACCCGGAGCTGAACTCGCCCGCGACGGCTGGAAATCCTGAACTGGAAGCGGAAGGCTTCCCGATCGAGCCCGGGGGGAACACTCTCCCGATCTGGGAGCTACCTGACCGCGTCCGATGAGTAACACTTTCGCACACCCACAGAAGCGGCGTCAGGGGCGCTCCGCGGTTTAAACTGCGATGCCCGCTGCCGTCGCTAAAGCCCATCATACCCCCCAGATGCGGGGATCGGCGCCACTCTTTGATGACCTACATTAAAAAAAATTGTCGCTGCTTGATTCTTTCAATGGGGGTGATCGGTCCCTGTTACCGATTTGCAAGATGCGCACCGCCAACCCGGCCTGCGCATGTGACAAACACAAAATCACAGAGCTGTGCGTTTCCGGCTCCTCTCCACTCGGGACCTTAAAGAAGTTTGCCGGAGGGCTTGGATTCACACACACCAGTCTCTTATCTTACCGAGAGACACCGGCACCCGTTTGTTTTTTGTGTTTTGTGTTCCAAGGGGAGGTTTAATTCCCTCGTCTTGTGAGCGCGCCCGAGATTTAAGGAGAGCGTTGAGCTTTCACCGTGAGCAAGGAAAAGGGCATTCCTTTTAAAGGCTTTTACACCGTACGCGTCTGTTGGCACGGGGTGGGGGTGGGGGTGGGGGGTCATTTTCCTGGTAAAAAAAAAACGCCAGCACAAGTTCGCAAGCAGAACTCAGCATAACGTTCAGTCCCAAACCCAGGCAACCCGATTTCAAGTCACAACAACGGTTTGGGAGGCGTGCAATGCTCGTCACAACACTCTCACTAAAGGTTCCGCTCCATTCACAGCCTTATCGTCTTGAGAGAGACGGGGCGAGATTTTTTTTTTCTCCAGATTTTACTCTGGAGAAGCATGCCGGGCTCCGGCAGCTCCGAATGAATTCACACAGAGAGACAAGACAGGGGGTGGGGGCAGAGAGCAGCACCGCTTATCTGCAAAAATCGCCATTCACCAGGCAAACTGAATCGCTGCACACACTTGTTTTTTTTATAAAAGTAGACTCCATGCGTTATCTGTTGTGAAACCCGCCTTCTCCTGTAAATCCCAGTTTATAACCCCAATTTGCAATACAAACACACATGGCCGTAACGCAAATCACCCTGGCACAGGAAGTCCCTCCTACCTGACGCGTCTGTGATTTGTACGCTTGGTGCAGCGACCCCGCCAACGCAAGGAAGCCGCCTCTCTGAGTGGCCGAGGCGACTGTCAATCAATGTCGCTCTTCCGCTCGGCCCAACACGACCCCACCCACCTACCTCCTCCTCCTCCCCCCCCATCTTGTTTCTTTCAATCCCGCCGCTTTCACATAAGAGACGTGAACGAAGAAACGTTCAAATCGACCCCCCCTGCCCACCATAAAAACTCTCTTTCGCACGTTTTCGTTAACATAGCGCAGAGAAGCCTACCCCTCCAGCTCTTCGTTGGTGCGAACTGAACGAGAATTTGGCTCACCCAGTCGGTGTAGAGACCGTCTGAATCCAGGAGAGAAAACGTTACGACCCAATCCGCCGCCGCAGCTGCAGCTCGAGCGCCTCTCCGACTCTCCTCCTGACTGCGTAGACGCGCGCGCCAAAAAAAAAAACACACAATAGCTGGAGCGCGCACGCGCACGCAGGGAGCTTTGAAGGGGTCCTTCTGCGATAAGAAGACGGCTTTTCCCCGCTCGTCAGGATGATAAAAATGCTTCAAACAACAATAATAATGATAATGATGATGATGAAAAACAAGATCATGCAAAATCTCGACCAGGACCATTTTCCCTGGTCCTCTGAATCCAAACAAGCAGGTTTAGCTGATACAAACAAGCCGTGTGTCTCGGGTTTAGGAATTGTATCTCTGACGTTAGGAGTTGTATTCATTAGACCTAAAAACTACTGTGAAAAATAATAGGAAAACATACTTTCAAAGTGCTTAGAATGTGCCTATTTGCAAAAGCGACAGCCTAGCTCTCTGTATAGCTGCTGTAACAATTCCACGTAATACATCTACCACTAATAATCATCTAAAATGACATGCTTATGCAGTTGCATGGGCCAGTATTGCTGGGTGGCAGATTTCTTTGGACATTTCATGAAGACGATGTTCATGTTTTATTGATTTAATTGACTCCTTATTCACGCAAGTACGCGGATCCTTTTTCTCCCCACAACACGACTGCGTCACCGGCCGCTCTCTCCGCGATCGCTCGGACGCCTTCCCCAATGATTAGCAGGAAGAGGAGCAAATCGGATTCCGACTTCACAACACGGGGGGAGTGCGATTATTCCGACAATATTTCTGCGATTGGTTAGAAGGACCAGATAGACGAGAGTTCTATCCAATGAGCTTTGAGCAACTCTCCCAGCTCCGCGCTGCAGCGGGAACTTTTAGCCAATCACTGATGCCAGTGGGCGGATCTTACCGTCTTCATAACTCAGTAGCCTGAGCAGTGAGAAGGGCTCTTTCGACCTTGTTCCTTCAGCAAGAGGCGCTGTGCTGGTACAGATCTTGTAGTAATGTCTAAGGAGGTAAGTTTTTGCTTTTCTTCAAACTAAAGCAACTTACTAGGCGTTTTTTAGGACCTTTTAGTCAAAATACCCGTGCTTTGAATAACGTGGTAGTTAAAGCTTATTGGTGTAAAAGGTCGTAGCTATAAAAGACATCTGTGTTTTCATAAGTCGGTGGCTCGTTTGTTGCTGAAATTGTGGAAGGGGGAAGACGCACATCGTTACTGTTCACTTCAGTAGTATATTTCCCGTCTTTCTAGTTCATTACTGTGTTTTATTTCTGTCTTTGGTGAGGTGCGATCTGTCGCTCCGCCATTTCGTGAGGGCGGTGGGTGTGCAGGCCACGCGCCTGCGAGCGAAATCGTGTGTCTTTCCCCAGGAGAAAGACACGCTTGTCTCGCGTGGCTGTAGCATCGACCCGCGTTCTGTATCCGGAGCAAATGGGAACACCGTTAATCGGTGAATATACACAAATATTGCAAATCCAAGAAAAAAGGACTCGGATCCATTTCTTTGTTTCCTGTTGGTGTAACGAACATGGCGCCCAGGCCTTGGAAGTCCTGCCCTGGGTCAGTCGTCCCAGATCGCTCTTACAACAGTTAGACCTGTGCAATGCGGCTTATTTCCCGCATGAAGACTGGGACGCTGTTAAAACGCGCTCCTCAGTTTTGTGGAGCCTGGGCGGCCGTGTTAGTAAATATTGAGACGGTGAGTGTAGGCTGCAGCTCGCGCATGCGCCCTGCCAGGGCCTTTGTCTCCGGTCTGGAACCTTCCGCGCTCACGCGGGCTGGCTAGCGTGCCCACGCGCCGGCCTGGGGCCGCTTCGCTTCTGCGTTCTGGAATTGGCGTTGCTGATTCGGAGCGGAGCAGATCTACGTGTGTGTAACCCTAAGAGGGTAGGAGGACACGCTCCGGAAGTTTTCATTTGCGTATAAGCTCTGCAGGGCGTGCAATCGTCGCGGGTTTCCGGCCGGGTTCGGGTGACCGGCGGGTCCGGCCTGCCTCTTACCCAGCGCTTCCTGTCTCTAACCCCCGCTCTCCCCCGCAGGCCCCCCGTGAACCGGAACAGCTGCGCAAGCTCTTCATCGGAGGGCTGAGCTTCGAGACGACGGACGAGAGCCTGCGAGCCCACTTCGAGCAATGGGGACAGCTCACGGACTGCGTGGTAAGGAGAGGAGAGACCCCCCCCCCCCCCGGGCCCCGTGCTCGCGGTGTGGGGGCGGGTGTAAACGATCCCGGGACGCGCCGGTTTGTGGTGCGGGGAGCGCCTGCCCTTTGCCCTGGCTGTGCGAGGGGGGGTGTGTTTGTTAGGCCTGGCGGCCGCGAGTGGCAGCGGACTAAAAGCTCAGGCCGTGATCTGTGTGGGCTGGGAGTCCCAGAACTCAGGGCAGCGTCCCGCCCGGGACCCTGGTTGGGTGACCCCACCACTGTGACTTTGATTGGTTTCCTAAAGGTTGGGGGGGAACCGGTTCAGTTTAAGGGGCCCGGCGCAGTGCTCTCCCTCTGCCTCCAGTGCTGATGTGACCCCCCCTCTCTCTCTCCCCCCAGGTGATGCGGGACCCCAGTACGAAGCGGTCCCGGGGGTTCGGCTTCGTGACGTACTCCTCGGTGCGGGAGGTGGACGCTGCCATGAACGCCCGGCCCCACAAGGTGGATGGCAGGGTGGTGGAGCCCAAGCGCGCCGTGTCTAGAGAGGTGAGCCCCCCCCCAGTCTGCTGTCTGTTTTCCCTGGGGTTGGGGAGAGTGTTTCCGGATCGAGGGCCCGCCAGAGAGCTGTGGAGCCGCTGCCTGCCACCCCGGTACACGCGGGGGGCTCGTCGGTCCCCGGCTGGACCTGTTGTCCGCACTGCGGAGCCAGAACAGGAGGAACGTCTTTGCGCAAAGGGTGGTGGTAGGAGGGAACTGATGTTGAAGCTGGTTTCCCTGGCTTCCTTTTCGGCTCTGCAGAATATCCATTCAGTCTTCTGATTGGGGCAGCGGGTTCCGTTTTACCCAAAGAGTGGTGGGAGTGGGGAACAGGCTGTTCAGCCACGTTATTGAAGCCGGTACCCCACCACCCCCCAGATGGATGGGGTCGATTTAAGCCAGTAGCTGCCCTAGGGGGCTGGACTGACCCCACAGCCTCCTCCTCCTCCTCTCGTGACCCGCCTTGTCTCCTTGCCCCCAGGACTCGACCCGGCCCGGCGCCCACATGACCGTCAAGAAGATCTTCGTGGGCGGCATCAAGGAGGACACGGAGGAGCACCACCTGCGCGACTACTTCAGCGAGTTCGGCAAGATCGAGGTCATCGAGATCATGACCGACCGGGCCAGCGGCAAGAAGAGGGGCTTCGCCTTCGTCACCTTCGACGACCACGACTCCGTGGACCGGATCGTCAGTAAGTGTGGGGGTGGGGGGCGACGGGCCTTGTGCTGGGGGGTGTGGCGCCCCTGGGGGAGCCTGCCAGGCCACCGTAGCGACGTGTGCCAGTACCTCTCCAATGTACACCCGTACCCCGGTATCCGAGCCCGATTCGTTCATGGGAAATCTGTTCGGAAGGCGGAAGATCATAAATCCACCCTTTCCGAACCGAAGACAAGTTCGCTCAATCTCTTCATGTTCAGATTGGCAAAAACTCGTGTGCCGAACGTTCTTATGCCGGGGTGCGAATGTGATTTAAACGGATCTTTGTTTTGGCTTCTTGGCTCTGGGTATTTAGGGGGGGAGGGGGTTTTGGGGGTGTGGTGCTGCACCCCTGGTTTGGGGCGTGCCCCCCCCCCAGTTTCTGACCGTTGTCCTGTCTCGCTCTTCCGCAGTCCAGAAGTACCACACAGTGAACGGCCACAACTGTGAGGTGAGGAAAGCGCTGTCGAAGCAGGAGATGGCGAGTGCAGGGATGAACATGAGAGGTAAGCCCTCTGCGCTTGGGGTGGGGCGGGGGGGTCTTGGACCCTGTGCCATTGGTGTTTTCAGCTCTTTTTTGGGAGAGGGGGATGACCCTGGGTGCTCTTATCTCAGAATTGATTTGGCTTTAGACCCGAGTGCTTTTGGGGGTTTATTCTGACCAAAGGAGAAAGCACTGGGTCCTTACACACAGGTGTGTGGGGCCCGTCCAGTCCATCTGTCCTGCTTGGTAGCTGATCGGTGCAGTGGTCTGTCACTGGGTTCCTCCTGGCTCTCGTGTGGAGGACTGTGAAGGTTTTGTGGCGCTGTGCAGGCCTCAAGACGTGCGCTTGGTTAAAATGCTCCCCCGAGCCTGGTGTCCTTTTGTGGTGACATTCGTTCTTTCCAGGACGTGGGGGCAGCAGCTCAGGGAACTTTGGCAGAGGTGGTGGATTTGGAGGTAATGATTTTGGCCGTGATGGATACTTCGGTGACCGTGGTATGTGGTTCAAAACCACTTTTTTCCTTTTTATCTCTCTTCCTTTTAATCATTTTTCCCCTTAACTTGCTTTGTCCCCTCCCTACCCCAACCCCCCCTGGCATTTCTTGGATTTAATTTTATTCAGGTTGTTTTGTTACACTGCACTGACCACCTTGGGGTTGTTTTTTTTTCTTCTGCTACCCCAGGAGGCTTTGGAGGCCGTGGTGGATATGGAGGAGATGGGGGCTACAACGGCTTCGGAGGAGACAGTGAGTTTGGATTTATCGCTACTTGTTTATTTTTAATAGTATATGTAAGATATATTTCTACTGCGGCCTGGGTTGAACGTCCCAGCTTCTCCTTTTAAGAGCTGAATTCCACTATCGCCAGTGTCCGGAGGGGATCCGTGGCTCCGGACCCGCAGTCGGGGTCTCTTTCAGCTGTGGGGCTGCTTCTTCGGGTGTGAGAGGGGAAAATTGGCAGCTGATGCTCGATTTTGACTGAACACACCTCTCAGACTTGTTTCCATCTAATCCCGCCTGTTCGTTTGCCGGTTTTGACTTGACCGGCTGAGTGTCCACACTGCCTCGTTCCTACTCCTGCCTCTTCCTGGGGGGGGGTTTGTTCTCCCGTCTCTCTCGCGCCCGAAGGCGGCTCCACAGCGGGCGCGTGGGATAGACCCTCACCTGGCTGCGGCCTGCGCGTGCCGACGTGCCTCCCTCATCGAGCTCTCTCTCTCTCTCTCTCCTGCAGGCGGCTACGGCGGCGGCCCTGGCTACGGGAGTAACCGTGGCTACGGCGGAGGGCAGGGTTACGGCGGCGGGCAGGGGGGCGGATACGGAGGCAACGGAGGCGGCTACGACAACTACAACAACGGAGGGGGGGGCAGCTTCGGAGGAGGTGAGCGGCCACGGTCTCGGCCTCTCTCCTGGCGGGAGAGCGGTGCGCGGCGGGGTCTCCGGGTCTTTCTGCCTCGGCTTGTGGTGGCCTCGCGGAGTGCCCGAGCGGACCAGCCGAGTGCTTTCTGACGTTCCAGCAGCTGATTGAAGCCTCCTGCGTTCTGGTTCCGGGTGGGGGTGGGGTGACCGTCTGTCTGTCGGTCACCATGCTAGGAGGTCGAGTTTCCGCATGCTGTCAGTGCTGGATCCCAGTCAAGAGGTGGAGCTGGGTGCCTCAGGGCTGAGGTATCTTGCCTGTACCCTCAACCTTGCCTCAGTTGGTCCGGACTTGCTCGGCCGGCTGGTTACTGTGCTTTGCCTGAAAGCTGCAGGAGCTCACTCTGAATCGAGGGCTCGTGAAGGCACCCCAGCGCACGAGGGGAGAGCCTGGCTTAACTTGAACTGTGCCGGTGCCCTACGGGGCTAACCGGATCTTTTTATTTATTTTTCTTCTTCTGGCCTCGCAGGAAGCTTCGGCGGCAGCGGGAACTACAACGACTTCGGCAACTACAACAGCCAGTCCTCCTCCAGCTACGGCCCCATGAAGGGGGGGAGCAACTTCGGAGGAGGCAGCGGCCGGAACAGCGGAGGCCCATATGGGGGTACGTGCCCGAGCTGCAGCCTTCCGACTGGGAGGGGGGAGCACCGTCCCTGTGTTCACTTATCACACTAGCACTGGCGCGATGAGCCGTGCAGCTCGACACGTTTCCCATTCTGACCAATAGCTTTGCCGTCATATTCTAACTGGTTATGCAATCGCAAAGTGATGGAGGAAAACCAGCTGCTGATGTTGGGATGGAAACTTTCCCGAGTGTGAAATTGGCCGTTCAGTGTCCCGGGCAGGTGCCAACTGGCTCTGCCCTCCTCGTGTGGGGTAACGAGCGATAGCCCCACCTCTTATTCATGGCCTTTCTTCCTTGTCTCCCAGGCGGCTATGGGGGTGGCTCAGGCAGTGGGGGTTATGGAAGCAGTGCCGGAGGCCGAAGGTTCTAGGGAACCCCCCCACTTCTGAGGAGGTAAGGGCACCCCCGTTTCGGTACCCTCTTGTCTTTGTGTCGCTGCATAGTCTGCTCAACCTGAGAGACCAGAGTAACTTTGAAGATGGGTCTCCTCAGCCTTGGCTCACGTTAAACAGCTGTTCTACATACAAGAGCCTGATGAATATGTAACTGTTAGACTAACCTGTGACTGAATAGTGCTTTCTGCAGAGGATCCAGAAGCAAACCTTCATGTGTTCCCCCAACTCTCAGCACTGATACCCCTGCTCTGGCAAAAAAAAAAAAAGCCTTCAATTAAAATCCAATTAGTGTTGGACTCCTTGGCCTTGACTTAAAGCTTTCTCCTTTCTGCTGGCTCTGCTCAAGAGCTGGTTTCTGTTTTCTGGGAGGGTTTCAATGCACAACACAAAGTGATGGTTTTGCTCCTGGGTGCCTCCCTGTAAGTTTTGTTTTCAATGTAGATTCATTATTATACATGAAGCCAGTACACAGATTAATAATGCTGTTCCGTATTGTTCAACAGGGTTCAGTACTTAGGAGAGGAGAGCGACAGGAAGTGACAGGGAAGCAGCAGGTTCACACCCTAGATCTGCTCAGCCAAGCACAGTTGTGGCAGGTTACAGCTGCTACATGGAAGAGCATGAAGTGTACAAATAACAATGTAGAGACTCCTTGTATCATGTTGAGCCTTCAAACATGGTTTCTGTGTTTGTGGAAAAAAAAATGCCATCCAGCAGGATATTTTGTAGTTGCAATTTGTTGTAAAAAGCGTCAAGCATTCCAGATGGTTTTATGTAGATTTTTTTTTTGGCAGCACCTGTGTGGTGTGTGTGTTTTTATAAGTGTAACTGCAACTAATCAAGTCAAAATAAACCACATTACACTTTTTTTAAAAAAAAAGGTGTGTAGTGTTTGTGTAGGTGACATGTGACTGGGTAGAGGTCTCGGCGCCGTCATGCTTCCTGACGGCAGGTGGAGTACTGCAGCAGTGAAAGTAGCCTGCTCGGGCAGTCGTGCACCGCAGACGTGGATCAGGCGGTCGATTCCACCTGAGCACAAGTTTGCTGCACGGGCTCACCTGTCCCCGTGTCCCAGAGCCCTTCAGACTCCAGCACAGCAATCCGTCGGCCATCTTTCAGCATAATCCAGCTTGCCGTCGCTAACCAAGCTTTTAAGTGTAGTGCAAAACCCCCTTGTCCTTTGCAGTTTCTTGTATATTTGTACTCCGGTATGCTTTCCTACTGGATGTTCTGTGAACTGCACTCTTTTTGGCCAGCTGGGTTTTTCTGCTGGGCTTTTTTTTTTTAAATAGGATTTTTGACGCTTGGTAGCTGGTGTTGAGCTGGTCATTGCTTCACTTCGGCCATCACCCAGAGCAGACAGATCAAGTATTAATGAAGGGTGATTGTGGGGGGGGGGTGTCTTTTTAAAACCTGTTTTTTGTGTGAGTGCACTTCTGCACTGGATTTTAAAGCGACCCTTTTTTATCGTTTGAATGGCTCGTGCTCCCCGGTCTTTGGGGGGGAAAAAAAGGGGCTCCTAAAGACTGCTTGAGTTGGAAGGTTTTTTTGTGGAGTGTGGGATTAAGAGCAAGTCCCACTCTCCTCTTCTACATGTGCTTGGAAGCCTGATTTCTTCACTGGATGAGGACCCTTTTATTTCGGAAAGGTTAACGGTGCCACTAGGAGTCTTTAGCGCTGGTTTCGGCCACATTGCCCGGCTGGAGGCTTGCATTACGAGCGTATCTTGAGGCTAGCCATTGGAGGCAGCTGCCAGGGAGAGCAGTAGCCAGAGAGATCATCGCAAGGAGCCAGAGAAGTCTTTCTGAGTACAGAACGTTGCTCTAATAAGACTAGCAGAGTCAGCAGCTACGAAAGGGGTATATTTATACCGTGCTTAGTAGGTAAGAACAGATTTTTCAACTTTTGTTTAAGTTCTTAATCCTCTCTCAGTCCAGGGTTTGTTTCAGCCAGTTCAAATTAAACCAGGTGATGCAGAGGGAATTTTGAGGGTATGTTAATCTGTGTGTGACGCTTTAGTGTGGGTTATTCCCCAGATACAAGACAGCCTAGTTTTTGGAACAAAACCTCACAGGTTTGAGTAGCTTTGAAGTTTCTTGTAATGGGGTATATAAAATTGGGTAATGCCAACTAAGGAGTCAAATCTTGCATGACAGAAATGCACGTGATTGGAGGGGTGGAGCAGATTAAAACCCATATTCATGGTTTGGCTGTCGTTTCTTGGAGGGAGGTGGTAAGGTTTGGGAAAAGTTGCCTGGTTGATTCAAACCCAGACTGTTAGGCTTTTAATGAAAGGGGTGGGGAAAGTTGAAGTTCAGCATCTGTATTTGCCTTTTGTCCTCATGTGAACTTAGTTTGCTCTGGACTTGGAAGTGCACAGGTCAGTGTTGCTGGTCCCTGGTGGCCAGCAGGTTAAGTCGACGCCTGGTGCACATTCCGTTGGGCACTAATGCATGCTGGGAAGCTTGATATCTCAAGAAGGTAACTTGAAAGCAAATCTTTGTCCTGGACAACCATGTACTCCACCGATTTTCAGAAATGACATTAACCTAGTTAATCGAATAAGGGCATCTTGATTCAAGCCATAATGATCAGCAGTTTAGTCACTTGCTTGTGAGTGTTTGTATTTTAATTGTGCACAATGTACTAACTTAAAGATCTTGTTCTCAGGACTTGGTAGGGAAGGATGTTCCGGCACCTCCAGCCTGACGTGACAAAGTGGGCATGTTGATCAGCCTTGAGAAGGTGCGTCCAGTACAATCCCAACACGAAGGTTACTGAAGCAGCTCCTTGACCCTTTCCCTGGGGAGGGGGTGCGCCCGGCTCCTGGGGGGCAGTGGGGGGGGGGCGAATTGTGGCGCCTCTTCCGCTACCCGGGGTCGGAGTCCGCTGCAGAGCTCCCTTGACGTGGGGCACAGTCCTCTTTTTAATGGAGGGCTCATCAGGAAGAGGGTTAAACCAGCCCGACGGGGTCCCAGTTCCTGCTGCGACCCCAGTCCTTATTCCTTCTCGAGCCTCCTGACCGTCTGTATCCGTCTCTCAAGTGCGTCTTGTATCATGTCAAAGGGTTAAGCTTTTAGCTCCTATTGGTGCACCTGTTGGCCCCCAGTTCACTCTGGCTTTCGCGCTCTGCCGGGGGCTGATCGCCGCTCACCAGCAGGGGGAGCTGCTGTGTTGCTGCTTGATGCCTTTCATGCCCCCCCCGCCCACTCCTGATGGAGTCTCTCAGGGGGGAGATAAGGGATCGGTGTGAAATCTGGGTGCCATCAGAGGCCAGCTGGGGGGTCTTGTGACCCCCCCCCTCTCCCGGGGCAGGGGGGTTGCCTGCCTGCCTGCCTGCCTGTTTTTTTTTTTAATAACCCCTCGGTTTTCCCCAGTGGCCGGGTGATGTAAGCCCGGGCCAGCCAGCCACCAGCCCTCGCTGACTTGCTTTAATCAAGCAGTTGTCGTCGCGAGCCCCTTCATGTGGCCGTGCAGCTGGGGTGCCTGGGCACAGAGGAATCCGCTGCCCGGACGCAGCAAATTCCTGCGGGCCCGTGGGCCTGCCGCTGGCGGCGGAAAGTATGCGCCGGCTGGCCCGCTGCCTCGTGCGATGTGCCGTGGCCTGCTGGGCTCTGCTCTGCTCTCCTAACCCTCTCGCCCCCCTCCCTCTCTTGTCTTGCAGGCTTTTTAAAGGAATGCGAAGAGGATGGCTTTTAAAAAAAGCTTCACTGGAAGTCTGCAGGACAGCAATTTTTATTTTTTTACCAGTTTTGTAATGGTTTTTATATTTCTAATAAAATACAGAAATGCAAAGCGCACCAAGCCTGGGTTTTTGTTTTTGTTTTGCAGAAATCCCGTAAGGTAATCCGAGGGAGTTTCCTTTACTTGTACCTTTTTGCCACGTCTCCTGCACTGGGGGTTCTGGGTTCGTTAGTGCTCCCCAGATTGAACTTGGGAGAGAGATTTGGGCTTGCATGGGAAGCAGCTACATAAATGGACATGACCCCTCGTCCCATACAAGTTTCTATAAGACGCGGAGCAAAATCGGATGGGTCTGCCTGTGTGCATGGTGTTCAGCAGGGCGGGGAGGAACAGCGGTGTCCTGGTCATGCTGTGTTAAATCTGTTTGGGCTGTGCAGTTCTTAACGCCTGGTATACAAAAAAAGAAGTTCAAAGAGGATTAGAGAAATATTTTATTGCAATTTCTTTGGCCACCCATGATGTACAGCAAGGTTCTTCATACATTTGTAGACCTGAGACATTTGGTTTTAATGCAACACTGTACAAAGCAATCGCCTTCGCGCTTTGGCTTTTGGATTTGGATACGGAGGTTGTGGGGAGGGTGCACTTTGCTGGAAAGTGGGATTGTGAGAGCAGAACATCTGGCTCTGAAATGCCCTTTTGTCCAATCTGTGGTAGTTGTCTTATACCATTGTTGCTTATACCCAGGGGTCTCCCTTCCCTGCCTCCAGAAAGCCCTGATCCAGTGGGATTTATGAAGTGTTCGGTTTCTGAAGGCATTAGGAATTTGTCATCCATTTTCAGGTGCTCTGTGAAACTAGGCAATCGGTTGGAGCAAAACTGCCCCTCTTCCCTTCCCACCTCAAGGAGCAGAGCTCCCTTAATGGAGCCTGGTGTGTTAACTGACCCATCAATAGCACGTGTGAGACAGGATGACCTGTATGCCTTGACCGGATCGGTGCTCTGAGCAGGAAGTCGCCCATTCTCCAGGTGAATCACGACTTTCTGGGGATCACACTGGGCACATACTGCCCAAAGAGGAGATGCCAGTTTACAGCAGGGCACCCCTTCACCTAGCATGTCTATGGGAGATGGAAGGAGATCCCTATCCTGCTTAAATTCCAGGGGTTTAGTGGGGAGGGACTATCCCAGTTGATTCTCTTTGCGTGGAAGTTTGGTGCTGTGGAGGTTAAGGCTCAGAGGTGAACAGGGGTCTCTACTCGCAGTGCGCCCCCACTGTCGGTGTGCAACGCCAAGGAGAGAGAGAGAGAGCCCGGAGAGGCGCTTGTTGTGTGAATGCCAAACTGCAGCACTGCCCGTTCATCGGCGTTCCCCCCCCGGAGGGGTAATCTCGTATGGGAATTCTGTGTGGACCCCCGCCCCATCTTGGAAGTCTGTCTCTCGGAGAGACTGTCGAGAAGCAGACTGTCCACGGGGCGCTGTAGCACAGCCTGGGGCTCCTGAGCGCCAAGGACAGCGGGGCTCTTCCTGCGACAATATGGGCTCCCCGCTTTCCAGTGAAGGGGCGCAAAACGGGGAGCCAGGAGCGTCGACATCGTGGGGGCGGGGGGTCCGTCCCTTCCCGAATCTCCTCGCTCCTGCCTTGAGCTTCTGGTTCTCTGGAGGGGGGAGGGGGGACTCCTCTGTGCGCCTCGTGTCTCTGTGGGGGGAGGTGCACACAGTCGGCCTCGGTCACAACCCAGAGCGCGCTCGGGAAAGGCACTGTCGGGGGACGGGCGCTTTGAACGGCTCCTAATCAGCTGAAATTCGGTCCCGAGTCTCACACAGGGCTGAGAGGGGAGAGGACTCCGGACCCGACCCCACTGACCCGGGCTGTCGGGGGCGGCGGCTCTTGCGCTGTCTTTAAACACTGGGCCCCCGCGGCCGCTCCAGACGGAAGCCGGAGATCCCTGCCCTGGGGGAGGAGGGGGGGGGTAGCGAGCGCACGACCCACCCGGCCCGGGTCACTCCCCCTCCTCCCCGGGCTTGCGCGGCACGAGGAAGACGCTGCCGTCGCTGGTCTGCTGCAGGGAGTAATCGTCCAGGGAGTAGGGCCGCCCCTCCTCGTCCCGCAGGCGGGCGAAGACGTCGGCGTAGAGCTCGGAGAGGCGGCGCTTGGCCAGGGCCAGGCCGCGCTGGTACTCGGCCCGCTCGCGCGCCAGCTGCTCCCTGCGCGCCCGCAGCTGGCCCAGCTCGGCCTCCAGGTGCACGATGTTCTCCAGCTTGCGCTTGCGGCAGTTCTGGGCCGCCACCTTGTTCTTCCCGCGCCGGCGGATGTCGCGCACCAGGGCCAGCTGGGCGTCGGTGAGCTGGTAGCGGGACAGCAGCTCGTTGAAGTCGTCCACGGGCAGGTTGACGATCTTCTCCAGCGCGAAGGGGATCTTCAGCGCCAGGGCGCGCCGCTCGTCCCGCGTCAGGGGCGCCGCGGCCGCCGCCTCCCCCCCGCCGCCGGCCCCCCGGGCCTGAGGGCCCCTCGGCTTCCCGTACGGGGCGGTTACCCTGCTAGAGCCGGCGGCGCCGCAGCCCGCCAGGCCGACCGCGCCCGGCACCAGGCCGTGGAGAGCCGCGGGCGCGATCGGGTGGGGCTGCAGGTCGGAGGGGAGCTGCTGGAGCTGCTGGTGCTGCTGGTGCTGCTGGTGCGGGTGCAGAGGGGGAGGGGGCAGGCTGTAGGAGGGCTGGGGTACGGGGTAAGGGTAGTGGTTCATGGGGTGCTGGTAGTCCACGGGGTACAGGAAATCGGGCCTCATCCTCCCTGGCTCCGCCATGCCCTCCATCTCCAGGGGGGGCTCCCCGTCGCTGTACCCCAGCCCGGCCTCCGCCGCCCCGCCGCCGTATGGGGGGGCGCCCCCGGCCGCGTTCCCCGGAGAGGCCAGTGGGGGGCTGGACCCCAGGGACAGTCCCGAGTCGGACTCCGGGTCGTCGGAGGGGGGCGGGTGTTTGATCGGCCCCAGTCCCGCCCCCTGGGGGCCCCGCCCCTGCCCGGCGCCCATGAAGGGGGGCGCCCCCGCCTCGCCGGCCCCCGCCAGGCTCATGTGCTCCAGCAGGCTCATCAGCGGGGGCTGCAGGGAGTGGGAGTGGGAGTGGGGGTTGGGGAGCAGCCTGGAGCCCGCGTGTCCGTACAGGGTCTCGATGTTGCTCCCCAGGCGCTGCAGGCTGCAGGCTGGCGCCCCCGGGGGCATCGCCTCCGTGTAGGGGCTTTCGAAGGCGTCGCCCGGACCCGGGCCACAGCTGGGCAGCGGGGGCTCCAGGGGGGGCTGGCTCAACCCGAAGCCCACCGGGGTCAGCTGGGGGCACACGGGCTGGTAAGCTGCCTGTTCGAACGGGCTCTCGCCTGGCACGTCGAACTCCTGCGTGCAAGGGAGAGAGGAGGAGAGGTCAGGGGTCAGAGGTCAGAGGTTGGGGGGGGTAGCACGGTAGTCCTGTCTGCAGAGTGTGGCACGACGGGGTTGCAGCACAGCGATCTGGCGCATCAGATGAGAGCCTTCAAATCCGTGCGTCACGTACAGGAGGTGAAACACACACCCCCCCCACACCAGAGATCCCTCTCAGGTGCGCTCAGGTTTCTCTCAGGAACAGATGGGCATTGTGCTGCGGGGAGGGGGGGGTGGGGAGTTGGGGGTGAGCCTTACCCTCCCTCTCTCCCCCCCCTCTTCGTTTATCCCTTCATCACTCAATCAGCCCATTGTTGCACAGCTTATCTCTGAGGCCTGAGCGCTGCGTGTATGTGCGTGTGTGTAAAATCAGTAAAACGTGCAGCCTGTAAGACGCTCTAAAAGAGTGGAATAATTCCGCAGGCTCCTACAGGGCAGGTCCTAAAACACGCCAGGGCGGATCTCCCCCCGCTGCATCTCCTGCACAGCCCTGGGGTCGACCGCTGTCGACTGGAGCAGCCGAACAAAACACTGAAGGCGACGCCTTCCTGTCGGCCGCCACACAGGGGCGCTACAGTGTCAGCTGGTCTGTCAAAACCACAGTGTCGGGGGAGAACAGAGCTAGGAAACTGGGAACATGTGAAAACACGGGGAGAAGGTTTCCTCGGGCACCCGCGGCACACGCTCCTAGGCCCAGTGCGTCCGGGGTGTCCAAACCAGGTCCCGGTGACCCCGATCTCGGTGGGATTTGTCCCAGCTGAGCCCTCCACCGGCTCCTCGGACACCACCTTCGGCGGAGTACGCACAAGTTGTGCTCGGGTTCAGAACCTGCCGAGCGCTTTGAGGAGGAGGGGTGAGGAGCCCTGTCCCCGCGCGCACCTGTAGCTCCGTGATGGCCATCAGCTCCTGCCAGGTGAAGTCCATCTCCGCCTCCGGGAGGGGGCGGTGCGGGCGAGCCGGAGGCACAGCGGTGGACATCGGTACACCCCCATGGAGTCTGCCAGGGTGGGCCAGCCCCTGAGAGAGAGAGAAAACTGAGTCTGTCTCCCAATCATGCTCCATCTGCCTACAGTATATGTAAACATTTTATGATATGTCTTTGTTGTAGATGGCTGTAATATGTCTGTATTTTTTTTAACTTTGATTTTTTGTTTCATGTGAATTTCATTAGTTTTATTTGCTTTGGCAACACTGATTGTACCCATCGGTCATGCTAATAAAGCACCTTGAATTGAACTGAACTGAATTGAATCGAGAGAAAACACAGTCGATTCTGTACCAGCACAGATACGGAAAAAAATGTGTTTGTCCAAGAAAGCAAAAGACGTGTGCTAGGAATTATGGGAACTATTCCCATAATTCCCTTATTGCCCGTCAGGCCCCAGAGAGACAGCCCGCTCACCTCACAGTTTCTCCGCAGTGGGAGGATGCAGTTGGCAGCCGCGCACATTCAGGACGCGATGGAGCAGCGACAGCTCCTCCTGGAGCGGAGAGATAGACAGAGAGGAGGCGTTATCGACGGGGGACACAGTCCCACGGCCAAGGCCCCGAACGACAGGAGCCAGCAGACAAGCCTGTCCGCTGTGAAGCCCAACAGAGCAACTGGGAGTCATTGCTCAGAGGCTGACTCTTCAGAGGAAATACCCGCGCCACCCCCCAACATGCATAGAGGAAGTCACATAAACATCGCTGTTTTATGCCATCGGCCAAAGTAGGGTAAAGCGCAGTGGAATCATTGTAAAAACGTGGCCAAGCAAAGTATTTACATGGTGTCAATAGTGCTGGGTAACATGTCACTGCAATGTCATGGAGGCCAAGAGTGACCACTGCTGGATTTGCACCAGGCTGGTGATCCCCACTGCGCATGGAGAGGCGGGAGAGAGCAGGAATGGGAACCAAGGAACGCTGCCGACGGACAGAGACCCTCCGGACCGCCTGAGGCTGGTCCGAGGACCGTGGTGCGTCCCGTCTCTTCCCGGAAGCAGTCAGAGCTCCGTCTCCGACAGCGGGGCCTGCCTGCGGGATGGAGCTCCAGACTCGCGCCTCCCGTTCACAGTCTGCACAGGCCCTGGGCTCCCCCAGAGCCCCCGGCGTGCGTTTCCCTGTTCGTGCCGAAGGAGAGGACAGCTGGGCGGATCCTGAACTGATTCGCCCTTCAAGACTGAAGATATTCAGTTCACGTGGCCCTTGAGCCTGTGAGACGAGCCGGTGTTGGAGTCGTACTTCACTGGGCGCTGGCGAGCTGGGAGGGGCAAGACAACGTGCAGCAGGACAGAGAGGAACCACTGTGCAGGATATTGTATTATAAACGTCTGTAGATGTTGTTCTGATTCTATATGCTTTGGCAACACTGTCATTTATCATTCACGCCAATAAAGCTGGTTCCGTTTGATCTTGAAAGGTGTCGAAACTTCGATGGAAATCATTTGGAGGTTGGGGACAAAGCACTGGAGAAACCCTGTGTGTCTGCTATGTGCTTGTGTGTGCTCTTCCATGTGTCAGGCATGTCTGGCAGCCAGTTCCGAGTACTGCGGAGTGAGAGGGCTTCTCAGTATCAGCCGCCCTGCGGGCCGCTGTGCTGGACTCTGATAAGACTATCTGCTGCCTCCCAGCCGCTTCCCTGACTAACGGACTCCGGGGGCCTGGCTGGGCTCTTCAATGTGTTTAGCTTTCTGGCCTCCCATCTGTCCCCCTCTGTGGGTGTCAGGGCCTTCTCCCGCTGCGCCCCACAGCTCTGGAACTCTCTCCCCATAGATCAGAGTCACCTCTCCTGTGCACTTTCACATCCAGACTCAAAACCTGCTTCTTTAGAAGGGCTTTTTTTTACCGGTTCTGTGTCTGCCAATTTTCTCGTTCGGCCCTGCAGTCAGTCAGCTGTGTGGGGGAGCTGGGTAACGGAGCATGCTCCAGACGGACTCCCCAGCTCCTGGTGAAATGGGAAATAAAGCACAGCCGGCCAACCAGGCAGTGAGTCTTGGGGAGGTGGGAGGAAGCTCCCAGAAAACACCCCTGTGAACACATGGTCGAGACCATGCAGACTCCACACAGACAGTCGCCTTGGGCAGGAAACTGAACTGGGCACCTGGGAAGGAGCAGGCCGCTCTGCCACGCCCCCTTCCCTGACCCTCGGAGGGCCTGCTGTCAAAGGTGCTCGTGCAGAGCAGCCCAGCAGCTCCTGGGCTCATTACTCAGGGTGGGCTCTGCTGTGGAAATGACATGTGCCCCCACTCGGACATCTAGCTCTCTGTCGAAAGGGAGCCGTGCTGTGTGTGAGTGTGTGAGCATGTTTGCGTGTGTGAGTGTGTGAGCATGTTTGCGTGTGTGAGCATGTTTGTGTGTTAGAGCATGTTTGCATGTGTGAGTGAGAGTGTGAGCATGTTTGCATGTGTGAGTGTTTGAGCATGTTTGCGTGTGTGTGAGCCTGTTTGCATGTGTGAGTGTGAGTGTGAGTGTGAGTGTGTGAGTGTGTGAGCATGTTTGCGTGTGCGTGTGAGTGTGTGAGCATGTTTGCATGTGTGAGAGTGTGCGTCCATGTGCGCATGGAGCACATGCCTGAGCTGCTCTGGCCGTGGTGAGTGAGCTCAAAAGGGGCGTGCCGGGGCCCAGGGGTGCCCCTCAGAGGGCAGGTTGAGCCTTATAGCCCAGACACCCCCATGTTCATTGCATTGCGATTAGCGTAGGGCCCCCCCAAGGGCGGGGGCCAGACGGCGCGGCCACAAGGAGAGGAGTGCAAGGAGCTATCCCAGCTCACCCTGCGACTGGTCACACAGCTCTGGCTCAGGGCTCAGGGTGATGTCAGCGACCCCGTGACTCCGTGGCCACATCAGGAAGATGGAATAAGGGATAAAACTGTTGGGTTGGATCCAGGGAAATCGCTTTTTATATCATATGCATGTGTCTGGTGGCCCGTGGCGCTGTGGTCAGCATTGCCGCCTTAGAGCACTGGGGTCCTCGGTTAATTTCTAGACCTGGGGTGCTGTCTGTGTGGAGTTTGCATGATCTCCCTGCATTCATGTGGGTTTACCTGCTATCACAGTCCAGAGACATGTGGGTAGATTAATTGGCTTTGGTCAAATTGGTCCCGATGCGAGTGTGTGTACCCGTCTTTGTGTGTGTGCCCAGTGATGGACTGGTGTCTCCAGCTCCCCCGTGACCCTCAAGTGGATTGAGCAGGGTAGAAAATGGCGTTTACATCTTTGATTTCTGGAACGGGAGGTTAGGGTCTCCTGCGCTAGTTTCTTTCCTGCCTGTTCCAGGTCCGCGGGGGAAAGGATGAGGGGCTTTGACTGCCTGCACAGTCCGAGCGGCGCGTCCCCTCCACTCGGACGGTCCCTCTTCCCGCTCTCGCAGCACGTGCGCCCTGGCGCAACGCGCGCTCGCGACGCCTCGCTCCTGTGGTCCGAGTCAAGAGGCTGATGAGGCGCGTTCCTCTGTATTTCTAGTGTTCAAATAAAATATATATATATATTTTTAAAAAGCAGTTCTTTTTTTTCAGTTCAGATTTTTGTTCTTTCTTACTTATAAGTAACGTTACGATAACGGATGGGGGCGGATCAATCCCCGCAATAACGCAGATTTCTGCGTCGCTGTTTCTCCACGGACGCGGGCTTGAGTGACTGATGGGGTCCGACGCGAATTGTTTTCTGATGAGCTTTTTCTGTCTCTCCCTCGCCTTTGTCTCCTTTGTTGCGCTTTGTTGTCCTCTTTGGCCACGAAACCAAATAGCTTGTTTACCGGAGAAGAGTCTCTCCCAGTCACAGCACAATTACGCCTCCCTCCTTGCGAGAGTGTTTATTTATGTGAAGGAAGATTTCAGTTTGTATGGAAGGAATGCGTTTTTTCATCTCCGGGTTAGACAGAAGAGGTATTTTATTTCTGCTCCTGGCTCGGATTTCAATATAGCCTTGCGGATTGTGTGCCGCGAATCAGCCACCTTGGCTCTCAAATTCCGCCCGAGCTCTCGGAATGCTCTCCGCGGCTTGTGAGCAGCGATCGCAAATAAACACACTTCAAACGCACACGCAATCCGATGTATAAACGATTGTAATTGTTTTTGTTTAAGAAAACAAAGGGGGTATCGTCATTAAATGATGTTTGCAGACTGCAGATTTTTCTAATTCGAACATTTCGCTTGCGAAATGCGGAATCCTGTTTAAAGAATTAGAATGAATTTGTTAGTGCAGTGCTGTTCTGAACTGAACTGTGCTACACAGCATTGAGCTGCACTATTCAGCAACTATCCTGCACAGAACTGCATGCAACGTGATGCTCTGTAATGTATGCACGACTGTAAATGACACTGATCTACACTGCAGCTGACTGCACTGTACTACAGTACTTCACTGGACTGGACATGCAGAATCTGAACTCTTCTGCACTGGACTAGACTGCACTGTACAAACACTGGACTGCACAGGACTGTACTACACAGGACTGAACTGTACCACACTGGACTGCACTGTACTGTACTACACAGGACTGTACTATACTACACTGGACTACTGTACTACACTGGACTGCACTGTATTGCACTGCAGTACTGTACTTCACTGGACTATGCAGAATTTGAACTCTTTTACACTGGGCTTGCCTGCTGTGCTGGGCTGGACTGTAATACACTGGGCTGCACTGTGATGGATTGTACTACACTTGACTATACTGGACTACTGAACTACACTGGGGTGGATTATACTACACTGGAGTACTGAACTACACTGGACTACTGTACTGCATCAGACTACACTTTGCTACATTGCACTGGACTGAACTGTACTACAGTACTACAGTCAACTGGACAGCACTACTGTGGAAAGAACTGAACTTCACTGGACTATATTGGACTGTCCTACAATGGCTTAAACAGAACTGTCCTGAAAAGGACTAGACTCTCTGTGCTCTACTGCACAGTGTTGTCCACTCTCACTCACCACACTTCACTGTGCCATTCCACACTGTATCACAGGTGTTGTGCAGGAGCGTACTGCAGAACCACATTCAAGAGGCTGCAGAGATGCTCCGCAGTACTGCATCTTTTTATTACAGAACTGTTGCTGCTGCCCAGTGCAGTGCTGGGTGCCGTACTGTACTGTGCCTTTCTGTGCGTTTTGCAAAAGCCAGTTTAGAGATAGGACGTCAGTGCTGTCGTTGCCCCAGCTGTGTCTCTGCGGCGGATTTCCTCCAGCATTCGCACGCCGCGCCGCAGGAGAGCAGGGCAGCCATCTCTCCGACAGGCTCTGTTTCGACATTACGTGTTGCAACAACACGTTAAATAAAAAAAAAAACAACTGAGAGCCAGTTTCCTGGAGCTGATATGCCGAGGGCTGGCTGTGGTTTGAGTCTTTGAGAAATGAAAAATAACAGCCTGGGACTGCAAGGAATACAGAACGCCAGTGCAATGCTTTCAAACTTTGTAAACGTTCCTCACTGCACGAGCGATCGAGAAACAACACTGCTCTCTGTGTCTTTTTAATTGCTACCCTTTCCATTGCTGCACAATGGGCCAGTGACTGCGGAGTGCGGTCTAGAGATCTGCCTTCACTTCTGAGCCTGCACTTCAGGCTCAGATCCACAGCTGGACCAGTGATGCACAGCACTGCTCCTCCAGGAACACAGCCCAGTAGGTGTCACAGGTCTGTTTAAATTGCCATCCGCTTCAGAACTGGCAAAAAGGTTCAAACTGCTCCAGTTCAGCAACACATGGATTCGGCTATGCAGTCAGGATTTCCGATGCAACAAAACTCTCCAAAGAGTTGTGTCCCTGGTCTGTATCAATAGAGTGCCTGTATAGAAACAGACGCACCAGCACATCTCGGGGCTGTAGTCATTCCTTCCTACAGCTCCCTCTTAATCCGCCTGGAGCAGCAGTGTCTCTCTCCTCCTCTGAGCTGCTGTGTGTCACCCATGGGGGGCTGCACTTCAGGGGGTGGGTGATGCGAGTTCCCTGTCAGAAAGCGCCTTTGAAGCGCAATGAAAAGCACTCGGTAAATCAGGGGGTTATCACGATCCAGCTCTACCAAGTGCCAGGAATGCCCTTGTGGCCTGACGGAGCTCAGTCTGGTCAGCTCGGAAAAACGGCCTCCATGCTGCCTCAGAGCCTCAATCCAAGCAGCGCGTCTCCTGCTGAGTTGATCCTTCGTTGAGTAAAGATAAAGACACAAAGACTCATGGAGGCCACAGCAGGGATATTCAGAGACAACATCCTGCTGCGTCCTGCCGCAGACGAGTGCTTCCAGAGCTGGGAACTATTTGGAACAGGGACTCAGCAAGATGCAAGAGACTCAGTGCAAGAGCCAAGCTCAGTGTTCCCTGGAGCTGTAACACACCGACCCCAGGCAGTGTCCTGGGATACAGGACTGGGGAACCGTCTGCCCTATTTCACATTACCGGATTTGTACCCTGCGGATCCCTGCTTTATCCTCTTCCTGGCTTGGCCTGAGCTCTCCCGTTCCGCACTGTTCAATTCCCAGCTAGCCTTCCTTCTGTTTAATTCAGCTTTATTTAAACGAATTGGGAGGACTGCTGTCTGCAAAACCACAAGCACTCTTAACGTATTCGAGTATCTTTTCACAGGTCGATGGGTTTGAAATCCACTCTGGCAATAATATTATTAATAATCTGTATTGAATACAGCGCCTTTCACGGTACATCATCTGAAGGTGTGTTGGAAAAATGGCTAGCTGAGTTTATTTTGGGAATGTCCTGGGTACCACAAGCTATATCTCTGAGGATGTGTCCTGGAGTCTGGATGCCTGCGTTGGCGCGAATTGGACAAGCCTAAAGTGTCCCAGCCTTGTACCGGGCCAGATATCCCATGATTCCTGGAAAACACTGTGCTGGATTGTCACTGTCCGGCACCCACAAAAAAAAAAAGAAGAAAACTGCTTGAATTTTCTCCAGCGAATGGGAAAGGCGCACTCCCTAGTGAACATCTGCTCTTCTTCTGCCTTACAACTGTCAGTTCCCCCTGCGCCGGTTCGCAGGAATGTTCGGAGCAGGAATGTTCGGAACAGCGCAGGGCACTCTGCGCTAATCCGGCCCATTTTATTGCCGGAACGTGATCTAAGGGTCCGACCTGGACGTCACCGGGCCGACTCAACTCTTGTACTCACGACTTCGGCTCTCTTCGTGGTTGGACCCATCCGGGCTCTTTATACCGGATACCGGCACCGAGGCCCGAGGCACCATTTTAAAAAATCAGATTATTTTCCAGCCGAGGAGCTGAAAATGTGTAAGAGCCCTCGGAAGTGCAGACAGGGTCAGACGGGCCGCGGTACCGAAGGGCTGGACTGCGGCCCTGGCTGGCCCCCATGTGGGGGGCGGATGAGGCGGCCTCGGCCGCAGTGCTCACCAGCCCGTGCTCAGCCAGGGGACCGGCGTGCCCCCGGAGGAAAGGCGGACTTCCCCAGTCTAGAGGCAGAGCCCCGGGAGAGCGTGTGACACAGTCAAGTGGAAAGCCCCCCAGGAGTGCGCAATTATGACACAAATCTACCGCTGACGTTTTTGATAAGCATCCTGTATAGGTGGGTATACCAGAATATTCAGATATATATCAACAGTAATTCATCTAGCCAACGCATTGATTCATCACAAAGCGCATTCAGTGGACTGTGAAATATGAACAGGGTAACGTTCATAATCTACAGCTGTACGCCAGTTAACGCCACAGGTCACACGGTAACATCCCCTCATGTAATAAGGTACAAAAATTAGACCACAGGGCTCGCAGACACAGCCTGCAGCAGGGTTTGAGGAAAACTGAGCGGCTATCTTCCTAAAGGCAGCAGAGCAACAGGCGTAAGAACACCTGTTAGGAAGTACAAACACACCTGTCCCGTTTTAAAAGAAGATTCAGCTGAGAGACACCGTGGATTTTCATTCCATCATTTACAGTAGATTCATATTGCAATGCATGCATAATGCATGAATTCCCCGTTACAGAGTTTTTTAGGTCCTAAGTTTGATTGCTCTCTGTGAAGTTATATGCTCTCTTTCTAGATAATTTGATGCAATTAGTCTGACTCTGCACCATACACTCAATAGATCATGCGTTTCTTCGACTATACATCTTGTCAGTTTGACTGAATCCCGGCATGTGAGTTCTGCTACCCTCTTTAGTGTCTGCGAGTCAGATATTTTTGCTCACACATTGAGTGAAACTGTGTTTGCACACAGAATTAACCTGTGACAATATCCTGATTTGTAAGAATAATTCTATAAAACAGACAGGGGTAGCACTGGTGACTATGGCTGATTTAGAGTCAATCAGTAAGACAGAACAAAATACACTCAGCAGAGACCCGATCCAGCAGACTGCAGCTGTGAAAGGCTGTGTAAAAATACACTACTTACACAGCAGTAGTCCATGTATATCCAGACAGGCGGCTCACTGTTAGAGAGAGTGGCTGTGCTCTCCGAGTCATCAGCCTCAAAACACTGTATTCTACAAGCTCATTAAGTACGTTAAAGGCCAGAGAAACTGGTGGGCTGTCTCTCTCATGGGGGAGTCCTGTCAGCCCAGAGACCCAGCAACAGGTGCCCTTTACAAAACACGGAGCTACACATTCCTTTTAATCAAGAGGCAGGTCCAGGTACGCCAAGTGTTCTAATTTCATTAACACCTTTTTCTCCAACAGCCAATGAAAATCCACTACTGCCTCCACCAGCCAGCCTCACCGCCTCCCGAAAACCCACAGACCCCACTCGAGTGCCGGCATTTATCCCTTTTCTTCTCTACGCGAGTCTGAAAACGAATTGTTTTTTGCCTTCTGCCAAAAAGGATGCAGACTAGAAAGTCTAAACTTAGCGGCGTTATTATCTGGAGCAGTTTTTGGAAGAAACATTTACAATAATACAATAGGCTGTATCTTGGTAGCAACCTTAGACGCCTTGTTAAAAAAAAAAATATGAAGACATTTTAATGTATTTTTGAGTTTTAAAAAACAATGTATCCTTTCTTTTCCGGACTGCTGGGAAAAACTGTTCTGGCGCTGAAAGCTACACAAAACTGCAATAATTCCTTAGCAGAGATTTGAGATTGCCAGCTCCATCATCGTCACCATCATCCTGATCCTCAGTACTGAAGTTTTTCTGTGTCTTTTCTCCTACAGTTCTGCATTCTGCACCCAGCATGTCCGCGGACCCACATCTCGTTCTGCGGCCCTCCTGCAATGTCACGGCGTCATGGGGACACACGAGCGCCAGTATCACAGAGCTCTGGACCCTCTGGCCTCTGCCCAGCGCGCAGAGGCAGGGTCCGTCAGCAGTCCTGTCCCTCGGACCGCGGCCGGGACGGGCGGCGGGCAGGTGCGGAGGTCGGGCCTCAGCCGGCCGCGGCGCCGCGGATCTTACCTGAGCTGCATGTCCGGGAGGCTGGGGTTCGGACAGGTGGGCCAAGGATGACACCCTTCAGGCGGGGGGTGATAGTCCCGGGAGCTGGGAGAGAGGGGATGGGGGAGACTCCTGTGGCTCCGTGGGCTGGCCGGCTCCTGGCGGTGGCCGTTACATGTCCCCGGCGTCCGCGCCGGTTCCTCTCTCTCTCTCTCCCCCGTGTGTGTGAGTGCGTGCGCGCTCCCCGCTTGACAAACTCAGAAAGCCACACAGCCTGTCCCCGCTGGCTGATCTTACATAACTGGGATGGGTCTCCGATGTAACAACCTTTCCTGCAGCGCACAGACACACTGACACACACATACACATGCGCTCGCTCACACACACACACCCACCCTCTCTCTCTTATTTCCTAACTCACCGCCCCCCCCCCCCACCACACACACACCCCTCCCATCCAACCTCCCCTCCAACCAGCCCGGCTCTTCTCTTTATCTCCAGAGAAAGAGAGAAATACCACAAACTGAGAAATAAAGCCATCAGCACCCCCCGCCCAGCCTTCCCAAACTCTACCCCCTCCCTTATCCCACCTCTCCACCCCCTCGCCTGGCCAGCCCCTCCACTCCCGCCCCTGCTGTGGTGAGGAGAGCGCAGCCACTGCAGGGAAATCCACTCAGCCGCTCGGCCTTTGCAGAGCAGATGTTCCACCGGCCACAGGACGGCCCCTCGGCACCGGGACGTCCCAGATCCCAGATCCGGGGCAGGGGGGGTTTGTGGAGGGTGGCCCTTTGAGAGGGTTTGGCGAGTGGGGTGCCTTTCTGAGACCCCCCCCACCCCGCCAACACACACACACACACACAACATCCCATTTTCATCTCAACTCCTCTTTATTATCTCTTCCCCTCTTGTCTTATCGCAGACCCCCCGAATTCTCAGTCTGGCAGTCAGACGAAGCCAGGCCTCACCCAGGACACAGACGCACGCATGTGCACCCCCACGCACATCACCATGCACCCCCATGCACATACACAAGCACACACATGTACGTACACATGCCCACACACAAACATGCAAACACGTGTACACGCCTACACGCAGGCACACATACACGCGCATTCCAGCGATACGCCATCTGATCAGCTGAACCCGATGAAGGGAGCTGGACGGGCCGAAACCGCCCGCCTGCAGTTCTGTCGTCGGGCCTGCTGGCCGCAGGGGGGGTTCAGGCTCCAGCTCTGGGCCCAGGTGGGAGCGCTGGGCTGCCTGCACTGACGAGCAGGGCCAATCCGTCAGAGCCCCACCTGGCAGGTAAAGAGTTAAAGACAGCCGGCGGGGGTTGAGAGCCGTGTGTGTGGCGGCGGGGCGGGGTGGGGGCAGCAGATTGTGACTTCTGCCAGCGGGGTTGGAATGCACACCTCAAGCAGGTAAGAAAGACCGCTTTGTTCCTCTGGCCGGCTGGCCGGGGACGGGTGCAGGGGGGGAGGGGAGGGGGAGCGGAGTGCGTTTCAGACACAGCAGCCATCAGACCTTACCCAGTAACCCCACCGCGGGACTCGGGGCTGTCCCTCGCAGGCCAGAGAGCGGCAGCGCCCTCTAGTGACCACCAGGCCCTTCTCACATCACCCAGGTGGGGGGGGCAGCACCTCAGCAGTGGCAGAAGTGGGCCCCATCCTGCATGCAAAGAGCTCTGTGACCCTTTGGGATAAAAAGCGCTATAAAAATGCAATTCATTATCATTATTGTGATAACACAGACGGCTTGATTACTGTTGTTATTAATGACCCATGGTCACAATGAGCAACACAACACATGTTACTGTTATTGTTATCCATCCATTCATTTTCTAACCTGGTTAATCCAGTACAGGGTCGCAGTCTCTAACCCAGTAAACAACAGGCACAAGGCAGGGTACACCCTGGGTGGGATGCCAGGATTGAAAACCCATGCTAACACAAGGAGAACTTGCAAACTCCACACGCATAGCACCCCAGGAACTGAACTAAGGGCATAAGCACTGCGAGGCAGCAATTTGACCACTGCACCACCGTGCTGCGCCTTTCTCCTTTTTATTATTAGACACCTTTAAACAAAGTGACTGATAGTACCATCTAAATATGAAACACGGATTGATACAGAGCAACACAGAACGCTGTTAAAGACTTCGCTTGGCTTGTCCTCTGACCACCTTACCTGGTGCCTCAGGCCAGGTGAAGTTCAATCCTGACATGAATTCACGTAGGCCGGCACAGTGGTTTGCATTGCCGCCTTGCGGTGCTGGAGTCCTGGGTTCACATCCTGAGGTGCTGTCTACATGGAGTTTGCACGTTCTCCCTGTGTTTGTGTGGACTCCCTCCACAGTCCAAGGACAAGCGGGCAGGTTCATTGGCTTCTGGGAAAACTGGGCCTGGTGTGAGAGTCTGTGTCTGTGTGTGCCCAGTGATGGACTGCTGTCTTGTCCAGGGTGCACCCTGACGTTTACCCCCTGTTTGCTGGGATGGGCTCCGGTCCACTCTGACCCTGAACTGGATGAAGCAGACAGAAAATGGATGGAATCATTCACAGAACTGCTCTTCCCGAGATGGCGGTGCCCTGCCCACTTCCCATGAAGGGAACAGGGTCTATAGCCGTTGCTATGGGAAGGGCCTTTCCACTGCCTGAGATCCTTACTGTCGCCCCTTGTTTCTCAGCTCCAAAAGCCTGACCGTGCTGTTACCTTCCCAAACCGTACTGAGGAATCTCAGCTCCGCAGGGCTGCACGGTGTGTTCTCCTTTTGTTCCGGGGCCCTAAAATTGAGGATTCTGCCCACTGCCAGCATGCCGCAGAAAGGGAAGGAACCGCTGTCACATGGCGGCTGGTCAGGGTTCGAGGTGTGGGAGGGGTCCTACCAGGAATCAAGAGCGGGGGACTTCCCAAATTCCCCAACACACAGCCAAGCCTCCAGCCTACTCCTCCTCCTCCTCCTCCCCCCCCCCAAAGAAAACAGGGGAGCCGATCTCTCATTACTGAGGTCACAGTGGTTTGGGGTCTGAGACAAACACTTAATGTTCCTCTGCTTTCAAGGGGACTTTCCATTGACTCTGTTTATTTGTCCTTCTCAAATACACACCACACAGGGTGAAAACGGAGTAGAAGGAGAATGTTTTCACAAATATTATATTTCTCTCTCTCTCTGCCCTCGGCCCCCTCAGTCTCTCTCGGTCGCTCCCGTTATCTCCCCTGTCTGTGTATCTCTCTCTCTCTCTCGGGCTGCTGGGCCCGTCTAGACAGCCCAGCCCCCCCCCTCCGAACCGTCTGTAGTGACCGCAGGGAGCTCTGGCACCAGGTTGGGTCCGCCGGACACTGTCCTGCCCGGCGCTTCTCCTCCGGCCCCACTGCCCTTCCTCGCTCCCGACTCCCGTGCCACGGCGGCCGGCGCCAGAGCTGCTGCGGAGACCTCGGGCCCCGGGCTCGGGGCGGGACACGTCCCGCAGTGTCCGTGCTCCGGCACGCAGCGTTTCCACTCTCTTCCTCTCAACATGGTGTTGGGCGGCGGGAGACGTACTTGTTTAGGTTTAGGTCAGTGAGATTTCTGTCTGTTTTCTGCCTTGTTTCCGCGCATCATCGTCATTTCACATTTTTTTCCAAGTTTCCCCACATTGTCCCTTCCGGTATGTCCATAGCCGGAAAAGGTGTAGGGATTGTTCCCGATGACGTCAACCTGGAATGTCCCCCCCGCTAATTGTCAGTTACAGGTTTTAATTGAAGCCGTTCTGCGATGTTATCTCGCCGTGTCGCCTCTCCTCTAACCGACTAACAGCAGGCTGAATCTCTCGTTAGTACAGGGTCCTTCACCTACAACTTCACATCCGAAACTATTAGAATTTCCCCACTCAAATGGACAGAGATCCAAAGTCTAAAACAAAATACAAAATCTAATTCTAGATATTCGAATCAGTGGACGTCTTCCTCCGTCCACGTTACACAGTACGAGTCCCAGCGGCTTAGCTGGCTGGTTTATTTACGTGGAAATAATATTAAATATTTAATATTTAATATTTAATATGTAACGTTTGGTGTTGGTGTCTTTGTTCAGCACTTTAGCATATGGGTAACATTCGCACATGTATGTGTGTTAATTTGGAGTTAAGCTTTGATCACTCTTAACTCTGTTTAATTTAAAAAAAAATCCAAATATATACTCAGTGGCAGGGTGGGGCAGCAGTCAGCATTGCTGCCTTACAGCGCTGGAGCCCTGGGTTCAATTCTGGGCCTGTGTGCTGTCTGTGTGGAGTCTGCATGTTCTCATTGTGTTGGTGTGGGATTCCTCCAGGTGCTTCATTTTCTTCTCAGTCCAAAGACATGCTGGCAGGTTAATTGGCTTCTGTGAAAACTGGCCCTGCTCTGTGTGTGTGTGTGCGTGTGCGTGTGCGTGTGCCCTGTGACTGGTGTCCCATCCAGGGTGTACCCTGCCTTGAGCCTGTTGCTTGCTGGGATAGACTCCGGTTCCCCTGTGACCCTGACCTGGAAGGAGTTAGAAATATATAACTGGAGTCACTAGAAATGCAACAGATGCCATTGATTCCAACACCATATGGAGGTGTTTTTAATGACTCTTAGTGAATATATACTAAGATATACAGTATATCTTTAGGACCAGTATTTAAAACCTAAGCAGAGGGATAAGGGTTTGAGTTTTGAATTAAAATTCTCAGGAGAGTGAAGATCAGTCCACAGTTCAGAAATCAACTGCTGCTGTGCTGGCGGTTCAGGAGTGCTGGTGCTCACAGCAGGGTGTGCTGCCTCGCTGGCATGTGTGTGCGCATGCGTGTGAGCCCGTGCACAGGCGCAGGGAGCGCCCTGCCAGGGTGATCAGTCCCTGGTGCAGGTCCACTCTTTATTACCTTAAAGCTTGCAGTCACCACACTTTGATGTAGCAAAAAAAGAAAAGAACAAAATTAATGGATCATTTCTATGAAAGAAAACTGGAAAAGTCAGGATTTCATGAGTGTTCAAACGCTTTGCTGTGGCAAACTCAGATTAATTTAGGTGCACAAAGTTAACTTAATGATCCACACAAGGTACATGAGTGGCCTCTGTTTGTGCGCAATGAAAGGTTCATATAATTTGACAGTAAATTCATGAACCTCTATAAAGTCCCTCAGTCAAGTAGTTAATTTCACACAAAGATTCACCCAGCAAGACTAAGGGATCTTGCTCAAAACACGTCAGGGATAAAGGCATTGAAAAGCACTGATCAGGAGAAGGGTATAAAACACATCGAAGGCTCTGAACATCCCTGTCAGCATCAAATTTACTCAATCACCAGGAAATGGAACGCACATTGTCCCATCAGGGCAGTGCCTGGAGGAAACTGGTGAGGGGCAGCTCTGTGAGGCCACTGGCTATTTTGAAAGAGCTTCAGAGCTCAGTTACTCAGCAGTATCCTGGTCTCTCCTCAATGCCGGCTTGCATGACAGAGTGCCAATCCCATCTCCCATCCCACATGCAGTTTGCAACAAAGCCTTTAATGATCCTACAGACATGTGGCAGAAGGTTTGGTGGTGAGACGAGACAAAAGTGGAACTTCTGGTAATTGCAAAGCATGACATCTGCCACAAAACCAACGTCGCACATCTCCCAGTAAACACCATCCCTACCATCACGCATGGTGACAGCCAGGACAGGCAGGTACTGGAGGAAAACCTGCTTCAGTCTGCCCAAGACCTGTAACCTTCCAGCAGGACGATGACCCAAAGCAAAAGGCCAGAGCTACTCTGGAGAGGCGCAAGGGTAAGAAAGTGAATATCAGTGAGTGCCTGGTCAAGTCCTGAGTTGAATCCTATTGAGAATCTGTGGAAAGACAAGAAAACTGCTGGTTACAAGATGTCCAAGCCACTTGGGAGAAATGAAGCAAGTCTGACTAAAAGAAGGGGCAAATATTGTGCAAGGCTAGCATGCCAAGTTGGTAGAGACTAACCCAATAAACTGTGTGGCTATAATTACTGTCACTAAATATTGAGTTCATGAGTCTGAATACTAATGCATACAACATAGTTCAGTTTTTTCTCATTAGTTTTTACTGACATTTAGTGTAACATTTTAAAAAGTTCAGTTTGAGCATTTGGATTGTGAATAAAATATTCAGTTCACAAAAAAGCCTATGCATCATGCTCTGCTCTGTGCACTATGCTCTGAACATGCTTGTGTACTGGTATTCATGTGCGAGCCTGTGTTGGAGCTGACACCGTTTCTGTTGGACTGGTATTCATGCCTCTGTCTGTGATGGAGCTGACACAGTGTCTCTGTGTGCACTGGTACTCATGTCTCTGTGTTAGAGCTGACACTGTGTTTCTGTGTGCACTGGTATTTGTGTGACTGTGTTGGAGCTGACACTGTGTCTGTGTGTGGACTGGTATTCATGTCTCTTTCTGTGTTGGAGATGACACTGTCTCTATGTGCACTGGTATCTGTGTCCCTGTCTGTGTTGGAGATGACACTGCCTCTATGTGCACTGGTATTCATGTGACTGTGCTGGAGCTGACGCTGTGTCTCTGTGTGGTCCAGACTCTTTATCTTCAGAAACCTGCTGAATCCATGGAGAGACAGACTGACACCAGACATCAGCCAATCCACTGATTCCACTGATTACATCCACTTCCTGTTCTTTTTGCATGTATCAGCCACCGTTTGAGTGTTGAGTGATTTTTGCACGAGTGCCTCTTTTACCTGCTGGTGTGCACGTGCGCGTGCTGATGTGTGTGTGTGTGTGTACGCATGAGTGTGCTCGGCCGTGCAAGTTGCTAAACTGAGCTCTGTGTTGTGCAACGGGCCGGGACAGGGAGGACGGAGCGGCGTGGCGATAGCAGAGGCCGACCCCCAGTCCTCCTCTCATGCAAAAACCACAGCGGTTAGCGGCTCCCTTGGTGAACACCTAATGCATCTTTATCAGAGTTGAGCAGAACTTCCGCCCCCCCCCACGCACACAACTGGGGCTTCTCCACCCCTCCCCAGCCCTCCCTCACTCCTTCCCAGCCTGTCTTCTCCACTGTGTTTGAGCACTTCCTGCAACAGATGGCAAGACGCATCTGTCCGAGCAAAGGTCCCACAGTTCCCAGCTGCAAATATCTATTTCTTCTGCCTCGCATTCAAATCTTCCTCCTTCTTCTTCCTCTTCTTTTTGAGGCTGCTCCTCTGATGAAGGCGCTGATTATATTGCGCAGAAAAAAGCAAACATTAATTTCCTTTTTAACCTGATAAAAAAAGAAAAATAAGATCTACTAGCATGCATTGTGTTTTGAAACTTTCCCCAATAATCAGTGCATCTTATCACGAAATACGTTCAACACCAAGTAAAGAGTCAAGACACGATTCCTGCAATTACAGCTCTGTGCTGTCTGCAGCTCTGGGCCCTCTCCTTCCCTGTGTGAATGAATCTCACAGCTACTGTTGGAGTGTCAGGGTGGCCTGGTTATCCTGCTGACCTGAGAGACACTGTGCTCATGTCAGCACATGTGCTTGGTCCGCCTAGGTGCTGTTATCACTCAACAGCACGGATTATCAGCAATGTGACAACCAGGGAGGGAGAAGGATGAAACATCGACCCTGGGTTTTAAAGCACTGAAGTATACAGTTGGAAGTGATTCAAATATTTTAGTCTCATGGCCTCAGTGTTTCAGGTTTTTAACTGTGATAACGCAAAGGTAAGACATAAACCTGCCCACCTGCCCTCTGAGTGGTGATCTCTCCCGCAGGGTCCCACTTTTCCGGATGGGGCCAAGACCAGTTGAGGATGGTTGTGGTTCCGTCCAAGCCCAGATTATTTCTGTAAATCCAGTGAACATGTGCAGGAGTGACCAATCAAGCTGGCCTCCGAGACACGTGACTCTCCACCAGGGGCACAGACAGACACAGGGGCTGGCTGTTGGGGATACGGGGTCAGGGGTCGGGAACGCCATGAAGGCGTTGTGGTGCCAAGGCGTCATCACCCTGAATGACCTGACTGTCCAGGACACTTCCCTCAAAGTGCTTTACTCATAATGGGGATTCTCCTCCAACACCACCAATGTTTAGCCCCCACCTGTAGGTTATGGGTGTAATAAAGATCTGGATGAACCTTTTCTTTTGAAAGCTGCACAGATCCTGTGCCACAGGACCGATCTTCTTGGTAACCATCACCCCTATAGCACCCCTCCCGCTGGTAGGTTATTCCTGTGAGGACTGTCCAGCCGGATCCCCTTCACTGGAACCTCAGCTCAGCCTGCCTGTTGGACTGTTCTCTCCTGTGACTGCCCACAGTCCTTTGGGATCACAGCAACATCCTTCCTTTCAAAGACTTCATCAGCGCTGGACGATTGACCTGGCTTGGATGTTCTGAGGTGCTGCAGGAAAACAAAAAGAAGCCACAGTGCCGTTCGGGGTGCTTTTGAAACAAGTTTGTTAGGAAGGTCTTCAGAGACCTGGGCAGAGGGAAAACAATGCACTCCCATCTAGTCAGCTCCGAAGCTTAAATATAGTGCTTGGTGATTGTGTACATTAACCGCAAGCAGTGACAGACCTTCTGCATTGCCAGGGAGAGCAGAACTCCCCTTTCAGACAGCCTATATAAAGTGTTCATCAAACTCAACAAAACAGCTGCTCACAATCCTTGGGTCAGAAAAAACCATCCATCCATTTTCTAAATGCTCTCTTCAATTCAGGGTTGCGAGGGAGCCAGAGCCTATCCTGGCAAGCAACAGGCGCAAGGCAGGATACACCCTGGGTGGGACACCAGTCCATCACAGCGCAGATACACACAGACACCTGGCCAATTTTCCCCCAGACAATGAACCTGCCAGCAACCAATGTGAACCTGGAGAGAACATGCAAACTCCCTGTAGACAGCACCAGAGGAATTGAACCCAGACCCCCAGGTCTCTGAGGCAGCGATAACAGAATCGCCACCCACAAAGAAAAAAACATGTTCATGCCAAATTGTTAAATTTAACAGGGGAGACGGCACAAATGGTCAGGATGAGCAAATCATCTCTCTAGAGAGTCTCTCTTGGCACCCAGGGCTCGCTCAGGGTTTGCTCCCAAGAAGATGTATGCCGTGTCCTTCCTGGGATTTGAACCCACATCTCCTCCATGGTAAAAAGCCCATTCATTTATGGTCATATTTATGTACTTGCTGTACTGTATATATGTGGTATTATTTAAGAGACTGTAGCTGTTGTAACATTTTGTGCTTTTGTTAAGTGAGATTATTTTGTAACATATTCTGTTGCAAAACAGAATATCTGCATTCCATTTTTAGAGTAACTTCACGGTACTGTCCGTCACCTTGTATAATAATAATAATAAGAAGAAGAAGAAGAAGAAGAAAAAGAAGAGATCATAAATTGTTTTTGATACTACCTTTACAGAGGTACAATACAAATCACATTATGGAGGCTACAACTTTAACAGGAAGTCTGTATCTGTTCTTAGACATCAGCATAAAATACAAGAACAGATGCTGCAGGGGCTGAAGGCAAAAGCTGAGACCTCATGAAAATCAGTCCACAGCTAAATAAACAGGGAATTAAAAGAAATGAAACACGGTGGATCTATGTTTTCCCTGGGGGGAGCTGCGCAAATTGCCTGCATGCAGTAGCTGATTTCCTGTGGTGTGCTGTTTGCCCACAGTTTCCCCAGAGGCAAGGCAAGGACCAGGAGTACAGTGCCTGCCTGACAGTTTGTGTATTGAGTAACACGGTCTCTCAAGAACATAAGAACAGCTCAAACAAGAACGAGAGCAGGCACTCAGCCCGTCTCACCTGTTCAGTAGCTAAGTTGCATATCGATCCCAGTATCTCATCCATCCATTTTGTGAAGGAAGCCAGGGTATGGGTTCCAACAACATGGTTGGGCAGCTTGCTCCAATCTCCCAACACCCTTTGTGTAAAGTGGTGCATCCTGTCCTGATTGAAATTTCTCATCCAGCTGTTTCTTGAAAGAAGTCAGGGTATGGGCTTCATCAACATGGCTGGGCAGTTTGTTCCAGACACCCACTACCATTAGTGTAAAGAATGGGATGCTGTTAAAACTGCTGTGCTGCTAGTGCTGGATTTTCAGACTTATATCCTCCCACCAAACATGGTGTCCACCTCCATTTTTAATTCCCAAATCCACAGCTAATATTATTTTAATTGGCATCATGAAATTTGTCAGTCCTTGTCAATCAACTCGCTCACATTTACTTCTGTTAATTTTCTGCTTGGTAAAACCTCTCACATTCCTGCAAGCACGGGTTCGACTGGGACAAGATCATGCAGTTGTTGTGTGTGTTGATACATGTTACAATCAGCAGACGCCAGACAGGTCCTAACCCGAGCTGGTCATAGCCCAGTAGCAAACTGATCCGAGGACTGGCACAGACACCTGGCACAGACACAGCCAACACAAACACACCTGACACAGACACACATGGCACAGACACCTGGCACAGACACAGCAAACACAAACACACCTGACACAGACACACATGGCACAGACACCTGGCACAGACACAGCAAACACAAACACACCTGACACAGACACACATGGCACAGACACCTGGCACAGACACAGCCAACACAAACACACCTGACACAGACACACATGGCACAGACACCTGGCACAGACACAGCAAACACAAACACACCTGACACAGACACACATGGCACAGACACCTGGCACAGACACAGCAAACACAAACACACCTGACACAGACACACATGGCACAGACACCTGGCACAGACACAGCAAACACAAACACACCTGACACAGACACACATGGCACAGACACCTGGCACAGACACAGCAAACACAAACACACCTGACACAGACACACATGGCACAGACACAGCCAGCACAAACACACCTGACACAGACACACATGGCACATACACCTGGCACAGACACAGCCAACACAAACACACCTGACACAGACACACATGGCACAGACACCTGGCACAGACACAGCAAACACAAACACACCTGACACAGACACACATGGCACAGACACAGCCAGCACAAACACACCTGACACAGACACACATGGCACAGACAAGCCTGGTACAGACACACGTAGCACAGACAAGCCTGGTACAGAAAAGCCTGGTGGTACAGATACCCGGCACAGATACACCCAGCACACTCAAACCCTGGCACACACACACCCCTGCAAAACACACCCAGCACACACACACCCAGCACACATCCACCTATCACACACCCCCAGCACACACACACACACCCTTGGCACACACCCCCCCCCAACACACACACACACAACACACACATTCCCAGCACACACAAACCCTGCACTCTATCATCAGAACCATCAGAAAAGCCCATAAGTTAGAGGAGGCCGTTCGACCCATTGAGCTCCGGGTCGGTTCGCCTACAGTCCCAGAGCCATTGGATTCCAAGCTCTGGTCTGCTTCCAGGAAGGAGACACAGCGGTGTCACTGCAGAGACTCGCAAACACCAGCCTGCCCCCCCACTGAGGCTAAATCACCACTGCGGTCAAGAGCTGTGGTGATTTAGCCTCGAGATGTTTGATGATTTTGCTGTTTTTTTTTTATAATGTTCTTTTATCTAAATTAGAGGTGTGGTGTCTGAGGTCGTATTTCTTTTCTTTTTTTTTTCCATCTCTTTATTTTCCGCTCGTGTGGTGATGAAATTTTCTATTTTTGAGTCTTCCCCCAGTGAAAGACACCATCTGGTCCCATAGTCTCCCAGGACACACCGAGGCTGAATGGAAAGTTGCCCTTAAGCTGAAAGACACTAACTTGTCAGCCCTTGCCAAATGTTTACTGTTGCTTAATTACCATTCCCCACAAAATAAGTCATATTGATCAGTTTGATATCCCTGTCCCCAGTCGCGACTGGAGAGCGGCCTATCAGTTATTGAGTTGATCTGGGGGGGGGGGGGTCACTTCAAATTTGGACCAAACAGCAGAAGCTTTCAAACAGGGGTACAGGGACTCCAGAGAGGGGGTCAGGGATCCCCACAGCCAAAGAGAACTGCTCAGTTCAGAAATGTGTATAATCGTCACTCTTCTATAGAGAATCATAACCAGCTGATCTTGGGGTCAATCTGTCGAAATGCAGGTGTGCTTTAATGCGCAATAATTGGAGATACGTTCCTGACATGAGTTACAGAACTACGGTATGATTTCATGTTCAGATTGGTGGGTGAAATTAATTTGCTTCCAGTAAAAAGGCAGCATTGCTGCCTCACAGCGCTAGGGTCCTTAGCTCAATTCCTGGGGTGCTGTCTGTATGGAGTTTGCATGCTCTTCCTGTGTCTGTGTGGGTGTGAGTGTGTGTCTGTATGAGTCCTGAGATGGACTGGCGTCCTGTCCAGAAAGGACCCCACCTCGAGCCCGGTGCTTGCTGGGATGGACTCCGACTCCCCCGGACCCTGAAATTGGATGAAGGGGTGAGGAGAATGAATAGATGTTTGCTATAACCCTCAGCCAGATGATGCAAGCATACTGAAAATTGACTGATGGATCTTTGATGCTGTTGCACTTCTTGTGTTGTCTCACTTTGCCAATAACAATATTCTTTTTGTTCTGGTTTTCTGGTGGCTAACGTGGCACACACCGACCGCGTGGGAATCTGTCTTTGGTCTACAGGCAGAAAGGGCGAAGAAGGGCTGAATGGCCACATAAAAAACATTTTCATTTCCTTATCTTTGATTCTTTTCTAGACTTAACACCAAGCCGTGACATCAACAGTTCACAAACTGCTCCGGGCCCCACAGTTTGTTCCACTCGCAATGAAATAGTAGCAGACACCTCCTGTTAACAGAAAGATCTCAGCAACTGTGTGTCTCACTTTGCGGCTTGTCAGAATCATGGATATTGCAGCCTAGCGCCAACCGAATAGGGGGATGCCATGTGAGGGTGAGGGTCAGGTCAGGCCATCTGATTGGTCAATGACTTGGACCAGGCCAAGCCCTCTGCTTGGTCAATGACTTGGACCAGGCCAAGCCCTCTGCTTGGTCAATGACTTGGGCCAGGTAAAGCCCTCTGATTGGTCAATGACTTGGACCAGGCCAAGCCCTCTGCTTGGTCAATGACATGGGCAAGGTAAAGCCCTCTGATTGGTCAATGACTTGGACCAGGCCAAGCCCTCTGCTTGGTCAATGACTTGGGCCAGGTCAAGCCCTCTGATTGGTCAGTGACTTGGCCAGTTGGCAGATGAATCCACCGAGCTTGAGGCCGCCACAGTGAATGCATTGTGAAAGTGTTGTGCAAGAACAGCACAGGCACAACAAGCATACTAGTGGGAAAAGCACTAACAGATCACAGACATTTCAAGATGGGCACATTGGAGCCCCTTCCTGTTGCTCAGCATAGAGCAAAATGCCTCCTGTAGCCTCTGAGAGCCAAAACATCATCAGCTGCCAGGTGTACTGGACTGACACTCTTGCCCACTGTAAGGAAATGGACAAGAAGGGGGTAGTTTTGGCACGGATGCCACTTAGCCCAGTTAATTTATATATATTTATTTAGTGCAGCCCGTTCGTTATCCGTGAATTGCACCAGCCCTTCCTCTGACACTGAACCCCAGCACTACAATAAGAGCTGTCTTATCTCTTTATGCTTAAATGCTGGCCGAGTCCTGCGCTGTCACTGGCACCACGAATGAAACCAGGTCTGACCTGACCATCTGCACCCCGCCGCCTCGGCTACAGGTCTTCCCAGCGCACGTTGAGCAAGGAGGAAATATCGCTAAGAGAAAGAGGAACGAAATTCAGGAACTGGACGCATCTACGAAAAAAAAAAGTTAAAAGGGTGAAACGCCAGGGACAAGACACAAAAGAGAAAGGTTAGGAAAGGATAGCCCAGGTGCCACAAAATCAGTGGACGGTGGGACTCAAGCAGCAGTATTCTGGGTGTCTGGAATGGGTCCCTCCCTGCACCAGGGGTGCACAGCTCCAATATTGCATGTGGCGTGGGGGTGAGCATTGAAGCCTCACAGTGCCAGGGTTCTGGGTTTGAGTCCAGCTTTGGGCACCTTCTGTGTGGAGTCTGCACGTCGCCAGCTGCTCCAGTTGCCTCTTCCACATCCTAGGGCTGTGCTTCCTAGGTTTGAACGGCTGCTCCAAATTGTCCAATGTGACTGGTTTCAACAGGAGCTTTGTAAATCTGCTCCCAGAACAACCCTCACTGGAGTTGTGACAATGAGAAATAGAACCGAATGACTCACACCACCCTTTGCGTAAAGAATCTAAAAACGTAAGATTTTCAAGGTCAGGAATCGGCCTTCTAGTGTTTTATTTCTTCTGATTCCAGAGCAGCCATTGAGAATTGCAGGCGTCCTGAAAATTGAAACGTTTACTGAAGATTGAGGCGGCCCTAATTTCAACAACAACAACAGTAGCCCCTGACCCTGTCAATAAAGGCCTTACAATGTATTGCATAGCTACACAGCATCCCTCAGCTGAAGACGGACAGGCCTTCTTGTTTCCTGGACCATGATTTACACAGGCAGGACAGAGGTGGGGGTCTATTACAGCTCAAAAGTGTAAATGTTAGGAAGGGATGTAAAACGAAGGAAAAACAAATATTCCACAATCAGACGGGTATTGTTGAAAGCAGCCCTGACCCAGCTGAGAGCAGTTATTTGGATGCTGTGGTCTGCCGCAGTGGTTGCTGTGCTGGGGGTGGCTGTGGGGGTAGGGGGACGGGGGGAGGGTGAGCCAGGGGTCGCCGTGGTTACCTGGCTGTGGTGATGTCATGGCGCGGGCGGCAGCTTTGCCGGGCAGCTGGCCCCAGGTTCCCAGCAGCCCTGTCATCCGCGGCGTGGCGCTCGTCTGCTGCCCCCACACCCAGCCGAGCCCCACAGACTGACCGCCCGGCCTGCCTCCTACAGCTTCTCTTCCCTCGCGTCCCAGCAGAGAGCGACCAGACCTGTGCTTGCAGGCATGTGCCTGTGAATGGAGCTGTTGGCATGTGTCCCATTCCCTCTGTCTTTGTTGCAGAATCTGGACTCGTGTGCAGCACTACAGGGGCATGCATGTGCTTGCATGCTAACGATATATGTGTGTCTGCACCAGAGCTCGCATGGAGCTCATCACTAGCTTGCCTGGCACTGCCCACTGCTGCCCGGGCACTGCCTGGATTGCACCACAGACACAGTGTTACTGGAACCCCTGACCCCAGTCCCCTGGCTCTGATCCACAAAAGCCCACGACTGGCAAATTGGCCTCATCTTCTGGGAAGCAGACATTGCTTTTAAAATCATCCAGGCCTTTTTTTAAAAAAAAAAGGTTGAGCCCGCCCATACAGACAGTGTCTAATTTCACACACACCGTGAGGGATACCAGGAATCACAAGCCCTGTACACCCATCTTGAAAAAAGTGGTTTGTGTCGAGTGCGTTTTCCTTTTTTTCAGTTTCTTTCTCCTTTTTCTCTTCCTGTTGTCAATGCTTCTCTGACAGTGTCTGAGACTGTGGGAATTATGACTGACGTTTGCACAAAACGTAGGTAACTGAGGTGACTCCATGTTCACCCAGACACTTTGTGACCGTATGGGATCTTAAAAATTGCCCATGCACTGAAAGGCATTAAATTGGAAATGAATCATGTTTAATTGCACGAGGTTAAACAGTGTGCAGTTAACTTGCAATGCTGACTGATGGCGTTTTTGAGCATCAGCCAAACCAAGTCGATGTTATTGATCTGATTAAGAAAATTGTCAAAGGACAAATAGCAAAAAATCTAATACCTGCCGTTCTGTACAAAAAGCCACACATGAAGCAAGAGGGAACTTAAAGGTATGCATGAATGCAATAGGCCCAAGGGATTTTTAATGACTGAGTAGCTGTCAGGACCTGTAGTTATAATGTCATCTGAAGGATATCACCTCTTTCTGTATCCCCTATCACTATCCTGGGGGATTGGAAATCGAGATCTAGAATGAAGAGTGCCCCCTACTGGTCCATCAACACCAGGCTGCACACTCACAGCCCACTCAGTATTGATGGAACGGAAGTGGAAACAGTCACCAGCTTTAGGTTTTTGGGAATTCACATCTCTAAAGATCTAACCTGGACTGTGAACACTGACTCTATCTTGAAGAAGGCTCAGCAGCGCCTCTATTTCCTGAGGTGCCTCAAACGATGGGGGATGCCAGTACCTGTGTTGGTGAACTTCTACTGCTGCACCATCGAGAGCATCCTCACCAACAGGATCACCATGTGGTATGGCAACTCCTCTTCTCTCTCGAGAGAGGCACTGCAGAGAATGGTCAATGTGGCCCAGAAGATCATCGGCTGCAGTCTCACCGAGATTAAACAGATCTATGAGGACCGCTGCCGTGGTAGAATTCTGGCCATCACAGGGGACAGTCACCACCCCGGGCATGAGCTCTTCACCCCACTGCCCTCAGGCAAGAGATATAAGAGCATACGGACACTGACCACTAGATTCTTCAATAGCTTCTATCCACAAGCAGTGAGACTGGCGAACACATTTAGCCATCCCCCTCGGACCACACCTACACCATCACCGTCTACCTCTTTATGATTTCTTATTTATTGCACATCTCCAGTCATTGTTTACATGTCTGCATTGTTTACATTCAAACTGTTTACTTGTTTACTTGTACATTGACTACTGTTTGTTTGTATATTGTCGTGATGCTCTGTCTGCACTTTGTGTTTTTACACTTGTTTTAAAAATTGAGAGACTTTCTGTAAGTACGAATTCCATTGTACCAGTACATGTGCTGGTTACATATCTGACTGTGTCAGGCTACAAGTTGGGAATGCAGCTCTCATTAAAACAAACTGCTTAAAAGGGCTCTCAGCTATGCAATACACATACCAGGAAAAATGGCTAATTCCTGCACAATTCCAAGACAAAATCCTGAGAGACACAAAAGGTAAGTTAATTAACACATCAGTTGAAAATGTCAAGATCAGCAGAGAAACAGGACTCCAGGGCCTAATATGAAAAGTAAGAGGAGGTGCGTTCAGGAGTGAGAACAGGATTCACAAGGAGTCATGGGAAAGGATGGGCTGTCTGGTCATGGTGCTGACACAGATTCCCTGGGATCCTTCAGGAAACAGCTGGATGAGACTTTGGGATCAAAGGGCACCGTCGTGCAAGATATAGTACATTTAAAATCACAACAGTTTCATTCTGTTTCATTCTCCTGCCCCGGGTAATAAATAAGTAAACTGGGGAAATAAAGGAGACCCTGGAAGGAAAGTATTTTCCAGGGGAAACAGTTAAAAAGCATACTAAAGAGTAAGCCTCCGAAAAACGTTCTGGAAAATGTGTGCTTCGGTTAAGGTACTGGTTGGCTTGGTGGCACAGGGGTGAGCACTGCTGCCTCGCAATGCTGGGGCCCTGGGCTCAATCCCAGACCTGGGGTGATCTCTGTGTGGAGTTTGCATGTTCTGTGTGTGCGTGTGTGTGTGTGTGCGCGGGATCCCTCCCATTGTCCAAGGACATGCTGGTGGGTTAATTGTATTCTGGGAAAATTGCTCCTGGTGTGAGCGTCTGTCTGTCTGTGTGTGTGTGTGTGTCCTGTGATGGACTGGTGTTCCACCCAGAGTGTAGCCTGCCTTTCGCCCGCTGCTTGCTGGGATAGGCTCCAGCTCCCCCGTGGCCCTGAATAGGATGAGGTGGTTAGAGAACGGATGGAAGGAAGTTACAGTACTGATAGGGCTTCTATTGACAGCGCTGCAGTCTGAAAGACAGGACACTGCTGTGTTGAGGGTGTTGTGTAGGAGGGTGTTTTCGAGGGCCCGCGTGACCACAACTGTTTTTTTTCAGCATTACAAAATCGAAGCACAGCATTGAAACCGCCTGTAGCGAAACAGCCCCTCTGCATTCGCCCCACAGCCCGATGTTCAGGCTTCCCAGCGGGTGATCTGGACTTCTCAGGTGGAAATCATCTTCTGTTTGACACTGATGTTATGTTCTTTGTGTTCCTTGGCTTAAGAACATCTGGCCCGTTTGATAATTAGTAGCTTAACTGATCCCAGGATCTCACCCAGGTCTTTCGAGAAAGCAGCCAGAGTATCAGCTTCGAGGGCATGGCCGGGCAGCTTGTTTCACACTCCCACCACCCTTTGTGTAAAAAAGTAAAGTTTCCACTTGTGCCAGCTGGTTCGTGTTTCACTGTGCAGTCCGAGAGTTACAGCAGTTAACGTAGCGTCAAGTGACAACAGTAGCGTCTGCCTCATCTCCCTCATCTCAGTGAATAATTCTGTGTCTGTGCTGCTTCATTGAAAACCTGTGGGGGGGATGTGAATGTCGCCCTGGCCCCCCTTGGGGGTGATTCCTGACCTTTGACCCCCTGTTTCAGCCACATGACTCTAACGTGTACAACAGGGACTTTCTGGCTACAGCCAGACAAACTTCCCTGTCTCAGAGGGAACCAGTGGAAACTATGTGAAAGCACTTTTTCATGTTAAAAAAAAATGAAGCGCTTCTTTACACACAGGGTTGTGGGTGTGTGGAACAAGCTCCACGCTTCAGAGCGCTGTGTAGCTTTCTTTCCGGGGCTAAAAAAATAATCAGTGGCTGAAGGCTTGATGTCTAAGGACAACATGAGGCTACATAGTGCTTTTTTTTTCCCAGGAAGAGATCACACTTCGGGCTCAGTAATGGCACCGATATTTAACAATAAACCGAGCTACAAAATGACACGTCATTGAAACATAAAATCGCTTCTAGAGAAAACAAAACTAAAATGAGATAAGTGGAAAATACTTCCTACAGTATATCTTTCATCGGAGAAACTGAGAGGCTTGAAGTTACGTTTCAGGCCGTGACAGCATCCTCCTTATCTGTGTTACCAATAACTCTATCTTTTAAGAATATATGTCCTCATTGTACTCTATTCGTACTGTATGTGGGATAAAAAAACGTTTCTGTTAAAATGACTGCAGTAGCGCTTTCCCATTATAAAGTTGAAGTTTTGGTACCTACTACTAATACTAACAAACTGTTTCGTTCCTGACGTTTTCTGTCTGGAAGATTTTCATTTTCGTTCGCCCTCTGCCCTTCTTTGTGGATCAGTATCTTCGGAGATACGACTCAAAGCCTCTTTAAGAGAAATAAGGAAATTGATCTATACAAATCGTTTAAAACCGCCTCTCTCAAAAACGCAATTAAGGAAAACGATTTTAGAAAAGGTTAAACAGCACAAAAAGCAACTGCGGTGTTGATTGGTGGAGTACTTTAACGCCGGCGCCGTCATATCGAAATCCCGAAATCCGGTTCGGTTCGCGCCCAAGAGAACCGTCTCCTTTTTCTGCGGAACTTACACGTCCAACCTCGCCTTCCGCAAAAAAAAAAACGAAAAAATAAAAACAGACCCGACTGCGCCCGTTTAGAGTGTTTAATGCTGCAGCGAAGACATTATTTCCTAAAAAAAAAAACAATTAAAAAAATTACTGAAATTCCATCTAAAATACACTTGCAACAGAACTGCGGCTAACCATCAGGTTTTGCAACGATCGACCATTACTTTCACAACACGCTGCTCGGGCAGATGTCGAAATGCAATTGAAGAATACCAGCGAATTTGGAAAGAAGAGAGAGCGAGAGGGAGCAGGCCAGTGCAGGGTTATCTGACGCGGTCCCACCAAAGGTCGAAATGTCACAGTGGGTGGAGGAGGACAGGTGAGGCTCCTGGTAAGCTGCGGACATCCCAACTCTCCCGGTAGTTCCGGGAGTCCACCGGAAATCAGCGTCTCCTCCCTGACTCCCCCATATTCTCTCGGAAGTTACCCCCCTGCTGCCAGCTTTTCCTCAAATCTGTGAGACAAGCTGCATCTCTGTACGACGAAAGTTTGCAAAGAAAGTGAGATATTCAACTGGACTGGTGAACTATAGTACTATAGTGTTGCATACATATTATGTATTACACACTACAGATCTATATATCTATACACACTATAGTATCTATCAGCGAATTATTTCGTGATATAGCTGTGATTTTTTATCAAGGCGGTCCACAAGTTTTCACGGGAAGGACGAGTGGATGGACGAGGTGACGGACAACCCCCCCCTCTGAAATCAGTTTTTCAAAGCTGGGCTGTCTGGAGCTGGTATTTTCTGACTTGGACTCCGTGAACTGTGTGAGAAGAGCTGCCAGGCGTGCAGGCTGCAGGCTTGCTCCTGGGCCTAGTGCAGCTCTCCAGCCTCCTCCGTCAGGACTGCAAACTCGCAAGAGGTCAAGAGGTCGCGGTCTACGTGGCAAAGTGTTGGCCGGGCGTCACGTCCTAAAGAAATCACCCGACGCTGTCTCCTGCACTGCGGAGGATTCGACGGTCCGGCTGCCCTGCTGATGCGGCCCAGGATATGGGGAGAAGCCGCGGGTCCCAACCGCCAAGCCCACGCGTGCTGCCCGGTCCCATGCCCCTCGGGCGCCGTGCGTGTTCTCTGCGTGCTCATCCGGTCCTCCACTAACCTCTCCCTCCGGTTATTTATTTATTTATTTAATAAGAATGAAACACGGTCACGATGAGCAAACGCGATGCATCTTATTATTATCATCCACCCATTCCCTTTCTAACCTGCTTAATCCAGTACGGAGTCACGGGGGAGCCAGAACCTATCCCAGCAGGCAACGGGCGTGAGGCAGGGTACGCCCTGGATGGGACGCCAGTCCATCTCAGGTCACAAACACACACTCACACCAGTGCAGATTTTCCCAGATGCCAGTTAACCCACCAGCATGCCATTTCTCAGAGGGGGCCGTGAAGAACACAGGGAGAACATGCAAACTCCACACAGACAGCACCCCTTCTCCAGAAACGAACCCAGGGCCCCGGCCCTGCGAGGCAGCAGTTCTGACCACTGTGCCACGTTGCTGCCCCTGTGTGACTATGTTGGTTGCACCTCTGGTTGGGGGGAGGGGGGGGGGTGGGGTAGAAGTGGCAGTGTGGGCAGGTGTGTGTTTCTGGGTGCCTGTTAGAAAACACATAATAGAAAACTGCAGTATGCTTTCATTTATCATGGCTGGATCAATTGTGAAATGTTGGTTTCTGAAGAACTCGCTTGCTTCCGGCCTGTTTTGCAATGCCAGAGCTAGCTCCTAGAAACCACAGTACCCTGGCCAAACTTTCCTGGCACTTGTCAACAACATCCTCTTTTTTTTTCTTTCTTATTGACTTTGTGCCTGTGTGCGTGTGCGTGTGTTTGTGCCTCTGATGACAAGGTGTGTGTGGGTGTGAGGACCCCAGCGCGGGTCAGCTCACTGGCTGGAAGTGGCCGGTGACTCACTCTGAGAACCAGAGTCCCCTCCTGCTCTGTCTGACACATGGGCAGGGAGAGGAAGGGTGGAGGTGCTTGCGTGTGTGGGGAGGGTTCCTATAGTTTCTCTGTAGACCGTCTCCAGGCCTGATTCCGTCTGGACAGAGACCTTGGGGAGTCTCAATCATTCTGATAGATTAGTATAAGAAGGGAAGCATGGTGGTGCAGTGCTTAGCATCGCAGCCTGACAGCTGTAGAGCCCTGGGTTCAGTTACAGACCAGGCGTGCTGTCTGTATGGAGTCTGCATGTCCTCCCCAGGTTCACATTTTTTTTTTTTAATATTGGTGTTCACTCCTAACTTACCAACTAATATAAGACCTTTATATATAACATCACTTTATTAACCCTTTACAATTTCTTTTATTAGGAATTATCTTTTCACATACCCCAGCTCGCTGTCCATGAGACAAGCTTGGGGTCAGAGCACAGGGTCTGCCATTGAACGGCGCCCCTGGAGCAGTTGGGGTGAAGGGCCTTGCTCAGGGCCCAATGGAGTAGGATTCCTCTGCCAGCTGCGGGATTTGAACTGGCAACCTTCCAGCCACAGGCACAGATCCTGAGCCACAGAGCCAGGTTCACACGGCTTTCCTCTCCAAGCTGGTGGGTTAATTGGCTTTTGGGAAGACCAGCCACAGTGTGTCTGTGTGCCCTGTGATGGACTGACATCCCATCCAGGGTGTAGCCTGCCTCGGGATTGTTGCTTGTCTGGCTCCCCTGTGACCCTAAATTGGAAGAAGTGGTTAGAAGACAGGTGGATTATTTTAATTAATAATAACTATAGTATTTAATAATTATTCATATTATCCATCCATTTTAAGTCCATGAACAGGACTATGTTCATTAATAGTAGTAATAATAACAATAATTATCTTAAGTAGCGAATAAGTGTAGAATGCATGTTAATTTTTATTGTATTTCCAATTGTTTGCTTGCATACAAATACAAAGATAAAATTCATGGACGCGAGTTATTTTTTATACGAAAAATAAATTACGTCTACAGATGTGTAGGGATTTACAATGTGCTATGCACAATTCAGAATTAGGCTACGTTAATGTATGCATTTCGAGCTAGGAGGTAAAAAGTCATAGTAAAATGTAACAACCAACTTGTTGCCTAGCAACCTAGAAGGGTTGGGCTTTTGAATGTCACCGCCCTTTTTTTGGACCAATCGCAAGGACGTTGCCTTGAGGGGGCGGGTTAATTTTGATGTTGGCGACATAGGTTGGCCTCTAGTATTACAACCAATCACAATAGCTTACAAAGCTCTCCTGGGTGGGCTCAGCATGTTGATTGGCAGTGGCGGTTGGCCATTCGTGAGACAGGGATTTGCGACTGACGTTGTGCGTTCGCCAATCGGCAGCGGCTTACCTTTGGGCTCACTCCACGTCGGCAGTGTGGGAAGATGGATTCTTTAATACTGGTACTGTAACCTGGGGGAGTCGTGTGAGAATAATACGCTGTATTTTATACCGAATAACATTAATGGAATGGTTAGGATAAGGGGGTGTGCCCCACTGAAAGAGAGGGGACCGAAATGTGCGTGTGCTCAATTACTGTTTTTAATAGGCTGACGGCCTGTAAGTTCACTCCAAGCGCCGGACTAGAGTGCGAGCTGGAGCCGGGCAAAGGGCAGAGAAGGCGGGGTGGCGGGAGAGGGGGGGGCGGTTAGCTTTCATGTGGGTTTACTGATCTTTATTTCTTCGAGTTGTTGTTTTTTTTTTTTTTGCTTCTGCTATTTCTGTATTCGTCTTAGCACACCGGGATTACCGAGAACAGGATACACTGAAAGGTAGCGAGTTACCCTTTTGTGAGTTGTTTTTGTCTTGCTGGCTAGATGGGTTCGTCAGCATCTGTCTGCGGTGCGGGTGAAATTCCGCTTGTTCACGTTACTGGAGTATTTACGGGGGACGCCGAGCAGAGTCAGTCACTCAGTGAGGCAGCTGCCTCCGGATTTTATGAGGAGGGAGCTAAAAAAAAAAAAAAAAAGAACCGTGTTTGACGATTATGGTTTCGAGAGGGGAAGTACTGACTGGATCTAGCGGCGAGAAAGTGGTGCGAATCCATCCATCCATTTTCTAACCGCTTCTTCCAGTTCAGGATCACTGTGGTGCTGGAGCCTATCCCAGCAGGCAACGGGAACAAGGCAGGGTGCACGCTGGACAGGATGCCAGTCCATCACAGGTCTCACACACACACTCACACCAGGGCCAGTCCATCACAGGTCTCACACACACACTCACACCAGGGCCAGTCCATCACAGGTCTCACACACACACTCACACCAGGGCCAGTCCATCACAGGTCTCACACACACACTCACACCAGGGCCAGTCCATCACAGGTCTCACACACACACTCACACCAGGGCCAGTCCATCACAGGTCTCACACACACACTCACACCAGGGCCAGTCCATCACAGGTCTCACACACACACTCACACCAGGGCCAGTCCATCACAGGTCTCACACACACACTCACACCAGGGCCAGTCCATCACAGGTCTCACACACACACTCACACCAGGGCCAGTCCATCACAGGTCTCACACACACACTCACACCAGGGCCAGTCCATCACAGGTCTCACACACACACTCACACCAGGGCCAGTCCATCACAGGTCTCACACACACACTCACACCAGGGCCAGTCCATCACAGGTCTCACACACACACTCACACCAGGGCCAGTCCATCACAGGTCTCACACACACACTCACACCAGGGCCAGTCCATCACAGGTCTCACACACACACTCACACCAGGGCCAGTCCATCACAGGTCTCACACACACACTCACACCAGGGCCAGTCCATCACAGGTCATGCACACACATTCACACACTCACACCAGGGCCAGTCCATCACAGGTCACGCACACACATTCACACACTCACACCAGGGCCAGTCCATCACAGGTCACGCACACACATTCACACACTCACACCAGGGCCAGTCCATCACAGGTCTCACACACACACTCACACCAGGGCCAGTCCATCACAGGTCTCACACACACACTCACACCAGGGCCAGTCCATCACAGGTCTCACACACACACTCACACCAGGGCCAGTCCATCACAGGTCTCACACACACACTCACACCAGGGCCAGTCCATCACAGGTCTCACACACACACTCACACCAGGGCCAGTCCATCACAGGTCTCACACACACACTCACACCAGGGCCAGTCCATCACAGGTCTCACACACACACTCACACCAGGGCCAGTCCATCACAGGTCTCACACACACACTCACACCAGGGCCAGTCCATCACAGGTCTCACACACCAGGGCCAGTTTTCCCAGAAGCCAGTTGACATACCTGTGTATCTCTGGACTGGGGGAGGAAACTGGGGCTCCCAGAGGAAACCCATGCAAACATGGGGAGAACATAGAAACTCCACACAGACAGCACCCCAGGTCCAGAGTTGAACCCAGGGCCGCGGTGCAGCGCGGCGCCAACGGGGTGTTATTCAGCAGTGTCGTTGAGTCGTGACCCATGTTGTGAGTCTAGTCTTCTAGGGCTAAAGCTTTATCACTGACCCCCTCCTCCCCCAGCACCAGGGGCTGCTGTAAGGGCTGTTCCTTGTGACATCATCGCAGGATCTCTCCCCTTGACACGCGCTTTCAGGCTGCACAGCCCGCAAGACTCTGCCGAACCCCCCTGGCCGTCTGACCTCGAAACATGCTTTTTAAAGGTCAGACCTGATGCAGAGAATCGGGGAGTTTTCTGGAGGGCCTGTGTGCAGAATTGTCTAGGATTACATAGGAGGAATGAAAGACCACACTAACTGGGATGAAATAAAAGACACTGACTGCCTGGCACTTAGCTAAGTTTCTGGCTTTGTGGGCTCTCTAGGATAGTACTCTCTGTATTAAAAGCTCTAAAATATTACTCTGACAGCTTGAACAACAGTCGCACACAAGAAGTTCTACTTGGCCTATCTAGCCCATTTGGTAGTTAGTAGTTAATAGATCTTAGGTTCCAGCTGTTTTTTTTTTTACTCGAGAGAAGTCAGGTTATTGGCTTGTTCCACACTCCCACAACCACTTGGGTAAAGTAGTGCTTTCATGTTTTTTAGGTTTTGACTGGCTGTAACACAGCCTGGGCGCTCCGACTGACTGACCGGCTGTAACGCAGCCTGGGCACTCTGACTGACTGACCGGCTGTAACGCAGCCTGGGCGCTCCGACTGACTGACCGGCTGTAACACAGCCTGGGCGCTCCGACTGACTGACCGGCTGTAACACAGCCTGGGCGCTCCGACTGACTGACCGGCTGTAACACAGCCTGGGCACTCCGACTGACTGACCGGCTGTAACGCAGCCTGGGCGCTCCGACTGACTGACCGGCTGTAACGCAGCCTGGGCGCTCCGACTGACTGACCGGCTGTAACGCAGCCTGGGCGCTCCGACTGACTGACCGGCTGTAACGCAGCCTGGGCGCTCCGACTGACTGACCGGCTGTAACGCAGCCTGGGCGCTCCGACTGACTGACCGGCTGTAACGCAGCCTGGGCACTCTGACTGACTGACCGGCTGTAACGCAGCCTGGGCGCTCCGACTGACTGACCGGCTGTAACGCAGCCTGGGCGCTCCGACTGTCCGACTGGGAGGTGAGAGATTGGGCACGTGAAGGCAGCATCTGAGGTGAAGTTCTGTTATACACTCAGACTGTGACTCCAGGGAAGTCAGTGCATCACAGAACTTTGTCTCGGGAGCTCGGCAGCGGCGAGAGGGAGACGAGACAGGCTCGGCGTCCGGAGGCAGAACGAAAATACTCGGCTGTACTGACAGCACCTCCCAGTGGGGCACACGTACTCTGACACGGAGAGTGGCGGTAGGCAGCCACAAGAGCCTGATTCCTTTCATTTACTGTCAGTAGTGGACTTTCAGACTTCCATTCCACAGCTGTTCAGTCCAGTTCAGGTTTTTACACCTTTTGGTGTGTCTGTGCAGGTTTACTCTAGATATGGTCAAAATAGCGCCGCCTGGTGCTGCAGTGGTTAGCGTTGCTACCTCACAGTGCAAGGGTCCCGGATTTTATTCCTGAGGTGCTGTCTGTGTGGAGTTTGTATGTTCTTCTCATGTTTGCGTGTGTTCTCCAGCTTCTGGGAGAACAGGCCCTGGTGTGAGTGTGAGTGTCAGGTCTTGTGATGGACAGGCGTCCCATCCAGTGTGTGTCCTGCCTTGTGCCTGTTTGCTTGCCAAGATAGGCTGAATCGGATCAAGCAGCTGGATGAATGACTGATGGTGCTGGCTTATAAAGCAGTGTGTCCTGAAACCTGCGTTGTCTCAGTCTGCAGTGCAGTGTGGGGTCCTATTTTCATTTCTGACACAAGGTTATAGTTCAGAAACTTCAAGGGAAATAGGCTCTTGTTTGCTTTGACATTGATTCATCACTCTAGGCAAATTAGGCAATTTCAGTAGAATGTGCCCCTCTCACTCTGTTGTGTGTGTTGCTGTTATACTGACCCAGAAACTCCTTTTCTTCAAACAGGAACCCTCTCTGTACACAGTGAAAGCTGTACTAATACTGGATAACGATGGCGAGAGGCTGTATGCAAAGGTAAGGAGGTTTTCTCTTACATTTTTATGTCAATCATTTCATTTCCTGCTGTAATAGCTCTTCCATGCGTGCCTTGTTGTAACTTTGTAAAGTGCTCTGTAACTTCCTAAAACAAATCTAAGACCGATTGATTGTGTCCGCAGTATTACGATGACACGTACCCCTCTGTGAAGGAGCAGAAGGCCTTTGAGAAGAACATCTTCAACAAGACGCACCGCACTGACAGTAAGATCAACCTGCTGTGTTTTAATTCATTCGCATACCTGCACTGGTCACATGTTGGGGTTCTCCCTGCCCACAGCCCTGTTGATCTAGGTAGGGGGATGCATCTCTTCATCTGGAGCCAAAAATTGGTCTTGAATTCGTTACTAATGTAAATTTAATAAGTTTCTACATCCATGAGGCATGAGTGTCCTGTAGAGTATTCCCGCCATACACTTGCCGGGATAGGCTCTGGCTCCCCCGCGACCCTGAATTGGATGAAGTGGTTATAGGATGGAGGGATGAAAGTTGCTCTGTGAGCCCCTGTACACTGGAACGTCACCTTTGCTCCTGTCTGGGTGGTTTCTCCCAGAAAAACGCTGTTGATGCCCCACTTAACCAAGAGCAGTGAACCCCAACTCTTGACGTCCGCTGCCTGGCTTTGTCTCGCCATCCTCGGCAGGGCCTCTGATCTGTTTTTCCTGACGTCCCGAAATACAGCTGAAATTCTTCCCCGTTTTACACTTGCTCCCATCTCGAGGAGCCGGATTCTCATTTTTGACGTAAACCTACCTCCTAAGACCATAGGAGGGGTTACTGACAAGAAGAGGCCTTTCAGTCCATCTGGACAGTTTTGGAAATTAATTGCTAATTGATCCCAGGATGTCATCCAGCTGTGTCACGAAGTAAGCACAAGTATAGGCTTCGACCATGTGGCTGGGTCGCTTGTTCCTCCCTCTGACAACCTTCTGGGCAAAAGAAGTGCTTCTTGTGTTCTCTTTTAAATGCACGTCCCACTTCCGTCCTCTTCATGATTAAACCCTACTCCTCCTATACCTCATCCGCGAGACGCAGCCGTCGTCTAGTTTTTACTTGGAGGCTCGGAAAGGAATGGCTTGCTTCGGGAGAGATCCCTGGGAAACAGGGTCCATGTGCTGTCACTGTATACTTAGGTCTTTGTTACGTCCCCAATATGGCTCAGCCTAGGGGCGAATGGGGACTAACATATGAGCCATGGATTAAACGGAAGGAATACACAAACAAAAAAAAATAATACTGCACTTCCTACAAACCCATACCCTCTAAACCTGTCTCCCAAGAAAGGGGGTGGCAAAGCCTAAGAAAAGTCTTCCGCAAGCTAACTTATTACACTAAACGAAGCTGTAACGGAAAACAGAAAAAAAACACGAGCCACAACACTCCCAATCTCCACCACAGCCCAGTAAACAACCCGGCAGAGCTCGCGTTTACCAAAAACTACAAACCAACATCAGTCTCACAAAACGTCGCCGTAGTTTATTCCACACCTCTCTTCTACCTCTCTCTGTGGACGTCCCGTACCGGCGTTTTAAAAACGAGCCGCTCTCTTCAACCAATCCAGAGAGAGACCCAGTTTAGGGACACACCCGGCTCCAAAAATGGACCCCCGCATGGGAGGGGAGTTAAAAAAATAAAAATTCAGAACGTAACATTTTCAAAACCATTATCATTTTGCAAGTGATTGCTTTTAAAAGTTACCTACTCAATGGTTGCCCGTACCCCTCCCTGTCCTCTGTCTTTGCCCATCCAACACCCCTTCCTTTCTCCCCCCCTCCTGTTTCTGTCTGCCTCTCTGTCCCCCACAGGCGAGATCGCTCTGCTGGAGGGGCTGACAGTCGTCTACAAGAGCAACATCGACCTGTACTTCTATGTCATCGGCAGCTCGCACGAGAACGAGGTAATAACGGGGTCAGGCGTCATCAAATGGAAAAGGTTGCAGTGAGCTTTGGCCTCGGGTGATGTCACAGGGGTGCTGCAGTAATCAGATACACAAGCAGGCAATATGCATGATAAGAGTGTTATTATAATTAAATGAGTTCAGACGTTGCTGATTGATGCCCAGTGGAGAAAGACATTGCATTCGTTTTTTTTATAATGTTCAGTTCCACATCTAAATCACTGTTTTAAAAATGCAGAGTTAAAATCGCAGAGTTTAACCCAGGCCATGTCTTTTTCTTTTTCAAATAAACAGTTAATGCTCATGTCCGTCTTGAACTGCCTGTTCGACTCTCTCAGTCAGATGCTGAGGTAAGAGACTGCCGGCGTGACCCAGAGGCGTTGAGACAAATTAAGATCAAAGAGGCTTTTTAGACACAGTTTAAATTTAAAAAAAAAAGCCAAACCGATCTGCGAGCCATAAATTCCAAGGCAGATTTCCACTGGGAGGGCATAAGAAGAAAAATAAACAGTGTCGAGTATGGGGATTGTAATCTGCAACATGCAAATTAGATTGAAGTTCTTAATTAAAACCTGATACAGCAGGTTTTAAAGGTCGCCAATTACTTAAGACCGGGAACAAATTAACCGTGATCAATTCCGCAGGTGATCTGTTATGGTAGTTTAGAGATCCCACAGTCCAGAGACATGCTGTGGTAGGTGAAGCTGCTAGGAGATGGATGGACAGATCATGTGGCACAGAAATCTTGACACCATTTGGGCAAAAGAATTTGATCACATTATTGGCTTTGTTGCTCAATAAATTACAGGTGTTCCCACTCTTTGGAAATAGGAGATTTAGGGTCACCAGGGTTGGGGGTACAGCCTCCTGGTTTGGGGCTCTCCAGAACTAGAGTTCGAGGGTTTTGCCGCAGAGCAAAGCGGTCAGCTCTCTTCGGGCCAACAGCAAAGCATCAGACTGATTCTCCGCGTGAAGTCTCGCAAAAGACCCTCCAAAAGCAGCTTTTGATCTCCGACGGCCCGGAGGTTTCGCTCTCGTGTTTAGGGGGGAGATCCCGTGGTGGCGGTCCGATCTAGTCGCCCCCGTTGAGGGATCGGAGCGGCGAGGTGGCTGACGCGCGTTCCTCTTTCCCCCTCCTCCAGGAAGAACGTGGAGAAGAGGGCCTTGCTGGAGAACATGGAGGGGCTGTTTCTGGCCGTGGACGAGATCGTGGACGGCGGGTCAGTCAGTCTCCCATCGCGCTCTCGGGTGGCAGGCGGTTCGCGGCGCGGGTGTTTTTCATTCCCTGCCGCGGCTCCGTCGCGGGACGCCAGCGGTCGGAGGACGGGGCCCCTCCAGCTGGGCGCCTGTTTGCTTTCCGTGTAGAGATTCGGTCCGAGACGGACGAGGTGAAAGTCAATCAAAGCTTATTTATCAAACGCTCAAGAATACAGCATGCAGCAGTTGTTGCTGGCAGTGAAATGTCTTCAGTGACGGGGGACGTGGGGGTGCACGAAGCCCCCGTTACCCCTCCTCTCGGGAGGAGAGCCTGCGTGCCGGCGTGGCAGGCTGCGCCGCGCTGACGCAAAGGGGGAAGCTAGGAGCTCCCGAGCCGCTGGAGAGCAGTGTCCCAGATGGCGGCGCGGTCAGCCAGGGCACAGTCCGAGTTCTGGCCAGTAGTGACTCCCTGCATCCCCTGAGGGGACGCTCTGCTCTGGGACCCCTGCCCTCCCGTCTCCGAAGACAAACCCTGTTCTGCTTCCTAATCTGCCTGGCGCACACAGGCGGCTCCGCCCCTTCCTTCATCGCTGTGAGGAATGTGTAGCGTGGATCCCGAAGAAACTGTAGCCAACCAGCATTTGATAACTACATAGCATACTATCTAAATACTGGGATTATAATCCTACGACATTTCTTCAACACAATTCAGTACAGTACTCGCACCGTGCATCAGGGGCAGATGGTCCATCATTTCCCTAATCTTTTGTGTGATGTAATTAAATGATGAGCCGCTGAGGTCATAGAGCCAATTACTAAAGTCTTGGAACGAATTGTCTGGGATCAATTAAACAGGTGATCTTTTATATTCATTTAGAGATCGCACTGTCCAAAGACATGCTAACAGGTGAAGTGGCTCCTGGGGAAAGACCTGTTACCTGTCAGTTTTACCTTGTCCGTCTCGGAGATTGTCTTTGAATTGTCCTCTTCAGTCAAACAGTTTCTGGGGGGTTTGGCCTGGAGGTAAATAATATTGAGGTGTTATAATGCACAAATAAAACCCCTGTACTGTAGAGCTCATTTCTGGGTAATTATGCTCCACGTAATGAGCACAGATGTGTAAAAACAGATTTAAAGCGTAGGGGCACCAGCGCTTCAGAAACTGCGGCTCGAGCAGATGGGCCTCCTGACAACACCCCCCCCCCTCTCTTCCTCTCTCCCTCAGGGTGATCCTGGAGAGCGACCCCCAGCAGGTGGTTCACCGCGTGGCCTTGAGGGTGAGTCTTCCTGTGGGGGGACAGACGGGAAGGCCGAGGAGGAGCAGCGAAGATGAGACTGAGACGGCAGGTCGACAGCCCCAGAGAGGCAGAACTTACCCCAGAAATTGGCTCCTCTTCTCTTCAGGCCCAGCACTAGGTTGCATTGGGGGGGGGTGGATAGAGAATTTGTGGGTCCAAGCACACTTGCGCCCCTCCTACTTGAGCATTATCCAAGCTTGTGGTTGTGTACGCAGATATGCCTCATCCCTGTAATACCCACAGATCTCAGAGGAGGGGCGGGTTCTATCTTGTTTTTTTCCCCAATCTCAGTGCTTTCCACCCTGCTGGAAACTGTATTTTTATCCTTCACATTCTGACAGAATGGGGGCGACATGATGGCACAGTGGTCAGCATTGCTGCCTCACAGGGGTGTCCGGGGTGCACCCCACCTTGTGCCCGTTGCTTGCCAGGTTAGGCTCCCCCCCGACCCTGAATTGGAAGAGACAATTAAAAAATGGATGGATGGAAAACTACTTTGATCTCTGAAGTGTGAATGAGTGTGGAATTAAAATCTAGGATGACTCTGAACTGGCTGTGGAGTAAAGGTCCCCATTGTGCTGCAGGCTGAGCTCTGTGGAGTTAAAGCATGAATCTTAATTGGATTGCGTCGCTTGACCGGAGCAGCGCTGTGTTTTATCGTCCGTTTTTCACTCAAGGGCGGTTTTGTTCCGCCGAGTTGTTGTTGAGTCTCGTGTGTCGGGTTCCTCCAAAGCTGCTTCTGATTGTTGTGAAGGGTAAAAAGTTAAGCCTCTTGAATACCCTGTTCTGTTTCTGGAGGGGGGCGGGGGGGCATGGTCACGTCTGTATCCTGAGACTGAACACTCCTCCAGGGGCAGGGTTTTGTAAAGCTCAACTACTGAAATAAAACTAGGATTGGTTCTGCGATCGGGGCACTTGGTTTCCTGCCCTCGTGTAGAGCCCAGGGCAATCGGCAGAGACCAGGCTGAGCAAAGATGAGACCTCCCTCTCACCTGGTGTCTCCTGGGGCCCGACCATGTGGAAATTGCACTGCACAGCAAAAACCGCGCACAGGAGCATTTATTCAGCCACAAATACAACACGAATCTTATGCTTCATCTAAATAATTCTCACTGAGAACTAGGCCAACACGATTCACTGCTGTGAGTCCCTCAATATCACAACTATCCACTTTCTAATCCATTTTATCCATACAGGGTCGTGGGGTGCTGAAGCTTATCCTGGCAAGCCAGGGGCACAAGTCAGGATACATCCTGGACAGGACACCAGTCCATTGCAGGGCACACACACTAGGGCCAATTTTCCTAAATCCAATTACCAATGAGCAGACTATGTGTTCCAAATTAGTCTTAATTGTGGCCCTGAGCCCTTCAGTTATTAACTAATTGATAATCAGCGTATGTACTCAGCTCAGCTGATACTACTATCCTCACTACAGCTGGCTTGCCACGACGGCCAGTCCTGCTCTTTCAAAGTCCCTATCTTGCAGGATTTCCAGGAATGCTCAAAGGCACTTCAAGAGACGTGTTAAACATTCCCCCTGACCCGGTTAAGTAACCGATTCGGTTCTCTGTGTTGGGCCTTAGCACAACGAGTCTCTCACACACCAGCTGGTTCTCTATGTAATAGCCTGGGTCACCCCCACCTTCTGCGACCTTGGCGGGCCTACAGTGCCATCAGCAGGAAATGGCGCTGGTCCTCCAGTTGGCGAGTCCTCTCCTGCTAGTCCCTGCGGTGCTCGCGGCACGCGCATCAGAGAAACATGCACGCGGTTTTCCAAGCCGGTTAGAAAGCAGCAGGTGATCCCAGATTAGAAGAACCTCAAACGGAAGGCACAGGCAGCCCCCAGTGGCTTTTCACCTTCAAAAATATCCTTCCCGAGTCCGAAGCACGGAGGTTGCAGGATGTGTGTCTATCTCTAATGTGCACCTCTTGAAGGCCTGGCATGGCATAGTGTTCACGTTAATTAAATAAAAAGCTGACAGTGGGGTTTAATGCAGCAGTCGGGGCTGCTATTACTAAGCTGGCCCTGCAGCGGATTGCATTGAAACTACAGCCTGCTGCTTATTTTTGCTGCCTTTAGGACGTGATTGTTCTGTCCTTGCTGAGTGTCTGACATGTTGGCTCTCTCCTTCGCAGGGGGATGACGTTCCTCTGACAGAACAGACGGTCACCCAGGTGAGACCATGACGCAGTCTTGAGTTCTGTGGTTTTATTTCCATACTCTTGTCTCAACACCTGGGGGGGGAGTGTGACTCGGTAATACGGAGCGTTTTGGCACGGGAAGTAGTTCTAAGCCTCCAACCTGTTAGCTGCTCTCCTGAATCCAGCACTGTTCCACAAGACAGATGTGGATCTGCGCCCAGACTTAGCCCCAGCACGCCCGCTCGAACCCTAGCCCCCGTCTCGGCTGAGGAACGTAAAAAGACTAAAAGCAGGGGGGTTTCATGTTCCTCCCTGTTTTTCGTTGAGCAGGCCGTCTTTTTTTCCGGCTTTCGAGGCGGAGCGTTGTTAGCGGCAGCCGTGATTCCGGGTGATGTTTGGTATTCCTCGCGCGGTTCTCCCAGCTCCTCTCGGAAGAGCTCTTCCTGCGTGTGGAGCATGATTGCTAATGACAGACTGCTGTTCGCTAGCAGGAGTCAGTGGGGCTCGAACGCCTGTGAATCCCTCTGATTAATGGCCTCATTTAAGAGCCATTTGACAGACTGCAGGTAGTTCTTTTGTGCCGTTGATTAATAGCGACTCTTTCCGTGCGCTTTACAGTTTGTCTCCTGTTCCAGGAATTACAATGATTGATTGATTTATTTTTTTTCTCTGCAGTGTTACTCATCTTTAGCTTCTAGCTTTTTACAGGCTTGTATCATTATTTGCCAAGTATCTTTTCCCTTGTTCTCCGTCTTTCTGTTTGGTCTCCCTTCGTGGCCCCGCCGCGGCTCCGCAGGCGTCAGGCGTGTGCGCTCTGCGGGCGGGTGGCGTGCCCCGTGAGGCGTGTGCGCTCTGCGGGCGGGTGGCGTGTGCGCTCTGCGGGCGGGTGGCGTGCCCCGTGAGGCGTGTGCGCTCTGCGGGCGGGTGGCGTGCCCCGTGAGGCGTGTGCGCTCTGCGGGAGGCTGGCGTGTGCGCTCTGCGGGAGGCTGGCGTGTGCGCTCTGCGGGAGGCTGGCGTGTGCGCTCTGCGGGAGGCTGGCGTGCTCCGTGTGGATATACGCTGGATGGACAGTTATTTGGAGCCATTAGATTTATAGACTCCTTGGAAAAGGTCTGGCCTGTTTAACTTTGCTCCACTCTTTCGTTGACAGGTGCTTCAGTCTGCCAAAGAACAGATCAAGTGGTCTCTGCTGCGATAGGACAGGAGCTGAGAGCCACTTGCTTGCTCCCAGGGGAGAGTACACACAGAAGTGAACGTGTCCTTCCTGTGATCTCCCCACCCCCCCCTCCCCTCTTCCAGCTGTGGATTCCTCTCTCTTTCTCTCTCCAGGGCAGCAGTCTCACACACAAGTCCTCAGTAGTCAGTAGACGGGCTCAACTGAACATTTTCTTCTTCAGAAATATTCAGTGCTCCCCATTTAATGGGAGGCATTCCGGGTGCCAAACGGGTGCGTGGGAACAGTCTCCCAGGCTTCTTGTCTGTTCCTGGGGGGAGATTGTGGGCTTAACTATTGACCATATTATATATTATATAGCCCCGTGAGACTGCTGCCTCTGATAACTCTGAACTGGGACCTTATTTTCTTCTGATCACTGCACTGAAAGGTCTGATTGTTCCACCAATCAGCATAGTTTTTTTTCAACAAAAAAAAACCTGAGCCGTTCATTCCTATTGGCCGAGACGAGGATGAGAGCGTTTTGTGTGATGGAGTGAGCGGTCAGAGGCTGGTGTTCCGTCTTGGCTGTGGTTCGCTCTCCCTCTGCCTCTGCCCCTCCCCCCACGGGCTCATGAATATTAATAGGGCTCATTAATATGCGGAATCTTCGCAGGGCAGCTCGTCTCCCATTGGGCCTTGAGCTCCCTCATGACTGTTCACATTCCAAGTAGAGGATTGTTGTGTACACTGTTGTTTCCTCTATAACCTCATCACTCCGCTCACAGTTGTCAGAGAGGCCACCCTTGTAATAATTAGCACAAACAATAGCAGTGATGCGTCATTATTTACAGCAGAGTTCTTCAATGCTCGATAGTCGCTATGCCTTTCGGTGTGTTTTCCGAGAGCAGGACTTGGGGTTGTGTTGTCAACGGCGGTGTTTACGTGAGAAAGCACTGCTCAGCCTTTTCACCCTTGAGTGCGGCATGACGTTTCAGCTGCGGAAAGGGAAAGGTTACGTGTTTCCTTTAGGTGGTTCTGGTGGTGGGAGATGAGCCACGTGAAAGAGGAGCAGGTGGGAACTTGGCGCTGCAGAAGCGAGGGCCGCAGGCCGTGGCTGGGATCCGGTATTTCCTGGTTTAGGAGCAGCAAGCTGGGAAGTGTTCTTCGATAACCCCACCCCAAGCTACAAAGCTGGAGACTTCTTCCCCATAATGTGCACGACTCTTGTGAGACCAGAGACAAACTGTAACCTCCATTACTTCGATTTCATCTTTCTATTTCCTAACATGACCGGGGGGTCACATCCTGTCCACTCCTTTGCAGTACGTTCACATAACGAGGGCCCCATTTTGGCCATGTGGATCCTACTATCAGTTTACCAGTTAGGAGCTGGTTGGAGCAGAGTTCAGCTCTGTGGTGGGCTGGAAGGCCTGCTGGTTCAGCGGCTGTGTGTTAGTCACCGTGTAGCACACGGATTTTGTCTGGCGTTATGATCCTGCTGTATTAATGGTCTAGGAATGTGTGTGCCCTGGCTTGGCTGTACTGTGGGTTGCCATCTGGGGGACGGGCAGTAAGCAGTGACTGCACTGAAAAAACACACTGTACAATGTATTGTTCTGAAATCCGGTTGTGGGAACTGTATTCCATGCAGGTTAAAACATGAATAAAATTGCTGAAATTCTTCCTGACCTGTTAATTTGTTTTATGCATGTGTGCCGTTTAAAAATGAAATGGTGTTTTTAGCTTTTTTCCACTGATCTTCCTCTTCAAAACTGTGGTTTTGTTGAATTTGCAGCCTAAGGGTAGAGGTTGTAGCTGGCGATGACATCCACCACACACACGTGCTTTCCCAAAGCTTTTCCCCTTATCCTACAGATCCAAATCCAGCGATAGACACCCCCCCCCCCCCTCATTCCCAGGTAAGAGATAAGATAAGATCACTTAATTAGCCATATACAATTTCTTGTAGTAGGAATTTGTCTTTTTGCATACCCCAGCTTGCTCTCCATGAGAGACACATACAAACCGATAGGGAGAGAGAAGCTTGGGGTCAGAGCGCAGGGTCAGCCATTGTACAGCACCCCTGGAGCAACTGGGGTAAATGGCCTTGCTCAGGAGCCGAACGGAGTAGGATTCCTCTGCCGGCTGCAGGATATGAACTGGCAACCTTCCAGCCACGGGCACAGATCCTGAGCCACAGAGCCACCGCTCCGCCCCTAAGGAGGTAACCCAGCACTGTTCTGCCTTCATGCCCAGGACGGTGCCCCATGTAGCTGGGGGTCAAGAACACCTTGAGTGTCCTGAGTGTGACCAGAAACTGAGTGGGACAGAGAGTGATGGCGACCTGGCTTCTGTCAGAGCTGTGCCGTAAATAAATACAAATAAAACTTGCTCAGCTTCTGAGCTACCACTTCTTGACAAAAATTACAGCCTTGAACAGACATTTATTTATTTGATTACGAGGGACCAGAAAGACAAATGTAATTTTATTAGCAAGAAGAGTATATACAGTGTACACTGTACTGCTATAGTGTACAGTCCCTGTGAAAAAGCTTTGAGGGGCAGAAACCTCAATCTTAAAAGTTATGAACTGACCGATTCAGGTGGTGACAGAACAGGTACTTGTCATTTATCCTGAAGTAGCTTGAGTAGGTAGCTGCATCAGCATGCGTAGGCTGCAGAGGAACAAGTAAAAGTCTATTCTATGCTGAAAAGAGAAGAAAAACAGCATTTCATCTGTGGAGCCCTTTTCGAGTCTGCTCGAGGAAAGCTCCAAGGCCGAAGCGTTGTTTGTCATTTATCTCCTAGAACTGTCCTCAGGTGAGACCGCCACAGCATCACATACAAGACAACATTAACACATTAGAAAACTCTTAACACTTATCAGAGCTTTGAAAACAAGAGTCATGTGTTCAAATAGGTCACAGAGATCCCAATCCATCCATTTTCTAATCGCTTTATCCAACACAGGGCTGTGGGGGAGCTGGAGCCTGTTCTGGGAAGCAACAGGCGCAAGACGGGCAAAGCTGAGCCGGGCGAGGCGAAGCCTGGATGGTATATCTGTGCATCACAGACGCAGACATCCGGGCACACACACACTCGTGCCAGGGCCACGTCTCTGGACTGTGGGAGGATACAGGAGCACCTGGAGAAACCCACGTGAACACGGGGAGAGCATGCAGACTCCACACAGACAGCACACCTGATCCGGAACTGAACCCGGGGCCCCATCGCTGCGAGGCAGCAATGCTGCAGTAAACACTGAGATTCCATACCGGGTGTTTTTAAAAATAGACAGGTGGAAGGTTTTTCCACCACTTTTTTATTGTTTTGCTACACCTCAAAGCCCCACAGAAAGTCCCCTTGAAGAAGACTCCGGATTCAGTTTAGCAACGGGTCTCCTACGCTGCAGTAGAATCGGTTGGTTGAAAAAGGCGCGCTGCCAGAGAAGTAAAATGGCCGCCAGGAAATCTCTTTCCGGAAGGCTCATCAAAACCTGGGCAAGGGCGCCACCTGCTGGTGGACCACATAAATACACGTAAGCCTTTTCAGAAAAAGAATATATCTAGACTTAATGACGGCAAAGAATTGAAACTGTCCTCCTGAAATGAATGTTTTAACTTTGCTTACATTACTTACTTATTTGCTCAGTCGCATCGTAATATTTCTATCTCACCTAAGATAACTGCAAAAGTTATTGTTTTATTTAGCAATACCTCTGGATTTGTCAGCTGCGAAGAAAGTTATACCGCGGCGCAACACTGAATGGTCTCCTTACGCCCTCTGGTGGTTACAGAGAAATGCACGCCTACAATTACATAAACAAAACTTCCTCGGATCTCTGTCAAATTTTAACTGTCTTATTTAGCCTTTTAAATGATCAGTGTTTAAGAACATAAGATTTTTCTAATTGAACCCCGCTACGGAATATTTATTTTTCTGCACTATGTGTGTTTTTATCCTAAAGACTCACGTTACTTGCAAATGTTCGGGTGACATTGCATTTATTTACCACCAATTATGGAAGTGCGCCTGGTGTGCGGAACCAGTTAAGCGCTTCGTCGGACAAGGGCGCGAAAAAGTCTGTCGATACTTCATGGGTTTCGTGAGTAAACGATACGACTATAACAGCGGCCAGAAAATGTCTCTGGGAAGGGTCGCGAAACTTGCAGTGCTACATGGTGAACGCCAGTCCAATGCGAGACTTATACAGAAGGAACCTCCGCCCGGAATCAAACCGAGGACCCAGAACTATAAAGCAACGCTGGACCGCTCGATCGAGGTACACTCCCTGTTAAAAAGGCTTTTGACAGCCAGACTATAATCTACGGGCGTGCTTCCATTAATTAATGTCCTCGGGCGTAGCAATAAGGTGCAAGGGATGTCGGGAAGGAATGGGCGGTTGCCTGGTTACCCGCACCTGGACAGGAAGCGAGACCTCGCGCCATGATACGAAGGTTCGTGCACGAAGGTTGTCTTAGCAGCCTCTAAGCTTGCTGTCTTTACATGCTAGTGCACATGGGCTGCTGCACGCTGCCCGGGTGGGTGCAGCGCTCAAGGATACTTGAAGCGAAAAGCAGGACACAAATGCCGTCAATATATTGATTTCCGTCTACAGCCTGCCACCACTACTCATGCCGAGGAAGACTGCGGCGCGCTCTCGGGCTGTCTGGGCTGCACTGGTGAACAAGTGGGTGTGGGTGGAATCTCTCACCTGCCTTCTCTTTGCTCTTGTCTCTAATGATACCAGTTTCGGGGCTGGCGCAGTGGTCAGCATTGCTGCCTCGCAATGCTGGGCTCCTGGGCTCAGTTACTGGGGTGCTGTCTGTGTGGAGTTTGCATGTTCTCCCCGTGTTCATGTGGGTTTCCTTCAAATGCTCCAGTTTCCTCCCACAGTCCAGAGACTCGCTGGCAGGTAAATTGGCTTCTGGGAAGACTGGCCCTGGTGTGAGCGTGTCTGTGTGTACCTGCACTGTGATGGACTGGTGTCCTGTCCAGGGTGTATCCTGCCCTGTGCCTGTTGCTTGCCAGGTTAGGCTTCAACTCTCCCGCAACCCTGAATTGGATGAAGTAACAGTTTGGCCTGGTGTTACAAGGAAACCCAATAGTGTGTGTTTTTACTCCATGGTTGTCTTATTCAGCACTTGGTGGCAGGAATTGGTTGAAAGCTTCCTGAAACAAAGGAAATTGTAGAAAAGGATTAGGATAAAAAATGTGTCCATCCATCCACCCCAACTTAAAAAAATAGAAGAGCGTTTCTACCATATCTTAAACAGCCCAGATGAGTTTTCCCTTGTTACTGACGTCATGTCCTGACTGTCCTGGAATACAGTAAGTGTAAACCAGAGACCATTGCACTGACACCATGAATCCTTGTAATGCACCTTCAATCAGCCCAGTCTTGCTGTTATAGATCAGGGGTCTCCAGCCCTGCTCCTGGGGGAGCTCTGTGTCTTCTGCTGTTCATTCTAGCTGAATTAGTAATTGCAGGCTAATTGATTTCAGTTTTCTCCGGGGGCATATTGGAGTTGGCTTTCAGCTCAGGAAATGCTGAGAGGGATCTGTACGTGGTATCTGCCCTGTTCTTCCTCCTGAGGTCTGGCAGGCCCCTCCCCTGGGTGGCTGGAATGGAAACAGTTGGACCTCTGCTGGCTGAGGACATGAGAGCTCCAGGACAGCGCTCCTTGTATTTGAGCTCCAGGGCCACGCCCCACGACAGTGAACACCCCCTGACTGTGAAATCCTGGGCCACACCCCCTGTCTGTGAGCTACAGGGCCACTCCCCCTGACTGCGAGATCCTGAGCCACGCCCCCTGACTGTGAGATCCTTGCTTCCAGTTCTGTGTGTTGAGGTTGTTGGCAATAGGATGCTTCACATTGGGCAATTTTGACACTCAAGATTCAGTGCAGAAACATCTTAAAATTAGCTGATCAATTATGGGCATCACATAGGACCAGTGATTTAAAACCTCAGCTCAAACCAAATACATCAGACTGGTCCCCCCGGATCTGGGTTAGGAACCACTCTCATGGTTTAATTTCCTCAAGGGCCCATTAGTGTCCCTTATCTTCTACAGGTAAGCCTTGGTGGATGACGCTAATCAACATAAATTGAGGCTTCCTGCCCTTGTCAATATCCTGACAGTGTGGAGCTGCTGGATGGTTTCAATGGCTCCTGATGTTCCCGTTCCTACAGGTGACCTAACCAGACAGTCACAAGTGCACACAGTCCTCGACAGCAGTGGTACTTGAAGCAGCAACAGTAGTAGCAGTAGAGACTGAAGAAGTAACAGCAGTGGTTACAACAGTAGAGCTTGTGTCAGCAGTAGTGGTTGTGGTAGTGATTGTGGCAGCAGCAGTGGTTGTGGTTGTGGTTATGTCAGCAGCAGTGGTTGTGGTAGTGTTTATGTCAGCAGCAGTGGTTGTGGTAGTGGCAGTGGTTACTTCGTTGGAACAAATAGCCGTATCAGTAGCAGAGCTATTGCTGTGTGTGCTGCATCCTGTTTCTTCTTGAGCAAACTTGTCAAGATATTTTCAGGGCTGGGCAGCTAAAGGCAGTAAGCTTTCTGGACAGCAATCCGAAGATATCAGTGAAGCGTGTGGGTCTGTATCGGGCCTTGACTACCACTTGGAATTTTCAGCTAAACTCTAATTACTTAAGTGCAGCAGAATCCAATTAAGTAATTAAGTGTCAATTAAGTAAAGAGACAATTTTGTCATCAAGGTACTGGTGGGAATAGGAATCTGAGGGTGCAGTGGGAACTGAGTCATCAGGATTGTCTGTTTTAAGCCTGGTGGAACTCTGAGGGTTTCTGAAGAACGTCGTGAGTCTTTCCCCTTTGGGAAACCTCTGCCCAGAACAGGCCAGGCAGTCTCAGAGCAGCCAGTGGGCACAGTCCAGCCCAAATCAGCAGGAAGGAACGAGTTAACAAGGCTGGTAATTGTTAGCTGCTATTTTGCTATTTATCTATGAAAAATAAATGTCTCTTTAGACAGAAACAATGCAAGAGAGTATCATGGCCTGGTGGCATGATTCCGCTGGAAAAGATTGTAAACTGACTGGGATAAGCCCTGGGATGAGATCAGAAGCACAGGAGCATGAAACAATCATTGGATTTTTGTGTAATCATGGGTGCACAGTTGTGGCCTTAATGTTACAAACAAGTAAGACATTACTGATTTGGGATTTTACATATTTGGCTTAAAGGGATGTCCTATTCTGACATTTAAGCTTCATATTTAACCTTCATGTTTAAAGTCTTGGTTTGAAATATTCCAAATCCTCAATGTTACGGACCAACTCAAACTAGGATCTTTTTCAAGATCAACAGTAAAATACAAACATGGTATCACAAGTGGAAACTATGTGGAAGTGCATTTAAAACCAAAAACAGCAGGCAATTCTTTACACAAAGAGTGGCGGGAGAGTGGAACAAGCTGCCCAGCCATGGTGTTGAAGTGGACACCCAGACATATTTCAAGCAGCAGCTGGATAAGATCCACAGTTCATCCTATCGCTTCTTTTATCCTCTGTCTTCCGAGGTGAATTAGGATGCCTCTTTCTCTCAAAGGGTTGATTGATAATCACAGTATCTGGCTGCAGTCTTTGCTGGTGAAGTGTCAGTCACCCCAGTTACATCTTCGCCCCCCCCCCACCTTCACCCCAAAACACCATCCTAGTGATGATATAATTGTTTCACACAGGTTTAATAATTAGTGAAATCAGGATTCAGGAAGAGGGTTGACTGCCCCCCCACCCAGGCTTCAATATCTCTATTCATCACAATCTTAGCACCACTGGGCGATCAGGGACTAGGTCCTTCCATGTGAAAGGACTGCTAATTATTCTACTATGGTGAGAAATAAAGTAATAAGGTAATTTATATTAATTATACCGTAATGAGTATAATAGTCCAAAACAGCACAGTCTGTCACGCTGTATATAACATGCTATAATTGTGTCGGGGGCGTGACAGCTTTAAACACAGCTTGTGACTGATGTGTGTGTGTGTGTGTGTGTGAAGGGAGTTGGAATGTGTGTGTGTCCGTGTATGTGTGTGCACGTGGATGGCTCCATAAATTCTCATCATCCACAGAGCCTTCGGAGTTCTTGTCGGCAGAAAGGAAGCATTTGTGTCATTTGCCAGAATCCCTTTTGCAAATGTCCTTCTCCGCCCACTTCAAGAAGAGGAATTGTGACACGGAGAGCCGCAGATGCACACACTCACACAGCTTACTTTAGGAGCTCTCCCGGGCTGGCTGGACACCGACGGCCAAGATGCACAACCACATTTCAACACTTGGTTCTGTTTGATTTTGTGTTTTTGTGGTGTCCCCGACCGATGCTGTGCTCTGGAACAGATCAGTGAAGGGGTTTGAGAGAAGGCGACTGTACTGTCCGCGTGAGAGTCATTCTTTTCACTGATCTGAAGGCTGCGTCTGGGAGCTGGCCACATTTATCCTGTAACGGAACATGCCATGGATTTAGGAGACTGCAGCACCCAAACCACCTGCCTGACCTAATAATAATAATAATAATAATAATAATAATAATAATAATAATAATAATAATAATAATAATCGCTTACACTTATATAGCGCCTTTCTGGACACTCCACTCAAAGCGCTTTACAGGTAATGGGGATCCCCTCCACCACCACCAATGTGCAGCATCCACCAGCATAATGTGAAAGGTTTGCATGATAAAAGCAATAGAAGCACAAGTGAGTATAGGAACTAATGGCATTGCTGCATTCTTAGTGCACTTCAGTGTATACTGTATAAGCCTGATCAGTCGATCAAGTAGCTCATTTTAATGAGCTGATCAAAGAGCGTCGCCCATCTGGAATCGCCCTTTTAACTCTTGCATTTTATAAGTAAAATAAAATCCCAGACTTCTGAGTGGGAAAAAAAAACGTGCAAATCTTCCAACTAATGATGCGGGGTTCACAAGATGTGGGGTTCAGCTGGCGGAAAGCTGAGGGGAGTCGATTGGGCTGACAGTGCAGTAGCGAAACAGAGAGAGGTGGGGGACACCACCAGGGCCCCGGCATGTTCACAAGGCCTGGATTTCTCCGAAGCACACCCGAGACTCCCTCCCCCGCCTGTAACTGCCTCTTCTCCCTCGGCCCTGGTGTTTTACTCCTGTTTATGGGTTTTCCTGGAATAGAGAATAAAGTTGTCTCAAGGCTAGCCCATAACAGCCCTGAGTCAATTTACTCCATTTTATCCTCTGAGCCATAACTCAGCCATCGGGGGAAAAAAGACGTCTTCCCTCAAACCTGCGCGTGGGGAAAAATACATAGATATAAATATTTAGAAAAATCCATCTTTTGGCCTGGAGCTTTGGTGTAATTCTGGAGCATTGTTTTATGATTTTTACAGCACAAACATGGATCACACATGGATTTCTTTCACACACACTGACCCACCACCTCACACTCTGACTCTCATTGACTCATACATTCACTTTCTCACACACACACACACACTGACCCCCACACTCAGTCTCTCTCACACACACACACTGACCCCCACACTCAGTCTCTCTCACACACACACTGACCCCCACACTCAGTCTCTCTCACACACACACTGACCCCCACACTCAGTCTCTCACACACACACACTGACCCCCACACTCACTCTCTAACACACACACTGACCCCCACACTCAGTCTCTCACACACACACACACTGACCCCCACACTCAGTCTCTCTCACACACACACACACTGACCCCCACACTCAGTCTCTCACACACACACACTGACCCCCACACTCAGTCTCTCACACACACACACTGACCCCCACACTCAGTCTCTCACACACACACACTGACCCCCACACTCAGTCTCTCACACACACACACTGACCCCCACACTCAGTCTCTCACACACGCACACTGACCCCCACACTCAGTCTCTCACACACACACACACTGACCCCCACACTCAGTCTCTCACACACACACACTGACCCCCACACTCAGTCTCTCTCACACACGCACACTGACCCCCACACTCAGTCTCTCACACACAGACACACTGACCCCCACACTCAGTCTCTCACACACACACACACTGACCCCCACACTCAGTCTCTCACACACACACTGACCCCCACACTCAGTCTCTCACACACACACACACACACTGACCCCCACACTCAGTCTCTCTCACACACACACTGACCCCCACACTCAGTCTCTCACACACACACACTGACCTCCACACTCAGTCTCTCACACACACACTGACCCCCACACTCAGTCTCACACACACACACACTGACCCCCACACTCAGTCTCTCTCACACACACTGACCCCCACACTCAGTCTCTCTCACACACACACTGACCCCCACACTCAGTCTCTCTCACACACACTGACCCCCACACTCAGTCTCTCACACACACACTGACCCCCACACTCAGTCTCTCTCTCACACACACACACACACTGACCCCCACACTCAGTCTCTCACACACACACTGACCCCCACACTCAGTCTCTCACACACACACACTGACCCCCACACTCAGTCTCTCACACACACACACTGACCCCCACACTCAGTCTCTCTCACACACACACTGACCCCCACACTCAGTCTCTCACACACACACACACTGACCCTCAGACTCAGTCTCTCTCTCACACACACTCACCCCCACACTCAGTCTCTCACACAGACACACTGACCCCCACACTCAGTCTCTCACACACACACACTGACCCCCACACTCAATCTCTCTCACACACACACACTGACCCCCACACTCAGTCTCTCACACACACACACTCACCCCCACACTCAGTCTCTCACACACACACACTGACCCCCACACTCAGTCTCTCACACACACACACTGACCCCCACACTCAGTCTCTCTCACACACACACACTCACCCCCACACTCAGTCTCTCACACACACACACTGACCCCCACACTCAATCTCTCACACACACACACTGACCCCCACACTCAGTCTCTCTCTCACACACACTGACCCCCACACTCAGTCTCTCACACACACACACTGACCCCCACACTCAGTCTCTCACACACACACACTCACCCCCACACTCAGTCTCTCACACACACACTGACCCCCACACTCAGTCTCTCACACACACACACTGACCCCCACACTCAGTCTCTCTCTCACACACACTGACCCCCACACTCAGTCTCTCACACACACACACTGACCCCCACACTCAGTCTCTCACACACACACACTGACCCCCACACTCAGTCTCTCACACACACACACACTGACCCCCACACTCAATCTCTCACACACACACACTGACCCCCACACTCAGTCTCTCTCACACACACACACTGACCCCCACACTCAGTCTCTCTCACACACACACACTGACCCCCACACTCAGTCTCTCTCACACACACTGACCCCCACACTCAGTCTCTCACACACACACTGACCCCCACACTCAGTCTCTCTCTCACACACACACACACACTGACCCCCACACTCAGTCTCTCTCTCACACACACACTGACCCCCACACTCAGTCTCTCACACACACACACACTGACCCCCACACTCAGTCTCTCTCTCACACACACACTGACCCCCACACTCAGTCTCTCACACACACACACACTGACCCCCACACTCAGTCTCTCACACACACACACACTGACCCCCACACTCAGTCTCTCACACACACACACACTGACCCCCACACTCAGTCTCTCACACACAGACACACTTATCCACTCACACTACCGCACACAGATACGCACACAAACATGCACACACATCACCCCACACACTCACTTGCACGACTGGTATGTAGAGGAAAGATAACAGCACACTGGCAGGCAGATGCGGGTTGTGATTTACAGCTGGCGAGAGTGCTGCAGGAAGAGATCAATCTCCATGAGAGCGGGGAGAGTGCGCTCCGCAGGCAGGAGAGAGTCCCGGCGTTGCTGCAGCCCTGTTCGCCTCCGTTTAGTGCCTTCCTTAATTGGAGGAGGACAGGACATCATTTTCCAGCTGTTGTCACAAACTGAACAAACAAAATAGATAAACACCACTGGGCCAGAAGTCAGCCATTTACTTTACAGATCTCTAATTCTATTTTAATTGCTGTTTTATGGGCTACTCAATCCCTTGTTAAGAGTTCCCCTTTTGAAACCATTCCAGTCTCCCCTGTCACAGTATCGGTTGTCCTGGATTCGGAATCAGTGGATTGGGAAGGAGCAGGTCTAGGAAACGGAGTTTGGAATGGACTTTTATTTTAGGAGAGGGGGAAGCGGTACCTCTCACTGTGACCCTGAATCCGGGGTGCGTTGACTGCTCTCACGACCCCTCTGCTTTCACGCCACACAGCTCTACAAATAGGCGACAAGATGCACATTTTCGTTTCTTGACCAAAATAAGCACAGAAGAACAGACTGCTCAGCCCCCTCTCCTGCAGTCATCTCATGACGGACGACTGGTAAATTATTAATAATAATAATAATAATAATAATAATAATAATAATAATAATAATTGCTTACACTTATATAGCGCTTTTCTGGACACTCCACTCAAAGCGCTTTACAGGTAATGGGGATCCCCTCCACCACCACCAGTGTGCAGCCCCACCTGGATGATGCGACGGCAGCCATAGTGCGCCAGAACGCTCACCACATAATTGACATGGTTTTCGTTTTCCCGTCATTTCGTCCATTGGATTTCCTTTGTTTCACCCTGGTTCTCCACCGAGAGCCTCGCTTTACCGCGCTCCTCCATCCTTCACCATGCTCCTGCCCTGACCCGGCCCAACTGTTTGCTGTGTTTTTTTTTGTTTGGAAGTGTTATCGTTTTACCGCTGTGCTACACGGTTCAGTTTCGCTGCTGCAGACATTAAAACCAATCGGCATGACTTCGTCCCGTGTTGAAGGAAGGTGCCCCCCCCACCCACAAGGGTTTCTCTGCAGGACAGCTGTGTCCAGGTGTCCAAACAGCTGGATACAGATGTGCAGAGGGACCACATCCCAGCCAAGGAGACGCTACGCTGGCTCAACACAGGAAGTCGGAACCCATAATGGTTTTTCCCAGAAGTAGCTGCGGTCTTAGTATTTACGGGCACAGAAGTGTTAAGACTGATCCCAGCAGAGCAGTTACTGTGCATTGCAAACTGTATTCAGACCCTTCCCACGGTGTCCCGTTTTGTGCAATTACTAAATGATGCACAGACTTTTTTTAACAAACTGAATAGTTCATCCACATGCTCAAACTGAAGACTAATGACGGTAAGGTAAGTTACACTAAATGTCGGTAAAAAAATAAAGAAACAAAAAATGAAGTATGTTGTTTGCATTAGTTTTCAGACACCTGAACTTAATGCTCCATTTCTCTCAAGTGGCTTGGACATCTTGTGACCAGCTGTTGTCCAGCCTTTTCTCAGATTCCCGATAGGACATGACTGGACACTCATTCACCCCAGAGTAGCTCTGGCCTTGTGCTTCGGGTCATCGTCCTGCTGAAAGGTGAAGTTTTGTCCCGGGTTTAGGTCTGGAGCAGGTTTTCTGCTGCGATCTGCCAGTACTGCCAGTTCTCCTCAGCCTTGACAAGCTGAGCCAGTGATGAGAAGCAGAGAAATGCTGCCCCCCCACCACGCTGGGGAGCAGGGAGAGTGTTGACTGACTTAGGGGCTCTGTGGTTCAGATGTAACATTTTGCATTCAAAGCAAAAAGGTCCAGTTGTGTCTCATCCGACCACAGAAGCCCAGTTTGTCATCTGTGTGCAGTATCACTGAAACGCGTTGTTGCAGACTCCATGCTGGATTGTGGGGTATTTATTTCAGGAATGGCTTCCCTCCTGCCTCTTTGCCACACATGGGCACTTTGGACACCCGTCTCAGCCACTGAGCTCTGTAGCTCCTTCAGAGTCTCCACTGGTCTCACTGCAGCATCCCTAACCAGTCTCCCCCGGCCGGCCCCGCGGCCCAGTCTGATCTGGGCAGGTCCTGGGTGGGTAGCCTGGTACACCTTCCTCTCTCTTCCTGTTCCACTGCACTCTGCCCGATGGGGTAGTCATCGTCTTTGAAATGTTTTTCCTACCCTTCCTCTGATCTGGGGCTTCACGCAAGGTTCATGCCTGTGTTGTTCCGGGACCTCCTCGGTTTCCATGGTCGGAATTCACCAGCTGCCCGAGGCGGGCGTATTTATCCTGCAACCAAGCGAGCCACTGCTCTTGTCTGCACACAGACAAGAGGCCGCTCAGCTCACTGGTTTGCTTGTTAAGGTGATTTTGCACTCACATTTGCCACAGCAGCAGGTCTGAATATTTACTGAATCATGTCTTTTCCAGTTTTGTTTCGTATGATCTATTTTCTTATTTGTGTGTATAACCGATAGTAATTGCTATGTCACGACAGCAAGCTTTAAAGCTACAATATGTGAAGGCTGTGTGTACTTTTGCAGGGGACTGTAAATAAACGTGAGAGCTCAAAGTAGCTGTGGCACTGTCCACTCAGAGCTGCCATTCACAGTGACGGGGAAAATTCAGCTGGATTTTGGTGATGTACGTTTTTCCTTTTGTGTTTTTATTTGCTATGTAAGAGAGGGGAAGCAAAGCCCAAATAAATCAAGTTAAATAATGGATATGAAGCTTTAACACCATAGATAACACCGTAGAAATGCGATACTGGTCTTTTTTTTTCGTCAGACTTAACTTTAAGTTAAAATTTTAATACTATATATATACTTAGGAAAAGGTAGCTCGATGGCAGCCGGTCCAGATCCTGTTGTGAACCCTAACAATAAGACTCCAGTTAAGGGCTCGGTTTCGACTGTGGTCGTGTTTGGTATCGTTGCAATCAGGGAGACCCGGGCTCCACGGCTGTGAATACTCCTTGGTGTGTTTATTTGCGGCTTACGATTTAGAAATAAAAAAGGCATCTCTTTCATTTCACGGCATGTTGCCGCTCTGCGACTCTCCTCTCTCTCTCTCTCCTCGCGGATTCCCCAGCGGCAGCTAACAAACGGGCTCGTGACAGATTTACTGCCGCCGCCTCGCCATTGGCCGCCTCCCTGACAGCCGTGATTTAATGTGCGCTTCCCATTGGTCCGCCCGTGACAGGCGAATTTATGGGCGGGCTGCGATTGGGCGCCGGGTGCCCTTTGATGTGAATTACGGCCCTGTCGCTGATAGGACACAGAAACGGTGTCAGGTTGCAGTCGTAAAACCCTGTCCCTGAAAGGGGAGGTGGTGGGGGGGGGGGGAGTTCACGATGGCCTTGACGTCATCGCAGCGAGGAAAAAAAGCCAGGGTGATTTAAAGTTGCAGGCTCCCGTGGAAGATTCCGTAATTGCTTTCGTAGAAATGCCACGCTCTGCGGGTACCTTTCCACCTCTCCCAGTCACATCCTCACACGTTTCTGACTGAGCTCTGTTCCTGGGCTCTATTCCTGCTGACTCGGGGTTCGGTTCCGACCCGGAGCTCCTTTTTTCGCGGAGTTTGCACGTTCTCCAGTCCCGTTAATTCTGCGTGACTCGGTTTCCTCCCGCAGTTCACAGACAGGTTGTCCAGGTTACAATGTCATGGCACAACTACCTTCCCACTCCCACTCGTGGGAAGGTGTGTGTGTGTGTGTTTGCACAGCCTGGTGTGGTGTCCCATCCACAATGTGGTCCCTCCTTGTACCCCCAACTCTCTACAGTAAAAGCAGGAAGGGGCTGTATAGCAATACTCTTTGTTTCTGTATGGCGCCTTTCAGGTTAAACACCCTCAGAGCTCTTCACTACTCTCAAACATCAGCAACACAGAACCTCTGCACCAGCGGTTCCCCACCCTGGTCCTGGGGACCCACGTGCCAGGGGCCACAGGAGAGTAGGATTCCTCTGCCGGCAGCGGGATTTGAGCCGGCAACCTCCCAGCCACAGGCGCAGATCCTGAGCCTCACAGCCCCACTCACACCAGGGCCAGCTCCTTCTCTCCGGGAGAACGTACAAGCTCCACACAGATAGCACCTCAGGCCTGGAATTGAACAAGTGCCCCCAGCTCTGCGCGGCAGCGATAAGGACCACTGCCCCACTGGGCTGCCTGCCCACGCACAAAGAAAAGCCCCAGTGAGCTATCGGCAGTGTAACTAAAAAAAAACAGTAGCAGCAGAGGTCCAAAAGCAGTTTTCAAGTTGGTTTTTAAAAACGTGTTGCTAAAAGCTGGTGCTAAGAAGCAGGACTGCTGTTTTGCAACATCAATATTGAGAAAGCAGAAGATCAGACAGACAGATAGACAGACAGACTAATGCTTTCACAGGGACACTGCTTGCAGTGGTCTGTGGTTTTCTCCCCTTGTCTCCTCGTTCTCTAATGACTCTGATCCAACTCATTATTTACTTAACTGGACCAATTTAGCGCTTTTTTTCCCCCTATCCTCCACATCTTAATCTGGGGGTGATTTATAGATGGCTGTTTCAATAAAAATAATCCCCACAGGATTCCGAGCTTGGGAACACTGCGGCTCTGAGCCAGGCCTGAAGAAGACGGTTAATAGCATTAATAATATCACTGTTGCTCATCATCGTTACAGCGGTCCGCTACAACATTCATAATTATAATGACATCACTGTCATTTATTACAGGAACAGCTCTAACAGTAATGGTGATAGTAGTTGCTGCAACACTAGTAAGTTCATTAGCAGGCGGAACAACCGCAGGAGCTGAAGGAACAGTAGAAACGTCCGTATAGTTCTTCTGTTTAAATGGTGGAGGTCCTTATCTTAAACCAACTAAAGGTGTTCAAAGGCAGAAACTGTATCACTGCATTCAGGACGTAGGTGTGACAGGGAACGAGGGTGAGCCATAGAGAGCAGTACAAAGCAGAGATCACAGCTGGCGGGGAGTAAAGTCGCTCAGAGGCCTTGCTGACCAGTGCTGTACTGGGTACAGGGAGGATAGATACAGGGAGGCTGTGCTTGGCTGTGTGGCTTGAGGCACTGACTCAGAGGAGGGATGGGGGGGGGTGCTTCTTTTGTGCTTTCCAGACACTTGTCACCCTGCTGTCACATCAATCCTGGTCTGGGGGAGGGGGCGCACACCTCCCCTTAGCCTTGAGAGGGGCAGCGGTGCTGGGGTCCCCCCGCCCCCCTCCCGAGCTTCCTCTGTACAGACTGCGCACACAGACCCACCGGCTTCAGTGGAAATTCACATTGCCACAAAACAGGCCTTGTGTGCAAGAGTACGCAGGGTTTATTATTCAGGCTGTACAGGATTTGATACACTTGCCACTGTTGTGCAAAACACAGTCCTACAACGCGCAACAGTGCAACACACAGTCCTAAAGCACACAACAGTGCAACACTCAAGAGTGAAAAACACAGCCTTACAGCACACAACAGTGCAACACTCAAGGGCCCAACCTCTCACAATTATTGCTGGGGGGGCTTGTTTTAAAATGCTTGCATGTTATGCCTTACTCTGCTCCTGCAAGAGAAGTGACGTCCAGTGCAACAGAACCTCTCGGGATGTGTGGGACTGAGGTGCATCCCGTCTCTCCTGGCAGAACTCATTGCTCCCCACGATGTGCTTTGACAAAAATGTGATCAGAAATTCTGGGGCTCCCTGAGCAATCACAGCTGCCTGCGGGCCAGCAGTCTGTTGTCCTGCAGGGACACTGCTCAAACTAGCACGAGAGAAAGACGGTGTGATCTGAAGCTGCACACAATTCACAAACAGGACATTCTCAGTCATATATATTTTCAATTTTTGTTTTTTATCTAGCTGTTTCTGACTTTCACTCTATTTGTCACTGTTAGCCTAAATGCCTATTTAACTGTCTCTAACTCTCTCTCTGTCTCATTGTTTTCTGTCTTCTTGTCTTTGTCTTCTATCTCTCTAGCTGTCCCTCAGTCTGTCCATCTCTGTCGCTCAATTTGTCTGTCTGTCTCTGTCCCTTTGTCCCTCAATCTATTTGTCTGTCTGTGTCTCTGTCCCTCTGTCTCTCAGTCTATTTGTCTGTCTGCGTCTCTGTCTCTCTGTCTCTCTGTCCCTCAATCTATTTGTCTGTCTGTGTCTCTGTCCCTCTGTCTCTGTCTATTTGTCTTTCTCTGTCTCTGAGTGTCCTGCCCCCTGTGCTGTGAAGCCACTGTGATGTTTAAACTGACCAGACCTGTGCTCCTGTAATTGAAGCCAGCTGGAGGGGAGCTGTGTGTGTGTGAGAGTGATGTCAACAGTATTGACTCCATGCTGCACCAGCACTCGTGTTTTTCCTGGGAAAGCCACCTTCCTCCTGTCCGTGAGCATAGGGGATAAATCACGGCATCGCATGGGTGACCAGCAGACAAGAGCTGCCAAAGTCACTTTCTCTCTCCATTCGTGTCTGTTCACCTGTCCTCCCATCCACATCTCCATCTATTAACCTGTCAGCGTCTCATCGCTGTCTACCCATCTGTCATACTGACTCGCGATGTGCAAAAGATGCAAAAGATGGACATTTTACTAGTCAGTTCTGTCTCCTATAGTGTTGGTATTGGAGTAGGCAATTCATATTTCTGCCCTGAATATTCTGATTAATATTCATACCCATAACATTATCAATTGATCTATCAATTAATTAAGGACTTTAATATGAATTAGCACTATTTTTTCACAGTGCTTGGAGGGCAGAACGGGTAGAGGGACTTCTCAATCAGCTTCCTGCACGCACAAAGCCAAAATCCGCAGCCGCAGCTCGTTAATATTATCCATGGTTAATTGATTTTCAGATCCCATGATTCACAGCGACTGCGTGCTCTTTTAAGACGCCATAAACCTGGGATGTGTTTCCTCTGTGTGTAATCCGATAGGAAGGCATTTACAGCCGGCAGTTCAAAGGCAGCAGTGAGCGCCGGCTGCTACTGTGGTGAGACATGACCTGTTGCCTGAGGGTCTGCAGGATGTGGAAGCCCAACAGGAATGCACTCCCTCAAACCCTCCCACATAGCCATTTCTAACCTGCTTAATCCTGCACAGGGTCGCAGGGGAGCTGGAGCCTATCCCAGCAAGCATCAGGCCAGGCGCAAGACATCCAGGGGACATCCGGGACTTATCCTATCTTGACAGGATGCCAGTCCATCGCAGGGCTCGCACAGACACACACACTCATGCCAGTCTTGCCAGAAGCCAATTGACCCACCAGCCTACTTTGGACTGCAGAAGGATCCCGGTGCTTCCATGCAAACATGGGGAGAACGTACAGACTCCACACAGACAGCACCCCGGGATTTGAACCCAACGTCTCAGCATTAGAAATGAGCAATACTATCCACTGCACCACTGTGTTGTCCCCTGCCTGGAACCCCTTTATCTAAAACAGCTAGTCCTGGGGTAGTGGCGATGAATTAGCGCAATGCTTCTCCACCTTTCGCATCCCACGACACCATGAATTAAATAGCCTCATACTGCATCCCCACACCCTCTCCTGTACATCACCGGCGCGGCGACATTAGTGTTCATCTCGCTTGGCTCAGTGTTTAACCGGCTCATCCCGAGGCCCGGTTCGTGCTCAGCCACGAGACTCTCAGGCGTGCAGTGTGAGAGCACGGCCTTTGTCTCCTGTTTGCGCACCAAAAACGTGCAAGGCGTCACTCTGCTTACTCCTCACCACTGCTACATCTGAACAGTATTTCTTCAGGTTTGTATTTTTCCAATAGGTGACTGATCCAGGAGTCTGTGGCGCTCCGGTTGAGAAACTGAAGTGTAGCGTCGGTGGGTCAGAGTGCAGAGCCTCAGGCCTGTTCTTTGGCATCTCGCCCATAGGGAGCTTCGCTCACCAGCTCAGGGTTTCTGATGGCGGGACGCTGCCCTGTTCTCGAACTGTGCACAGGAAGCCAGCGCAAATTTGTGCTGTAACTGGACAGGACAGTACAGGAGAGTATTGTAACACTGGACAGGACACCACACACTACTGTCTATTATAGGACAGTAAACTGGAGTATTGTCAAACTGGACAGGACACCTGCAGAAATATTGGATGCAGTACATCCATTTTAACAGTACATTCCAGGACAGCATTGTTAAACAGGACAGGATAGATCCACACAGAAGAATGAAACATGAGAAGGACAGTACCACATGATACAGTAGAATTTTCTGCAGTTCAGTGTAGTGGCGAGCGCTAGAGTACATTGTAGTACAGCACAGTGTAGTGTAATGAAACACAATGAAGCAAGCTGCTGTACGCTCTGACACACTGCACTATAGCACATTCTGGCCAGGTACAGCGTGCTATAGAGTGCTGTAGGCTATGGAAGATTACAGTAATAATAAAGAAAAAACGCCCTCTGTTCTGGCCATGAACCATGAAGCTCTTCAAAACTCAAGGCCAGTCCTGTCTGCCAAAATCCAGCCACCCCTGCGCATTCGTTTCAGGATCAAATCGGGGCTTTTTTCTCACTCGGAACCTTATTTTCCTCAGTGTGCCCATGTGGAAAATTGCAACTGAGGGGAAAAAAAAGTCATTACCTGACTAGCATCCTTAAAAAAGGTTACTCTGCATTATGTCCTGACACACACACACACACTCACACGCCCCCCTCTGGGTTCGGGAGTGTGAAAGGCATCTGTGTCGCCTTGCCCCTGTGCTCTGTGCCCGTCTGCGAGGCTGGGCAGGGCATCGTGTCCCAGGGCTCCTCGTCCTCAGACCTCCCCAAGGTGTGTTGACCTTTGTTCCCTGGTGGTGTGTGCTGGGATTGGCGCTGGGCTATGCGGTGACGCCTCTGTCGTGCCGCGAGCCGAAGAGCGTGGCGACCCGGCACCGGGTCAGAGGAGCAGAACGCCCGCTGAGCCCTGGAGCCCTGTCCTGCGGGCGGGGGGAGTCGGGGGGGGGGGGGCGCAGGGGCGGGCGAGGAATTCTTCAGGGAAGTGATGTGTTGCACCTGCGGGTCCACTGATCCCGATCGCGTCCGGAACGGCTATGTTATATTTTTATTTTCTTAGAGCCGCAGGGGTGGGTTTCGGTGAGGTGGCGGGGCCGAAATGAGGTGACAACTGGAACACAGGTCACACCTCCCTGGCTCCTCGCACCCTGAGCCCAGACAGAGCGGTAGTCCCTCGCGCCGCTGTTGTGCTCCTCCCCGATCTCTCTGGCCGCAGGGAACTGAGTCACAGCCCTGGTACCGGGTGTGCTCTGAGGCAAAGCCATAAATAAATAATATTCAATAAAGTATCTATGTAAATAACAACCTAGACAAGCTGCTCTGAGGCAGGCACTAAGCTCTTGGTGTTGTTATCATTCTGCCGGGCTCTAAAGGAGAGCCGCGGACCGTCCTTCCAGCTTCTCCAGACGCCACCCTCTCAAGATCAGATTGCTTTCAGGACTGAACTACACAGCCCTCCCCTCCACCACCCCCTCAGACTTTAGGGGGGGTTCAAAAGGGAGCCGGTTTGGGGGAAGAGCAGGACGCGGCCGTCACCTCTCACCCCCTCCGCGACTTCGCCCGGCGCGCCGCCGCGCCCTGCCCCTCGCGGCGACGGGGGCGACGGGGGCCCCGGTGAGCGGGAGATTGATGGAGGGGGGCCACGCAGGCCGCCGTGTGTTAATGGACCTGTCGAGGCTTAAATGCGCGGCAGTTGGAAAGTGATTTTTACAGCGTCGTCGGGGCACAGGGGTGTCCAATCTGTCAGGGGAAGGTAGATGGCTCACCGGCGGAATAAATCTCCACCTCCCGGTGAACTGCACAGCTTAACCCCGCCAGCCCCTACCACATCGCCACACTGCTGTGCACAGAGCAGTGCAGTACAGGGCGGTCCTACACACAGCCTTACAGCACACAACAGTGCTACACAATACGGTGCAATACAGAGCCCTACAACACACACAGTGCTACACACAACAGTGCAACACACAGCCCTACAACACACACAGTGCTACACATCACAGTGTTACACACAGGCTTACAGCACACAACAGTGCTACACACAACAGTGCAATACAGAGCCCTACAACACACAACAGGGCCACACACAACAGTGCAATACACAGCCTTACAGCACACAACAGTGTTATACACAGCCTTACAGCACACAACAGTGCAACACGCAGCCTTACAGCGCTACACACAGGTTTACAGCACACAACAGTGATACACACAACAGTGCAAAACAGAGCCCTACAATACACAACAGTGCTACACAATACTGTGCAATACAGAGCCCTACAACACACAACAGTTGTACACACAGCAGTGCAACACGCAGCCTTACAGCACACACAGTGCTACACACAACAGTGCAACACACAGCCTTACAGCACACAACAGTGCTACACATACTGTGCAAAACAGAGCCCTACAACACACAACAGTGCTACACATAACAGTGCAACACAGCCTTACAGCACACAACAGTGCTACACACAACAGTGCAATACACGGTCTTGCAACACACAACAGTGCAACACACAGCCTTACAGCACACACAGTGTTACACAATACTGTGCAATACAGAGCCCTACAACACACAACAGTGCTACACACAACAGTGCAATACAGCCTTACCAAACACAACAGTGCTAAACACAACAATGCAACACACAAGAGTGCAACATGGAGCCCTACAGCACACAACAGTGGAACACAATACAGTGCAACACAGAACCCTAAAACACACAACTGTGCAACACAATACAGTGCAACAATAAGCCCAACAACACACTACAGTGCAACAATGAGCCCAACAACACACTACAGTGCAACACACAATAATATAACTCACATCACTGCAACACAGTACAGTGCGACACAGAGCAGTGAAATGTGGAACACAGCAGGACTACTGAGGACAGAACAATAGTGTGCAGTATAAGACAGGTCAGGACAGGAGAGCACAGTAAGATGCAGGACAATACATTGCAGTGGAAAACACACTACAATCGTTTTTGCAGGCATGTGTGTGTCTCAGAGTCAGCTCTTCCTGCTTGTCAGTGTTCTGTCAGAAACACAGTGACATGGGTGGGAGAGCCACTGTTTCCCTGGGTAAACGTGTGTGTGTGGGGAGGGGGGGGTGAGGAGGAGTAGGAATTCATACTCCTGTCTAATTAATCTTGATCAGTGCTAATTGGGCCAAAATTCGTTATCCCTCGCCTCCCTGTCAGCTCGTCTGCATGCACAAGGCTGGGAAACGGGAAACGGGTGGTGGTGGTGGTGGTTGGGGGGGGGTGGGCCAGGGATCAGCATCCAAAAGGAAGGATCAGCAAAAAACTGGGAACGGCCCCAAACTGATGAAGCTGGCAAAACACAGCAGCTCAGCCTCTGGCAGAATCAGCACTGTCTTTGTCTGGAAGAGTCCCGGTCCACTTCCTGCCGCAGCACCAGAGTACATGTTACTGTATCAGAACACTCCCCACCTTCGGGGGGGTGGACGTGCCGTACAGATGAAATCAAACCACTGTGCATGAGAGTGCTGCGATACGAGAAGCAGGTGAATAACTGACTAGATGTACTGATGTCTGTGACGTGCTCAGCGATTAGCGCAGTGAAGTCTTTGTCTGCAGTGGTCAGGCTCATGTGCATTAGGCGGGGTCCTCTGAAAAAGTCCTCAGCCGGTGACCCCGCAGAACGTCTCTGCCTCTGTGTCCTCGCGCCGGCCGCTGATGTAAACAGTAACCCTCTCCCTGGAGAGACGGCCATGCCCCTTCCGTCCGGCCCCAGGGCGCAGCGTGTGCCACACAGCCCTACGGCACACAACACGTTAGTCCTGTTACTGTCTGTCCTTCGCTCCTCGCAGACCACAGCTCGTTTCTTCTCCTGCGCCGGCAGTCTCGCGGTGAAGGGCGCACAGTTGTGAAAGTGCTGGACGGGAGCCTGGGTACAGGAAGCCCGATGATTTCATCCGCAAGAGCCGCTTATTAGATCTAAGCTTGAGCCCTGCCACTGACTGGCTGTGTGCCCCCCCCGAGCCACTCTGAGAGGAAACTGTCTCCTCTTCCAAGAGCAAGAAATCACGGGATCTCCGAGTCCATCCAGGAAATACAGGGCACAAGGCAGCCCCACGCCCTGCAGGGGATGAGCTCGAAATGCGCAGGGCACCGCTGCTGAACTGGAATCACTGCCTGCTTCCTGCTGGAGCGTGAGCTCTGCAGCTGACCAAGCGGGACCCAGGCACTGCGGACCCTGGAGAGGCCCTCTTACTGATGCAGCCCTGTGGGTCCTACCAGCCTACTGCCCGTCCACAGCCATTACTTCAAAAGCCGGATGCTGATCTTCAAACCATTGTTTTTCTGTTGAAACGAGCCTGAATATATACTGTATATATATTTAGATTTAAATCTCTCCCACGTTATGCAGCAGCTGTTTCAGAGCCTGTTGGGAGGTTGGGGTCTGTGCATTTTGGTTGAATTTTCTTTTGAACACCCAGGTGTTACTCTTGTTGGCGGCTTCGAATGTTCAGCAGGGAGGGGAGAGAAGGTCATCTATCAGCCTGATTTAGAAAGGGTGACTGTGACTGAAAGACAGGACTAACTCAAAACAGGATGTATTACAGAGATTGTAATACACGGGCGCTGTCGAACCCCAGCCCTGCGATGTACTGGGATTCTCTGAAGTTACACAGCGGCTGTGTCAGCTCTGTAGAAAAGTGATGGATGATGAGTTGATGGATGAGTGACAGGACTGTTCGCAGATTGGGCGTTGGGGCGGGATGCTTAAACACCCCTCACTGCTGATGACATTGTGTGACATTACAGGTCACTGCTCCCATCTGATTTGCTGCCTCCACTGCATTTCTCTGTTTATGGTCCATCCATCCATTTTCAGTGACCGTTTTATCCTTGGGGGGGCTTTCGGCAAGATGCAGCCTTACCCAGCAGACATGCACTCAAGGCTGTGGAGGATGGGGGCAGGGAGAAACGGGGGGGGGCAATTTTGAGACCCTGATTAACCTAGACAGCAAAGAGGAAGGAGCAAACGCGCACAGGCCTGGACAGGCATGCAAACTCCACACAGAATGTGCCCCGATCCAGAATTGAATCCTGTCACCCGAGATCTGCATTGCCTGTTTGTGGATCATCCTTACATCTGTGTATTATATTTTAGTCTCAATTTGGTACCTAATATCATTCCAGGGTGTTAAGTAAATCAGGGAGAAGGCACATACTCCTCTTGCTTGCTCTCCTGTTCAGAGAACGTGTGACGTCCTCTCTTGCAATGTGCAGAAGACTTAAGGTGCTGAAGAAGAAACTGCCCCCCTCCCCTTATAGTTTAACACCAGCCGTGACAGCATTTAGTCCAACATGGCTTTATAGGGAATTTAAATTCCTCAGTGGAGTTACTGACCTGGAATCTACAGTAATTTGGCCAATTAGCCAATTGAAAAAATGATTGAGTTAGGTTACTAGGGGCTCATGGGCAGAATGACGAGCACTAGACCCTCGGTCTCTGCAGTACCAGGAGTGACTGTTACTCTTCAAGGAGACTAAATCCTTTCAGGAAATTCAATCAACGCCACAGTAGTCCAGGCCAGTACAGGCCATTCCAACCCAAACCAGGCCAAGTGAATGTCTCTGGTTTCAAGTCCAGCCTGTTCCACTGTGATCCAGCCTGGTTTTTTCCATTACCTTTCCAAAAGAGAATCTGTCTGGTCCACATGTTTTCCGCTGTAGTGCAGCCTGGTCTAGTTCAGCCCCGGGGACAGGGCTGCTCTCTATGGCGTTGTGTTGACGGCCTCTGGCCCTTGGGGACAGGACGGCGGGACGAGGCCTCACTGCGAAGCCTGTGGCCGTGGCTGTCCTGGGCACGCTCCGCTATCCCATCAGCACCGGCGCTCGTCCCCCCCCCATACACACACACACCTTCCTCTCCCAGTGAGGGACAGCCAATGGGCTGCAGAGCTGCAGAGCTGCAGAGCTGCGATACGGTGATGGGGCCGGGGAAAGAAGGTAGGAGGTGTTAACGGTGGACTTGGGGCGAACAGAGAATTTCAGAGGAGGTATTCTGCGAGCGAGCGCGGGACAGGACGCTCAGAACCTTTTCGGGGAGCGCTCTGCGAGCAGGCATGGGGAACGTGGGACGAGACGGGGAAGAGGGGAGGGCTTTGTCTCTCTCCCGCAGGTTGGTGCAGAAATGACAGTGTGAAGGGGAACACGGGGAGGGGGGGGGGAGAGAGAAGACGGGATGGTCCTGCAGAGACGGGCGCGATTTAGAAGCAGGCGAGGGGGAGAGAGACGGAGGGAAGGAAGAGAAGGAAGAGAGGGGGAGTGGGAGAGCGAGGCTGCGCCTCAGCGACCAGACTGGAAGCGAATGGGGGCCACCGCGCTCTGGGGGCGTCATGGCAGATCAAACCTGCATTAGAGCTGCTGATCAAAAATTCCACCCGGGACCAGATGGCGGATGGACCCGACCGCGAGACGGAGAGGAGCCCGTCTGCTTCGCGGCGTCACCGGTGCTCGGACGGGGAGCCCCCAGGGTGGGGCACGGAGCCTCAGTGCGGCAGTGTTGCGACCCCCTCTTTGGGCGCTGTCCCACGGCCCCACCCTTCCCCCATCCCGCGCCCAATCGGGAGCCACGCGCTCTCCGGCCCGCCCCCGGCCTCCGTTTTATCCGAGACGAGCTCTTGTCCTGCCGCCCGGAGCCTCTGGGCCTCTCGCTAGCGTACCGCAGGAGAGTCTCATGGAGAGGCCGCTGAGATTTCACATCGCCCGCCGGAGGAGGGGTTCCTCCGCTCCCCTTTCAGCTCTCCGCTACACACCTGCCGCTTTCAGAGAGGAGCGCGGAGGCTCTGGAGCCCGTTGGAGGCTTGTCGGTCCTTGCCGGGCATTGCGCTGTCATCTTCCCCTGATCGCTGGGCCTGGGGAGGGAGACGGGGTGCTCCACAGAGCGGCGTGCGTGGGGGTGCTGTGCCTGCGCTCGCCGGCTCACGGGGGAGCTGGGAGATGAAGGAGCTGTAGGTCAACGGATCGAGCGAAGCCATCTTCGTTTGGCGTGCGGTTTTTGGAAACGTCTCCACTTCGTGGCGTGATGCTACCATCGTCCAAAGGGGGGGGGGGGAGGCACACCATGTCTGTTCAACCAGGTGTGTCCCAGAACTTTCCGGTCAGCTGTGTCTTCACCAGGGGTCCTGGATTTTCAGGAAAATCTTTCTCGTTCACCTGTGAGAACGCACACTGACTGGAATTCCGCGCCATCGAGGGGATTTCATGGTATGTTTCTGCTCAGTGCTGCTGAAAGAGCCTGGACTGTGGTCTTGACGTGATTTTGCGGTGTCAAGGAGAACGAGTGCTCTCCCTTTCTCTGAACAGAGTTGGAGACTGGGGTAATGGCTAGGTCTTTTTGTCTTCTGGGTGAAAAAAAGATGCTTCCTCCAGGCTGCGGCAGACATTAAGGGTGGGGTAAATGTGGTCTTTTCTTTCGGTGAGTACCTGATGTTTTCCTTCCTGCCGTGCCTCTCCCTGATGCACAGCTTCCATTTCTGTGGAGTGTTTACTAACTTGCCTCGGAGGCAGCCATTTTGTCCCTCAGGCAGTTACAGAAGTCAGAGCTGCTGTCATCCAAAATGGCTGCCTTCTGCCTGTCAACTTTTTTTTTTTTGATGGCGTCTCTGGAGACTTCTTTATTCTCCTGTGCTGGAGGAACCTCTTTTTTTTGTGTGCGTCTGTCTTTGCTTTGTGATCTACAGCTCGGAAATGATTGCACTGGGACTTTTGTCTCTTAAATACGCCCATGATTTATTTCTTTTCATTAAAAGCAGCCTTACTTTTAGAATTGCTGAGATTCCACACAAAGAGATAGATGGAGCCCTTTCGTCTGCTGTGGAGCAGGCTGTTATTCACACTCAAAACCTTTAAAAAAAGAGTGAAAAGTCTTATATCAATATTCACACTACGTACACTCTTGTAAAAACCGAGGGGGAAAGGTAACTTTATTTTCACAATTGATTTTATTCTTAAATTACCAGACTCATTAATAATTCAACTCAAGAAAGACTCGTTCTCTCTCACAGGATGGGTTTTATAAAGCCCCCCTCTAAATGCTTGAGATGCAGAGACTGAAATGAAAAGAAGAGAGGTGCAAGATAAAAATGTTAACTTGTGAGTGCCTGGTATACATATTCACTTTTTTTAGCCTGAACCATACAATGATAGAAACTGATGTTTCTTCATTTCAGGATCTCTCTAGGCTTGAATTAAAGATACCATGAAAGTGATCTCTAAAGAGGATCGCTTGGAAATCCTTCATGCACTGAAATTACATGGAGAATTTATCGTTTTGAACATCGATTTTAAAAAGAAATTGCTGATCAACGCACTATGACAGGAAAGGGATTGCGTGAATTCCAGAGGAACCAGTCTCGTGTAACTCTAATGCTGTTTGTGTTCTGTTTAAGTGAGACTCCCCTGTTGTTTTTGGGATACCCACCCTGTTTGGGTACGGGCAGTTGAGGTAGTGGGTTCTGGATCAGCAGTGCTGCGGAGAGCTATTAAATTGCTCCACTTAAGCCCATCGTTACTTGAGGGGTGCAGTTCAGAGCTGTGGCAGAATGCAGATACAGCAGGCCTTGGGGACTGGAGTGGGGTATCCCTGTGTCCTTACTGAGTGACCTAGTGCTGACCTCTGGATTCTGGTACCTCTCTGTCCGTACTGAGTGACCTAACCTTGACCTTTGGATTCTGGTACCCCTGTTTCTGTAGTGAGTGACCTAGTGCTGACTTCTGGATTCTGGTACCCCTGTTTCTGTAGTGAGTGACCTAGTGCTGACCTCTGGATTCTGGTACCCCTGTTTCTGTAGTGAGTGACCTAGTGCTGACCTCTGGATTCTGGTACCCCAGTTCCTGTAGTGAGTGACCGAGCGCTGACCTCTGGATTCTGGTACCCCAGTTCCTGTAGTGAGTGACCGAGCCCTGACTTCTGGATTCTGGTACCCCAGTTCCTATAGTGAGTGATCTAGTGCTGACCTCTGGATTCTGGTACCCCAGTTCCTGTAGTGAGTGACCTAGTGCTGACCTCTGGATTCTGGTACCCCAGTTCCTGTAGTGAGTGACCGAGCACTAACACACTGCTCATCTGTGCCTGGCTTTGGAACCAGGGCACAGACATGTCTTTCTCTTGTCTTTCTCTAATCTGCTCATCCTCTACTCCCGCGTCCACACCCATCTCTTACCCCAAGCACAGTCAGGGAACCGGGAGAACCTGGGAGAATGTGGGTTTGGAAACTCCTGCAACTTCAGGAGAGCTGAGAAGTATCCGCTTAGGGCCCCCGGGGACCAAGCCAGCTGCTCAGGATTTACCCCTGGGGCTCAGCACAGACTTCAGGAAGAGCGGTGTGGTAATTTGGGACCGGTTCAGCCTTTGAGAAGTCAGGGGCATGGGAAGACAAGAGGCCTGTGTGGCTTTTCCAGGATGCAGGATCTCAGTATCTGACCACAGCTATGCTTGCTCTGCCATAATTCCTTTAATTGCAACATATCTGGTCGCAGTAGGGGGGATATTGAACTGGGGACAGGCATTTGATTCCACCAGCTTGTTGTGGGCTGCTTTTTCCAGGAGTCTGGAGCTGAATTTACTGCAGCCTCCTCCCCTCACTGCGCTAATGTGAGTGCAGGGCTGTTGAAATCACTGCAGAGGCTGTTGTTAAAGCCCATTAAGGCAGGGATAAACACCAATGCGGTTTCAGCGGTACTGTAAAACGTGCATTTCTTCTCTGGCTGCAGAACGAACGCGCAGGCGGGTCATTGTGCCCTCTGTGATAGATCCCTGATTGGATCTGGATCAGGAGCTCTGGAATAGGCTCCGATATTGCCCACATGATTCCTCTGCAGAGCGACTGTCTCAGTGAAGAAAAGCATGGCTCACCGAGACCCACCCTGTGGTGAGCGTCTGCCTTCCCCTGCGCCAGGGATGTACCTGTACCTGCTGGGCGAGACAGGGGTCTGGAGGGTGGCAGCTGGGAAGGAGAAAGGGGTGGCAGAGAACAGAGAAGGCATTTGTTCCTTGCTGGGCCCCTAACACAAATCGCTCTGCTCGTATTGCAGAGTAGCAGTGCTCATCAGCCCATGAGGCTCATTTTGGATCAATTGGGGACAGATGCCTGCAAGGTAAAAACTCCCCCCACTTCCTGGTTTCTTGTTTGGCAGCTTGTTCCACACTCCCACTAACCTCGAGTGGGCCTCCAGTTCCATCCATTCAGTGGTTCATTCAGGGTCACTGGGGAGCCGGAGCCTATCCCAGCAAGCAGCGGGCACATGGCAGGGTACAACCCTGGACGGGAAGCCAGTCTATCGCAGGGCACACAGACACAGGCACACTCACACCTTGGCCGAGGGAATTGAACCCAGTTGCGCCCCGTGCCTCCTGTTCTTGGTTTAAGTGCATTGCTGTGCAGTTTCCACTTGTGTTCAAACCTTGTGCTCCACCCTGGCAAACACTCCGTGAACTTGGGGAGGGTGGGACGTGCTGGACTCAAACTCAGGACCCTGGGTTCAACCGCTATGTCTTAAGGACATGGGTCTGCCTACAGCCTTCCAGAGCTTTGGTGTATATTTAGTGTCACACAGGTGTACTGCTTCTGTCTTGACCAATGCATGCAATGAGAATGAGAGAGATGCATCTGATTTCAGGGGTTTTAGGAATGATTATATAAACTAGAGCTGCAATTCAGTCTGGAAATCAGTTTATCCGACAGTCTTGGGACTTTGAATTGTCTCCTGGAATCTAGTTTTCCTGTCTGGAGAATTCATGTTAACCAGACAGACACACAGACACAGAGTTACGTTATTGCAAACAAACATTGTCTCATTTTGTTTTATTTTTTGTTGTTTTGATATATTTTTGGATTGAATAATAGCAAAACTGTCCCTGACTGAAGTCAGTGCAGCAGACTTTAGTACCACTGTGAGAAAAAGTGGGAAAAACTGTTGTAAGTTGTTAAGAGAAGTTAAATCAGAAATCTGGTTTGCGTGTGTGGTTGTGAGATCAATAAAGCACACCTGACACTGAAATTAGATCATTAGATTACCTCTATCTCAGATGTAAAAGCCTTGTTCCATCCATAACTTCACATTGAACTCTTTGTTGAGATGTTTGCTAATCCCGGTAGTAACCCCTGATGCTGTTATTTTCCTTTTTCCTTTGAGCATGTGGAGAATGTGGGCCCATCTCCAGTTCTGTTGATGTTTGACTCCTTTTCCCAGACAGGCTCAGCACTGACAGCTAGGCCCCGTCGCTATGGGAACAGGGAGGCAGCAGTAGCAGCTGGCAGGGGCCCAATTAGAGGGGATGTTAATGGGCGCCTTCTGGTCCCCTGACTGCAGTGACAAGGGACCCTGTTGTAACAGTGATGGGGGGGCCAGGAGGTCGTGGGGGAAGGGGGGTTCAGTTCTGGGGAAGTCTCACTGGAGACTGTCTCTGGGTTCCTGTCACGTTCACAAACAGATGAGACAGCAGCAACAGTGTTTAGAAGCCTGCTGCTGAGCATAATGGCAGTACAGGCAGTGTGGTAAAAACAAAATACCCAGTAACTCAGTGAATTGCAGCACAGGCTGGAGAAAGGTCAGGAACACAGTCGTTTGCGTCACATTTACTGATGTCTTTCTCTCTGGCGCACAAGGACGAAGCCATCAGAGTCAAGCCCCTTCCCACAGGGGGAATTGGGGTGCGAAGACAATACTGGAGTGGCGATGAGAAGCGCTGTCCTTGTCTTGGACTTGGAGGAGGGTGAACTCTTCCCGTCCCTCCATCCATTTTGTAACCACTTCATTCTACTCAGGGCATCAGGGGAGCCAGAACCTATCCCAGCAAGCAACGGGCGCAAGGCGGGATGCATCCTGGACAAGACACCTGTCCATCACAGGACACACACAGACACAGACACACACACTCACACCAGGGTCAGCCCATCACAGGACACACACAGACACAGACACACACACTCACACCAGGGTCAGTCTATCACAGGACACACACAGACACACACACACTCACACCAGGGTCAGTCCATCACAGGACACACACAGACACACACACACTCACACTAGGGTCAGTCCATCACAGGACACGCACAGATGCAGACACACACACACTCACACCAGGGTCAGTCCATCACAGGACACACACAGACACACACACTCACACCAGGGTCAGTCCATCACAGGACACACACACAGACACATACACACACACGTACACCAGGGTCAGTCCATCACAGGACACACACAAACACAGACACACACTCACACCAGGGTCAGTCCATCACAGGACACACACACACACACACACACACACACACACACACACACACACACACACAAACACACACTCACACCAGGGTCAGTCCATCACAGGACACACACAGACACAGACACACACACACACACCAGGGTCAGTCCATCACAGAACACAGACACACACTCACACCAGGGTCAGTCCATCACAGGACACACACACACACACTCACACCAGGGTCAGTCCATCACAGGACACACACATACACACACACTCACACCAGGGCCAGTCTTCCCAGAAGCCCATTAACCCACCAGCGTGTCTTTCGACTGTGGGAGGAAGCCGGAGCACCTGGAGGAGATCCCACGTGGGATGATGTTGCCTGAGTGATGTACTATTTTAGGTCTGTGTCAGATATAACACTTTTAGTCCTGTGGAAAGACCAGGATATTGCTGACTGATGCACATTTCATTTTCTCCCGTTTCAGCCACTGAGCTCTGCAGCTCTTTCAAAGTCTCCATTGGCTCCACAGTGGCACCTCTCACCCGTCCCCTTCTCGTCTGGCTGCTCAGTGTGGAGTGTCTGCCTGATCTCTGCAGCCTGGGTTCCTCCTGCTTGTTAATGATTGATTTTCCTCTGTTCAAGCAGATATGAAGGGTCTTTGAACTGTTTCTACACACTTCTCCTGATCTTCGCTTTAATACAACTTTCATCCCTGATTTCTTTTGAAATCTCCTTGGTTCTTGTGTTCCTTTCAGAGATGGGTGTATTTATTCTGAAACCTTGTGAACCACAATAACCGCAAACAGAGGCCACCCGACTAATCGTGGGGCTCGTTAAGGCAATGTTGTGCGCCAAATTTAATTTAGGTTTGCCACAGCATAAAGTTTGAATGATCTTTCCATTTTTCTTTCATGTTACTTCTTTCTTGTTTTTTTGGCTTCAAATGTGTGGAGGAGCCTGTGCTTACACTACAACGTGTCATGACTGCAACTTTTTAAGCAACATAATGTGAAAAGCGTGTCAGGGTCTGAATACTTTCGAAAGGCGCTCTTTAAGCGGGAAGACAGGTAGTGGGTGGGTTGACACTACAGACTGACGGCAACAGACACACGGATAGACCCATAGAGACGCTGACAGAGAAAGACCCTCAGATCCATCAATGGACAAACAGAGCAATCTATGGACAGACCCATAGAGCCACATCACCCTGTAACACACAGCTGTCAGCCCACTGCAGCTCAGCAGGTGTGAGCCTGGTCAGCATCTGGACAGGAGACTGCTGGGAAAAACTAAGGTTGCTGCTGGAAGAGGTGTTAGTGGGGCCATCAGGGGGCGCTCTCCCTGTGGTTTGTGTGGGTCCTAATGCCCCAGTGACAGGGACGCTATACTGTAAAAAAAGGTGTCGTCCTACAGATAAGACATAAAATCAAGGTCCAAGATTAAAAATCTCAGGGTGTTTCTCGATAAGTATGGTTGTTACCCTGGCATGCAGGTGGGTTACACATTGCTGGTGATGGAGGGGAGTCCAAAAAAGCTCTATGTAAGCGTAAGGAAATATTATTACAGAGCCATTGCCAGACAGCCATACCCATAGAGCCATCGACAGACAGACAGAGCACTCTTGCATTTCAGGATCATAGCTCATATCTCTGCCTCTTCCCACTTTGCCCCCTCCGCACCCCTGAAGAGGCGAACTGAAACGTTGAGTTTTATCTTCTTTCTAGTTTTCTTGGTCGAATTAACGTCTTCTTGTTCTTAAGTAAAACAGATGATGTGCACATAGAGAAAAAGGTTCAGTGATAAAAGGTTCAGTGGACAGATGCAAACAGAAGACAAAGAAAAATGTAAAAAGGGAGAGAGAGAGAGAGAGAGGGGAAGAAGGAGAGTTAAGTACCTGTATACCAGCATTCTTAGAGCACTACCTTTGAAGGAGTCTTTCTGGGTCTTGCTGCACATTCATTATTATTTTCCCTTTGTTTCTCTGGAGGATGTGTTGAAGTGGAATTAAATGTTAATGAGGAGAGCTGGCATGCTGACGGGCACAGGACACCTTCCCTCTCTCAAATACCAGCGCTAATTAACACGGTGAGGTGCACTGCCAGCCCTGCGTGATGAATGGCTGGGATCAGAGCGCGCCGTTTAGAGAGCGGCTGATTAATTTATTAATTAAACATTAAACGAGGGGCTGCTCTCAGACCTGGGGGGGGGGGGGGGGGGTGCGGCGGAGTATAATTAATTAATTACAAGGTAAGCAACTTTGGATTCTCCCGCAGAGCCAAGAAGGGTGACGCAGTGTGCAAGAGCAGGACTGTAATTGATGGCTTTAAACAGTGTGTGAGCTGTCATCGGAGCGCTCCCCCGCTGACTGAGGGGGTCCCTGTTTCCACAGAGTGAGCTTCACCCACACTTTCTGCACGGGCGGGGGCTGTCAGGCTACAAGCCTTGACCAGCAGTCACTCATGTTTCAATAACCCCCTGGAGGACGCAAACACGGAGGTGAGCTTGTTGTGTATTGCTGTGGGTACCCCACTTCTTGTTCCAGGCTGCCTGGCATTATTGTGGGGTACCAGCGCTGCAGGAGAGGTGCTGGCCAGCAGGCTTATCTGTTAATATGTGAACTGAACCGCTACTGAGACAAGGCTCGCTGACAGCACTTCAGTCACTGAGCGATGTCACCTACCCCCGCCCCCTTCACTCCTGCCCCTGCCCCCCCACAATCACCCTCACTGATGACCCTGCCCCCCCACAGTCACTCTCCCCCTTAACTCCTGTACCTGCCCCCCACTACTGCCCCAGCCCCCCTACAGTGACCCCCCTTATCGCTCCTGCCCTCCCCACAGTCACCCCCACTCACTCCTGCCCCTGCCCTCCCCTGGTCACCCCCCCTTATTGTTAAGCGTTAACAATAAGTGTTAACAGGGGCCTCCGGGGTGCTGTTCATCAGCAAAATGGCTTCCTCGTCTTACAGCAGGACAGGGCCCTCCGCCCTCGGCCCTCGGCCCGTCCCCGGCTGGGCCTGGTCGATACTGGGGGGTCCGGGGGGAGGGCGGGAGCTCGACTGGAAGAGAGAGCAGAAGTCAAGAGCAGCGCCGCAGGCACACACCTTGAGCTCACAGAGCAGGGAGGCCCAGCTCCCGCCAGGGAGACAGTCTCCCAAGGGTTTATATGCCAGTAGTCCGCTTTTAAAGAATCCAGTTGATCTCATTTTGAATTAATGGACCAAATTAACACATTTTCACTCATCCCTTAGGTGCGGGAGATAAACAGGCTATATTCTGAGTGCTATAGAAAGGGCCTGCTTTTCATACGGCCTGCGTGGCAGAATGAGTCGAGTGTGTTGCCGCAGTAGCACCATTTGTCCATTAGGTGGCGCCTGACCAACGCCACCTCTCCCGGTCCAGCCAGTCCCCGGTCCATCAGCGGGTGTCGTCACCGTTTTCTTTTGTTCTGCTGTTAGCGCGTTAGTAAATTGAGGGCTCTCTCTAAAAAAAAACCCTTCAGTGTCTGAATAAGAAGTATAACCGTGCGTTAAGTGCATCTTAAAGTAAAAAAAAAAACTTCAAAAGTGCCGACGTAGGCGTCTTCATCGCTCTTCTGTTAATTTTCAATTTGCATTCCTTTGGAGTGCGGGAGATGGCTGTCAGTTAATGAGGGAAAGCTGCTCTCCGGATTTTTATGAGGGTTGTGTTACCGCGGCGGCGGAGTTCTGTTACGCGGGTAATGCGCTCCGAGGCGCCCCATGTGTTTGTTTTGGCCAGAATCGGCATAAAACCGGTCAGGCTCAGGCGGTTAGGTCGTACCCCTCTCTCCCGTCTTTATCAAAGAACACATCACCTTCTGAAAACGAAAGGGCACCCGAAATGGCGAAATGACAAAAGTAGTGGAAAAGTAGTGGAAAATGAGATCCGATCAAGGCGCAGCCGCGCGTTATGCGGTGTATGTAGCGTTAAGGGACAATGTCTTGGGTGAGTCGGGGTAGCGAAGGGCGCTGTGCCCTGTTGTATCCCGGAAAACCAGGGACTGGGACAGACACGTTTCGCAGACGTCTGCTCTTCGTTGTGCATGTCTTAGAACTGCCAGTGAACGGCAAAACCCACCTAGGCACCCAAGTGCGCCAACGCAACACAGAAGCACAACAGCGTTGTAAACATGAGCAGACGCTGTGTGCCACAATAATGCCCTCAATGGCCAAGTGGTGGAGTTGTGTGCTGCACAGAAATGTTGAGAAATTCTCAGCACCTGGAACAGCTGGGCTTTGGCTGCACAAAACTGGTTCAGGAGAGTAGTTCAGGGAGCATCTGAACTGCAGACCCAAGCTCTAAGGGACAACAGCTGAGCCTGATCCACATCTGGCCCTGGACCACAGCTGAGCCTGAGCCACATCTGGGCCTGGGCCACAGCTGAACCTGAGCCACATCTGGGCCTGAACCACAGCTGAGCCTGAGTCATAGCTGGGCCTGATCCACAGCAGAGCCTGAGCCACATCTGGGCCTGAGCCACAGCTGAACCTGATCCACATCTGGGCCTGAACCACAGCTGAGCCTGAGCCACATCTGGGCCTGATCCACAGCTAAACCTGATCCACATCTGGGCCTGAACCACAGCTGATCCTCATCCACAGCTGAGCCTGATCCACATCTGGGCCTGAGCCACAGCTGAACCTGATCCACATCTGGGCCTGAACCACAGCTGAGCCTGAGCCATAGCTGGGCCTGATCCACAGCAGAGCCTGAGTCACAACTGATCCAGAGCCACAGCAGGGCCTGAGCCATTGCTGATTCTTATCCACAGCAGGGCCTGAGCCACTACTGATCCTCATCCACAGCTGAGCCTGATCCACATCTGGGCCTGATCCACATCTGCGCCTGATCCACAGCTGGGCCTGGGCCAGAGCTGAGCCTGAGTCACAGCTGGGCCTGGGCCAGAGCTGAGCCTGAGTCACAGCTGGGCCTGGGCCAGAGCTGAGCCTGAGTCACAGCAGAGCCTGAGCCACAGCTTTGCCAAACCTGTAAAAAGCCTGCCAGACCTCTAGGGCCAGAACAGTAAGATCCGCTGGATCAGCACAAAAAGGACCAGGTCAGTAAAACCCGCCGGACCTCCGGGACCAGGACAGTAAGACCCCTGCGGACCTCCAGGACCAGGACAGTAAGACCCCTCCGGACGCCAGAACCAGGACCGGGGCAGTAAGACCCCTCCAGACCTCCAGGACCAGGACTGGGCGGTAAGACCAACCAGACCTCCAGGACCAGGACAGTAAGACCCGCTGGACCTCTGGGACCAGGACGAGGGCAGTAAGACCAACCATGCCATTGCAAGATCAGCTGGTTTTCCAGCACTCCTTGAAAGGGTGCACTTAGTTACCCTGCGACAGCCTGGCTTGAGGACCGAAGGTGCAGCTTTGCAGTGCTGGGGTCCTGGGTTCAATTCCAGACCTGGGGCGCTGTCTGTGTGGAGTCTGCATGTTCTCCTCATGTTGGTGTGGGTTTCTCCCGGGTGCTGCAGTCTTCTCCCACAGTCCAAAGACATGCTGGCAGGTTATTTGGCTTCTGGGAAAACGGGTCCAGGTGTGAGTGTATGTGCGTGTGTCTGTGTGTCCTGCAATGGACCCGCATCCTGTCCAGGCTGTATCATGCTTGAACCCGTTGCTTGCTGGGATAGACTCCAGCTTTCCGGGCTAGAAAATGGATGGCAGCGTTTGTATTTTGAACACCAGCCCAGCAGGGAGCTGAGTGCAGGCAGCCTTGGCTGTGAACTCCATTCCCATCTGCATTTGGCGCTATTCAGACCCTCGATATAAATCAAAGACTTTTAAAATCCCCGACAGCTTGATAGGCTGACTCCCTCTAATTTTTTCTTCCCTTTTTTTTTTTGCTTGTGTAATTCTGCGCTGGTGCTGAGTTTGCAGTACTGGAGCGGCGCGGTGCGGCGCGTCTCTGTAGCGTCTGCAGCGGTGCCTGAACGACAGGATGGAGGAGGTTGGGGGTGGTGGGAGGGGGTTGGGGGTGCGGTTCACAAACTTGTTAATGAACGTGACAGGTGTAGCTCAGCCCGCTCTGGGGAAAGGGGGAGGAGAGGGAGCAGGCTGGGCCAGGTAAAGAAGAAAGCGGTCATGTCCCCTGTCCCAGCCTTTCTGAAGGTCAGCTGTCTGTCTCCAGTCCTTGAAATCTGTCCGTCTACAACGTCTCTCAGACCTGGTGTCACTTTGCATTTCCTACTCTGTCCTTCCAGGGCTGAGATGTTATTGTGTACTCACCAGCCAAAATTGTAGGTCACCTTCGTGAGGCTCACTGCCTTTCTAAAATGTTACAGGACGTCCACATTAGTGGGGTCGGCACACCTCCACCAGTAATTACTGTTGCCTGGTGCAGTGGACTGCAGGAACAGGTATTAACACCATAAGACTGTCTGAAGTGACACATTAGCCAGGCCTGCTGTTGCCTTCAGCGTTGGACCACAGCCAAAAGTGGTCCATCAGTTTGAGTCTGTCTGAAGCGACACATAAGCGAGAGCTGCTCTTGCTTTCTGCAGTGGACCATAGGGACACCAGCAAGCACGCCTCATCCGAGATCGCTAAAATTTGAGCAGGTTGAGGGAAAGGTCTGCTCTGTGACTATTTGGAGGGCTGGGCTGTGTGGAACAGGCATGCTATAGCCAGGAATTGTAGGAAGGAGCATAGGAATTGTGGAATACCAGCCAGTGCAGTGCAGATTTCTTATGGGGGTGTTTTGGGCTCTGGTCTGACAAGGTCACACAGCAGGCCTGTGGGGATCCCCAATACTAAAAAAAACTATAATAATAGTAATTTAGTGAGGGAAGAGGCAGGACTGTTGTAGCGCACCGTTCTGCTGCTCCCTGCCTATGCAGCAGAGCCCAGAAGGGAACAAGACGGAATTGGAAATAAAAGCTGCCGATAGGTGAACAGCGCCATCTTGTGGGTTGGTGTTCATTCCCAGGTGTACGGTTTAAAGTCAAACAGCGCTCACCGTGTACCGCGTTTCTATAGGCGCGTGTTCCCCCTGCTGGCGAGGAGACAGTGTAAGAAAATATGCAATAACACCCCGGCTCATCATTTTAAAGCTTCGATTTCTTTTTTTTTTGTGGAAAGTCAACGACACGTGGCATAGCCTGCTATTGCAGCCTGTTTTTTTTTACAAAATTCTTCACGTGATGCAATCTTCAGACCTCCGTCTATACACCTCCTTGTCCTGGAGGGAGACTAATGCAGGTTATATGATAGAGCGGTGCTCCACAGAGCAGCTGTACTGCAACTGCGCGAAAGGTTAAGATTGATATTATAATAATAATAATAATAATAATAATAATAATAATAATAATAATAATATTACTTTATTAACCCTTTAAAATTTCTTGCATTAAAAATTTGTATTTTCGCATACCCCAGCTTGCTCTCCATGAGACACAGCCAGGGAGAGAAGCTTGGGGTCAGAGCACATGGTCAGGTATTGTACAGTGCCCCTGGAGCAGGTGGGGTTAAGGGGCCCAACGGAGTACGATTTCTCTGCCGCCTGCGGGATTTGAACCGGCAACCTTCTAGCCACAGGCGCAGATCCTTAGCCACAGACCATCTCGGTCTGTTAAAGAGCGCTATGTCCTAGGCGTTGCAGGGCTGAAGCCCGAGTCAGGTAGTTATCGGACTGGGTTTCGCCTGGGATTAGTCGTGCTGGGATCTCTGTAGGCCGTCAAGTGCCGAAAGGCTCTGACAGGGGGGCGTGGCTGCGCACGTCACCCTCCCGCGAGCGGGCAGAGGTAAGCACTACAGCAAGTACTTTTCACTGCAAATCTGCCCCATTTTCTCTAGAAGAGATGGGAAAACTCACGATAAATAAAGGTGTGCTACAGAACACAACCTATAACAATTGAAAATATAATTCAATGGGGTGACTTTTAAATATGAAACGATTACCCGTTTTACTTTTGCATGTCAAAGTGTAAAAACAAGACTCTTAAAAATCCCTTGCACCATACCAGTGGGTCAGAAGTTACTTTTATACTCCTTCCAATATTTTCTAAATACATTTTTATTTTTTCTGACACAGCGGCAAGATACAGTATCTCATAACCTTCTTAACAGGGAAGAGTCTAGCGAAAGTGAGCTATAGAAGACCAGAGATGATTTTTTTAAAAAGTACATCAAAGACCGCTAGAGAGGCAGTCCAGTAGTCAATACAGAGGAAAAAGAAGAGTCGTTGTTTGTAAAAAAATCTTTTATTTTCTCTTAACGGAAGCCCTGCACTTCAGCTGATACACTGGAGGAACTAACCCAGTGGGCAAAGGGATACGTATTAGTTTTCCTGTTTTCAATAATCATCAATTTTAATTTTTGTACTTCTTCACCTACACAAAGGTCTCACAGGCGATCTCGTTAGCTAAACTGTCAGGGTCTCAGCTCTACATGCAAGTCTAGTAAAATACAAACAAGCTAGTTGGTGAGTGCTATGCTACACTGGCTCACACAGTTGCATTCCTAAATTCCCTATCAAGATCAATCACTACAAAATAAAAAAAACAGGAAAATTGTAATAATTCAGCAGTAGAAACAGTAGGCATGTCTGAGAGGGTCTGAAATCTCGAGAGGTTTTAAATTAATCGACAGCCTGCGTTCTCAACACTGATCCACCCTTGGGTCGTCTCGGATTTCTTTCCAAAATTAAAAAAAGGGATATTTAATAGAAATGTCCATTCTTTTTTTTTTTGCTCCAGTGTTTTAAAAAGATTCCATTATAAAAAGAACGGCTCCTTGAGATTTGAGGCTAGAACCGGACTCCCACCTTCCCACGCCAGCCTTCAGTCGGAAGTGTCCGAGCCAGGCAGCCTCCGGATCCGGGAGCTGGGTTTCCCCCCCACCGCTCCGTGCCACTGGCATAAACCAGTGCTCCCATCCCACCGAGCCGAGGGAGCCGTCCCGGCTGTCCCGCAGACGAGAAGGCTCATCGTACAGGCCGAGAAGCACTTCTCAGATCACAGCCAGACGTGGCCGTCTCTCAGCCTGGAGACAGGCGAGTGCGGTCGCTCGTCCAGTCCGCTCCGCTGCCCGACTCCGGGACAGCCACGGCACGGCAGTGTGAACCACAGCCCTCTCTGCAATAGAAGAAAGCCCTGTCCTAGAAACACCCCAGCTGACAAAGACAGAGCCCAGTCTTAGAATGACCTTTCCTTACAAGGCCCAGTCTTAGACCAGCCCTGTCTAAGAAGGACTCTTTCTTAAGAAGACGGGGCCCAACCTTTGACTCGGCCTGTCTTAGAAAGACCCTCTCTTAAAAAGACAGAGCCCATTCTTAGAAGGACCCTCTTTTAAGAAGACAGAGCCCTGTCTTAGAAGGACCCTGTCTTAGAAAGGTTTAGTCCTAGAAAGACCCTAAGACAGAGCCCAGTCTTAGACAACGCCTGTCTTAGAAGGACTCTCTTACAACAAAAGTCTCTCTTAAGACAGAGCCCAGTCTTACAAGGAGTCTCTCTTAAAGACACAGTCCAGTCTTACAAGGAGTCTCTTAAGAAGACAGAGCCCAGTCTTACAAGGAGTCTCTCTTAAGAAGTCGGAGCCCAGTCTTACAAGGAGTCTCTCTTAAGACACAGTCCAGTCTTACAAAGAGTCTCTCTTAAGAAGACAGAGCCCAGTCTTACAAGGAGTCTCTCTTAAGAAGACAGAGCCCAGTCTTACAAGGAGTCTCTCTTAAGAAGACAGAGCCCAGTCTTACAAGGAGTCTCTCTTAAGAAGACAGAGCCCAGTCTTACAAGGAGTCTCTCTTAAGAAGACAGAGCCCAGTCTTACAAGGAGTCTCTCTTAAGAAGACAGAGCCCAGTCTTACAAGGAGTCTCTCTTAAGAAGACAGAGCCCAGTCTTACAAGGAGTCTCTCTTAAGACACAGTCCAGTCTTACAAAGAGTCTCTCTTAAGAAGACAGAGCCCAGTCTTACAAGGAGTCTCTCTTAAGACAGAGCCCAGTCTTACAAGGAGTCTCTCTTAAGAAGACAGAGCCCAGTCTTACAAGGAGTCTCTCTTAAGACACAGCCCAGTCTTACAAGGAGTCTCTCTTAAGAAGACAGAGCCCAGTCTTACAAGGAGTCTCTCTTAAGAAGACAGAGCCCAGTCTTACAAGGAGTCTCTCTTAAGAAGACAGAGCCCAGTCTTACAAGGAGTCTCTCTTAAGAAGACAGAGCCCAGTCTTACAAGGAGTCTCTCTTAAGAAGACAGAGCCCAGTCTTACAAGGAGTCTCTCTTAAGAAGACACAGCCCAGTCTTACAAGGAGTCTCTCTTAAGAAGACAGAGCCCAGTCTTACAAGGAGTCTCTCTTAAGAAGACAGAGCCCAGTCTTACAAGGAGTCTCTCTTAAGAAGACACAGCCCAGTCTTACAAGGAGTCTCTCTTAAGAAGACAGCCAGTCTTACAAGGTCCAGCAGTGACCGCACCTGACTACCTCTGGCTGGAAGGGAGCAACATCACTGCCAACAGCTGTCCAGACTTCAGACTGCTGTACCTAAAAAAGCCCACTGTCTCTGAAGGCCACAAAACTCTTTTGTAATACTTACATATTGTATAAAAAAATACTGAAATTGCCAGAGCTGCCTACTTGCAATTGTATCCTGAGTGATTTCAGTTTGCGCTGAAGGCCACACACGCAGGGCTCAGCGAGTGCTGTGCCAGCAGGACAGGCACTGCTCTGACCCACAGGCGACCTCCACTAACGTACTAGTGTACCTTGCCGCGCATCCGAATAAAAACACAGCTCCCCATCGCCCACTGCTCAAGCAGTAAGCCGGACACAACGGGGGACGCTGATCCAGAGAGAGTTTCAGAGTTTCCATTCCCCACAGGCAGGAAATGACATCAGCTGCAGCTGGCATGTAACTAACGCCAGCCCGCTGCCAACGTCCTGGTCTTTCAGTTGTACAATCTGCTCTTGCAATTATACCCCCATGCCAATGGGCTGCTAAAAGCCCAAAGAGCCAGGGCCCCCCTCCTGTCTGCAGACTTTCTTATGTTTTCATGTGTGCCCGCAAGCAAAGTCATCTCAGCTTTATGAATTTTCAGTTCTTCTCCTTGTTGACAGAAATTTGGAATCACCAATTATTTTCTCCCCACCCCCACTGGATCCCTTAATGGTCTCTTTGTGTTTCTCAGCTCGCAGCGCCCAACCGCCCCCCAAACACACCCCCACACACTCATGGGAGAATGCAGTCCTGCCCACCCCTCCCACCATGCTGTGCAGCACCGGGGGGAGGGCGGCGCGCTCCTCGCCGTCCCCGCGGGCGGCGGCTGTTCCCCTGGGAGCCGAGAGGGCCCTCGCTCACCCAAGGACCCCCCCTCAGCGGTCCCGGTCGCGGAGCTCTCCCTGCGCTCGGAGCGAGAGCCCGGAGCAGCCGCGCCGCGAGGGCAGCCCGGTTTTATTTTCCGAGTTTTCCCAACACGTGAAGATCGATCGGCGCCGTGGTGTTCAAGACGCAGCGAAGTACTGCGCCGCTCCTGCAAACCCCACCCCTGCCCTCGCAACCACCGGCAGCACGGAAAACGAGCTTTTAAAAACAGAACGTTTACCCGAGGAAAACAACATTAAAAAAAGTACAAAAAAATAAAACATCCCAGACATCTATCAACAGAGAAATGAGCTGGTGAAGCGGCATCGTCTCCGTCTCGTCTCAGTCCCAGAGTCCCGCTGCTGGAGCTGCAGTACTGCTGGTCACCTGAGGGGGCGCCACTGAGCCCTGTTCGGCGTGAGAGTGCATGACGCTGCGAGCTTCAACGACGGGTGGGGGGAGGGGGGCCGTCAGACCGCCAGCCGGCCTGGGGGCGTCTGCGTCAGGGGGCTCCAGGAGGCCGTGGGAGGGGGGTTGGGGTCCTGGGCGTAGGACCGCGGCTCCAGGCAGGACGGGGCCTCCACCTTGGCCCCTCCTCCGCCCTGACACATGCGCCGGTGCCGCAGCAGCCGGTCCGACCGCGAGAAACTCTGCGGGAGCGAACAGAACCAGGCAGGAGTCAGCAGGGGCGGGGGGGTGACAGGTCCAGGCAGAGAGTGTGAGTGTGAGTGTGTGTGTGTGTGTGGGTTGGGGTAAGTGCAGGGGGAAGAAAGACAAGAGGGCAGGAGCTGAAGAGACCTTTAGCCTCAGGAAGGGCGAGACAGATATCAGACAGGCAGAGGGACAGGATGGAAGGAGAGGAAAGACTTGCTGGTCAGAGCGTGTGGGCACAGTGGGATGCAGCAGGTGGGAGTTAGTGGCCTGGGGTCAGGGGGTGCAGTATGTAGTGATCAGTGAGATGCAACGAGTAGAGGCCAGTGGTCAGTGGGGTGCAGGGCATGGTGGCCAGGGGTCAGTGGTCAGTGGTTGTAGCCTGTGGCGGTGGGCTGTGGTCGGTGGGAGACGGTGTTTGGCAGTGGGCAGTGGTGGGTGGGAGGCGGTGTGTGGCGGTAGGGCAGTGGTCGGTGGGATGCAGTACTGGATGTCAGTGGTCAGTGGGATGCAGTGTGTGGCAGTGGGCAGTGGTCAGTGGGATGGTGTACTGGAGGTCAGTGGTCAGTGGGATGGTGTACTGGAGGTCAGAGGTCAGTGGGATGCAGTACTGGAGGTCAGTGGTCAGTGGGATGCAGTACTGGAGGTCAGTGGTCAGTGGGATGGTGTACTGGAGGTCAGTGGTCAGTGGGATGCAGTACTGGAGGTCAGAGGTCAGTGGGATGCAGTACTGGAGGTCAGAGGTCAGTGGGATGGTGTACTGGAGGTCAGAGGTCAGTGGGATGCAGTACTGGAGGTCAGAGGTCAGTGGGATGCAGTACTGGAGGTCAGTGGTCAGTGGGATGCAGTGTGTGGCAGTGGGCAGTGGTTGGTGGGATGGTGGACTGGAGGTCAGTAGTCAGTGGGATGCAGTACTGGAGGTCAGTGGTCAGTGGGATGGTGGACTGGAGGTCAGTGGTCGGTGGGATGGTGGATTGGAGGTCAGAGGTCAGTGGGATGCAGTACTGGAGGTCAGTGGTCAGTGGGATGGTGTACTGGAGGTCAGTGGTCAGTGGGATGGTGTACTGGAGGTCAGTGGTCAGTGGGTACCTCCAGCTGTGTCCTTACCTGCTGGCAGCGCTCGCACTGGTAGGGCTTCTCTCCGCTGTGTGTCCGCTTGTGTCGCTCCAGGTGGTAGCGCTGAATAAACCTCATGTCGCACACATCACAGGCAAACGGCTTCTCCCCTGCGCCCCAGGTGACAAGGCAGGTCAGCAACAACAATAACAATCTGCCGACGTTTTATACCGGGATTTTCATCACAAAGTGCTTCATATTCCCCCACTGCGAGCAGATCGGAGAAAGGGTGAGGCACTGCTGCACCAGGTGGATTAAAGGGCGTGTTTAGGAAACCCAGAGTGGACTTTATTCAAGGATTAATACACTACAAACATACAAACATTTTCCATCTGCTTCATCCAACTCAGGGTTGCAGGGGTGCTGGAGCCGATCCTCCAGGGCACAAGGCAAGGTTCACCCTGGACAGGATGCCAGTCTATCGCAGGGCACGCATCACTCTCACTCACGCCAGGGTCAGTCTGCCCAGAAGCCAATTAACCCATCCCAACATGGGAAAAACACACAAACTCTACACAGACAGCACCCCAGGGCCCAAGAGCTGCGAGGTAGCAATGCTAACCACTGGGCCACTGTTGCAGGATGCAGGATGTTAAGGGGGTGGCAGTATACAGTCACAGCTTTGACACCAGAGTCCCCCAGCATGCACCACACACACACACACACACACACACGAACCCACAACCTTCCAGTTTCAGGTCCAGATCCCTAACCGCTGCGCCCGTGGGCGCTCACCTGTGTGCGTGAGGACGTGTCTCTTCAGGTGGTAGCTGCTGCGGAAGCCCCTGTAGCAGTGCTCGCAGATGAAGCTCTTCTGCAGCTTGAGGGAGCAGTCCCCGTTCTCATCCACCACCACTACCTGTCGGCGCCACGCAGGAGGTCAGAGGTCACAGAGAGCTGCAGTCATCCTCTCCCCCGCCCCCTCCCATCTCACCCCCTTTCATTTTTCTGTCCCGCTCTCCCTGTTTACACGCACCCCCCCCCCCTCTGTTTCTATTCAATTCAATTCAAGGTGCTTTATTAGCATGACCGATGGGTACAATCAGTGTTGTCAAACCAAATAAAAATAATACAACTAACATGGAACAAAACAAAAAAAATAACATTAATATAAAATCTACAGACATATTACAGCCATCTACAACAAAGACATATACTGTAGACAGATGGAGCATGATTGGGAGACAGACTCACTGTTCCTCAGGCTGTGACAGGAGATCACATACTGGGCTGCCAGTTCAACTGAGTTCCCTCCTCCCAGTAGGATTGGGACCCGTTGTGATTCTGGCAGGTGTGGGAACTCTGGGATTAGATTTCTGAATTTCGGGAAGGATGTTTCTCTAATCCCAGAGTATCTGTCACAGTGCAGTAGGAAGTGCACCTCTGTCTCTATTTCTCCCCGCTGGCAGTGGGAGCACAGCCTGTCCTCTCTGTTTCTATCTAACCTCCATCGTGCCATTGCCCCCTCCCCACTGACCCCCCCCGTCCCCCTCACTTTGCAGGGCGTTCCCGACTTCCTGTTCTTCTTCTTCAGCTGCAGCTCCTCGCTCTCCCTCAGCTCTTTGTCGTCCAGAAGACGGGACGAGTGGAACTCCCCTTCCTTCCGAATGAGCTGGGACAGACAGGGAGAGAGAGCATTAGATTAATAAGTCACAGGCTAGCCAACAAATCAACTCCGGAAATACAGGGGGAAAGAAAGTGCTTGACACAAAGGAACAACAAAGTCACAGAAACTGGAAGTGGCTAGTGAGGCGTCCCAAGAATCTAGGGCCGCCAGTCAGACATCTAGCTCATGTGAACGTGTGTAATTCTCAGAGTTTCAAAACAAGAAAGGACCTGAGGTGTCCCATAGCGTCTGGGTCTACAAAGGTCAAACTCTAGGTTATATTATGTTTGGTGCAGGAGGCAGGTTTGTCTCTTTTTTGGGGCCGACTAGGTGTTATATAGGATTAGAATACACGGTAGCGGTCTGGGGTTTTTCTGATTTGTCAAGACTTAGATCCTTGAGATGCCTTTTTAGAAACAGTGTGACTTGTATATTTATGTTGTGCGATGTTTAGTTTGTGTCGTGTTATTATGAATAAATATTTGTTCAACCCAGAGTGCCTGATGTATTACTCTTTTCACTTAAGCTGTGCCAGAGAACAAGAACACATGTGCCTCTAATTATACCAACCACTTGGGTATATTCTTGGCAAAATTTTTACAATTTGGAGATCATGACTATTCTAATTACTGATTATCCTGCTTGTTCAAGTTCTAGTACGCTCTATTTTCATTACCTCCTATTTATAAACAGAATAAAGTTTTTTTTAGTATTTAAACAGCTAAAGAACAGTAAAGGAAATGGTTAATGTATTAAATATTCCATTCAGACATTTACCAATGAAGTATATGACCGCACACCCTCTGGCAGAGCAAAGACAGTTGGGTATTAAACAGTACTAGACAGACAGAAGAGTTTTAGGAACTCCAGGGCTCGGTGGGTTTATACCAGCTGTACTTAAGGAAACGAGATGTTACTCCTAATTCAATGACAACCCTCCCCCTGCAGTCTCTCGAGACAGGGGAGATACCCACTGACTGTAACATCGTGAGTGTTGCCTTCTTCCATAACACCAGCAACAGAACTGAACCAAGCAATTAAAGATCAAAAAGGCTCCTGAGACGTGCGAGATAAAGGTGAAGATAATTAGAATTTAACTAAAACGTTTATCTTTATGGCAATACGATGTCCTGGAGAGCAGAAAACATGGATTTGGAAACCGCAGATCTTGCTCAGCCGTCTGCGAACACGCAGCAGCGGTAAAGGACGGAAAGAGTATCTGATATTGTATATGCAGGCTGCTTTAGAAAATAAACACATGTCGGGGGAAAGTGATACAGAATATAAGCATAGAAGAAAAACAGAATCTCTATGCTGTGAACGTCCAGAACATTAGTGCTTGAGCAAGCACACATGGCCTCGTGGCAGAGATGCAAGGAAGGAAATAAAAGCCAATGGGAAATTTGGCCAGGATATCAGGGTATTACCTGGGATTTTTAATGACCACAGCAAGTTAGGACCTGAGTTTCGTCTCATCCAAAGTACAGTTTCCCCCATCACTACCCGGGGGCATTAGGGCCCACCCAGACGGCAGTGTGAGCGCCCCCTACTGGTGCTACTAGCACCTCTTCCAGCAGCAGCCTTAGCTCTCCCAGGAGGTCTCCCATCCAGGTAGCGGCCAGGCTGCTGGGTGCTAGGGATGTACGAGGAGGCTGTGAAGCGAAGAGACAAGGGAAAAACAAGCGAGAGCCTCACCAGTGGAGGGCAGCTGAGCCCCGTGGGCAGGACCATGTGACTCTGGGCACCGCGGTCACCGCCGTCTCTCTGCCCCGCGCCTGCTGCCCCCTGGCCCAGCGGCGACATCATCTTCTTCTGCCCCGCCATGGAGCTGGCCTGCATCAGCGCCATACTGGACAGGACCGCCTCGCAGCCCAGCAACCCCGCCTGCCGCACACACACGGACACACAGAACCCCGCCGTGAAGACCGCGAGACTTTCCAAGACAGCCGGGACCCGGCGGCAGCGGCGGCGGCAGGAACAGGCGGAAGGGAAGACAGACCCATTTCATGTGGTCGCGGACAGCGCTGCTCGGCAGGTGCGTCATCGCCGCGGTTACAGTCGCTGGGGAAACCGAAGGAGCCGTCAGTCAGGCTGGTCTGTGTGTCAGGACACCTCGCCCACCCCGGTCATCTGGCAAGAAACCTGGAGAGAGAAGGGAGGAGGAGGAGAACACAGAGGAAGAGGGATACGGGATGTGGAGAAAGGGGGATAAAGGTGTATCCGAGTGAGAAAGATAATGGGAAAGAGAAACTGATGGCGAGAGATCTCTTATAAGCACTTAAGTGTCAAGGTCGCTTCATGATTTTAGCACACAATGGAAACAAATACTGTAACGAGCCCCTTCACAGCATTGCATAGACATCATACATGTGCATGCAGCTCACACTTGAATCTTAAGCTTTTGTACTGAATTCTACTTATATTACATTGATCTGTCTACAGCCTGTAACCCATATTATTTTCACAGTATGTGGGCAATAGAGTAGGTTCTGATCAAATCAAATCAAAATTTATCTATCAAATGCACAACAATACAGCGTGCAGCAGTAGCTGCTGGCAATGAAATGTCTTTTCTGCGAGCTCACGAAAATCACAAAAACAAAAAAATCACAAAATTGAGGTTACGAAAATAAGGTAACATAATAATAGATGTAATAGAAATTGAATAAAACTCAATATGAGTAGAGCTGCTATGAAGAAGCAGACTGATTGATTCTAATCAATAATCAATTTGAAGATTCTAGATTTGACTAGAAGATTGATTCTAATCAATCAAATAAAAATACATTAATACATTCTTTCCAAAACCTTTCAGAATTACAGCCCTGCACACTCCAAATCCTTCTTCTAAAACTTATCGTCCTGGCTCTTCCACCCCTGGGACTCCCTCACCTGCAGAGCTGCAGTCTGTGTCCCAGCGCGCCCTCACTCCTGGGCAGACCTGTCTGGGATCAGGTCTCTCGGACACACCCACGCCGGGCCCTGGAAGAGAGGGGAGGGGTCACTGACTGCAGTGGGCTCTTGTCCAGCCCTTGCTTAGCTGGCTTTGGTAGATGAACAGCTGGACTATCCCAGGAAATCAGCTTCAGCACTGTGGCTGGCTAGGCTGCTTCCATCACCCACACCTCTTGGTGTAAAGAAATGCCTTCATCCCTAAACCCACTTTGCCTTTAATTTCCACTTGAAATGGTAAGGGACCACTTATACTTTCAGGTCAGGGCCTCTGCCCAAGACTGAAGAGAAGCTGTTCCTTCAGAGAAACACCTTTTTCATCCCCATTTTCAATCAGTATTTATAAACCACTACAGTAATATAGTGAATGGTTCTACCGGTACACTGAACTCTCTGGTGAGAAACTGGCAGGCCCTGTTGAGTTGAAACTCCTCTTCGTATATTTTCTTTTAAATCTCTTGTGTCTCAGAAGAACGAACGAAATACAACTGGAGCGTTTAGACTACAGCTGCCTGTACTACGATTACTACATTCTCAAAACCATCACTTTCCTGGAGAAGCCCAAGACGTACTTGGCGACCTGAAAAAAAACACATCTAAAAATACTCCAGAAGAAAAAAAAATGTAATAACGCCTTTGGCTCGAGTGCACGACTTCATGTCGGACTTCAAGATGCAATCTGGCAACGCAGGCTCACTTTCGTGCCCAATCGAACATAATCTCGGGGCGAGTAATCGCTAGACAAGTTATTAACCTTTAAAACAGAGAGCACAGAACAGCTGCAAAACTATCAACTTCTGTCATTGATCCGTGCGATTGTAAGGAGTTCTTCCCCAGATCTCCCCACTTTGAAAAGCTCTTTACTGGGTCGCCTGTCTTCTAATGTTCAAAGACACGTGAAACACTTCTCAACAACAGCTCGGGGCTCAGCCCGACTCCTGCCTCGCTCTCCTTAGGGCGACCCAGTCGCCTGCCCGGTCCCACCGCACTCCGAACTGAAGGAACACCGGGCTCGGAGCAAAGAAGGGGAAGAATACAACTTGTTTTTTTATAGCAGATGAGGGCTTTTTCCCCCCCAGTGAAAGTCGGATTTCTGTGAAAATGAATTAATAAAGTCTTGATGTTCCGTGGCCATTCGCTGGCCCCAGACAACACAGGGCGTGTGGACAAGCATCGCCTCGGAAACCACTCTCCGGGCTACTTTCGAACAGAACTGGCGATATAAACACTCCGGAGTAATTTTAACCCCCAACAGAAATCAAGGCGCGTAAAATCCCATTTATTTACCTACTCGTTTATTTCCTCGTGCGAAGCCGTTTTTTTTTTTTTTCAATCTCTCTCGGTCAGCTCCAGTGTTACGAGCAGTTTACAAACACAGGAAACGCCACCGGAAGTGCTCCCCGGGGAGAGCTGCGTCACGTGACTCAAGGGGGGTCGAGGTGGAAGGGGGGAGACCGCGTGCCTTCATCCGCCATCTTTTAGAGGTAATGAAGCTGTATGACGGCCATCTTTGGAAGGTCAATGTACAGCGCGCCACCATGTGGCCACACGAAAGCAGCAGCACTCTAAAGAATGGAAGGCGAAATGAAGGCTGAGGCGTTGATTGTGCTAGTAAATTTTTCCTGCTTTCATGATCATTCTTAAATAACTATTACTTTATTAAGGATTGCCAATCTAACTTTTTTTTCCTTGTTATTATTCAATGCTATGATTCAAAGTCTGCTTTAGATGGTGGACCAGAAACCTGCAGACACACTGAACCCCCAGTACCAGGACCGGACACCCTGCAGACACACTGACCCCCCAGGACCAGGACTGGACACCCTGCAGACACACTGACCCCCCAGGACCAGGACTGGACACCCTGCAGATACACTGACCCCCCGGACCAGGACTGGACACCCTGCAGAAACACTGACCCCCCAGGACCGGGACTGGACACCCTGCAGACAGACTGACCCCCCCAGGACCAGGACTGGACATCCTGTGTTAAACTGGAAGCAAGTGAATAGCTTGTATGTTGTGATTAAATACATATTAAGGATTATTCTAATATCTCATCTACATACAGATGTTGTCTGTTGCTAGGACTGCATCTGTGGAGTTTTTTTTTTAATATGGTCAGGCAATGGCAAAAACGTTTCTAATAGTTTATTCCAGATTATTTTTCTTTTAAAAAAACAAGGCACCACACTTCTCCTTAATTGTCAATGCCTGCTGTTAATTAAAAAAATATATATTGTAGGCAACAAGTGTCTCCTAATATCCTTCTCTCCAGAGTATTTTCAAAATCCTTTTTCTTTGTTGCCATATGTAACCAAAACGTAACACCAGTTGGCTACAAGTTCTGAAGCAATGAACACATACGGGTGACAATACCAGAAAACTCCATTACAGAAATGAGAGAAAGCCTACAGTGCTGTGCTTCCAAAGCACAGACACGGACTCACGGGGTTCTGCACGTTTTGCTCAAATAACCTTAAAATCGTATTTATCATTGGTTATAAACGAGTGGCTAATCAGCCGTGAGATCTGCTGTCGCTTCAGAGCTTTTCAGATCAGATCTGTTCTCTCATCAGATCCAGCGCTCCATCATCTTCTCAGAGCTTGCAGGCGACAGTGTTGAAGTGGGTGAGAAGGTCGCGGACAGATGGGTTTGACTGAGGTGCAGCCTGCAGGTGTCCCTCAACGAGGAGGAGGTGAATACGACCTAAAAACCATCCGCTCATCCACCCAGTCTTAGGGAACCACCAGAACAACAGTGTCTCACCTGGGATTCGAACCCACAACCTTCCAGTTAAGTCCAGAACCCTGACCACTGCCCCATAGGGCTGGCCTGTTAGGATCCGGACTGATCCTGCTTGTGAACACACCAGTAAGATGGCAGTGTTCCCATGACTTGAATTCCTGTGTGTGTGTGTGTGTGTGTGTGTGTGTGTGTGTGTGTGTGTGTGTGTGTGTGTGTGTGTGTGTGTGTGTGTGTGTGTGTGTGTGTGTGTGTGTGTGTGTGTGTGTGTGTGTGTGTGTGTGTGTGTGTGTGTGTGTGTGTGTGGGGTGGGGGGGGGGTTGGCAGGGGGGCAGATTTTTCAGACTTTGGTCACCTCTCCAGGAGATGATGGAACGGGTTAAACATGCTATTGCACTCAAGAGTGTTTTTTTAATTAAACATTCCAGTTTCTGACACATTCCAGCAACGCCAGACATGGCAACACAAACACACAAACTCTCACAACAGCCCTACGTCCTGTGCATGTGCTCTTGTATTCCAGAATGCGGGCAGAGGCTGCAGGCCTTGACCTCTCTTCCCCGCTGATGGATTCCCTCGTTCCTTTTTGAGGGTTCTTTTGGGGGGAATTTAACAAGCTGCCATGTCACCAGAGAGACCTGCGCTGGATCTCTCACAGCCCATGGGCTGGTACCAGTTCACGTACCATCCCTCCCAGGGGGTCTCACGGACTCAGAGACAGCTCCAGGCGGTCCGCGGGGCAGTCTCCCAGTCTCCGCAGCGAAAGGGCCGAAGAACGCAGAGGGGCGGGGGGGGAGGAGAGAGTAGAACTGTGAGGTGTGAGGGGCAGGGGGGGGCAGCAACACTGACAGGGAGAGAGACAGAGAAGTGAAGGGAAAGGAGGAGAGAGAAGGAGAGACAGGCAGCGAGAGGAGAAGAGAGGGAGAGAAGTGCAGAGAGGGGAGGAGAGAGGAGAGACAAGCAAAGTGAGGAGAGAGAGAGGGAGAGACGTACAGAGAGAGGGAGAGGCATACAGAAAGAGGAGGAGAGAGGAAACGACGCTCAGAGGAGAAGGAGAGAGAGGAGAGACGTGAAAAAAGAGGAGGAGAGAGACAGAGAACTGCAGAGATAGAAGGTGAGAGAGAGACAGAGGTGCACTTCCTACTGCACTGCGACAAATATTCTGGGATTAGGGAAACATTCTTCCCCAAATTTACAAATCTAATCCCAGAATTCCCACACCTGCCAGAATCACAACAACTCCCAATCCTACTGGGAGGAGGGAACTCAGTTGAACTGGCAGCCCAGTATGTGATCTCCTGTCACAGCCTGAGGAACAGTGAGCCTGTCTCTCAATAATACTCCATATATCTATATGTAAATATATTATGATTGTGTCTTTATTGTAAACGTCTGTAGATTTTTTGTTTTATGTTAATTGTATTTAATTTGCTTTGGCAACACCGATTGTCCTCATTGGTCATGCCAATAAAGCACCTGGAATTGAACTGAATTGAGAGTCTCCCAATGGGAGAGAGGGACAGGGACACGGCGGAAGATGGAGGGGGGCAGAGCTCAGTGGAGGTGGGACAGGAGACAGAAGGACAGGGAGAGGGGAGGAGACACACAGAGGAGGCAGGGGGGTGTTGAGGGCTAGAGGTCACTGCCCAGCCTCTCGATCTCATCCAGGAAGAACAGGAGGTCGTCGCGGGTGAGCTGGGGGGACAGCACCACTGCGCGGAAGAAGTTGACGCGGTCGTGCTGGGGCTGGTACCCCACCATCATGCTGCCCTTGCGGACCATGCGCTCCTTAATGGTGGGGGCCACCTGAGAGAGAGAGAGAGAGAGAGAGTTACCTCAGAAGCCAGATCTCGGGGAAACAGGTACCACTTCACACTGGAGCACACAACCAGCTACACATACCTTGGCCTGCCGATCAGCTCATCTGGGAGTTTTGACCTGGCAGTGAAGGCACTGAGGCTGTCTACATCATTACAAGGAGGCTCTACAACATCTGCCCACCCCCCCCATAAAAATCTGGCTGCAAATATTTGAATGTGTAATCCAACCCATTGCTCTATATGGCAGTGAAGTGTGGGGTCCCCTCACAGACCAGGATTGCACTAAACGGGTCAAACACCCCACAGAAACTTTGCACATGGAGATCTGTAGAAACATCATCCATGTGCAGAGAAAACACCTAACAATGTGTGCAGGGCTGAATTAAGCCAATGCCCATTATTAATAAACATACAGAAGAGAGTATTAAAGTGTTGGCTACACTTAAAAAACAGTGACCAAAAGGCACTGCTTAAAGCACCACAAGGAACTACTTAGCTAAGAGCTGAGCCCAACAAAGAGCCCTCTGAGCCAGTTGGTCCTGAGGCTCACTGACCTGAGCCACACCGACACCAGCCAGCCTCAGGACAGCACTGCTAGAGCACCACAACTCAACCACATCACAGCACAGATTAAACAGCAATATCTCACACACTGGGACACATACACACAAACACAACATAAACTGGGATGCTACAGAACCCTAAACAGACAATACACACTAGCCGAATATTTGACCAAGATAAGAAACAGCAAAAAGAAACAGACCCTGATGAAGTACAGGCTCAGTGACCACAGCCTGGCCATAGAAACTGGGTGACACAGGCAGACCTGGCTGTCCAGAGGGGACAGGCTGTGTTACCACTGCCAGCGGGGAGAAATTAGCAGAGGTGCACTTCCTACTGCACTGTGACAGATACTCTGGGATTAGAGAAACATTCTTCCCTAAATTCAGAAGTCTAATCCCAGAGTTCCCACACCTGCCAGAATCACAATGGGTCCCAATCCTACTGGGAGAGGGAGGAGGGAACTCAGTTGAACTGGCAGCCCAGTATGTGATTTTTGTTTTGTTTCGTTTCATGTTAATTTTATTTTATTTGCTTCGGCAAACACTGATTGTACCCATCAGTCATGCTAATAAAGCACCTTGAATTGAATTGAATTGAATTGAATTGTAAGGTGAGCCCAGAGATAGGAGGAGGGAGAGGAGAGGGGTGAGCCCAGAGAGAGGAGGTGGGGAGAGGAGGGGGGTGAGCCCAGAGAGAGGAGGAGGGAGAGGAGAGGGGTGAGCCCAGAGAGAGGAGGAGGGAAAGGAGAGGGGTGAGCCCAGAGAGGAGGAGGGAGGGAGAGAAAGGTGACCCCAGAGAAAGGAGGAGGGAGGGAGAGAAAGGTGAGCCCAGAGAGAGGAGGAGAGAGAGAGAGAAAGGTGGAGTGGCACAGAATACACTGGCAAAGAAAATGAGCGTAAAAGGCAGGCAAATCCTGGGGAAAACTCAAAAGAGCCGCGGCACGTGTTTACAAGGAATGTCCGCTCTAGAGTTCGAGCCGACGGCTGTGTGTCCCCGAGACAGCAGGGGGCGATGCCAGGAGCACCCCTGGGGGTGTCTGCGATCACTCCCCCAAGACCTCAGCACCTGGCATCAAGGTGGCATCAAGTCCTGACCTCTCCATGGGCAGCAGGGTCTATCTATAGCAGCATTATTAATAAACCCGATTCCTTGCACCCCCTAAAAAGGAGAGCACACTGGTGTCGGGGGGTGGGGCAGCCACTGGGGAGAGGGACAGGCATGGGAACTATTCCAGAACCAGCATCAGGTGACAGACAGCTGTGGGAGGGGAGACGGGAGAGACGGGGAGGGAGGAGCAGATCTCTCGGGGTGCGGACGGAGGCTCTTCGACGACAGTCTTCTGCTCTCGCCCACCTTGGCCAGCCGGTCCCTGTAGTCCTCGCTGCCCTCCTGGCCTCTCAGACTGGGGGGCGCGTACCAGAAGCACACGTTCACAAACTCCGGCTGCACCGTGGGGCAGAGAGAGAGAGAGCCGGGTTACACTACGATCCCCCGCCATGACACTCAGGCCGCAGGAACGGACAGCCCGCAGTGGGGCTTTCCAGCTCAGCTGTCCAGTTCACCCGATGGTTCTCTCAGTTAAGGAAACAAATTCCCACTTCTTAAGGTGCTGCTGGTTTCAAGAGCTAAAGAACACTGCTGGGCTCCAAACCCTAGAAAACCAGGACCGGACAGTCCTAGGACCCAATTCAATTATTTAATATTTTATCGACAAAGTCAATCCAGCAGACCTCTTCAGAGTCAGCACAGCCTAGAGGACACTGCATTTCCCCTTCTTTACACCAGCGGTGGTGGGAGTGTGGAACAAGCTGCCCAGCCGTGCTGTTGAAGCCGATACCCTGGTTTCTTACAAGGAACAGCTGGAAAAGCTCCGCCAACCAGAACAGGAGACACAAGTTACACAAAGGGTGGTGGGACTCTGGAACAGGCCTCCAGTCACTTTGCCGGAGCCAGTACCCTGGATTGTATCGAGAAACAGCTGGACGAGAGCCGCAGCTCAATTAGCTAAGCTACCGAACCGGATAGATGGGAGGAATAGCCCCACTCATCTATGACTTCTACAGATTTCATACACATTGCAAGTGGCTCTGAATAAACCAGCTGCTAAGCAAGCTAATGATGGTGATGATGATGATGATGAAAAAGTCCCCACAGATTGGAGCCAATTACCCTACACACCCTTGAACGAACCCCTCACCTCCACCACCAGCTGGAAGCCCTCACGTTTCTTCATCTCCTCCACAAGGAACCTGGAGAGAGAGGAAGAAAAGAATCAGTTCCAGGCCATCATGAGAGATACGCTGGAGAACAGCGCCCCCACCTGGAGCGCCGAGGAACTGAGAGTGCTACGCACAAGGGAAAAATCCCAACGTGGGCGAGTGACTGCAAGCTCTCACACTGACACCCCAGTGTCCACACATAGCAGTACAAAGAGGGGGCAGTGAAAAAGACTGGGGCAGGAAGAGACAGAGGGAGAGACGGAAGGGGAGAAACAGGCGGAAAAGAAGCAGCAGCAGCTGCAGCTGGGGGGGGTGGTGGCAGCAGCCGGCTCAACAGCGCCACCTGGTGTAAGCGAAGGCCTTGTCCACGCGCTCCTCCAGCCCCCGCGTCCCCACGGCCTTCCACATGAGCCACAGCTTCAGGCAGTCCACCTTGCGGCCGCACTGCACAGACTTGTCCCCCGTGTCGTAGCTCAGGTCGTAGAACTTGTCCTGCTGGAACAGGTAGGTGGCGTTGGCGCAGTGGCAGCGCTTCAGCAGGTTCTGCAGAGGGGCGGAGGAGACCGACAGTTCACTACGCGACAGCCTGCAAAAATGTTTCCGACGGTGTTCCGCCACAGGGCGGACAAGATAAACACACATGGCTAGTCGTAAGAACATAACAGAAAAAGAGGTTCAATTCAATTCAAGTTTCAGTAATCATAACTGCTTACACTGATATAGCGCTTTTCTGGACACTACACTCAAAGTGCTTTACAGGTAATGGGGAATCCCACTACCACCACCAATGTGCAGCCCCACCTGGATGATGCAACTGCAGCCATAGTGCACCAGTACACTCACCACACACCAGCTCTCAGTGGGGAGGAGAGCAGAGTGGTGAAGCCAGTTCACAGATGGGGATTATTAGGAGGCCACGATTGGTAAAGACTAGGGGAAAATTTGGCCAGGACACCCCTCTTTCTAATCCTCTGGGGAAGATATTTTTTACGGTACAGTCCAACACAACGACACAACAAGGAAGACAAACATTACCAACAGAGAAGACGGTACAATGCTGTGACAGGAGATGAGAGAGTTACTTTACATTGTTTGAGAGTGATTATTGCAGTGGGAATGAAAGACTTCCTGAGCCTGTTACTTTTACACCTGCAGACACAGAGGCGTCTCCCAGGTGGGAGCAGTGTGAATTCACAATGGAGGGGGTGAGACACGCGCTCCATAATGCAGACATCCTTTGACGGAGACTTACAGTAGTGTCCTTGAGCAGGAATGCGGAGCACTGCAGCCCTGCCATCAGCATCTTGTGGGGGTTCCAAGCCACTGAGTCTGCCCTGTGCACACACACAGTACTGGGGGTTAAAGGTCATGACCCTGGACCCCAGGTGAGGTAGCTAGAAGCAGACAGCTCAGGGCTGAATGTGTCTGCAGAGGAAGAGACCTATGACCTCAGTGTCTGCTGGCTTTCAATTGTTTTAATCTTTCTTCTGAGCTCTTCCACCTCATGTGGGACTCAGGAGAAGCACATGGCAACCTGGAGCAGGCACAGGGTTCAGGATCTGACTGGAGATGCTAGATTAGGGATCACTCACCTCTCAATCCCCTTCATCAGATGCCTGTGTTTCTTGGAAAACAGCACACTTCCGCCCCAGGCAGCCTGAGAGTACAGACAGAGAAGAACAGACTCATTCCCTTCATCAGTCATCCCTCAGTCTGCGAATACACAAGGTGTCTCACAACGGGACTCGTTTGCAGCTAAAGAGCATTTCTGCATCCCACACTGGATGATGTATGCGAGATAGGAATTTGGGGGAGATCCTGACTGGCACAGGATCTGACACTGAGATGCACATGGTGTCCATCTGTGGTCACTCTGTGGTCCAGTTTCAGGGTTGCAGGGATCTAGAACAAGCTGCCCAATTGGGTAGTTTGATTCCCTCAAAAAACACCTAGAAGGGATCAATAAGTCACTCTCCGCCATTCGAGTCAGTTGGGCTTCACTTTTCCTGGGACGATCTCTCATCCTTCCGAATGTACTCACGTCCACGTGTAGCCAGAGCCCGTGCTTCTCACACACATCTGCGATCCGGTCCAGGGGGTCGAACGCGCCCAGGATGGTGGTACCAGAGGTAGCACTCACCAGGAAAGGCACAGCACCCTGTGGGGCGAGGAGAGGGAGTCGGGAGTCCAGGTGCAGCTCCTCTCACACCTGTACACACTGCCTGTTGGTCCATACACTCTCACGACAGGACTGCACCAAGGACAGGCACTCACTGGCACACTCACACACCCACAGGCACACACAGCTCACACAATCACACACCCACAGGCACACACAGCTCACACACTCACAGGCACACGCTTCTCGCACACTCACACACCCACAGGCACACGCTTCTCGCACACTCACATATCACAGGCACACGCTGTCTGTACACTCGCACACTCACACGCACATGCTGTCCGTACACTTGCACACTCACACGCACATGCTGCTCATACACTCGCACATTCACATGCACACACTGTTCACATACTCGCACACTCACAGGCACACACTGCCCGCACACTCACAGGCACACACTGGCCATAGACTCGCACACTCGCAGGCACACGCTGCTCGCACACTCACACACAGCTCACACACCCACAGGCACATGCTTCTCGCACACTCACACACTCACAGGCATGTGCTCACACACATACAGCCCTGAGAGGAAAGCCAGTAGAAGATTCCCTCTCAGACTCTAGAATCTGCGCCTCTAACACCAATTTCCTGATCTAGAAATGCGCAGGTTTCTGAAAGTGGGCTTTGCTGCTGGAAGAGAACAGATTTTAACCTCCTCCCAAGCACAAAAGCAGCTGAACCCAGTTTCCTTTCCCCTGGATTTCGCTTGAAGTACAAATTCCCTAGAATCCCAGCGATGGATGATGGAGGAGACCTGCCTGGGATTTAGCCAGCTCAATCTTCTCCTCCAGGTCTTCCGGAATCATGCCGCCCCTGCAAGATAAGGAGAAGAGGAAGAGGGGACAGCAAGAGGCCTTGATGCCATTTAACCACGACGAACACATCCTGTGGACACGTAGCACGGAGTGCGGTCGCCAAGGTATCCACTCGGCCGGCTATACCTGGGGTCCACCCGGACAGGGTGCACATTCTCTATCCCGATGCCCTGGAAACTGGCCGACTTCCTGACAGAGTAGTGGCACTAGGAAAAGACAAACACACAGTCTTATTCCCGACACTTCGCAACATGCCCTGCTGTCTTTTGTCTCTCAAGGTAACGATGACCATCCCCCCTACAAGCCACATAGATGTATTATTCTAAGACCTATTCTAGGTCTTAAAAAGCCCCCCTTCAGTCACGTAGCCTACAGAGTCTGTGTGGGACGGAGCCCTACTCTCGGACTGGCTAGGCAGCCAGATCTACATTCCGATTGGCTGAGATCTTGCCCACCTCCCTTGCGTCAGGATGCATGGGCCTGTGTCCAGCGGAGAGAAACCTCCCCTACAGTATTTTCCTTAATCCTCGCAAAGGTTTCATTGAAACGTTTGGGAAATTCAATCAGTGCAGAATTCCGGCAGGGTTCTGTGACGGTCAAGCCACATTCCGGCCTTGTTTTGTCAATAAATCCTACTGATCCGAGACAAGTGAGGTGGGCTGATTATAGAAGCCTGAGCCTCCCACCCCAGGTTGTGCTGCCAGTGAACCCCCTCTGGTGTTTCGGGGAAGCGGCGCGCCCCGGGTGCCCCTCGCTGCTCTCACCTCCTGGGACGCGAAGACGGCGAGGCGCGGCACGGCCCACAGGCCCCGCAGTTTGACCTCTGGGAAGGCCCGGTACCGCGCCAGGTTCATGGCATACATGTTGGACACAGAGCCGCCGGGGCAGAAGATCCCATCTCCCGCCGCCCAGCCGACCAGAGAGCGCAGCTCGGACAGAACCACCTCCTCCATCAGCACGAAGACCGGGGCCACCTCGTACGTGTACCTGGGCGGGCAGACAGGAGCGGGCTCAGAAAGACCCACAGGCCCTTTTTCAGCTCATTAGGGGTGCGCTCTGAGGAGGCCTCATGAGGCAAGTCCAGCTTGTTGTAATGACTGGTATCCCAGCATGCATCCAGCAATCTTTCAGTTTATGCCCTCCGCTCCCCCTCCTCCCCCGCTAATTGGGAATTGCCAAGTGTTTCTTCACTTCTCGGCTCGCAGCAGCGACTCCCGCGCTGGACATGGAAAACAAGGAAGAACAGATGCGCCACACCCCCTCCTCCCCCCCCGGACCACCTACCCATTGCATCCATCACATCAGGAAGAGCCGAGATGCGCTTCGAGCTCTGCAGCCCCCACTAGCTTAGAGGAGGGTGATGGACATCGCAATGATGTCATCATGACAAGAAAAACAGGAAACATCGTCTCCCCGAGAGCTATTTCTAACCTTGTTCCCAGGTGGTGCTCTGCCACGTGGGTAATCCTCATCACAGGTGACTGAGCTGGCTGGTGGCAGGAGCCCAGGACCTGGACAAACGGAGCTCAACCTTCGTTTCTCATTTAGACCTGTGGCTATAACCTTGCTCAGCAAATGGTTCTTGTGTGCGTACATATGCATTTAGTTTGTGAGTTTTTTTTTATATTGTCCACTGCTGTAAAATAAAATAAATGGCCCCTTGGGGATAATGAAGACTCTCTCCCTCTCTCTCACCTAGAGTGAACGCTTCTACAGGCCGAGCCAGCCAGTAGGGGGTGCAATTCACCAGCAGTTGGTTCTGGTTGGCCAACACATTTTTCCAGCAATGGAATGCATCTTCCCTCGACTTGCTCCAGCCCGGCTTCAACATCCCTCCCACCCCCCGTAGACAAACTCTCATGCTCTCAAGGTGAAATGTGTCTGTTCGGTTGGTAAGAAAAGCTCCAACATTTACTGGCTGGTGTTGAGGGTCTCCGTGAGGAAGCGTCCGGCCAGGGAGTGATAGTCCACTCCAGCAAACAGCTGGTTGAAGAACAGGGGGTGATCTGCAGAGGAGACAAGCAAATCAGCAACAACTGAGACAGCTCCTGCATCAACCACAGCCTCCAGTCACACAGAACGGTGTTGCCTCTGCAGGGCCAGGCCTGTTATTCAGCGAAAGGCTTGGTGGTTCAGTCTGCCACTATCCTCCACGTGTAGCAGCAGAGCGCAGAGCAGAGGCTAATGCTTAAAATCAGCGCTGGCAGGGACAGCCGAGGGGACAGGTTTACAAAGGGCTCTGTGGGCTGCTGTTGTGGGAGGACTTTCCTGTTGTTTAGAGAGACACTTAATGAGGTGTAAGTAGTTTGTAGAGGTGCTGGCAGGGGTGTCTGTGGGCAACAGGGGGGCGAAGCTTGATACTGGCTGAGGCGCCTGGGTATGGTCGAGAGGGGAGGTACCCAGGGCTGTAGAGTGCTGCTGTGTCTCTGTGCTCTACTGGGGTAAAAGAGGACACGAGGTGCTATCTTGCAGGTTGCATTGGACTGCGGGGCGTCCCAGCGCTCTTACGGGTCTTGACGCTGTACTTGGCCACATCTCGAACCCGCTGCAGCAGCCGGCCATGGGACTCCCCCACCTCCTGCAGGTCCAGGTCCAGCAGCGCCCTCAGCTCCTCGGGGTCGCGCCACTCGCACACCTGTAGGGGGCAGCAGTATTGCACTTGACATCCTGCACAGCAGTCCGACGCAGCGACCCGCCGGCTCGCGGTAATGTGGCGTTACACCGACAGCGACCCGCCGACTCGCGGTAATGTGGCGTTACACCGACAGCGACCCGCCGACTCGCGGTAATGTGGCGTTACACCGACAGCGACCCGCCGACTCGCGGTAATGTGGCGTTACACCGACAGCGACCCGCTGACTCGCGGTAATGTGGCGTTACACCGACAGCGACCCGCTGACTCGCGGTAATGTGGCGTTACACCGACAGCGACCCGCCGGCTCGCGGTAATGTGGCGTTACACCGACAGCGACCTGTGGTACAGCGAAGACGGACGGATCAGCCTGACCTTCTCCTGCCTGTCCGTCCCCTTGCGCAGAGCCTCTTCCAGGATAATCTCAAAGGCATCGGCGAGGAACTGCAGCCCCTCGTCATGGTCAGTCAGTGGCCCGTTCAGGTGTGGCCCCCCCTTCACCCCTGAGACAGAGGGAGATGGGAGAAGAGGGCGTACGAAATCACAGCTGTTGCCCCTAAGCACTGTCCCGCATGCCTCACGGATCAGGGAGGGGCCGTCTGTCCTGACCTCGGGGGAGAGGGGAGTGAGGGGCTCTCTCCCTGCGTCACAGGGGTACAGTCCTTTACTACTGGGTAGGAAACGGGGCAGGGGCAGCTGACAGAGACATGGGGGACAGGAGAGGGGCAAGTAAGTGTTAATGGGTCACAGATTCAGCCAAGATGACCGTTTGTGAGAGGGAATGTTCGAGCAAATCCTGCCCCAACCGGTCATGTTTCTCGGACCTTCCTTGGTCCACAGTGGATTTTGCTGACCATGGCTGAATTAACCCCCCCCCCCAACTTCTGCATTTTTTTTAATTCAAATTTTGGGACCTTTGCATACTTGCATTATTGTCCTAGGTCGTGCACCAGCGCTCCTGGGAAAATGCCCCTCTAGGCCCGGCGAGGGAATTAAGTTACTGTCCGTCTCTGCCTTCGGTGCAGCTGACCTCCATGGCAGTGTTAGCCCTCACTGTCAGCTTTGAGTCAAGAAGGGTTCGGTTTGTAAAACAATTCTAATGTCAGAGTTCGCCTGAGAGGGTAAATAATAATAATAATAATAATAATAATAATAATAATAATAATAATAATAATAATCGCTTACACTTATATAGCGCTTTTCTGGACACTCCACTCAAAGCGCTTTACAGGTAATGGGGACTCCCCTCCACCACCACTAATGTGCAGCCCCACCTGGATGATGCGACGGCAGCCATAGTGCGCCAGAACGCTCACCACACACCAGCTCTCAGTGGGGAGGAGAGCAGAGTAATGAAGCCAATTCATAGAGGGGGATTGTTAGGAGGCCATGATTGATAAAGGCCGATGGGAAATTTGGCCAGGGCGCCTGGGTTACACCACAGAGACCACAGAGAGTCAGGACCTCGGTTTTACGTCTCATCCGAAGGACGGCGCCTGTTTACAGTATAGTGTCCCCCATCACTATACTGGGGCATTAGGACCCACACAGACCGCAGGGTGAGCGCCCCCTGCTGGCCCCACTAACACCTCTTCCAGCAGCAGCCTTAGTTTCTCCCAGGAGGTCTCCCATCCAGGTACTGACCAGGCTCACACCTGCTGAGCTTCAGTGGGTTGCCAGTTGTGAGTTGCATATGGCTGCTGGCCATAAAAGGTCACGGATACCTGCTGCTGCTTTTAGACAGCGCCCCAGAAGCCTCACTGAGCCCTGAGCCTGTGGTGCCCAGCCCTGGCCCTGGCGCCCCACACACCTGCTGGCTCTCAGGAGATCACTGAGCCTCGCTTCATCTGAGGAGCTGCTTCACTGGAACATTTGCCTTTTGTTTCTACTCACAAGCTTGGGATCTTATTTCACTTACAAAATACAAAGGGTTCGAGCTGCAACATGTTTAAGAGCCAAGAACAACCAGCTCCCCTGACTCCTGTCATCGTTATCAAGTCAGTGGAGGGCTCGGCTGGCAGCAAGCCCAGCAGGAGTGTGGGTCACCAGGCCCAGCACTGGGGACGCCTGCCCAGAGCCCTGCCTCCGGCCCGCACCCCTGCGCTACGGAGCGGGCGTGGCCTTCAGGGGCGCTGGCAGTCCGAGGGGCACCGTTATAAACAGGGTACCGGGACCCCCAGACCCTCAAACGCTTCTATCAGCCACGAAACGCGGAGGGGTTTCGATGTGCGGTGAAGAGACCTGTCGTCTCGTCCGCCCAGGACACAGAGACAGCACAGGGACCGTCACGGGCTCCTTGTCGCGAGGGGGCGGCAGTGGGGCCGTGGCTGTGGCTCTATGTGCAGCCTGTGCCGCCTACTGTATGTCATATCGGAGCCGAGCAGTCACGCCCACCCTCCAGGGCACGAGGAAGATCTTTGCCTCCGTGCATTAGTCCTTTTTTTATAACGGGACCGGTGTGAAGGAGCCCACGGTGGACTATTGCTCTCGCTACCCCGAGCCCGTGAGCGCACCTGATCTCCCGAAACACGCCCTCGGCTACATCGGTAAGGAACGCCGCTTACAGCCCGGACTGTCTGACGTCACCGCCCCCCCGTCCCGTCCCGTCTGCGCCCCTGCGGCCGCTGCCAGGGCAACCCGCTCCTTAAAGGAATGGAGAGCGCGTGCGTCTCCCTGTCGGGGAGCGTTCGCGTTCGGCGAGCTCGCCCTCCGCTCGTGGGCACGACGGGGGCTCGTGCACGGCCGGCGGACTGGTGTTTTGTGACAGTCGACCGCAGCACGAGAGGGCAAGAGAGGGGCGGGGCCGGGCCCGGTGCGCTGTTTCTGGGCTGCCGTCACCGCCCCATTCCGCGGTGAGGTCAACGGGTTCTTCCCACACGCCCCCCCCCCCCCCCCCCCTCGCATTTTTACACCTCCTTAAGGGCCTTGAGTCCACTTGTCCGTGACGGGCTGTCACCGTCACTGTGACCCTCGGTGTAGTGATAATTGCACGAATGTTAGTGTTCTCAGCAGTACCGTTCATCTGTATCACGATTACATTAGAAACATAATAATAATTATTACCAGATGTGCTGAATCGGGGCTGCGAGTTCCTAAAATGAATGTCTAATTCGCTATCATAATTCATCTGTGTTGACGTGCAGGGAAAGCCGCATGTAGCCTACATTCCAAGACGTTTCCTATCGCGGCTCTTGAGGGACCCGTAGAAACCTGCTCGCGTTTTCCATGAAGCCCCCCTCTGCCTCTGCTCGGTCGGAGCCCCAGCAGTCCGAGCCGTCGCCGAGTATAGTAACTCACCGAGCAGCCCGGAGCGCCCCACAGTGTCCCGTTTCAAAATGATAAGGGTTGATTGAGCCCCTCCGCCGGCTGGGGGGGGGGGTGCAGATTCGGCTGATTTCACCCTACAGTACCCCCAGCGTAGCGGCTACACTTGGTCACCGCGTCCCTGCGCAGCTAAATCTCCTTCCCGTTTTGTGGCAGCTCACGGTGTGCAGTCCTGTACCCCGCTGTCCCACCACCGCCTTCCTCGTTGCGTGATTGTCAGCACCGACTTATCAATCAAATCAAGTTCAAGTTCAAGCCATATACAAGTATACAGAGGAGCGAGATATCGTTCTCCAGGTCGGGGGAACCTCACAGACCACTTTTTTGTTTCAAAAAATCAAACTGTATAGCTCGTGCAGACACTGCCTCCCGAAGCAAGGATGCTGAAGCGCCTAGAAGAGCGCGTGTCGGCGTGCCCGCTATCCCCAACGCGCGCACTCGGACAGCGTGGGGAATTGTGACGTCAGAGCTCTGAACCGCACCAGGCGCTATACCAGATGTATATCCCACCTATCAGACCTACTTCAGATGGTCCATTGCGGAAGATAAACACTGATGTCCACGGGTTAGGGTTGGTGCCCAGGTGTGTTCAGAAATTCAAAGGGGATTGGCACAGCGAGGGCCCTGCTGTAATTACACACCCCATTCAGGGAACAAGCACCCACAGAAATAACAGACAAACACCTCCTTTTACAGAGTGCAAACGGGCAAGAGTCGAGGAGAGAGAGAAGCTGTTTGATAGCGGGCTGGAAGAAAAAGGACCGGACAACGCCGGAGCAGTTTTTTTTTCCTCGGTTATAAAATCTCCAGTTTTTTTGTCTGGAATTTTCCATTCCCCAAATCCCAGTCTTGTTTTTTCAGTCTCTCAAAAAGTTCCTCCCCCTTCTCCTGCGCGTGGGAAACGGCTCTCGAGCGCAGCAGTGCCCCAGCAGCTGCGCGCTGTCAAGCAGCTGTAACTCTGCCCCGCGCTTCAGCGCAAGAACCCCGGGCACTTCCTACTAATGGGTTCAACACACAGCCGTGTCTGCTTCCAGACCCAATTCACGCTGCGTTTTACAAACGGCAGCCAGGGTGCCCGCTGAGCAAGTCGGAGAGACACGAAAAACCGACGCTTGAAGAAAGATATACAGTATGTTCCGCTGTCTTATGTAGACGGAGGAGTGGAAACGATATAATCCCGTTTTCCTCCGAATATATGACAGAGCAAATATACAAAACAACAGCAAAAACAAAAGATACATTACGCCTAAGCAGTGTTAAAGAATTGCATCCCCATTCAATGAGATGACATGACCATATACGGTACAGCAGCCCTCATAAACCGAATGCTCGGTCCTATTGACTGGCGGGCTGTGTTTCCACACTAGGTGCTCGTGCGGTTTACCTTCGCTGTCTCCGTTCTGGTCCGGAGTCTCGCCGGGAGCCCTCGCGGCCGCGCTCATCTCGAGACAGTGTGGGCCGACTGCAGGGCAGGACGGGTCTGTCGCCGCGGGGCGCCCGCAGGCCGGCCGAGCACCTCGAGCCGGGCAGCCAATGAAAGCGCGGGGACACCGCGCCGAGCGCGGGGCACGCGAGGGGCTGGGGGCGTGGAGGGGGGGGGGAGTATTTGCAAGGAGCGAGGTCTCCTCTTTCACGCCTTCTCCAAGTTCGAAAAAGATTTGGTTGTCTGGAGAGACAACGCGATAACGCGCCCCACCAACCTGGGGGTCAATTTACAAAGATGCAAGACTTTCTGCATTTATTTCCCCCTCAAGCCTGGAGTGTGTATATTGTTACATGGGGGGGGGCTTTAAAATGTGTGATTGATCTTCAGGTATGTTGTCGATCAGAACACGGCAGAACAGCAACAGGTCGTCTGCCTGCTTCGCCCACTGGGCTCTCCTCCTGCGTCGGAATGAGTTCTGAAATCTGTAACTCGAGTACCGGGAGTGCAGGGCGGCGGCAGGACGCCGTAGCGAGCCAAGCGCACGGAGGGGCACTGGGGGCTGAGCCGAGCCTGCGCTGTGCCGACCCCGAGTAAGCCCTGTGCCGCCGAAAACCCGCTGCCTCCAGCTAAGGCTACACTTGGTCGCCGCGTCCCTGCGCGGCTAAATCTCCTTCCCGTTTTGTGGCAGCTCACGGTGTGCAGTCCTGTACCCCGCTGTCCCACCACCGCCTTCCTCGTTGCGTGATTGTCAGCACCGACTTATCAATCAAATCAAGTTCAAGTTCAAGCCATATACAAGTATACAGAGGAGCGAGATATCGTTCTCCAGGTCGTGGGAACTTCACAGACCACTTTTATTTCTAAAAATCAAACTGTATAGCTCGTGCAGACACTGCCTCCCGAAGCAAGGATGCTGAAGCGCCTAGAGGAGCGCGTGTCGCCGTGTCCGCTATCCCCAACGCGCGCGGCCGACCGGCTCAGCAACTCTTCCAACACTAGCGGGGGGTGCGAACAGGCGAGGCTTTTAAACGGGGGGGGCGGCTGAGGTGCCCTTCATCAGCCGAGGCTTTGCAGGAAGAGACACCGCTCCGATGCGGTTGAACCAAGCCCCGCGGCAGGGACTGCGACTGCACGGACTGCTCGGCTCAGACAGGAAAAACAGCACCTGGCTAGCGGCCAAGGGCACACAGAGGTTAACCAGTTCGCACTGGCCCTGTTTGACTTGGGGGGAAGCGAAGTCGGGGCCAACAGGTCCAAAGGTATCGAAGAACAAGTCATTTGGCCCAAGTCCAGCTGACCGCCTGCCAGCCCAGGGAGGGGGAGACAGTCTCTCTCCTGCTCCATGCCTGGGGCAGGGCGATTCCTGCAGCCCTGGGGGCCCAGGTCAGACCTAGGACTCCCAGAGAGCAGACAGGACAGGCACTATTGAGCAACAGAAGGATCTACTTCCAGCAAACACTGGACACAGGGGGGAGGATGCAAGGGTTTCTAGTCATGTGCGGTCAGAGGATAGAAACTATGGAAAAACACAAACAAAAACATCCCCATGCTTGTCTTCTCCTTCTTGTCAGTTTCATTCATCCATCTATCCATTTTCTAATTGCTTCATCCACTTCAGGGTTGCAGGGAACCTGGAGCCTATCCCAGCAGGCAACAGGCACAAAAGTGTAATGTAATGTTAATGTTTCTTTATTAGCCCTATACAATTTCTTGCATTAGGAATTATCTTTTCGCATACCCCAGCTTTTCTCCATGGAGACACAGACACACAGACAGGAAGAGAAGCTTGGGGTCAGAGCGCAGGGTCTGCCATTGTACGGCGCCCCTGGAGCAGTTAGGGTTAAGGGCCTTGCTCAGGGCCCAACGGAGTAGGATTCCTCTGCCGGCTGCGGGATTTGAACCGGCAACCTTCCAGTCACAGGCGCAGATCCCTAGCCACAGAGCCACCGCTCTGGACAGGGCACCTGTGCATCGCAGGGCACAGACACAGACACAGACACTCACAAGCAGGGCCAATTTTCCCAAAAACCAATTAACCCACCACAATGCCTTGAACTGTGGGGGGAAAACCAGGTGAACAACTGGAGAACATGCAAACTCCACACAGTCAGCACCCCAGAGCTGGAACTGGACCCAGGTGCACAGGGTTCGAATTCCCACGCCATAATGTAACTTTACACGCACAATGGCTGGCAGGGACCAGCAGTGAGTCAGTGCCTTGGAGCACTGTCCTTGCCCAGATTCTGGATCGCACGCAGATCCGTTCGGGATCCGTGGACAGGAGGGACGGTTGTTATTTCCAAACCCCCTTGACGCAGCCTCAGGCTGCAGGGGCTGATTTTCCTTTTTTTCCCCTTATTGGCATTCCCAGCGTTTGGAATTGGAGCTAGAGAAGGGAGGCTAACTTCGATCTCATGGGGTTTAGTCATGTGATCGTCGATTACAAAGGAGAGGTCATTCAGCCCACCTGGTAATTAGCAAATTGCTTCGGGGATCTCATCCAGCTGTTTATTGAAACATGCCAAGGTATCGACTTCAACAACATGGCTGGACAGCTCGATCCACACTCCCACCACCCTTTGTGGAAAGAGGGTTGATAGTAGGTACAGTAGCTACCTTTTGGGAACACAGAAAGACACCTCTGGCTTCCCTTGTTTTTTTTGCAAAAAGCTATATCCTACTGGCGTACAGTGGAAATACTTCAGACCTGTCTCTTGACATATTTCCTGTGCTGCATTAACGCCACAGCCCATGTTCTTTACTGGCACAGAAAGAGCAAGATTTCAAACAAATTCCTAGAGGATATTATTTTTTTATTAGAAACACACCCTTGCACACCTTCCAGGAATGTCCTGGGTGGATTCCAGAGATGCATACCTCTGGAAGCCACATAGCCACATAGCGACATAGCATAGCCTTTTTCTCTCCTGCCCGAGGAATTCTTAAACTCAGGATGGGATTAGAGGCAGTTCTGCAATGCAATTCTGTGTGCTTCAAAAGCAAGGTCTCCTTCAACCAGGAGCCTTGCTTGTCTGCCCAGGACCACTCCCGGAAAGACATTGATTTTAGAGACTGTCCGGCCAGCGAGAGCATGTAAGACCTGGATTACATCCAAAGTCCATCCTGCTCACTAATCGGACATTTTACAAATGTGGTGCTTTGATTTCGCCAGGATTCTTTCCAGCCCATCGGATACCGGGATCGTGGCTCGAACGTTTGATATGATCCCATCCTTCATCCGACTTGCAGCATGTTCAGTAAGGGAACCCGGGGGTGAGGATATTGTCTTAATTTCAAAAGCAAGACAATAATATCAGGGCTTGTGGGACTCAAAGCTGAGTTTGTTAAGATCCCTAGAAAATGTGTTAATCACAAAACATTTACTTTACTGGCACAGTAAACCAGCCTAATCTCCATATTGATTCAGGTAATAAGATAAAACCATTACTGGTTAACACACAGGCACATATAACATGTTATCAATTCCAGTAAAACAGAAGGATTACACAGTCACATGTTACACGTGCAGAGACATGGCCAAAGTAATGATTGATAATTCAATCAATAGGTACGAGCAGAAAAGAGTCTTAAAAATATCTGTTTTATATGTATTATGGTCCGGATCTTAACAGTTTTTCAGTTTGCAAAGAAATAAATAAAAACAAGAGTTTCCCTTAAACTGTGTTTCTAGAACAATTTAACTCTGATCAATCACGCAGAGCAGTTGACTACAATGAATTGAATTATTTTCAGACTGATTGGAACACAAATCTTCTGCCCTCAACAAATGAGCTCTATGAATGGATTACAAATGAGTTAATGGGATTGATTTGGGTTGAACCAGAAAACACACAGGACATGGGTTCCCAGGAGTTCTGTTGTAGAAACCAAACCCTTCTCCGATTTTTGTTCCAATTTCCTAATTACAGGAGACCTGAGTTCAGTTTAATAATAATAATTGCTTACACTTATATAGCGCTTTTCTGGACATTCCACTCAAAGCGCTTTACAGGTACTGGGGACTCCCCTCCACCACCACCAATGTGCAGCCCCACCTGGATGATGTGACAGCAGCCATAGTGCGCCAGAACGCTCACCACACACCAGCTCTCAGTGGGGAGGAGAGCAGAGTAATGATGCCAATTCATAGATGGGGATTATTAGGAGGTCATGATTGGTAAGGGCTAACGGGAAATTTGTCCAGGATGCCGGGGTAACACCCCTGCTCTTTTTTGAGAAACACCCTGAGGTTTTTAATGACCACAGAGAGTCAGGACCTCAGTTTTATGTCTCATCTAAAGGACATCACCTTTTTACAGTATAGTGTCCCTGTCACTATACTGGGGCATTAGGACCCACATAGACCACAGGGTGAGTGCCCCCTGCTGGCCCCACTAACACCTCTTCCAGCAGCAACCTTAATTTCTCCCAGGAGGTCTCCCATCCAGGTACTGACCAGGCTCACACCTGCTAAGCTTCAGAGGGCTGCCAGTTGTGAGTTGCAGGATTTATATCGCGGCTGGGCAGCCATTTGGGGCAGATCTGGAAATTTGCTTTCATATCAAATGGCATTTGTAACTGTATCAACTCTGTACCCCGATGTTCAGAACTGCCCTCAGTCGGGTCCGCAGACGGAAATGCAGCCCACCAGACCCGCAGAATGAAGAAGCCTGTAGCTGCTCGAACACGGAACGGGGCGTGGCTACACCTGGGTGGAGCCAAACGTTTATCCCCGCCCATCGCGAGTTCTCATTGGCAGAGCGAGAAATCTGTCGCTGCGGGACACGGGCGGGGCTACACATGGGTGGAGCTGAGCGTTTGGCCTTGCCCGTCTCAAGAGTTTTCTTCGGCAGCTCTTGCCCGAATCCCTTTCTGAGTTCTAATAAAACGCGGACAGATCAGGAGAATAACATAGCGGTAAGGAAAGTTGCACATTTTAATGATCTTTTACTGGATAAAACTCTCGCCAGGCTACTTTTTAATGTTTCCCTTAAACCATAAACCGAAGGCAGTGCTCCGGACAAGTGGACAAGTGGGCGGGGCTGAATACGTGACAAGAATGGGAATACAATTCTAATTTCTTAAAAAAGACTGTTTAGCTCTGTCCATATCTTTATCCCCGCCCCGTGTTCTGCTGCGAGGGGTACTTAGCGGATGCTCGTCGGGGGCGTGTCTGATATAGGCCACTCCCACGGTGGGCGGGTCCGTTACAGACACGTGTCTGTTCATCGTCAATTGAGTAATCGGAAATATCGTCCGGTAGAACCCAGAGAGGCTTTTGTGTGCTGAAGCTATTGGAAACAGAACCCTTGAAGTCGGATATTTTTGGTACTCAGGGCTGAAAATAAATAAGCATACAGATCAAATAAGTCTTCAATTAGCGTTGGAGCCCCTGAGCTCAGCTGGAAATGAATCCGGCAGACAGCGTTCCGGCAGGAGGAGTTAATGAAACAATTATCTTGAAATTAAATGTCTTTACTTCTGGTGAGATATTGTGTCTCATAGTGGCAAAAGAAGATAAGAAATAATTTGTAGACAAAATATCTTTTTTTTCACCAGAGGAGTATAAAAAGTATTGCTTACCAGTGAGATCAGTCTTGCAGTTGCACTCTGAGGCCATGATGGTGGGACAGTCGTGCAGATTTCGTTCTCGGATCGGATCCAGACGTTTTCTTTATCTTATTTACTTTTTCCTCGCTTGTATACCGAGGCGCACCGACTCGATACAGAACAGACAGCGAGGCAGGGAACGGGGATAATCACCCGGATGACGTCAGCGCACGATCAATAGGGATGGTACAAACCCCGCCCCCGGCGGGATCGGGTGATCTGAGCACGGGGACAAGGGTGCACAAGGGTGAAATCCCAGGGTGAAACAACGTGATACTTCTCGAGAGAGAGGTTATTGCAGGACAGCGCGAGGCAGCCGCGGAGAAAAAAATAATAAACATCCAGATTTCTTTTCCTCTTCTACCCTAAAAAGGGGGGAGTTAGAAAATAATCGACCGAGAAACTGGATGAAGAAGTTTGCCGTCCGAGAAGCGATTAACCCGTGTGCTTCTGTTCACAAAACAAACGCCCTTTGTGTCGATTTGTTAAGTTCTCGGATCTTAATAAGAAAACTATAGTTGTGCGTCTAATTGAATAAACCCATACCACGGTCTGGGAACTGGTCAGAAAATTAATTCAATTATTTCTAAAGTTCAATTAGCTTCCATTATTCAATTATTTCTAAAGTTCAATTGGCTTTCTAACACCGGCTTTGTGACCCCGCACACCCGCAGGTTCCCGCAGAGTTCTGCTGTCGTGTCTGAAGCCTTAATTGACCTGCTAATTGATTGAAACGCTCTGCTCTCGGGTCCTGAACGCGGCGGAGGTAGCCTTATTAACGACTGCGCTTCACCTTCACCAGCTAGGCGCCCAGTCAGTCCTCAGCTCCTCTCGGACTGCTCGCCCACCGCCGGGGTACCTGGGGGGGGGGGCACAGCCGGGCTCTGTGGCCGAGGAGAGACTGGTTAGGATCCGAAGGCTTGTGTCTCCGCTGCCACTTGTGCTGTAACTTGTGTAACTTGTGCTGCGCGCCACTGCAAAACCGTATCGTCCCAGGATAAATGGTAGCCATCCCTTTCCTTACCTCTTCCAATTCGGAGTCGCAGGGCGCTGGAGCCTGTCCTGGCAAGCAACGGGCACAAGGCAGGGTACACCCCGGACAGGACGCCAGTCCATCACAGGGCACACCGACACAGACACACGCACTTTCATTAAGTCGTGTTAAAACGGAGGTGGGAAGTTTTCAAGTTGTTTTTTTTAACAGCTCTTTCCAGGCTTAAACCTCAGAACGGCGCTCTAAATCCTCGCGATGTCTTTAAGAGAGAAAAAAATAAAGATTGGAAAAACTCTGCTCGAGTCTTTGGCACAACGCCGTGCACTTTTTTTTAGGAATTAGAAAAAAGGGGGAAAGCAGACCCAGAGTTCTAAATCGGCAACCAATGATTGTTTTAAATATCCCCTAATTACACTGGACGAGATGAGAATGACGGCTTTGGAAACGCAAGTATCTAACTTTCAGGGCGAAAACGACTGCGATAAACTGTAGGCGCAATAAGGCGCGCTTTGCTTAACTTGCATCAACACGTATTATGGAAAAACAGCACCATGCCTTAAAATGGCTATAAATGCGCTTACAGAAAATCCTTGATCGGTCTTTTGACCTTTGAATGTATGAGATTAGCGAAAAAGCACATTGCTGCGTACACCTAAGACGAGAAGCTAATGGAAGGCTGCACCCGCCTGTTCACTCGTGTCTATTCCGCTATTGTACGCTAGGGGTCTCCACCCCGCTCTGACAGACGCTGGACGGTGCTGTAGACTGGGCATTCGTGACACTGCTGGTCACGCCTTCACGGGATAAACTGAGGAATAAGCAAAGGTTTATTCAACGGTTCAGCTGTTCATCTGTTCCAACAATATAGGCAATATCATACCATATAGGCACAACATTTACACCCGCAGAAGGCTCCACAGCCCAAACGTTGTTTCTTTTCTTCTCTTTTCAGCCTGGAACTAACCTTTACTTGTTCCTGCAGCTCCCTGCTTAAAACTGAGGAATGGCAGTCCTTGGGGTTTGGTACGGAGTGCTAATATCGGTCTTGGATTTGCTGTGTGGAAAAGTGGCAAGGGATTCCGCGCATTCAAATCTTGAAATCAACTTTGTTGCAAGTAGCAAAAACAAAACAAGGGCTCTCCTCCCCTTGAGTGGGGCTGCTGTGTGTCACCCAGGTGGGGCTGCACTCCAGGGGGTGGGACGTGGCTCCCCTCCTGCATGTTAAGGCCTGGAGATCCTTGGGGATAGAAAAACTCTGAAAACACAAGCAATTCTGTTTGCTGTGCCCAACGCCAGCCTCTGGCCGTTTGCCTGGATGTGACATTTATCCAGATCTCTTATTTTAGTTCGTCTCTTCTCCAACATCTGCTAATCCTCCTCATTCTGCAACATCTGCAAACCTGGCAGGCTCACTTATTAAAAATGCCTACATAGGGTTCATCTTCCCGTTTGCTCAGCGGGTCATTCGTGACCCGAAGGGACTTCACTGGCCTGAGGGAAGGTAGATTCTCCACTAGCAGGTGAAACAAAATGGCATATCGCAGGCAAGATGCATCTCAATTCAGCCCAGCGGGGAATCTCCTTCTTAAAGATTGTGAACCTGGAGGCAGCACACATGCAGGGAAATGTGCACATTTTTATTGTGAACGGGTTAATGAAAAAGGAGGACAGAAAAAGGGGTGAAAGTTCTCGTCTAGTCTAATAGTGGAGAGCTACAGAGATCTGTACTGGGACCACTGGTCTTCCTAATGTGCATCAATGATCGAGATTCTGGTATAGTCAGTAAAGTTGTCATGTTTGCCCAAGGTGCCAAATAAAGAGACACAGCAAGATAAAATTCGTGACTGGGAAACACCAGGAAACTGACAAGTTTAATCTAGACAAGGGCAGGGTGTTGCACACAGGCAGCAAAACCACGAACAAAACAAAGTGGGGAATAACTGAGCTAGAGAAGGCTACTTATGGAAAAAGACTCAGGTGTTTTTATTGACACATTGATTACATCTTCTAGATTAAGGGAAAGCTATGAAAAAGGCAACAAAATGTTAGTGTGTGTTTATATATATAAAAAAGTCCAGAAAATGGCTTTTGCAGTAATAAAGCCTCAGGTAGAATATTGTAGACTTATGGTCATTACAGTATGGAAAAGATTGCTGCACTGGTGTCTGTCCAGAGAAGAGTAACCAGGTGTAGTCTGTGGCTGAAGGGACTGAACCTTTTTGATCTTGGACAAAAAAGACTACAAGCAGACTTTGTACAAGTATTCAAAGTCAACGCAGAGGGGTCAGGGGTTCAGTGTCAACACTGAATCACAAACCAGAGGACCAGTGCCAACGACGTGGAAGTGCACTTAAAACTGAGAACAGAAGTTGCTTCTTTATACAAAGGGTGGCAGGAGCAGGGAACAAGCTGCCCATCCATGTGGCTGAAGCCGATTCCCCGGTTTCTTTCCAGAAACAGCCGGATCAGATCCTCGGAACGATAAGCTGGTGATGTCGGGGTCTCCTCCCCTGTTTGTCAGGAGGGCTCCAGGAGGAAGTCGAAGGCCTCGGGGTGCAGGGGCGAGCCGTCCTGGGACAGCAGGGCGTGCAGGCGCGCCGCGGTGGCGCCCCGCTTCTCCCGCGTCCTCCAGGCGCGCAGCATGGCGAAGACGCGCTCGCAGTGGGCGTGCGGGTTCTCCTCCGCGCAGTGCTCCAGCCGCGCGCTGGGCAGCCCCAGCAGCAGCCGCCCCACCTGCTTCCACTCGTGGCCCACCTGGGAGGCCAGCTGCATCAGCTGCCGCTCCGACACCAGCGCCGCGCCTGCAGGGAGACCGGGCGCCGTGAGCGGGGGGGGACTAACCACTGCTTCCTGCTCGGGGTCTCAGGGCAGCAGAAGCCTATCCCAGCAGGCAACAGGCACAAAGCGGGGTCTTTTGTGGGCAGGACACCAGTCCGTCAGGGGCCACACACAGACACAAGGGCCAACTCTCCCGGGAGCCACTTTGGACTGTGGGAGGAAACCCACACGAACACAGGGACAACATACAAACTCCACACGGACAGCACCCCAGGAGGGCCCCAGTTCTGGCTGGCAGCAATTGCTTACCACTGTGCCACCGTGCCACCCAGTAAGACACCAGTGAAGCATACACTCTCCCAAGCTGCAGCTCAGAAAATATTTGTGGTGCAAAGTCACTCACCACCCTTGTAGGGGGACTAAGAGCCACTTGATTATATCAGTGTAGTGCGCTATATCTCTAAAAAAAAAAAAAAAAAGCCCCTTAAATGCTACATTCAACACAAATGTGGTGGGCTTCATTGTTTGTGCTGTTTGCAGGGAGACCGACCTCACGCAGCTGGGAGCCGCAGAGAGAAAGTGGTCTGTTGCTGGCCACCAGAGGGCGGTAGAGGGCAGAGAGTGAATCATTCAGCTTAGGGAAGCTGCACTGAGAAGATGGAGCTGATTGGAGCAGGGGTCAGGGGTTAGGGTGAGGTATGAAGGTGCTGATTGGAGCAGGGGTCAGGGGTTAGTGGGAGGTATGAAGGCGCTGATTGGAGCAGGGGTCAGGGGTTAGTGGGAGGTATGAAGGCGCTGATTGGAGCAGGGGTCAGGGGTTAGGGTGAGGTATGAAGGTGCTGATTGGAGCAGGGGTCAGGGGTTAGGGTGAGGTATGAAGGTGCTGATTGGAGCAGGGGTCAGGGGTTAGTGGGAGGTATGAAGGCGCTGATTGGAGCAGGGGTCAGGGGTTAGTGGGAGGTATGAAGGCGCTGATTGGAGCAGGGGTCAGGGGTTAGTGGGAGGTATGAAGGTGCTGATTGGAGCAGGGGTCAGGGGTTAGGGTGAGGGATCAGGGTGCTGATTGGAGCAGGGGTCAGGGGTTAGGGTGAGGGATCAGGGTGCTGACTGGAGCAGGGGTCAGGGGTTAGTGGGAGGTATGAAGATGCTTATTGGAGCAAGGGTTAGGGGGACGGATGAGGGTGCAGATTGGAGCAGGGGTCAGGGGTTAGGGTGAGGGATCAGGGTGCTGACTGGAGCAGGGGTCAGGGGTTAGTGGGAGGTATGAAGGTGCTTATTGGAGCAAGGGTTAGGGTGAGGGATGAGGGTGCAGATTGGAGCAGGGGTCAGGGGTTAGGATAGGGGAACAAAGCTCTTTCTCCCAGATTTTCTCTAAGAAGGGACCATCTGGGACAAGGAGTGTTGCACTCTCCTTCCAACGACTGAAACCCTCCCAGTTTATTTTCTGATGTTCAGGCCTTGTGGAAAGGTAGTATGAAGTCTTTTGATCCCCTCCGTTTCCTTTTTCTTTCTTTCCATCTCTGTCCAGTTGGGGTTGCTCTCCAGTCCTGTGGCCTCCAGCACATCCAGCCCGTGCTGTAGGAAGTGTGCCACCAGGTGAGTCCTCCTTTCCCGCTGGTTCCGGATGTTGTACCTGTGTTGTGCCAGTCGGGTTCGGATGGAGTTACCTGTTTCCCCCACATAGGTCACCCCACACGTTTTGCACTGGATGCCATAGACAGCATTATTGGTGTTTTCTGAAAGCGCCCTTTGCAACTGGAAGATTTCTTTGGTTTTGTTGTTTTGGATCGTTGTTTTCTGTTTGAAGTGTTTGGCTTTTGGTGTATTTGATCTGTTTTAGTTTGCTTTGGACTAAATAATCCTGTAGGTTTTTGTTTTTTCTATATGCAGATATGGTTTTGTGTTCCCTCAGTAGGTTTGTGTTTTCTAATATCGTGGCGAATGTAGACTTTAGTTTTTGGTTGGTTATTACGCTGAGTTGGGAGTATGTTGTGATGAGGGGTATTATTTTGCTGTCATCAGGTGTTTTTCTGTTTAGAAATTTGTGCCACATTTTTGAGGAAACTTCGTGTGTATCCTCTCGGGCGTAGAGCTTGGAAGAGTGTGTATTTGGCTTCCTCAAAGTCTTGTTGTGTGCAGATTTTGTGGAAGCGTAGGAGATGTGATTTTACCAGTCCTTTGAAAGGATGTTTTGGGTGGAAGATGTCTTTGTGCAGTAAGCCGTGTGTGTCCGTGTCCTTGAAATATACCTTGATGTCCAGTTTGCCTGTGTTGTTGAAGGAGGAACCCTTGTATGTGGTGGTGTCTAGGAAGTCTATGTGGTTTTCATGCTTGGTGTATTTGAGTTTAATGGACCTGTGGTGTGTGTTGAGGGTGTTAATGAATTCTTGAAAGGCCTGTGGGCCGTGCGTCCAGGTTCCCCAGATGTCGTCGAGGTACCTGAAATAGTGTGTAGGTTTGTGTGTGCATTTTGGGAATACTGTGGCTTCCCAATGGGCCTTATAAATGTCAGCATAGGCTGGAGCAAAGCGTTTCCCCATAGCAGTTCCTTTTATTTGTAAGTAGTATTGCTCTTCGAATTCAAAATCGTTTTTGTTGAGGCTGATTTCCAATAGCTTCAGAATTTGTGTTTCTGGTCTGTTGCGGTCAGGGAATTTGAGAAAGCACTCCCGGACTGCTTTCAGTCCCTCCGTAGTTTCAATGTTGGTGTATAAACTGTCAATGTCAATGGTGAACAGGAAGGCTTCCTGTTGTATTGTAGCATTTTTGACTTTGGCTACAAAGTCATAGGTGTCTTTGTTGTAACTTGGGTGGTGTTTAGAAATGGGGTTGAGGAAATGGTCTAGATATTCTGCTATTCTGTAGGATTTACTGTTGCAGTCGGACACTATGGGCCTCCCAGGTGGAATTTCGTAGGGGAGCGGCCATGTTTCTGGGGCTTTATGAATTTTTGGGAGGAGGTAGAATATCCTCGGTCGTGGCGATTTCTCTCCTCTTAGGTAGAATGCCTGTTTTTTTTGTTAGGTGTTTTAGTTCAACCAGAGTTTGTAGGATTTGCCCTGTTTCTAGTGCTGTTTGTTAGTACAGCGGTACTTCCAAAGTAGTATAGTGTTCCTGATTATTTAATTGTCTGTGTGCTTCTGCAATGTATTGTTCTCTATCCATGATAACTATTGCACTCCCTTTGTCTGCTGGTTTTATGACTATATGTTTGTTTTCCTTTAAATGTTTTAAGGCTATGGTTTCCTCCTTAGTTATGTTGTGTGAGTCCCTGTATGGTTTCGTAGAATTCTGTTGTCCTCTTGAGTTATTTCCTGGATTTCTGGTGGCAGTTGGTTTTCCCCTGGTTCCCAACTGGATTTAGGCAGGAAGGGAACCCTTTCTGTGTCAGTGTCTTTATCCTCAAAGAAGGCGGTCAGTTTAAGGCGACGATGGTATTGTCGGATTTCGCTTTTCAGTCTGGTTTTCTGACCTTTCTTTGTCCCTACTGTGGGGACAAATGATAAGCCCTTATTGAGTTGTTCAGTTGTGGGGTGGAAGTTGTTGCTTAGATTTACAATATTTTTGTTGTTCTTGTCCCCCTCCTGTTCTGTGGCTTTGGGGCTTACCAGTTTAAATGTTGTGACCAGTGGTCTAGCATTTTTTGAGCTGTTGCGGTGGTCCAGTGAATTCCATCTCTTTCTGTCTTGAAAAGGGCTTCTTCCAGTTTGGGGAGGTATGGCATGTTTTGCTGTATGTGATTGTTAATTGTGTCCAGGTTTTTCCTGAATCCTGGTTCCAGGTCTCTGGAGTAATTAATCAGTGGGATGTATATTTCTGCAGCTGGGAAGGTTCCCTTAGCTTCCCGTAGCATCTGCTGTAGTTGTTTGATAGCTGTTTCCTTTGCTTTTTGTGCCTTGTTATTGATTCCAAAGGATAGAATGATTTTCTCCACTCCTGTGTTCCGGGGGGTGTGTTGTAGGAGGTTTGCTGCATTGTAAAATGATGCTCCTGGGTAGCTTTCTATCTGTAGATCTGGATTTTCATAGGGGGGTATTCTTGATAAATTGGAGTCCCCTATGCAGAGCCAGCATTTGTGGGTTTCCAGCTTCCAGTCCATTAGCTTTCTTGTGGTCTTCTCATGTCGGTGTGGTCGGTATCTTGGTTGGGCTGGTGGTGGTGTGGGGGGGTAATAGTCGGGGTCGGAGTCAGGGTTAGGATCAGGGTCGGGGTTAGGATCAGGGTTAATGTCAGGGTTAAGATTAGGGTTAGGGTTAGGATCAGGGTTAATTTCAGTGTTAGAATTAGGGTTAGGGTTAGGATCAGGATCAGGGTTAATGTCAGGGTTAGGGTAGGGGAACAAAGCTCTTTCTCCCAGATTTTCTCTAAAAAGGGACCATCTGGGACAAGGAGTGTTGCACTCTCCTTCCAACGACTGAAACCCTCCCAGTTTATTTTCTGATGTTCAGGCCTTGTGGAAAGGTAGTATGAAGTCTTTTGATCCACTCCGTTTCCTTTTTCTTTCTTTCCATCTCTGTCCAGTTGGGGTTGCTCTCCAGTCCTGTGGCCTCCAGCGCTTCCAGCCCGTGCTGTAGGAAGTGTGCCACCAGGTGAGTCCTCCTTTCCCGCTGGTTCCGGATGTTGTACCTGTGTTGTGCCAGTCGGGTTCGGATGGAGTTACCCGTTTCCCCCACATAGGTCACCCCGCACGTTTTGCACTGGATGCCATAGACAGCGTTATTGGTGTTTTCTGAGAGCGCCCTTTGCAACTGGAAGATTTCTTTGGTTTTGTTGTTTTGGATCGTTGTTTTCTGTTTGAAGTGTTTGGCTTTTGGTGTATTTGATCTGTTTTGTACAGGTTTTAGTTTGCTTTGGACTAAATAATCCTGTAGGTTTTTGTTTTTTCTATATGCAGATATGATTTTGTGTTCCCTCAGTAGGTTTGTGTTTTCTAATATCGTGGTGAATGTAGACTTTAGTTTTTGGTTGGTTATTACGCTGAGTTGGGAGTATGTTGTGATGAGGGGTATTATTTTGCTGTCATCAGGTGTTTTTCTGTTTAGAAATGTTTGTGCCACATTTCTGAGGAAACTTCGTGTGTATCCTCTCAGGCGTAGAGCTTGGAAGAGTGTGTGTTTGGCTTCCTCAAAGTCTTGTTGTTGTGTGCAGATTTTGTGGAAGCGTAGGAGTTGTGATTTTACCAGTCCTTTGAAAGTATGTTTTGGATGGAAGCTGTCTTTGTGCAGTAAGCCGTGTGTGTCCGTGTCTTTGAAATATACCTTAATGTCCAGTTTGCCTGTGTTGTTGAAGGAGGAACCCTTGTATGTGGTGGTGTCTAGGAAATCTATCTGGTTTTCCTGCTTGGTGTATTTGAGTTTAATGGACCTGTGGTGTGTGTTGAGGGTGTTAATGAATTCTTGAAAGGCCTGTGGGCCGTGCGTCCAGGTTCCCCAGATGTCGTCGAGGTACCTGAAGTAGTGTGTAGGTTTGTGTGTGCATTTTGGGAATACTGTGGCTTCCCAATGGGCCATATAGATGTCAGCATAGGCCGGAGCAAAGCGCTTCCCCATAGCAGTTCCTTTTATTTGTAAGTAGTGATGCTCTTCAAATTCAAAATCGTTTTTGTTGAGGCTAATTTCCAATAGCTTCAGAATTTGGGTTTCTGGTCTGTTGCGGTCAGGGTATTTGAGAAACCACTCCCGGACTGCTTTCAGTCCCTCCGTAGTTTCAATGTTGGTGTATAAACTGTCAATGTCAATGGTGAACAGGAAGGCTTCCTGTTGTATTGTAGCATTTTTGACTTTGGCTACAAAGTCATAGGTGTCTTTGATGTAACTTGGGTGGTGTTTAGAAATGGGGTTGAGGAAATGGTCTAGATATTCTGCTATTCTGTAGGATTCACTGTTGCAGTCGGACACTATGGGCCTCCCAGGTGGAATTTCGTAGGGGAGTGGCCATGTTTCTGGGGCTTTATGAATTTTTGGGAGGAGGTAGAAGATCCTCGGTCGTGGTGATTCCTCTCCTCTTAGGTAGAATGCCTGTTTTTTTGTTAGGTGTTTTAGTTCAACCAGAGTTTGTAGGATTTGCCCTATTTCTAGTGCTGTTTGTTTGTACAGCGGTTCTTCCAAAGTAGTATAGTGTTCCTGATTATTTAATTGTCTGTGTGCTTCTGCAATGTATTGTTCTCTATCCATGATAACTATTGCACTCCCTTTGTCTGCTGGTTTTATGACTATATGTTTGTTTTCCTTTAAATGTTTTAAGGCTACGGTTTCCTCCTTTGTTATGTTGTGTGAGTCCCTGTATGGTCGGAGTTTCTGTAGAATTGTGTTGTCCTCTTGGATTATTTCCTGGATTTCTGGTGGCAGTTGGTTTTCCCTTGGTTCCCAACTGGATTTAGGCAGGAAGGGAACCCTTTCTGTGTCGGTGTCTTTATCCTCAAAGAAGGCGGTCAGTTTAAGGCGACGGTGGTATTGTCGGATTTCGCTTTTCAGTCGGGTTTTCTGACCTTTCTTTGTCCCTACTGTGGGGACAAATGATAAGCCCTTATTGAGGAGGTTTATTTGTTCAGTTGTGGGGTGGAAGTTGTTGCTTAGATTTACAATGTTTTTGTTGTTCTTGTCCCCATCTTGTTCTGCGGCTTTGGGGCTTACCAGTTTAAATGTTGTGACCAGTGGTCTAGCATTTTTTGAGCTGTTGCGGTGGTCCAGTGAATTCCATCTCTTTCTGTCTTGAAAAGGGCTTCTTCCAGTTTGGGGAGGTATGGCATGTTTTGCTGTATGTGATTGTTTATTGTGTCCAGGTTTTTCCTGAATCCTGGTTCCAGGTCTCTGGAGTAATTAATCAGTGGGATGTATATTTCTGCAGATGGGAAGGTTCCCTTAGCTTCCCGTAGCATCTGTTGTAGTTGTTTGATGGCTGTTTCCTTTGCTTTTTGTGCCTTGTTATTGATTCCAAAGGACAGAATGATTTTCTCCACTCCTGTGTTCCGGGGGGTGTGTTGTAGGAGGTTTGCTGCATTGTAAAATGATGCTCCTGGGTAGCTTTCTATCTGTAGATCTGGATTTTCATAGGGGGGTATTCTTGATAAATTGGAGTCCCCTATGCAGAGCCAGCGTTTGTGGGTTTCCAGCTTCCAGTCCGTTAGCTTTCTTGTGGTCTTGTCATGTCGATGTGGTCTGTATCTTGGTTGGGCTGGTGGTGGTGTGGGGGGGTAATAGTCGGGGTCGGAGTCAGGGTTAGGATCAGGGTCGGGGTTAGGATCAGGGTTGATGTCAGGGTTAAGATTAGGGTTAGGGTTAGGATCAGGGTCGGGGTTAGGATCAGGGTTAATGTCAGTGTTAGTATTAGGGTTAGGGTTAGGATCAGGGTCGGGGTTAGGATCGGGGTTAATGTCAGGGTTAGGATTAGGGTTGGGGATAAGGTTAGGGTTAGGGTTGGTGTCGGGGTTGGTGTTAACGTCAGTATAAGCGTTAGGGTTAGGGCTGAGGTTAGGGTCAGAGCTAGAGTCCTGGGAGAGGTGTACCCTGGTGGTGCTGTTTGGGATACAGATTCCAGTTAGGGTGTTTCTCATGGTTCCCTCTTGTCTTCTCTGCTCTCTTCGGATCCTTTGTGGCATGGCATAATTTCAGTGTTAGAATTAGGGTTAGGGTTAGGATCAGGATCAGGGTTAATGTCAGGGTTAGGATTAGGGTTGAGGTTAGGGTCAGAGCTAGAGTCCTGGGAGAGGTGTACCCTGGTGGTGCTGTTTGGGATACAGATTCCATTTAGGGTGTTTCTCATGGTTCCCTCTTGTCTTCTCTACTCTCTTCGGATCCTTTGTGGCATGGGGATCGGGGGAAATATCTGATCCGGCTGGCGTGGGGCCAGATTTCTGGGTTGGATGTCTGTTTTCCCAGTGTCTCCTCGCTGGTTCTGGATGGGATTCTGCCTGGGTCACGTTGTATGTCTCTTCTGAGCCATTTACCTCTTCCCTGGTTAGTGTGCTGAGTATTTGGAATCTGTTTGGAGACGTGGGGGTAGTGGATTCCTTGTTGCTAAGTGTAGCAGTAATCATAGCTTGTGTATGGTCCAACGTGTAGTTCTGTATTTTCCTCCCATAATTCTTCTTTGCCCAGCTGGAGGCAACCGCGAAAGCTTGTTCCCAGCGGGGAAGCTCCAGGTCCTCCAGTCGTCTGGAGAGATGTGTGAGGGTTTCCTCGTAGTGCTCTTCGAGGACCTGCAGTGTGGTGTGGAGCCAGTTTTTGGCATTGCTTACTAGCTTTAAACATGTGAGTTCGGTTGGGTTGGCCGGTCTCATGAGGTGCTTGAGTTCCTCTGTCGTAGGCTGGCGGGTGTCTGGTTCTCCCCTCCGGAAACTGCTGTGTTTTGTAGGTGGTGGACTGTTTGGATCATTTTGTAGATGATCCTGGTTCCTTGTTGGAAGGTATCCTGTCTGTTTGACGTGTTTGATGTGGCATGGTTTGGTGTGTAGGCGGTGTGGGCAGCGGTGTGGAGGGCGAGGGATGAGGGTGCTTATTGGAGCAGGGGTCAGGGGTTAGGGCGAGGGATGAGGGTGCTGATTGGAGCAGGGGTTAGGGTGAGGGATGAGGGTGCTGATTGGAGCAGGGGTCAGGGGTTAGGGTTAAGGGTGCTGATAAAGGGCTGGGGATAAAAGCTTTGTTAAAGAAGCAGGGGTCAGGGTTGGGATGTTCCCAGAGATCGGTGTAGCAGAGGACAGCTCCAGGATATTCATCCCTACCTTCAGTGGACATCAGTCTGAATTGTGGTTGCACCCCTGGCCAATGGGAAGAAAAGAGAGGGGCTGCCCAGCCAGAAGAGTCTGGGAAGCTGTGCTCCGATATTGAGGATACCATCATGATTTACTAGGCGCTACACTGAAAGGTCTCCACTAGGTGGAAGCAAAACTCCATAGTTGAAAAACAGTTGGAAAAAGCAGAGCAGGGATAAGAGATTGAATGCAATTGGACACTCGCCTCTCTACAGAGCCTCTCAGCACAGCGAAACTCACTCTGGGCCGGTCAGCACCGGCCGACGTCTGCGAACCCCTCCCATCACCCAGATCTCCTCAGTCAAGGTGGACTCACCATCCCCTGGCTTCTCCTCCGCGCCGGAAGTCACCTCTTCAATTTTCCTTTTCAGTTGGGCTTTTGTCTGCACTGTGAAAATATGTATACATGGTTTTTGACTCACATAAAACTTGACTTGTCCCTTCAGGCAGCTGAAAGAGTTTTAAACCATCGGTTCCAGAGGTCTTACTTGTATTTCGTTCAGCGTTATTCCTGCTCTCCAGAACACAAGGGTGAAATGAGCTGATTCACCAGCAGACTTTGTGACTCCTGTTGAGTTTTGAAAAGTCTAGTATAACTGATTACTCATACAGGTGCTCTTTATTGTTTTATTATTAGTTGTTTTATGCATCCATCCATTTTCTAACTAATTCAGGGTCAATTCAATTCAGCGTCAGGGGGGAGCTGGGGCCTATCCCAACAAGTAATGAGCATGAGGCAGAATAGACCTGGACAGGACGCCAGTCCATCACAGGACAGACACACACCCTTGAACCAGGGCCAGTTTTCCTAGACAATTAACCTACCATTATGACTTTATACTGGGGGAGGAAACCCAGGTGAACACAGGGAGAACATGCAAACTCCACACAGACAGCACTCCAGGAATTGAACCCCGGGCCCCAGAGCTGCCACCCTGTGTGGTGTATTTCCTCTGTCGTCTTCTTAGAAATTCATCTGGAGGTCACGTGTTGCACAGCCTTGTTGGAGACTTCTAAAGGTTGTAAGTGTCCGGTGAGCAGAGGCCTGCTAATGGCAGAGTGTAATTTACAGGAGCCTGGCCAACAGCCCACATAGGCAGACAGTCACCCTGTGGTCAGTGGAGACGCAGACTGCGATATGTGGGGTGAAAGGGCGTGCCTACCTGCCCCCAGCTGCTCCTGCTCCGGCTCCTCGGTGAGGAAGGACAGTCTGGGATACGTGTCCTGCACGCTCCGGTCCTGCAGCAGCTCCACGAGCCGCGAGCAAGGGGCCTGGCCTTTATCGAGCGCGCAGTCCAGCAGGTCCCTGACCTTCTCCGAGGGGTCGCCGAGGGCTTTGATCCGCCGGTATTCCTGGTCGGACAGCAGGGACAGGGCTTGGGCGTGCTGCAGGACGAAGTCAGGGTCTGAGCTCAGCACCTCGATTAGTCTCGGCTTCCATCGCCGGAGCCGGCCCCCCGCTGGTGTGGGGTCAGCCATCACCTGCCCCTAGGACAGCACCTTTCAAAACAGAAGACAGGTCACAAGGTTACAGGAGGTGCCTCCTCCTGCCCATTTGATTCTGGTTAGTCATGTCGCCAGCACTGGTGGGGCTGAGAGTGACCCCTGACCCTGACATCTGACCTCTGGCCACACTGAGCCTTTATCCTGACCCCTAACAGCTGGTCACACTGGAAATGAGTCATGTGTCCTGACCCCTGGTCACCTTGGGACACGGTTCAAGAAAAAGCTTGTGGAGCGCTTTCAATCAGCACTGGAGGCATTACTGTACACAAAGGCTGGTAGGGGTGTGGAACAAGCTGCCCAGCCGTGCTGTCAAAGCTGATACCAGGGCTTCTTTCAAGAAACGGGTGGATAAGCTCTTCCAATCCGGACTGGGGGGGGCATTACTTTACACAAAGGCTGGTAGGGGTGTGGAACAAGCTGCTCAGCCGTGCTGTCAAAGCGGGGGCTTCTTTCAAGAAACAGGTGGATGAGATCCACTGATCAGTTACCAAACGGCCCAGGTGGGCTGATTGGCTCCTCTAGTTTGTGACCCCTTTTCTGTCCTGATGCGACAGTCAGTGTATCTGGACTTTCGGACAGCTGTCGATAAAGCCACCACACCCCTTCCCAGAACCGCAGGAATTCAAGGCAGCACGAGCTCCGGGATAAAGACCCAGCAGGACGAGGTCCGCTTTCACGATGCCCAGCCCACAAACGGTCACCATGGCGTGAGTCACTTCCAGCAATTGATCGAGGCGACACAGGGGCAGCCAACGGAACGCCCTCTTTCATCCCCTGAGAATTAATCGCAGGCAATCCACGAGTCAGACACATGCTCCATGATCATCCGTTCATTTTCTCATCCGCTTCTTCCAGTTCAGGGTTGAGGGAGAGCCCGGTCTTATCCCAGCAAGCAGTGGGCACAAGGCAGGGTACATCTTGGACAGGACGCCAGTCCATCACAGGACACACGCACTCCCACCAGGTTTAATCACCCCCAGAATCCAATTACAACACCAGCAAGTAAGCATGTCTTTGGACTGTGGGAGGAAACCCATGGGAACATGGGGAGAGCATGCAGACTCCACACAGACAGCACCTCAGAGTTTGTTTGGGAGGTAAGGGGGTACAGTGGACCCCCCCTTGCTCTGTAGAGCCAGAGCACCAGGAAACTTTCCAGTAGTGTAACCTAACAGGTCTTTCCCCAGCGGCAGAACAGCAGCTAGGGGTCACCGAAATTATCCAAGTCTCAGAAGAGAGAAAACACTGGCTGTCCTGACATGAACCGACTCCCCTGCTCCATCAGGAGGAGAAATGTCTCCCCACTAAGACTGTCACCGCGAGAGTCCTCGGCCGACCTCGCCTCAGGTGTGGTAGGTCTGACGATCACCGCTGTTCAGGTGTCGTCATCAGTCATCGGAAAGGTTATATACCAGGGCAGGCCACTTGACTCACCTAGCCCGTTTGGGAGTTACTAGGTGATGGGTTACTTAGTCTGCGCACGATCTAAAAAAAAAAAAAGTCGTTCATTCATTGGTACGGAACCCTATTAGCGCCGCGGAGAAAGAAAATACTTGTTGCGTTTCAAGAAGATAGGATTGTGTTATGATATACTGCCGCTAACACATCGCCACCAAGAGGAATCCTCATAAATACATCACTGTTGGCTACGGCAGCAATTTGTGTGCCGTCTCGGGATTGCTTGTGGTTTTGTTTCGCATTCCCGCGTTTCCTTGCGTTCATGTCTATGTAAACCCACACAGAAGTCAGCTCCCTTCGGTTGTGTAATTGCAAATTCAAACGTGTTTGATCTAAGCCCAGGCTAAAAACCTCTGGGGGTTTTGATGCTTAAATATTCACCGCTCGCCCAACAGTAACAGTAAACCGACGGTAGGTATAAGTCGTAAGTGTATTCTGTTCTGTTAGAAAGATTAAGCCGCGCCGTTTCCACGTTTCTGCAGTTTCACAGAGCATCGAGCACAGCCCTGTCTTTTCTGCGCTAAACCCAGGAATACTCAATGGCAGTCATACACCCTGTACACAACAGACGGTATACGTGCTCCTTTATAGTAATGAAACTCCACAAAGAGGAGTGTGACCGCGTTCTTGTGTTAATAAAGTTCGAGCAGGTGTCGCACCCGAAGGCTCCACGGCCAAACGTCGTCTGTTTTCCTTTCAGCAGGGAGTAAATGTTTACCCGTTCTCTTGTTAATGACAATGCTGCTTTGCGTGGGATAATACTGTTGTGTATATAGTGTAACGCATACGGCCAACAGGGTGTGTAAGAGCCGGCTTACCAGAGCGGTGACGTCGCCGCCCTTCCCTGTGATAGCAGGACCACAGCCCCTGGGCTGTGAAGAGATCTCTCTTTAACTCACCGGGCTGGGTCCCTGCTGAGTGACACGGGAGTCCCGGGTTCGAGCCCCCGACGGTGGGGGACCGACCTAATGCGGCAAGGGCACCCGCCTGAACCCCCGTAGCGTTACAATATATATAGCTGCTGGATACAAACTCACAACTACCAAACCTGCCGCTAAGTGCAGAGCAGGCGCTGTGACGTCAGGACGACGAACACGGAACTCGAAACGCGGTTGTACTGTGGCGAGGGCGCGAGAGCAAAGCGAGCGCACATCGCTGTCATGTCCGCCAAGCGCAGCGACGCGCTTCCTCGTCTGGCTCCAGATCAGCGATGGCGAGGGGTCACGTTCAAACTTCTAAACGCTGTGCTGGCGCGAACGGCGGGCTGCGGGGTCGCCAAGACGACGCCAGCCCCAGCACATTCACAAACCTGTCACCGTCGGTGCAACAACAACAACAACAACAACAACACGGTCGCCACCGCAGAAAAAAAACAAAACACAAAAACAACCCCCAGTTCCCGCGCAAGTCGCATTCCCAGCTCGAGCTGCAGAACTACGGCTCTCCGACCTGCTTCCTGTTCCTAGTTTTCTAGGGATGCCCACGAGCTGGGAGGGGGAGGATTTATTTCCTCACCCGCCGCGCTGTTTCGCTTTCCTAGCTCCTGCCTAGCCGGCGGCAATGAGTGAAACCGGTGAGGCAACCGCTCCAGGCCGGTGATGACGGAGTTTCAGGCCGGAGTCGGTTCGCAGGGTGCAGGGGAAGCCCCAGGTGCCGCGCAGGGAATCCCGGTGAAGTTCGGCAGCGGTTGTGTGACGTCACAAACGGGGCTGCGTCCCAGGAAGGAAAGTGGCGATTGTAGATGATAGAGTTGTTTATCTTTATTTTTTAAAATGATGCCAGAGGTATTCGAAGTGTTGTTGAAGGAAAAGTGTTTTTTTTTTGTTAAAAATGAGTGCTGATTTTTATTTTATACAGAAGGACTGATTTCCTTCATGGTTTTATAATTGTGTTTTTTTCATGGATGGTGTGGAAAAGGATTAGAAAGATACATAAGGAATCTTTGTAAACCCCATTTTATCCCTCCTTGTTCATTTTCTTCGAATGCAATGTTAGAAAAAATAATTTGGAAATTAGGTTGGACAACTCCTGATAGATGTTATAATACAAATAAGGTTAAAGCTATTGTTGAAAATTGTTCGTAAGTTTTATTCCGCTAAAATAGCACTTCCTAAATCTAAGCACGAGCTGGAAGAATTGTCTTTTTTGTGTGTGAAGTTATTTTAGACAGATTTGCAGAGTTTTGTTTGTAGGCATTTAAAGGCGTTTTTTACATTTAAAGATTTTGATATTTTGTTGTAATAAGGATTTTTTTTTGGGGGGAAAGCATTTATTTTTATCAAATTAGTAATTCTGGGTAAAACTAACATTTATAAATTAAAATGGTCCGATAATACTTTGTTTTTTAGTCTTTTATTTTAGTATTTGAGTCGAAACATTTATTTTATATTTTGTAAAAATGTGAAAAATGCAAAAGCAAGTTAACATTTGTTATATGTAAAAAATAATTTGGCTATATAATTTACTTCATTATCTCTGGCAGTTAGTTTTTTCCGATTGTGTCTTTTTTCTCCTGTACTGGTTTCTGCTCCTCTAGTTGTATTTGTAAATTCTTTACACATTTAATAAAAGCAAAAAAATAAAAAAAATAAAAAAGGAATGTAGCGATTGTAAATGTCACACTCATAAATCAAAATGGTCTAATAATACTCCCCTTTTATGGAACTTTTGAGGTGGAGTTGAAACACTATTCAAATTCTCTAAAAAAATTGAGACATAATAAAAGCAAGGAAAACATATGATATATATATATAAAATACAATTTGATCGCATAATTTACTTCATTACCTCTGACGGTTAAATGTTTTTTCTGTCTGTGTTTTTTTCTCTTGTACCTGTTTCTGGTCCCTTGGTTGTAGTTGTATTTGTAAATTCTTTATCCGTTTAATAAAAAAAAATTGAAAAAAAGGAGTGTAGCGATTGCGACTGGGACAGCAGTCAGCGTATGTAGCCACACCATCATAAAACAGAAAAAGGACTTTTAGAAAGTGCTAGCGAACACTTTAACTCCAGAAATTAGTCATTCATACATCTTCATGAAATGTTTATATAGGAATTATTTGTAATAAAAGCTGGTTCTGGAATGGGCTTTTGGGTAAATGGTTATTCTATTAAAATCTTAGGCCAACCTGTTCAGGCTAGTTTCTACTCAACACGTCACTGAAAAACACGCCCTTGATTCCAGACCCTCGGTTCTAAAGAAGAAACAGGAATTCCAAAACAAAGCCTGTGGTTTTGTCCTAGTTTCTCTTTTGCAACTCTTCAAAGCATCCAGTCATTTTCTAATGACTTCATCCAAGTCAGAGTCACAGGGGAGGTGAAGCCTCTCCTGGCACATTCAGGCACAGGGTGGGGTTCGCACTGGAGGGCACAGCAGTCCACACCAGGGCACACACAGACACTCGTGCTAGGGCCAGTTTTCCCAGACGCAGATTAGCCGACCAGCATGTCTTGGACCTGTGGGAGGAAACCGGAGCACCCAGAAGAAACTCACATGAATACAGAGATCATGCAGACTCCACACACACAGACAGCACCCCAGGAATTGAACCCAGGGCCCCAGCGCTGCGAGGCAGGAATGCTGACCACTGCGCCGTCATACTGCCCCATGATGCAGGCATTGACCTAAATTCAGGGGAGGGGTTACAAGTCCCTGTGCAACTTCCAAGCTTTTCACCCCCAATGGGCAAACGCCCAGGTCCCTCACGCCCCCACGTTCCTGGATTGTGAACCAGGAAGGCAACCCTCCCTACTGCAACTTTATCGCTCGTGGGAGACAGGGGGCTGGGGCCTTTAATTCTCACTCCGGGAGGAGGTCTGATCAAGGCAAACAGCTTGGGCTGCGGCCACAACTTATTGTAACCCACTGCAAGCCCGTCCCACAGCTCTCTGCCTGTGGCTTTCCCTTCATTCCCACGCTGGGGCAGACGGCTCTCACCTGCCTGCCTGCTTGTCCCTGCAAGCTCAGCGACCCTCCAACGTCTCATGGTTATTATCCTCTGCTTTGTGATTGTCGCCTGGAGGGTAACATGCACTTTTAAACTAGACATCTTGAGATGAGAGACTGATACGTAATCAAAGAGAAATTGGAAATCGCAGCTTCCTAAAGGAGTAGGAGCCCAATCACAGGGTCTGAAATAGAGGAGAGTTGGAGTACAGCCCCCCTCTGTTTCAGACATTTTTTCTACTCGCTGCCTCAGGAAGGCTGGAAGTATTGTTAAGGACACCAGTCATCCTGGTTCCTCACTTTTCTCCTTCCTTCCCTCTGGGAAGCGTTATAGGAGCATAAAAGCTCGATTGTCCAGATTCAGAGACAGTTTCTTCCCTCAAGATGTCAGATTACTGAGCTCTACCCCTACCACTGGCTCACACTGATGTGTTTTGTTTCTCTAAGATGTGTGTTATTTAACTTGTTGTTGCTGCTGCTGTTCTGGGTTTAGGCTGTCGGTGTCTCCTTAAATGTCTTCGTATCGGAGCACACATGCAAATAAGCATTTCATTGCACTCGTGCAGGTGACTGAACTGAACTGATCAATCTGGTAAACTGTTCAATGAAGGGGATCAGCCAGCAAATGCTGGGGCGCCAGGCTTGCTCTAAATGAGGGCGCTTATTTGCACAAGCACAGGGAGGTTAGATCAATGTCACCTGGTAACTGCAGCAGGGGAGAAAGCCAATCCATTGAAAACTGTAATAATGAAACCCGCCTACATAGAAATCATGTGCAAAGCAAATTATGCACAACTGGGACTCGGCTTGTCTGCTACAACTGGATTTCAACAGCATAAGCAATTGCCAACAGCGTGGAGGACATCCCTTGCCATCCAGATCCCATCTCTTCGTTAGCACGTAGGCCCTGATGGCAGGCAGGGCTCCAGCAAAAACAGCAACAACATCTTATGGCCTGTTGGAACTTGAAAGCCTAGGAGCTCAGAAGAAGACAGTCCATAAACTCTGAATCTGGGCTTGCTGCTACCTGCTGCAAGAGGGATTGGGTTTCTGGGGCTCGATGGTATCGGATTGCAGAATCAGGGTGCACGCTGGCCAGGGTTTGTCTTCCAGAGAAGCAGATGGGAATCGCGCGCCCCTAAAACCAGCTCAGTGTCAGCTCTTCTGTGGTTTCCTTGGTGCACATGAAAGAAAAAGCTGCAGAAAATGAAAATGAATTTTTTTTTTCCATGAAACTTTTGAGAGTTGTGAAGCAGTGGTTAGCATTGCTGCCTCGCAGTGCTGGGGCCCGGGGTTCAACTCCTGGAGTGGTATCTGTGTGGAGTTTGCATGTTCTCCCCATGTTCACGTGGGATTCCTCTGGGTGCCTCAATTTCCTCCTTCAGTCCAAAGACGTGCCAGCAGGTGAATTGGCTTCTGGGAGAACTGGCCCAGGTGTCCCATCTAGGATGTACCTATGAAAGAATTCACTGACTTGACACCTTCGAATAATGTTCAGCTCTGCAGCTTCAGGAGATATTAGATAGTAGATATTCTAAGGAGGGTTGGAAGCTGTAGCTTGTAAAGCCTTGCTCCCATTGCTTGCCGGGGGAGGTATAGACTCCAGCCCCCCTGCAACCCTGTACTGGATAAAACAGTTAGAAAATGGATGAATGTGTGAACTTCTGAGTCATTGCTTCTATCCAAATCATTATTCTATGAATAAATCTCTCTCATCCTCCTACCTGTCTAGGTACTCTCCTTACTATCTTTAAACAAAATAAAGTTAACATCAGAGCCTTTACTCCCCGTTACCTCATCAGCTCTCAATGCAGACTGAGCCACCAAGAGGAATCCCAGAGATTCCGATGGCGGGTCCCTATCCTGCCGGGACAGGTGCACCTGCGCTGTTTCAGTAACTCTTAAAGTCACGATACCTCTCCCACCTACACCCACGCCCAGAGGTTACAGCAGCAGAAGAAGGAAGTTTTCCTCTCAGGGTAAAAATGAATGGGAGGAAATCTTTCATACAACCGCAAGCATGGAAATAGAACAGGTGGAGGGTAAAAAGACAATATGCTTCCTTGGCAACAACACTTGGTGCCAACAGTTTCACATCTGTGTGGATTGTATTACTGTAAGACATTAAGAGCAGGGAGCCACATTTAGCACATATTTGGCCTACTGTCATGGAAAACAAGTGAACAGCACAGTACAGGAATAGAAAAGTGAAAGTGTCCTTCATGGAATTTGCGTCTTTGCATTTTGTCACCCACGCTGGTCAAGTGGCACACGCACACACATGCACGCGCGTGTGGAAGTGTTGTGTTGCACATATGGTTCCAACAATATAGGCAATATCACACCATATAGGCACAACATTGACACCCGCAGAAGGCTCCACAGCCCAAACGTTGCATTTTTTTTCTTCTCTTTTCAGCCTGGAATAGGCCCTTACTTGTTCCTTTGCTGCCTATGCACGCTGACGCAGCTCCTTGCTCAAACTACTTCAATTCCAACAATATTTTGCCCATCCTACTGCGCCTGTGGCAGGTACATACTGGTTTTTGCACTGTGTGTGAGGGTTTACCATACTTCATAATAACTGTTAATGACTTAATTTGTGTTACTCTCGCACAACTAGAGCTAACCTGGGGGAAACGAGTGTTTGATTTGTACGTTAATCAGAAACCAGAGCAGTGGTCTCTAACTCCAGTCAATAGAGAGTATTGATCCAGTTAGTCTTACAGGAACACCTGTAACCTATTGACCAATCAGTTCAATTAAGAGGAGTCTGGACACTCAGGGCTGACGAGCTTTTAGAGTTTGGTTCCAAAGGATCTCTAAATGTCTTCTTTACACAGCGCAGCCAATATAAAAGGCAAAAACCAACTCCTACCTTGAATCAGACGTTTCAGAGGTTCACAATGCAGATTTAATTAAATGACTCATTCTTTTATCCCATGTTCCACTGATACAGGAATTCAGAATAAAGGCTTGAGAGTTTATTGCGAGAGTAATCAGTTTATCATGCTCACAATTGAACGAAAATTGACAGAAATGGAAAGAAATCCAGCTGTATAAAAGGGTACTTACATCCCTATTATAGACTAGCACCCTCTGCAGGGGAGGTTGGACAAGAGCTGCAGGGGACATAATGAAGCAATAAAATAAAATAAAACCAAAATGTTTCTGCTGAGAGTGAAATCCTGCACCTTCCATCTGAGATGTAATCAAGTCTCTCATATTGAAAGGACGTGGTTTATCTGGCACACACCTTGTATTATTCCAATACATTGCAACTTGTATCTGTTATACTGGAGTTATGTCTTTTTTCAATTTAAACTTCTGGTCATTTTTCCAACCCCTTGAACGGAGAAGACCACGAGGAAACCTTATACCCGCACTCAAGCATTCAAAGCTTGGCTTAGCAGGTTGTTCCATACTTCTGCAACCCTTTGGGTAAAGAAGAGACAGTAACAGTGTTTCCAGAACAATGGTGAAACAAATGAGTCTTTTTAGGCCTGTTTACGGTCTTTCAATCTGAATTACACTTCTTCCCCACAATTTCTCACAGCTCTCTAGGATAACAAATACACCTAGAGAGGAATTTGGAAGGAAGGAGATCTAATGTGCCTAAATATTTAAAACATAAAACTATCAGTGCAACCAGGTGGCATTTAAGGATGTTTGATTCCAAATTAAATAATTATCCTTCCGTATGGAGTCTGCATGTTCTCTCCAAGTTTATATGGGTTTGTGCTGGGTGTTCTGATTTCCAGCTTTACTGGTGTCTCTACATTCACAGAAACATGTAAAAAAGGGCTGGAGTGGTGACCCTATGGCTAAGGATCTGCGCCTGTGGTTGGAATTTTTTCAGGTTCGTATCCCGCGGAATCCTACTCCGTTGTGGCCCCTGAACAGGGCCCTTAGCCCCAGCTGCACCAGGGGTGCTGTACAAATGGCAGACCCTGCGGTCTGACCCCAAGCTTCTCTCCCTGTCTGTGTGACTCATGGAGAGCAAGCTGGGGTGTGTGAAAAAGACAAATTCATAATGCAAGAAATTGTATAGGGCCAATAAAGTGATCTGATCTTACAGTGTGTATCCTTCACATAAACTGGGGGCCTCCACAGGATGCAGTCTAGGCCTAGTCTTTGTGATTGCTGATTCTGTGACCCTCAGGTGGAATATCAATGACAGGATGGACAAGACTTCCTTAAGGTTTGCTGGCACAGCCAGCAGAAAACAGGGAATCCTTGATGAATAGCGCCCGGAAGATTTAAAACCATTAGATAGATACTTTATTGATCCCGTGAGGGAAATTGCAGTGCAACCGCAGCTTAACACACACAACACAGCCACAGTGTAACAAATGATACAATAATAATAATACAATACAATCAGTACAGTGAGAAGTGCACTAAAAGAGTTACTCACAGTCCAGGACACACAAAGAACAAACCAGAACAGAACAGTACACAAAAAAAGTCGTATCGCACAATATAAATATAAATATAAATGTATTGCACAGGTCCCTGGCATATATTGCACAAAAACGGTTGTAAACGGGAAAAGAAAAAGAATAGATGTATCTACAAGCATGTCCTAGAGGGGATGGGAGACGTTGTCCATGATGGCCTCTAGTTTGGACACCATTCTCCTCTCAGCCACTACCTCCAGGGGGTCCAGGCCAGACCCAATGACCCATTAAACCATTTATACTGGACTTGACCTTTTTAAATGGTTTCTTTTCCAGTGAGACCCAACGCGCTTTCAGTAAGTTTTTAGTTTTTTTTTTTTAATCGGGTTGAAGATGATATTCGCTTTAAAATGAACGGGACCCCCCGGACACCCACAGACGGGGCTCGGGAATGTGATCTGCTCGTTATGTACAGTGAGGCTTCTCGGATCTCACGGGAAACAAGAGCAGGGCCCGCCACAAACCGGGACAGCTCGGCCGCAGCTGGTATCGCCTGTACAGGCACAGACATTGCAAAACGACGCCTTCGGTTTTAAGAGATCCCCCGTCGTTTCCGAGCGCTTCAAAAGAGCTGGAACCTCGAGTGATTGGACAGCGAGCACTCGGCACAGTCCAAGTAAGGTGCCCAGGCTAAAAGTTGTTTGTTTTTTTACAGGGAGTTACAAATTTAACAAGTTACAAATTCTCCCTGTAAAATGCTGTCTCCCTAACACTGTATCCCTTAGCACGAACGCGCCCGAGGCTTTAGTCAAAGGATCAGAAGATCGTCGGTAACTAAGCCCTTACAAATCCAAAACCGAAAACACCGGGAGTGTGGCTTCATGTATAATTAACAGTAATCATTACGCAGTGACGCAGCGCAGATCTACAGTATATGACAGAGAAAAGCTGACCTTTGTGCAATAAGGGCGCCGTGCGAAACCAACACGTTTCAACCAGTTTCGCTACAGGACTTGCAGGGGCTCATCTGTGAAGTGTAAGAAGAGTGTTGAACTCTGGTGACCAGAGAAGAGAGCGATTCGTCAGTGTTTGATTTTTCAGCAAGTAACCAAAGCTGGGTGATTGCACAAGCACACATACACAACAGCAGACCCTGCAGACACACTGACCCCCCAGGACCAGGACTGGACCCCCCACAGACACACTGACCCCCCCAGGACCAGGACTGGACACCCTGCAGACACACTGACCCCCCAGGACCAGGACTGGACACCCTGCAGACACACTGACCACCCAGGACTGGACACCCCGCAGACACACTGACCCCCCCAGGACCAGGACTGGACACCCTGCAGACACACTGACCCCCCAGGACCAGGACTGGACACCCTGCAGACACACTGACCCCCCCAGGACCAGGACTGTAATAGTCCTGGGCTTCTGGGAAAATTAGCCCTGTTGTGTTTGTGTCTCTTTGCCCTGCGATGGACTGGCATCCTGACCGGGGTGAAGTCTATCGCTCTGTACCAGAACTGACTGTACCCACATCAAGGCCTGGCTGTATAACTGGTATCACTGTCCAGGTCATTCTTAACGCATGGCCTGTCGTAAGTCACACCCACAAGGTAGGGTCAGCCAACACTCGGGAGCCTTATTTAGTAACAAGCTGTTTTTTCACACTAAACAAACTGACCAGATCTTCTAGCTTACAATATTAGATCACAAAAATCTTGCCGGCATGACATAAATCCAGGACATAATTTATCCTACTTTAAATTCCAAGTGGATGTGAATGTTTACAAAATGGATGGATATTGAACACTGAGCATCTCTCCCAGGATCTTTCCCAAGAGGAGCGAGGGCTGTGGCTGGACTCAGTCCCTCCAGAAGGGCTGGCCAGCACTGGAGCCCGGTCCTCCGGAGCGATGACGCGGGGTGTCGTGTGGGCCGCTCAGGGGCGCGGCGGCGAGGGTCCGACACGCTACTGGAGACGGAGCTCCACCGCCTGCTCGGCCTCCCGGGGGGGCCGATCCCGACAGGACGGTGCTCTCCGGCGAGGGGGCAGTGAGACCGCTTCGCTCGCCAGACCTGGGTGACGTGTGGGGCTCGGAGAGCAGTGGTCCGTCAGGGGCTCGTCCAGGTTCTGGGACAGGAATGAGCCAGAATCCCTCTGTGCTGAATCTGCAGCCCGTAGCAGCGCCTGAGCCCCAGATCTACAGTCTTTCTCCCTGAGGGGATCTGTACAGACAGACAGGCAGGCACTGACCCCGCTCCGTCACAATGAAAACGCAGGTCTGATCAACACTTCGCACATCCAGAGTCCTGCCCCCGCCCGCCCACGGGCTACAGGCTGGAGTCGATCTGCGTTGGGCTTTTTTTTTATTATTTGTAGTTATTTGGCTGTTTTGCGCTGTGCGTCGGCAGGGCTTCTGCACTCGTCTCACGTTGGACGTCAGCCAGAAAAGGCGGAACAAGGGGTTTTTAAAACCCGGAGCAGAGCGGAGACATTGCTAGGGTCGTTTCCGTGCGTCAGTAAAGCGTGTCAAGTCAGGCGGAATGGCACGCCTTTGGAGCACAGTACTTCTCCTCGTCGTGGTGAGTATGTCGGACCCGGGCGACCGCTGACAATGCGGGAGAACTCACGTGAGACTGAAAACCCCGCTGTTTTCGTTTCGTTTGCTTTCTCGGTGCTTGCGGACAATCGCCAATAATTAGTTGGACTTTTTGAACTGAACGCTGACATGTTGTCGAAAAGTTCGATAGCTGGGCTCCGAGAGACTCGCTCCTTCAATCTGAAGGCGACCCCGAGCTTGTGCTCTTAAGATTTTAAACCGTACGTTTCCAAAAAAGACCAACCGCTGAAAAGACGGGTTAAAATTAAGCTGGATTTCACTTTTTTTCCAGAAAAGTGTGCGTCGGATCTTCCTTAACATAAACCATAATAAACCTAAACCACTGAGCTGCTAGAAATGTTTACAACAGAAAAATCTGAACAGACCGCGAGGATTAATTGTAATCTCTGTATTACCTTTCAGACAGGTACGTGGCTCTTAATTGGAAAAATGAGGCGACAATTGTCCTAAGGCTTTAATCTCTAAATACAGAGAGAGTATATAGTATATAGTGACGTCAAAAGGACGAAGAAACATCTGACTATTTGCACAAACAATTGCCTAGTAATCCATAAAATAGATTTATTATGAGTTCTCGAGAACAGTGCAGAATAAGGACTCGTGCCCGTGTCAGTTTTGCAGTAGGTTTAGCTGTTCAGACACCGGGTAAAATCGCAGACGGAGTAGTTCACAAAGCATGCACAGGGCTTGTGCAATGATACGTTGGTAGTCTTATTCCAACATTTTGGTCTGTTGCCCTGGTTACCGTGTGCTTTGCTGGATAGTCTAGCTGTTGCCTTGGTTACTGTGTGTGTTGTGCGCTATCAGTGACGTAAACACTTCCGATCATGCCTCCCAAGAGTCTTTCCAGCGATTCCTCAGACGTAAACTTACTTACTTATGCATTAACGTTTAACCCATATCATAGCGTTACAGTGTGGACTCGGTAATAAAAAATGCTGACTTACCGTTGCATTTTCGGAGTGATTATTCGAATATTTTATAACTATCCATTATACTTTGCTCGCGAATTGAGGGCTTACCATTTTTCCCTGCCATAAGAGCATCCCATTACCCAGAGACTGACACAAACCAAAAATGTTATAAAATGCTCCTTTCCGGACAGTAGCTCCTCTCTTCCCGCTGCTGAAACGCTGCCCCGTCTTGTAGTTCTCCTCCCCCCGAGCTCTCGAAGACTCGAGTCGACCAGTTTCGGACGTTCACGCTCTGAAATACGCGTTCCCCCTGTGAGCAGGACTCGGCTGTGCGGGAGCAGGGGGTGAGGATCGGGGTTCTAGCCCACGAAGACCCCAGCGAATGCGGACCTGGCTCACGTTCTCTTGGCTGAATGACGTCTGGTCCTCCGCGCTTGCTCGTGCCTTTTGATTGGCTCTCGTGTTTCCTGCAGGCGTATTCTGACGGAGTCGCCAGCCTTGTGTGCAGAGACGGCGAACACTTGGTGGTGTCAGAGGGTCAACCGGACCGATGTTGCGGCTACTGCGGGGCTGGTGAGCATGATCCCATCAGAATACCCCGCCCCCCTCTCGTTTTCTTATCTCTCCTTTCCGATTCAGCTGCGACATCAGTCAGTTGGAGCACTTAAAATAAAGATCAATTCTTTCTGAAAACTGTAATGTCGTGGATTGGAGGTTTTCTTTTGCTTTATTTATTTGATAAAGTGAGGATCAAGGGCCGCGCAGTGCTCAGCAGTGCTGTCTCGCAGCTGTCTGGGTGGAGTTTGCATGTTCTCCCCAATTTCACGTGGGATTTCTCTCACAGTCCAAAGACATGCTGGTAGGATAATTGGCTTCTGCGAAAACTGGTCCTGGTGTGGGTCTGCGTGTCCTGTGATGGACTGGTGTCCCATCCGGGGTGTACCCTGCCTTGTGCCTGTTGCTTGCTGGGATAGGCTCCGGCGCCCCTGCTGCTGTGAATCAGATGAAACCGTTAGAAGAGGGATGGATGGGGATCGAGAGTACATATCTGGAATAAATCATGTGCAAAGACGTGTGTAGCTAAGGACCTCACTAGTGGCATCACTGTGTGGTGCAGCAATACTACAGTGCATGACAGAGGTGCACTACAAAGGGTTGTGGCAAAGGCACAGAGGATTATAGGATGTGATTTACCATCAACTGGTGAGATTCACAGCATCCACTTTGCAATAAACCCCAATCCATCCTTCAGGATCCCAGCCATCCCGGCCACAGACTTTTCTCCCTCCTGTGCTCCAGCAAGCGGTACCGCCCTGTCAAAGCAAGGACCGCTAGACTCAAGAACAGCTTCTGTCCCACTGCAGTATGCATCCTCAACAGCCAACTGCAGTGCCTCAATACACATCTGCACTATGCACTTTTTGTGCATGGTCCACCATGTTTTTTGGGTGTCTCACTACTGCATTTTTATTGTTCCTGTTGTCTACATTGTGTGGTGTTGTCTATTGTACTGTGTATGTAACATTGTACTATGTTTCAGGATTGTGGTGATATGTATCTATCTGATATGTATATATCTGCTTCTTTCTACAGACTCTTTCATCACGAAAAACTGCACCATTGATGACGGACTTCACTGCAAGGTTTGCAATAAGTGTGAAGGTGAGTTTGCTCTCTGTCCTCTGCATGAATCGCAGCAGGCCTGGATTTGGAAAGATAGGAGAGGTGGAGAGAGGAGCTGATTGTGGGAGGAGGTGGCCCAGTTGACACTCTGGTTGTCTATGCTTCCCAGGGGACCATCAAGTGATGCTGAGAAACTGCAGCTATTTCTCGAATGCTCTGTGCGGCTGCCAGGATGGATACGAAATGCATAACGACACTGGAAAGTGCCAGAAGAAAAATGGTGAGAGCTGTTGGATCCTTGTTAATTCTGTAACTGTGCACCATAGCTCTGGATACTTTCTAGGATCCATTTTCTTGGGTATTTTAATTTTCCCCTGCTCCTAGACCTGGAGGGTCAGGGTGTCAATTGTGTATCAGGACCAGGACTGGACACCCTGCAGACACACTGACCCCCCCCAGGACCAGGACTGGACACCCTGCAGACACACTGACCCCTCCAGGACCAGGACTGGACACCCTGCAGACACACTGACCCCCCCAGGAGCAGGACTGGACACCTGCAGACACACTGACCCCCCCAGGACCAGGACTGGACACCCTGCAGACACACTGACCCCCCCCAGGACCAGGACTGAACACCCCGCAGACACACTGACCCCCCAGGACCAGGACTGGACACCCTGCAGACACACTGACCCCCCCCAGGACCAGGACTGAACACCCCGCAGACACACTGACCCCCCAGGACCAGGACTGGAGACCCTGCAGACACACTGACCCCTCCAGGACCAGGACTGGACACCCTGCAGACACACTGACCCCCCAGGACTATGGACTGGACACCCTGCAGACACACTGACCCTCCCAAGGACTGCTGCTGACTCCGCCCACTCTCTCTCCTCCCAGCAGCTTGCTCTGCCCAGTCTCTCCTGACTTTTCCCACTTTCTTGGCTTTGCTGCAGTATGTTCAAGGGAGTGTGTGTGAGTCAGTTGCTCTGGACAAAGTGAGTCATAGAGCATGAATCGCAGCAGGCCTGGATTTGGAAAGATAGGAGAGGTGGAGAGAGGAGCTGATTGTGGGAGGAGGTGGTCCAGTTGACACTCTGGTTGTCTGTGCTTCCCAGGGGACCATCAAGTGATCTACGAAAAATGCAGCAATTCCTCGAAGGCTCTGTGCGGCTGCCAGGATGGACACAAAATGCGTAACAACACTGTACAGTGCCAGAAGAAAAACATGTTTCATGATGGCACTATGTAAGTGTATCTCTTTAAACTCTCATCGCAACCCCCTCACTAACAGGACACCTAAAAACCACAGCGGATGAAAAATGAACAGGAGAATTCCTCTTCTGATTTTCTATTTTCAAGTCGATTTCTCCTGTAGTGAGTCAGAGCCTAATCTGGCAGGTTCAGCGAGTGAGACAGGATCTTCTCTGGACAGGATGCCAGTCCAACACAGGACACACACAGACGCACTGAATAGGACATCAGTCAAAAACAGGACATACAAACACACTGGACAGGACACCAGTCTAGCACAGGACAGACAGAGAGACGCACTGGACAGGATGCCAGACACAGTCTCTCTGGGCAGCCAGGTCTGCCTGTCTGCATTTTCTGTGTCCAAGCTGCGCCCATCCACTGTCAGGGTGTGTTTCTCCTTACCTGATCTTCTCCTTCCTCTCTCTGTGCAGAGTGCCTGTTCTGGCTGCCTTCGTCACCATGGCGCTGTGTGTTGTCTGTGTGGCTCTGCTCGTCCGGTGTCGCCGCTGTCGCTGTGTCTCGGGTGAGCCCTGATCTTTCAGCAGGAGTCTGCAGGAACGTGCCTCGCATGCATGGAAGCGGTTTCTGCATCGCTGTCGCAGGGTGGCACAGCGGTCAGCGCTGGCGCCCTGGGTCCAGTTCCTGAGGTGCTGTCTGTGTGGAGCTTGCATGTTCGGCCCACCTGTGCATGGGTTTCCTCCCACATTCCACACACACTGTTGGGTTCATTGGTGTCGGGGAAAACTGACCCTGCTGTGAGTGTGTGTGCCCTGTGATGGACAGGCGGCCTGTCCAGGGTGTGTCCCGCCTTGTGGCCGCTGCTTGCTGGGATAGGCTCCAGCTCCCCTGAACTGTGTGAAACAGAGGAGGAGATGGATGGATGGAGACCTGGGTAAACCGACAGCAGCATTAAGCTGGTCCAGCAGGGATTTTGCTAAGCAGCGTTCTTGATGTACTAATGAGTGCTGTGGCTCTCTGCAGGTGTTCAGGAATTCCACGCGTGAGATTTCGGGTTGGTGACCGGCTCCCCGCTTCTCTCCGCAGGCTCTGAGAAGGTCGCGGGGTTGGTGGAGCTGTGAAGCGCGGGCGACCCGGCGAAGTGACGCGGGGCAGCTGAGCGGCCCGGCGAGCGAGGAAGAGAGAGAGAGAGAGAGAGGGGGCCCGACCGCGAGCCGGAATGACGCCAGGAGCTGAGTCGCGCGGCGTTTCCCCCCACTTCGCTTTGCAGCCGTCTCGTGACGTCCTTCTCCGCCGCTCGAGACCTGCCGACTGCGCCGCTGCGCGAGGGGAAACGCGTCCCCGTGGTTTTAAAACCCTTGTCCGCTCTCCATGTTAGGAAAAGGAATGGAACCGCCGTGACGCAAGACGTCAACGGACAAGTCGAAGGACTAAATCGTGAACTAAAACTAGCCTGGCACTTCTCTGCTTCCCGAAGTACCTCGCTCGCTCTTCTAGAGCAGCCCTAATGCAGTGTTTCTCAACCAGCAGACCTTCCATCATTCCGGGCGCGCCGCGAAAGTTTGGAAAAGTCGCATAGCAGAAGAATAGACAACAAATAATGTCAGGACATTGAGGTATAGGTGGCGCAGCGGCTATAAGCGCTGGGGCCGCCGGTTCAATTCCCGGTTCTCCATCTGCGTGGAGATCGCATGTTTGTATGTGGCAACCGGGAATTAAAGGTTTATTCCGTGCTGAAAAGGGGGGGGGGGACGCGACGTTTTCGACGTTTGTCTGACCTGTGTGTATTGACGAAACGGGCCGATGGGTAGGAAGGGAAGGGACGCTGCGTACGTACTGAGGAGGGTAATGGGACAGCACTGATCTCAGACCAGCAAGGTCAGAGGGACGATCAAGTAAGAGAGACACCGCCTGGAGTCGGGGGGCGTGTATGCATGTGGAGGCAGAAGTAAGTGATCCTGCGCCCCCTCCCGGGCTAATGTTGAAAAAAAAAACTCCGATGAACACGGAACTAAATTCCATTTCTCTTTTTTTAAATATTTTTTTTTTATTTAAACACCAGAAATACAAAAAAGTTGACAGCATATTAAAATAGATACAGAAATAGACACTTCACAGCCAGAGGAAATTCACATTTGTAAAAACTAAAACTTGCACAAGTTCCTCATATAATTATGATTGTATTTTTTTGTCTTTTATATCTACTCCATCCAAAAATAAATGATCGGAGAAATCAGAAGATACTTTATCGGCCAGGCCGAGACTGCCTCTAAACAGCCTCACCCCTTTCTCAGGAATAGCATCAAAGACTACAGCACATTCACGGGGAGAGGTGGGAATCTGACATTTGTCCAAACATTCTGTGTGTGTAAACAATCCGCCCTCTTCATTTAACAACTGGGCCACTCGCCAGATTTTGTGATCACACCAAGTCGGATCTCAATTCCGTTTTTCCCGTACAAATGTGCTCTGGTCGATGACGTGGTGCGTGTGAGGGGAGGGGGCCGTGGGCCGGGGGCTGATGGCAGCGCGGAGTGGGAAGGGAAAGGCTGAGAAACACTGCGTTAGTTTTCCTTATCGGAGGCCCGCACGCTCAGAGGCCCTGAATTACTTGGCCAGATTTGTGCAGTAGTACAAGCTGTGAGACTGCCACCTTGTGGACATTCAGCGTAGTGCTGGTCTGTCTGCGAGATAGACGCCGTCGATCTGTTCGACAACACTGTGATGCGTAAGTTTGTTTCTACTTTTGTGTTTTTGCTAACGGGGGGGGGGAGGGGCGATATAAGACCAATATACTAAGTATAAGTAATATTATAAGCAATATAAGTAGTTCAGGTGGGTAGCTGCGTCAGTCTTAGGGTTGATGCTATGAGACTTTTGGGACAGGTGAGGTTTTTGAAGTTGATGTTCATTGTTAGGGAAACGTTTTTTAAAACGTTTTTTTTGTTTTAATCATATCATAGCATATCTAGATCGTTCAATCCCGCTGTCTAGCTTCTGTTGTCGCATTTGAGGATTAAACTAATCATCTGTTGGATTGGAAGAAAGGCGGAGATTCAGTGGGACATTTAAAACAGTTGTCAGGATCGAAGCTGCTTATTCGGGGACTGCCGATCTGTCATTTCTAACGAGAGATTTTCCCTGCGAATTAAAACAGACCGGTCGATTAAGCACCGTCCCAACATTTCATATCACCCTGCAGCTCACAACTGGCAACCCACTGAAGCTAAGCAGGTGTGAGCCTGGTCAGTACCTGGATGGGAGACCTCCTGGGAAAAACTAAGGTTGCTGCTGGAAGAGGTGTTAGTGGGGCCAGCAGGGGGCGCTCACCCTGCGGCTCATGTGGGTCCTTATGCCCCAGTATAGTGACGGGATACTATACTGTAAACAGGCGCCGTCCTTCGGATGAGACGTGAAACCGGGGTCCTGACTCTCTGTGGTCATTAAAAATCCCAGGGTGTTTCTCGAAAAGAGTAGGGGTGTAACCCCAGCATCCTGGCCAAATTTCCCCATCGGCCTTTATCAATCATGGCCTCCTAACAATCCCCCTCTATAAATTGGCTTCATTACTCTGCTCTCCTCCCCACTGATAGCTGGTGTGTGGTGAGCGTTCTGGCGCACTATGGCTGCCGTCGCATCATCCAGGTGGGGCTGCACACTGGTGGTGGTGGAGGGGAGTCCCCATTACCTGTAAAGCGCTTTGAGTGGAGTGTCCAGAAAAGCGCTATATAAATGTAAGCAATTATTATTGTTATTATTATTTCTAGCGCCGTGAGGTGTTAGTTATCTTTAACCAACCTGTCCTAAATCTCCCACTACTGCAGAGCCACGAGACTGAACTTCGCAGTGACGAAAAGAGCCGTTGACAAACGCATACTCGTGCATTATATTAATGAAGTCTTTATTTTTTTGTTTACGGAACGTACTTACTGCTTAAGTGAATTTAAAATTCTTCGTTCGGAAGGAACAGCCCTTGTTAACTCGGGGCGAACATGTTAATCTATGTTAGACGATTTCTGAAGCATTTGGACTAGAATGAGGAACATAACCTATTTTTTTAAAAATTAAACTCCCAAACCAGACCAGGTCGTTTGGCTAACGTGACTGCCAGAGTGATTTGGCCCGTACTTGCAGTTACAAGGCGTGTACGGTAGAGGGAGCTTGACAGCATCGCCACTTAAAGGAAACTTCCTGCCTTAAAGCTCCAACTCGACCTTAACGGCTGTTTGCAGAGTGGTGAGTTTCGCAGAAGCGTGCTTGAAGCTGGAATTGCTGCCCTGTCTATCTGGCATCACAAGGGTCAGATTCCTGGAGAGACTACTGTCTCCTGGTTTTAGTTCTGCCCAAGCTCTGTTTCAATAGTGGGGCTGAATGCAGTGATGCTGTTGATAATGCATGTGATGCATTTTGTTTGCACTACTTATATAAATGCATGTCACCAGATATTATTTTTATTAATGCTAATGAGAAATTATTTAGAATTATATAAATTCGATTTCAGTATTATTGCTTTTCACAAGAACCTGTGAAGTTCCCTGTGAGGCTGGACAGAGTGTAACTGCAGAGCTCAGGCAAATGGTGAAGATGTGTGCTGCACCCTGCGCAGGGGGAAATAACTGTGAAATGAATTTGACCCAGCCTGGGTACAGTGGCTGTTTCTTTGCTTTGAACTGTGAATGGGGCAGTGAGGGGACCGCAGCCAAGACGATCCAACTGGAGTTGCAGGGAACGTCATTCCAGCTGCCTCCTCCTTCCTCCCACTGTTACTGATGTTGGGTCTTCAATGCAAACTGCTGAGCTGTTACTCTCTGTCTCTGTGACTCTGGCGTTCTCAGGAGCTTCAATAAACAGTGCTTTGTTAGAAATGTAAACGTGTCCGGGTTTTGCTTGCTTTCCTGCTGTTGGATCAGGGTGAACGTCTGGCTCTGTCGGAGCTTGAGTGACGGAGGGAATAGTTTGTTGCTGTCCCAGTCAGGGTGGACCTGTTTCACTGGGGCTTCAGTGCCTCACCAGTGGCCTGATTAGGCTGGAGTGCACGTCCATCCCTTCTTTTTCTTTGCACTTTATCCCAGCAAGCAACAGGCACAAGGCAGGGTACACCCTGGACAGGACGCCAGTCCATCACAGGGCAGATACACACACACACACACACACACACACACACACACACACACACACACACACACACACACACACACACACACACACACACACACACACACACACACACACACACACACACACACACACACACACACACACACACCAGGGCCAGTCTTCCCAGAAGGCAATTAACCTGCCAGCATGTCTTTAGACTGTGGAAGACACCCACAAGAACACGGGAAGAACATGCAAACTCCACACAGACAGCACCCCAGGGATTGAACCCAGGACCTCCGCAGCACTAACCACTGAGCCGCCCTGCTGCCCTGCAGGCCACTGGATATACTGTGATGTTAAATGCCACAATGGCATCCCCCATTCTATGCGGGAAGCTAAGGGCAGGGTTTTGGAATCCTGGCAGTGTGGGGAAAAAGCTCTAGTCCCAGACCTCTCCGAAGCGGAAGTTACAAGGAAGATGCAGGAATTTGCACCCCGGACCCTGGAGCGCGAGGTGTAAGATTCTTTCCGTGACGCAGTGTAGCGTTGACTGGGAAAGAGAGTTCAGATGGAAAAGGGGGGGTCTGGCACAACTCGGGGTCTTTTCTTCTGGGGCGCCTCTAGAGATCTCTGGATTTCGATACCAGAGGTTGGAACTGAACTGGAGCTTTTTCTCCCAAACTTGGCACCCCATCTCTATTTCTAGTGGAGCCCTCATGTCCAGGGGCCCTCGTTCCAACCTGAGCAGCAAATGAACCTAATTAGTTTCTTGGATGTCTGCAGTGTTTTGAATTTGTTAATAGCTGTATTTGTTAATAGAGAGAGAGAGAGAGAGACCTGTGGTCTTTAGATGATGCAGGGGTTATTATAGGACTCCGGTGCTGTTCCATCAGCAGCCAGCCCGCAGTCCCAGTCTCTATAATGGTTATAGCACTGAGAAGATTAAAGGTGCTCTACTGAGAGTGTGCTCACATGTTGCATTGCAGTGTGGTTTGGCAGCAGCTTGTTGTCTGACTGGAAGGCGTTACAGGGGGTGGTCGGGTCAGCCCAGTCCATCACTGGAGTACAGCTCCCCTCTGTTTCAGACATTTTTACAACTCGCTGCCTCAGGAAGGCTGGAAGTATCGTTAAAGACACCAGTCATCCTGGCTCCTCACTTTTCTCCCTCCTTCCCTCTGGGAAGCACTACAGGAGCATAAAGGTACGAACATCCAGACTCAGAGACAGCTTCTTCCCTCAAGATGTCAGATTACTGAGCTCTACCCCTACCACTGGCTCACACTGATGTGTTTTTTTTTCTCTCAAAGATGTGTGTTATTTAACTTGTTGTTGCTGCCACTGTCCTGGGCTTTTGGTGTTTCCTTGATGTCTTGGTATAGGAGCACACATGCAAAAAAGCATTTCATTGCACTTGTGCAGGTGACGATCAACTCGACTTTCGACTTGAAAGAAGTTTTCTTTTTTTGTGGGGTTAGTTTTATTAGTGAGAGAAGTATGACTGATTTGCTAGCAGTAGGTTCCTCCACCTGGAAGCTTCTGGGTCTCTGCGAGCAAGTGGATTGTGTGGCTCTGTTGGACGCTGGGCGCAAGAAGGCTGAGGCAGGGAATGTGCAGCAGAGGGTCTCGGAGGAGACCAGGAACAGGAAGGGACGCCTGACTCACAAGGGCACAGTTCCAGCACAGGATACTGAATCATTTGCTCGCGTGATGGAGAGTTCCTTTTGGAGCCTTAAAGGGCAATCCCTCCTGTGATATTCCTAAATACTGGGGCAGGAGGAGAGGAAGAGGCACCGGAGTGACTGTGCGCTGGGATACTCTGAGGAACTGTGCAGGATTCTGTGCCAGGGGGCATCTCTACATCACGGGAGCTCAGAGGGGACTGAAAGTCAACAACAGCGACACACTGCCGAAATGCACGCTCATGGGCTGCTGATCTGCTGCCTAGGAGTTTCCTGGTGCGGCCAGGGGGGGTCAGGCTCGAGTTGTGGCCCGGTATTCAGCGCACTATTCACTATTCACCACACTCACCAACCCACGAGGTGTCAGGGGCTCCAGAAAGCGATCTCTGCAGCCCCTTTCTTGAGAGCAGGGGATTCATGGGCCAGTTCCAGGGCAATATTCCAGGACACTCAACTCTCAACACTTTCAGCACAGTCTCTCCTCATCTTGTCAGTTAAGAATTGAGCTCCCTTATTTCTGACTAAACAGCTCTAAGTAGGTGATCAATTGACAATGAACAGAAACAGGTGGGTTTGACACTGTCAGGCAGATGATGTCAGTGTTTCTTCTTCTGCTTAAGGGTAGTTGGTTGTATTTCAGTAGGTACACCCGAACGAGAGTCCTGAAACCCACTAACTAGCAGGGATTAATTCATACCAATTATAAACTGGATCCAGGACCTCACCGTCTCCCCCTACCAGCAACAAGGCTGCGAATCGCTACAGCCAGGGCTGCAGTAATGACAATCCTCCACTAGGGGGATCAAAACACCACTTATCGAGCTTAACTCGGATTTACCGAGCAGTTTTCGCCAATTTGAACACAGAATATTCTATTAAACAGAACTAGTACATTTCCAACTGCGAAATAAATTGGCTGTGTATGTTCTAAAAATAAAATGTTGAATAATAAGGAACACAATATTTAGTTGTCTGCTTGTTGACGAAAACTCTATAAATCTGTCTAATAGTTTTTGTTGCAGGCAAACTCCAGTGCACAAAACAAAAACAATCTTCTGCGTTGTGCATCAAGGTTTTTAAATCGTTTCTAACTTTTGGATAAAAGTTCTATTACGTCTTATTGAACACTCTTATGATGATGTCATGATGTCACGAAGTTGTCATGATGTGATGTCAGAAAGGAGACCAGATCTTTAAAACCAGCGTGTGGTTTAGAGCTTCTGTGCATCTGTTGGTAATCATGAAAAACGTCCTTTTGATGTATTCGCTGCATGTAATGTAAATTCACAGTCTCCGATTAAAGCTTTCACAGGCGGCATTGAAACAATTGCTCACAACTGTGTTACCCGTCAAATAGTGCACAATACAGAAATGAGCAATTATTACAAGTATATAGAAGCAAGTTTTTTTTCCAATAATTGAAAATGAAAGCTGGAATAAAAAAAAAATCGGAATCTTCGGTGGGAAAAAAAAGCTATTCTCCGGTCGCAACTGTGGCAGAGTTACTCCAGACAGCGGGGGGGATTTGAAGTTGCTTCACCATGATGACACCGGCAACGAGGCACCAGTTACAGGCTGAATTAACCGCTTTCACAGACAACTGCAGCACCCACACGGTCGCGGGGAGACCATGCAAACTCCACAGAGACAAACACCCCAGCCTGCAGTCAAACCCAGGACACCACTGAAGCAAGAAATACAGCAGCTCAAACGATGTCATCGTGCTGCGCTGCCTTGTAAAGGTGTTAAGCTCCTTTGTCCGGGGGATACTGAGGAGTTCTATCAATTGTTTTAAGTAACACTACCGGTACCCCCAGGTAAAATGGCTCTCCAGGTACGTACCGCCACAGACGTTCCACATAGACTTAGCTAGTATTGTAAGTATCTATGGCTTCCGCGGAGTGGTCGGTGTTAGACTTTTTGACCCTGCTCGCTCGCCGTAGACAGCGTGCTGTTCTTCAATGACACTCCGTTCGTCCTGACGTGCGGGTTATCAAACGTGGAGCCGGTCATGTCTGTGTGTTCTGTGCTGAAAGCGGTCAGATCGGATCTGAGAAAGGTAAATTGTTTGCGTGAGAAATGGAAACCGAGCCACGCACTTACGCAGCATTACGGTTCTGTGTGAATTCTGGTAACAGCTCGTGAATGTTGTACAGTATGTGTCTGCAGAAGCAACAGTGTTCTGCTGGGAGCTCGTGAGATATTAAGCGTGTCTGATAATGCTGATAAAGTATACTACCAGTCCGTGTGGATAGCTCGGACTTTTAAAAGGATTACTATCGGTTTTAGCTTGGCAAAGGTAGTTACGATTACTGCATTCCTGGATCACAGAGCAGGCTGATTCTCAAAGCTAGTAGTGATAGTGAATGAACGAATGTATTGGTATACTTAGGGAAGCAATTATTCTAAGGCAGCTTACAGTGAAACAAGTTTATCTTATCAAATACGTTCAAAAGAATACGATTTAAAATAGTCCGTGAGTAAAAGTCTTCAGTATTAGTTATCTAGAGCAGATGCTGCCACTGCAGTGTCTTGACAGTGATTCCGTAGTCTAGGTTATACAAAATTAGTTCCGTGGTCTAGTTTTGTATAAAAAAAACACCGTGTCTGCTTGTTTTCAGCTGACTCACTGGCGAACTGATGTAAGTTTTCTGTTTGAGAAAATATTTGTAAATGTACCGTCAGCTGTTAAAGGGTCTGACGCTGTTTGTAGCCGATATGAACACTGCCAGTTTCCGCGTTTCAGGACCGCCCTCGTTCGGGCGTGCTGCTTGTAGTGTACCAGTTGGACCCGCAGAGGGAAAGCCCTCTTCTCCCACCTGCGTCTGTTCATCATCAATTAATCAGCTAGCCAGCGCTGAGTAACATCTGTGTGCTGAAGCTGTGGAAGCTGTACTCTTTAAGACGTGTGTGGTTCACACTCAGGACGGACCAAAGAAACAAGTTAATTGGTCTGCTAATTGATGCACTTGTATTTATGAAATTGATTAGCACTGACGCTCAGCAGGTGTGAGCCTGGTCAGTACCTGGATAGGAGACCTCTGGGAGAAACTAAGGTTGCTGCTGGAATAGGTGTTAGTGGGGCCAGCAGGGGGCGCTCACCCTGCGATCTCTGCACTGTAAAAAGGCGCTGTCCTTTGTCCTTCCAGGTTGTCTCCTGAAAAAAGTAGGGGTGTAACCCCAGAATCCTGGGCTAATTTCCCTTTACCAATCATGGCCTCCTAATAATCCCCATCTCTGAACTGGCTTCATCACTCTGTTCTCCCACCCCCCCACTGAGAGCTGGTGTGTGGTGAGCGTACTGGCGCACTATGGCTGCTGTCGCATCATCCAGCACACTGGTGGTGGTGGAGGGGATCCCTGTTACCTGTACAGCGCTTTGAGTGGAGTGTCCAGAAAAGCGCTATATAAGTGTAAGCAATTATTATTATTTGCAGGATTAATATAGCAATTAATGAGCTGGTATTATCAGCACTGCAGTAGGGTAGATTGGAAGGGATACAGGTTGAATGGTCTTGGTTGAGTGGGTTTGGAATCCTCACAATTAAAGGGCACCTGTTCTCCAGGTCTGTTTCGCTCAGCCGGTCCAGTCTGTCCACTCGGGCTGTCCCTTGCTGGCCACGGAAAAGGCTCTGCTGGTCAAACTGCGCAAGGTGACCGGATACTCCTTCGTCAACTGCAAGAAGGCTCTGGAAAAGTTCGATGGCGACTTTGCGCAGGTAACTGTGGAGGCTGGTCTCTCTCCCGCGGCAAAACACTCAGCCCACCTGTCCAGGGGAAACCACTGACTGGCACCAGATCACAGCAGGTCTCGCTGTTGAACTGAGCCTGACGTGGACCGTAACTCAGGCAGTCCCCCTCACAGATAAGCACTCCTGATGTTCTTGTTTGAATAAATTGCAGACAGAATAAAGACCATTCACCATTTCTGCTTCACAAGTATTTCTAAAGGAACAATAGGTTTATTCCATGCTGAAAAGAGAAGGAAGAAAACACAACTTTTTCTTTCTTCTCTTTTTAGCATGGAATAAACCTATTATTTGTTGCTTTGCAGCCATGCATGCTGATGCAGCTACGCACCTGAACTGTTTCTAAAGTAGTCACCTCTGGTCCTGAAAATGAGGTTTGTTCTTAGTCTAGGTGTCCAGCTCTGTGGGTGCTGTGTGCTCAAATCACCCCCAAATCTCTGATCATATTTTTGTTCAAGCAGAGGCGGAACCTACGCTTATCAAGAATGGATTTGAAGGATTTCTTCATCAGATAGAAAGATTTCGAAAGCATGGACAATCTGACCGAGTGACTTTTCTAGTAGAACCTGCGCAGTGATAAGTTGTGCTTAGCCAAATGCATTGCTGCTTGTGAGTGTGAACCTCCCTCACCCGCCCCTGTGTGTGCAGGCAGAGAGCTGGCTCCATGAACAGGCACAGAAGGAGGGCTGGAGCAAGGCCAACAAGCTACAGGGTCGCCGCACCTCGCAGGGTCTGATCGGGCAGCTCCTGGGCGACCGCACCGCCGTCATGGTGGAGGTAGGACAAGGGGCAGGGTCCCCCCTGCAGGAGAGCTGGCGGTAGTCGCCCCCCGGTGGAGGTGGGACAAGGAGCAGGGTCACCCCTGCAGGACAGTAGTCGCCCCCTGGTGGAGGTGGGACAAGGAGCGGGGTCACCCCTGCAGGACAGTAGTCGCCCCCTAGTGGAGGTAGGACAAGGGGCAGGGTCACCCCTGCAGGAGAGCTGGCGGTAGTGTATTCACCACTAGAGGGCGAGCAGTAATTATTCTCAGGTAACACTGATAAGAGGACTGGCCCAAATTATCAGCTGATCTCTGTTTTAAGACGTTCTTGCACGTCAGGAGAGACAGTGTGGTGTTCATATGTATGTGATCCGGTACCAAGATGTTTAGTGGAAATGTTTTATTAAAAAACAACAAAATTGGTATGAGCTTACTGAAAAACCACCCAGACACGTCTTTACGCGGCAGGTTTTTGGAAGAAGCTGCATTGTCTTATTGTTGAATTAGATTTCCATAGATCTTTCCAAACAACTGGATCAGAAACTTGGATCGAGCACATTTGAAGGAGCTGACTGGCTGCCTCCTGATAATGGCCTGCCGCCTCTCCTCGGTGACCTGCTGCCTCTCGTTCTCATCTCAGGTGAACTGCGAGACGGACTTCGTCGCCCGAAACGAGACATTCCAGCAGCTGGTGCACAGAGTGGCTCTGGCCACCATGGGGCGTCACCAGAGCACAGCGGGGAGCGGATCTGGCTACACCAAGGTGTGCACCTCCTCGGGGGGGGGGGAAGGTGGTGAAGGGGACTTCGCCGAGAAACACAAATCCCACTGGGGGAGAAAAGCCACTGTGGGAAATCATGGCCACTGCTGCTGTGGCTGGTGTGCGCCAGGCGGGCAGTTCAGCTGGCTCCCAGGAGAAATTCCGGTGGATTTCTGTATCGCCCGTCGTGCGGCCCGGTGTTTGAGATACGAGTGGATGGCGTGTGGCTCGTTCTCTCTGTGTGCAGCTGTATGGGGGCTCCTGGTGCTAGAAATCTCTCATTCTGAGCGCACAGGGCTGTGTTCTCTGCCGGGGGGGATATGGGAATTCTGGGATTCGATCACAGTTGGTCACAGACTCGAAGCCACAGGGCGCCGCTCACTGGACACTGGCGAGCTGGGCAGTACCAATGACCGGGCTCTGTGCCGCGAGAGAATTCTGCACGGTGTCGGATTCAAGGAGGGTGACGTCTCTTCTGCAGCTTGCACGGTGCACTGACGCTGTCCCATCAGGCCTGCCCAGGGCTTGTGTGGTTCGCTGGTGTCTTACCGCTAACTGTGTCCCGCTGTCCACCTCTCTCAGAGCCTCCTGGGAGCCGAGGAGCTGTCCCTGCTGAAAGCGGGGTCCGGCGGGGCCCCCCTCTCCGACGAGTTGGCTCTGGCTGTAGGTAAGAGTCGGGCGTGCGCTCGGGCGGGCCTCTCCCCTGCGGTCCGGCTCGCCCTGGTGACCGCGCCGCGCCCTCTGTGTGGTTTCCCCCCAGGCAGGCTGGGCGAGAACATCGCGCTGCAGCGGGCGGTGATCATGGCGGTGCCCTCCGACTGCCACATCGGCTCGTACGTCCACGGCTCGCCGCCCGGGCCCGCGGTGGAAGGGGGTGCCCGGCTGGGCCGGTACGGGGCGCTGGTGGCGTGCCGCGGAGGCGGGGCGGAGCTGGGGCGGCGGCTGGCGCAGCACGTGGTGGGCGAGGCACCGGAGACGCTGGGCACGTCCGAGGACCTGCCCGGCGGTGGGGACACCGAGACGCGGCTGCTGGCGCAGAGCTTGCTGTCCCAGCCAGACCGCACCGTGGGCCAGTACCTGCAGGAGAACGGCGCCCACGTCCTGGACTTCGTCCGCTTCGAGTGCGGGGAGGCTAAGCCCTAGAGCGCCCCCTGCTGGGCGCCCTGAGGGATAAAGACCTCGACTGGTGGGTAAAAGTGACTGCCAGCACCTCCGCTCTGCAGAAGCCAGACCCTTTGTAACTGAATCGCTGAAATAAAGACGACTGTCATTCCTCTGAAGTAACTTCTGAATAAAGAGCAAAGGAAATCCAGCCTTGTGCCTGTTGTCTCTGCGAGGCTCGGGCCTTGCTGACCTCTGGCCTCTCAGAGCAGTGGGGCTCTGGGGTTCCCGTGCCTAACTGAGGCCCCATCTGCCCATGAAAAGACTGGATTCTGGCATAAAAAGACATCCGTTCAGTGAGCTGTGTTTGTGGGGAACCTCTAAGGAGTTGTGCTGGTGTGTGTGTGACTGAGAGGTGCATGTGGGTTTTCTGTGCGACGTGAGCGCAAATATGGGGGTGGATAGCACAAAATGAAAAAAGGGCCTAAGAGAAACCTTTTGGGGGAAAAAGACGGCGTTAATTCTTAAATATTTAGGGTCTCCTTAACCTGCACCACATCCCTGTGCTGCTCTCTGAGAAAGGGTTTCCCTGTTTCCTGCAGAATTTGCTCTGCAGTTTAAACCCAGACCCGGTGCAACTCAGAGATGTTGGACCACAGCAGCACCAGGAGGTTAAGTGATTATTTTACTACACTGTCTGTACTGAGGTACATTGGCAGGTGTGCTTAGCACTGTTGCCTCGCAGCCCTGGGGGGCTTGGGTTCGATTGCAGCTTGAGGAGCCTGTCTGTGTGGAGTTTGCATGTTCTCCCTGTGTCCACATGGGTCTTCTCCCACCTCCCTATGACAAGCACTTTGATTGGCTACTCTGAACTGTCTACCATCAATAAAGAAGGCATGTGGGCTTGCCACCTTTTACTATTACCTGACTGCAAGTGGACAGAGCCTTGCTGCCCGGCTCTTCCCGGCTCTGGGTCAGTACAGACAGAGGGACAGACAGCAGGTCTGAAAAACAAAACATTTTATTGAACCATCTAGATCCCATTCTGAGCTGCCACTGGTTAAAGACATCGGTCTGCATTGTGAAAGACAAGCATTTGTCTGCCTGCTTTTACTATGCAAAACAAGGACAGTGTACTGAAGGTGAACCATCAGATTCCTACAGTAATAAGACTGTAATAGGCGATGCCTTTATGTGATACTGTTCTGCCTGCCTTTCATTTTCACACACGAAGGTGACTTTGCACACTGTACAGTGGAGGGGCTGGGTGCACACTGGCCTCAGAACAGAAAGATGCCATTGTGAGGCGCGTTATCACTGCTGCCACACCTGCCCCGTGTATCTCCCTGCTCCTGAGCTCTCTGTGTGCCTTCTGGGAAATGCAAACGAGAGAAAGTACAGTCTTCGTCGTCCAGCAGGTCACTGCTGTTAGCGCCCAGCAGAGCTCCTAGTGTTTCAGTTCAATTCCACGCCAATCCATCCATCCGTATGTTTAATAACTGTGCCCTACAGGGTCGCGGGGGAGCCGGAGCCTGTCCCAACAAGCCACGGGCACAAGGCAGGATACCCCCTGGACGGGACACCAGTCCATCCCACACAGACGCACACACTCACACCAGGGCCAGTTTTCCCAGAAGCCAAATAATGTACCAGCAGGTCTTTGGACTGTGGGAGGAAACCTATGGGAATGTGGGGAGCCCATACAAACTCCACACAGACAGCACTCCAGAAAGGGCCCCAGGGCTGGGAGGCAGCAAGGGTAACCACATTCCATTGAATTCAGACTTTATTACCCCCTGGGGGTCATTTGTTTTACAGCCCAGTCCAAAAAAACAGACAAATGTCAACACCCAAGAATACAGTACAGCAGTGTTTATGGAGATGAGAGATATTTTGCACTGTTTTCGAGAGTGGTATTGCAAAGGGGATGGAAGATTTCTGGAGTCCTGAGGCGTCTCCCAGATGGGTGTCGTGTGAATTCACAATGGATGGGGGGGGGCGACACACACAGACACCATAATGCTCTTGAACTTCTTTATAGCCCTCCGTTTGTGGAGGATATTTAGGTTGATCTGATTTGCCCCAGTAATCTTGATGCTTATCTAACATTCCCAACCTGTTATGATTAACGCTACTGATGTTGCGCAACCCACATGACAGTGTGCCAAAACACTTTCAATGAACTATTTGTAGAAAAGCATTGCAATAGTCCTGCCTACCTTAAAGAGAGACGCTCGCAGCTTCAACTGTCGGGGGTGTCCCTGCTGGGACAGGCGCTGATGTCTGCAAACAGAGGGGTGGGCTCACCAGATTAAGAGGCTCACACTCGGGCTGAGAGAGAGAGGGGGAAGGGTCTGGAGAATTAAAAACCAAGGACATCCATTATTTCAAAACCTGAAATAGAATCACCTACATATAGGCTCCCTAGCCAGCTCTCTCTCTCACACACACACAGTCAGGATTGAATCCACAGGACTGGAGCGTCACTGCAGCTCGGCAGTGATGAACAGACACATGCCGACTGATGCCTGTTGATCGACACACCCACACTCCGGTGGTCTCGCTCGCCCCCCTCTCTTCCTCCCCTGACTCCGCTCAGCGCTGACACACTTTCTCTGAGCTGGGCTCAGTTCAGAACGGGCTTTCCTGCAACAGCAGCACCAGCTCCAGCCAGAGGGGCTCGGGAAGGAAACCAGCTCCTGAACCCAACGCGCCGCCATGGCACCCAAGAGAGAGTCTTCCGTGAAGAAGCCTGCGTCCGGCACGCCCCCCCCCGCCCCGGCCAGGCTGGGGCCCCCCTTCCCGCGCCCCGCCCCGGCGCTCCCCCGGCCCGTGCCGCAACTGCGACCCCGGCTCCTGAAGCCCTCGGACTGCCCCTTCGACCCGGCTGCAGTGGTGGTGAGTAGAGAGCTCTGGGGCTACAGCTCCACAGCTGTGTGGGGTGCTGCTGCGGGGGGGGCGTGTCGGGGGGAGGGGCGTCCCACATGGAAAATCAAAATCAGAGATGAGTTTTCCTCTGGCACATTGCTAGAGCGCTGCTCCTCAGAATCAGTTTTACGCTGGCTGCCAAGCTTTGGCGCTGTCTGTCTCCAACAGAAAGTTTTAGAGGAGATCTCAGCACACAAAAGTGAAACGCTGAAACAGAGAAGGAAGTTCTAAAAGATGAAAAAAAGCATTAATTTCAGACAAAAGTCCTCCTGTAGACGCTGTAGATCTGCCGCTCAGGCGTGAGAGCGTGATGTGATGATGTCATGATCCCGTGATGATGTCAGCGCATTTTGTCACTGAATAGGTACCGGTGTGAAAACCAGCACTAGATCATTTAGTCTGTTGTGCTAGACTGACCTGTTCTGCAGGTGATCATGTCTACAGCAGTATGATGTGCTCCAGGCTCCAGGCTGAAGGCCGGACAATCGGAAACACTGCTATCAACTCAGATGGCTCCTGTATTCTGTGCAGAGGAGTCAGCTAACAAGTCGTTCACTTCCTCCAGTGTACAGTCAGTCAGTGAGCTGTCTCTCGGGCTGCAGCTGGAGCTGGTGGGTGAAGAGGGAGGATTTAGGCTCTCTGATCTCAGTAAGGATTGAAACATGCTGAATGGAGGTGGTATGGCTTAGCCTATGGCAGGGGTTTCCAATCCTGATACTGGTGACCCACACCCCTGCTGGTTTTTCTGACTGCCGAGCCCTCGGGTACACAATCAAGCCCTCCACTGGCTTGATAATGATGACAGGAGTCACGGGAGCTGTTTGTTCTCGGCTCTTAAACATGTTGCAGCTCGAACCCTTTGTATTTTGTAAGTGAAATAAGATCCCAAGCTTGTGAGTAGAAACAAAAGGCAAATGTTCCAGCGAAGCAGCTCCTCAGATGAAGCGAGGCTCAGTGATCTCCTGAGAGCCAGCAGGTGTGTGGGGCGCCAGGGCCAGGGCTGGGCACCGCTAGTCTAGGGCAAGGGGTATTCTGACAGCTTCTTCATCCATCCATCCATGTTCTACCTGCTTCTTCTAGTTCAGGGTCTGAGGAGGGGAGCTGGAGCCTATCCCAGCGAGCGACAGGCAGGAGGCAGGATACACACATACGCTCCACATGAACATCCGAATCCGAGCCACCTTTATTCACCCAGCACAATTCATGAACAAGGAATTTACTCCGGTGTACCTTGGTGCTGCAAAAACATTCTACATAAGCCATACACAAAGAAGACAATAGACAGCGTTAGGACACTGCACATAGAACTAGGGTTCTGGATAAGCATAAAGACAGCCCTTGGAAAGATGCTGTTTGAAACTGGTTTCAGTAGACGTAACGTCTTCCTGAGGGACATTTATGAAACAGTCAGTAACCTGGGTGGGAGGGGTCATCAGCAGACTTTCCTATTTTCTTTGCTCTGCAATTTACACAGGGAGAACATGCAAACTCCACATAGATAGCACCCCAGCTGCATGGGGTGAAGGGTGAATGGGTCTTGTTGCAGAATTGTGCCTCTTGTATGATTTTCTGTACTTTTCTTCTGGTGAAATGGTAACTGTGGATGAGCCTTTCTATTCTGACAACATCATGACATCATCACAACATCACGACATCAGGTCTGAACCAGCAGGTCTGCTGCACTGTGGCTACATTTCTCTTGGTCCTGAAACAAATGCTGTTTTGTACACTTAGACTCAAAAACTTACATTCCTTTTCTTATGAACAGACTGGCTACACTGCACTGTCAGTCTGTACTGTGCATTGTGCGCTGCTCTGTCTGCACGGAACCGTCCAGCCAGTACTGCGCTCAGCTCCCTGATCACAGAATGATGTCATCATACAAAGACCCTTAGACTAGAGGGTAGACTATGACATCACCAGGCGACTGCTGGCTCCCTGGGCTGCACGTCCGCCATTTCAGCTCGCACGAGGGCCTTCGGCAACCTGGCCGAGGAGAGAGCAGGTGAGCCATGCGGGAGCACCCTGCCAGTCCGAACCACCACCCAGCGCTGCCCGGGGACCCGGGTGATGAGTGAGGTGACCGAGGCTAGCGTGTCCAATCGGACGGGGGCTGTGGTTCCGGGTAGGGTCTCTCAATGGTTCTGTCGTGGGACACGCCCCTCTGCCCCGTCCCGCTCCCCTCACCGAGCAGTAGCCCTGGCACTGGGGCACCGGGGCACTGGGGCTCAGGGCTGCATCCCTGCCAGCCTGCCCCCAAGCCCCACACCACCCCCAGTACCATTGCCACCGTCACGCCATTGTCGCCGCTGCGGCCATCTCTCGCTGGGGGTATGGCTTCACATCGCCTTCACACGGCTGCTGGGAGGACAACCAGCCGTGGGCAGGCAGGCGCTGACGCTTGGCCCGCGGGGCTCTCTGTGCCTGTGTGCGTGACTCCTGCGTGTCCGTCCTGCAGTGCGTCTGCCGCATCTCTGTCTGCGTGCGTCGGGCTGTCTCCGTTTCCCTGCCAGTCCTCCCCAGCTCCAGGCCCGGAGGAAGGCTGGCAGGTCCTGCGCGTTCTGATTCGGCACAGGGCATCAGGGACGGTCTGATCGCAGTGGCATTCAATTAATTCTCAGAAAAGAAAGTTGATTGCTTTTGAATTAATATTCAGCGCTAATTAAAAACGTTTGAGATCCTTTTTTCCCAACGGATACAGATGGATGAAACTTGTACCTATATTTAGATAAGATAAGATCACTTTATTGGCCCTATACAATTTCTTGCTTTAGGAATTTGTCTTTTCACACACCCCAGCTTGCTCTCCATGAGACACACAGACAGGGAGAGAAGCTTGGGTCAGTCATTTATACGGCACCCCTGGAGCAGCTGGGGTTAAGGGCCTTGCTCTGGAGCCCAACAGAGTAGGATTCCTCTGCCAGCCGCAGGATTTGAACCATAGGTGCAGATCCTTAGCTACAGTGCCACCACTCCGCCCTCCAGCCCTTTCTATGAAACACTGAAACTATGGCTCTTCCAATCCCATTTATTGTAGTTTCTGCAATACTTGGTGCTAACCAGGCTATTGTTAAAAAGAGAATGATTTAAAATATATGTAAAAATAGTTAAAATAGTACTTAAAAACAAAGCTAAACCAACCAGTGCAGCTCTGCAGGTCTGAGTCAGGTCAGTACCTGGATGGGAGACCTCCTGGGAAAAACTAAGGTTGCTGCTGGAAGAGGTGCTAGTGGGGCCAGCAGGGGGCGCTCACCCTGCGGTCCATGTGGGTCCTAATGCCCCAGTATAGTGATGGGGGACACTATACTGTGAAAAGGCACCGTCCTTCAAAAGAGATGTAAAACCGAGGTCCTGACTCTCTGTGGTCATTAAAAATCCCTGGGCGTTTCTAGAACGTAGTAGGGGGTGTTATCCCCCGTCCTGGGCAAGTTTCCTATTGGCCCTTACCAATCATGACCTCTTAATAATCCCCATCTGTGAACTGGCTTCATCACTCTGCTCTCTTCCCCACTGATAGCTGGTATGTGGCGAGCAGACTGGTGCATCCTCCAGGGGGTGCTGCACGTGAATAATTTCTAAGTAATAATTGCTTACACTTATATAGTACTTTTCTGGACACTCCACTCAAAGCACTGTACTGGTAATGGGGATCCCCTCCACCACCACCAATTTGCAGCCCCACCTGCTGTCACTACATTGGTGGTGGTGGAGGGGATCCCCATTACCTGTACAGTGCTTTGAGTGGAGTGTCCAGAAAATACGTGTAATATACATATATGGGAAAAAGTCCTAGGTTTATTCCATGATGAAAAGAGAAGAAAGAAAACACAACATTTCGGCTGTGGAGCCTTCTTCAGGTGTGATTCATCACTCTGACACCTGAAGAAGGCCCCACGGCCGAAACGTTGTGTTTTCTTTATTCTCTTTTCAGCGTGGAATAAACCTATTACTTGTTCATTTGCAGCCTACGTATGCTGACGCAGCTACCCACCTGATCTACTTCAATATATATATAAGGAATTCTTCTTTTTAAAAATTCTTCCTTTATTGTCGTGTAGTTGCAGCTTGTATACACTAGGGGACCCCTTCGGTTCAGTCAGCAGAGGTCATTCATCAGCGTCCGACCTCTCTCCGTACCGTAAATATGAATCCATGGGTGCAACGAAATTCTAAACTGATTTTGAGAAATGATCATTGAGGATAATAAAGGCCGATATTCATATATGGTTATATGCATTTTAATTTTAGATACGTTGTACGACCGTTTTGTAAGCCGCAGAAATATTTTGACAGCGGCTGCTGAAGTTTACAAACTACAGCGTCTCCTCGTGAATCTTCGTCCCCTCCCCGTTATAATTATGTGTGCGCCTCACTATGGGGTACTGCGGTAAACCCAATGAAGCCAACGCCCGCTGAGCTGGGCTGCGATTGGTTGGCGGCTCTGGGCTTCAGTAAACAGTGACGCAAGGAGTAGGTATTACAGGCCCGCCGCCCTGGACCGGCCCACATTCCTGCCGTCGACCGACAGACTCTGAACTCCAGCAGCCCGGGCAGCGAAAATGGTGGGTGTTTTCTCATTGTGCCTTACACAGGCGGATCAGGATATAACAGGGGTATATCGGGATGCAGGGATGCAGTGTTAAGCAGAAGCATAGGCTCTTCTAGTTTTGCGTTGAAGGGTGCTGAAGTGACAGTGTAGCCCAAGCTGGCTGTGGGAGGGCCTTTTTTCAAGAATGCTCGCTGTTGGCTACCCTTGTCTGGGGCACGATTAATGAAATACCGCTCGTCTCGCCGAGCCTGGGGATTGAATATGATTTGAAGCGGGATGAGGCGGATCTGTCCCGGATACATCTCGTAAGTTCGTCCAGTTGCGTTTGAGGTAGATAGGTGAGGTATCCGGGGGTGTGAAGTTGTTCTATACAGCTTAATAACACCCCAAACCCCATACCCTCCCTCTGTTATCAGTGACCAGGAGTCTTATATCCGCAATTAGCCTTGTATCCGCAATGGAGGTGATGCGAATGCTTCTATCATTTGGTATTAGTGTTTGATTTGTGTCCCTGTTTTCTCTCCGTTTTTGTTTTAATAAAACAGTCTGACTTCTCAGAAGACCAGATTCTTGGTAAGTCTTTTACCTTTTACATGTTTCTTGTCGAAAGAGCTTCGGGGTTTTGTGGATCTGAAAGTTATTTTTTTTTCCGTCAGGAGAGACGGTTCTCTTGTCTCATCTTCAGCTTCTGGACACCGGCTTACTGCTTCATCTGTCTGTTGAGTCCTATCACATCTTCCTCTTTTCACCTTTCCTTCTCTCTCTCTCTTCTTTTTTTTTTAAAAAAAACAACTTGCAGATTGAGTTTAAACCAGAACAGATCTACGGTAAGTTGTCAATGCATTGCCGTGCGTTGTGATCAGACTGAGGTTAGAGATAAGTACAGGCCGGCGAATGTGTTCATGCCTGACACGGGAACGTCGCCTTTAATCTTGCAGGAGTGCTCTCACTGCACAGGAAGCGCAGAAGTCGGGTCTGGTGTGTGTGGCTTTGCTGAATTAAATCCTGGCGTGACGTTTGATGGGGTTGAAGTGTTAACTAACAACAGGGCGACTGTGAAAGACTTTTTCCTGGGTTTTGCATGCGCGAAACGATTAACGTGTTGTGACTCCTGCTACTATTCCGCACTGGCGACTACCAGGCTTGGGTGTGAGTGTGCGCAATGTCCCACCTTTCAATGGAAAGGCACGGTGTCAGACTGAGGCCAGGAGGCTGTGAATGTCAGATGTGTAAATACTGACTTGAGATGTCCTTATAGAGGTGAACTGCTAGCCCGCATGTGTAATGATCGACTCTGCAGCAGTGTGAGGAAATGGCCGTCTATCAATCCCTCCCTTCGGTGGATTACTCTTGGGGAGGAAATGCGCCGGATATGGACTAATCTGTTACTATCCCGAGCAGGGCGTTGAAATATACAGATGGCGCTCGTTTCTGAAATAAGCTTGTCAGTTTTGTCGGTCTGTAATTCCCCCCCAGCATCTTGTCAGAAAAATCGGGAGAGAGACCCGAAGAGTTAAACCGGAAGTACTTGGCAACGGTAAAGTTGTTGTAGTACAGAGCTGTAAAATGCTGTGTGAAAAGCGTGTCATGGGACTTGTATTGCACTTGAAACTCGGGTTAAAGCTCCGAAAACGATTGTTTGAGCGCTTTTATGCCCCTTTGTCGTTCTCTTTTCTTCCGAAGTCCCGTTAGCGTGTTTCGCCGTCGACAAGAAAGACAGAACAGGAAATGGTTAAGAAAGTGTTTCGAGTATCCGGTGAAATGTGAATTTCTTGCTCGGGTCGGAGATTAAAGTTGATGGCGAGTCCTTCTGCCTGAAAGCTGCTTTTTTTCTAGGCTAGTATCTGGTTTTTGGTGTGTGTGTGTTGAGGGGTGGTGGTCTAAACGGCCATCTCCTTTTTTGGTTTCCTGGACGGCTTTCGGCCGGTTTCCTCTCTGGTGTGCTGAAGCCGCGATGGTGACTGATAACACCCTTGCCTGCCTCCCTCCGTCTCTCCGCGCCTTATATGGTGAAGAGAGTCCTGGCTGCTCCCGGGAAGAGCCCGCATTCCTGCCTGCAGGAAAAACGAACACCATTACGCGGCAACGTCAGGAAATTCCGCAGCGTCTTTCCAGACTCTCTCCCTCCCAAATCCCAAACAGTCCCTTGCGCGTTCCCCGGGATATTCCTTAATTGGCGTTTTAGCATTTCCCGACCCTCTCCCTTGCGGAGACGGTCCTCGCCTGATGATCCCGTTTTTGTATTTCAGCGTTTGTTTGGGTTTTTTTAACCCCTCCCTCCCTCCTTCATCTCTTTATCATAAATTCCCAGTCGACGGGAGCTTTTGCACAAGATTTAAAACGAAAACTCGAGAGGTTTCTTTTTCTCCACCAGCCTTGTGCCCTTTCTGGTGTAATGTAGATGGTAATGGAGTGGAGTACAAACCGGGAAGGCCTGTGACCCAGTATGTCCTCTAGTTCTGTCTTTCGCTCTTTTTGAGATGTTGGAGCGGAGGTCAGGGGCTCTGAACGCCCAAGTGGAAGGCTGTAGGTTCATATCCTGGGTTTGGCCCATCTCTTGGATTGCTGCCTTATAGTATACAGATGTAGTCTCAATTTGTATGCCATTGACTGTAAGAATTACAATACCAGGCGGCTTAAAGTCGAGTTCCCTGCCTTGGTCCTTTGAACCCTCGTGTCTAATTTCCATCTTGCCATCTGATCCATTATACAGTTGAACCAGAGACTGACCTCCTATCTGCATTCACTTTAGCCCCTTTAATTGGTTTCAGTCCCTGAACATGTCAGAGGTCCCCTTTTAATTAGTGTGTTTTTAACTGTTCTCAAAGGCTGAAGCTTTTAGCTTTTAGCTTTTGAGTTGGGAACTCCAGAAATAAAGGATTAAAAGTACAGTAGATGTCACCTTTCATTGTCCTTAGAGGTTTGTTTTTTTGCTGCAATAGGTATTCAGTCTGTAATGCTAATGCGAATGGAACAACAGATCAAAAAGATTCAAGGCTGGTATTTCCAGATGCTTTTTGCAGGAGCAGTGTTGCAGTGTCGGAGTGGCATCCAGGGATTGTGACAATAGCATGCGTGACGGCACTGTTCTGTGGGCACGCCTCGCTGCGCCCTAACAGCACTGTGCGCCCTGGGGCGTCTGCCAAGCGCCGCTGAAATATTAAAGTAGGAATAATACCGGGAGGGGTGGGGTGGGGTGAGGGGAGCCCGGGGCGAGCGTGAGGGAGTCGGGAGTGGGAGTGTGACCCCTCGTGCGCCGTGTTTCCCACACCCGACCTCCAGCCTGCGGCCGTGCGTGTGTTGTGGTCCGGTGTCTCTGGGCGCCCGTCTTGCCCGCTGGGCTGGTCCGGTTAAGCCTTTCCGCTCGGGAAACCAGAACAGAATGCAGTTCCCAAGTACGGCTCCGGTTTCCTCCCGCCGTCTGAAGAGATGCTGGTGGGTTAGTTGGATTCTGGGAGAACTGGCCCTGGAGTGCGCGTGTGTGTCTGTGTGTATCTGCCCTGTGATGGACTGACGTCCCATCCAGGGGGTGTCCTGCCTTGTGGCTGTGGCTTGCCAGGATGGGCTCCGGGCCACTGTGTCCCTGAACTGGATGAAATAAAAAATGTGTGGATGGGTTTGGTAAAGGCAGGGGATGATATTATTATTATTATTATTATTATTATTATTATTATTATCTTTTATTTTTAGGGGACCTTTCCAAACCCAAGGATGCTTTTCTCTGTAGGGTAGTGACAAAGTAAACAAAAGTACAATAAAAAGAAAAACAAACAAGCGTGCAGGTTTATACAGCTAGAATGTAGGGTAATCAGACAGGCCCTGGTAAAAAAGGTGAGTTCTGAGTTTTGTTTTGAAGAGAGACAAAGAATTTGTCTCTCGTGGTGTCGGAGGAAGGGCGTTCCATAACAAAGTAGCTGAGACGGAAAAGGCACAGTCGCCACAAGTCTGACGCTTAGTCCTGGGTACGGATTTAGTCCTGAAAGGCAGTGACAAGATCTTATATTGAATATGTGACTTCATAGGCGACTGGTTTAGGTGTAGGAGTGAAATACCACCAGGGTCTGGTATGCGTTAGTCGTCTTCCTGCTGAGTTTTGGACATATTGCAACTTGTTGAGAAGAAGTGTTAGGGAGCCCATAGAGAGATTAAAAAAACATGCCTAAATGTTATAATTGAGTGAATGAGGCATTCAGAATGAGATACTAATGGGAAAATGCCTAATGTGGGCAATATTTCTAAGATGGAAAAAGGTATTAATGAGATGTTTCACATGCGGATGTCCAGGATTGGTCCTGGGTTGCAGTTCCCTGGGTTTTGTTCCAAGTTGAGCTCGGGATGATTGAGTTGGACAAATAGTTTTACTCGATCAGAAGGAGCTTGTTTGTAAAACCTGCAGGACTGGGCCCTTTCCAGGCCAGGGCTGGCCACTTTCTGCTCTTTCTCAAGAAATTTGTGTTGCGCCACAGTCCTATTGGTGAAAAGTTATGAACTAACCACAGTGCACCCTCTCTCTCTCTGCCCCTCCATTTTGCTTTCTCTCGTCTTTCTCCTCCTGCCCCTGCTGTCCCCCTGGCAGAGTTCAAGGAGGCCTTTATGCTGTTCGACCGGACGGGTGATGGCAAGATCAGCTACAGCCAGTGTGGAGACGTGATGAGGGCGCTGGGGCAGAACCCCGTCAACGCTGAGGTGCTGAAGGTGCTGGGGAACCCCAAAGCCGAGGGTGAGTGTCCTGGGGTTTGCGGGGTACACGTTTGCGTAACGCGAGGGTAAATGTGCAGTGTGTGTACTCTGTATACAGTGCAAGGTGGGTGGCAGTGCCCTGGCTCTGTGTGTAGACATCAGTCCCTGTAGTGTAGTGAGCCACTTCGTGTTTACTCAAAGGGTGGTGGGTGTTTGGAACAGCTAGCCTGGCAGTGGTGTTGGAAGCCAATTACCTGCGATTCTGCAGTAGAAAAGTGACAGGTGGAAATCCTCTGGAAAACCTGCAGCAATAGGACAGTTGCAAACTGAGGTGTGTGGGCGTGGGGTCCGTGCTGTGGGTCTGTGGGTGCAGAGTGGGGTATGTATGTGGGGTGTGAGCATGGGAGTGGGGTCTGTGGGCGCAGAGGGTGTCCAGCGTGACCCTGATCTTCCTTGCAGAGATGAACCACAAGATGCTGGACTTCGAGCAGTTCCTGCCCATGCTGCAGGCCATCGCCAAGAACAAGGACCAGGGCTCCTTTGAGGACTTCGTGGAGGGGCTGCGCGTCTTCGACAAGGAGGGCAACGGCACCGTGATGGGCGCCGAGCTGCGCCACGTCCTCACCACGCTGGGTACGCCGCTTCTCGCCCGTGCTCTCAGTGCAGTTTGAGACCTCGTCTGTAACGCAGGGCAGCGTGGTGTCCCATGGCTCCTCGCAGTGCGGGGGTCTGCCTCTGGACTTGGAGTGCTCTCTGTGTGGAGTTCACATGCTCACTCCCCCCATTCGTTCAGAGCTCCTGGAGGAAAACCAGTTGCCTTCCACAGTTACAGAAAGACATGCTGGGATGTAAATTGGCTTCTGGGGAAAATAGACCCTGTTGTGTGTGCACGTCCTGTCCCGGGTGTACCCTGACTTGCCCCACGGGCCGGGCGCCGACCGTGGGGCTGTGCGGTCCGTGCCGAGTGGGCCGGGCGCTGACCGTGGGGCTGTGCGGTCCGTGCCGAGTGGGCCGGGCGCTGACCGTGGGGCTGTGCGGTCCGTGCCGAGTGGGCCGGGTGCTGACCGTGGGGCTGTGTGCTCTGCACTGCAGGAGAGAAGATGACAGAGGAGGAGGTAGAGACGCTGCTGGCAGGACATGAGGACGCCAACGGTTGCATCAACTATGAAGGTAGGAGAGGGTGTGGGGGAGTGGGGGACGGTGAGGGTCTCCTGATCATCTGCAGTGGACAGGAGTTTGTAGGCAGTCCTGCAGCACCCAGATGACCCCCCCCCCGGACAGAAGCTGGGGGGGCCCTCTGAGAGCTTGAAGGTTCCTGGCCCTGGATCCGCGTGTGTGTGTGTGTGTGTGTGTGTGCGCGCGCGGACGACAACTGCGCGGAACAGTGAAAGGTGTGGTTGCTGACTCCTGGCGATTGCCCACCCTGATTGCATTGCACACCTGAGCACCGGACAGGAGCAGCAACGTAATTCTATTGTGTCCCACTCACGTGTCCGACAAACAAGAAATACCCTCAGACAAACGAGAGTCAGGTGGCATACTGAGGGCTTGTAATGCTGTTGAGGACTGCAAGGGTGATCTGAGGTCTTGGGAACTACAAGTCCCACGGTGCACTGGTGCATCTTCCCACATCCTGTTTTGGAGGTGGTGAGTCAGGCATGGAGGGTGATGGGGGGGCTGCAGGTAGCATTCCATCTGCTGGAAGAGTGATTCCCAGTGCATGTTCTGTAGGGGCCCATGCAATCGCCAGGATAGGGGTGATCCTGCTGTCTGTGCCTAGTCTGCTGCAGCTCTGGTTTCTCTGCAAGGGGAGAGCTCGCTCTGCTCCTGGGCAGCAGTGTCCGTGTTGTCCTGGGTGTTTGGAGTAGACGTCGTCACTTGGGCATCGACTGTGTCCTCAGCTCTGCCTGCCTCGTGTCTCCACTTGCAAGCAGTCGGGGGAGGGGGGAGCCAGCATCCCCGTTCCTTCCTATCAAAGTTCTCTAGATCCTGATGGAGTCGGAGAAATAGGAGAGAAAACGTTTGCCAAGATAAAAAAAAAAACCATGCAATATGAAATTGACGAATGAACTCCTGAAAGACGTCAGACACGGCTTTTGTTTTTCGGAGAGCAGCTCGCATTCTGTGCTCCAAATCAGAACCGCACAAAGCATGTCACCTGTGATTGTTTGTGTATGCTGTGTGTTTAAAGTTCCTTTTTTTTTTTTGTCCTCCGCAAAAGGAGCGCAAATACGCGAAAAAATATTGACCGCTGTGAATGTTTTTTTTTCCTTAAGAATCGGTTGGCCTGTTGTCTATCCAGCTTCTTAACCCTGACCTGCCTGACTGTTAGGAACGGGGGTTACAGTGAGACGCCCCTCCAGGGTCCCCTGCGAGTCCGATGAGTTTCGTGTCGGGCGCCCTGGTTGCCGGTGGCGAGGGCGGAGCAGGCTGAGCTGGGCCAGCGGATAGGAGTGACGATGCAGCCCGAGCCCCCGACGCTGGCCGGCCTTCGCTGGGAGCTCGACCAGCCAGGGTCACCCCTGAGGGCCGCAGCCGGCCCGTCTGGTTTACAGCAAATCCCAATCCCGTTTTTTGCACTTGCGGTCCGTCCCGGTGGTCCCCTGTGCGGAACCGGGTCGGTGTGCGTGAGGTCCGCGGGTCAGGCGGTCAGGGTTAACGCTGCGCCCTGTGCTTCCGGGATCACAATCCCGGGAGTCTGCCTACTGCACCTCCTCTGTCAGCTCCCGGTGAAGACGTCCGAGGAACTGAACGGTTTAGTGAGGGGGGGTGGGGGGAACCGATTCGGCCTTCTGTAGCTCATGGGGCTGTGAGTCACATTTCGTTCAGCGTGCTCTCGTTGTCCAGTGCGGTAAAACCTGGGTACAACTGTCACGCCAGAAAAAACACAAATGAACACTGGCGTAGAGGCTTCTCTCCGCGGGCTGATGCTAGCCGGCGAGCGGCGGGGTTGTGTGCAATAGGAACGCTGCTGTCTGTCGCCGCCCCTGTGGTCACAGTGTGTAACTGTTGTTCCTCTCCTGCAGTCTTTGTGCGCCACATCATGTCTGGCTGAGCGTGCGTCGGTACGGCACTCCAGCACGTATACCCCCGGGAGAGACCCCCGCCGGGCCTGCCGACACGCCCACGGGCAGGGGCTCGCAGTCGCCCCCTTCCCCCCCCCTCCCCGGCCCAGCTGGAAATGCCCACTGGCCCCGAACCAGGCCTTCCTGGTTGATCCTCCATCTTCATCTTTTTGGCGGGATCTGGACGCTGTCTTCAGCGAGAGCTCTGCCTGACTAGAGCACCGAGTACAAGGTGCTTTTAGAACCGCGGAGGTGTGAGGTTTTACCTGTGCACAATACGGTGCATTGTGGGAGACCCCGCTGAATGACCGTGGCGACATATTTGTCCTGGTCTCGTTTGTCTTCGAAATTGGCCAATAGCCCCGTCGTTCTTTCATATCCAGACAAACACCACACCCTTTAGAGGCTTCAATAAGTACCTGGATTGTGTTTGTATTTATGCATACATCTGTGTCTTTGTGCATATACACATCTCTGTGTGTTTGTGTATATGGGCATGTATGCAGCGTATATACATGAGTGATCTGATCTCTTGTGTCCAGATACTTAGAAGCCCCCCCCCAGCCCTGCCTTTGGGATGGTTGCCATGGTGACTGCGCTCCCCTGCCTGGGTGTTTTTCGGAAAGGCATCCAGCCGTCTCTCTCCATCGTTCTGTTTGTTTCAAAATCCTCCTGTTTCATTTTGCTGTTGATGAATGACCCTTGTCTCTGCAGCGCCCCCCGTCTGCAGCATGCTCCTCTGCATGTGTCTGGGTGTCTCTCCTGCTGTCGATGTAGGAACCCAGGGCTCTGTGATGAGGGGGGTAGGGAGGGGCAGGGGCAGACTTTCATAGCTGCTAGCAAGAGGAACGCTGTTGTACTCGGAGAGCTGGCGTGTCATGAGTAATACTTACAGAATCTTAACACCTGGCCAGATGTCATCTGCCTGATGTACTATGGCTCCTAGATTCTTGCTGTTCACATGCAGGGACTGTAATCAGCCAGCGGGCGCTGAGCTCTGCACAGGCAGGGAGGGACTGGGATCGCCCAGCAGCGCTGAGCTCTGCACAGGCAGGGAGGGACTGGGATCGCCCAGCAGCGCTGAGCCCTGCACAGTGAGCCAGGGAGGGACCGGGATCGGCCAGCAGCGCTGAGCCCTGCACAGTGAGCCAGGGAGGGACCGGGATCGCCCAGCGGGCGCTGAGCCCTGCACAGTGAGCCAGGGAGGGACCGGGATCGCCCAGCGGGCGCTGAGCCCTGCACAGTGAGCCAGGGAGGGACCGGGATCGGCCAGCGGGCGCTGAGCCCTGCACAGTGAGCCAGGGAGGGACCGGGATCGCCCAGCGGGCGCTGAGCCCTGCACAGTGAGCCAGGGAGGGACCGGGATTGCCCAGCGGGCGCTGAGCCCTGCACAGTGAGCCAGGGAGGGACTGGGATTGCCCAGCGGGCGCTGAGCCCTGCACAGTGAGCCAGGGAGGGACTGGGATCGGCCAGCAGCGCTGAGCCCTGCACAGTGAGCCAGGGAGGGACCGGGATCGGCCAGGAGCGCTGAGCCCTGCACAGTGAGCCAGGGAGGGACCAGGATCGGCCAGCAGCGCTGAGCCCTGCACAGTGAGCCAGGGAGGGACCGGGATCGCCCAGCAGCGCTGAGCTCTGCACAGGCAGGGAGGGAGGGACCGGGATCAGCCAGTCTCCTTGGGGTGATGTTTGAATGGTGACAGTCTGATCTGACAACTCCAGTGTGTATGTGTAGACATAAAGAAAAATTTGTATTTAAGTAGGAAAAAATGTTATGTAGAAATTAAAGATCACTTTTATACGAACGCAGTCTCCCCAGCTCTCCTTAAGAACAGCTGTCCTTTACTAACCTGGAATTGCAGTGAATAGAATCTTGCTGGTATTCCTCTCGATTTCCAACTTGAGTTCGTACTTCTTCTGTACCTGGAGCTCGTAGTCTGCTGGGCCTTGAGTTTGGCAGCTTTTCTCTCTGGGCTCAGCTCCTTTTGTAGCTGCAGATTCGAGTCGGGCGGGGTGGAAGGACAGACTGACTGACCGACTGACTGACGAGCAGCTCTCTAACTGTGACCCGGCCCTGCTGCTCTGGCTGAGTAGGAAGTAGAGCTGTCCCTCCCTGCCCCAGCCCTTCCCTCCTCTAATCCCAGCTCCTGCCCCTTGGCTGCTGACAGACCGACTGACCGCTGGACGGGCAGACAGGCGGGCTGGACGCTGGCTACAGCACAGCACTGGGAGGAGAGCAGCTGCTCCTCTGTAGCAGGAGAGCACGATTTCAAGATGGCAGCCTCCTGTCTGAGGCAGAGTGTAGGTTGGTGGTGCTCTGTAATGCAAGTACTGCAAGAGCACGTTTTGCATTAATGAGCGTGCCGCCTCCAGTACTGGCTTTTAGTACCTGTTGAGGCGCATCGGTTCTTCTGTTTCACAGTTTTCTTGAAGAACCTACAATCTGCATGTTTTTTAATGGTGCAGGATCTCCATTACTGTGGAACCTCCCTGTCGTTATATCCTGCTGAGATGATTTCCTGTAGTGAGTAGCAGATGGCAGAGTGTGCTGAGGGCGCCCCCTGGGTTTGAATCGATGGCACTGCAGGCCCCCTTGCTGTAGCTGGTGTCCAGTCCTCCTGTGGTGAGGAACGCAGAAACACTAACCCTTCTCTCTCTTCTTTCTCTCTCTCCCCTCTCAAACAGAGCTTGTCCGGATGGTTATGAGCGGTTGAAGATTCGAGGAGCACCCCACATCTATTTTTAATTCATTGCGTACTCTGTTTATATACAACTTTTTTTTTTGCCCCTGGCTCTTGTCTGCATTCACTCCCTCCCCCCCCCCCCATCAGCAGCCCCCATCTTTGTCAACATTCAGTGTTTCTTTTCAGAAGTGCCTTTATCTGTAGAATCCCCTCCCCCGCTATCCTTCCTCCAGTATAAACCCACCTGTACGGATGGCAAATTCCTTCCCTTCCCTTGTTCAGACATGCATGGATTAGACGCTGACAGAATTGCAAGACCCTATTTATTACACTAGCAGCAATTTGGGCAATACTCGAACTGGTGTTCCTGTCCACCCTGTGATTGGTGGGCTGCAGGGGCGGGGTTCTGGGAAGCTGGCAAAGGGGTTGGCCGAGTCCGTCTCGATGGTACCCGCCTCCTCCCTACCTGTCCAATTGCAGGATTCGGCCATGGGGCTGTTACTCCACGAGCCAGCCAGTTCATCCTTTTGGACGAAACCTGGATGTCAAGTTTTGGAATTTGTTTTTCCTCCTTCTGCATTCCTGTGTCATTCACACAATAAAACATTTCAAATTTCCAGAAATTGAGGAAGTTGAGTTTTTTTTTTAAAGAAAGTTGAATTCTTCTGCACTTATCTTGTATAAATAGTTCGCTTTATTGAACTGCCCGCGATGTATGGTAAGTGGGTTTCCATTTCGCCCCACGGTGCCGTCTCTCATTGTCGTCTCGTGGCCCAAAATGAATCCTAATTTGCCCCAAATGCTTGGAAGAATTAAACATTCGGGGGTTTTGCTGGCTGCTGGTTGTCGAGGTACAACGGGCTCGGTGTTGGCTCTGTTATATAAATCTCAGTTGCGATAAGACCTCCGACATCACTGCTGGTGAATCTGAAGGGGGAGGATGTTTATTGTAACAGTGGTGTTTGAGTTGATGTACAGCACTGAAATGCATCCCCAACTCCTTTCCTCTGGTAGGACTGAGGAAATTATTATTTTTTCATCATCTTATTTCTGGATATTTTTTAGCTCATTATGGGCCTGGGTTAAGCCTGAACCTGAATAATTTATGAGAAACTGTGGAGCAATTCTGTTCTCCACTTGCGGATTGTCATACTTCAGTTGCCCTTGCAGGTTCACTACCAAACTTGGGGTTGTCTTGTCTTCTGGAATCGGCTCAGAATTCCAGCCATCTGTCTTCTATTCTTTTGGCGATTTCCAAACAAGCACCTCTACAGTGTACGGTACATGCCAGCACTGCCACTACCATATTGGGGCAGTGCTTCAGAAAGGGGATGTTTGGTCTGGCAATAATAGCACTAGTAGCATATATGGTTAACATGGATACTCTGCTCTCTTCTGCAGCATTAACCATTTAAAGTGAGAGACATTGAACTTTTTCAAAATGCCCTGGATTTGTGGAAAAAATGTTGCACAAACCTGTGGTTCTCACCATCAGGTTGTCATTAAATGGTGCAAAATCTGCCTTAAATTATTTTTGACATCTACTTTTATTTTCAGTTAAGTGTGTGATACTGTACATCAAAAGAGGGCTAATTTGGACAGCAAGTTCAGGCAAAATGGCAATTCTGACCTGAACTACATTTCCCAGACATCTTTGTTGGGGGAAGGTCCTGTAGCCCTAAGTCACATGATCAGTTGCCAGCTCAGAATGGGCCAGGAGATGGTTTTAAAAAAAAGAAAGCAGAGGCTTCCAGAGAGGAGAGAATTACATTTGGAAAGAGAGAAACAAGAAAGAGAATCCTTTGTGAGAAGAGAACAAGCAGGAGAGAGACTCCTCTAAGGGATGGTTGAGGAACCAGGACTGGACACCCTGCAGACACACTGACCCCCCCCAGGACCAGGACTGGACACCCTGCAGACACACTGACCCCCCAGGACCAGGACTGGACCCCCTGCAGACACACTGACCCCCCAGGACCAGGACTGGACACCCTGCAGACACACTGACCCCCCCAGGACCAGGACTGGACACCCTGCAGACACACTGACCCCCCCAGGACCAGGACTGGACACCCTGCAGACACACTGACCCCCCCCAGGACCAGGACTGGTCACCCTGCAGACACACTGACCCCCCAGGACCAGGACTGGACACCCTGCAGACACACTGACCCCTCCAGGACCAGGACTGGACACCCTGCAGACACACTGACCGCCCCAGGACCAACACTGGACACCCTGCAGACACACTGACCCCCCAGGACCAGGACTGGACAGCCCTGTGTTAAACACACATAGTCAGATTCAAACAACACAGGACACAGGGTGACTTTAAACTGACTTTATACTGAGTTTCTCAGTTTTTTTTCATTGTAAATAACTTTTCTGCTTTGCACATATTTTTGTCAAGTTTGCTGTTTGATTTTTTTAAACCTTATTTCTGTATATAAGCACACCTGCACTGAGCTTCACACCAGAGCAGATGCACCTGAACAACAGAGAAGCACAGTCCTACTGCTTCCCAGCATCCTCGGCGATACTGCGCAGACCCCCCCTTACTCTCCCTTGCACAAAAACTCAGGAACACTTCGATTGAGACGCCTGTGGCTGCCTCGCTATCCCGAATTCTGGAATACTGCTAAGGTGCGCTGTGTGCCTGGCGTGTGAGAGTGAGCCCCTAAATTCGCACCCTGGACAGCATCAACAGGGAAAAGGAAAAGAATAAAACATCCGACGCGTCCCGGGACAGGAAACTGTCAGTTAGATCAAGGTCGTCACTTCGGAGGCTGAGACGGAGCGGACACTGGTCTGACTGCAGATCCTGTGAGAGGGCTGGGCTGGGCTGCAGGTCAGAGGTGAAAGGTCAGACCTACACAAGAGCATCGGAACACTACGGAAGTGGAGACAGAAGAGATATTTGGGAATATATATATCTGGACAGACACGAACAGATCCACAGAATTAAACAATACCAGCAAGAGCAATGTAACAGTAATTATAAACGAGCAGTCGAAGTATAAAAGGTCACTTACAGTAAAAAGTAAACCACTATGTTTGGTGCCCAGTGTCACGTCCTTCTGGAGCAGGCAGAGAGGGCAGGGCGGGCCGGTGGGCTGTTTCTTCACTGCCCACACGTCTGGAGGGACTCCGTTACCTTAACACTGGATACTCTGCTCTGAACACTGGGTCAGAGCTTGTCTGCCCCATCCGTCCGCAATGACAGGACACAGGGCAGAAAAGCCCTAACCCGGTCCGGACACACTGCCTGGACACTGGGTTAGGGCTTGTCCACCACGTGTGTCAACACTGCCTGGACACTGGGTTAGGGCTTGTCCACCCTGTCTGTCCACACTGCCTGGACACTGGGTTAGGGCCTGTGACAAACATCCACACTACTGAAATGTGACGAGGCAGACAGACAGAACCCCTTTGGGGGGCTCAGTCAAAAAGGCAGCCCCCCGCAATGGGGGGGCAGGGAGTAACGCCACAGCCTGCTCAGGGAGGAGGAGGAAATCACTGCTCACAGCTGCCCTCTGACCCGGATCTAGTAGAGGCTCCCAGTGACCCCTGGGAGCACTGAGACGACACAGCAGTAAGGAACTGACGCATCTAATCACAACTGCCCTTCCCATCCTGCCACACTGCTGACAAGCTTTTCAGAGCACAATAAAGAATCAGCTACTTCACCTAAGGACAGGACCATAGCACAGGAACACTAACAATGACATCAATATTAACAATAATACTTGCAACAATAGCAACATGTATAAAAAACTTCTAAGTGCTTCTTCAGGTTAAAGGAGTCCATATTATACACTCACACATACATAGATATGGGTGTATACGTGTTTTAAACACTTTCTGATGCACATAAGGGGTTTAAATGATTAAAATGTAAACTTAATGTTTTTCATCCCACTTCCACAGTCTTCTTCTGTTCCTACCGAACTGCAAATGTCCAGGAACATACGATGTCCAGTCGCTTCTGAAGTTTAAACCCTTTGTGCATACCACCAAAACAAAAAAAAAAGATCGTCTCGCTCTCTCTTTTTGTTATCTAGTGCAGTTCACTCCCCCCTCACACCTTGCGGATGTGCGCAGGTGCCAGGTGTGTTTCCTGCCCGCAGCGACCTCTGACCCCTACTGCGGTCAGGGGCTGCCGACGGTGCTGACCGACAGATATGGGGAAATAGGGTTGGGTTGGGGTGGGGGTGGGGGGAGGGTCCACACCCCAGAAATCTCTGGGGATCCAGCCGGCTGGATTCGACAGTCTCTGGAGATGACAGGCCTGGCCGAGAGAGCTCTGGGGATGTGGCGCCGGAGCGGCCCGGTTCCGGTCCAAACTGGACGGTCAGCACAGGCTGCCCCAGGTCTTCCTTCATGTCGTGGGACGTGGGGGGCGGAGGGGTGGGAGGAGGACGTCAGCGAGGCGTTCCAAACAGAAAACAAAAGAGCGTCTCCACTCCCCTCGGTCACTGCCTTCAGAGGTTCGCTCATCGGCACTTGTCCAGCGTTTAGGGAGCTCGTCTGGCCTCGACGTCGTTCTGCCTCTCCAGCCGGAGGTGGGGGGGGCTCGCAGGGAGCAGGGGGACAGGTCAGCAGCAGAGACTGGGCACCCCTTCAGTCGGTGGCCTCACTGGGACGGGTCTCTCGCTCTCACGCCCCCTCTCTCTCCCCTCAGCCCCCCCTCCACCCCTCTCTCTCCCCCCCTCACGGCTGGGGGGGCACTGGAGGCCCTGTGGCCAGGGCTGAGGTTAGGGACTCGGGAGGCAGTGGAGCGGTGGACTCTGTCAACCAAAACAAGAGAGAAGGAGGGATAAGGAGAAAAGGACAGTCGGAAACGTTCAGCCCATCTGTCGGTGAGCCGGTAATCGATCAGGGGGTCTGATCCGGCTGTGTCTTCACAGCAGCAGGGGTCTCAGCCTCAACAATATGGTTAAGCAGCTTGTTCCACACTCCCACCTCCCTCTGTGTAAAGTAGTGCTTCTTGTTCTGTTTTAAATTAAATTCCACATAGCGTCCACTTCTGCCCTCGCAGAGAAAGTAACAGAAGGGCCTTTTCAACGCTGAGCAGAGGAGATTTTCACAAATTCAGCCCTCTAGGCGCCATTGGATCAGCAGTTAAACACAAACCAGAGGACACAGATTAATCCACAAAATAAGAGCCCGTAAATCAGGAACTGCCTGTACTGGGATGAATTACTAGCAGGTTAATGAGGTAGATGGGCCTGATTTTTCTTAAAATCTTCTTCTCTTTTCAGTATGGAATCTATTGTTCCTTTGCAATCTTACAAGATGTTTTTAGTGTCTTGAGTTAAACACATGGTCCTGTGTCTCCCCCTTCAGGCTGGGATGTGAACCTGCAAGAAATGCTCACTGCAGATCAGAGGGCCACTTAGCCATTGCCAAGACTCCACACACCAGAATAACCTTCAGAGCCAAAGGCTCACAGCCTGGACACAGAAACTGGACACAGGCAGACCTGTCTGTCCAGAGAGGACAGGCTCAGTGTCCACAGCCTGGACACAGAAACTGGACACAGGCAGACCTGTCTGTACAGAGAGGACAGGCTCAGTGTCCACAGCCTGGACACAGAAACTGGACACAGGCAGACCTGACTGTACAGAGAGGACAGGCTCAGTGTCCACAGCCTGGACACAGAAACTGGACACAGGCAGACCTGACTGTACAGAGAGGACAGGCTCAGTGTCCACAGCCTGGACACAGAAACTGGACACAGACAGACCTGACTGTACAGAGAGGACAGGCTCAGTGTCCACAACCTGGACACAGAAACTGGACACAGACAGACCTGTCTGTACAGAGAGGACAGGCTCAGACACAGAAAGAGTGAGCACAGATCTCCAACAACAATAATGATAATAGTCTCTGACCCCGACCCCCAGCTGTACTCACCGTGGTGCTGGGGGACCCCCAGGGAGGGCTGGCCCGGGGGGGCCTGGCTGGGGGGGCCGCAGGGGGCTGGGGGAGGAGTGCGCTGGCCCGGCGGGGGTGGCGGGCCGGGCGGGGCCTCGCTGGGCTGCGAGGAGGAGGAGGAGTTGGAGGAGGAGGAGGAGGAGGAGGAGGACGGGGGGACGGCCGGCGGGGCCGGGCTGGGGGCGGGGGGTGTGGCGGCGGCCCCGGGGGTGGGTGCCAAGGCGACCGCGGGCGGGCCGCTGGGCGGCGGGGGCGGGGCCGGGCCTTGGCTGTGCTGCTGGTGCTGGATGTGCTGGAAGTGCTGCTGCCGGGCCCTCATCTCGGCGTACTTGAGCTGCTCCATGTGGAAGGACTGCCGGTCCGCCAGCAGCTGCTGCCTCTGGTACTCCAGCTGGGCAGGGGGGAGGACACACTGTCAGCACAGCCCGCAGGACTCTCCCTCTCTCCCTCTATCCCACCGCCTCTCTCTCTCCGACTCTCCCTCTCTCCCTCTGTCTGAGCCTCTCTCTCCCTCTCTCCCACCGCCTCTCTCTCTCCCTCTGTCTCCTCCTCTCCCTCCCTCTATCCCACAGCCTCTCCCTGTCTCCTCCTCTCCCTCCCTCTATCCCACAGCCTCTCCCTGTCTCCTCCTTTCCCTCCCTCTATCCCACAGCCTCTCCCTGTCTCCCTCTCTCCCTCCCTCTATCCCACCTCCTCTCCCTGTCTCCCCCTCTCTCCGTCCCTCTATCCCACAGCCTCTCCCTGTCTCCCTCTCTCCCTCCCTCTATCCCACAGCCTCTCCCTGTCTCCCTCTCTCCCTCCCTCTATCCCACCTCCTCTCCCTGTCTCCCCCTCTCTCCCTCCCTCTATCCCACAGCCTCTCCCTGTCTCTCCCTCTCCCTCCCTCTATCCCACAGCCTCTCCCTGTCTCCCTCTCTCCCTCCCTCTATCCCACAGCCTCTCCCTGTCTCTCCCCCTCTCCCTCCCTCTATCCCACCTCCTCTCCCTCTCTCCCTCCCTCACCGCCTCTCTCTCTCTGTCCATGATGGTCTCCAGCTCCTCGAAGTGCCTCAGTTTGATCTCCAGCTTCTTCATCTGCGTCTCCACCAGCAGGGCCACCAGAGACTTGATCTTCCTCTCCTCCACTGCGGCCAGGTGCTGAGAGGACAGACAGCACCGTCACACTCAGGACTGGTGGAAACTCTTCAGCAGGGGAGCAGGAGACAGCCTCGTGCAGATTCAGCCTTTATTGAGCTCAATACACACAGCCTGGACAGACTGCCAATGCTCACTGCTTTTTATACAGTACGGGCTCATAAAGTATGAGACAGGTTAGTGCGTTACAGACTCCAGAGGTGGTTTTTGTCCTGTTCTATGAAGTTGATCGCTCCTTCTCCTAACGACTTAGGAGAAAACCAATTACAGTTGTTTTTACAAAGCCAGTTCTTGTTGTACTTTGACCTTTTGACCTTTTGACCTTGAGGTGACGGGTATGGAGCTGCAGTGCTAAATAAACACATTCCAGCAATTTTCCCGTACATCCCACAGAATAATTAAGCACTAACGCTCTAGCCTTGAAAAGGTGCTGATATATGTGTCTCACCACAGTGGGGCAGCGGTTAGCATTGTTGCTGTTCAGTGCTGGGGCTCTGGTTTCGATTCTGGACCAGGGATGCCATCTGTGTGGAGTCTATATGCTCTCCCTGTGTTTATGTAGGTTTCCTCTAGGTGCTCTGCTTTCCTCCCACAGTCCGAAGACACGCCAATAGGATAACTGGGACCTTGTGTGAGCGTCCGTGTGCGTCTGTGTGTGCCCTGGTGTCCCACCCAGGGTGTACCCTGCCCTGTGCCTGTTGCTTGCTGGGATAGGGCCCGGCTCCCCTGAGAGCCGGAGTGGGATGAAGTGGTTAGGAAATGAATGGCTGGGAATGTGCGCCACTTCGCTCTGACACCATGGAACAAGCATGGCCACACTCTAGGCCACACACCGCCACTGACGCAGACAAGACAAAGGGCTGGAGAGAGAGAGAGATGGAGATAAGCCCAGTATGTGATCTCCTGTCACAGCCTGAGGAACAGTGAGTCTGTCTCCCAATCATGCTCCAGCCGCCTACAGTACATGTCAATATTTTATAATATGTCTTTGTTGTAAATGTCTGTAACATGTCTGTAGGTTTTATTTGACTATTTTTTGTTTTGTTCCACGTTAATTGTTCTATTTTTATTTGCTTTGGCAACACTGATTGTAACCATCGGTCATGCTAATAAAGCACCTGGAATTGAATTGAACTGAACTGGAGAGACAGTCAGGCAGACAGAGCAGGGCATGGCGTAAGGGAGTGAGAGGTGGCTTGAAGAGACAGCCACCTGTAAGGAAGGAGAAAATGAGACACACCTGGGCTAACGGAGGGAGTGAGACTCCACATGAGACGGAGGAGCAGATGGGACTGGCTCTGAGTGGAACAGGCCTGGGCTCATGGGAACGAGTCCAAGAGCAGCCAGGAGGACCAGGCCTTCAGTCTTGGGCTTGACTTTGGAATGAGAGAAGTGAGTAATAAAGAGCAATAGACGGAGTTGGCTTGGGACTCGCTGAGCCAGGGATGCTTGAGAAAATAGAGCCTGGCCTACACGGGGCATCACAAGTGCCGGACACCTGGGCTGTGTGGTGGATTGGCACAGAGGGGTGGAGCGCTCCGCTGAGGAACAGGGCTGGCCAGCTGGCTCAGGGCTGGAGGCAGTCGTTGCCGGCTGGGGGAGTGGGGCAGCGCCTGGCGAGACACTGGCACACCTTCTGCCCACTGAAGGAGTCCAGATGGCACAGCTGGAGTCTCCAGCACTCCCTGGCTATCCCACTAACAGACGATCCGTGGTCTCGGTGGGGAGGAAGAATGAGAGGTGTGAAAGAGCAACAGGCCGGCTGCAGTCATCGGGACCGGCGCACGCGGTGTCTTGTGAGGACAGGGACACGGTGTCCCTGGCCAAACAGGATCAGCTGGTACAGTCAGATGGGAAGAGTGACTGATGACAATTCATGTGCTTGGTGAAGAGCGTACTGCGTCAAAGTAAAGATATAGATCGGTCTCCTCTCCGATTCCCTCACTGGGGTAAGTCGGAGTGAGTTGGGTAGGATACTCGAAGGGTTAATTGTATATCACTAGGGACGACGACATCCAAGAACTGAATGCTTGGAACCCATGGTGAGACTGGTGTGGCTTACTGTGCTTGGTTAATGGGCCGCCTCCTGGCCACAGGACGAGCCTCATTCAGACAGAGTGGACCCAGGGGCAGCTGCAAGGAAGAGACTGGGTGGAGGAGGGATCTTTGAGATGAATACGAAGGGAAGGGTTTGTATTCGAGAGCTGATTTTGTAATGACAGTGATTAGGCACAGCTGTGTGAAACTGACTTCTTGTCGTTCTTCAGTTAATGACATCCAGTAATGAAGAGTGATTGGTCAAACACTCCGCAGACTTCCCCGAGGGGGGATCAACCCAGGCGCCCCGGAGGGGTCCCATCTGCGAGGATGAAGGACAGGCCAACAAAGACAACGTGCAAGCAGGGTGGGATTACAGTAGGGAAGGGCTGGCACTGCTGCACATGGACAGGGAGATGGGTGGACAGGTGAACAGAGAAGTGGACAAATGGACAGAGAGATGGCCAGTCATGGAAATGCATGGACAGAGAGATGGCCGGTCACAAGGCTTGACCGACAGGTGGACGGACAGAGAGATGGCCGGTCACAAGGGTGGACCGACAGGTGGACGGACAGAGAGATGGCCTTCTGGTCACAAGGCTGGACCGACAGGTGGACGGACAGAGAGATGGACGGACACAAGGCTGGACCGACAGGTGGACAGACAGAGAGATGGCCTTCTGGTCACAAGGCTGGACCAACAGGTGGACGGACACAAGGCTGGACCGACAGGTGGACAGAGAGATGGCTTTCTGGTCAAAAAGGCTGGACCGACAGGTGGACGGACAGAAAGATGGACGGACACAAGGCTGGACCGACAGGTGGATAGACAGAGAGATGGCCTTCTGGTCACAAGGCTGGACCGACAGGTGGACGGACAGAGAGATGGCCTTCTGGTCACAAGGCTGGACCGACAGGGGCACGGACAGAGAGATGGCCAGACAGCTGCATGGACAGTGTCTGCTGGACAGCAGGGTGGGCAGGGAGACATACCTTGGCCTTGACAGCAGCAGCCGCCAGTGCAGACGCGGCCGCAGTGGCCAGGTTCCCTTCTCCAACGTCTTTCTCCACCTTGGCTCTCCTCTCTCCCTCGCTCTCCCCCTCCGAGCTCTCCTTCCCCTCCTTCTCCTTCTCCCCGTCACCTGGGAACGAGGCCGGAGAGAGGTCAGACACTCGCCACGCCCACCCCCGGCCCTGCCCTGCCTGGGCCTCGACCGGAGACTCACCCATCTCCGAGTCGGCCTTCTCCGCCTCCCTGTCTCCGTCTCCCTCTCTCCCGCGCTCCTCGTCCTTCTTTCCCATCTCCGCTGGCTTCTCCTCCTCCTCCGGGGACCCTTCCTTACTCTCCTGAGGCACGGACAAACGTGGAATCACAAAGGGCCCAGGGCAGGTGTAAGACAGGTGCAGGATGGGGCAGATCAGCAGGGCATTAGGGGGGAGCAGGAGAGACGCACATGCAGACAGAGTGAAGGGACCAAGGACGGCCAGGCCGCCATCACACACAGACAGGCAGGCAGGCTCGGGGACAGAGACGGACAGACGGACACACAGACAGATGAAATACAGAGGGACGGGGGAAAGAGTACTTTGCTCTCTCTTTTCTCCTCGCTGGGCTGGCTGTCGCTCTTATTTTCCTCGCTGTTCTCTTCTGGAACACAAAGAGACAATGAGCCAGTGAGTGAGAGTGTCTCTGTGTGCTCTCTGACAGTGGGAGTGTCTGTGCTCTCTGACAGTGGGAGTGTCTGTGCTCTCTGACAGTGGGAGTGTCTCTGTGTGCTCTCTGACACAGCAGCCCAAAGTTGCAACAAGCCCTGCTCAAACTCCTCAATCTCATCATGACAGCCGGATGTTTCCCCGAGGCCTGGAACCAAGGACTGATCACGCCCATCTATAAGAGTGGAGATAAACTCGATCCCAACAACTACCGGGGCATCTGTGTGAACAGTAACCTGGGGAAGGTATTCTGCAGTATCCTAAATACACGAATACTGGCCTTCCTTACCGAACACAATGTCCTGAGTAAAAGTCAGATTGGCTTCTTGCCAGATCACCGCACATCTGATCACATTTACACCCTACACACACTGATAGACAAACACGTCCACCAAAAACACAAAGGAAAAATTTTTGCCTGCTTTGTCGATTTCAAAAAAGCATTTGACTCGATTTGGCATGAGAGATTGTTTTATAAACTACTCCAAAGTGGCATAGGGGGCAAAGTGTACGACATCATTAAATCAATGTATTCAGAGAGCAAATGTGCAGTGAAAATTGGAAACAAAAGGACTAAATTCTTCACCCAAGGCCGCGGGGTGAGACAGGGCTGCAGCCTGAGCCCAACACTGTTCAATATCTATATCAATGAATTAGCAGGAATGTTGGAGCAGTCTGCAGCTCCTGGTCTTACACTACACGACACAGAAATCAAGTTCCTGCTCTACGCAGATGACCTGGTCCTGCTGTCGCCCACAGAACAGGGGCTGCAGCAGAACCTGGCACTGCTGGAGCAGTACTGTCAGACCTGGGCACTGACAGTCAATCTGGACAAGACCAGAGTTATAGTTTTCCAGAAGAAAGCCAGACCTCAGGGAAACAGGTACAAATTCACACTGAACAAGAACACATTGGAGCACACATCCAGCTACACATATCTCGGTCTCACCATCAGCTCTTCCGGGAGTTTTGACCTGGCAGTGAAGGCACTGAGGGAGAAGGCACTCAGGGCTTTCTACGCAATAAGAAGGAGGCTCTTCAACATCAACCCACCAACAAGAATCTGGCTCCAAATATTTGAAAGTGTAATCCAACCCATTGCCCTATACGGCAGTGAAGTTTGGGGTCCCCTCACAGACCAGGATTACACGCAATGGGACAAACACCCCACAGAAACTCTGCACATGGAGATCTGTAGAAACATCCTCCGTGTGCAGAGAAAAACTCCTAACAACGGGTGCAGGGCCGAATTAGGCCAGTACCCACTATTGATAAACATACAGAAAAGAATATTAAAGTATTGGCTACACCTAAAAAACAGCGACCAAAATTCCTACCACCACAAAGCCCTGCTGAGCCAAGAGCTGAGCCCAAAACAGAGCCCCCTGAGCCAGCTGGTCCTGAGGCTCACCGACCTGAGCCACACCAACACTAACCAGCCTCAGGACAGCACTGCTAGAGCACCACAACCCAGACTCAACCACATCACAGCACAGATCAAACAGCAATATCTCACACACTGGGACACACACACACAAACACAACATAAACTGGAATGCTACAGAACCTTAAACAGACAATACACACTAGCTGAATATTTGACCAAAATAAAAAATAACAAACAGAAACAGACCCTGACGAAGTACAGGCTCAGTGACCACAACCTGGCCATAGAAACTGGGCGACACAGGCAGACCTGGCTGCCCAGAGAGGACAGGCTGTGCTCCCACTGCCAGCAGGGAGAAATAGAGACAGAGGTGCACTTCCTACTGCACTGTGACAGATACTCTGGGATTAGAGAAACATTCTTCCCGAAATTCAGAAATCTAATCCCAGATTTCCCACACCTGCCAAAACCACAACAGGTCCCAATCCTACTGGGAGAGGGAGGAGGGAACTCAGTTGATCTGGCAGCCCAGTATGTGATCTCCTGTCACAGCCTGAGGAACAGTGAGTCCGTCTCCCAATAATGCTCCAGCTGCCTACAGTATGTCAATATTATATAATATGTCTTTGTTGTAAATGTCTGTAACATGTCTGTAGATTTTATTTTACTTCTATTTTTTGTTTTGTTCTATGTTAATTTTATTATTTTTATTTGCTTTGGCAACACTGATTGTACCCATCGGTCATGCTAATAAAGCACCTTGAATTGAATTGAATTGAATTGTGTCTCTGTGCTCTCTGACAGTGGGAGTGTCTCTGTGTGCTCTCTGACAGTGGGAGTGTCTGTGCTCTCTGACAGTGAGAGCAGCACTGCTAGAGCACCACAACCCAGACTCAACCACATCACAGCACAGATCAAACAGCAATATCTCACACACTGGGACACACACACACAAACACAACATAAACTGGAATGCTACAGAACCTTAAACAGACAATACACACTAGCTGAATATTTGACCAAAATAAAAAATAACAAACAGAAACAGACCCTGACGAAGTACAGGCTCAGTGACCACAACCTGGCCATAGAAACTGGGCGACACAGGCAGACCTGGCTGCCCAGAGAGGACAGGCTGTGCTCCCACTGCCAGCAGGGAGAAATAGAGACAGAGGTGCACTTCCTGCTGCACTGTGACAGATACTCTGGGATTAGAGAAACATTCTTCCCGAAATTCAGAAATCTAATCCCAGAGTTCCCACACCTGCCAAAACCACAACAGGTCCCAATCCTACTGGGAGAGGGAGGAGGGAACTCAGTTGATCTGGCAGCCCAGTATGTGATCTCCTGTCACAGCCTGAGGAACAGTGAGTCCGTCTCCCAATAATGCTCCAGCCGCCTACAGTATATGTCGATATTATATAATATGTCTTTGTTGTAAATGTCTGTAACATGTCTGTAGATTTTATTTTACTTCTATTTTTTGTTTTGTTCTATGTTAATTTTATTATTTTTATTTGCTTTGGCAACACTGATTGTACCCATCGGTCATGCTAATAAAGCACCTTGAATTGAATTGAATTGAATTGTGTCTCTGTGTGCTCTCTGACAGTGGGAGTGTCTCTGTGTGCTCTCTGACAGTGGGAGTGTCTCTGTGCTCTCTGACAGTGGGAGTGTCTGTGCTCTCTGACAGTGGGAGTGTCTCTGTGCTCTCTGACAGTGGGAGTGTCTGTGTGCTCTCTGACAGTGGGAACGTCTCTGTGTGCTCTCTGACAGTGGGAGTGTCTGTGCTCTCTGACAGTGAGAGTGTCTCTGTGCTCTCTGACAGTGGGAGTGTCTCTGTGTGCTCTCTGACAGTGGGAGTGTCTGTGCTCTCTGACAGTGGGAGTGTCTGTGTGCTCTCTGACAGTGGGAGTGTCTCTGTGTGCTCTCTGACAGTGGGAGTGTCTCTGTGTGCTCTCTGACAGTGGGAGTGTCTCTGTGCTCTCTGACAGTGGGAGTGTCTGTGCTCTCTGACAGTGGGAGTGTCTCTGTGCTCTCTGACAGTGGGAGTGTCTCTGTGCTCTCTGACAGTGGGAGTGTCTGTGTGCTCTCTGACAGTGGGAGTGTCTGTGCTCTCTGACAGTGGGAGTGTCTGTGTGCTCTCTGACAGTGGGAGTGTCTCTGTGCTCTCTGACAGTGGGAGTGTCTGTGCTCTCTGACAGTGGGAGTGTCTGTGCTCTCTGACAGTGGGAGTGTCTGTGCTCTCTGAAAGTGGGAGTGTCTCTGTGCTCTCTGACAGTGGGAGTGTCTCTGTGTGCTCTCTGACAGTGGGAGTGTCTCTGTGCTCTCTGACAGTGGGAGTGTCTGTGTGCTTTCTGACAGTGGGAGTGTCTCTGTGCTCTCTGACAGTGGGAGTGTCTGTGTGCTCTCTGACAGTGGGAGTGTCTGTGCTCTCTGACAGTGGGGGTGTCTCTGTGCTCTCTGACAGTGGGAGTGTCTGTGTGCTTTCTGACAGTGGGAGTGTCTCTGTGCTCTCTGACAGTGGGAGTGTCTGTGTGCTCTCTGACAGTGGGAGTGTCTGTGCTCTCTGACAGTGGGAGTGTCTGTGCTCTCTGACAGTGGGAGTGTCTGTGCTCTCTGACAGTGGGAGTGTCTCTGTGCTCTCTGACAGTGGGAGTGTCTGTGCTCTCTGACAGTGGGAGTGTCTCTGTGCTCTCTGACAGTGGGAGTGTCTCTGTGTGCTCTCTGACAGTGGGAGTGTCTCTGTGCTCTCTGACAGTGGGAGTGTCTGTGTGCTCTCTGACAGTGGGAGTGTCTCTGTGCTCTCTGACAGTGGGAGTGTCTCTGTGCTCTCTGACAGTGGGAGTGTCTCTGTGTGCTCTCTGACAGTGGGAGTGTCTCTGTGCTCTCTGACAGTGGGAGTGTCTGTGTGCTCTCTGACAGTGGGAGTGTCTCTGTGCTCTCTGACAGTGGGAGTGTCTCTGTGTGCTCTCTGACAGTGGGAGTGTCTCTGTGCTCTCTGACAGTGGGAGTGTCTGTGTGCTCTCTGACAGTGGGAGTGTCTCTGTGCTCTCTGACAGTGGGAGTGTCTCTGTGCTCTCTGACAGTGGGAGTGTCTGTGTGCTTTCTGACAGTGGGAGTGTCTCTGTGCTCTCTGACAGTGGGAGTGTCTGTGTGCTCTCTGACAGTGGGAGTGTCTGTGCTCTCTGACAGTGGGAGTGTCTGTGCTCTCTGACAGTGGGAGTGTCTCTGTGCTCTCTGACAGTGGGAGTGTCTGTGCTCTCTGACAGTGGGAGTGTCTCTGTGCTCTCTGACAGTGGGAGTGTCTCTGTGCGCTCTCTGACAGTGGGAGTGTCTCTGTGTGCTCTCTGACAGTGGGAGTGTCTGTGTGCTCTCTGACAGTGGGAGTGTCTGTGCTCTCTGACAGTGGGAGTGTCTGTGTGCTCTCTGACAGTGGGAGTGTCTCTGTGCTCTCTGACAGTGGGAGTGTCTGTGCTCTCTGACAGTGGGAGTGTCTGTGCTCTCTGACAGTGGGAGTGTCTGTGCTCTCTGAAAGTGGGAGTGTCTCTGTGCTCTCTGACAGTGGGAGTGTCTCTGTGTGCTCTCTGACAGTGGGAGTGTCTCTGTGCTCTCTGACAGTGGGAGTGTCTGTGTGCTTTCTGACAGTGGGAGTGTCTCTGTGCTCTCTGACAGTGGGAGTGTCTGTGTGCTCTCTGACAGTGGGAGTGTCTGTGCTCTCTGACAGTGGGGGTGTCTCTGTGCTCTCTGACAGTGGGAGTGTCTGTGTGCTTTCTGACAGTGGGAGTGTCTCTGTGCTCTCTGACAGTGGGAGTGTCTGTGTGCTCTCTGACAGTGGGAGTGTCTGTGCTCTCTGACAGTGGGAGTGTCTGTGCTCTCTGACAGTGGGAGTGTCTGTGCTCTCTGACAGTGGGAGTGTCTCTGTGCTCTCTGACAGTGGGAGTGTCTCTGTGTGCTCTCTGACAGTGGGAGTGTCTCTGTGCTCTCTGACAGTGGGAGTGTCTGTGTGCTCTCTGACAGTGGGAGTGTCTGTGTGCTCTCTGACAGTGGGAGTGTCTGTGCTCTCTGACAGTGGGGGTGTCTCTGTGCTCTCTGACAGTGGGAGTGTCTGTGTGCTTTCTGACAGTGGGAGTGTCTCTGTGCTCTCTGACAGTGGGAGTGTCTGTGTGCTCTCTGACAGTGGGAGTGTCTGTGCTCTCTGACAGTGGGAGTGTCTGTGCTCTCTGACAGTGGGAGTGTCTGTGCTCTCTGACAGTGGGAGTGTCTCTGTGCTCTCTGACAGTGGGAGTGTCTCTGTGTGCTCTCTGACAGTGGGAGTGTCTCTGTGCTCTCTGACAGTGGGAGTGTCTGTGTGCTCTCTGACAGTGGGAGTGTCTCTGTGCTCTCTGACAGTGGGAGTGTCTCTGTGCTCTCTGACAGTGGGAGTGTCTCTGTGTGCTCTCTGACAGTGGGAGTGTCTCTGTGCTCTCTGACAGTGGGAGTGTCTGTGTGCTCTCTGACAGTGGGAGTGTCTCTGTGCTCTCTGACAGTGGGAGTGTCCCTGTGCTCTCTGACTCTCTGTCCCTGTGTCTCTCTGTGGTGTGCCAGGCAGTCTCACCAGTGCGCTCTGTCTCCTCCAGGGCAGTGCCGGCGATGCCGCTGCTGTCCAGGCCATACAAGGGGTCCTGGCGGCCGCTGGCCCGCGCCGCCTCCTCCACGCGCCGCACGTGGGCCTCCACCAGGGCCGACGGCACCTCCTCCCTCATCCGGGAGAACTCCTCTGGCACAGAAAGGGGAACGTCAGAGAGCAGATCGCACCTTCCCCACCCCGTCTATCCCCTCTCTCTCCAGATCGGACCCACTCTGCACCCCTGTCCATCTCTCTCTTCCTCTGGCCCAAACTTTCTCACAGTGTCTGTCTCTTTCCCTGTCACCCCACTGCCCCTCTCACACTGTCCTCCCCAGTCTGTCCTCCCCAGTGTCCCCCTCTCACACTGTCCTCCCCAGTCTCCTCCTCTCACACTGTCCTCCCCAGTCTCCCCCTCTCACACTGTCCTCCCCAGTCTCCTCCTCTCACACTGTCCTCCCCAGTCTCCTCCTCTCACACTGTCCTCCCCAGTCTCCCCCTCTCACACTGTCCTCCCCAGTCTCCCCCTCTCACACTGTCCTCCCCAGTCTCCTCCTCTCACACTGTCCTCCCCAGTCTCCTCCTCTCACACTGTCCTCCCCAGTCTCCCCCTCTCACACTGTCCTCCCCAGTCTCCTCCTCTCACACTGTCCTCCCCAGTCTCCTCCTCTCACACTGTCCTCCCCAGTCTCCCCCTCTCACACTGTCCTCCCCAGTCTCCCCCTCATACACTGTCCTCCCCAGTCTCCTCCTCTCACACTGTCCTCCCCAGTCTCCTCCTCTCACACTGTCCTCCCCAGTCTCCTCCTCTCACACTGTCCTCCCCAGTCTCCCCCTCTCACACTGTCCTCCCCAGTCTCCTCCTCTCACACTGTCCTCCCCAGTCTCCTCCTCTCACACTGTCCTCCCCAGTCTCCCCCTCTCACACTGTCCTCCCCAGTCTCCCCCTCATACACTGTCCTCCCCAGTCTCCTCCTCTCACACTGTCCTCCCCAGTCTCCTCCTCTCTCTCCCCCTCTTTCTCTCACCCAGGGCAGACTTGGCGGCTGCAGAGGCAACTCGGGGGTCCACCACGGAGGCCAGGAAAGCCACGGTGCTCATGACGGGGTTCCCCGCCTGGCTGAAGGGGACGGGCTGGAAGGCCAGGGGCCCCAGGGAGGCCTGGCTGTCCTCCAGGTAGGGGTCCTCGATGGGGAGGCGCAGGAAGTGCAGGATACACTCGTCCTGCGTGCGGCTGCCCACGTGCTCCGACACCTTGTTCCAGTCGTCCTTGTACATCTCCAGCGCCTGGGGGGGCAGGGCGAGAGGGCTACCGATGAACACAGAGAGGGCAGGGGGGCGGGGTGGGGCAAGGGTGGGGGGGATACAGGGTGAGGATGGGGGACGCGGGGAGGGCGGGGCGAGGGCGGGGGGTGCAGATGGGGCAGGTGAGGGTCAGGGGGGTGCAGAGAGGGCAGGCGGGGGCTGCAGAAGGGGCGTGGCTAGGGTGGGGGGTGCAGAGAGGGCGGGGTGAGGGTGGGGGGTGCAGATGGGGCAGGTGAGGCTCAGGGGGACGCTATGGGGAAGGGTCGAGGGTGGGGGACGAGGAGAGGGCGGGGCGAGGGCGAGGGCGAGGGTGGGGGACGAGGAGAGGGCGGGGCGAGGGCGAGGGTGGGGGACGCGGAGAGGGCGGGGCGAGGGCGAGGGCGAGGGTGGGGGACGAGGAGAGGGCGGGGCGAGGGCGAGGGTGGGGGACGAGGAGAGGGCGGGGCGAGGGCGAGGGCGAGGGTGGGGGACGAGGAGAGGGCGGGGCGAGGGCGAGGGCGAGGGTGGGGGACGAGGAGAGGGCGGGGCGAGGGCGAGGGTGGGGGACGCGGAGAGGGTGGGGCGAGGGCGAGGGTGGGGGACGCGGAGAGGGCGGGGCGAGGGTGGGGGTGCGGAGAGGGCGGGGCGAGTGTGGCGGGTGCAGACGGGGCGCGTGAGGGTCAGGGGGACGCTGTGGGGAAAGGACGATGGTGGGGGTTGCAGAGAGGGCGGGGCGAGGGTGGGGGACGCGGAGAGGCCCGGGCGAGGGTGGGGGTGCGGAGAGGCCGGGGCGAGGGTGACACACTCACCTCCAGCAGCAGCAGGGTCTCCTGCTCCGTCCACTCCCGGGTGGCGCTGGCGGCACTCTTGCTCTGCAACAACACAGGACCACACCCACGATCTGACCACGAGGGCGCTGGGGCCCTGCTGATGCCAGATCTCTTTCCCCCCCTTCCTCTCTCGCCCCCACTCCCTCCTCCTCCTCCTCTCTCACTCCCACTCCCACAGACAGGTGTGTCCCCCCTCCACCCTGCTCCTAGCCCCTCTCCTCCGCCCCCTCCCTCCCCCTACCTTGGCCGGCCCACTCTTCTTGCTGTACATGTCCGTCCTCAGGCCGAAGTTCTGCAGGTCCGCTGGCTTCTCCTTGACCTTCTCCGGGAAACTGAGCATCTGCTGGGAGGCGGGGGTCTGGACGGGCCGACAAGGAGAGAGGGAGAGGGGGATCAGCCAATCGGAGAAATCAGGACCCCCCAGCCCCTCCCTCCCCGACTCCGTTACCTGGGACGTCTTGGGCTGCAGGGGCACCAGTCCGGACGGCGTGTCAGCCAGGACGTGGAAGTGCGAAGTGGGAGGGGGTCCCATGGGGGTGGGGCGGCTCTCCGCGTCCACCTGGTAATTGATGAGCCCCCACTGCTCCAGGAACGCGTGAACCCTGCAGGGCGAGAGAGGGGGTCACGGGCCGGAGCGCAGCGAGGGAGGAAGACGGGGACGGAGAGGTCCGAGGGCAGGCGCAGCCGCGGACAGAGGCGCGGGCAGGCACAGCGGCGGCGTACGGGCCGGCCGACGCGGGGGAGACGCCGAAGAGCGCGAGCGCAGTGGCGCCTCCTGACCTCATGATGGCGCACACGTCCCCGGCCAGGTTGCGCCGGCAGGCGGTGGAGGTGAGGTACTCCTGGGGATTCAGGCGGTACGTGTCGATCATGAAGTTCCTGTAGGCCAGGTATCTGCAGGGAGAGAGGAGGGGGCGTTGGGATGTGTTCACGGGCTGCGGGCTCCTCCAGCAGGGGGCGCACACGGCACGCTCCACACAGCCTCGTGTCTGGACTCACATCTCGGGGGTCTTGGACTTGTTCTTGCCGTTGAAGAATTCTGGGAGAGCCCGGCGCTCGATCGCGTGGACGCTGCGAGACACGGGGAGAGGGGGAGAGGTCAGGGGCCGGCGGGGGACCAGTTGTGTAGCTGTACCTGTTTGTAGCCAGGGATGATGATGGTGATGTGGTGAGTGCGGGGCAGTGGGTTGTGTAGTTGTGTAGCTGTACCTGTTTGTAGCCGGGCATGATGATGGTGATGTGGTGAGTGCGAGGCAGTGGGTTGTGTAGTTGTGTAGCTTTACCTGTTGTAGCCGGGCATGATGATGGTGACGTGGTGAGTGCGAGGCAGTGGGTTGTGTAGTTGTGTAGCTGTACCTGTTTGTAGCTGGGCATGATGATGGTGACGTGGTGAGTGCGGGGCAGTGGGTTGTGTAGTTGTATAGCTGTACCTGTTTGTAGCTGGGGATGATGATGGTGACGTGGTGAGTGCGGGGCAGTGGGTTGTGTAGTTGTGTAGCTGTACCTGTTTGTAGCTGGGGATGATGATGGTGACGTGGTGAGTGCGGGGCAGTGGGTTGTGTAGTTGTGTAGCTGTACCTGTTGTAGCCGGGCACGATGATGGTGATGTGGCGAGTGCGAGGCAGTGGGTTGTGTAGTTGTGTAGCTGTACCTGTTGTAGCCGGGCATGATGATGTTGACGTGGTGAGTGCGAGGCAGTGGGTTGTGTAGTTGTGTAGCCGTACCTGTTGTAGTCGAACCAGGCGGCGTAGCTGGGGATGATGATGTGGTGAGTTTGCTCAGTGACGTTGTCCTCATGAAGATCAGCCCCCTTCACCGGCTCCCCCTTCACACTGGGAGAGCCCTCCTCTTCCTCCTGGGACAGAGCAGGAGGGTCGGGGTACGGGGAATGGGGGAGAGAGTGAGAGGGAGGGTTGGGGTACGGGGTCGGGGGGAGAAGGGGAGATATGGGGGGGTCAGCAGGGAGAGATAGTGGGACGGTGAGAGAGGACAGTGACCAGGTGACACTATTTTAGGTCCTTTGAGCAAATCCAAGAGATGCCTGTGTCTGAAGTGCAAGTGTGAAGACTAACAGAGAAACCAGTGAGTTACCTTCCCCACTGCCTCCATCGACTCATCCTCCTGCTCGTCTGGTGAAGAAGGAGAGAGAGAGCGTTAGACCACCATTCCTCCCTGAGATAACAGGTCTAATCACGTAACAACTGTCACACCACATCATGTCAGACTGTATGTCTTACTCAGCGCTACTGCACTGGCAGCTCTACCTCAGTGGCCACACTGATGAAGCTCTTTGGCTTTGAGAAGAATCTCAGGGGTAAAACTGGACAGAACGTCCAGCTGTCTTACAGGATGGGAAGGGACACAAGCATGAGGGGACTACTGTCTGGTATGGCACTACTGTATACCACACTGTGACGGGCAGGGCTCTGTTGTCCTGTACTGCACTGCGCCACACTGTGCTTGGCTATGCTGTCCTTTATTGCATTGGGCTGGGCTGTCCTGTCCCACACTGCACTGTGCTGGACTGTACTGGACTGGACTGTACTGCACTGTGCTAGGCCAGGCTGGACCGGACTGGACTGGACTAGACTACACTGTACTGCACTGCGCCACACTGTGCTTGGCTATGTTGTCCTTTATTGCATTGGGCTGTGCTGTCCTGTCCCACACTGCACTGTGCTAGGCCAGGCTGGATTGGACTGTACTGGACTGTACTGAGCCACACTGTGCTTTGCTATGTTGTCCTTTATTGTGCTGGGCTGGACTGTCCTCTACTGTACTGCACTGCACCACACTGTGCTTGGCTATACTGTCCTATAATGCACTGGGCTAGGCTGTGCTGCCGTGTCCTGAATGCCACTAGGCTGAGCTGTGCTGTACTGTACTGGGCTGGATGGTCCGGCACTGGGCTGGGCTCTGTTGTACAGAACTGCACTGGGCTGGGCTCTGTTGTGCAGGACTGCACTGGGCTGCAATCATGATCCCAGATCCCTCATGCTACAGGGTGAGCAACAGGAAGAGGCAGGAGAGAGGAGGCGCGTCACTCACCCAGGTCAGTCATGGTTCCTCCCTTTACTGGGGCCGACTCGGAGTCTTTCTTCGTATTGACTGTGGGGGACAGAGAGGCAGGGTGAGAGGCATGGAATCTGTATCCCAAACTCTGAACCCTGAATCGTTAAAAGCAAAGCAAAACTGGATACCTGTTAACAGATCAGGCTAATAATAACTACATACACTTATATAGTGCTTTCCTAGACACTCCACCCAAAGCTCGTTAAATACCCTCTGCTCATGCAGAACTTTCTATCACTTTTACAACTGATTGGCCACTACAGTAAAACAGCTATCAGTACGAAAGGAAACTGATCTGCCCCATGGGGATACAGCTGATCTAACATCGCTCAGTTTGATGACTGACACTTCTGCAGCAATGCAGGGACAGGTGTGCTTCCCAGTGCAAACACCAGGGGGCGCAGTACCGTTCTTGGGCAGAGTGACCTCTTCCACTGCGGGCACAGGTGAGGGCTCATCCAGATCCTTGGTCAGGTCCTCCTGTTCCTCCTCGCGGTGCCCGCGTTTCGACTTGGCATAGGGGGCTGTTGGGCTGGGGAGGGAGGGGTGCAGGGGTCACTCCCACAACAATACTGACGGACACATGTATACACACTGACAGTGACACACCTGCTAGTACACGCGCTGACGTGTTAATCATGCTAATACACACGCTGACACTCTAGTACGTACGGCTAAACACTGATCCCAGCCCTCGCCCCGACACACCCCGATGGAAACGGGGCGGATCCTGTCAGCTCACCAGTTCGCATGACGACCTACAGTCTGGAGACTGTGCAGCACAGAGCCGTCAGCTCTGGTCCCCAGTGAAAAGAGCCTGTGTGGCCACCGGACACTGGCCACTAGCCACTGGACACTGGCCAGCGCCATGTCCCCCCACACCCACAATCCACCACAGGCCAATGCTGCAGCCACACTGAGCTGATGGAGCGCCATCTAGTGTTCTGTCAGACACACCTGACTGCTGCATAGTGTCTCTTTGAACGGGTCACCGAACACGGATGGCTGGGTTAACGCCACCAGCGGTGTAACTGGCCGAGGCGCCGATTCGCCAGTGCCCCCCCACCCCGGCCCCCGCACCCTTTCTTGGCGTTCTTCTTCTTGGTCTCGGGCGTGGGGGTGGGCGAAGGGGAGGGCGAGCGCTTCCTCTTCTTGGCGTTGCCCGGCTTCCTGTCGCGGCGCTCGCCGTCGGGGGGGCTGACCTCGTCCGTCAGCGTCTTGGCGGAGATGCGCTTGCGGCGCGGCCCCTCCCCCACCTCGTAATCCTCCTCGTTCATCCACTCGTTGAAGGAGTCCAGGTCCAGGATCCACTTGGCGTGGACCTGGGAGAGTGGGAGGGCAGGGCGCGCGTCAGCACGTTTCTGTGCACGGCTGTTTCGGCCTCTCGGCACTCAGGGGAGAGCAGCGGTTTGCTGGGATGTCAAGCGACGGTTTGGGGTATCAGTGTCTGGGGGTGTCAGTACCTTGCGGGGTTTCTCGGGAGTGGGTGGGTCCTCCACTGCAGCCTCCACTTCGCTGGCGGGGATCCAAGTGTCATAACTGGAAAACAGCACAGGGCAGTAAAGACGGGGCGCAGTGCGGAAAAGACAGGGCGCAGCGCACAGCATGGTGTGGTAAAGACAGGGCACAGGGCACATCATGGTGTGGTAAAGACAGGGCGCAGGGCACAGCATGGTGTGGTAAAGACAGGGCGCAGGGCACAGCATGGTGTGGTAAAGACAGGGCGCAGCACACATCATGGTGTGGTAAAGACAGGGCACAGGGCACAGCATGGTGTGGTAAAGACAGGGCGCAGGGCACAGCATGGTGTGGTAAAGACAGGGCACAGGGCACAGCATGGTGTGGTAAAGACAGGGCGCAGGGCACAGCATGGTGTGGTAAAGACAGGGCGCAGGGCACAGCATGGTGTGGTAAAGACAGGGCGCAGGGCACAGCATGGTGTGGTAAAGACAGGGCACAGGGCACATCATGGTGTGGTAAAGACAGGGCGCAGCGCACAGCATGGTGTGGTAAAGACAGGGCGCAGGGCACATCATGGTGTGGTAAAGACAGGGCGCAGCGCACAGCATGGTGTGGTAAAGACAGGGCGCAGGGCACAGCATGGTGTGGTAAAGACAGGGCGCAGCGCACAGCATGGTGTGGTAAAGACAGGGCGCAGCGCACAGCATGGTGTGGTAAAGACAGGGCGCAGGGCACAGCATGGTGTGGTAAAGACAGGGCGCAGCACACATCATGGTGTGGTAAAGACAGGGCACAGGGCACATCATGGTGTGGTAAAGACAGGGCGCAGGGCACAGCATGGTGTGGTAAAGACAGGGCGCAGGGCACAGCATGGTGTGGTAAAGACAGGGCGCAGCACACATCATGGTGTGGTAAAGACAGGGCACAGGGCACAGCATGGTGTGGTAAAGACAGGGCGCAGGGCACAGCATGGTGTGGTAAAGACAGGGCACAGGGCACAGCATGGTGTGGTAAAGACAGGGCGCAGGGCACAGCATGGTGTGGTAAAGACAGGGCGCAGGGCACAGCATGGTGTGGTAAAGACAGGGCGCAGGGCACAGCATGGTGTGGTAAAGACAGGGCACAGGGCACATCATGGTGTGGTAAAGACAGGGCGCAGCGCACAGCATGGTGTGGTAAAGACAGGGCGCAGGGCACATCATGGTGTGGTAAAGACAGGGCGCAGCGCACAGCATGGTGTGGTAAAGACAGGGCGCAGGGCACAGCATGGTGTGGTAAAGACAGGGCGCAGCGCACACCATGGTGTGGTAAAGACAGGGCGCAGCGCACAGCATGGTGTGGTAAAGACAGGGCCCAGGGCACAGCATGGTGTGGTAAAGACAGGGCGCAGCGCACAGCATGGTGTGGTAAAGACAGGGCGCAGCGCACACCATGGTGTGGTAAAGACAGGGCGCAGGGCACAGCATGGTGTGGTAAAGACAGGGCACAGGGCACAGCATGGTGTGGTAAAGACAGGGCGCAGGGCACATCATGGTGTGGTAAAGACAGGGCGCAGGGCACAGCATGGTGTGGTAAAGACAGGGCGCAGGGCACAGCATGGTGTGGTAAAGACAGGGCGCAGGGCACATCATGGTGTGGTAAAGACAGGGCGCAGCGCACAGCATGGTGTGGTAAAGACAGGGCACAGGGCACATCATGGTGTGGTAAAGACAGGGCGCAGGGCACAGCATGGTGTGGTAAAGACAGGGCGCAGCACACAGCATGGTGTGGTAAAGACAGGGCGCAGGGCACAGCATGGTGTGGTAAAGACAGGGCGCAGGGCACAGCATGGTGTGGTAAAGACAGGGCGCAGGGCACAGCATGGTGTGGTAAAGACAGGGCGCAGCGCACATCATGGTGTGGTAAAGACAGGGCTCAGGGCACAGCATGGTGTGGTTAAGACAGGGCACAGGGCACAGCATGGTGTGGTAAAGACAGGGCACAGGGCACAGCATGGTGTGGTAAAGACAGGGCACAGGGCACATCATGGTGTGGTAAAGACAGGGCGCAGGGCACAGCATGGTGTGGTAAAGACAGGGCGCAGGGCACAGCATGGTGTGGTAAAGACAGGGCGCAGGGCACAGCATGGTGTGGTAAAGACAGGGCACAGGGCACATCATGGTGTGGTAAAGACAGGGCGCAGGGCACAGCATGGTGTGGTAAAGAGAGGGCGCAGGGCACAGCATGGTGTGGTAAAGACAGGGCGCAGCGCACAGCATGGTGTGGTAAAGACAGGGCGCAGGGCACATCATGGTGTGGTAAAGACAGGGCGCAGGGCACAGCATGGTGTGGTAAAGACAGGGCGCAGGGCACAGCATGGTGTGGTAAAGACAGGGCGCAGCGCACAGCATGGTGTGGTAAAGACAGGGCGCAGGGCACATCATGGTGTGGTAAAGAGAGGGCGCAGGGCACAGCATGGTGTGGTAAAGACAGGGCGCAGCGCACAGCATGGTGTGGTAAAGACAGGGCGCAGGGCACATCATGGTGTGGTAAAGACAGGGCACAGCATGGTGTGGTAAAGACAGGTCACAGCCAGTAAAGACGGGGCGCAGCACACAGCACGGCGTGGTAAACAGGGTACAGTGCGGTAAAGACGGGGCGGAGAGTGGTAAATGCGGGGCCGAGCCCCCAGCACAGCGTGGTAAACACGGGGCTGAGCGTGGTAAACAGCATCCTACTGGATATGAAACACGGGGTAGAGCACAGGACAGAAAATCAGGGCAGCAGCTACAGATGGGATGAAGGGAAGGAACGCAGCTGGCAGCGTACCTGTCAGGAGAGTAGCCCCAGTGTAGCAACACCTGCTTGTCTCTCTTCATCACCGGGCGAACCCACTCCTCTGGAGAGAGACGCACTGTTACTGTCTGCCAACACACGTACCCTCACACACCCTCTGTCTGACCAACACACGCACCCTCACCGCTGCTGTCTGACCCTCACACACCCTCACCGCTGCTGTCTCACCAACACACGCACCCTCACCGCTGCTGTCTGACCCTCACACACCCTCACCGCTGCTGTCTGACCCTCACACAGCCTCACTGCTGCTGTCTCACCAACACACGCACCCTCACCGCTGCTGTCTGACCCTCACACACCCTCACCGCTGCTGTCTGACCCTCACACAGCCTCACTGCTGCTGTCTCACCAACACACACACCCTCACCGCTGCTGTATGACCCTCACACACCCTCACCGCTGCTGTCTGACCCTCACGCACCCTCACTGCTGCTGTTTGACTCTCACACAGCCTCACCGCTGCTGTCTGACCCTCACGCACCCTCACACAGCCTCACTGCTGAGGTCTGACCCTCACACACCCTCACTGCTGCTGTTTGACTCTCACACAGCCTCACCGCTGCTGTCTGACCCTCACGCACCCTCACACAGCCTCACTGCTGAGGTCTGACCCTCACACACCCTCACTGCTGCTGTTTGACTCTCACGCACCCTCACCGCTGCTGTCTGACCCTCACGCACCCTCACGCACCCTCACCGCTGCTGTCTGACCCTCACACACTCTCACACAGCCTCACCGCTGCTGTCTGACCCTCACACAGCCTCACCGCTGCTGTCTGACCCTCACGCACCCTCACACAGCCTCACTGCTGAGGTCTGACCCTCACACACTCTCACACACCCTCACTGCTGCTGTCTGACCCTCACTCATCCTCACCGCTGCTGTCTGACCCTCACACACCCTCACACAGCCTCACTGCTGAGGTCTAACCCTCACACACCCTCACTGCTGCTGTCTGACCCTCACACACCCTCACTGCTGCTGTCTGACCCTCACACACTCTCACCGCTGCTGTCTGACCCTCACACACTCTCACTGCTGCTGTCTGACCCTCACACACTCTCACCGCTGCTGTCTGACCCTCACACACTCTCACAAACCCTCACTGCTGCTGTCTGACTCTCACTCACCCTCACTGCTGCTGTCTGACTCTCACTCACCCTCACTGCTGCTGTCTGACCCTCACACACTCTCACAAACCCTCACTGCTGCTGTCTGACTCTCACTCACCCTCACTGCTGCTGTCTGACTCTCACTCACCCTCACTGCTGCTGTCTGACTCTCACACACCCTCACACAGCCTCACTGCTGAGGTCTGACCCTCACACACCCTCACACAGCCTCACTGCTGAGGTCCGACCCTCACACACCCTCACTGCTGCTGTCTGACCCTCACACACTCTCACACACCCTCACTGCTGCTGTCTGACCAGCACACGATCACCTTCACACACTAAGAATAAGATTGACACATACGTACACGAATTAGTACACACTAAAGAAACTTTACACCCTCTATTCTCACTCTGCACACTCTGGTTCTGGGACTGGTTTCACAGTTCCCCCCTCCCCAAACAGCCACATTCAGTATTGCTCTCTTTTCCCCTCGTATTGAAGCCCAACACCCCCAGTATGACAGAGCTCTGCCCCTCACCCTCCTCCAGGCTGGCAGGGATGGGCACCACAATGTGGGAGCTGGCTGCCCGGTCCTCCGTCACAGAGCCCTGGGGTCAGAACACAGTGTCAGGGGTCAAAGTGGCACACACAGGAATAAACATGTTCAGACCAGGTACAGAGAGACACAGACCGGGCACAGGGAGACACAGACCAGGTACAGAGAGACACGGGACAGGACAGCTACAGAGAGACAGAGACCAGGTACAGAGAGGAGTGGGACTCGACAGCTACAGAGAGACACATATCGGACACAAGGAGACACACCAGCTACAGAGAGACATGGGACAGGACAGCTACAGAGAGACACAGACCAGGCACAGGGAGACACACCAGCTACAGAGACACAGACCAGGTACAGAGAGGAGAGGGACAGGACAGCTACAGAGAGACACAGACCAGGTATAGAGATGAGAGGGACAGGACAGCTATACAGAGATACAGACCAGGTACAGGGAGACATGGGGCAGAACAGCTACAGAGAGACACAGACCAGGCACAGGGAGACACAGACCAGGCACAGGGAGACGCGGGACAGGACAGCTACAGAGAGACATGGGACAGGACAGCTACAGAGAGACACAGACCAGGCACAGGGAGACACAAACGAGGTACAGAGAGGAAAAGGGACAGGACAACTATAGAGAGACACACCAGCTACAGAGAGACAGACCGAGCACAGGGAGACACGGGACAGGACAGCTACAGAGAGACATAGACCAGGCACAGGGAGACACAGACCAGGTACAGAGAGGAGAGGGACAGGACAGCTACAGAGAGACATAGACCAGGCACAGGGAGACACAGACCAGGTACAGAGAGACACACCAGCTACAGAGAGACACAGACCGAGCACAAGGAGACACGGGACAGGAAAGCTACAGAAAGAAAGACCAAGCACAGGGAGACACACCAGGTATAGAGAGACACTGGACAGGACAGCCACAGAGAGACATGCCAGGTACAGAGAGAGAGACAGTTGGGTACCTGATGACGTTTGATGATGTCCTTCAGTTTTCCCAGCAGCTTGGGCTCAATGTCGGAGCTGAGGAAGATCACGGGCCGACTGAGACAGTTGTTCTGTCGGAGCGAGAGGGAGACACAGTTACTCCTCTGAGAAGGGTGAACGCAGCGACTCGGAGAAACGGACAGGCAGGTGAGCTCACCTGTACCAGGGACTTCTCGATGGTCATGAACATCTCCACATTCCGGTCCATTCGAGACGGGTTCTGGAAGTCAAACCTCCTCCTGAGAGAGGAGTACAAGGTGGGGTTGCAGTATAGCTGCTATTTCAATATTCTCTCAGTGTTTTTATAAAGGACACTATTTAACAGCACAGATACTTATTCACTAGATCTAGACAGGCCAAGGCTTTATTGCCCTTGCACTGTGCAGGTCCGGTATTGACTCATAGAGACTCATTGGATGATACTTCAATATTGTACGTAGCTGAACAAGCTTGACTTTGATTCAGTAATAGCTCTACACTAACTCCACACGTTATAAATCAAATCTATAAAGATACTGTATTAACTCTGTAAAAGCTCTGCAAAGTCTGCACTCTGCTATGAAGCTCTACCACTGCATGTAGCTTCTGTTCTAACTCTATAGTAGTTTTTCACCCTCTTTGCTGACAGTATAGAGGCTCCACACTGCCTGCATCTGCCTTTGCTCCAACCTACATCAGCTTTACAATCACTCGAGCTCGATACTGACCGCATATCTCCTCTATTCAGGCTGTGCATTAACAAGATACAGCTACCATACTAATTCTAGAAAGGCATGATACTGTACAACACTAAAAATAAACTCTGTACACTGCCTCTCTGCTATCTCTGTATGGTCTGTCTCTATACTGCCTCTTTGATGTCTCTATACTGTCCAGTGTACGGTCTCTATACTGTCCCTGTACACTCTCTATGCTGTCCAGTGTACGGTCTCTATACTGTCCCTGTGCTGTGTCTTTTCTGTCTCTATAAGATCTCTATACTGCCCAGTGTGCTGTCTCTGTACGATCTCTATACTGCCCAGTGTGCCGTCTCTGTACGATCTCTATACTGCCCAGTGTACAGTCTCTGTACGATCTCTATACTGCCCAGTGTACAGTCTCTGTACGATCTCTATACTGTCCAGTGTACAGTCTCTGTACGATCTCTATACTGCCCAGTGTGCCGTCTCTGTACGATCTCTATACTGCCCAGTGTACAGTCTCTGTACGATCTCTATACTGCCCAGTGTGCCGTCTCTGTACGATCTCTATACTGCCCAGTGTGCCGTCTCTGTACGATCTCTATACTGTCCAGTGTACAGTTTCTGTATGATCTCTATACTGCCCAGTGTGCCGTCTCTATAAGATCTCTATACTGTCCAGTGTACAGTCTCTGTACGGTCTCTATACTGCCCAGTGTACAGTCTCTGTACGATCTCTATACTGTCCAGTGTACAGTCTCTGTACGATCTCTATACTGCCCAGTGTACAGTCTCTGTACGATCTCTATACTGTCCAGTGTGCCGTCTCTGTACGATCTCTATACTGCCCAGTGTGCCGTCTCTGTACGATCTCTATACTGCCCAGTGTACAGTCTCTGTACGATCTCTATACTGCCCAGTGTGCCGTCTCTGTACGATCTCTATACTGTCCAGTGTACAGTCTCTGTACGGTCTCTATACTGCCCAGTGTACAGTCTCTGTACGATCTCTATACTGCCCAGTGTGCCGTCTCTGTACGATCTCTATACTGCCCAGTGTACAGTCTCTGTACGATCTCTATACTGCCCAGTGTGCCGTCTCTGTACGATCTCTATACTGCCCAGTGTGCCGTCTCTGTACGATCTCTATACTGCCCAGTGTGCCGTCTCTGTACGATCTCTATACTGCCCAGTGTACAGTCTCTGTACGATCTCTATACTGCCCAGTGTGCCGTCTCTGTACGATCTCTATACTGCCCAGTGTGCCGTCTCTGTACGATCTCTATACTGCCCAGTGTGCCGTCTCTGTACGATCTCTATACTGCCCAGTGTACAGTCTCTGTACGGTCTCTATACTGCCCAGTGTACAGTCTCTGAACGGTCTCTATACTGTCCAGTGTACAGTCTCTGTACGGTCTCTATACTGCCCAGTGTGCCGTCTCTGTACGATCTCTATACTGCCCAGTGTACAGTCTCTGTACGGTCTCTATAGTGCCCAGTGTACCCTCTGTGTACGGCCTCTATACTGTCCAGTGTACAGTCTCTGTACGGTCTCTATACTGTCCAGTGTACAGTCTCTGTACGGTCTCTATAGTGCCCAGTGTACCCTCTGTGTACGGTCTCTATACTGTCCAGTGTACAGTCTCTGTACGGTCTCTATACTGTCCAGTGTACCCTCTGTGTACGGTCTCTATAGTGCCCAGTGTACCCTCTGTGTACGGCCTCTATACTGCCACTCTGCTGCCCGTCAGTGTGACTCACCAGCCCTGGTCACTCTTGAATTTGTATGCTGCAGCCAGGATGTGGCAGAGAGCGCCCCCTGACTTGAAGTCCAGGAAACATTTCATCTACATGGAGAGCAGGAGAGGGGGAGGGGAGGAGAGGAAGAGAGCAGGAGGGTGGGAGAGGGGCAGGAGCAAGGTAGAAGCAGAGGAGAGGGGCAGGGAAGATGAACACAGATCAGAGCCAAGACACCCGCTGTCTTGCACAGTTAGATCAGCTGTCAGGTGCTTATGATTAGCACATGAGCTGTGAAACTACAAATCAACTGAATCACGATGTACATTAACAATGAACTAAAAGTCAAATGAGTTGACTCTGGAGTCCAGGATAAGACATGATAGTAATTTAGCATTGTGTCAGTGCAATCCTGTGGTTCTATTAGTACCTACTGTTATCTCCTCAACATACACACTGTAAACCTGCACATGTTCTCTTCTACCAATAATGTGATCAACAATACAGAGCGTGCTCTACCCTAGAGCTGTGTGATTAGTGTGGTTTTACTGTGTGATTAGTGTGGTATTACTGTGTGATTAGCACACTGTTCCTCTGTGTTCTGTATGGGTCAGTACCGGCAGCTTGGTGAGAGGAGGGTTGCTGACATGTTTCCCAAACACCTCCTCCTGGAACTGTAGCAGCTGGACAACCAGGCTGGACAGGGACTTGTTAGTGGGCGGCTCTGCCTGGATATACTGAGAGACAGTGTGGGAGAGAGAAAAGGGTTAATACAGACACACTGACTGGACACTACAGTACACTAACACTGCACTGAGAGAGAGGGGTTAATACAGACACACTGACTGACTGGACACTACAGTACACTAACACTGCACTGAGAGAGAGGGGTTAATACAGACACACTGACTGGGCACTACAGTACACTAACACTGCACTGAGAGAGAGGGGTTAATAAAGACACACTGACTGACTGGACACTACAGTACATTAACACTGCACTGAGAGAGAGGGGTTAATACAGACACACTGACTAGACACTACAGTACACTAACACTGCACTGAGAGAGAAAAGGGTTAATACAGACACACTGACTGGACACTACAGTACACTAACACTGCACTGAGAGAGAGGGGTTCATACAGACACACTGACTGACTGGACACTCCAGTACATTAACACTGCACTGAGAGAGAGGGGTTAATACACACACACTGACTGGACACTACAGTACATTAACACTGCACTGAGAGAGAGGGGTTAATACAGACACACTGACTGACTGGACACTACAGTACATTAACACTGCACTGAGAGAGGGGTTAATACAGACACACTGACTGGACACTGCAGTACACTAACAGTACACTGAGAGAGAGGGGTTAATACAGACATACTGACTGGACACTACAGTACATTAACACTGCACTGAGAGAGGGGTTAATAAAGACACACTGACTGACTGGACACTACAGTACATTAACACTGCACTGAGAGAGAGGGGTTAATACAGACACACTGACTGACTGGACACTACAGTACATTAACACTGCACTGAGAGAGAGGGGTTCATACAGACACACTGACTGACTGGACACTACAGTACATTAACACTGCACTGAGAGAGAGGGGTTAATACAGACACACTGACTGGACACTACAGTACACTAACACTGCACTGGAGAGAGGGGTTAATACAGACACACTGACTGGACACTACAGTACACTAACACTGCACTGAGAGAAAGGGGTTAATACAGACACACTGACTGACTGGACACTACAGTACATTAACACTGCACTGAGAGAGAGGGGTTAATACAGACACACTGACTGACTGGACACTACAGTACATTAACACTGCACTGAGAGAGAGGGGTTCATACAGACACACTGACTGACTGGACACTACAGTACATTAACACTGCACTGAGAGAGAGGGGTTAATACAGACACACTGACTGGACACTACAGTACACTAACACTGCACTGGAGAGAGGGGTTAATACAGACACACTGACTGGACACTACAGTACACTAACACTGCACTGAGAGAGAGGGGTTAATACAGACACACTGACTGACTGGACACTACAGTACATTAACACTGCACTGAGAGAGAGGGGTTAATACAGACACACTGACTGACTGGACACTACAGTACACTAACACTGCACTGAGAGAGAGAGGTTAATACAGACACACTGACTGACTGGACACTACAGTACATTAACACTGCACTGAGAGAGAGGGGTTCATACAGACACACTGACTGACTGGACACTACAGTACATTAACACTGCACTGAGAGAGAGGGGTTAATACAGACACACTGACTGACTGGACACTACAGTACATTAACACTGCACTGAGAGAGAGGGGTTCATACAGACACACTGACTGACTGGACACTACAGTACATTAACACTGCACTGAGAGAGAGGGGTTCATACAGACACACTGACTGACTGGACACTACAGTACATTAACACTGCACTGAGAGAGAGGGGTTAATACAGACACACTGACTGACTGGACACTACAGTACATTAACACTGCACTGAGAGAGGGGTTAATACAGACACACTGACTGACTGGACACTACAGTACATTAACACTGCACTGAGAGAGGGGTTAATACAGACACACTGACTGCGTAAAGCAATACGCAGCACTATACAGTACATCACCCTAAAGTGTCATACAATGGAATACTTCAAAAATACTCTAGTATGTTAACGGACACTGTAGTTTAGCACATTACTACACAGTACAGTTACAGTACAGAGACACTGACTGAACACTACAGCACATCCAGGATCAATCTTCAATATCAGTCTGTCAGTGTGCAGGAGGTTGCACTGTATAGTAGAGTACAGCACTGACCTCTCGTGCGTTTCTCCACTTTGCGCCGCGCTTGAATCACTTCACGCAGCCCACACGCGCTGCGATAGGACAGCACATCTGGCCGCTCGGCAGCCTCGCGCTCCGAGCCGGGGGCTGAGTGGGGCTGGGCGCTGTTCGCGTGGGAGGGGGCGCGCGCGCGCGCGCGCGCGTGTGTGTCTGTCTGTGACAGCGCTGAGGTTTTGTCGCGCAACATCGAAACGCGAAACTCCCGCACCACACGACCCCGCAGTGTTGACGGGGCGAGGGGAGGAGGCCCCGGCTGTCAGAGCCGTTATCTCAGAACACGCACGGCTCCCCCCGCCGCCGTGCAGTACCGCTGGCTAAACGCCAGGGGCTGCCAGATGTTAACAGCTGGCGAGAATCTCCGCCTGCCAGTTAAATTGCGAAAACAGACAAAATCAAGGAATGACACGCACGCAAACACACTAAACACACGCCGCGGCTCAAACGCGACAGGTTGCCCCCTGCTGTGCACTGCGATTCGTTCCGCGCGCCCGAACCGGCAGCCCGAGGGGTCGCACCCCTGCAGCCGGGATGACGGGGAGAATAACATCGGGGTCTCTTTTGTTTTCTGGGCGGCTCTCATTGTGTCTCGGCTGAATCGCTCAGCCGGATTCAAGAATTCCCCCCGCCTCACCCAGCCCCCTGGTCTCCGGAGCTCTTTTTCAAAAAACACCCAGACATGGCATTGAAAAAGGGGGGAAAATGAAGAGGTACCTTTTTGTAATTCTTGCCCAACCAAATGCGGACATTGTCGAACTGCGAAACCGTATCGGACGCCTCGAAATATTTAACATTCGGGCCGCCGTCTTTCTTCCGCACCGCCATCTTTGCTGGGTCGCCTGTAGACAGAACAGGGGGAGGGGGATCGGGCGCCACCTGGCGGCTGCTCGGCGGCGCTGCGGGTTTGCGGCCAGCCGCGTCCAGGGAGAGGAGGTCGAGGCGAAACTGGCGCCATCTTGGCTCCGGTACCGCGGCCAGACCCCCACAGTGAAAAAGGAAGGATTTAGATCCAACATGGCGCATTCTGCCGCGCAGTTTCTCACATAAAGTCGTCTCTCCTCGTGAAATACCGTCTTTATTAATTCGTCATAGAGGATTTTATCATAGGCAAAAAAAAAATGATTGCTGGTGTCATAAACAGAACGAGGAGGAAAGACGAGCTTTTTAGCACTAAATATTTATTTTTTTTGCCATGTGTAAGTGAGTGTGTGACAGACGTGCAGTTTTAAGGTCAGAAAAGGACAGTCTTCATTTAAATAATTGACTGAACATGATTGACTGTGGGTGCACAACAGTGAAAAATACAATAGTCCCCCTTGAATGCAGAAGAGCAGTAACAGAACTATTAAGGATGAAGTAATATGTTATCAGGGACAATAATGGACAATAGACAGCACCAGGGAAATAGCTGATGTGCCAAGATAAGGTCAGATCACTTTATTGGGCATGTACAGTTTCTTGCATTAGGAATTTGTCTTTTCACATACCCCAGCTTGCTCTCCCTGAGACACACAGACAGGGAGAGAAGCTGGGGGTCAGAGCGCAGGGTCAGCCATTTACACAGCACCCCTGGAACAGCTGGGGTTAAGGGGCTTGCTCAGGGGCCCAACGGAGTAGGATTTCTCTGCCAGCTGCAGGATGTGAACCAGCAACAGGCGCAGATGCTTAGCCACAGAGCCACTGCTCTGCCCAAAACTTGTGCCGTAAGCTGGTATGGGACCCGAATCATCTAGACAGAACATCTATCGACATCTGCTGCACCGATGGGCTCCTAAAGGAGGAAGCCTGCCTCAGTAACACAGTGAGGAAGCACACAGTTGTATTCAATTCAGTCAGCACAGGGTGACACGCTGGGGCACTGGTCAGCATTGCTGCCCACTGGCACTGGGGTCCAGGGTCGAATTCCAAACCTGGGGTGCTGTCTGTGTGGAGTCTGCATGTTTCCTTCGTGTTCCTGTAGGTTTCCTCCAGCTGCTCCAGTTTCCTCCCGCAGTCCAAAGCCATGCTGGTGGCTTGTGTCATGGCTGGCCCTGCTGTGAGTGTGTATGTCTGTGATGGACTGGCGTCCCGTCCAGGGCGTACCCTGCCTCATGAAGTGGGTAGAAAGCGGATGGGTGTCTTTGTCCAGAAGAGGCAGAAGTGTTTTTTAGTACTAGAATGACGAAAGATGAATAAATCCCCATGACTCAGTGGTATTGTACCGATTTCACTGAAGGAAATGAGAAATGTGGTTCAGAAGCCGCTGACACAACTCTTCGGACGCTCACTCAAGGGAGGGGTCGCACCCAGGCACTGGAGAGCTGCCAATATAGCGCCCCTCTTTAAGAAGGGTGACTGAGCCCTGTAGGTAAATATGGACCAGTAAGTCTGACCTCTATTACCTACAAGATATAGAAGAAGGTAACAGACCCAAAGTAAAGGTTCGCCTGCAGTATGTGGTAATAATACCCATGGGAATAGACAACAGGACTTAGACCAGGGAGGCCTTGCGTGACTAAGTTGTTACAGTTCTCTGATCAAGCAACAGCAGAACTGGATACGCACAGAGCTTAGGAAAGAGTGTATTTAGACTTTCAGAAGGCTTTCGATTAAGTTCCATCATTAAATATTAATTTCCAGATTAGGGCATCAGGCTTTCAGGGAAATGTGTGTCTGGATTTGGAACTGGTTTACTAATAGAAAGCACAGATTACAGACGAGGGGTTAATGCCCAGACCTGGGTAGTGTCTTTAGTGGAATGTGACCAGTTCCAAATGGGAGGACATCCACGCACCTGGTCCGTGTGGCAATTATTAGCTCATTGATATGAGGATCTCATCCGGCTGTTTCTTGAAAGAACCCAGGGAATCAGCTTCAACCACATGGCTGGGTAGCTTGTTCCACACTCCCACAACCCTTTGTGTAGAGCGTATGGAACAAGCTGTCCAGCCATGTTGTTGACCCTAATTTCCCGGCTTCTTTCAGGAAGCAGCTGGATGATGACAGCCTCAGATCAATTGGCTACTCACTGCCTAACGGGCCAGAGGGGCTGAGGGGCTCTTCTTTGTAACAGGTCTTGTTCACTTCTCTTCTTCAGAGATAATAATAATTGCTTACACTTATATAGCGCTTTTCTAGACACTCCACTCAAAGCACTTTACAGGTAATGGGGATCCCCTCCACCACCACCAGTGTGCAGCCCCACCTGGATGATGCGACGGCAGCCATAGTGCGCCAGAATGCTCACCACACATCAACTATCAGTGGGGAGGAGAGCAGAGTAATTAAGCCAATTTATAGAGGGGGATTATTAGGAGGCCATGATTAGTAAGGGCCAATTGGAAATTTGGCCAGGACACCGGGGTTACACCCCTACTCTTTTCGAGAAGCGCCCTGGGATTTTTAATGACCACAGAGAGTCAGGACCTCGGTTTTACGTCTCATCCGAAGGACGGCGCCTGTTTACAGTATAGTGTCCCCATCACTATACTGGGGCATTAGGACTAACACCTCTTCCAGCAGCAACCTTAGTTTTTCCCAGGAGGTCTCCATCCCGGTACTGACCAGGCTCACACCTGTTGAGCTTCAGTGGGCTGCCAGTTGTGAGTTGCAGGGTGATATGGCTGCTGGCCATATATATATACAAATAAAAATATACATACAAATAAAAATAAGTAATCAATAGTTATATAGTGTTTTTGTGGACACTCCATTCAAAAAGCTGTACAGGTAATGGGGACTCCCCTCCACCACCACCAGTGTCCAGCCCCACCTGGATGATGCGACAGCAGCCATAGTGCTCCAGGACGCTCCCCACACATCAGCTCTCAGTGGGGGGGGAGAACAGAGTGATGGAGCCAGTTCAGAGATGGGGATCATTAGGAGGCCATGATTGGTAAAGGACAGGGGGAAATTTGGCCACGACATGGGGGTGCAGGGGGGATTGGGGTGGAATGGTGGCTCTGTGGCTAAGGGTCTGTGCCTGTGGCTGAAACGCAGTGCGCTGACACCCGGAGGCTGTGGCAGGGATTACAGTCAATCACAGGCTACAAGGGCTGCAGCCAGGAGATTGACACGAACAACACATCCCTGCCTGACGAGCTGAACCATTTCTATGCCCGCTTTGATGCTCTGAACACGGGCAATGCTGAGAAGACCCCAAGTGTGCAGGGCGAGTTTGTTCTGAAACTCTCAGAGCAGGACGTGCAGAAGACTCTGAGCAGGGTGAAAATCCGTAAGGCTGCAGGGCCTGATGGGATACCACTTCGCGTCCTGAGGACATGTGCAGCCCAGCTGACCACAGTGTTTACGGACATCTTTAACTCCTCCCTGTCACAGTCCATGGTCCCCACCTGCTTTAAAAAAACCACTATTGTTCCAACCCCCAAAAAGGCAAAAGTGACATGCCTGAATGATTACCGCCCAGTAGCATTAACATCTGTGGTGATGAAATGCCTGGAGAAGCTGGTGTTGTCACACATCAACTCCTCCATCACAGAGTCCCTGGACCCCTTGCAGTTCGCCTACCAAAACAACAGATCAGCGGATGATGCTGTCTCCCTGGCTCTGCATACAGCCTTGGAACACCTGGACATTAAGAACTCGTATGTGAGAATGCTGTTTGTGGACTACAGTTCAGCATTCAATTCCATCATACCCAGTCAACTGGTGACAAAGCTCAGGGGATTAGGTCTGTGCAACTCTGTCTGCAACTGGCTGCTGGACTTTTTTATCGAGAGACCACAGGTGGTGCGGATAGGCTATAAAACATCACCACTCACTCTGAGCACTGGAACCCCACAAGGCTGCTGTCTGAGTCCAAGGTTGTACTCCCTATTTACTCACGACTGCACAGCAAGACACAGCAACAACCGCATCATTAAGTTTGCAGATGACACCACTATAATAGGACTGATCAGTGATGATGACGAGTCCACTTACAGGGATGAAGTTGTACAGCTGCTTAGGTGGTGTCATAGCAATAACCTGGACTTGAACATAAAGAAAACGAAAGAGCTAATAGTGGACTTTCGGAGACACAGGCCATACACTCACAGCCCACTCAGTATTGATGGAACGGAAGTGGAAACAGTCATCAGCTTTAGGTTTTTGGGAATTCACATCTCTAAAGATCTAATCTGGACTGTGAACACTGACTCTATCATGAAGCAGCGCCTTTATTTCTTGAGGTGCCAATCGTGGGGGATGCCAATACATGTGTTGGTGAACTTCTACTGCTGCACCATCGAGAGCATCCTCACCAACGGGATCACCATGTGGTATGGCAACACCTCTTCTCTCTCGAGAGAGGCACTGCAGAGAATGGTCAATGTGGCCCAGAAGATCATCGTCTGCGGTCTCACCGAAATTAAACAGCTCTATGAGGACCGCTGCCGTGGTAGAATTCTGGCCATCACAGAGGACAGTCACCACCCCGGGCATGAGCTCTTCACCCCACTGCCCTCAGGCAAGAGATATAAGAGCATACGGACACTGACCACTAGATTCTTCAATAGCTTCTATCCACAAGCAGTGAGACTGGCGAACACATTTAGCCATCCCCCTCGGACCACACCTACACCATCTACCTCATTATGATTTCTTATCTATTGCACATCTCCAGTCATTGTTTACACGTCTGTATTGTTTACATTCAAACTGTCTACATGTTTACTTGCACATTGTCTATTGTTTGTTTGTATATTGTCTTGATGCACTGTTTGCACTTTGTTTTGTTTTTTACACTTGTTTTACAATCGAGAGACTTTCTGTAAGTAAGAATTCCATTGTACCAGTACCGGTTACACATGGCAATAAAGTTCAAGTTCAAGTTCAAGTTCAAGTTCAAAGGTTGCTGGTTCAACTCCTGTGGCTGGCAGAGGAATCCTACTCTGTTGGGCCCCTGAGCAAGGTCCTTAACCCCAGCTGCTCCAGGGGCGCTGTACAATGGCTGAACCCAAGCTTCTCTCCCTGTCTGTGTGTCTGTACTCAATTCAATTCAATTCAAGGTGCTTTATTAGCATGACCGATGGGTACAATCAGTGTTGCCAAAGAAAATAAAAATAATAAAATTAACATGGAACAAGACAAAAAATAGAAGTAAAATAAAATCTACAGACATGTTACAGACATTTACAACAAAGACATATTATGAAATATTGACATATACTGTAGGTGGCTGGAGCATTATTGGGAGACAGACTCACTGTTCCTCAGGCTGTGACAGGAGATCACATACTGGGCTGCCAGATCAACTGAGTTCCCTCCTCCCTCTCCCAGTAGGATTGGGACCTGTTGTGACTCTGGCGGGTGTGGGAACTCTGGGATTAGATTTCTGAATTTCGGGAAGAATGTTTCTCTAATCCCAGAGTATCTGTCACAGTGCAGTAGGAAGTGCACCTCTGTCTCTATTTCTCCCCGCTGGCAGTGGGAGCACAGCCTGTCCTCTCTGGGCAGCCAGGTCGCCCAGTTTCTATGGCCAGGTTGTGATCACTGAGCCTGTACTTCGTCAGGGTCTGTTTCTGTTTGTTATTTTTTATTTTGGTCAAATATTCAGCTAGTGGGTATTGTCTGTTTAGGGTTCTGTAGCATTCCAGTTTATGTTGTGTTTGTGTGTGTGTGTCCCAGTGTTTGAGATATTGCTGTTTGATCTGTGCTGTGATGTGGTGGAGTCTGGGTTGTGGTGCTCTAGCAGAGCTGTCCTGAGGCTGGTTAGTATCGGTGTGGCTCAGGTCAGTGAGCCTCAGGACCAGCTGGCTCAGGGGGCTCTGTTTCTCATGGAGAGCAAGCTGGGGTATGTGAAAAATAAATTCCTAATGCAAGAAATTGTATATGGGAAATAAAGTGATCTTGTCTCTTATACACCTACTCTTTCCGAGAAATGCCTTCAGTTTTACGTCTTATCCGAAGGACGGTGCCTTTTTTAAAATAAAATTTAATTTCTACTTATGTGGAAGACGTTCGCACATCCCGGTCGTTTTCTTTAGAAAGATCACACGTTTTTACACCGTGAAGAGCACTGCGCGTATTGAACACTAGGGGGAGAGCTTGTGCAGAAAATGGCAGGAGGCGCCGAGGTGGGCTCACGGGGTGCAGTAATGTGTTCCAGCCACCAGAGGGAGCTGTGTGCTCGCCTCCTGTAATGGAGTGATCCCGGGAGGAGAAAAGTCGACAGCGGGGACACAGAGGAGAGACCCGTTGTGAAGAAGTGCAGAGGGTGGAGGAAGAGACAGAAGGGGGTGAAGAAGAGGGAGAGGCGGTTGGGTACAGAGACAGGGGGGCTGAGGGAGTCTGTACTGGGAGATGGGTGAACAGAGGGATCAAAAGAGATACTGTAGCTCTCTGATTGGCAGCCTGAGAGGACAGAGGCTGTGTGTGTGTGGATGTGTGTGTGTGTCATAAGACTATGTGTAAGGATGTGTGTGTGTGACAGGGACTGTGTGTGTGACAGAGTGTGGTGGGGGTTGTCAGTGTGTGTGTGTGATAGAGAGTGTGTGTGGATGTGTGTTGGTGTGATGATATGTGTGTGTGACAGGGACTGTGTGTGTGTGAGACAGGGATTGTGGGTGAGGATGTGTGTGTGTGAGACAGGGATTGTGTGCGAGGATGTGTGTGTTTGTGATGATGTGTGTGTGTGTGACAGTGACTGTGTGTGAGGATGTGTGTGCGTGATAGGGACTGTGTGTGAGGATGTGTGTGCGTGATAGGGACTGTGTGTGAGTGTATGTAAATGTATGAGTGTGTGTGAGGTTAAAGAGTAAGTCTGTATGTGTGTGATTGTGTGTGCAAATGTGAGTATATGAGTGTGATCGTATGTGAGTTTACGAGTGTGTGTGATTGTGTGTGAGTATATGGGTGTGTGTAATTATGTGGGCTAATGTGAGTATATGAGTGTGTGTGATTGTGTGTGCGTGTTTGGTTGTGTGTGCTAGGAACCAATGCCCAGACTCCTGTGCTAAGTTCTGCCTCCTCGTTCCCAGGATTCATTATTAACGAGCTCCTCGTCTCGCTCGTTAAACGCACACGCCACAGAGCCTCGTTACACAAACAAATCGCAGGAAATTTGTTCCGGTAATTGTCTGTTTTTTTCCTCTCTCCACTGGTGTTGTTATTCTGCTGACGCTGGCGTTCTGTTAACTTTCTCAAAGAGAGGGAGAGCAGAGAGGGCTTCTGTCCTCCTCCTGGGCCTCTCTCTCCTCCTCTCCTCTCTAGAGGGACATCAGCCTGACCGAAGACTTACAGAGCAATTACAGTGTTCTCTCCGGGGAGCCAGGTCTGTGAGCAGGCTGTGGTCACCAACCTCTCCTTCATCTGTGTAGGGTGTACTGGACACACACACAGACTGGAATGCTAGGTAGTGTTGTTTGGCTTGTGTTGTGACTTGGTTGACTTTGATTTGTGTTGCATTAGTTGTACTGTCCTGAGGCTGGCTGGTGTCAGTGAGCTACAGGGTCAGCTGTCTAAGGGGGCTCTTCTCTGGGTGGGCTCAGCCTTTGGCTCAGCAGGGCCTTGTGGTGGGAGGAATCAATATCTGATTGCTTTCTTCTGTACAGTATGTGTGTGAGCCATGAGTACAGGCCTAATTCAGCCCTGCACGTGTTGTTAGGTGTGTTTCTCTGCACATGGAGAACTCTGCATGCAGGGCTTCTATGGGGTCTTATTTAGTGCAGTCCTGTCTGTGCCTGGACCCCACACCTCATGGTCTTATAGGACAATGGGTTTGATTATGCTTTCAAAAATTGTTGATATTGCAGAACCTCCTTCTTATGGATTAGAAAGATCTGAGTGCCTTCTCCTCTCTGCCCCCCTCTCTCCTCTCTCTCTCCTCCTCTGTTCCTTTCTCCCCTCTCTCCTGTCTCCCCTCTCCTTCTCTCCTCTTTGTTCCTCTCTCTGTCCCTCCTCTGTCCCCTCTCCCCTCTCTCTCCTCCTCTCTCCTGTCTCTGCATGCTCCAGTGGAGTGGGGAGTCTCAGTGAGCATGCTGGGGAGTGACAGGGACACAGCTGAGTAGCCCCAGCGAGGAGGTGTGGTGTGTGGGGTTGTGGGGTTGTGGGGGTGTATGTGGAGGGTGAAGTATTTTAGGATATATGACAAAGTGTCAATTGCACCCTCCAGCATCCCCCACCACACACAGCACACACCACTCACACACACCACACACACCACACACACCACATCACACACACCACACACACAGCACACACCACTCACACACACCACACACACCACATCACACACACCACACACACAGCACACACCACACACACACCACACACACCACATCACACACACCACACACACAGCACACACCACACACACACCACACACACCACATCACACACACCACACACACAGCACACACCACTCACACACACCACACACACCACATCACACACACCACACACACAGCACACACCACACACACACCACACACACCACATCACACACACCACATCACACACACCACACCACACACACCACACACACAGCACACACCACTCACACACACCACACACACCACACACACACCACATCACACACACCACACACACACCACACACCACATCACACACACCACACACCACACACACATCACGCCACACACACACACCACACACCACACACCACACACACACCACACACCACACACCACTCACACACACACCAGACACAAACAACACACCATACACCACACACACACCACACATCCCATCATACAAACCACACACACATCACTTACACACCACTCACACACACACACCACACAGATACTCCCCCATCTCTCCGCACTCAGGCTGTCTGTCTCTCGCTCTTCAGAATCTCTCCTCCAGGGAGAGGAGCGGTCTCTCGCTCCCTCACACACACAGCTGTGCGCTGGAGGAACACCGCCGCTCGTCTGAGACTCAGGCAGCTGTCTGGGAGCTGGGCCGCGGCGCAGGGAGAATCTCGCGCTCTCCCCGGCCCCTGGGGGCTTCAGCTGATCTCGTTAGTCCCTTCCTGAGAGCTGCAATGATGGCTGGACAGGGGCATCCTGGGGAAACTGGTGTCTCAGCTCCATCTTTGTCTTAGACCTCTGGCTGGCTTTGAGAGCGGGCTGGGGGGCAAAGCAGAGTCCTCACTGTCACAGGGTTCCTGGGGTCCCCGAGAGTTTCTGAGCCTCCCTGCACCCCTCTGTGTATGGGTCTGGATAAGAGCCCTACTGTGAGCCAACAACACCTGCAACAGGGCAGTCCGCAGCTGTGTGAGGACTCGTGGCTGCCCCCTGCTGGCCAGCTCTCCTGCTGGAGGCCCAGACCTCTCCCTCTCCCTGCTTCTCCATCTCCCCTCCCCATCATGCACTGCTCTCTTTCTTCTCTTGCCACACCTCTGGAATTCTGTCCCCAGGGATATCACAGATGCGTCTGCTCCATTTTCTAATGACCAAGTGTCTTCTGCCGGGCCTCTAACCACTCATTTCCTTATATGTTCTTATTCTGTAATTTACTATCTTTGTAACAGTTTTCTTTTCTTAACTTTTCTTTACACCTACTCTAAAGTGCTTTGAGATGCTGCCTTTAAAGGTGCTATGTCAATTATTTTTATTATTATTATCCCTGCTGTTCCTAGCCCTCTTTTCCTCTTTCGAAATCCAAGATCCGTCACAGTTCCAGCTCCAGTTCTAACTCCACTGACACAGTGCCAGCTGCTAGCAGTTAGGAGTGAGACTTTTTCACCCAGATACAGGGCAGACGGACAGCAGCTGTATTTGCACCCAGGGCATAACCTGGAGCCAGTTACAGAACCCCAGCTCTCTGTAATCACCCTGAGTTCAAGTCTTTTAAACTCAATCATGATCTGGTGTTTAGCATTGTTAGGTCAGGACAGGGGTGAGAGGTCATGAGGCAGTGTGCAGCGTTGGTTAGGTTAGGACAGGGGTGAGAGGTCACGCACTGGTGTGCAGTGTTGTTAGGGCAGGGGCGAGAGGTCATGAGGCAGTGTGCAGCATTGGTTAGGTTAGGACAGGGGTGAGAGGTCACGAGCCAGTGTGCAGTGTTGTTAGGGCAGGGGTGAAAGGTCACACACCGGTGTACAGTGTTGTTAGGGCAGGGGTGAGAGGTCATGCACCGGTGTGCAGTGTTGTTAGGGCAGGGGTGAGAGGTCACGCACCGGTGTGCAGTGTTGTTAGAGTAGGGGTGAGAGGTCACGCACCGGTGTGCAGTGTTGTTAGGGCAGGGGTGAGAGGTCACGCACCGGTGTGCAGTGTTGTTAGAGTAGGGGTGAGAGGTCACGCACCGGTGTGCAGTGTTGTTAGGGCAGGGGTGAGAGGTCACGCACCGGTGTGCAGTGTTGTTAGAGTAGGGGTGAGAGGTCACGCACCGGTGTGCAGTGTTGTTAGGGCAGGGGTGAGACAAGGCTGCACAGGTCCTGGTACAGATCAGCCTAGAGGGGTGGTTCTGCAGCTCGATGAACTGACATGTTATCTGTTGGTTATCAGTTCTCCGAATCTTTTTTTCCTTAATGCCTGATTTGAAATGCTGGATGATGGTGAACATAACAGAAGAAACTCCCCCCCTGCTTTTCACTCTTGCTGTCTTCCTCTCTCTCCTCTCTCTTTCTCTCCCTTCATCTCTCCCTCAACCACTCTCTCTCTTCCCTCTCAATCGCTCTCTTCCCCTTCATCTCTCCCTCAGTCTCTCTCTTCTCTCCCCCCCCCAACCCTCTCTCTCAGTAACTCTGTTCCCTCCCTCTCTCCTTCCATCCCTCTCTCCCTCCATCCCTCCCTGATTGGAATTCAGCCGGGCCTCTCAGTCTCTGATTCAGTCATCGTCCTTCTCCTGCACGCCCGCTCGCCGCTGGCCCTGTCCCGCTCCCTGCCTCCCTGCTCCGGGAGCCGCGGCCGCCCTCTCTCCGGTGTGTGCGAGGGGCTGGAGCTGTCGAGCGACAGCGGGATGAAAGAGAGGGAGAGGGAGAGAGAGGGAGAGGAACAGTGCTGAGCCTCGCTCTGCTGCCTGCCTGACAAACAGGCTCCCTGAAGAGAGAGAGAGAGAGGGATGAGAGGAGGAGGAGGAGGAGGAGGAGGGGAAGGAAGGAGAGATTCACAGAAGGAGAAAAGAAGAAGAGGAGGGAGGGGGGGAGAGATGGAGGGAGCTGAAGAGGGACAGAGGGAGCCTTTTGTGATTCCAGAGAGGAGAGCGATGTTGCATGGTTTTTAAATACCTGCTTAATCCGTCTTTCCTCCTCTCTCCCTGCCTGTCTCTGATGCTCTGTTGAACATCTCCAGTACAGACCTGCCTCTGATTTTGAAGAGTGAGTCTCAGGGGCTACAGGAGAGCGGGGGGACGGGGGGGGGGGAGTGATGAGGTGGAGCGGTGGGGGGCATTAATTATGTTGGGTTTGATTGACAGGGCAATCCCTGGGCCTCTCTCTGTCTGAACCGCAGGCCAGGGAATACACCTTTTCTGATCCTCTCTCTCTCTCTCTCTCTCACTCCCTCCCTGCATCTTCATCAGCGCTGTAGCTCAGCCCCCACCCCGGCTCCGCTGGCTTGTTAAACCCTCTTTCCTTCAGACACAGACTCACGCCCAATGGCATGTCCAGCAGGTGGCGCTGTGAGTCCAAAATGAGCCCCTTGCGCGCCCCCTGCCTGGCCCCCACCGGCCCTGTGTAAGGGCTTGGGTCTCCAGTCGTGTGTCTGGGAGCAGCAGGGTCTTTTGGCATCCTCGTCAGAGGATCTCTTAATTACCAAGCCCCGCCGTAATTAGTCAAGACGTGATGTGATCTGGAGACCCAGCCAGTCTTCCCGGCGTCTCGACAGCTGACACGGTGTGGCGGGGTCACCTGCCTCTTAAAGCTAACGGCCTTTGAAAACTGTGTAATTGGCCCGGTACAGCTGGTAATTAGCTTGAAAAGGTAATTAAGAGGTGGAATGGTGAACTTTTGCGCCCCATATGGAAGTGTGCACCACCCGATTCACATGTGTCCTGGGTCTCCACTTAGTGATTGTTTATAGCAGAGAGAATCCAGTCCAATCCAGTCCAATCCAGTACAGGCCTTGTACGATACCCACAGGTCCTTGCTGGTTCAGTTGTCAAAGGCTAAAGTAATCGCACAAGCATTTACAGTGCTTCAGGCAAGACGCTGGGAGCCAGGTAAGATGAAGATCTCCACCTATAGGCTTCTGAGGACTAGAAATGACCACTCTCACTGCTGACCGTCTAGGCCAGCGACTCCGAACCGAACCGAACTTTAATAAACAAAGCACTGAACGAGGAGAGGTGGTCTCCTATCCTGGACGTTCCAGGTTTGCTTTCCAGCTGAGCCCTAAATTGTCACACTGATCTGCTTAAAAACTGAACTGGACAAGATGAAGTCTGTCCTCTTCCTGAAGAAGGTTATGAACCCCGCCGGACCCCCCTCGAGCACCGGAGTCCTAAGCAGAACGAGAGGCCGTGCTGAGCTGCCAGCCCCATAGCTGGTCAATGACTTGGGTTCCCATGAGCCCTGCAGGACCGGACCAGGGTTCCGGGCCCAAGCAAGCGGGACTCTCAGCGTGCAGCGCTGTGGACTGGGGGGAGCAGGGGGCGAGGTCCGGAACCCCAGGCTTGTCGTGCTCATGCCACATAGCTGGATCGGGTCAGAGAGGAACAGTCCTCCAGGGCCCAGGCCCGGTTCCATAGAGCCCCAGTCCAACAGCACTCAAAGAGCAGGGCTCCCACTACTGCACGCGCTTGCTTGTAAAAATAGAGCCATTGCTCACTAGCGTTCCCACTCTTCGGAAACAGAGACTTGGGGCGGCTCAGGGCACCCCCTGCAGGGAAACCAGCCGAATGTGGAACAGGATGGATACTGGCTCTCCACACATCCCTTCTCATTATGACAGATCGGCCCCGAAACAATTCGAAAGCGATGAAAAAAAGCACCAGGATTCTCAACTTCTAGCAATGTCTTTAAAAAGCAGTGCAATATTTTTTTTTTGGAACATGTAAAGGTCTATTCCATGCTGAAAAGAGAAGAAAGGAAAACACAACATTTCGGAAACATTGTGTTTCTTTTCTTCTCTTTTCAGCATGGAATAAACCTTTACTTGTTCCTTTACAGCCTGCGCGTGCTGACGCAGCTCCCTACCTGAATTATTTTTTTTGGCTCAGCCACCACCATTAATGGGTTGGATTACATTACAATGTTCCAGTTTTATAATTGAGCACAGGGCTGTAGCAAACATCTGGAGTGGATTTGGTTGGATTTGAAATGGATTTTTATCAGTGTTGTATGTCCTAGATGGGGATTCCAGTCCCGCCCCCCTAGAGAGATACGTCTAGTTTTCATCTCAGCTCATCGCTCGGTGATTTAATTGAACCCGTTAGGACTGTAATCTGTCGAGACGGGGGGGCTGTATTGTAGGATCGGGGACCTCCATGAGCAGGGCTGGCGCTGGTACCAGAGTGGGTTATTGGAAAGCCTGGGTGTTTCTCCGCCCCGGTGAGATCTGGCGCTCTGGGGCAGGGGGGCAGCCCCTGTGCTCTGGCACTGCGCTGAGCCAGTCAGCAGAGAGAGCGCCAGCGCCTGGTAAATGTCATCCTGCCATGTTTACAGAGACGCAACATGCTGTTTATTAATTACAGGCTCATCAACTGCAGCCGAGAACAATTAAAATATTCCGCCTAATTAATTAAGGGAAGGCTGGGGGACTCGCACTCACTCAGACAGAAATGTGCATGCATCTCACACACACTGTATCATCGCTGCCTTCCCTCCCTCTCTCCTCTCCCTTGTTCCCTCCCTCCTCTCTCTCTCTTCCCTCTCTCCTCTCCCTCGTTCCCTCTCTCCTCTCTCTGTTTACTCCTCTTCCCTGCTGTCTGATCCTCTCTCCTCTCCCTCTCTCTCCTCTCCCTCGTTCCCTCTCTCCTCTCTCTCTGTTTACTCCTCTTCCCTGCTGTCTGATCCTCTCTCCTCTCCCTCTCTCTCCTCTCCCTCGTTCCCTCTCTCCTCTCTCTCATTCCCTCTCTCCTCTCTCTCTGTTCACTCCTCTTCCCTGCTGTCTGATCCTCTCTCCTCTCCCTCTTTCCCTCTCTCCTCTCTCTCTTCACTCCTCTTCCCTGCTGTTTGATCCTCTCTCCTCTCCCTCGTTCCCTCTCTCCTCTTTCTGTTCTCCAATCTCTCTTCACTCCTCTTCCCTGCTGTCTGATCCTCTCTCCTCTCCCTCGTTCCCTCTCTCCTCTCTCTCTTCACTCCTCTTCCCTGCTGTCTGATCCTCTCTCCTCTCCCTCGTTCCCTCTCTCCTCTCTCTGTTCTCCAATCTCTCTTCACTCCTCTTCCCTGCTGTCTGATCCCCTCTTCCTCTCCCTTGTTGCCTCTTCGTCTCCCTCGTTCGCTCATGTTCTCATTACTGAGAGTTTTTGGAAGTGCTTCTGTGCTCAACATAAAGGTCACATCTTGTACCCACTGTCACTGTCTGTCACTCTCTCCTCTTTCTTACTGTTTTTCTTCATGAATTTTGAATTAATAGCCCTTGGTTGATCCTTTCTTTCTTAAACAACGACAAGTGGCCTTTCTTATTCACACACCGGGTTAAACAAAGCTGTTGTCTGAGCGTACTGTCCTGTCCCATCTCATCCCATAATGCCCAGACTCATTCCATACTGTCCCATCTAATCCCATACTCTCCTGTCCCATCTCATCCCATACTGTCCTGTCTCCTTCTCTACTGTCCTAATTATCCCATACTGTCTTGTCCCATCTCATCCCATAGAGTCCAGTCTCATCCCATACTGTCCTGTCTCCTTCTCTACTGTCCTAATTATCCCATACTGTCCTGTTCCATCTCATCCCATAGATCCCAGTCTCATCCCATACTGTCCTGTCTCCATCTCTACTGTCCTAATTATCCCATTCTGTCCTGTCCTATCTCATCCCATAGAGCCCAGTCTCATCCCATACTGTCCTGTCTCCTTCTCTACTGCCCTAATTATCCCATACTGTCCTGTCCCATCTCATCCCATATTGTCCTGTGCCATCTCATCCTGTCCTGTCCCATCCCATACTGTCCTGTCTCATTCTCTATTGGCCTGTCTCATCTTCTACTGTCCCATTCTCTGTTCCATTGTCCTGGTCTGTTCTGTCCACTCCTCTTCTATGTTACCTTGTTCTGTCCAGTCCTGTCCTGTGTTACCCTGGTCTGTCCTGTCCAATTGTGTCCTGTGTTACCCTGGTCTGTCCTGTCCTGTGTTACCCTGGTCTGTTCAGTCCTCTCCAGTCCTGTATTACCCTGGTCTGTCCTGTCCGGTCCTGTCCTGTGTTACCCTGGTCCGTCCTGTCCGGTCCTGTCCTGTGTTACCCTGTCAAGTCCTGTAATGTCCAGCAGTGTGCTGAGTGCTGTCAGTGTGCAGTGTGTGCTGTGTGCAGTCTTTCTCTTGCTCTCTTTCTGTCTTTGACAGATGCTCCAAACTAACAATCCCTAGGAGAGACATCCCCTCCTCCATCTCCTCCTGCCTTCCTCACTCTCTCCCTCCCTCCTCGCCTTGACAGGCAAGATTCCAACCGCTCCACTGCTCGCCCAATCCAGTCCCTCTCTCCTGCTTTCTCTGTCTCTCTTTCCCCAAATCCCCCGTTAGGCTCTCTCCCAAGTAACACTTCCAGATCCCTGTCTCCTTCTCCTGGCCTCTTCCAGCCCCTCTCCCAGCACACACGCTTCCTTCCAGGATTCCTCCTTCCTGACCCCTCGATCCCGTTTCCCTCCACAGCCTGCGGTCGGACCGGGGCCAACGTGCCCAAACGTGCCTTTCATCTCTGCAGTTAGCGTCTGGGGTTGTGTGGGGAATTGTGGGAAGTTGAAATCGCTGCTGAAGTCCTGGTCTCAGCTCAGCTGGAGCCAGGAACACTTGGGGTTGCTGTATGATTGTTACTACAATATTCCAGGTTAGGAACCAGTGTTTGACAACAATCTGCCTCTTTCTCTCATATTGCTTCTCTCTGTCGGTCACACAGCTTTCTATCCTGTTTGCTTTTCTTCCCCTCTTTTTCCATACCAGTCACTCTCTCTTCATCTGTCCCTCTCTCCCTCTCTGTCTCTTTCTCCCTTTCTGTGCCTCTGTCTCTCCCTGTGTCCCTCTCTGTCCCTCCATCTCTTCCTCTCTTGTCCCTCCTTCTCCCCGTCTCTCCCTCTGTCCCTCTCTGTCCCTCTGTCTCTCCCTCTCCTTGTCTCTCCCTCTGTCCCTCTGTCTCTTCCTCTCTGTCCCTCTGTCTCTTTCTCTCTTGTCCCACCTTCTTCCTGTCTCTCCCTCTCTGTCCCTTTGTCTCTTTCTCTCTTGTCTCTCCTTCTTCCTGTCTCTCCCTCTCTCTCCCTCTCTTCCGTCTCTCTCTCAGAAGGCCCAGTCCCCAGAGCGCTCAAGCGATTATCCTCCACGCACTAATGACTTCCCGACAACTTACCTCGTCACGCCAATTAAACTGCACACACACCATGACACGCATGCCGGAGCACACACACGCACAGAGACACACACAGCAGCACAAAGACACACAGATTGTACTGATAGAGGCATGCAGTGTCTCTGGGGTAACGGTGGCTCATTGGACCAGCTGGCTCGTGGTCTAAGGTGCTTAGTGCAGGTCACAGTCTCCCTTGGAGGCGTGGGTTCGAATCGTACTCCTGACGAGCTTTCTGCAATTTCCCTCACAGGATCAATAAAGTATCCGTCTATGCACACACACCCCAGCCTCTCACACACAGCTATAATATCACTTTATCAGCCATATACAATTTCTTGCATTAGGAATTTGTCTTTTCACATACCCCAGCTTGCTCTCCCTGAGACACACAGACAGGGAGAGAAGCTTGGGGGCAGAGCACAGGGTCAGCCATTGTACAGCACCCCTGGAGCAGTTGGGGTTAAGGGCCTTGCTCAGGGGCCCAACAGAATAGGATTCCTCTGCCAGCTGCAGGATTTGAACCGGCAACCTTCCAGCCACAGACCCAGATGCAGATGCAGATCCTTAGCCACAGGGCCACCATTCTGCCCCTCACCCTCCAGTGCCACCCTCTGCTCCACTCAGCCCAACCTCACACATACCACAACCTCACACACACACCCTGCCTCACATGCAGCCCAACCTCGCACACACACACCCAGCCTCACACGCAGCCCAACCTCACACACACCAACCTGACATACACACCCAACCTCACACACACACCCAGCCGACAATAAGATAAGTGAGAGAGACAGACAGTGAGAGAGAGAGAAGGACAATCGGTGAGACAGACAGACAGAGCAGGATGGGACTGGTGTGGAGGTGAGACTACCGTCAAGGACAGAGAGGGATATTGATGACCCAGCAGGCTAGGGAGGTGAACAGGTTAATTGCAGATGAGTTTTTAATCAGTGCTGGTTAATAATTGATCAGCGCTGTGCAGAGTGGTGTTGATATTCCAGATAGCTTTTTTTCCCCAGAACTGCATACAATTTTCAAGACACATTAGCACACAGTGAAAATGTAATATTTATACATGTATAATAGAGCTAATAGCACACCGCTCCTCCTCTGTTCTCTGCCTCTCTTACTCCCTCTGTCCTCCTCTCCCTCCCTCTGCCACTTCAGCCGTGTCCTTGGCCCCATTGCACTCATCCCTCGTTCCGCTCCCTCTTTCCTCACTGGCAGGAGGAATGGGAGAGACAGGGACAGAGGAGAGAGGGAGACACACAGGCAGGGAGAGGAGAGAGGGAAATATCTTCGCAGTGCAGAGTGTCAGGTGGTGACAGTTTGCCTGTCGGCCTGTTCAGAAAGTGCATTTTGTGAGTGTGTGTGCCAGTGTGTCTCCGAGAGAGTGTGTGTGTCAGTGTGTCTGAGAGAGAGAGTGCGTGTGTCAGAGTGTCTCTGAGAGAGTGTGTGTGTCAGTGTGTCCCCGAGAGAGTGTGTGTGTCAGTGTGTCCCCGAGAGAGTGTGTGTGTCAGTGTGTCTGAGAGAGAGAGTGTGTGTGTCAGTGTGTCTGAGAGAGTGTGTGTCAGTGTGTCTCCGAGAGAGTGTGTGTGTCAGAGTGTCTCTGAGAGAGTGTGTGTGTCAGTGTGTCCCCGAGAGAGTGTGTGTGTCAGTGTGTCTGAGAGAGTGTGTGTGTCAGTGTGTCTCTGAGAGAGTGTGTGTGTCAGTGTGTCTGAGAGAGTGTGTGTGTCAGTGTGTGTCTGAGAGAGTGTGTGTGTCAGTGTGTCTGAGAGAGTGTGTGTCAGTGTGTCCCCAAGAGAGTGTGTGTGTCAGAGTGTCTCTGAGAGAGTGTGTGTGTCAGTGTGTCTCCGAGAGAGTGTGTGTGTCAGTGTGTCTCCGAGAGAGTGTGTGTGTCAGTGTCTCCGAGAGAGTGTGTGTGTCAGAGTGTCTGAGAGAGTGTGTGTGTCAGTGTCTCCGAGAGAGTGTGTGTGTCAGTGTGTCTCTGAGAGAGTGTGTGTGTCAGTGTGTCTGAGAGAGAGAGTGTGTGTGTCAGTGTGTCCCCGAGAGAGTGTGTGTGTCAGTGTGTCTCTGAGAGAGTGTGTGTGTCAGTGTGTCTCTGAGAGAGTGTGTGTGTCAGTGTGTCCCCGAGAGAGTGTGTGTGTCAGAGTGTCTGAGAGAGAGAGTGTGTGTGTCAGAGTGTCTCTGAGAGAGTGTGTGTCAGTGTGTCTGAGAGAGAGTGTGTGTGTCAGTGTGTCTGCGAGAGAGAGTGTGTGTGTCAGTGTGTCCCCGAGAGAGTGTGTGTGTCAGTGTGTCTGCGAGAGAGAGTGTGTGTGTCAGTGTGTCTCTGAGAGAGTGTGTGTGTCAGTGTCTCCGAGAGAGTGTGTGTGTCAGTGTGTCCCCGAGAGAGTGTGTGTGTCAGTGTGTCTGCGAGAGAGCGTGTGTGTGTCAGTGTGTCTCTGAAAGAGTGTGTGTGTCAGAGTGTCTCTGAGAGAGTGTGTGTGTCAGTGTGTCCCCGAGAGAGTGTGTGTGTCAGTGTGTCTCTGAGAGAGTGTGTGTGTCAGTGTGTCTCCGAGAGAGTGTGTGTGTCAGTGTGTCTCTGAGAGAGTGTGTGTGTCAGTGTGTCTGAGAGAGTGTGTGTGTCAGTGTGTCTGCGAGAGAGAGTGTGTGTGTCAGAGTGTCTCTGAGAGAGTGTGTGTGTCAGTGTGTCTGCGAGAGAGAGTGTGTGTGTCAGAGTGTCTCTGAGAGAGTGTGTGTGTCAGTGTGTCTGCGAGAGAGAGTGTGTGTGTCAGAGTGTCTCTGAGAGAGTGTGCAGAGAGTGTGCACCCCCTAACAACGGGCGCAGGGCCGAATTAGGCCAGTACCCACTATTGATAAACATACAGAAAAGAGTATTAAAGTATTGGCTACACCTAAAAAACAGCGACCAAAACTCCTACCACCACAAAGCCCTGCTGAGCCAAGAGCTGAGCCCAAAACAGAGCCCCCTGAGCCAGCTGGTCCTGAGGCTGGTTAGTGTCGGTGCGGCTCGGGTCAGTGAGAGTGTTTGTGTCAGTGTGTCTGAGAGAGTGTGTCAGAGTGTCTCTGAGAGAGTGTGTGTCAGTGTGTCTGAGAGAGTGTGTGTATGTCATTGTGTCTGAGAGAGAGAGTGTGTGTGTCAGTGTGTCTGAGAGAGTGTGTGTGTCAGTGTGTCTCTGAGAAAGAGTGTGTATGTCAGTGTGTCTGTGAGAGTGTGTCAGAGTGTCTCTGAGGTCTCTGAGAGAGTGTGTGTCAGTGTGTCTGAGAGAGTGTGTGTGTCAGAGTGTCTCTGAGTGAGTGTGTGTCAGTGTCTCAGAGAGAGTGTGTGTATGTCATTGTGTCTGAGAGAGAGAGTGTGTGTGTCAGTGTGTCTGAGAGAGTGTGTGTGTCAGTGTGTCTCTGAGAAAGAGTGTGTATGTCAGTGTGTCTGTGAGAGTGTGTCAGGGTGTCTGTGAGTGTGTATTAGTGTGTCTGTGAGAGTGTGTGTGTATGTCAGAGTGTCTCCAAGAGAGAGTGTGTATCAGTGTGTCTTTGAGAGTGTGTCAGGCTGTCTGTGAGTGTGTATTAGTGTGTCTGTGAGAGTGTGTGTGTGTCAGTGAGTTTGCGAGAGTTTGCGTCAGTGTGTCTGTGAGTGTGTATCTGTGTGTCTGAGAGTGTGTATCAGTGTGTCTGTGAGAGTGTGCCTGTGAGAGGCGTGTCTGTCTGTCAGAGTGTGTCAGTGTGACTGTCAGAGTGTGTATGCTGTGTGTCTGTGAGAGTGTGTCAGTATGATTATGAGAGTGTCAGTGTGTCTGTGAGTGTGTATCTGTGTCTGTCAGAGTGTCAGTGTGTGAGAGGTGTGTGTCAGTGTGTCTGTGAGTGTGTGTCAGTTTCCCTGAGACCCAGCCCCCACCCCCACTCACTCCAATGGGAAACACTAGCAGGTAGAGTCACAGGCCTGTGCAGATGAACACTGCACTCTCACTGAGAGAAGGTGATGGGGAGCTGTTCTGTAATGGTGTTGTATGAAGGTACAGCTGACCTGAACTGGGCTAGCCTGCTCTGTATGGGCCTGTAATGGTGTTGTATGAAGGTACAACTGACCTGAACTGGGCTAGCCTGCTCTGTATGGGCCTGCAATGGTGCTGAGTGAACTGAAGTGAACTGGGCCAGTCTGGTTTGTAGAGGAATGTATTTGGTTGGTGTGAGCTTTAATGGGATTGTCCGGACAGGTACTTCGGAGGGGAATCCTTTTAGGAAAAGAAAGATGCTGGGGTGTGCAATGCTGTTAATGTGCCAGCAGGTGGCACTGTCAGCCAGTCTCTTACAATACTCCTGTTCAGTGACAGGGGGCACTGCAGTGCTGCAGGCAGGATGTCCTTTAGCGGGGACTGACTTTCCCGTGCTGGTCCTGGAGAGACGCGCTGACCTTAGAGCTGATGACTTAATTGGATCGATCAGCTTCCTAATTGGGAGGCGTTAACCTGCTCTCTTGACCCCCGTTCGCCATTCACTGAGGAATCCCGATACATTCGGGGTCCGGTCCGCCTGAGGGGGTGTGCTCTGTGAGCATGGCAGGGGCAGGCAGAGAGACAGACAGGCAGACAGAGAGACAGACACTGGGAGACGGATGGCAGGGGCTGATCGATAGAGACAGGTTTTTGAAGGCAGAGCCATGAATTAGGCGAAGACTGTGAGAACTCATTATTCCGCAGGGACGCAGAGGGAGAGGGAACTGGAGACGGGCGCGGAGAGGCCGCAGGAAGAGATGGATGGATGGAGAGACAGGGATGATGGGAGCTTCAGGGGGAGAGAAAGTGTAATTCTTTGGGAGATACCATCCATCGCGGCGGACTGACAGGGACCGTCATAAATCAGGGCTTAATCGCCTCCAATAATTTAACAGCAGCGGCTGTCCTCAGTCTCCATCACTGAGCCCCGCTGGGGCGAGGTCACGCACATCGCAATCTCTCCCCTCTCTTCTCTCCCCTCTCTTCTCTCTCCTCTCCCGTCTCTCCTCTCTTCTCTCTCCTCTCCCGTCTCTCCTCTCCTCTCTCCCGTCTCCTCTATCCCGTCTCCCCTCTCTCCTCTCCCCTCTCCCGTCTCCCATCTCTCCTCTCTCCCCTCACTCGTCTCTCCTCTCTCGTCTCCTCACTCCTCTCCCCTCTCCCCTCTTCCTTCCCGATCCAGAGAGGGGATGAGAGAGAGGCGTGTGGATGGAGTGATGCGATGAAAGAGCTGAACCAGACGAGCCGATCAGAGAGAGAGGGGTGGAGAGAGGGAGGAGGGTGACAGCAGGTTGATCAGTATCACGAAGGCAGCTTCCTGACTGGCGGAGAGAGAGGTCAGACTCTGGCCCGGGCTGTCAGGCACAGAGATGCCGCGGCGCTCCGCTCAGCCTCTCGACAGGTGAAGGCAGAGCCGGCTGTCTCCTGCGGCTGCCTGTGTGCTGTAATCTGAGACGCAGGGGACTGCGGCAGACTGACACTCGCCCCTCCAGCTTCCAGACAGCAGCCTCCCAGCTCTCCCAGTGCCGGCTGTCGGCTGTGGTGGGAACAGGGAGTGTGTGGTACTGTGAGACGCAGCAGGACACTAGTGACCCTCACAGTACTGTACACATCCTCCACAGACATGGCTACACACTGGCACATTCTCACAACACACACTCACACAATGCACTTACACACACCACACACTCACACACATACAGTACAAGACACTCTCACTCAGACTCACACTCACAGCACACTCTCACACACAACACACTCACACTACACTCTCACTCAGACTCACACACACTCACACAACACACTCACACTCACATCACACTCTCACACAGACTCGCATACACTCTCAGTCAGACACACACAGCACACACTTTCACTCACACACTCACAAACTACACACACACAAACAACATACTCATACAAACACACTCCTTGCCATTGTGCGCCCAGTGCCAGGACACACACTCACATAAACAACCTTTCACAAAAACACTCACACATACCTCCTAAACTCACAAACTCTTCCTAAACACACACTTTTACTCACCCCTCACACACTCAGATACATACACACTCTCACACACACACGAACTCACACACTCACTGCCACTGTGCACCAGTGCCAGGACACACACACTCGCTCACTGGCAAGGGAACAGAGGCCCATTATCCAAAAGCTCATATAACCTGCAATTACAGCTCGTTTAGCTGTAATTGAAAATCACTGTGGGGGGTTGTTAAGCTGTCAATAAGATCCCTTCCTCCTTTTACTGGGAGAAAGGGAAGGGAGGGTTTGTGTGTGTGGGAGGGTGTGAAATGTGTTATTGGTCTCGCTGGGAGGCAGCTGGATCCAGTTTAACCCTGCGGTGTCCACGCTCCTATAACCAGCTATCCCATGGAGCACCTGCGTTTCCCACTCGCCATTATAAATTCCGTTGTACTTCCCAGCTGTGTCCTTGATTCATTACGGATCCTGCAGTAATCCTCTGGGTTAACCCCTCATGTTCAGGTCACCTCTCAATCTCCTTTGCTCTTGACTGAATAGATGTAGTTCCTTTAGTCTGTCTGTCTCTTACAATTCCCAGAGCCCAGGAAGCACTCCTGTTGTTCCTCTTTCTCATGTCAATGCAGAACCAAAGAAACCCAGATAGGGAACCCGTGAAAGCACAGGGTAATTATAACAAACCGAAGGCACTGTAGTGACAGAGCTAACTGAGCAGCTCCCCACTTAAACATGCTGGACTGACTTTGCTGTGGTGTTGATTCATTTTTAACCGAGATTTTAATCAGATTCCCGCTGATACAGAGCCCTCTGAGACACTCCAGGCTTTCCTGGACACAGTTGTACTAGAATGACTTCACTGTGACCTTTTTTTGGGTTATTGATTAGTTATTAGGCTACAATAGTGCCAATGGGCTGACTCCCATTTGCACTGACATGGACAGAGCAGTCTGTAATGACTTTACTTTTAGCTTGATTAGTTAATAACTGAGATTATACTGAAACCCTCATTGACTTTGACATTGACACTGATGGAGTAGTGTAAGCCACTCCTGGCTCAGTAGATTGACTGTGAGGTCAATTAGTTATTAATTCATCTCTTTATCTGACTCTCACCAAAGCAATCCGTTGTTAGCTATCAGGGCCTTAATAGATCAATCAATCAATAAATTGGTAAGGTGCCTTGTGTCTCAATGTGCAGTAAAATTCAGATTTAAAAACAACTTTAAAATGATCTCCTACAAAGGTAGGAAAGCTCTGCTCTTAGATCTCCTCCTTCCTACACAGAGTCCAAAAAATATAGTGTCAGGAGAGACAAAACAAGGCATGGAGGGACAGAGGGTTAGACCAAGGTCAGAGACAATAAGGAGGACGGGCTCAGTGTCCACAGCCTGGACATGGATACTGGAGACAGTCAGACCTGACTGTACAGAGAGGACAGGCTTAGTGACCACAGCCTGGCCATCAATACTGGACACAGACAGACCTGGCTGTCCAGAGAGGACAGGCTGTGGTCCCACTGCCCGCAGGAAGAAGCAGAGACGGAGGTGTCACGGACGTCCAAAAGGACTAACCGTGCGTAGCGGCAAGACGGGAAAAAGGCCCGGGCTCATTAGTGCAAAGAGTTCAGGAATGCCGTATAGAAACCTATGCCCTCAGGGAGCGGACGTGGGGCGCCCTGGTGCTAGGCGGGTCTCAGGACATCCGAACGTCAATGCTGAGCGAGGACAGAGTGCAAGACCCGGAAATATATAGCCCAAGGGAAAGAGAGGGACAGGAAGGACAGCAGACCGGAAACTAGGGACAGGACAGAGAAGGAGCGCCCTCTGGCTGCAGAGGGCGTGACAGGAGGCACAAGAAAAACCCCTCAGCCCATTCACAGCAGCTGTCCTTGTCAGTCAATCCTATTGATTTACTGCGGGTGAGGAACTACGGGACACTGCTGCTCTATGGTATTCCGTTTTTCTTCGGAATATCATCCTTAGCGTACCTTGCACTGGAATTAGTGCTTGGTGTTTGAATCACACAGTAAGGGTTTAGCTGGTCTGATACAAAAAAGGCCTCCTTATTCCCAGATCAATCAGGCAGGTGTCAAAGGTCACAGACTGACACACCTCCAAGGACAAGGGCTTCCTTTCACAGCTCTTTCTGAACACGGCTGCCCAGGCTGTGTCGCCACATAACAACAACAAGCTTTGGTTTACACAGCACCTTTAGAAAGTCACTTCTCAAAGCTCTTTACAGTAAGCAGAAAAAGGTTAACAAGGAGAAGGAGTAAACCATCAGCACAATTAAAAATTGAATAAGAATTCAGAAGAAGAGGCAAAGGACAAACATAGATCAGACATACAGTAGATCAAGCTTAAGACTCAGTAAAAGCCTTTCTGAAGAAGGTTTTGAGCCTGCATTTGAAAACACACAGGGTAGGCCACTCTCTGATATCCTTAGGGATAAAATTCCAAGGTTTTGAGGTGCAGCAACAGAAGGCCCTGTGAACCATAGAGTGGATGTGAGCTGAGGAGAGAACAGGAGACCACAGTCAGCCGAAAAAAGGTTGTGAGGTGGGGAGTAGGAAGATAGTAAGTCAGACAGGTACTGAGGTGCCAAGCCATGTAGAGCCTTATAGGTGAACGTGAAGATTTTGAAGTTGACCTGAAACCTGATAGGAAGCCAGTGCGAGAGCTCCAGGACAGGAGTGATGTGATCACCTGAAAGCAACCTGGTTAGGATTCTGGCTGCTGAATTCTGAAAATATTGGAGTTTGCTCAGTGTGGATTTAGATACCTCAGGGAATAGGGCATTGCAGTAATCGATCCTGGAAAAGATGGATGTGTTGACCAGCCTTTAAGCTACTGTCAGAAACAACATAGGATGTAGTCTGACTATATTTCTGAAATGGAAGAATAATATTATTGCAATATTTTCCACGCTCTATGTCTCACTGAGTGGGACTGTGGGACCATGGGACAGTGGGACATTTGAAGAGAGGGGCAGTAGGACAGTGAAACAGTGGGACTGAGAGACAGTAGGACAGTGGGAGAGCGGGACAGTGGGAGAGCGAAACAGTGGGACTGCAGAAGAGTCAGACAAGGGGACACTAGGACAATGGGACAGTAGAAACTTTGTACAATGAGAAATGGGGTGCGGCCTCAGTCCATCCATGCGCCCCTATTGTCCTGAGACTGGGCTACACTGTGTGTTACTGGCATTGTTGTGTACAGACGCACCCCCACCAGGAGCACTGTGTCAGTGAGACCTTGTTAACCAGAGAAAATCATCAAGAGAGCCCATTCTTGAAACTGCCCTGTCTTTCTCACACCTGAAGAAGGCTCCACGGCCGAAATATTGTATTTTCTTTCTTCTCTTTTCAGCATGGAATAAACCTATTACTTGTTCCTTTGCAGCCTACGCATGCTGACGCAGCTACCCACCTGAACTAGATAGATGGATATGCAGATATAAACACAGACAGACTGATAGATGGACACGCAGATATAAACACAGAAAGACTGATAGATGGAAAGACATATATAAACACAGACTGATTGATGGACAGACCGATACAGTATAAACACAGACAGACTGATAGATGGACACAGATATAAACACAGACAGACTGATAGATGGACAGACAGATATATACACAGACAGATAGATGGACAGACAGATATAAACACAGACAGACTGATAGATGGACACAGATATAAACACAGACAGTCTGATAGATGGACAGACAGATATAAACACAGACAGACTGATAGATGGACACAGATCTAAACACAGACAGACTGATAGATGGACACACAGATATAAACACAGACAGAAAGATGGACAGACAGATATAAACACAGACAGACTGATACTGTAGATGGACACACAGATATAAACACAGACAGAAAGATGGACAGACAGATATAAACACAGACAGACTGATACTGTAGATGGACACACAGATACAGTATAAACACAGACAGACTGATAGATGGACACACAGATATAAACACAGACAGACAGATAGATGGACAGACAGATATAAACCCAGACAGACTGATAGATGGACACACAGATATAAACACAGACAGACTGATAGACGGACAGACAGACTGGTGTTCGTCTGGAGCTTTTTACCATGGGGTCCATACACATGCAGTATTTAGGAAGTCAATGAGTTCAGTGTGCTCTTTGTACTCTTTCCATCTCTCTGCTCACCAATTCATCAGCGCGGCTGTCTAATTGGCCTCGTTAATCGCTGAGCTTCCTTTTGATCTATGGCACAGATCCTGTGGTCCCCATGGTACAGCACACGCCTGTAACACGCATCAATCACTGGCGTGTCACTGCTGTGTGGAGCCGGGCTGTCACTCAACACTACCACAACAGCCATCATCATCATCATCTTCATTATTATTATTATTATTATTATTATTATATTGAAGAAACAATTAAAAAGCATTTGAGTAAAATTTAAATAAGATTGGAGTGTTTTTACTGTGTGTAGCACCTTTTTGTGACAGGCTAGTGTTAATGTGTTGGTCAGTCAGTCTCTCATTGTGTCAGTCAGTCAGTCAATCAGTCTCTCGGTGTGTCAGTCAGTCTCTCAGTGTGTCAGTCAGTGTTTCAGTGAGTCTCTCAGTGTGTCAGTCAGTCTCTCTGTGTGTTAGTCAGTCAGTGTGTCAGTCAGTCAGTCAATCAGTCTCTCGGTGTGTCAGTCAGTCTCTCAGTGTGTCAGTCAGTGTTTCAGTGAGTCTCTCAGTGTGTCAGTCAGTCTCTCTGTGTGTTAGTCAGTCAGTGTGTCAGTCAGTCAGTCTCTCAGTGTGTCAGTCAGTCAGTGTGTACGTCTCTCAGTGTGTCAGTCATTGTTTCAGTGAGATTCTCAGTGTGTCAGTCATTGTTTCAGTGAGTCTCTCAGTGTGTCAGTCAGTCTCTCTGTGTGTTAGTCAGTCTGTCTCTCTGTGTGTTAGTCAGTCAGTGTGTCAGTCAGTCAGTGTGTACATCTCTCAGTGTGTCAGTCATTGTTTCAGTGAGTCTCTCAGTGTTTCAGATAGTCTCTCAGTGTGTCAGTCAGTGTTTCAGTGAGTCTCTCAGTGTGTCAGTCAGTCTTTCAGCGTGTCAGTTAGTCAGTGTGTCAGTCTGTCAATCAGTCTCTCATTTTGTCAGTGTGTACATCTCTCAATGTGTCAGTCTCCCTCTCCTCCCTCTCGCTCTGTCTCTCTCCTCCCTCTCCCTCTCCCTCTGTCTCTCTCTCTCCTCCTGTCTCTCTCTCCTCTCTCTCTCTCCTCCTGTCTCCCTCTCCTCTCCCTCAGTGGGCCCGGTGGCAGGTCTGACAGGGCTGTGTGTCCCTGGTAGAGGCACTGAGCCGTGAGAGAAGCCAATCACATTTCCACTGTCGCCGCAGCACGCCGCCAGCCTGTCAATCACCCCTGGAGAGGGAGACGCTGGGTCAGAACCAGGCCTGGGACGGGCAGACAGGGGAGGGGGTGTGTCTGCGGTGTGTGTGTGAGTGTTGTGAAGGGTGGAGACTTTTCAAATTCTGTCAAGGATAAGGGGTTCATAAGCCAGTTAGTGATAAGATTCCAGCTGTCCTGACAAAACTGATTTGTTGACAGCAGATTGGCATCAGGGTTTATGGCCAGGATAGACTGCATAAGTAACAGGGCTGGGGCAAGTGTGTGTGGGTTGGTGCTTATGTGTGTGTGGGTGCGTGTACTTGTGTGTGGGTGTGTGTACATGTGTGTGGGAGTGTGTATGTGTGTGGGTGTGTGTACTGTACATGTGTGGGTGGGTGTACATGTGTGTGAGTGTGTGTACATGTGTGTGGGAGTGTGTATGTGTGTGGGTGTGTGTACTGTACATGTGTGGGTGGGTGTACATGTGTGTGAGTGTGTGTACATGTGTGTGGGTGTGTGTATGTGTGTGGGTGTGTGTACATGTGTGTGGCTGGGTGTACATGTGTAATGGTGTGTGTTCTTGTGTGTGGGTGTGTGTATGTGCGTGTGGGTGTGTGTACGTGCGTGTGTGTGTGTGAGCACACGGAGCCGTCAAATTGCTCAGCCTCTCTCTCTCTTTCCTCGGGCCCTGATTGTTTGGACAAGACTGAGTGACATTTGCACATGAAAATGAGCTTTTTATCCTCATCAAATCCCCCCAAACACCAACCCCAGCAAGTGGGAAAGCAGGCAGGATCTCCTCTCGCTACTCCAGCAGGGAGGACAGACACACAGAGACTGGCCAGCGCCCCGGCGAAGAGACCAGCAGCAGGGAGAGAGGTAAGGCCGCAGGCAGGCACTAATTAAGAAAGCTTTGCTGATGGAAGATCAGGGTTAGGATTGGCAGTAGGGAGTGAGAGGACGCGCCACAGACACTCTGGACACAGGAAGGAGACAGGTCACGCTCTGCCGTACGACTGTCCTGCTAATTAGCCCAAAAGCAGGCAGAATCTCCTGAAAAGACCTAAGAAGAGGACTATCTTCATCTCTTGGAGACGAGCTATCGGATTTCCCCTTTTCTCCTCTGGAAGGCCGAGCTGCGAATTTTAATTAAAGTTCAGAACTGGTGGGAGGGAGATACATCCAATAAGCATTGTTCTATAGGGAGTTAATCGAGACCTGTGATCAATAGCTAATGAACTGCGCGGTATTGTCAAACACTGTACTGTACACACTGCAGCACGCAGATTGCTCTTCCCAGGGATTCGGACCTCTCTGCCTGATCTGCTATGAAGAGGCTCAGCAGGGCTGGGCCAGGCTAGTACTGGGATGGGAGACTGCCGCGTTTTCTGCGACCAGGGCTGGGGTAAGAGACGGGGCTGGGGTAAGAAACAGGGCTGGGGTAAGAGACAGTGTTGGGGTAAGAGACAAGGCTGGAGTATGAGACAGTGTTGGGGTAAAAGACAAGGCTGGGGTAAGAGACAGTGCTGGGTTAAGAGACAGGGCTGGGGTAAGAAACAGGGCTGGGGTAAGAGATAGTGTTGGGGTAAGAGACAAGGCTGGGGTAAGAGACAGTGTTGGGGTAAGAGACAGGGCTGGGGTTAAAGACAGTGTTGGGGTAAGAGACAGTGTTGGGGTAAGAGACAGGGCTGGGGTAAGAGACAGTGTTGTGGTAAGAGACAGGGCTGGGGTAAGAGACAGGGCTGGGGTAAGTGATGGGCTGGGGTTAGAGACAGGGCTGGGGTAAGTGATGGGCTGGGGTTAGAGACAGGGCTGGGGTTAGAGACAGGGCTGGGGTAAGTGATGGGCTGGGGTAAGTGATGGGCTGGGGTTAAAGACAGGGCTGGGGTTAGAGACAGGGCTGGGGTAAGTGATGGGCTGGGGTTAGAGACAGGGCTGGGGTAAGTGATGGGCTGGGGTTAGAGACAGGGCTGGGGTTAGAGACAGGGCTGGGGTAAGTGATGGGCTGGGGTAAGTGATGGGCTGGGGTTAAAGACAGGGCTGGGGTTAGAGACAGGGCTGGGGTAAGTGATGGGCTGGGGTAAGTGACAAGTATTCCTGCGGTGGATCAGTGGGGGACCAGTAGGTGGCGCTCTTCCCTGCGGTGCTCCACTGTCTGGATAAGACATTAATCTCAGGCCCTGATGAAGCTGGTTATTTCTAAGTGAATCCTGGTGTCCTCCTGGCTACATTCCTCCCTGGGCTTGTCCAGTCCGGCCTCTCTAAAGCCCCCCTTAATCCCCCTGGTAGAGCAGTTTCTCCTAGGTGGGGAGGAAGTGGGTCTCCTCCTGTGTGTAAAGTTCCTGGGAATGACGCTACACCAACTCAAGGAACCACTAATAATTATTAATAAAACTTGTCATCAATAAATGAGGCCAGGCCAGCCGCAGATAGAGCAGCGCTTGGCGCAGTGATTGATCGCTCAGCTCTGCCCAGCTGACTGATGGGCTTCAGAGGCCGTGAGGGCAGGGCAGCCGGAAGTCTGGACTCTTGACCTGAAGGTCACGGGTTCAAAAGCTTGCAGTGGACACTGTGGACACTGCTGCTGTGCCTGTATGCAAGTACTCAAACACACGTGGAAACGGGGGGAAGAACAGGGTGGTGGGAGTGTGGAACGAGCTGCCCCATGAAGCAGACACCCTGTGTTTCCTATCAAGAAGCAGCTGGATCGGATCCTCGGATCAATTCACTACTCACTACCGAACGGGCCAGATGGGCTGGATGACTTCTCTTGTGTGTGACCCTGCTTATCGTTTTTTAGTTGTTTCAGTCCACCTGCTCCAGTCCAACAGCTCCAGTCCACTCACTCCAGTCCACTCTCTCCAGTCCACTCACTCCAGTCAAACCTACTCCAGTCCACTCACTCCAGTCCACTCTCTCCAGTCCACTCTCTCCAGTCCACCTGCTCCAGTCCACTCTCTCCAGTCTACCTACTCCAGTCCACCTACTCCAGTCCACTCTCTCCAGTCCACTCTCTCCAGTCCACCTGCTCCAGTCCACTCTCTCCAGTCCACTCACTCCAGTCCACTCTCTCCAGTCCACCTGCTCCAGTCCACTCTCTCCAGTCCACTCACTCCAGTCCACCTACTCCAGTCCACTCTCCCCAGTCCACTCACTCCAGTCCACTCTCTCCAGTCCACCTGCTCCAGTCCACTCTCTCCAGTCCACTCACTCCAGTCCACCTGCTCCAGTCCACTCTCTCCAGTCTACCTACTCCAGTCCACTCTCTCCAGTCCACTCACTCCAGTCCACCTACTCCAGTCCACTCTCCCCAGTCCACTCACTCCAGTCCACTTGCTCCAGTCCACTCTCTCCAGTCCACTCACTCCAGTCAAACCTACTCCAGTCCACTCACTCCAGTCCACTCTCTCCAGTCCACTCACTCCAGTCCGCCTACTCCAATCCACTCTCTCCAGTCCACCTGCTCCAGTCCACCTGCTCCAGTCCACTCTCTCCAGTCTACCTACTCCAGTCCACCTACTCCAGTCCACTCTCTCCAGTCCACTCTCTCCAGTCCACCTGCTCCAGTCCACTCTCTCCAGTCCACTCACTCCAGTCCACTCTCTCCAGTCCACCTGCTCCAGTCCACTCTCTCCTGTCCACTCACTCCAGTCCACCTGCTCCAGTCCACTCTCTCCAGTCTACCTACTCCAGTCCACTCTCTCCAGTCCACTCACTCCAGTCCACCTACTCCAGTCCACTCTCCCCAGTCCACTCACTCCAGTCCACTCTCTCCAGTCCACCTGCTCCAGTCCACTCTCTCCAGTCCACTCACTCCAGTCCACCTGCTCCAGTCCACTCTCTCCAGTCTACCTACTCCAGTCCACTCTCTCCAGTCCACTCACTCCAGTCCACCTACTCCAGTCCACTCTCCCCAGTCCACTCACTCCAGTCCACTCTCTCCAGTCCACCTGCTCCAGTCCACTCTCTCCAGTCCACTCACTCCAGTCCACCTCCTCCAGTCCACTCTCTCCAGTCCACTCTCTCCAGTCCACTCACTCCAGTCCACCTCCTCCAGTCCACTCTCTCCAGTCCACTCTCTCCAGTCCACTTGCTCCAGTCCACTCTCTCCAGTCCACTCACTCCAGTCCAAACCTACTCCAGTCAAACCTACTCCAGTCCACTCTCTCCAGTCCACTCTCTCCAGTCCACTCACTCCAGTCTACCTGCTCCAGTCCACCTGCTCCAGTCCACTCTCTCCAGTCCACTCACTCCAGTCCAGGCTGAAGACTCCTTCAGGAAGCCCCCACACCCCCCCAGACGGAGGACTGCTCTGCTGGGAGAAGCTGTCTGAAGGCAGTGTCTCCAGAACCACACAGCGCTGCGCTCAAGAGGGCCCAGGGGTGTCTGAGGCAGGACAGTGCCGAAGTCCAGGATCCCTCCTCTCCGTCAGAGACCTGCTGGGAGCTGTCAGCTCGGTGACCGTGGGCCTGGGACCAGGACCGGCCCGAGTGCTGCCGACCCTTGAGCAATGGTGGAAAGACTCTCAGCTCTCCGTCCGGGGAGATGAGCAGAATGAGTCACTAGTTCATTAGCTCACCCCGTCATGTACATATCAATCAATAGCCTGGACCCAGCCACGGCGTTTTAATGAGGAGGGAGCAAGAGTCAGACCTGTCTCTGAGAGCTGACCCCAGCACCCTCACGCTGCCTGAGTCACTGGGGAGAGAGACAGAGGACAGAGGGATAAAAGACAGTATACACTGGATCAGCGACCACAGCCTGGACATAGAAACTGGACACAGACAGACCCGGCTGCCCAGAGAGGACAGACTCAGTGACCACAGCCTGGACATAGAAACTGGATACAGACAGACCCGGCTGTAAAGAGAGGACAGGCTCAGTGACCACAGCCTGGACATAGAAACTGGACACAGAAAGACCTGGCGGTACAGAGAGGACAGGTTGTTCTCCCACTTCCCCAAAATAAATGTAATTCCAGAATACCCAACAGAACAGCTTAATTATTATTATTATTATTATTATTATTATTATTATTATTATTATTATTATTATATTAATAGTCGCAGTGTGATGCCTGTAGATGTCTAATAGTAATGTTTTCACTGTAAATGTTGTTTTTAATTGTAAGTATTAAAACTGTAACTCATCAGTCATGCCAATAAAGCTTTCTGCACTTGATTTTGACAGAGAGGGGACACACCACACGGAGAGGCAGAGCGCCGGCACACATTGTCTCTCCTGAATTCCCCGGGAAGGAGTCTGTATCAGGAACAGTCCGATCGGCAGGCTGCTCCCCGCTGCCCTGAGAAATGAGTCACACGTCACACGCCACACACACACACACACACACACACACACACACACACACACACACACACACACACACACACACACACACATATCTGGAGTTTGAAGCGTTAGGGGAAAATAAAAGTTTCTGGGGTTCATACATAATGCAAGGGCAGCATGCTCGTTCTGCAGCACAGCCGTGATGTGACTGTTTACCTGAGAACCAGGACAGCCTGATGCGCTCGGACAGGACTGGGGGACAGGAGGGACTGGGGCCAGCTCTCACAGCTCCGGAGTGGACAGGTCATCACAGCATGGAGCTGTCCCTGAAACACACAGGCAGAGAGACAGATAGAGTCAGATGGAGAGAGAGAGAACGACAGAGGGACAGACAAGAGGACAGAGAGGGAGGGAGAGGGAGAGAGAGGGAGAGAGACAGGATGTAGAAACATCCTCCGTGTGCAGAGAAAAACCCCTAACAACGGGCGCAGGGCCGAATTAGGCCAGTACCCACTATTGATAAACATACAGAAAAGAGTATTAAAGCATTGGCTACACCTAAAAAACACCGACCAAAATTCCTTCCACCACAAAGCCCTGCTGAGTCAAGAGCTGAGCCCAAAAGAGAGCTGGTCCTGAGGCTCACTGACCTGAGCCACACCGACACCAGCCAGCCTCAGGACGGCACTGCTAGAGCACCACAACTCAGACTCAAGCACATCACAGCACAGATTAAACAGCAATATCTCACACACTGGGACACACACACACAAACGCAACATAAACTGGGATGCTACAGAACCCTAAACAGACAGTACACACTAGCCGAATATTTGACCAAGATAAGAAACAGCAAAAAGAAACAGACCCTGATGAAGTACAGGCTCAGTGACCACAGCCTGGCCATAGAAACTGGGCGACACAGGCAGACCTGGCTGTCCAGAGGGGACAGGCTGTGGTACCACTGCCAGCGGGGAGAAATTAGCAGAGGTGCACTTCCTACTGCACTGTGACAGATACTCTGGGATTAGAGAAACATTCTTCCCTAAATTCAGAAATCTAATCCCAGAGTTCCCACACCTGCCAGAATCACAACGGGTCCCAATCCTACTGGGAGGAGGGAACTCAGTTGAACTGGCAGCCCAGTATGTGATCTCCTGTCACAGCCTGAGGAACAGTGAGTCTGTCTCCCAATCATGCTTAATACTGTATGTTTACAGTATATGTAAATATTTTATATGTCTTTGTTGTAAATATCTGTAATATGTCTGTAGATTTTATTTGACTTTTTTTTTATATGTTTCATGTTAATTGTATTATTTTTATTTGCTTTGGCAACACTGATTGTACCCATCGGTCATGCTAATAAAGCACCTTGAATTGAATTGAATTGACAGACGGAGAGAGAGACAGAGTGAGACAGACATAGGAGAGAGACAGAGTGAGGGAGAGAGACAGAGGGAGAGAGAGACAGAGTGAGAGAGACCGAGTGAGAGAGAGGGAGAGAGACAGCGAGGGAGAAAGACAGAGTAACAGTGAGGGAGAGAGAGACAGAGTGAGACAGACAGAGTGAGAGAGACTGAGTGAGAGAGAGGGAGAGAGACAGCGTTAGACACACACAGATGCACAGAGACAGGGCGAGAGAGAGCTGCAGCGCTGAGCTGCAGGCGTCCCTGGCCTCACTAGGCACTCAGTATGCCAGCCCATGCCTGGGCCGACAGTCAGCAGGCCAGTCTCCGCTGACACCGCGCCTCCATCCAGGAAATAGAGCCAGAATGAGAGAAATAAACAGAGTGAGCATGTTTGACAAATTGTGATTAATAAATGTGGTCCTGCGCCGCAGTGCGAGCGAGGGGGCCCTCAGATCTGCGGGTTATTAATAGAGGGAATTAGACTGCGCGCGCGGCTCAATCTGCCGCCCGTCACTCTGCATCAGCCTCACTAATCAGAGCCTAATGAAACAGCCCAGCCAGTGCTGACACACACCGTGGTACCGGGCTGAGGGTGGGCCTGGAATGCACACACTGACAACCTTTTGTGCTGTGCTTGGCTGCGCTATAGCCACACACTTACAGTGCATGCACGCCATGCCATGCCATTTTACAGTCTGTGTGTAGTGTAGTCCTCTGCTCTAGAGTCAGTGTGAGCTGGAGTGCAGTGTGCTAGACTCCACGAATACTGTAGTCCTCTGCTCTAGAGTCAGTGTGAGCTGGAGTGCAGTGTGCTAGACTCCACGAATACTGTAGTCCTCTGCTCTAGAGTCAGTGTGAGCTGGAGTGCAGTGTGCTAGACTCCACGAATACTGTAGTCCTCTGCTCTAGAGTCAGTGTGAGCTGGAGTGCAGTGTGCTAGACTCCATGAATACTGTAGTCCTCTGCTCTCGAGTCAGTATGAGCTGGAGTGCAGTGTGCTAGACTCCATGAATACTGTAGTCCTCTGCTCTAGAGTTAGTGTGAGCTGGAGTGCAGTGTGCTAGACTCCACGAATACTGTAGTCCTCTGCTCTAGAGTTAGTGTGAGCTGGAGTGCAGTGTGCTAGACTCCACGAATACTGTAGTCCTCTGCTCTACAGTTAGTGTGAGCTGGAGTGCAGTGTGCTAGACTCCACGAATACTGTAGTCCTCTGCTCTAGAGTTAGTGTGAGCTGGAGTGCAGTGTGCTAGACTCCACGAATACTGTAGTCCTCTGCTCTAGAGTCAGTGTGAGCTGGAGTGCAGTGTGCTAGACTCCATGAATACTGTAGTCCTCTGCTCTAGAGTCAGTGTGAGCTGGAGTGCAGTGTGCTAGACTCCACGAATACTGTAGTCCTCTGCTCTAGAGTCAGTGTGAGCTGGAGTGCAGTGTGCTAGACTCCACGAATACTGTAGTCCTCTGCTCTAGAGTCAGTGTGAGCTGGAGTGCAGTGTGCTAGGCTCCACGAATACTGTAGTCCTCTGCTCTAGAGTCAGTGTGAGCTGGAGTGCAGTGTGCTAGACTCCACGAATACTGTAGTCCTCTGCTCTAGAGTCAGTGTGAGCTGGAGTGCAGTGTGCTAGGCTCCATGAATACTGTGGTGTGGCAGGCTAGAGTTCCTGCATACTGTGTGCTACAGTTCATTTGTGCTGTAGTATATTGTGATGTATTGCCCTGTATTGGAACTTGGATTACGAGCAGTGGTGGCTAATGTTGAGTGTCTGTACCTCTCTCCCAGTCTCTCAATCTCTCAGTCACTGTGAACTCCTCCCTCGCCTTATGGCATGGAGATTGTTTCCTCCCTCCCTCTCCTGAATTCAGATTCAAATTCAAAGAGCTTTATTGGCATGATTGTTGAATTACTGTGCTGCCAAAGCCATAAAAGTTTGCCTAGAGATGCTTTTCTGACACAAACGTCTCTTTCTGTCCACCAGGGCTGGGGTCAGGGCATGTCTCTCTGTCAATAGTAATATGGTTGAGGGCAGCGTATCTGTCTATGGCAGTGCCAGTTAATCAGCTGTGACCTGAGGGCTTGTCCACAAGGATCTCCACCACCCTGGACAGCCTGACTCATGTCAGTGCTGACACAGAGGTCGGAGGGCACAACCTTTCACCCCTGACTGCTGTCTAAATTGCTTTAGGCACTACCTACCTCTGCTTCTCCCCTCCTCACATCTTCATACTATTGTAGATCCTCTCAGAGCTCCCCTTTCTCAGTCAGTCTTGTACACCTCTACCTGTGCCCTAATCCCTTGTCTCGTTTCTTCATTCTCTGCATTGCTCTCTCCCTGCTTTCACTCTCCACCCTCTCTCCCAGTCCCTCTCCCTCTCCCTCTCCTCTCGCCTCTCTCTCTCTCCTCCCTGTCCTCTCTCCTCTCTCCTCCCTCTCTCCTTCTCTCCTCCCTCTCTCCTCTCTCCTCTCTTTCTCTCCCTCTCACTTCTCTCTCTCTAGGCCTAGTGTCAGTGACAGTGAGATTAAGTGGCTCTCTCTCTCCTCTCTCCCTCCTCTCTCTCTCCCCCTCTCCTCCCTCTCTCTCTCCTCGCTCCTCCCTCTCTCCCTCTCTCTCTCCTCTCTCTGGGCCTAGTGTCAGTGACAGTGAGATTAAGTGTCTCTCTCTCTCCTCTCTCCTCCGTCTCTCCCTCCTCTCTCTCTCTCCTCTCTCCTCCGTCTCTCTCTCCTCTCTCCTCCCTCTTTCTCTCCTCTCTCCTCCCTCTCTCCCTCCTCTCTCTCCCTCTCTCCTCCCTCTCTCCCTCTCTCCTCCCTCTCTCTCTGGGCCTAGTGTCAGTGACAGTGAGATTAAGTGTCTCTCTCTCTCCTCTCTCCTCCGTCTCTCCCTCCTCTCTCTCTCTCCTCTCTCCTCCGTCTCTCTCTCCTCTCTCCTCCCTCTTTCTCTCCTCTCTCCTCCCTCTCTCCCTCCTCTCTCTCCCTCTCTCCTCCCTCTCTCCCTCTCTCCTCCCTCTCTCTCTGGGCCTAGTGTCAGTGACAGTGAGATTAAGTGGCTCTCTCTCTCCTCTCTCCTCCGTCTCTCCCTCCTCTCTCTCTCTCCTCTCTCCTCCGTCTCTCTCTCCTCTCTCCTCCCTCTCTCCCTCCTCTCTCTCCCTCTCTCCTCCCTCTCTCCCTCTCTCCTCCCTCTCTCTCTGGGCCTAGTGTCAGTGACAGTGAGATTAAGTGGCTCTCTCTCTCCTGGCTTGTAAACGATGTCTCGAATGGCTGGCTCCTGTCCCTCTGACTCAAGGACAATTTTCTTCCAATTTGCAGGAGCGCCGCGGAGTTTAGGGCTAAACAGCCTCCGCGGCTCGGGAATAAAGCTCCCATCGAAACTCCGACCTCCCCGCAGCTTGGCCATCCATACTCATTTACGCTGAGAGGGAGAGAGGGAGGGAGCGCGGTGGGGGGGGGAGGTGAGCCCCCTGCACCGGGGCACTGGGAGGGTGAGACAGACAGACAGGCGGGGGGGCTGTCCCAGCCCAGGGGAGAGAGGAACGAGAGCTCCAGCAGAGAGGGGAGACAAGGCAGGGACCGGGGTTATCACAACGAGAGGTCCGCAGTACGTCATGGCCAGGGACAGCTGCAGATTACAATATTAATTGAGCTCAGAAATATTTTAACAGGCACTAAAAATCCCATCTCGAGGATAATGTCTGCAGATTCTTCACTGACACAGGTACCCTTCGCACACAGACAGACTGACACACACACAGTCTCACACACACACACACAGACTGACACACACCCAGACAGACTGTCACACACACAGACAAACTGTCACACACACAGAATGACACACACAGGCTGACTGACTGTCACACACACAGACTGACACACAGACAGACTGACACACACACACAGTCACACACACACAGACAGGCACACACAGGCTGACTGACACACAGGCTGACTGACCACATGTGCACAGACAGACAGGCTGTCACTCACACAAATTGTCACACACACAAACTGACACACATAGACAGACTGACACACACAGACAGACTGACACACACACAGGCTCATAGACACACATAAATAAACACATGCACACACAGACCCACACACAGGTTGACACGCACACACAGACACACAGAGATAGATACAGGGGGACACAGACACACAGGAAGAAGGAGTATTCTTGCTGACAGCCCTGAGGAAATTAAGAATTATGAAGAAATAAAGAATGATGAAAGATAACTGCTGACCTGTCTTCACCTCTGACCTGACCTCTGACCTGCACTCTGACACACATCCAATACACAGTCCTGGTGCAAAATATAAAATTGGAGCAATTTCACACTTTTCTCCCAGCTCATACATCATATACTGTAAGTATAAGTACCAGCCTTCCCATGTGAGTTTTCCTTCCCTGACGCATTTATCTTGTTGCAGACATCTGAGATTTAGTGCACACTGCTGTGTTTGAGCAAGCTGCCTTTTGTGCTTGGTGTTGTGTCCTGTAAATGCCATCTCTCCATCGAGGGCTGTGATCGGGACATAGTCTGTTGGGTTTTTTTTCGTTCCCTCACCCCTGCTTCTCTCCTCCTCTCTCTCCATCTCTCTTTCTCTCCCCTTCTCCTTCTTCATTTCTCTGTCCATCTCTCTCTCTTTCCATCTCTCCCTCTGTCCACCCTCCGCCCCACCCCACCTCCTCCGTCACACAGGGGGGGAAGGGAAAATAAAGGCATCAATATTTAATCCCCTCACTCCGGGTTAGGAGTCCCACCTCAGCCATTAAAGTTTAAACATGCAGATGTGTGATTAAACCTGATAGAGGCGGGGGGGCGAGGGAGAGGAGAGACAATAGAAAGAAGAAGAGAGGGAGGCATTCAGAGGAAAGAGAGAATGGCAGAGAGAAAAACCGAGGGGGAGGGTGGACTAGTCATAGTTATGAATTGCTTTAATAGTTATCTGTGTCCGAATAGTTATTTGGAGAATAGTGTGCTCATTAATATTGGGGTGTGTTTACTGTGACCTTAAGTTTGGATGATTAGGGTCATATGTATCGTTATTATTTCTCTGGCCTTTGCCTTTTTTGTTAATATTTCTTTAGGCTTTTGGACAGAAACGTTTGATTGAATTTAAATGCGTGTGAGTGTGTGCATGCAACTGCATGCCTGTGTGTGTGTCTGTGTGTGCTTGCGTTGTGCCTCCGTGTGTGTGTCCATGCCTGTGTGTGCATGTCTGTGTGTGTCCCTGCATGTGTGTACATGTGTGTGTGTCCATGCCGTTGAGTGCGTGTGTGTGTGTGTCCCTGCATCTGGGTACATGTGTATGTGTGTGTTCGTGCATGTGGGTATGTGTGTGTGTGTGTGTGTGTGTGTGTGTGTGTGTGTGTGTTCATGCACGTGGGTACATGTTTGTGTATCCATGCTTGTGTGTACATGTGTGTCCATGCCAGTGTGTACACGTGTGTGTGTTTGCCCATCCATGCAAGTCTGCATGCATGCAGTACATGTGTGTGCGTGTGGGTGAGGTGATGGGTTGGCGCCCTAGTTCACCTGCCCCCTACTAAGCCCTGTCCTCTGAAGTACTTCCTACCTGGCGTGAAGGGGCCCCAGAGCCAGGCCCAGAGAGGCCTGCCCTTCCGAAAGGGGGACCGGCTCCTTCCCAAGTGCTCCTGCAGTGCCCCAGGCAGGAAGAAGCAGGAGCTTATTAGAGCTACTGTATTTAAAGATTCATGGGAAGGTGGTCCAGTAGGGTTTATTAACGCCAAGAGCCCCCGGGTGGCACGTCAAGGTGACCGCGGCACGGGGGGAGGTCAGGGGTCAGGGCAGAAACAGGACCCAGCTGGCAGGCCAGGTTGTTAAGGGCAGAAGAAACTAAAACTGGGCCTTTGATCCTTTGGTGCCTTTGTCGAGGCGGAAAGCCATCTCTCAACACTTCCCAAAGCCATATCGCAGTCACTACAGCCAGTGACCGGGCTGTATCCCGCAGTATCCTCTGGTAAAAGCGTCATGTCTCCACGGCCCCTCCAGGACCAGAGCCGGGCTAGAAGAACCCCTCACAGTGCTCTTGCCCCTGAGGAAGGAGAGATGACTGAGAGAGAGGAGGAGAGACGAAGGAAGAGAAGAGCCGGGCGAGAGCATCTTGATTCAAGGTCTCAGAATACTACTGCAGGCAGCTCAGGGCAGGGGAGAGACACTGCTGCCCCAGGGGGCGAAGGGGGAGCTGGAGGGAGGATGGGAGGTGAAGGGCCACAGCTTCCCAGCTCCAGGGTCCCGAGTTCGATTCCAGCCTCTATGGCACCCGTCTGTGTGGAGTTTGCATGTTGTCCCCAAATCCCAATTTCACATGGGTTTTCCAACTAGACATTGGCCACTCATCATTGGTCTAGAACTGTCTCTCTCCAGAGACGTGGGGGGAGTCAAGGGCATTTCATACTGGCTGATTCCCCGTACAACACATTATTTTGTAAGTATGTACTTGGTATGGTGGAATTATACATCCATTTTCTGGATTATCCTCTTTATCCAGTTCAGGGTTGAGGGAGAGCCGGAGCCTAGCCCAGCAAACAATGGGAGTAAGGCAGGATACCACCTGGACAGGACACCTGTCCATCACAGGGCACACAGACAGAGACACACACTCACACCAGCGCCAGTTTTCCCAGAAGTCCATTAACCCACAGCGTGTCCTTGGGCTGTGGGAGGGAACCCATGTGAACACTGCCAACACAGTGACACTGTGCCATGTTGGAAACGGACGCAGAGGCGAGAAAGCGCGGCCGCGAGGCGGGAGGAAAAAACGAAAAAAACGTTGTTTTTTTAAAATCAAAACCAAGAACGAAACTCTTCCCCCGAGCGCGCGCGCTTGCCAGTCTCTCCCGGAAGAGAGGCGCGCACGTGCGGAGAGTCGTTTTCGTTAATGTGCTCCGCCGTCGGTTTAATTAACAGGAGAGAGAGAGAGAGCGGGCGAGAAAGAGGCAAAATAAAGAAAAAAAACATCGCGTTTCCTCAGGAGGAAAGATAAAAATGAAGGTAAAGACGACGGAGGAAGGGAAGAGTGACGAAAGGAAGGCGGGAGAGTGGTGGCGGAGGAAGACGGGCAGGGGTTATCCACAAAGTCAAGTGGTTTATTATTCCCCGTGAGGCTCCTCATTAATACTGACCCTCCCTCCCGACTGGTCCTGAGACAGGGAGGGAATTCCTGGTCACGCCCGCTGTGCGATCTTCACCGATTAGAGGGCAGTTAATTGGCACTCTGGGGGGGTCGGGGCTGGGTACTCTCAGTCATCGCGCCCCACCGGCCTGGTCCTCGGACCGACTTCACACGCTGCCAGTCCGGAGGGCACAGCGGCACCAGAACAGGCCGGACCGGAAAGAGAAACGGCGCTGCCGGCGCAGCTGTGGAGGGTGCCGGGAGCGGTCAGGACGGAAGTTTAGAAAAGCACGGAGCCCGGAGAAGGAGAGGCGTCGGAAAATAAAATCAAGAGCGTGTCTTTTCGGGGTTGTTATGTTTTTTTTTAAGTGAGTGACTCGAGGGGTGTCGCTGGGTGAGGTGGCGTGTCCCGGGAGACCCAGCCTCGCCGGCGCGCGTGCGGGTGAGCGCGGCTCTCACAGGTGTCGAGTTCGGAGACCGGGTGCGCGTGGGAGGTCTGAGCTAAAACAACACGAGATCGGACTGGGAGCCGGCTCGTCTTCTTAGACCCTAACCCCCCCCAAAACACACACACACACACACACTCCTCCTGACAGCCTGTCCTCAGACAGACCCCCCCCACTCCCCCCTCCTGCCCAACCCAGCAAGAATCTTCGCAGCCCGAAGAAGCCAGTCGCTCTCTCAGTCTCCGGCGCCACAGACACTTCGTGGAAAGGGCTGTGCGCGACTTTTTCCCTCTCGTGTCGCTTCTTTCCCCTTAGTGGGCGGGTTGGGGTTCTTCCACTCCACGTACACGCTCCCACGCATTGCGTTGTGGACTGTAGGCTCTACCCGCGCTGAAACCACAGTCCAGCCCGGATTCGCTTCGGCTTCGGCTTCGGTTCGGATACCGTCGCGGAGCAGTGGGCGAGTTTTTATGCTTATTCGTGTATTTTGAGTGTGGTGGTAGATAAGAAGCCGACTGGGGAGAGGAGAGGAGAACTAGCATCGACAACTTCAAACACTTCGAAAGGGCGCCTCGCACGCTCCGCCCGGGGTCCGAGAGAGCCCCACGCTGCGTGCGCGGGGAGTTTGCGGGGCACAGAGCCGGACCGCTCCCTGCATCGCCCAGGCGCGTCTCCGCGCTGGCCCTCGGCAGAGCCGCAGCACAACAGGTAAGAGCGCCCGGGTCTCTTTCGCTCTTTCACGAACTGTTTTCCACAGCTATCTGCGACAGCGGCGTGTGTCTCCCCCCGTCCCGATACCGGCACCCCGATCGGCACCGGACGTAGAGAAAGCGGGGCACAGTCATGCTCTGATTCTGAGGGCTCCACAGAAAAAGTGTGGATTAAGACACGAAATAAAGAGATAGATTCTGAGATTTTAAATGTTTGCATCCAATGTGTTTGTTTAGGAAGGATAGGAAGTACAGAACAAAAAAGACGTCCGATCGCAAACTAAATATAAATGTTGGTAAGAAGGGCAATAGATGATCAGATTTAAATATATGTTGGTTTAAATTTAAACAAGGTGAGTTCATACGTCCATATCCATGCAAATAAGGACACACTGATTGTCAGTCCGACTATATACGAAAATAACATCAGCGCAGACAACCTGAACGATGTTGATGCTGAATAAGACGTTGCAGAATATTTTCTGTTGAGTGATTTGCGTCGATCTAAATAAACATAGTATTTATTTAGAGAATAACCTGTTAGATCCGCGGCGGTGCAGAAAATTCAGTGGCAATGTGAAGTCAAATCCTGTCTGTGCAACAACGACTAGATAATATTTTTAGAAACATTCATGGTAAGAAATACTGCAAATCCAGGTTATGTGACCAAAATATATGTTGAAAGTATTATTAACACAATATACTAAATGTTATTGTCTTATTAAAACATTATTTTATTGATTATTATTTCTAATATTTATTAGTAATAAGAGCCTGCCTCTCAGGATTCGGACCTTTGTGGCCTGATTTACCTTCAGAACGCAGCTCTCTGATTTTAGTGTTTTAATGGAGCACCCTTATGCTGGATCAACAGTCAACAGGTTTCTGAAAGAGGCTTGTGGACTGAAATCTCACAGCCATCCTGCGTGTGAAGGATCGGGGAAGCACTGGAGCCCCTGCTCTACAGACAGAGCTGGGCGAGAAGACCTGTGGTCAATAAAATCTTGAAACCGGGGGGTGGGTGGGTGGGTGGGTGTGTGTGTGTGTGTGTGTGTGTGTGTGTGTGGAAGAGGGTGGTTTCTCAGACGTGCATTTCCACCTCCCCTTTTATTCTTCTTCTTATTCCCCACAGAAACCCCGACCGCCCCCCTCCACTCCAATTCCTCCTCCACGCCGTCTTAGGAAGGACACATCATCGGAAGTTCGGGAACAATCCGGACGGCGCTTGCGGCAGCCAGGCTTGGACTCTCCGAGCCTCCGATCCCCTATCGCCTGCGCAGGAGGACGCCGCCTGATTTTCAGGACTTCAGACCCGGTCGGCTGGTTAGGTTTGGAGTTCCTATTCGTAGGGAAGACTAGACCCCCATTCTTCCGGGCCGGCCAGTGGATTCGTAGAGCAACAGCATGGAAACGGGGGAGCAGTCCGGGTGAGCTGTCCTGTGTCTACAGCCTGCACTCGGAGCTGGTGTCAGGGCCAGTGGCCCAGCCTGGATTCCCCTGCAGCTGGTTTAGGCTGCTCCTCCCCAAGAAACCCCAGCCGTTAGAGGGAATAAGCTGCTGTATCCTGAGCCAGAGGAAGGCACAGGGGGCAGAACGCCGCAACGCGGGAAGGGGGGAGAGTTCCTCTGTGGTGAAGATCGGACGAGAGGAGCCGGTTTAAAACTGTCCCAGAACAACACCGATGTCCTACTGCCTTTCTCTTCAGTCCGGGAGGGAAAAAGATTAAAAGCCACTGCTCCATCCCGACGCTCCGGACCTCGGCCTGGCCCGACGGGTCCTACCACACCCAAGCCGGCTCTGCGGCTGCCCTTTGACCTCAGGCCCCTGACCTTTGACCTTTGGCCGCCTTGCCCGCTCTGCCTCTCCCTCCCTCCTTCCTCCGGCTTTGAGGAGCTGAGCTGCCGGCTCCCCCCCACCAGGCCGTGAGCCGGCGGGACCGCCCGGCCTGCCCCCCCGCACCTCCCGCGCCCCGCCCCCCCCAGGCAGACACCATTGCGGCGAAGGGCGAGGACGACTTCCTCACGCTGGCTGCGTCTCGGCTCAGCCGGCGGAAGCGGGTCATTGGCGCGGCGGTGGGCGTGGCCATGGTGCTGGTGCTGCTGGTGGCCATCCCGCTGCTGGTCCACAGCACCAAGGCGGGAGGGGCGGGGGGCGGCGGCACGCACTACGAGATGCTGGGCAGCTGCCGCATGGTGTGCGACCCCTACACCCCCCCGCAGGGCAGCCAGGAGCTGGCCGCCGTCTCGCCCCCTCCCTACCTGCCTGAGCCCGGCCGCGACCACACCGGCCGCCGGGGCAAGTCGGGGTTCAGGGGGTCCCCCGGGCTGCCGGGTCCCCCCGGTCCCCGCGGCCCCCCGGGAGAGCCGGGCAAACCCGGACCCCCGGGGCCCCCGGGCCCGGGCCCAGGCGGGTACATCCCCTCCTTCTACAGCCCCAAGATCGCCTTTTACGCCGGCCTGCGCAAACAGCACGAGGGCAGCGAGGTGCTCAAGTTTGACGACGTCGTCACCAACGTGGGCAACTACTACGAGCCCACGACCGGCAAGTTCACCTGCCCGCTGCCCGGCATCTACTTCTTCACCTACCACGTCCTGATGAGGGGCGGCGACGGCACCAGCATGTGGGCCGACCTCAAGAAGAACGGACAGGTCAGGCCCGCCGTCTTGCCCGCCCGTGCGCGTCTGTCTCCGGCGCGGTGGTCCTGCGCTGCCCAACTGCCCCGTCCGTCTCCGTGTCGGGGGGGGGGCAGTGGCGGCGAGCCCAGGGCACGGTGTGGCACCCCGTGTGGTTGCGTGGGCACACGTGCACCCTCTGCACGCGGTGTCTATCCCGTGACAGCGTGACCCTTCGGCCTCTCACAGGTCTGAGCTTCCTGCAGCACGATCCAACGGGTGAGAGAGGACAGCAGTATTGGAGAATCAGGATCAGGGTAGCCTTAGGGGGTGGGATATGGGAGTGAGGGGGAGACCGTGCTCAGGCAGTCACTCTTCTGCGATCTCCCAACACAACAGTGAACACCCCCGCCTCCCCTAGTCTCCCAGGAATGAGCAGTCTTCTGGCTTCTCCAGCAGGTCAGTGTGGTTGATCATATGTGATCACTTCAGGAGGAGGGAAAGGGACATTCCCGTAGGATTTAAAGCACGGTTCTTTTTCCAACACCCTGTTTTAAACTGTTCCCATTCCTGTCGGTGCTTCTGAAATGCATGGGTGTCACGCCCCTTGTCAAGTACTTCCCAGAGTGCTGCGCTGCCGGGTCTTGTGCTGCAGTGAAGGGAGTGTGGGGGGAGGAGAGGACGAGTTTGGTAGAGGAGTGCACAGGGGGAGGGTAGACAACGGCGGGAGAGGGATAGACAGGGGGGTGAGAGGGATGGACAGGGGGTAGGATGGACAGGAGAGAGTGAGAGGGATGGACAGGGGGTAAGATGGACGGGGGGGTGAGAGGAAAGGACAGGGGGTAGGATGGACGGGAGGGTGAGAGGGATGGACGGGAGGGTGAGAGGGATGGACAGGGGAGGGTGAGAGGGATGGACAGGGGAGGGTGAGAGGGATGGACAGGGGGAGGGTAGACAATGGCAGGAGAGGAACAGACAGGGGGGTGAGAGGGATGGACAGTGGGTAGGATGGACAGGAGAGAGTGAGAGGGATGGACAGGAAAGAGTGAGAGGAATGGACAGGGGGTAGGATGGACAGGGGAGGGTGAGAGGAATGGACAGGGGGTAGGATGGACAGGGGAGGGTGAGAGGGATGGACGGGGGAGGGTGAGAGGGATGGACGGGGGGTAGGATGGACAGGGGAGGGTGAGAGGAATGGACAGGGGGTAGGATGGACACGGGAGGGTGAGAGGGATGGACAGGGGAGGGTGAGAGGGATGGACAGGGGGTAGGATGGACAGGGGAGGGTGAGAGGGATGGACGGGGGGTAGGATGGACAGGGGAGGGTGAGAGGGATGGACGGGGGAGGGTGAGAGGGATGGACAGGGGGTAGGATGGACAGGGGAGGGTGAGAGGGATGGACGGGGGAGGGTGAGAGGGATGGACGGGGGGGTGAGAGGAAAGGACAGCGAGTAGGATGGACAGGGGGAGGTTTGAGAGGAACGGACGAGGAGGGACGAACAGGCGGAAGAGATGAGAAGAGAGGGGCGAGGAGATGACAGAGCAAGAGAGCGGAGAAGAGCAGAGAGAAGCGGTCACTCTGCTAATGGCTGTAAATGATGACTGTGGCTCTGCCCACCTCATTAAGGCTGGTTAACACACAGTGTGCTTAGAGCCCAGTACCCCCCACCTTCCCACACAGACATCACAGACATCACAGCCGGTGGGGGGGGCTCAGACCAGGAGAGAGTGTCGGCACGGGCAGCAGCCCCCCCACACACACACACGCCCTCGTCACTGACAGGGGTCAGAGCCGTGTGGTGAGCCTCTGTGCTGAACACTCCTAATGAGGTGGGAAGAAGCCACAGACACATCAACTGTGTTTGAGAGAGAAGCGTGCAGGGACAGTGTTTACAGAGAGCACAGAGGCAATTACTGCAGCTCGTGAGCGTCTGTATATGGACACACACACAGAGCCCTGTCCCAGCCAGATGAACAGCTGAGCCTCAACACCAAGCATGAAAAGGAGGAGTCACAAACACAGCAGTAGGCAGCCTACATTGTTGCAAGGGAGAAGGCCTGATGGATCAAGCAGAAGTTTATTTTGGGCGGTGGGTGCAGGGGGGACAGTGCAGATTTTATCTGGAGAACAAGAAAGGGAGAGTGTGTGTGCACTGGGTGGAGGGTGGTTGTGCTGTTCTGGGTGACTGTGTATTATCATTCTGGTCTTTTTTGCCTGTTAAATCATTCATAGCTCTGTGATGAGATGCGTGCCCCCCCCAAAACACACACACACACACACACACACACACACACACACACACACACACACACACACACACACACACACACACACACACACACACACACTGTCTGCCCCTGTCCCTGCTGCCTGAGCCTCAACAGTGCACCCTCTTCATCTCCCTGCCTTTGTGCTGGGCTGCACATCGATTCTCCGTTAATTGTCTGGACCGTTGACTAAATTATTCAACCCAATTCAGGGCCACGCAACCTGCATTACAGGTCTGCTTTAAAATTGAGATTGATGAGCGAGTTAGAAAATAAAACCGTTGATGAATTCATATTTTTTTATACAAGCTCAGATGTTTTTCCATCAGTTTAATAAAAAGCCCATAGCGCTTTAGCCTATAAGACCGTTGATCCCGACTCTGCGCAGTTCCGGACCAGCAGCTTGATCCCGACTCTGCCGGAACCGCAGTTCCGGACCAGCAGCGGAATCCTGCCTCTGTTCGGTGCAGCGTATGTGTGTGTGTTTTAGGCCAGGCTGGGAGTCTGTGGCCTCGTTATTTTCCTTTAAATTTCAGATACCCATCTGAGCCCCTTGCCAGCGGACGCGCTGCAAGCTCTGTGCTGACCTGGGACAGAGAGTGCCGGTCCAAGGAGTGGCGCCTCTAACCGATGCCAACGCAGGTCTGCTGGCTCCTGAAATGACAGGAGATGCTGTTCTGCCAGGGGAGCCCGTGGTGTCTGAGTGCCTGCCCATGATGCAGGATTTCTCCTCACGCTGGGAGCGATCCTGTCACGAGGATGAGCTCGTGGCCCAGCCCAGACTCAAGCCAGTGACCCCTGGCTGCAGGGTTCTGCGTGTGCTCCTCAGGGCCCCTCGACAGCTTTCACACGGCCCTGGCCCGCCTCTGTAGGATTATCAGGGCTGGCCGTGCTGGGCGTCGGCGGGATGAGCTGGTAAACGGGATTTTTATTGCCACGCCAGCAATGGAGGAGGGGCACACACACCCTGCGGGCCCTTCACTCTCACTAGTGCTTGCCCTTTTCAGTGCCGAGCGCTGAACTGACAGCCAAAGACGTCCGCTAAGGAATCGGATAGCCAGTGTCCCGATCTAAATGTGAATCGTGGGACAATTCGGGCTGACTCATTCCCGAGAGGCGTGAGCCGTCGCTGACGGCTGTAGCTCATTGGAGAAGAAGCCAGCGCCTCCCTCCCCAGCAGGCCGTGCACCATCCTCGCCCCCAGCCGGGGCTGCACAGACCCACTCCTCCTTCTCCCCGTTTGATCCCCGGAGACGCCTGGAGATTAAAGCTGCTCGTGTAGCTTCCTGGCGCTGATTAGAGTCGCCTGCACAGAACAGGACAGCAATAAGGAGGAATTATAAATCCCCTTCCACAGCGGAGTCTCAGCACTGACAGGAGAAAATAATTATATATGTGTGTGTGTGTTCACAGACAATACAGAGCAAAAGAAAACAACACCAAGACAGCGCTGTAGACAACAGGGAACTTGGAGTCAGCTCCTGCAGGGCCTGCTGTCGTTACATAGCGAGTCTAATTATTTAATTACCTGGAGAGCTGTGATGCTCCTCGCCAGGCTCCGAGGGTCTTTATAGGTCACTGTCCCTTTAATGAAGTGGCGTTCAGTGTAATCAGCTGGAGAAGACCTCGCCTGTCTTACAAGGAAGAGGATGAGGTTAATTGTTTAATTGAAACGAAAGCCCGGCCCTCCTGCGGCGACGTCCTGCTTCTCGGCCACCGCGGCTCCCAGGGCGAGCCGGGGGAATCCCTGAGGGAGTTCCCTGCTTCCGGGCAGGCAGGCGGCGTGGAAATCCGACAGGAAAGGGCGCGCCCTCGGGCAGCGGGATGCTGGGAAGGCTCGTGGGTGCCGGTTGGGATAGACCAGGGAGAGAGGCGTAGGGCCTTGTGAGGGTGGATAAGGCAGCCAGGCGGGACGGGACGGGACAGGATGGGATGAGATGGGTCGCTAAACAGAGGGCAGAGAGAGTTCGATATCCAGAGCTCATGGGTTCTACACTCGAGGCTCTGCCCGGCCCGGTTCTGATCCGAGCTTTAACCCGCCTCACAGGAGCAGTGCCCGAGGACCCTCCTGTTTGCTATAGTCTGTACTGGCATTCTATCAATACTGTTGCAGGTTTACCCATGAGAAAAGCACTCCTGCTGTTCCACTCCACCCAGCGCTCCCAGCACTACGGGTCCAGTGGACTGGTGCCCCACCCTGAGGATCCCCTTATTTCCACTCTGCTGAACAGAATACGGGCACAAAGCTACATGGTTGTTGAAGAGCTTGAGAAAGGTTACGTTCAGCCCATGCAGCTCATCGGGCTTCTTACAGCTTGTTGATCCAAGGCTCTCCTCCAGCTGTGTCTGGGAAGACTCCAGGGTATCGCAATCAACAGCCTGTTCCACACTCCCACCACCCTCTGTGTAAAAATGTGCCCTGCACCATCAGTTTTAAATGCACTTCCCTTTGGACTACACTTGTCCCTGCTGGTTCGTGGTTTTCTGTGGATTGTGAAAAGGCCCAACTGGGTTGACTTGTCAGTGAATTTGGGAAATCTGAAGACCCCCTCTCCAAGACTGAAATAATTCCGTTGTTGTAGCCTGTCCACAGTAAGACATTGCCTTAATCCCAGGAATGTATCTGATCACGCTTCTCTTTATATATTCTTGAGCAGCACTGTGTGACTAATATCGTATAAATGAAGTCTTACCACGACCTTAGGCGTGTCCGTCCCCCCCTCTCCCGTTGCAGCCCCGGGCACGCGGCAGCCCCGCGGTGATGGTGCGCGCCTTCCTGCCGGGCGCCGGGGACGTGGCTCGGGCTCGGGATTAAGGAAAGAAGCAAACCTTTCCTTCATGTCGGTGTGCGAACGGGCCCACGCAAGCCCCACGTCTAAACCTCAACCTAAACGCGCCGAGGACTCATGGCAGTACTGCGGCCGTAAGATTTCTGCAGGTCTGCTCACAAGTGAAGGTGGCGGGGCCGGTGTAGCTCTGTTTTCCGCCCGCTCCACGCCCTGCTTCCGTTCAGCTCACTTCGCTGCTGAGCGGTCTCCACGCTGCCAGGGTCGCCGGGTTTCGTCCGGGTCTTGGCGCTTCCGGGCAGTTCCGTGAGCACAAGTCCGCTGGACCGTCTCCTCCCCGGGCCGGGCCGGGCCGGTCCGACTCCTTCGCCACCAGTTAGTGGATCCAATCCGTAGGCGGCCTCGTGAGCGCTGCACTTCATTTCGCATCACATGCGGTATTTATAAAAAAAGACATTTCCGAGTTTCATCTTCTTACACATGAACCCGAGCAGTGTGCGCGGCTGGCTAATAGGAATTCACCGAGCTGCGTCTAGAAGCTCATTAGAAACCGAGCCAGTGTCCAGTTGTCAGTGTCTGCTGTTCCTGCTCCTCGCCCACTTGTTGCCTTACAATTAATACCTGCTTGGTGTGTAAAACGGTTTCATGAGTCCCATTCCCTAAAATGGGCTGCCAAGCTTTAATCTTTTAGTCGTGCTATAAACGGGCACTTGTTTGTGCATCGTGTGCAGGCGACGCGTCGCTCCTGGGCGTAGATTTCTCTCCGCCACACGCAGGCGCATCTAAAAACCGAGAACGGGAGGAAGGTCTGTACACAAAGGGTGGTGGGAGTGTGGAACAAGATGCCCTCCCATGTTGTTGAGGCCGTCAGTTAACTATAAGAAGCCAAAAGAGTTGGATGGGGAGAATGGCGTCCGTTCTCTTTCTTACGTTCTCCAACAGCAACCGTGTTTCTTCATACAGACTACTTGCGCAAGGCGCATGCTCAGAATCCTTTCCTTTTGTTTCGTCTTCAAATGATCCTCCCTGTCAGTAAGGCGTCTTTTGCAGACCTGTCTTCTTTCAAGAAACAGCTGGATGGAATCCGCAGAACACTTAACTACTACCTACAGAACGGGCTGGTTTAGCCGAATGTCCTTCTCTTGCTTGGAGTGCTTCTCAGGGCTCATGTGTGCGTGTGTGTGCTCACTGTGCGATGGTCCGGGACCGTGTTCAGGGTGTGTGCTCACTGTGCGATGGCCTGGGGCCGTGTTCAGGGTGTGTGTGCTCACTGTGCGATGGCCTGGGGCCGTGTCCAGGGTGAGCGTGCTCACTGTGCGATGGCCTGGGGTCGTGTTCAGGGTGTGTGCTCACTGTGCGATGGTCCGGAACCGTGTTCAGGGTGTGTGCTCACTGTGCGATGGCCTGGGGCCGTGTTCAGGGTGTGTGTGCTCACTGTGCGATGGCCTGGGGCCGTGTCCAGGGTGTGTGCTCACTGTGCGATGGCCTGGGGCCGTGTTCAGGGTGTGTGTGCTCACTGTGCGATGGCCTGGGGCCGTGTTCAGGGTGTGTGTGCTCACTGTGCGATGGCCTGGGGCCGTGTCCAGGGTGTGTGCTCACTGTGCGATGGCCTGGGGCCGTGTTCAGGGTGTGTGTGCTCACTGTGCGATGGCCTGGGGCCGTGTTCAGGGTGTGTGCTCACTGTGCGATGGCCTGGGGCCGTGTTCAGGGTGTGTGTGCTCACTGTGCGATGGCCTGGGGCCGTGTCCAGGGTGTGTGTGCGCACTGTGCGATGGCCTGGGGCCGTGTCCAGGGTGTGTGCTCACTGTGCGATGGCCTGGGGCCGTGTTCAGGGTGTGTGTGCTCACTGTGCGATGGCCTGGGGCCGTGTTCAGGGTGTGTGCTCACTGTGCGATGGCCTGGGGCCGTGTTCAGGGTGTGTGTGCGCACTGTGCGATGGCCTGGGGCCGTGTCCAGGGTGTGTGCTCACTGTGCGATGGCCTGGGGCCGTGTTCAGGGTGTGTGTGCTCACTGTGCGATGGCCTGGGGCCGTGTTCAGGGTGTGTGCTCACTGTGCGATGGCCTGGGGCCGTGTTCAGGGTGTGTGCTCACTGTGCGATGGCCTGGGGTCGTGTTCAGGGTGTGTGCTCACTGTGTGATGGCCTGGGGTCGTGTTCAGGGTGTGTGCCCACTGTGCGATGGCCTGGGGCCGTGTTCAGGGTGTGCGTGCTCACTGTGCGATGGCCTGGGGCCGTGTCCAGGGTGAGCGTGCTCACTGTGCGATGGCCTGGGGTCGTGTTCAGGGTGTGTGCTCACTGTGCGATGGCCTGGGGCCGTGTTCAGGGTGTGTGTGTTCACTGTGCGATGGTCCGGGACCGTGTTCAGGGTGTGTGTGCTCACTGTGCGATGGCCTGGGGCCGTGTTCAGGGTGTGCGTGCTCACTGTGCGATGGCCTGGGGCCGTGTCCAGGGTGAGCGTGCTCACTGTGCGATGGCCTGGGGTCGTGTTCAGGGTGTGTGCTCACTGTGCGATGGCCTGGGGCCGTGTTCAGGGTGTGTGTGTTCACTGTGCGATGGTCCGGGACCGTGTTCAGGGTGTGCGTGCTCACTGTGCGATGGCCTGGGGCCGTGTCCAGGGTGTGTGCTCACTGTGCGATGGTCCGGGACCGTGTTCAGGGTGTGTGTGCTCACTGTGCGATGGCCTGGGGTCAAGTTCAGGGTGAGCGTGCTCACTGTGCGATGGTCCGGGACCGTGTTCAGGGTGTGTGTGCTCACTGTGCGATGGCCTGGGGTCAAGTTCAGGGTGAGCGTGCTCACTGTGCGATGGCCTGGGGCCGTGTTCAGGGTGTGTGTGCTCACTGTGCGATGGCCTGGGGCCGTGTCCAGGGTGTGTGTGCTCACTGTGCGATGGCCTGGGGCCGTGTCCAGGGTGTGTGCTCACTGTGCGATGGCCTGGGGCCGTGTCCAGGGTGTGTGTGTTCACTGTGCGATGGCCTGGGGCCGTGTTCAGGGTGTGTGTGCTCACTGTGCGATGGCCTGGGGCCGTGTTCAGGGTGTGTGTGCTCACTGTGCGATGGCCCGGGGCCGTGTCCAGGGTGTGTGCTCACTGTGCGATGGTCCGGGACCGTGTTCAGGGTGTGTGTGCGCACTGTGCGATGGTCCGGGACCGTGTTCAGGGTGTGTGTGCGCACTGTGCGATGGTCCGGGACCGTGTTCAGGGTGTGTGTGCGCACTGTGCGATGGTCCGGGACCGTGTTCAGGGTGTGTGTGCGCACTGTGCGATGGTCCGGGACCGTGTTCAGGGTGTGTGTGCGCACTGTGCGATGGTGTTCTGGAACAGGCTCCGGATTGATGATGGATGAATGCATTCTCATATAGATTGCCTGAAAATGCTGATCGGAGAAGGTACTGGAAATCGTTAAAGCGAAGGCCAGGACCCCTGCCATATAGCTAGCCTGCGCTAAGCAAATTCCGAAGGCTGTCCATGATTTAAAAAGTTGAAATGGGCTAATTATCAGATTTTGTTACTGCACTGACAACGGTGACAGTAACTCCGCCGAGAGCTGGCTTTTAAATGCTTCACATAAATCAAAACAGACCGATATTTATTCCGTTTATCTTAAAACTCCGTTCAATTAGATTTTTTCACTGATTTCAAAATAGGAAATAATTGCATCCTAAAGCATAAGAACCACAAAACAGTATCACACGCGTTTTGTGCCCCGTGCTGGTTTCAGCTATTATCCATCTGAACGGAATACGGAATGCCCGGCATATCCTCGTGCGGTACGTGCGCGGCTCGCGGCCGGAGGAAGTGGCTCTGGCTCGCGGGGCCACGAATTCGTCTAAAAACGGCTCTTACAGAGAGTGATGAAAACAATTATTTACTCGTAAAAAAAAACAACGAAACAACGAAACTCGCGCACGGCAATAGCTTAAGAAAATTATGCGCGGTATTATTCCATCGCTATTTTTCGATTTTCTAAAAATCGCGCAAACATTTTGGTCAAGTTCGAAAAAAACTATCAAATGATGCAACATCAATTAATAATGACAATATATTTAGATCGCATCAGTGTCGAGACCGGCGGCTTCCAACTCCGGGCCCTTTATAAAATTCTGCGACAGGTACAGGCTTCCTGTATAGAGACCGAATCAAATGTTCTCTTCCTTTACTTCTCGTTTTAAAACAGCTAGGCCAGATTTTTTTATGCCGTTTATCGGGTGTGACAGTCCGCTCATTCGTCTTGAAATTACGGAATTCATCTACAGTATCTTTCCTTCCATCTTTCCAAGCGTCGTGTTCTGTCTTTTATTCTGTGGGGTGTCTTGCCCGGGCCGGTGAACAGCTGAGGCAGCCCCGCACCCCGGCCCGGTTCTCCTTGGACCCGGGAGCCGCCGTCCCCGTGACGCCATCTCACCCGCCGGTCAGTCGGCCCGGTTTCGGAGCCGGGCTGCTCTCTGTCCTCGCCCGGGCCCAGGCTGCCGAGCTGCTACCTGCACTGCCGAGGGTTCTGGCAGCCCGGCAGTATCGGCACTATCCTGGAAGAGATGTCAGGTCGGCTTATTCACAATATCAGGAATTCATACAGTTCAGCATAGAGCATTTTAAAATAAAACCGGGTTTATCTTTTGTCCATGTGTGGACAATTATTTTGGACACTTTTTTACAGTGTTAGGATTAAACACGCTGGTAAACCGATTTCAAGTAACCAAAATATATACCTTTTAAAATAATAAAAATCTGATCTGTATTACAGAGAGACGGAGAGAGATTTTTTTCGTTAGCAGGTATGTACAGTACCGTAGATGGTACAAATTCGGCTGTCCTCTGCTAGTGTGTTTATTCTTCTGCGGCGCTCTAACTTCTTGTTGATTTTCACGCGGTCTATTAATTTATTAGCCTTTATATATTGCGACTTCTTTTTTCATCTCTCGGCGCCTGTCGGCAGTATATTTTCCAGGAAGTGTCATATTCGCGGAGGCTGGTATAAATCTCCGAGCTTAAATCTCCCTTCTATCGGACGCGTCACGCGCTCCTCTAACAGCCCGGCGAAAGGTCGCGCTCCCCCGCGCGAAGCGCGCGCTAAAACCGTCAGCTCGCGCTTGATAAAGAGCATCTTCCGCGCTAATAAATGACCGACGGGGCAGGACTGGAGGACTAGAGTTTCACCGGTCTTTTGTTTTACAGAGGTTAATATCTTTAAATGCAGCCTTTATCTTTATCGCACCCCTGCTCCCTCTCTCCGTGTATCGAAGAGAAAATAAAGAGACCAGTCACGGGCAGATCAAGTCAGAATTACAGCGATGATATTATTAATACGAATTTATTACCAACGACGTTGTCTTATTCTTAGCGGAGGACGGTATTCAAAAGTTATAGTTATTTAGAATAAATATACCATGGTAATATATCAAGGAAAATTGCTCTTAAACGAATGCCGAGAACATCTTCAGAATAAAAAAAAATCGAAGAAGTCAAAGATCGACTCTTTAACGAAATTAAAACAACCTTTAACCTTTACTTCACCCGCGAATGGAATTTAAAGGCCGACAAATAGTAGGGAAACACCCTGCGCCCCAGCACCGGGGTGCGAGTCGCGTGGGGTCTGCGGCGCCGATGTAAAGCGTGCCGCTCGCGCCCTGGGCGGCTGGCTGGCCCCCGCGCGCGCGCGCTCGGGTCCGCGAGATCAGGACGGTGCTGTTCTCGCGCTTCGCTCCGCGTCGACATGGATTCTTAGGGCGTCTTTAACGGATAACGTGTTCTGAAATCAATTAATCAATTAATTCTTTCAATTAGTTTGTCTCATTGAGGGCTGGAGTGGAAGGAGAGCCCGAAGCCATTGAGCGAGAGCGGGGGGAGATTCTGTCTTGTTTAATTGGTCGTTTCACTCTTCAGCACCTACAATCGTTAACGATGGCAGCTGCACAATGGGTCTCAAAACGCTTTTTCACCAGGTCGAGCTGTACAACGCCATCTGCGCCACCGCGACGTCTTCAGAGGTGATTCGTGGTGAATCCATGATCGCATTTACTCAGGGAATACCGACGAGAGCGGGACGGGCGGACTGTTTCGTTACAGTGCGACGTGTTAAGCGTCTGCTGGAGTCGGTAGAACCGGCCTGAGGGGCGAAGGGTATTTTTTGATCTTTTTGTTTCGGTTTAAGAAAGAAATTAGCCTCGATTTGATTTTATTTTTTTTGGGGGGGAGGAGAGCGAAGATACCGATGAGGCTGGAGACGAAACGGGAAAGTCGCACGATGAGTCTTCTGTTGATCCCTGAAACACACAGTGTTTCGCGGTGGCGGCCCTTGCCGGTTTTGAGACAGGGGAAACGCAAGGGGAGCCGGAGCGATCCCGAGGCGGGAAGGGGGGATTCCTGCAGCTGTGCCCCGCTCGCGCAGCTGTGGGCTCCAGCGCAATTAGCTCATTAGGATTTAACACGCGCGCGCCCTGCTGTCACGCGGAAGTGTCGGGGCAGCATATACAAGGATGCCAATTAGCGGCGGCCCGCGTTGTTAGGATATTGCTTGTCGTGCACAATCGTGCCGTAGCCCCTCCGAGGGAAACAGACGAGAGAGTGAGAGATCTGTTTTATAAGCGCGCAATTACCAACACCGCCACCTCCCCAAACCCCTAGCGCTTTCTCTCTCATTCTTTCTCCTCTCCCGGCCCCTGGTTTCCCCGTAGGTACGTTCAAGAGCGACATTTTCAATTGTCTCCGCTCCAAGAGCTCTGTATATCACAGTGAATGAATCCTGTCAGTTTTATTACCAGAACAGCAAGGCACCACAAAAAAGGGCCGTGTTCATCCCTTTATATCTCCCCTCTCTCACGAAATAGCTGCGCTTGATCAGTTTGTTATCCTGTACGGATTCAGCCCCCTCCTCCCCTCCTCCCCTGTCTCCCCGGCGCTTGACTGTCTCACTCGCTACACATCTCTCCGCCTGCACTGTAGCGGAGACGAGCTGGGCAGCTGCTACCCCGTCTCCTCCTCTCCCTCTCTCCCTCTCTCAGTTAATGGTGCCCCAGTAATGAAAAGCCGAAGAACACAAACGCTGCCGGGCAGTTCCCAGGGGCTCCCGGCCAGCTCGGCGTTTCCGCCAGCAGACAGGAGCTCGCTCGCGTGTCGATATCCATCTCCATCGCCGCTGACAATGATCCTAATTTGGCATTCCTCTCTCCTCCCCCAGTCTCCCCCAGCCCGTGCTGGCTGTGGTTCTGGACTGGACAGCGCGAGGAGCTCATCCCGCCAAACCCACCTCGCTCGCTTTAACCGCGCGCGCCACCAGCGGGCGTCGTGACGGCTCGAGACGAATGGCAACGGCAAAACCGATAAATCGATCGGTGTCAAATCCGTGTTGAAAACAGCTCAATCCGCAGTTTGAAAAGGGTCTGATGTTGAAAACAGTCGACAGTTTGTTTCTGTCTGAACACTGGTAAAACACCCCCATATCGCGTTAGAAATATAAACGCAAAAATCCATGAATAATTCATCAGATAATTAACTAAGATAATTTCGTGTCATTAAGGAAATCAGGCTGAGAAATGTTAAGAACTAAGAAAACAAATACTAGATTCAGGCGTCTGGGAGGCGAGAAGGGGGGAGAAAGCTGACAGAAATTTCTAAAGAATGATGAAATGAGGGGATCCTATCCAGAGAACTCGGCGCTGAGAAAAAAGACTGTCCCGGGACAGGTCTCAACTCCTTTTTGGTTTGTACAGGACCCAGAAGCCCCTTTCTGCCTAACCTGGTCTTGAACTCCGCTGCTACTCATCGCTTGGGCAGCATGGTGACGCAGAGCTGGGGCTCTGAGACCCATCTGTCTGGAGCTTGCATGTTCTTACCCCGCTGGCTTCGGTTTCCTCCCACAGTCCAGAGACGTGCTGGCGGGTTAACTGGCTTTGGGGAAAATGGGCCCTGTTTTGTGAGTGTGAGTGTGTGTATCTGCCCTGGGATGAACTGGTGTCCTGTCCAGGGTGCACCCTCTATGAGCCCGTTGCTTGCTGGGATAGGCTCTGGCTCCCCCTCGGTCTTGTACTGAATTAAGCGGGTTAGAAAGAGATGATGATGAAGATGATGACTTCATGAAGCATCAGACACCTGCAGACTTCAGGGTTCCCCGCTGGGTTCTGTCCTATAGGAGAGGTTTGACGTGGCTAGGGTCTACAGCAAGTGAGACCCAGGGTAGTAGTAGATGGATAGGGGTGTTAGGAATATTCCGTGGTGCACACTGAATAACAGATGCAAGAGCATGTTACTGTATGCAAGTGCTACTGTACAGTATAATGAAGATAACAATCCATTCAAGTGACTTAGGACCGTTTATACCTCTATCTTAACTGGGTATTGACGACAGTACTTTCATTAAAATCAGTGACACCCAAAGTGGGAAAAAAACAGGCTATCAATAAATACACTATCAATAATTCAGGAATAAATTCAGGAAATGTTTTATTAAATCCCAGTGACACCTCAGTGAATCCAAGCGTAGGGCAGGAATGCTAACGGAGCCCCCACCTTGAGATCCATCCTGGAATCGAGCCCAGAGCGCTAGCCTTCCCGGCCAGTGCAGTTTTCATATCAGAGGTGGAAAAAAGTCCAGGTTGGGATATCAATAGCAGGAACTCCCAGATCTCACTCACTCCAGTGTACGTCGGAGCTCAGTACGTGGAAGTGTGCAGCCCCTCCGTTCCGAATCAGCAGGCAGATGGGACACCTCAAGCAAAGACCAGCTCATGGGCCCCCGCGACCGGCCGCGGTGAGCAATCGGCTCCCGCCCCGCGCCACGGCCCCCTGGGAGCCGGCACAGCGCCGCGCTAATCAATCTGCTTTACAGCAACAAGGGGGAGCGCTTCAGAGCCGTGTTCGCCGCCACGCTCGATGTCTCCGCAACGCCTTCCGTGACCTCAATCTCATTCACAGCTCGCCTGCCGGCCGGGTGGGTGGGTCGCAGGATGGGTGGATGGGTCCGCATCCCGTTTCTAGGGAGGAGGCAGGGGGCCAGGCCCTGAGAGCTCGGGGGAGAGGTGGCGGGTCAGGCCTGGCCACGCCCCACCCTGCGCTGCCCTCTCTCTCTCTCACGGGGGTCCAACTCAGGGGACAGTTGCGGTTTAGCACTGCTGGAGAGGGTCATCGACTCTCAGGGGACAGTTGTGATTTAGCACTGCCAGTGTGTCCTGACACGGTCATGAATTGGACGGGTCCAGCTCCGGGGGACAGTTGTGGTTTAGCACTGCTGGAGAGAGTCATGAATTGGGCTGGGGTCCAGCTCAGGGCATGGGCAGGGTTTAGCACTGCTGGAGAGGGTCATCGGCTGGGCTGGGGTCCTGCTCAGGGGACAGACGTGCTTTAGCACTGCTGGAGAGGGTCATGAGATGGGCTGGGGTCCAGCTCAGGGCATGGGCAGGGTTTGGGCATGGGCAGGGTGACCAAGAGGAATGAGCAGGAGACACCTGACCTGATGTGTGTTGTTGTGTATCACTCCCTGATTGTGTGTCCCCCCCACCAGGCCTGTGTGTGTTTGTGCATCTCTGTGTGTGTCTGAGTCTCTGTACATGTGCTTATCTCTGAGTCTCTGTGTGTGTGTGCACGTGTCTCTGTGTGTACATGTGCCTGTCTCTGAGTGTTTGTGTCTGAGTTTGTGTGTATGTGCAAGTGTGTCTCTGTGTGTACATGTGCCTGTCTCTGAGTGTTTGTGTCTGAGTTTGTGTGTATGTGCAAGTGTGTCTCTGTGTGTACATGTGCTTGTCTCTGAGGGTGTGTGTCTGAGGTTGTGTGTGTGTGTGCATGTGTCTGAGTCTCTGTGTGTGTGTTTCAGTCTGTGTGCCCATGTGCGTGTATGTCCTTATGTATGTGTCTCTGTGTATAGGGTATGTGTGTGTCTGTGTGTGTCCGTGAGTGTGTTTTGTCCCTGATTAAGACTGCTCCGCACTCTCCTTGGAAAGAGCCCTGAGCTCTTCAGTAGGTCACTCGCGCTCTGTGGCTCAATGGTATGTAAATGTCCTGTCCTGCCTTACTCCATCTCCCTGCTCAATATTATGTAAATCACACCCTTACTTGACTGGAACTCAACAGGTCAATATTGTAAAAAAAAAAACAGGTTTCTCTCCAAGACACCAGCCTGCCTCCCCACCCCCTCCCCTGCCTCGCAACAGGTCAGAGAGCCGGGGAAAAGCAATCTCCACCCCCCGCCATTGATCCAGGAGACCCGGCGCTGTTCCCAGCTGGGGCCGGGGTCAGGGGTCGGCAGTAAACTCATTCGTTTACACAGGCCAGCCCTGTCAGGCACGCCGCTGTCAATAGGAATGTCATTACGGGCCAGTCCGGGAGGAAATAATGAGCACGGAGGGAGGGAGCGAGGGAGCGAGGGAGCAGGTGGGGAAGACGAGGAGAGGGGAAAGAGCGAGCACATAGACAGAGCAATCAGCAGTGCCCCTCCCTGGCCCTGGACAACTGCGGGGAAGAGCGTTTCTTTCACGAATTAATTGACCCTTTAATTGGACTTAATTGGCTTGACCTTCGTCCATTTAACGGCCAAGAGACTTGTGCGCCCTGCCCGTGGCTCTCCAGGAGCCGGGTGAGGGCGGGAACCGGAGAAAGGGGGGTGGCGAGGATGTCCCAGAATGCACCATTCTTGACTGGCTAGGGCTCAGAGCTCACTGTGCTTGCACCACGGCTGCCCTGAGCAGCTTCCTCCAGCCTCCATGACACAGCAGTACCTCCTAAACCCAACACCAGCTAAAGTTATTAACCCTGAAGTATCCTTTAATAACGCGTTTAGATACGAGAGCTATCCGACTTTCAACAAGCGTGCGATCAGTCCATGGGGAAAGGTCTCTTCCCACGGGGGTATTAACACCCCATTAATATTCTGCTCGTCATTTACAGGTTATAAAGCATGGATTAATTGGAAGCTGCAGCCCCTTCACTAAAGTGTCGCCAAATTGTTTGGGTAACAGTGCAGATTAGCACCATGTACAGCTGCTCACCGCAGTGTTATTCCTGAAGCACAGCTTGTTGAGTGCCAATAAAAGCCTAATAATATTAATTAGTTACATTAGTCATTACCAGTGAAAGGTAATGCGCCCCCACTGTGCGGAGCTGCCTGTCGTGTGACAGGAGTCGCACACAGAGGACGCTTGCCTTACGAGTGACGTCTGCCCTCCTCCGTGTTTCTCAAAGGCCCTGAGGGCCAGGAGGGGCAGAACTGAATTTGCATGATCCGGCTCACGCTGAGGCCCAATTAAGGAGCGAGAGGTGCTCCAGGGCTGTCGGCCTTGCTCTCCTGTCGCTGCCCCTGACGGATCGCGGAGGGAGAAAGGTTGCGACGGGAGGGATTTACGGCAAGAGAGGGAGAGGGGGGCAGCAGCAGGGTGGGGTGGGGGTGGGGGGTTGACAGTTAGGAATTTGGGTAGCGGTAGTTGCCGTTGACGACACACCGCGAAATGGCAGCCGCACTCCAGGACAAATAAGTCATAAATGTACCGTCTCTCCTCACCCCTGAGCACCCCCCTCCCCGGCCCCTGCAATTAACATTTAAAAAGCTATAATTTAGCAATAGCGCTTAATCAGACAAGGAGGATTTACAGCCCCGGGAGCGCGAGGTGAGCCGTCTCCCGGAGAGCGAGGGGGCGGACGTGACCGGAGACGGGGAGAGGCTGGGATACAGGGATGCAGGGAGGGATGGGAGAGGGCAGGAGCTTCACCGGGGAAGAGGAGAGAAGGGGCTCCTCTGAATCACTCCTGTCCCTCCCTCTCTCAGTCCCCCGGTCTGTCCCTCTCTGTCTCCATCTCTCCCACCCCCCTCACTCGCTCCGACTCCCAGGCGCTCCCTGTCTCTTGCTCCCCGGGAGTCGCTCTTCCTGTCCCTGATCGCCTCCTCTCCCTCTCTCCCGGCGCAGGTGCGGGCCAGCGCCATCGCGCAGGACGCCGACCAGAACTACGACTACGCCTCCAACAGCGTCATCCTGCACCTGGACGTGGGGGATGAAGTCTGCGTCCAGCTGGACGGGGGCAAGGTCCACGGGGGCAACACCAACAAGTACAGCACCTTCTCCGGCTTCCTCATCTACCCCGACTGAGAGCCCGCCCCCTGCTGGAGCCCCGGGGCAGGGCAGGGCAGACAGGCACCGGGCCGGGCGGGGGCGGGGGAGGGGGCTGACCGCGGTGTGTGCCCGGGGTAGCCGTGTGCTCCGGGACCGACCCCGCCGGAGCTGGCATTGCGGCGCTCGGCTGACATGTTTGAACTCTCCGGAAATAGTGTTTGCAGTCTGTAATCTCTCAATTCTCCCCTGTGTTTATTTTAGAAAGTTCACTCATACAGCGGAGTTAAAATGACCTTCAAATCGGACATTTTCTTTGCCTTTCCGTCCTGTTCAAGGCACAATCACATCCATTAAGAAAACAATCCATCATAAACACAGACGTGCACACACCGGGGCTGGGATGAATTAGTCTCGGCTCTTCTGTGGACTCATTTGACCCGAAGTGAGGCCGTTTACTGTCCGCAGGAGTCACCGGCGTGTCCGGCCAGCGGTAAGTAAATGCTGCCAGCCCCCCAATACTAGTACTGACTCTCCGGCTCGGCGGAGACAATGATTTCCGATATGTACCGCGATATGTCCCCTTAACCAGCAGGGACGTGTTTAACTAATCGTATCGACCTCTGTGCACCTCAAGCGCGCCGCGCCGGGACAGTACTACAGTGTATTGATCTGCACAGAGGGTCTGTCGGTCTACCTGACCGCCAAGTGGCCGGTCGGACCACCGGGATCGATAGCTCCTTCACCCCCGGACACGATGCGCGCCACCGGTGACCGACTGCAAACAGTCATTTCTCGGTTTGCTCGGGGTGACTCACGGTGCAACCGTGAAAGATTTTATTTTTAAGAAGTCGTGAGTTCGTCGGTCTTGAATTATTAGCAACCTGCATATATGTATATATCCTGTATGTCGCAGCTGGGGACTTGTCTTTATCCTCCCTCCCTCCTCACAAGAAGCAAGCCGGTTATCTTTCACAGCCGAGACGGAGAGAGCGTTTCAGTTTGTACCGTAAGGAATGTGCTCGTTCTACCAGTCTTGTCGTCGTCGTGGTTTTACCTTACAGCGGAACTAGAAAATGTCAAAAGAGCCTTTTTTTTATTCCCCGCTCGCTGTGGGAGAGTGTGTGTGGTTCTGTATGATACCCGGGGTACGTCGCTTAAGCGTGTCGATATGTACGCGCAAGCTGCGGTTCGGAGAGGCGCGTCTCGACAGCCCGGCTCCCGCCCCCGCAGAGACACAGTACAGTACTGGGTGACAGAACCTCTGCTGCCGGGCCGGGCCGGGCCGGGCTCTTTCCGGGTCACGGTCGGGATTTCCGTGGCCTGCTATCAAAGCGCTTTGCTCCGGCGCCCCCCGTCGCTTGCCGCCCTGTACTCTGTTCAGAGCCCCGAAACCGTGCTGACACGAAAGACATTTTACTGTCCCCTCTGTTTCTCACGCAGTCATGGGGTACTTGTCTGTGTGGAGTCTGCATGCCCCCCCAATTCCGCGTGGGTTTCCTCCCAGCTTCCAAAGACACGCTGGCTATAATCAGTGTTTCTAACTTGTCCCTGCGAGTGAGTGTGTGTGCCCTGTGATACACTGCCGTCCAGCCCGGGGTACAATCCCGCTTTGCGCTCTGTGTTTAAACGGCTCCGGGAACAAGCGGCACCCTGATATTTAACGGGTTTGGCTTCTCTCACACTGGTCTTGGCTCAACACCTGTTGTAAATAATTCGAGGAAACGCTGCTCTGGATCAAAGAAGAAGCGCCGTGTGATGGTAGTTTCGCTGTGGTAAGTCTGCACAGCCGGCTGTTCGCGCTGTATTCACGCTGTGGACCTGGCCCGGCGTCCAGAACGGCTCGAGGAGGGGTCATCTGGGCTCGCTGACAGCTCTTCTACAGAACCAGTCTGGAAGGTTAAGAGGCGACTGTGTGATGGAACGGGAGTCTACGTGCGCGATCACGCACGATCACGCCGCTGCTGGGACAGCGCACGCAGGGTCTCCCGAATGCTCACGCACAAGACGTCCTTGACCTGCTGGGCCTTCACAGAGTGCCGTCGGCGCAGGTTTGTAAAGTGGCTGGTCAGCGCCACCCAGAGGACAGTGAAGAGAGTGGAATCCTTGGCTCGGAGGGACAGATCCACGAGCTAAAGGTTACAGCTGGAGTGTGAAAGCACGGGTAGGGGGCGTGGGCTGGGCCACAGAAACACAATAGGATCCGTTAGCTGTGTGTGCAGTTTGGGTTTGTCCAGGCGTTTGGAACGAGCGTCAAAGTGGAAACACGTCACGCTGACAGGGACGGACACGGCAGGGCTGGAGAGCTTCTGCGTGTGCGCCCCATTCCCAGCGCGTCACCCCGAGGGATTCGTGGACCGTGGGTGGGATTCTGTTGCCAACGGAACGATCTCACTGATCTCACTGTGTTCCGGCGGCTGCGTCATAGTGCGATTGGCGTCATATTGCGGTGACGCCACTGCCGCGAGAGCCGCTTGTTACGTGCTTTCAGCGCTTAACACAACATAGTGATCAGAGCGATATGTGACAGTACACTCGGGGAGTTTTAATGATATTGGCTCCGTATGTCTATGTCATTTCTCCCCGTGGTTTCCATAATTCATGAAAGAGAAGGCTGTGATAAAGGGTTTGAGTCTCGGAGTGAAGTAGATAGCCCTGCATGTTCTGTGTTCTCCAGCTCTTTCGTCAACGGCAACAATGAGAAAATAACTGCTGAAATCGTAATGCAAATGAGCTGGTTTCTTCTTTTTGTGTTTAACTGGGTCTGCTCCCTTGCTGAAGGCGCCCTGCTTGAAGAGGCGTCTAACCAGGCCGCTCGGCAGCCTGGGGTCCAGACCTCTGCTTTGAGCAGCCCGAACGAGAGGGAATCGGGCCGGTGGGGAGTTTTCTCTCGGGGGTTCTGACCTCTGTGTGTGTTTCGAGCGAGACGGAAGGCTCCACACGCCTGGTGGAGAAACCTGAGAGCTCGAGCCACATGAGAAATCTTCTTCATTGCTTGAATGACGTGTTCTGTCATTTCTCTTATTGTAAAATACTGCATTGAGATCTCTGTTTCACCTGTAACAGTGTATGATAGCTATTTAAGATGATGTTTATTATTAATGGTATGGATTGATTGATGTTACTGTGCCACACGAGCAGTGTGTGTGTATCCAAGAAATTTATCTGCCTTATTCTGAATGATATCTCAAGAATAAACCTCGTTATAACAGCATTGCTTCCCATCTTGCCTCTCTAGTCTGTGTTCAAATCACTTGTCCACACTGCCTCTCTCTCTCCCAGTGTCTCAGCTCTGACCACTATCCCACACTGCCTCTCTCTCTCTCCCAGTGACTCAGCTCTGACCACTATCCCACACTGCCTCTCTCTCTCCCAGTCCCTCAGCCCCAACCACTAGCCCACACTGCCTCTCTCTCTCCCAGTCCCTCAGCCCCAACCACTAGCCCACACTGCCTCTCTCTCTCCCAGTGTCTCAGCTCTGACCACTAGCCCACACTGCCTCTCTCTCTCTCCCAGTGCCTCAGCTCTGACCACTAGCCCACACTGCCTCCCTCTCTCTCTCCCAGTGTCTCAGCTCTAACCACTAGCCCACACTGCCTCTCTCTCTCTCCCAGTGCCTCAACTTTGACCACTAGCTCACACTGCCTCTCTCTCTCCCAGTGTCTCAGCTCTAACCACTAGCCCACACTGCCTCTCTCTCTCTCCCAGTGACTCAGCTCTGACCACTAGCCCACACTGCCTCTCTCTTTCTCCCAGTGTCTCAGCTCTGACCACTATCCCACACTGCCTCTCTCTCTCTCCCAGTGACTCAGCTCTAACCACTAGCCCACACTGCCTCTCTCTCTCTCCCAGTGACTCAGCTCTGACCACTAGCCCACACTGCCTCTCTCTTTCTCCCAGTGTCTCAGCTCTGACCACTAGCCCACACTGCCTCTCTCTCTCCCAGTGCCTCAGCTCTAACCACTAGCCCACACTGCCTCTCTCTCTCTCCCAGTGCCTGTCACGCCCCACACTCTCCCTCGCAAACGACGTTACATTCCCGGAACCTCTGCTTCCCAATCTCATCCCTGATTGAACCCAGCACATTCTCACATGCATCAGATTCCTCAAATTCTCACTCCCTAACCAATCATCCATTCACACCCCTTTCCTTTCAGTATTTAAACCCCCTTCGCACACCTTCCCATGCTCACTATTGAGAAGCCTATCTTAGTATTCTCCAGTGCGTGTTTCCTAACCTTTTTGACTGATCTCCCGTTACGAATCTTCTGCTTCTGCCTCTTGACCTCGCCTTCTGGATTTTGCCTTTGAATTGTTTTGACTATCTCTTGTTACCGGACCCTTTGCCTCCCTTATCGACCCTGCCTTTGGATTTTGTCTTTTGGATTGTCCCTTTGCTACTCTGTGTCCTGTGGGATTCCGGTCACGCATAAGGATCCTCCTATTCCACGTATTGGTTCCTTGACAGTGCCTCAGCTCTGACCACTAGCCCACACTGCCTCTCTCTCTCTCCCAGTGCCTCAGCTCTAACCACTAGCCCACACTGCCTCTCTCTCTCTCCCAGTGTCTCAGCTCTGACCACTATCCCACACTGCCTCTCTCTCTCTCCCAGTGACTCAGCTCTAACCACTAGCCCACACTGCCTCTCTCTCTCTCCCAGTGACTCAGCTCTAACCACTAGCCCACACTGCCTCCTTCTCTCTTTCACAGTGCCTCAGCTCTGACCACTAGCCCACACTGCCTCTCTCTCCCAGTGCCTCAGCTCTAATCAAAATCTCTAGCTATCTGTTCCTCTGGTTTATTATCACACACAAACGACTGACCTAACAAGTCACTTGGGGCTGTATTTATAAAGCATTTACCACCGTGCTAACATAATGCTTGTTACATCCTAATGCAGAAACAACACAATTTGAGTTGTAAAATGTCACACAGATCTTTCAGGATGCAAATTTCCGAGTCCCTACGGGCAGTTTATATGGCTCTTTTTGATTCTTTAATATTAGGATTTCCAATAAAAAACTGTGGAGGGATATTAATAATGAATATGGCCCTATCTGCACACCATTACCTGTGGCCACATACATATAGAGCTACTGCAGGTTTTAAGCATCACCTATTTAATTGCCCTTCTATTTTTTTGGGGGGAAAAGGTACATTTTCAGTTCGTTTTTGATCAGATTTTTTTTTTTTAAAAAGAGAGTAATATGTCTTTTGCCAAAGGCAGCTTACAGTCCAGAACTTTCTTTCACTTCTGCCAGGGGGTAAAAGTGCACAGTCTCTGGCCCGAAGTGATCCCCTCGGAGGCGCCCTGCAGTAATTAACACCGCCGTTCGTTAGCGCAGACTAGTGCTGCCGCTGCTGTTCTGCACATCTGTGCGACTGTTCTTTACACGGGAGCCGAATAATAGCCCCTCCTGCGCCGAGAGGAGGAGGCCGGGCTTTCTTGTTCCTCACCTTGCACGGGGAAAAAAAAGGGGGCAATTAAAAGGGATGCTAATGACACATCTCGGGGAAAGGCTTTGTGAGCCCCTCTCCTTCGGGACCGAGCGGGATCTGCGCGGCTCTGTCTGCCTCTGCCTCTCTCCCCGGCGCTGTGCAGTGCAGTTGAAAGTTAATTGGTTTGGGCCGCGCGCCAGTGCGGCTGGCGAGGGGGAGCGGTGAGCCCATTAGCGAGTCCCCCCGGCGGAGGGCAAGCACGCAGGATCACAGGCCCACAAATAGGGGGATTAAAATAATCAATGGGCCTCGCTTACAGCCGACAGGCAGGGAGACTAATTGGGCAACAGGCGAGCCTGCAGCCCTCGCTGGACCATCATATATTTATAATAATTCTCTCTATATATACTGTATATCTGTATAGAGAAGCGCAGTGGCGCAGGGGTCAGCATTGCTGCCTCACAGTGCTGGGAGTCCTGGGTTCAATTCCAGCCCCGAGGTGCTGTCTGTGTGGAGTCTGCATGTTCCCCCATGTGTTTGCATGGGTTTCCTCTGGGTGCTGCGGTTTCTTCCCACAGTTCAAAGACATGCTGGGTGGGTTCATTGGCTTCTGAGAAAACCGGCCCTGTGCAAGTGTGCCCTGTCTTGCTGGAATAGGCTCCCCTGAATTGGATAGAGCCATCAGCCAGTGGATGGATGGACAGCTGACACTGACCCAAAGCTCTTGGCAGAGAGTCCGGGGTCCGGTTATGGCATCAACAGTGGCTGCTGCAGAGCCATTGAGGGTGTCTCCCAATAATGCTCCATCTGTCTACAGTACATGTCAATATTTTATGATATGTCTGTAACATGTCTGTAGATTTAATTTTACTTTTATTTTTTGTTTTGTTTAATCTAAATATCATTACTTTTATTTGCTTTGGGAACACTGATTGTACCCATCGGTCATGCTAATAAAGCACCTTGAATTGAATTGAGAACCCAGACTGACATCTCATCGGCGTGACAGGGTGCAGGGAGGGTCAGTCATTTCTCCCGGGGGACAGACAGACAGACGTGTCAGAGCAGGGCCAGGAGGGAGGAGGAGATCACACGAGCTCCTCTGACCCTTCTACCCCATATTCCCAATCAAAATGAAAGACAGAGCACGGCTGAAATGTTTCATTCTCGCAGTTCTCCCCCAGGATTTATTCACAATGAGATCTGCAGCACCAGGTGGATTAAAGGAGAACTTCAGGGAGGTGGACTGTAATTCTGATAGGACTCTGGGGTTCACATCCCTGCCCTTGTGAAGAGCGCCAGGGGCCTTTTTAACAACCAAGCTGTTACAACCACAGTTCAGCGTCTCATCCGGAGAAGCTCTAACAGTGGAGTGTCCCCAGCTGCCATACATAGTGGTCCAGAGGGAAGAGTGCCCCCTACTGGTCGACCAAAAACACTTGCAGCAGCAGCTCTAGACCAAGACCAGACCAAGCATGGACCAGGCCCAGCCCTGCTGAGTCTGAGATCTGACAAGACCAGGCTACAGGGCGATTTACCACGGAGCTCACACATACTGACACACACCCAGACACTCAGACAAGCAGCGGAACAGCTCTGGAGGGCCAGGCATTGTCAGAGTCTCTCTCCAGAGCGCCGTGTTGACAGGCAGAGCCTTAATTGGCGGCAGTTAGCCATAATTCCCCGTCAATCTCGGCGCCCGACCCCTCACCCCCCGCGTCAAGTGCCGACACTCGCCGACGGTTATGTTCGGGGAGAGCGTCTCTGTCGACCCCACCATGAGCTTGGCACAGCTCAACAGCTCGCCCTGCCAGGGCAGGCCTGTCTCCTGCAAACCTCGCTCAGACACACACACACACACACACACACACACACGTGTCTCTGACAGCACGGCCTCGTTAAGTCTGGAAAAAAAATCATAATTGGAGTGTTTTTCAAATGGCTTTGCACTCTCGAAAGGTCAGAGGATTGTGCTGGTGTCTGCGGACAGGTGTGAGCTGGTGGATTCAGGGTTGATTATAGAAGGAGGGGCACAGTGAAGACACTAATATTATCTACAGTACAGTGAGGTTTGCTCAGGTAAATTCAGGGATGATTATAGAAGGGACACAGTGATGACACTAATATTATCTATAGTACAAAGAGGTGTCCTCAGGTGAATTCAGGGTTGATTATAGAAGGAGAAGCACAGTGAAGACACTAATACCAGCTACAGTGTCTTAAGTCTGTGTCTGAGTGTATCTGTGATTGAATATCTCTATGTGGGTGTATCTGTGTGAGTGGATTTGTGTGTGTATCTCTATGTGAGTGTATCTGTGTGTGTGAGGGTATCTGTGTGTGAGGGTTTCTGTATGTGTGAGTGTATCTGTGTGTGTGAGGGTACCTGTGCGTGTGAGAGTGTGTGTGTAAGGGTATCTGTGTGTGTGAGAGTGTGTGTGTGAGTGTATCTGTGTGTGTGAGGGTACCTGTGTGTGTGAGAGTGTGTGTGTGAGTGTATCTCTGTGTGTGAGTGTATCTGTGTGTGTGAGAGTGTGTGTGAGTGTATCTGTGTGTGTCCTGTGGGTAGAATGTGTTTACCGTGTGAATGATAACACTCTTCTTGCCCTGACCTCGGTTCTCTCTACAATTCACACCAATATCTCCCCACAATTATTCCTGGGCTATCGACCCACCCCCCCGAAGACACACTGAGACCTGCCTCTGGACCCCTGTCGCCCCCCCAAGCCTCTCTCTCCAGGATCACATCAATATTGCAAAACCACCAGCCACCTAAACAGCAAATTGCTCCCCTGCGCAAGAGTATAGACTAACACTGACGCACACACTTGAACAAGCACTTAACAAACACTGACACCTGGCTGCTCACAGAAACTCCACAGAAACACATACAGACGGAGGAACCGTGCAAGATGTACAGAGGCACGCACACACACTCACACACACACACACACACCCACACACACACACACACACACACACACACACACACACACACACGCTCCCACGCCCTCGCAACCAGCCTGCGGCTCTGCTCAGAATTAGCTGTAAATTCCCCAGGACGGGAGCTGTCTGTACGCGGCTGGAAAAATCAATACCCTCCTCTCTGCGCAGTAATCCTGGCACAGGACTGGCAGAGCCCTTTGCCACGCTCAGCTGTCAGTCTCAGTAAAGAGGTTGTGTGTGTGTGCAGGCTGGATAGACCGAGTCAAACAGTGCTGTAGCGGAGGATATTACATCAGCACAGAATAAGAATAAGAATAAGAATAAGAATAAGAATAAGAATAAGAATAAGAATAAGAATAAGAATAAGAATAAGAATAAGAATAAGAATAAGAATAAAAGAATCATGGCAGGAGTCTGTCACCTCAACTCCACTTGATCTGTCCTGGTGGAGGGCATTTGTCTTTGTCAATTATAATACCATAGCTTCCCGATGTGGACTTGCCTGTATTACCTTAAGTGACCAAGTGACTCGAGGTGAGGGGGGGCTTAAAAGCTCTCCTTAAATTGGAAATTCAGCTTCACACCTTTGCCGAGATGAAATCTGGTGATTGATGTCCAGTGGGGAGCAGTCCTTAATGTGCAACACCGATGAGCTGTTCGCTATTCCGGCCAGCAAGCAGCTGAAGCCATGACTGATCTGATCAAAAGGGTTGCTTCGGGTCAGCTGCTGCAGTGAACTGCGAAGCTGTAGAGGACTGACAGCACAGGGCACGAGTCGCCAGTGTCCCTCTCGGCCAAGGAGTAGCGCTGGTCCCATCTCAGAGCGTCCTGGAGTGGGCGAGCCGCCCCCCTGCACGAGCTGCCCAGGAGACACTGAGACTGGCCCCAGGAGCTGCTCGCCTACCCAGAGGGCCCTGGCGCCAATACCAGCCCCTCGCCCAGCGCTCCGCCCATGGTGCTCCCCTGCCTGGGGGAATCCACCAGTGACGTGACCCGGCCTCGAACCCGGGCCACCTGGGCCGCAGAGATCAAGGGTGTCAGGAGATAAAAGAAACATCAATGCCACAGTGCAACATTCTGTCCTAGAGACGATCGCGGCAGCAGGTCTCTGCCAGAGCTCTCCCAGTCGTGGTTAAGATGCCTTACGGCTCTCAGGAAATTGGAAGTGACAGCTCAGCCCCTCCTCTCCCTCTCTCTGCTGCTCAGCACCATCAAAGGGCTGATGCTTGTTTCTCTCGCTCGGCCCTGCCAGGCTCTGCTCTCTCAGAGAAGCCCCCTGCCCGGCCTCTTCAGAAGGCTCTGTGCCCCCGCTGGGACACCGCACTGTACTCAAACAAAACTTCCCAGCTGCCCTGAGACCGTTTACCCCATCTCCTCCTCGTGTCTCCTTTCATTCAGACGCCTTTTGAAAGGTTTCTTTTTTCCTTTACAGAGAATGGACGTGTGGAGAATCTCATTTTTAGTTTAGGCTGTTTTGTTGTTTTTAAGGACATTAAGTTTGCAATGCTACACCACCCTGATACCCCACCCTCGCTGGATGCCTCAGTTCTGGCCATTAGCCTGTATAACCACCACTCTAATCTGACCACTGGTCCACACTGTCCCCTTGTCTCTCCCAGTCCTCTAATCTGACCACTGGTCCACACTGTCCCCTTGTCTCTCCCAGTCCTCTAATCTGACCACTGGTCCACACTGTCTCTGTCCTCTCTCCAGTCCTCTAATCTGACCACTGGTCCACACTGTCCCCTTGTCTCTCCCAGTCCTCTAATCTGACCACTGGTCCACGCTGTCTCTGTCCTCTCTCCAGTCCTCTAATCTGACCACTGGTCCACGCTGTCTCTGTCCTCTCTCCAGTCCTCTAATCTGACCACTGGTCCACACTGCCTCCCTGTCTCTCCCAGTCCTCTAATCTGACCACTGGTCCACACTGTCCCCTTGTCTCTCCCAGTCCTCTAATCTGACCACTGGTCCACACTGTCTCCCTGTCTCTCCCAGTCCTCTAATCTGACCACTGGTCCACACTGTCTCCCTGTCTCTCCAGTCCTCTAATCTGACCACTGGTCCACACTGTCTCCCTGTCTCTCCCAGTCCTCTAATCTGACCACTGGTCCACACTGCCTCCCTGTCTCTCCAGTCCTCTAATCTGACCACTGGTCCACACTGCCTCCCTGTCTCTCCAGTCCTCTAATCTGACCACTGGTCCACACTGTCTCTCTCCTCTCTCCAGTCCTCTATTCTGACCACTGGTCCACACTGTCTCTGTCCTCTCTCCAGTCCTCTAATCTGACCACTGGTCCACACTGTCCCCTTGTCTCTCCCAGTCCTCTAATCTGACCACTGGTCCACACTGCCTCCCTGTCTCTCCAGTCTTCTAATCTGACCACTGGTCCACACTGTCTCTGTCCTCTCTCCGTCCTCTAATCTGACCACTGGTCCACACTGCCTCCCTGTCTCTCCAGTCCTCTAATCTGACCACTGGTCCACACTGCCTCCCTGTCTCTCCAGTCCTCTAATCTGACCACTGGTCCACACTGCCTCTCTCCTCTCCCCCTTCTACAGGATTTGGAATAATCCCCACTTCACTGGGCTCCATAATAATTCTTTCCTCGGTGGTATCAGGAGTAGTCTCCACCTCTGTGTTGTCTGGAATAGGTCCCTCATGACAGAGCCGGAATAACTCCCCCGTCTGTGCCCGAGTGACAGCACTGCCAGGAACAGCCAGGCCCCCAGTCCCCCTGGCACTGAGCTCGGCAGGCCGTCCCCCGGCTCCCTGCGGCTCGGACCCCCCCTCCCGCTGATGAAGACGAATGTCAAAACGCTTGTTCCCAGAATTGGTCCCATTTAGCTTCGCCGCGGAGGTGAGAGCAGCCGTCGGCCGTGATTTATAGCCGCGAGGCTGCGGGCCGGCGCGGCCTCCCGTTATTTAATTACGGCGTGTGTGTTTATTAAAATCGTCATCATAATGATAATTCATCATCCGGAGAAAAAGCCACCGAGACGAGACCGAAGCTGTTTAATCCCGCCGTGCTGGGGTGGGAAGAGTGCGGGATGGTGGGGGGGGGGACGGTACTGGAGGTGTCGGACAGGAGGGGTGCGGATCGGGCTCGCTGCTGGGTGAACTCGGGTCGGCTTCCTGCACGGCTCAGGGGGGCGCCGGGCTGTCCCAGACACAGACAGAGGCGGGACGGGCGAGAGGGAGAGAGACAGGGAGCTGGCATCGGGCTTCAGATGAGGGAGGGACTGGGACTCCCAGCCGGAGGAGCCCCCCGAGACACTCGCTCAGGGATGCAGACGTCCCGGGTTCGAGGCTGGGTCAACCCCGTGACCAGAATGCCCCCAAGCAGGTAGGAGGAGCGGCCTCTGGCGGTGGGGCTGGTACAAGTCAGCCAGGGTCCCGACAGAACAGGTAGACTCCCCGCAGAAGGTTCCCGAGCCCAGAATCGAACCCAGGACCCAGGAAGTAAGCAGGGTCAGGCTGCCAGGGGGCATATAGTATATGAAAAAATACACTGTAAATTAAATCCAATCAAGTAGACTGGCTCTATCGGCATGCTTTGCTGGGTTTGGTTCAATCTCCCTGTTGGTTAGACTGACCAGTGTACCTCACCCTTAACTGACCGCTAACTAGCTGGCCTGAGCCATCCCCCCCGCCCCCTCTGAGGAGAGACCACGGCAGGCAGCTTCACACGCCAGTTTAAAGCAGTCTATCACTCCCTAATTACCTCAGCGGCCCTGAAATATTGCCCTGATAAAACATTCATATAAGTGATTAACACGTCATAAAAAAGAAATGTATTGGCGCTGAAGATTTCATCGCGTGATTTACTATGGATGTATTCTGCTCTGGGTGAACTGACCAAGCACAACAGGGAAGTCGCGCCTCTGCCTTCAGGCCCTGCCTGGGATTCTGCTGCCACCCAGTGGTCAGTGTGTGGAAGTGACACTCCTCCACTCCCCGGTCTGCGTGCGACGTGCCTGACTGCCGCAGTATCAGCGTAGACCGCACCGGCACTGCACTGCTCCTGGATTCATCATGGGACACCGTGAGAGGCGGGGAGAAGACAGGAACTGGGGTGCAGTGATGGCGGTGTTCAGGATTGGGGAGACCCCAATGCGAGTCAGAATGATTGTTTATAATAACTCCTTACACTTATATAGCGCTTTTAGATTAAATCCAATGGTGGTGGATGCTGCACACTGGTGGTGGTGGAGGGGAGTCCCCATTACCTGTAAAGTGCTGTGGAGTGACCAGAAAAGCGCTTTATAAGTGTAAGCAATTATTATTATTATTATTATTTTCTGAACACTCCATTCAAAGCGCTTTACAGGTAATGGGGATCCCCTCCACCACTGCACAATGTGCACCAGTCTGCTCACCACACTCCAGCTCTCAGTGGGGAGGAGAGCAGAGTGATGAAGCTGATTCAGAGAGGGGGATTATTAGGAGGCCATGATTGGTAAAGGCCAGGGGGGAATTTGGCCAGGACACTGGGGTTACACCCCTCCTCTTTTCAAGAAACACCCTGGGATTTTTAATGACCACATAGAGTCAAGACCTCGGTTTTACAGCTCATCTGAAGATGAGGGCCTTTTTTACAGTATAGTGTCCCCGTCACTACCCTGGGGCAGTAAGACCCACACAAACGACAGGGTGAGCGCCTCCTGCTGGCACCACTAACACCTCTTCCAGCAGCAGCCTCAGCTTCCCCAGGAGGTCTCTCATCCTGCTGAGCTGCAGTGGGCTGCCAGCTGTGAGCTGCAGGGTGATATAGCGGAAGGGGATGAGGGTGTGGGAGAAGTAGACGGAGTTAGGGCTGGGATGCCTGTTCCACACACCCACAGCTCTTTGTGTAAAGAAAAACCATCCCATTCTCTGTTCTGAATTCCCAGCTGTGTCCTTGATTCACTACAGATCCTGCAGTAATCCCCTGGGTTAACTTTCTGTTCCCTTCAGGATGTTATAAACCTGAATCAGATCTTCTCTCAATCTCCTTTGCTCTTGACTGAAAAGATTTGTCTCCTTTAACCTCTCTGTATATGACAGTCCCCTGAGCCCAGGGATTGTTCTTGCTGGTCTCTGAGTGTTTTCTAAAGCTCTAATATCCTTTTTGTGGTTCGCTGACCAAAGCAGACTGAGAGATCTGTGACAGAAATAAGAGTCAAGGTAATGAGGGTTAAGGGATAAGGAAGCAGAATAGAAAGACAGAGAAAAAGACAGAAAGATAGAAAGACAGAGAAAAACAATGTGAGCAGGAGGCGTGGAGTGTTGGCTGTCTGGAACAAGCTGTCCAGCCATAGTGTCAAGGTCTTTGAGAAATGACTATACTCCTGGCACTGATTGGCTCTGGACTTCCCCAGAACTGGCCCTGCACTGGCCCTGCACTGGTTCTGGACTGGCCCTGGACTGGCCCTGCACTGGCTTGGACTGGCCCTGCACTGGCCCTGCACTGACCCTGCTCTGACCCTGGCCAGGCCCTGGACTGGCTCTGGACTGACCCTGGACTGGCCCTGCTCTGAACCTGGCCAGGCCCTGGAGTGGCCCTGCACTGACCCTGCTCTGACCCTGCTCTGACCCTGGCCAGGTCCTGGACTGGCCCTGGACTGACCCTGGACTGCCCCTGGACTGCCCCTGGCCAGGCCCTGGACTTGCCCTGCACTGGCCCTGCTCTGAACCTGGCAAGGCCCTGGACTGGCCCTGCACTGGCCTTGCTCTGGCCCTGCGCTGACCCTGCTGTGACCCTGCCCAGGCCCTGCACTGGCCCTGCACTGACCCTGCTCTGACCCTGGCCAGGTCCTGGACTGGCCCTGCACTGGCCCTGCTCTGACCCTGTCCAGGCCCTGCACTGGCTCTGGATTGGCCCTGCTCTGACCCTGGCCAGGCCCTGGATGACTAAGTCCAATGCGAAACCTCTGCCCCCTACAGCATGTCAGAGTCTCCCTACATAGCATTGTGGGTAAGCGGTCAGGCCTTCCCTGGAGACCCCTCCTCCCACACAGATCGGCTCAGAGAGAGGGGGGAGAGGGGCTCCCCTCCCTCAGCGAAGAGGGGGAGTGTGTGTGTGAGGGGACCGAGGGGCTGGTGAAGAGACAGAGAGAGGAGGAGGGGGCTGAGGCCCTACAGGATGCATTTCATCTCGCCGGGAGGGGTGGAAAGAAGTTCATCTTTCAAACTCATTATCAAAGAGAACTGTTTCAAATTTCGCCCGGCCTGGGGAGCCGAGCTCCAGCCTGAAGTGATTTCAGATGAGTTGGTGTTATTTGTGCAGACGGGGCTATCGATCCTCGGGGTTATTACACAGGAGCCGCCTGGCATTTGAAGGCTGGAAGTGTTTGGACAGATGTGAGCGGATTACAGCGGACGGGGATATCGATCCTGTCCAGAGGCGCGCGCTCCGCGGGGGCTCCCAGGGGGGCCAGCGCGGGAAAAGACAGCTCAGACGAACGATCCCTGATGCAGCCAGGGGGTGGGGGGAGAGGTTCGTTAAAAAAAAAACCCCAAACTGCAAAACTGGCTCCGCAGGGGGTGGGGCTGAGGGTGGGGTGGCTTCTGGGGAGGGACGGGGGGATTCACAATCCAAATTTGCCCCAGTCTGGTGGGGTGTCCTTGCGAGGCTTTCTGACTGAGCACTAGGGGTGTCGGACATGGGTCACCCCCTCCCTGTCACACTGCTCCACATCCTGTCACAGGCCCTGGAGCTGGAGGGGGCAGATCTCTATGAGGGGCTGGGGGAGTGACACTACAGCTGGCCTGCCCTTGCTGGTATGAAGTAGGATATGGATATGGGGGGGGGGGGCACACGGACGTTTGGGGAGGTGGGATGAGCGTGTGACGTACCCCCCCACCCCCCAAGAGAACTCTGATGCTAGTCTGTCACACGGCCTCCCCTCCAGCCCCCCCCGAGTGCAATGCAGGTCCCCCATTAATACAGCTGTGTAAACTGTAGAGATCTGGGTGATGTTCCCCCAAACACCGTACAACAGCAGTGCCCAGAGACAGGCAATTCTATAAGATCCTGGGATCTGTAAGGCACTTGCCTCCAAACAGGTTGGAAGGGGCAAATGGGCCCCTCTCACTCGGTACCTGTTCTTATGCTCACTGCTGTGTGGGACTGGGAGAGCAGAATATGAACTGCAAGTGCTCTTCTTCATTATTCATGTATGCGCTCTGTTCCCTGTGCACCGTGATGCAAGCTGACACAGGCGTCTCACTGGGCCCCTGCAGCTGCCAGACCTGCTCTTCTCTGTTCCCCTGGTGAAAGGCATCTCTGACAACAATTAGCAGTGACAGTAATCGTAATGGCACAGACTAAACAGTCTTGTCCCCGCGCACCCCTGCGGGGCTCGCTGCAGCTCCCTAGAGCTGACAGCTAGGTGGCGCAGTGATTCGGATGAAGGAGGGGCCGACACCAGGAGCCCCCCTCTATCCCCCCCAATCGGGCTACAGCTCCGCTGCTGAGTCTCTCTGAGTGACCCAGAGAAGCTGCTTGTCAGAGACAGCGTACTGTCGCACTCGGGCGTCCTGACGGCTCTGCCCTCCTCACGCAGAGAGAAGCCCAGTGCAGTCCTGATCTGCTGAACCTGCAGGCACTGTGTTTCAGCCCAGCAACTGATCCTGACGCCTCAGTCCTGTCGTGTAAAAAGTGTTCTTTCAGCTCTGTGGGGTTGAGGAGCTCCTGCTGACTGACCAGGAGCCCCTGACAACCGGTCGCCACACTGGACTGGTCAGTGTGACAGAGCAGCCCCTCCAGCCCTTCCTGCTGGCTGCTCGTGTCCGGCTGTCCTTGAGCTGCTGGGCGGTGCTTGAGAGACGCTGATCAGAGAGACTTGAAGGTGCTGAATGACTCCTCACCCAGCCTGAGCTGCATCAGCCCCAGTCACAGGACTGAGAACAGATCCAGCACCAACGGGGGCCTGGAAAGAATTCCTGGTGCTCCTCACACAGGGATCCTGGCTCCGGTCTGTGTCCGGGACTGTGTACAGCAGGGAATGTTGGAAATTAGAATTATCTCCTAGCGCCTTATTTTATGAAGGCAGCAGAAACAAAGGACATGCTTTCTTTTTGAACTTTTTTGAATCAAATGCTGAAAGTATTTACTGCTTCCTGTGCCAGACTGACACTGGTCAAAGAACTGGAGCTGCTGGGGTCCTCTCCTCGAGGGGTTCATTCAGTGTCACCCTGTAACCTCTGCCCCTTCTTCGGCAGCTTTGCAGGACTTTGTACGAAGAAAATAACTAAGAGTGTGTGCAGCCACACACTGCTGCTTGTATGAAACACGGGGGGGCGTGGATGCTATGGGGAGCCCTACTGCACTGCTGCAGCTGTTCCAGCTGGTCCTGTGCTTTTCACCCTGAATCAGTTCACATGCTGTACAGGAGGGGGCAAGCCTCCTATCTGGGGGCACTCAGCAGACTCACTGCACTGCAGATCAGGGGGCTGAGAGACCCTTTCACCAGGAGGAGAAAGTTAAGGAGACCTCATTCTACAAGCAAACAACAGCATGGCGTTTCCTTCAACGTGCTTTTCCTCACCAACTACCTGCCCGTCTCAATATATCTTTTCAGTATATAATATTAATATATATATATAATGTTAAGTCCCTTTTATTTTTGATCCAGTACATGGATTTTAGACTTGGGTCACTATACATGAGGTTTAAGCAACTGGATTTTATGTGTCTAGATATTTGTGTGTAGATCTTTTATAATTATTGCAATTAAATTTGAGCGTGCACGGATGATTGTATTGTAATATTTTAATATACATATATACAATATACAATAAAATATTAATATAATAATGTAATATTGTATTGTAACAGCAATGTAATTCGGTGTTCTAAATGACTGGTGTTTTAAACAACCTGCAAAAGTGCCGAATAAACAAAACAATTGCTCATGCACACATCCTCTTAAAGCATGAACTACAAATCTTTAAAGGACAATGCTGAAAAATTAGCCAAGACTCTTCCTGCGCCTGCTCAGTGCGTTCCGCCGTTACCATGGTGCTGCCAGTGCATCCCTTCCCTCACACTCATTGGCCAACAGGCAGCCAATGGCTGGTAGGCCAAGCTCAGGCGGAGCTCGTTGATTGGCTGCTGGAACTCCGGGTCTGTCCAACGGCGAACTCTGCTTTTTTACAAACTTGCTGCGGCAGCCAGTCTCAGGAAGTAGGGGAGAAATTAAAACTGCGAGGAGACAAGCAGGCACTGAATCGGATAATTGCACTCGGGCAGCGTTTGGCTCTAACGAATCCCCAGTGAGACAAGCGACGGTGAGTACAGCTGTTGTCGACCTATGCTTTGGAAACGTTACACATTCGCTCCTTATGTGTCTCTCCGAGCGTGGTCGTTGCACAGCCTAATAATGACCCTTTCTTTCAGGTGGCTGATTAATAACACAAGTAATTAATCGCCTGTGCTTCGGTGATAGAGTTCTGTTCCATGTTTCCCCTGTGGATTATGATTATCCTGAACCGCGGTACTAGTGCGTGTGTGTGTCACCCCGTTTGTTGTTGTATGGAGGTGAATTCAGGCACAGCGAGACTCAAAACCACCCGTTTTCTTGAAAAAATAATACATTCGCCCGGGGTGGCTGGGGGCAGTGAGGCACGTGACCGCCCCCCCCCCAAAAAAAAACAGCCAACCCGAGAAGCGCATGACAGGACGTATCAATAATACACGAGATTGTAACGTGTTTTCTTAGGCGTGACAGTACTCCTGACAACATGGTGCCACAACGTGTATGACGGACACTGTTCTACATTCTTGCACAAACGGCGGTACTTAATGTAAATCGCTCTCAGATTAGGCGTCGGCTACATAACTGTTGCTCGCCGTGTATGGAGCTCGTTCCTGTCTAGTCATAACACAAGGCTGTTACTCAGTAGCAGTGCTCTTGTGCGGGTCCAGGCAGGCAGTGGTCAGGGTTCTAGACCTGTAACGGAAAGTGTTGGGGTTCGAATCCCAGGTGTGAGAGTGCTCCCTCACCCTTGGGAAAAATGCTTCACCTTCACTGCTCAGCTGTAAGAGGGTTTGGAGAGAAGCATCAGTCAGGTAGAGAATGCGTTGCCCTGCAGGTACCTGTCAGCTGTGGAGCTGCTGTGGGCACTGTGGCCCCCGGTGAAGACCAGAGTGGGACTCCTGAGGGCTCTGAGCTTCACACTTGTGTGACTCCAGGACTCAGGATCTGCGCCTGTGGCTGGAAGGTTGCTGGCAGAGGAATCCTACTCTGTCGGGCCCCTGAGCAAGGCCCTCAACCCCAGCTGCTCCAGGGGCGCCGTGTAAATGACTGACACTGCGCTCTGACCCCAGGCTTCTCTCCCTGTCTGTGTGACTCATGGAGAGCAAGCTGGGGTGTGTGAAAAGACAAATTCCTAATGCAAGAAATTGTATAGGGCCAATAAAGTGATCTGATCTCCTGCAGGAAGAGGCTTGGGCCAGGTGTTAATCCCCTCACTAGTTACCCGACGCTAGATTACTGAACGAGTTTACAAACGAGCGCTCATATTGTTAGAGCCATGTGACCCTGAACAAGATGTCTGCTGACCACAACAGCTAGTTTGCTTATCCAGGATGTGCCAACCCTGTAGGCTCCCCACAGCGCTGCCTGGGGAGGAGCGTCGGGGTTGAAATGCCGTGCTGTTTTCTGTGTTCGGTCTGCACCAAGCCTTCGTTGTTCTCTTTGCTCCTGAGGCACTGCTTACCTTGTGCTCGCTGAGGCAAGAAGTCTTTGAAAATGGGGCAGCTGCTGCTCCCAGCGTTCGTCTTCAGGACAGTGGCGCCGTCCCCAGCGACACAGGGCCTCGGTGTTTCTCTGCGCCCCGATGATCCCGCTGGGAGGAAGCCCTGTGTTTGTTTCTCCTGCGTCGATCACTAACGTGCTGTAGCTCTCGAGGGCTCCGGAGTCTGGATGCGTGGGCCTTTCTGTCAGACCTGATCTCCTGCTCTTTGCGTGTTCTTTTTTATTTCCCATACAGAAAACCAGGACTTGATTCGGTGGATTAAGGTAAACCCAGCGGCCAGGCTGGTTCCTGTCTAACTGCAGCCTCTGTTCTGTTCTGACAGGCCCGCCCCGCCCCAGGCGCTGCCCGAGCCCATGGCTTCCTGCCTTGCCCTGCGCGAACAGAACCGCCCCGCCGGCGCACAGTGAGTCTACTGGGCCCGCAGCTCTGTGCCAGTCGCACGCCGGGGCGCGGGAAGTGTGCTGATCCGACCTCTCTCTCTCTCTCGCTCCGACAGGGAAAGAGAGCCCGGCCTCAGCTACCCTGCCCAAGGAAAGAGGGGCGCTTCCAAACCGGGGGCGGCCCAGGCTGGGGATCGTCGCCGGGGCGTTGATGCCGAGAACTGCGACCCCTCCTCCGCCTGCCCCCATCCTGGGGGGGGTGTTCCCCTGACGGGAATCCCCCCAGGAGGAAAATCGGGGGTTCTCCCTGTCTCCCTTGGACCGCAGAAGCCCAGACTGCCCATTGACTTTAAGGAGGCTCATCGCCGATGGGAGGAGAGGCTGCAGAAGGTAAGGAGCTGCTGCTGTCCTCCCTCCCTGCTGGATACACTATGCCCCCCTCTTCCCTCTGTCCAGTCTCTCTCTCTCCCTCTGTCCCACCCACGGGCACCATGAATCCTGGCATTCCAGAGCTCCATGTGAACGATATTGAACAGGCTAGGATCCAGTGATCGCAAGAGAGGGAGTGCAGCTGGCCCAGCTCAGCAGATCTGTAGCTGCGAGCAGAGCCTGACTTGCAGAACCCAGATTTCTTTATTTTAGATTTGCTGAGATCCCGCATTGTCTTGTGGTGGGATGTGACTGATGCCTCTCTCTCTCTCTCTCTCTCTCGAATTCTAAGGGCAAAGCAAAAAAGAAGCCGTGCACCAAGCCAGAGCCCTTCAACTTCAGTCAGCCAGCGGCCCCCAGGGCGGCGCTGTTGAGTAAAAAGTTTTCGCATGCAGCAGGGGCTGAGACGGACCGAGCTGAACAGCTGCCCTCTAGCCAGGCGGTGGAACCTGTGCAGTCCGTGAGCGATGGAGCCCAGCCTGCTGTACCAGTCATCAACAGGGCCGCACAGCCTCCGCGTCCGGACCAGTGTGCTCGCCCAGCAGCGAGCAAGCCAGCCCGGCCCCTGGGCCCCCTGTCCAGAGACGCGGGGCAGCCTGAGCTTCGTGAAGGCAGCACAGATGCCCATCCAAGGCCACGAAATACCGTCCTCTGTGTAAACCCGGCAGTGGGCGTCACAGAGCAGCCTGCACACCCAACAGGAACGCACCCGGGACCGCCTGTACCTCGCAGGCCCGTTGGTGCTCCCCATACCGAACACTCGTGGAGGGTCTTTGCACGGGACCCTACACAACCAAGCCCTTCTAAAACCAGGGACTCGAAATCGCCACCAGTCAGTGGCCCAGTTCTCTGTGGGCCCAGTGAATCGAGGAAGGTTGGCTGGCTGCCACATCATGCTGCTTTTCCACTGGCTAAACAGACTGTCCAGTTTGCAGACCCACCCTCTGGCCGACCTGGCCAGTCCTTGACGCCGGTGTTCAGCCCTGGGCTCCAGTCGGCACGGCGAGCCCTGTGCCATTCTGCCAGGGGTGCAGTCCTGCCCCACTACACGGACACCACCCTGGGCAGCACTGGGCACAGTGCTGTCCCAGCTCCTCACGCTAGCTATTCCCAGGTGCCTGGGACAGGGCAGTCGGTGACTGGGAACGCTGTCCAGTGTGAACACTCAACGCCTGGGAATTCTGTCCCTGGTATCCCACCTTTGACTGGGAGTACAGTTCAACTAGAGAATGGGAATTTGGTCCAGTGTGAACACTTAAAGCCTGGGAATTCTATCCCCGGTGTCCCACCTGTGACTGGGAATTCTGTCCAGGGCGAACACTCGGAGCCTGGGAATTCTGTCCCCGGTGTCCCACCTGTGACTGGGAATTCTGTCCAGGGCGAACACTCGGAGCCTGGGAATTCTGTCCCCGGTGTCCCACCTGTGCCTGGGAATTCTGTCCAGGGCGAACACTCGGAGCCTGGGAATTCTGTCCCCGGTGTCCCACCTGTGCCTGGGAATTCTGTCCAGGGCGAACACTCGGAGCCTGGGAATTCTGTTCAGCCAGTGAATGAGAATTCTGGTTCTGATCCAGAGCCCATCACGCAGAACACGGCCGACACTGCGCTGACAGGTAAGGAGACTGGTCTGGTCTCGTTCTTTTCTTTTTATACAGATCATCTATGGGGGGGGGTTCAATTCCACAACGACAAACCCTAAGTCTGCCGTCTTTCTATGCATGAATTGTTTCTCTGTGTGGAGTGCAGTACCTGGTCCGTTCTGGAACCAGTATCCGGAGAGCCTCTTGGATTCTCTTCGTTATTCCGCACATCCGGCCTGCCCACTCATCTGCCTTCTCTTTGTCCCGCTCGATGTCCGGGAGTGGGCGCAGGCGGGAAGTGTTTTTATTGGCGGCGTGGCTGACCCCGTCCCGTGTGTGTGTGTCCGCAGGTGGGCCCGTGCCCTTCACCCCTGACCCCGCGGCCCTCCGGCGTATCCTGGCCAACGAGGCGGAGCACTGCCCGGCCTCCCTGAGGGGCAGCTCTGTCTGCATGGTGAGTTCCTCCTGACCCGGTGTGTCTGTGGTGCTGTCTTCATGCTGTACTTGTCTGGGGGGCAGGTGGGTGTCAGTTTTACCTGTGAAGTAGGGGTGTGTGTGGTGGTGTTGCCCTGGCTCGTTGTGTGTTTGTGTGTTGCTGTAGCCCAGGCTCACACTGTGCCCTGCGGTTGTGTTGGTGTGTGTGTGTATGATGGTGTTATTCTGTGGCTGAGGGATGGGGGTGTGTGTGTTGTTGTTGTTGTAGTCCTGGCTCACAGTGTGTGTGTGTGTGTGTGTGTGTGTGTGTGTGTGTGTGTGTGTGTGTGTGTGTGTGTGTGTGTGTGTGTGTGTGTGTGTGTGTGTGTGTGTGTGTGTGTGTGTGTGTGTGTGTGTGTAGCCCTGGCTCACACTGTGCCCTTGTGTTTCAGCCCAGGAAGATGCTGCTGTCCAAGGGCCGGAGTGCTGTGGTCAGTGATGGAGGTCAGTCTCTCTGTTCTGAGCTCAGAACCCAAAGTCAACCAAAAGCTGAATAGTTGAGTAACCGGACTAAGGTTCTGGTTCTTGGGTTTCTGATGGGATAGACTCCTCCGTCACGAGAGTTTTCTCCTGTTCAAGATCAGGCTTCTGTTTTAATTTCTGGTTTGGTCACTGGCTTTGTACCAGCTGCCTAATGGCAAAAACACCATGCGTATCTTTGCAGATAACTGTCAGAAGCGTTTAATCCAAAGAATTTAGTCTCCTCTTCAACTCCTGCTCTCCAGTTCTTTTTGCCTGTGAGTACTGCACAGTGCATCCGCTCCAGCAGCGTGTTAATTAAGAATCGATTTTGTATCAGACGTGGGCCACTAGAGAGACCCAGTCATGTTGAGTGAGTTGCAAGAATCTGGGTTGTTATGTTGGCACGGCGCTATACTCCTGGCTTTCACCAGTAGGGGGCGCTAGGCTCTTCCTTGCAGTGCCTGCTGTTGTGTCTGTCGGCCGCCGACGCGTCATGCTCCGGCCTGCCGGGGGACCTGGCCTCTCCGGACGTCCGCGTTCGGCTCGCGGCACAGCCTGGGATCCATGCTTGGCGATGGCAAACCGCACGAACTCCGCGGACATCTCCTCCCTTTCCTCCTTCGTTGTCGGGAGCGTCTCTGCGATCCCTGCGTAACCGGGCGGCAGGTGGCGCTGTTGAGAGCGATGGCCGTCCCGTCGCGTGGCTGAGGGAGTCCAGGGTCTTCCGGACCGCAGCGTCGTGTCCCGACTGCGTGCGGAGGGCTGGGCGCGCAGTTTGGGCCGCAGTTTGACATCTTTGCAAAGATTCTTGAGGTTAAACTTTCCCCTGAGAGCCGGCGGGGACTGAGGATCTCCGAGGATCTGGGTGGGCGGCCGTCTCCCGTGAAGAGCCGCGCAGATCTGGGGTTCGGGGTGGTCTGAGGAGACGTGCTGGCGAGACGTTGGTGCGGCGGTGTGGATCTCCTCGAGGTGCTGTTTTAGCTGTAGACAGGCTAAATCTAGACCTGGGGAGTGGTGAAAGGAGGGGGGCATCTGGGCGAGGCTGTAGCTCGACGGGCTGGGCTGGCCGCTGACCCCGTGCCTGTCCTTCCCTCAGCTGGCTCGGTGCCCTTCTCCCCGGACCCCGAGGCTCTTCGCAGTATCCTGCGCAACGAGGGGCTGAGAGCCAGGGCGCCCCTGGGGGAGCAGAGCAGAGCCTCGGTCAGGGGCAGCTCCATCTGCATGGTGAGTCTGTGTGCCCCCTGCAGGGCGGGGCCTGTCTTGCTCTGGGAGGGGGTTGGTCGCTCCGGGAGGGGGGGCGGGGCTCGCTCTGGGAGGGGGTTGGTCGCTCCGGGAGGGGGGGGCGGGGCTCGCTCTGGGAGGGGGTTGGTCGCTCCGGGAGGGGGGGCGGGGCTCGCTCCGGGAGGGGGTTGGTCGCTCCGGGAGGGGGGGGCGGGGCTCGCTCTGGGGGGGGGTTGGTCGCTCCGGGAGGGGGGGGCGGGGCTCGCTCTGGGGGGGGGGTTGGTCGCTCCGGGAGGGGGGGCGGGGCTCGCTCTGGGAGGGGGTTGGTCGCTCCGGGAGGGGGGGGCGGGGCTCGCTCTGGGGGGGGGTTGGTCGCTCCGGGAGGGGGGGGCGGGGCTCGCTCTGGGAGGGGGTTGGTCGCTCCGGGAGGGGGGGGCGGGGCTCGCTCTGGGGGGGGGTTGGTCGCTCCGGGAGGGGGGGGCGGGGCTCGCTCCGGGAGGGGGTTGGTCGCTCCGGGAGGGGGGGGCGGGGCTCGCTCCGGGAGGGGGTTGGTCGCTCCGGGAGGGGGGGGCGGGGCTCGCTCCGGGAGGGGGTTGGTCGCTCCGGGAGGGGGGGGCGGGGCTCGCTCTGGGGGGGGGTTGGTCGCTCCGGGAGGGGGGGGCGGGGCTCGCTCTGGGGGGGGGTTGGTCGCTCCGGGAGGGGGGGGCGGGGCTCGCTCTGGGGGGGGGGGGGCAGGGCTCGCTCGCTCGCTCGCTCTGGGGGGGGGTGAGCTGCTCCGGGAGGGGGGGTGGTTCTCGCTCTGGGAGGGGTTTGCGGGGGTGCTGGTTCTTGTCGGTGTTACACTGTGTTACTGTGTTTCAGCCCCGCAGGATCCCGAAGGCGAAGGCCCAGAAGGCAGGAGCGACAGGCCCAGGTCCGTCTTGTCTCTGCCTCCCTGCTGCTGTTCTGCTTCAGCCCGGTTCTGATTCTGTGCCTGACTGTCTTCTGGTCTGTCCCCACAGGCGATGAGCAGGCTGTGACCACAGCTCAGCTGTCGATGCCCCGCAGAGTCCCCAACACACGGCCGAGCTCCATGGTCAGTGCACGGGGGTTCAGGGGTCCACAGTTTTCTTGTAGCACCAGAGCTGTAGCTGGGAACTGGACTTTAAGGCAGTAGTTGGTTTCAGATTAAGAAGCACCAGTAATGATGAAAGCCGACTCTCTTTATGAATTTCTAGCTTGATATTAACTAATAGAACAGAGCCAGTCACAGACATAACGTGACCCCTCTGAAATTTAGCCCGTGTGAAGCCCAGCCTGGACTGAGGAATTTTCTTCTAGGGAGTCTCGGTATGTGCTCGGAGCCCAGGATCGAATCCTGGCAGGGGCAGGCGGAGCTTCTCTTGTCACATTTGCGTGTGTTAAAAACGTTTCGTGTGTAAGGTGTTCCATGTAAGCCCAGGGATGTCATTTTAGAATTGTATTGTACGATGTTAAGTCCTCATATAGCTCCGTGATCCATGTAGGTGCTCATTTAGCTCCTACAAACAGTACAAAGTAACTCACCGCGTTCCTCATTGCTCGGTTTGTGCTGTTGAAAGTAGTGTTTGTACTACTTTCGTTCCTGAGATATAGCACCTTTTTTGGGGTGTAATGTCACTTAGCCCCCCCTAAAACGGCATAGGAGAACCATAATACTTGTCTTATTCATTAGTGCCAGTTTACACTGTTCAAAGTTGTGTCTAAGCTGCTTTTGTTCCAGAGATACCTGAGTCTTGGTCTGGAGACAATATCCTGCTCTGACAGGCTGAGGGAACTGAATCTCTTTAGTCTGAAGGGAGTGTCCTGCACTGACAGGTTGAAGGAGCAGAGTCTCTTTACTCTTGAAGAGAGGACTTTGAAAGGACCTAATACAAGTATTTAGAGCACTGCACTGAGGGCCAGTTTGTGTGTCTGTTCCAGAGAAAATTGGGACAGTCCGTCTTCCGCACTCCTGTCTTCAGGACCACCCCTAGAATTGAGGGTTACTCCAAAGACCCTGGACTGTACAAAGAGGTGAGGGCAAGGGTGTGTGGGGGTGGGGGTGGGAGGAAGAGTCTTTGCAAGGACTTGAACTCCTGAGACACTGGCACTGTGGAGGTTCTCACATGGCAAAGCACAGTCCTTTTAAAAACAGAAATCCAACTCCTGGTTTCCTGTGGACGGAGCAGAGAACAGGAAGTAGAAAGGGCACGAGAGCCAAAGGGACGTCTTCACGAGTACAGACTTGCAGCCGGGTGTCGGCGCACACCTGTTCTTCCTGCCCTTTCACGGCCCGATTACAGAACCACACAAACGTCTCGGCTCCTCTGTAAACGATAATGGCAGGAGTCAAAGGGTTTCAGATTGCTGACTTGTTTTAAGTCGGGCAAGTCCTAGCAGCTCCTATTTCTGTGCTGTAATCTGGCTCTGTGAGTGCCGACTGTGGATTCCTCTCTTAACCCTGAGGAAGGCTAATTGGGCTTTAGAGGCTTAACGGGGTGGGGTTGGGGAAGTGATCATTGAGATCACCTGAACCAGTCGTCCGTTCCCACAGTCCCACAGGGTCTAGTACGAAGCACTTCGGGCCGATGCTGGCGAAGAGCGGAAAGGGTGGAGGTCCTCCTCTGTCTGATGGATGAATTTCTGTGTTCTGTGCCCCCCTCCCTCCCCCTGGCAGCAGGACAGCGTGGTCCAGGAGCTCCGGTTCGAGGAGCAGGAGCAGCGTGCCGCGGACGGGAGCGGGACGGGCTCGCGGCCTGACGCGCGGTCCGAGGTGAGTCCGACGAGTCCTGCGCCGCTCCGGCCCTGGAGCTGAGAGGTGCTGTGCAATTGTCTGGAGAGTAGTCCGCCCCCTGGTGTCCTACCTGTGGCTGATGTCTAACAAGCTGGGGAAGCACATGGGGCGTCTCGAAATCCAAATTTTCCTTAGCAGGGAGACTAAGACTACAGAAAATAGTTCTGTAAGCAAGCCTTAGCTGCCACCCACAGCCTTACATGATTGTGGAGAATTTTCAGGAATGTATTGCCTGTAAACGGACTCCTTAGTGCAGTCCCTTACAGCCCTTTCACTACACGCTTTCCTTTTCACTAGAGCCAATTTAACAATCCCAAAGTTTGCAGGGCTTACAGACCTCAAAGGCAACAGTTCATCCCTTACAGCATTCTGGGGAATGCGGTTCAGGCATAAGATCTGCCCTCCCGCCATGCTGTCTAAAGCAATTCACTTAGCAGGCATGAAGGATGGCTTCTTTCAACCTCCCTCGACAGCACAGGGGTGGGCCTTTGATTCTGCGAGTCAGCCTTTCCTGCTCATTAGCCAATTTTTGGGACACATAGCAGGGAGTGGGTTGGATGAGTAAGAAAGCTGTAGTCAAGAATAGGCTGTATAGACTCCCGTCCTCTGAGTGTCAGCAAGAACCAAACGTCGCGGTTAGCAGTCCCCCAGGGGTATGGGGGCTCGGTGGTATTAGTTTGCTCTGTGTTGAGTGTCCTCCTGCTGTGACGGGTGGCGCTGGGAGTTTTATCAGTGTGCTGCTGCGTGTCTTGTGTTTGCAGATTGCTGCCCCCTCTCCTGTCCTGGAGAGAGAAGATCAGGGGCCCAGGGAAGAGGAGACGGGGCGTCGGCAGCTGCCGGAACGTGACGGGGCCGGGGTCCCCCAGCCCTTTCTGCAGGCCCCCCACCGGGCGTCTGTTATAGTGTTCTCCCAGGGTCCCAGGGTGCACAGAGAAGACACTGTTCAGGAGAGTGTCCTGGCTCCGCGTGCTGGGCCTGGGAGTGGGCGAGAGGGGCGGGTCCAGACCTGGCAGCCGGGGCTCCTCCTCTCCGGTGGGCATCCCGACGTGGAGCAGAGCGTTCCCGAGACAGGGGCATGCCCCCAAGGGAAACTGCCACCTACGGCGCCCGCCCTTGCAGGTACAGTACGCAGTGTGATGCCACTAGGGGTGAGGCAGTAGACGGGCTGCTTTCACAGGCGAGTGGATTTTTGCAGTGTTTTTTTTTTTTTTGGCCGCACTATGATGGCAGCGTGACGTAATTTCTGGAACGGAGCACACAGGCGTTTCAGAGGAGAGGTGTAAATCATTGCAGGGTTGCGAAGCGGAGAGAGATGAGAAGATGACCCTACGAGTCAAAAGGGAAGCTTCAACTACCTGGGCCGCCAACTTGTGAATAACCCAGGGAGAGTCAGCCTAAGTTACACATAGTGTGAAAGGAGTGTTTTGAAGACTTGCCCAGTATATGGAGTCCAAGGCGCGGGGGGGAGAAGATAGCAGGACTAAAAGAAGCTGAAAGATGAGATGCTGTTGCTAAAGGACACGCCGGACAGAGGGAAGGGAAATGGCACGAAGAAGCCCGAAGTGGACTACGGACAGAGAGGCCAGAGCAGGGAGTCGGATTATGGCAAAGATTTTTTTCTGCATGTTAGAATACAAGATATTTTTCTTTTTTGCATAAGAGGGGCAGAATAGCTACCCTCAGCATTTAGAAGCCTCCATGATATAGGAATTTGTTTTTTCTGTTGCTTGAATAAACTAAGCGCAGTTAATTGCAGCGCTGTTTTGGGGAGTCTTTTGTCCCGAGGCCCATCTATCTACTCTAGAGGACTGGTCTGAGGACCACACCCCCAGCGGCATCACAGTGTTGGAAGATATGGGCATGAGTGGGTGCACCCAAGACAGTGCCTCTGCTGGAGAGCAGCATGTTGTGCAACAGAAGAAAACGGGATTTTGTTTTCCCTTCTCCTGTTCTGGTTATTGCGGTTTATCCTGGAGGTGGGATTTTTTCTGCCCTTTCCTATCCCTCTCTCCTGTGGCTGCTGTCGAGAAATGTAGAGCGTGCTCTAGCAGGCAGCCCAGGTGACTCCGAGGCCCGCAGGTAGGCGGGTACCAACGAGTCACCCCTTTACTATTAATTAATAATTTCTCACACTTACATAGCACTTTTCTGGACCCTCCACTCACAGTGCTTTACAGGTAATGGGGACTGCCCTCCTCCACCACTACTAATTGAAGAGCACGCAGTGCATGTATAAACCATGCTCAGAAGGTTTTAGCCTTTTTTTTTCTTTCAGTTTATAACCTTTCAGAGGTATTTACATTGTGCCAGCAGAGAGTGGGCAATAAATACAGAAATACACTTATTCAAAACTATATAAGTTTGGGCATTACAGAATTAGGACTTGGTTTCATTTCTGAATTAGAGGATTCTGATCTTAATGGGGGGCATAAACACTTCCCAGGTTAGCCCGTATTTACTAAACCTTTCTGACAGTAGAGTGTTCTCCTGTTGATTGTATGAATCAGTCCGCTGTTCAGCCTGGAGGGTCTTCAGTTAGCCCTTGCCTTGTCTCTTACTGGCAGCTAGTTCGTAGTACAGATCTCTCTGGGTTCAATGCGAAGTGACCCTTTTAAAGGGACTTGCAGACGACTCCTGCAGCAGCTTCCGGGGAGGAATTCCCTGGCGTCGGCAAACCTCACCGGTGAGCCTGCATTTCTGATTCTGGTCTGATCTGCTCCGCAGGCAGCACGCCGGCGCCTCCTACAGGCACCAGACTGCGCCGGCACCGCCCCCTGGTCCCGTCTCTCCAGGAGGCCCTGCTGGACGAGGAGTGCGCCTTCTACACGTCCTGCGGCCCCGCCCCCCCGCGCCCCGCCCCCATCCGCCGCTGCGCCAACCCGCTGGCTCGCACCTTCGACTTCGAGGACTCGCTCGTGAGTGGCAGTGGGGGGGAGGGGGGGCGGTTCGTCTTCCCAGTTAAATCCATCGTTAGTGACTGGCTCGCAGCGTGGCTGCACCTTCCCAGGATTCAGTTCACCGACGCTCTTGCACTTTTATTGGCCCATCCTCTCTCCAGTCGGAGCTCTGTGTGGTCCAGACTCCCTCGGAGCTGATGGTTATCTACCCCTGACATCCCTCTAGCAGTGCTCACTGGGGGAGGCTTTCTGAGCGTAGCCTGCCTTACTGCTGATCGACCACTAGGGGTCCCCAGTCACCCTGCATACTGTGCATGGCATACTGTGTGACTCTGGCTTGCTGCTCCAATGGGATCTGCTGGAGCATGGAGGCTGTGCTGGGAGCCCCTGGCCTGTAAGACCTGCAGATCCACAGTCCTAATGGCAGTGATGAGTTAACACCCCTCTCTTTCTCTCCTCAGCAGTTCGAGCCAATCTCCTCGCCCTCATCGGCTGAAGAGCAGAATTTTATGTAAATTATTCTATGTTGATGAATAAAAAGAAGCTGTATCATGTCAACGTTGGTGTGTCATGAATTGTGTACATGTGCTGTGCAGTCCCATGTGAGACCAGGGTGTGTGAGTTTTGACTTGTCTGCAGGGTGTTGTCCAGTCCTGGTCCTGCGTGGGGTTCAGTGTGTCTGCAGGGTGTCGTCCAATCCTGGTCCTGCGTGGGGTGGTCAGTGTGTCTGCAGGGTGTCGTCCAGTCCTGGTCCTGGGGGGGGGTGGTGTGTCTGCAGGGTGTCGTCCAGTCCTGGTCCTGCGTGGGGTGGTCAGTGTGTCTGCAGGGTGTCGTCCAGTCCTGGTCCTGGGGGGGGTCAGTGTGTCTGCAGGGTGTCGTCCAGTCCTGGTCCTGGGGGGGTCAGTGTGTCTTGTGTGCATGTATCTGTGGGGTCCTGCTCCTCTCCCTCTCTGAGGAGTCTGTCTGCTGCACATGGCTGCAGCTGTCTGTCCTGTCACTCGCACCTGAGTGGGACCCTGCTGGGCAGGAGAGGGGAGGGGTGGTTAATACCAGCCCAGGCCCTCCAACAGACAGCAGGACTCCGAGAGCTTCCCCAGGGCTGATGGGACACTGCACCTCTCTTCCCCTCTCACCTTGACCCTCTCCTGTCTCCCTCCTATCACCCTATCCATCTCTTGCCCTGTCCCTCTCCTCTTTCCTCTCCCCTCGCCCTGTCCCTCTCCTCTCTCTCCCCTCTCCTCGCCCTGTCTCTCTCCTCTCCCCTGGCCGTCTCCTCTCTCCTCGCCCTGGCCCTCTCCTCTCTGCTGTCTCTCTTCCTGCTTCTGTTTTGTTTCCCTCGCACACTCAGGCAGGGGGTGACAATGGCGCTGTTGTTGTCGGATGGCCTGAGTTAGCGCTTCAGAGGAGGCGTGAGGCCAGGCCCTGCTGGGGAGGGAGGCTGTGTTGTCCTGCCGTCAGCAGTCCGGCCGCAGGGGTGGGGGGCAGGAAAGTGCCCACACAGCGGGTTTGAACAGAGCCTGTGCCCGGGAGCGGGGGGCACTGCCTTCCAGAGAGGCCTCGCAGCCACAAAAGAGGGGTTTAGGGGTCCCAGGGCAGCAGCAGGAGGGGACTAATCCCCTCGGACAATGGGGCACAAAGCACTCGTTCTGGACTCGTCCTGGAGCTGCCCGGGCTGTTCTCCGCAGGGAGTCCCCTCGGCTTGTTCCTGCCCTGATTTCACTGTCCTTTACTGTGCTTTTACCCCAACCCCACTGGCTATGACTACTCCATACTGGACATTGGCCATGATTTCTCTGGTCCTTGCTGTGCTTTTAACATTATTTCAGTTGTTTATACTATATTGTAATTTTATCACAGTTTCACTGGATATGACTACTCTTTACCATGATTCCACTAATCTTTATTGTGCTTTTACCATAGTTTCACTGTGCTTTAGTGCACTTTGACACCAGTTTCAGTTTTTATGGCCTTGGTCTCTTGCTTGTGCTGTTTAAATAAGCTGCTCCTGTCGGAGTGTGGGGTGTGAGTATTTTAGGATATGGAGTACTGGACAGAGCGTCAGAACTGGCCAATTCCAGATGTGTCGGCAGTCTCCTGTTACAGCAGTGGTGTAAGATGGGGGTGAGCCAGCTCTCGGGTATGTGCACTGTTCCTGGTGGGCTGCTGTCCACTCCAGGCGGAGACCGACGTCGGCAGAAGCAGTGAATCTGTCGGGACAGCTCAGCCGTGCTCTCGGTCCTGGGTGTCTGCTGTTACTTGAGCTCTTTCATCTGGGGGCCTCTCTCTGGGATGAAGGACATCACAATTGTCCCCATGGCAACGGCAATGCAGGAGGGGGAGGCTGTTCCCGTGGCAACTCGCTCTGCACTGCACAAGGAGGGGGGGCACGAGCGCAGGGACTTGTTATAGAAGAATCTGATGCAAAAAAGTGCTTTTGGCTTCTTTTACTGCCTAAAGGCGTTGATTGGTGAATCGATCTGTTGTGAGCTTGTTATCTCGCTCACTGGCTGCATACGTGGATTTAAAATTCAGTCCCAGCATCCTTTTCTCTTTCCCCTTGTTAGAAGTCTGAATATTCCGGTTGTTTTTCTGTCTTTTGATCCAAAAGGAAAAAGGCTCTGGATAATGGGGAAAGCACACAGGCTGCACACCTTGGGACCAGTGTTGACACTCGGGAGCACACACACACACACGCGTGTATGCAGACACGCAGCCTTGCCAGGCCCGCTCTGTTCAGTGCTCACAGCCCTGTCTGTACACGTGGCAGGAATTCAGAGTCCGCTGGCCCGCAGACGGTGCACCACCCGGCTCTCCACGGATCCCGGAGAAGCTCGTTTCCCTTACCTGTGACAGGATCCCTGGGACACTGTCCCTGTGGCATTCCTGAAGGAGCTCTGCGGGACGGTGGTGTCGGGACTTTGAGTTCAAGAAGCTGAACGAGGTACTAGTCCGGTATTCCTCTGGCGGGTGTGCCCCCACCCTCTGCGCAGCTCCGCCCGGGGTGAATTCTGTCCCATTTTAACACACAGAGTTGGCCAGCAGGGCCCCACACACACCCATATATATATATAATAACATTACTGGTTTAAAGTGCAGTCTCCTGCAATTAAGAATTGCTATGATCTCACAGGCCAGTTTTGCTGCTGCATTACCACCACCTGGCTTGAGGGGAGACCTCTAAGGAAAATCATGTTGCTGCTGTAACCGGGGAGGGTGGACCAGTAGGCGCTCTTCCCTCTTGACTGGGACTGGTGAGTGGAAGCACTGTGCTGTAGGAGGCGCCGTCTTTCAGACCAGGCACCCAGCTGAGTCGAGCTCTCCGAGGAAAAGGGAGGACCCAGGGCCGGCAGGGTTTATTAGCTGGACACCCTGGTCTTGTGCCAGAAAGGGTGTCGAAGTGAGATGGACCCAGTTTGCTGGAGAAAAAGAAGCCTGGCCTTGTCTGTTTTAACCTATGTTTCGAGTGGTGCTATCTGGCTGGCGTGGACTACCTCGTCTCTTCTAGTTCAGTGGAGAGAGAAGTCTGGGATCTCCCCAGGAGGCACTGAATGGAGAAGTGTATGCAGAGGACTGGAGAGGAGTGAGTCGCACTCTGTGGAAGATTCCTCACAGCCTGAGTCCGGTCAGACCGCAGTCCTGTGTTGTACCGTTATTGCTGAGAAATGGCTGTGAGCAGAGAGGGGAGGGGAGGAGGTTAAGTGGAGGATCGTTTCAGGTCTGGAGTGGGAGGGTGGGCTTTTATCTTTGAAGACTGAAAGGCGGGGGGGGGTTGCTATGGGTAGTAGGACCTCCTAGAAGCTCTTGAAATGAGAGCGGAGAGCTCTGTGTTCCTCTGTACCCAGCGCCGCAGAGGCACGGACGTGGACAGAGAGAGACACTCTGGACAGATCATGGCTCTGCGAGAGGTAGGACCGGACTCGGAAAACTGAACCCAATTTGCAAAACTAGATGAATGAAACAGGTCGGCTCGTGTCAGGGCTCCTTTGCTCAGTTATCCTGCTTCAGGCGAGTTAAATCTGATATTGTGAGCAACTGTCTATCATGGGATTAAACAGATTGAAACACATAAGATTTACATTAAGGGTGGTGGGAGCAGGGAACAAGCTACCCAGCCATGTTGTTAAAGACGATGCTCTGGCTTCTTTCAAGGAAATGGCTAGATGACATCCTGGAATCAGTTACTTCTTTGTGATTGATTCTTCAGATAACTGTGATTGAGATTTTTCTAGAACAGGGATTCCTAAATTTCTTGGGGATGGAAGCCCTCACTCCTACTTGTGTCTATTTCTGTTTAGCTTTCAGTTACATAACTGAACCATAATCTCTCTGATTAAATTACGATGTTATGCCTGTTGGAGGTCTCATGGTAACTGTCCTTCCATTAGTTTTCTAAACACTTTATCCAGTTCAAGGTTCCAGGGACCTCAGAGCCTATCCTGACAAGCAGCGGGTACAAGGCAGGGTACCCCCTGGTCGGGGCACCAGTCCATCTCAGAGCACACCCCACACAAAGACAGGGAGAACATGCAAACTCCACACAGATAGGACCCCAGGTCCAGAATTGAAACAGGGGTCCCAGTGCTACAAGGCAGCAATGCTAACTGCACCACCATAGCACCCATGTGAAACTGTCAATACATGCAATTCAAGCAAAAAAAAAGTTTTTTGTTCTAGTTTGCTGAATGTTTGGGTAATCTGGTACAAAACAAATGAGGTTCAGTTACCAGAAAATGTAGCTGCAATTCAGCAGGAAGAAAGACAATGTCTGTACATCTTCTCTGATCCCTGTACTTTGGAGAGGTGGAGAGAGCACTTAGGTGTCTCAGCATATTAATTTAGTCAAAGAGATGGTGTTGACTTAATTAGCCCTCTATTGATAATGACAGCTGGCCCATAGAAACAGCTCCACCTGGTCTTGTGTGCAACAAAGTACTTCATTCGGCTCGCCAGGCCTGGAAACAGTGAGGTCACTTCCTTAGTGACAAGCAGGACTACAGCTGTGCCCAGTGCTATCTGCTCATGTTTCAGATTCATTTATAAACTCACAAACCGCAAAACAGCCCTCGAGTCCTGGGTGTTTCTACTGCTTTTTTGTCTAGGTTATATTTCAAAACTCAAAGCCATTGAACAGAGAAACAATAACAATACTCTCCATTTGCATAGCTGATGTTAGCTCACAGTGTTTGGCAGGTGAGAGGGGAGTCGTTTCATCCTCCTCTGAAGCGCAGCATCCTTTAATCTCTCCTTGTTCAATAGATTTTCTCTCATTCGTCCTCCGTCCCAACCTCTCTTTCTATAATATTTTCCCCCTCCCTTGCTCTCTCCCTATTGCTCTCTGCTCTCCCTCTCTCTCCTCTCTCCCTCTCTCTTTTCCTCTCCCCCTCTCTTTCCATGTCTCCCTCTATCTCTGTCTCCCTTCCTCAATTCAGTTCGAATTCATCTAGCTATACTGGCAATGCCAATGAGTTACAGTCTTGCCAAAGCAATAGAATCAACACGACATTTACAGTACTAATATATCATTGGATATTTTCCACACATCACATAATACATAAAACAGGATTGTGAGACACGCTTGCTCTCTGTTCCTCAGGCTGTGACAGGAGATCACACTATGAGCTGCAGCTCTGTTGAATTTCTTCCACGTGAATCAGCTGTTCTGATACTGGCAAGATAAAGAATTCTGGGATTATATTTTATTTTAGAGAAGAATGTTTGTCTAATCCTAGAAAGTTTCTTACACAACAACAGAAAGAGCATCTCTGTCTCTGCTTTTCCCTACTGTCGGTGGTCACTGAGCCTGTCCTCTCTGGACAGCCAGGTCTGTCCGTGTCCATTTTCTATGTCCAGGCTGTGGTCACTGAGCCTGCCCTCTCTTGTGTGAGATATTGTTGTTCAGTGTGCATTGTGTTTGTGTGTGTCCCAGTGGATTAGACAGTGTTGCTCAGTGTGTGTTTGTGTGTGGGTCCTAGTGGGTGAGATAGTGTTGCTCAGTGTGTGTTGTGTGTGTGTCTCAGTGGGTGAGATAGTGTTGTTCAGTGTATGTGTCCCAGTGCGTGAGATAGTGTTGTTCAGTGTGTGTTTGTTGTGTGTATCCCAGTGTATGAGATGGTGTTGCTCAGTGTGTGTCTCAGTGGGTGAGATAGTGTTGTTCAGTGTGTGTGTCCCAGTGGGTGAGATGGTGTTGTTCAGTGTTGTGTTGTGTGTGAGACAGTGTTGTTCAGTGTGTGTTGTGTCTGTGTGTGTCCCAGTAGGTGAGACAGTGTTGTTCAGTGTGTTGTGTTGTGTGTGAGACAGTGTTGTTCAGTGTGTTGTGTTGTGTGTGAGACAGTGTTGTTCAGTGTGTTGTGTTGTGGGTGAGATCTTGCTGTGTGATCTGTTCACTCTGATGGGTGTTGCTCTAGCAGTGCTGTCAGTGAGCTTCAGGACCAGCTGGCTGAGGGGCTCTTCTCTCTCTGCCTGCTTCTCTCCGAGGAGCTGCGGAGCCGGCAGTTCTGGCGCGCGGTGCTGGCGGAGGTCCTGGGGTCCCTGATCTTCGTGTCGGCTGTGCTGGGCTCCTCGGTGCCGGGCCCCGGGGAAGTGGGGCCCATCCAGCCGGCCCTCGCGGCCGGGTTTGTGGCCATGGGGCTGGGCCAGTGTTTCGGGGACATCAGCGGGGCTCAGGTGAACCCTGCCGTCACGCTGGCCTTCCTGGCCACCCGCAAGCTCGACCTGCTGAGAGCGGCCGGCTACGTCCTGGGCCAGTGTCTGGGGGCCACGCTGGGGGCTGGCGTCCTCTTCCTGGCCCTTCCTGTGAAGTCTGCAGCGGAGTGCTACGTCAGCAAGGTCAGGGAGAAAGAGGTGTGAAAGGAGGCAGGGTGGGAGTAGGAGAGGTGAATGGAGGCAGAGGACTCAGAAGAGGCCAGAAGCTTTACTTCTGTACACCGAGAGTGGTGGGTGTATGGAAGAAAATGCCTGTCATACCTGTGTCAAGCGATTCCCTGGGATCTCTGTGTCACTGGCTAGGTGTGATCTGGTGCGCTCACAAGTAAGAACAGCAGATCAGATGTCATTAACCCCGGCCATACAGAGCTAAGAGGTCATGACCCGAGCACACTGACCCGAGCACACTCACCCCAGCACACTGCTGATCAGGTCAGTTAGGAGAGAGGGCCTCCTCTGCTCTGTCCCTGTGTGCTCACGAGTGAGAACAGCACACTCACCCCCTGCACACTCACCCCCAGCACACTCACCCCAGCACACTCACCCCCAGCACACTCACCCCCAGCACACTCACCCCCAGCACACTCACCCCCAGCACACTCACCCCCCAGCACACTCACCCCCCAGCACACTCACCCCAGCACACTGCTGATCAGGTCAGTTAGGAGAGAGGGCCTCCTCTGCTCTGTCCCTGTGTGCTCACGAGTGAGAACAGCACACTCACCCCCTGCACACTCACCCCCAGCACACTCACCCCAGCACACTCACCCCCAGCACACTCACCCCCAGCACACTCACCCCCAGCACACTCACCCCCCAGCACACTCACCCCAGCACACTGCTGATCAGGTCAGTTAGGAGAGAGGGCCTCCTCTGCTCTGTCCCTGTGTGCTCACGAGTGAGAACAGCACACTCACCCCCTGCACACTCACCCCCAGCACACTCACCCCAGCACACTCACCCCCAGCACACTCACCCCAGCACACTCACCCCCAGCACACTCACCCCCAGCACACTCACCCCCAGCACACTCACCCCCCAGCACACTCACCCCAGCACACTGCTGATCAGGTCAGTTAGGAGAGAGGGCCTCTTCTGCTCTGTCCCTGTGTGCTCACGAGTGAGAACAGCACACTCACCCCCAGCACACTCACCCCCAGCACACTCACCCCAGCACACTGCTGATCAGGTCAGTTAGGAGAGAGGGCCTCTTCTGCTCTGTCCCTGTGTGCTCACGAGTGAGAACAGCACACTCACCCCCAGCACACTCACCCCCAGCACACTCACCCCTCAGCACACTCACCCCCCAGCACACTCACCCCCCAGCACACTCACCCCAGCACACTGCTGATCAGGTCAGTTAGGAGAGAGGGCCTCCTCTGCTCTGTCCCTGTGTGCTCACGAGTGAGAACAGCACACTCACCCCCAGCACACTCACCCCAGCACACTGCTGATCAGGTCAGTTAGGAGAGAGGGCCTCCTCTGCTCTGTCCCTGTGTGCTCACGAGTGGGTCCTGTGCTCTCCAGGTGTCCACTGAGGCCAACGCAGGCCAGGCACTGGCCATGGAGGTCCTGGCCACCTTCCAGCTGGTCTTCACCATCTTCTCAGCCGAGGAGCGGCGGCAGCGGGACGGGGGCGACCCGGGCAGCTGGGCCGTGGGGTTCTCGCTGAGCGCCGGCGTGCTGACCGCGGTGAGGAGCGGAGAGACGCACGGCGACACACCACACTTAACACACGCATGTTCTAGCACTGCTGACACCTTCATTAACAGCAGCCCGAGCCCACAGGAGAGTGAGCACAGGCACCATTCCGGAACAGACCATGTACATGTCTTCCCGAGGTGCACCGTGGGCGTTACAGCGTTTTAGGAAAACTAAATGAGCACATACAGAGATGTACGGAGCTGACAGGTCATGAGGAGATCAGAGGTCATTGCCCCAGACATACAGAGCTGACAGGTCATGAGCAGATCAGAGGTCATTAACCCCAGACATACAGAGCTGACAGGTCATGAGCAGATCAGAGGTCATTAACCCCAGACATACAGAGCTGACAGGTCATGAGCAGATCAGAGGTCATTAACCCCAGACATACAGAGCTGACAGGTCATGAGCAGATCAGAGGTCATTAACCCCAGACATACAGAGCTGACAGGTCATGAGCAGATCAGAGGTCATTAACCCCAGACATACAGAGCTGACAGGTCATGAGCAGATCAGAGGTCATTAACCCCAGACATACAGAGCTGACAGGTCATGAGCAGATCAGAGGTCATTAACCCCAGACATACAGAGCTGACAGGTCATGAGGAGATCAGAGGTCATTACCCCAGACAAACAGAGCTGACAGGTCATGAGGAGATCAGAGGTCATTAACCCCAGACATACAGAGCTGACAGGTCATGAGGAGATCAGAGGTCATTAACCCCAGACATACAGAGCTGACAGGTCATGAGCAGATCAGAGGTCATTAACCCCAGACATACAGAGCTGACAGGTCATGAGGAGATCAGAGGTCATTAACCCCAGACGTACAGAGCTGACAGGTCGCCACAGCGTGTGACCTCAGAGTGTGTCTCTCTGTCCTCTAAGGCCCGTTTCTCTGGTGGCAGTATGAACCCCGCTCGTTCCCTGGGGCCAGCCATCATCACCGGGATCTGGGAGCATCACTGGGTGAGTCGCATTGGGAACACTGGGGGAGTGAGGGGTCTGAGGTCATCTCAATATTATTTCAGACCGAGCACCAGTTCATCAACTTCTCTGTTGCACTCTGTTGATTTTGAGACTGTTGATACTCCCCTCTCCGGGTGTACTGATCGGATATACTCTCCTCTCCAGGTGAACTGATCAGATATACTCTCCTCTCCAGGTGAACTGATCGGGTGTACTCTCCTCTCCAGGTGTACTGATCAGGTGTACTCTCTTCTCCAGGTGAACTGATCGGGTGTACTCTCCTCTCCAGGTGTACTGATCAGGTGTACTCTCCTCTCCAGGTGTACTGATCAGGTGTACTCTCTTCTCCAGGTGAACTGATCAGGTGTACTGATCAGGTGTACTCTGTTCTCCAGGTGTACTGATCAGGTGTACTCTCCTCTCCAGGTGAACTGATCAGGTGTACTCTCCTTTCCAGGTGTACTGGATTGGGCCGATGATGGGTTCAGTTCTGGCGGGGGTGTCCCATGAGTTCTTCTTTGCAGCCAGCGCCTCTCGACAGAAGCTGATCGCTTGCCTGACGTGCAAGGACATCGAGATCGTGGAAACGGCCAGCCTGTCGCGCTCTTCGCTGTCCACCGTCACCCAGACCGCCATGAGGGCCAAACAGGCCAACAAGCATGACCACAACTGACCGCTGGGACTGCCCGTCCGCGTGCTGCCCTGCTACACTCAGCACGTGGGACTCAGAATGACAGCGGGAGGCCTGACCCAGACTGCCCACGAGCTCTCAGTGAAGGCAAGCGCTTAGAACATAGCTTCTCAATCAGTCCACTGCAGGGTTTTAGCAAAGCCAGCTCTTCAGTTGTTGTATAGGTTGATAATGAATGAAATGTTGTCGTGTGGGGATGGCTGAACCAAAGACCTGCACTGGATCGAGTGGAAGGTTTGTTATTTGGTTACTTCTTCCTTGCCCAAAGACCCGGGGTCTCAGTTCCTGGGGAGACCTGTCTCACCGGGGTTTTGTTCCAACCGCATTCTCAAGTTCTTTTTTTGCTCTAACCGTTTAATTAGCTGCATGATTGTAATACTTCTATCCAGTCTCTGAATTTTAGTGCAGTGACTTTCATGTGTAATCAACAGTAAAAAACTGAAAAAAAATCCTAATTAAAAAAAATTCTAATTAAAAAAATATCATCTTCATTGTTTAATTGACTATTCAGGTTGTATCAAAACCCAGAAGACTCATTGACTTCCAGGAATGGAGTCTGAGAGTCCTGGCTGCAAACACATGCGGACTGTCTAGATGACCACAGGCTGACACATGACCACTCGCAGCCCAGCGTGGGTCTGATTTTCTGCAGTGATGTCAGTGAGAGCCCAGTGACTCACCTGTCAGGCGCTGTGGAGCTCAAAGATGGCCGACACCCTTCTTCATTCAAGGGCCGTTGCTGTTAGCGCACACATGAAGAATGGAGTGTGTGGGTATAAAATGAAAGAGATCTAGAACTGTTGAGAGCATTTTTGTTTTCACAGCTGCACATTTCTTTTCAGCAGATGTTCATGGTTGTGTAATGGCAAATATTCCTTCCAACAGAATGGAGGTTTGCCATGTAAAACAACCCACAAGTGCAATATTTCTAAGTATTATACATGATGTGATCTGGTTATATTAAATAATATTATAATTATATTATATATTATTATACAGAAGCATCTTATTAGATTGAATAGTAAATTGGTACGGAAGATTTTTCATTAATCTAGCAAAGACTGATGAATGAATGATCAATTCATTCACATTCTTTACTGACCAGTCCTGTCCTGTTCTTTACTGACCTCTCCAGTTATACCCTGACAATCAACCAGTCCTGTTCTTTACTGGCCAGCACAGTCCTGTTCCTTACTGACCGGTCCGGTCCAGTCTCATATTGATACGAACACTGGCCAGATTGCTATTTTGGTGCCATTCAACCCCTCCAGCCCATTAACTAGTTATCAATCAATAGTTAGTAGACCAGTTATCAGTTATTAGATGAGAGGATCACATCCTCTTCTTTAAAGAAGCCAGGGTATCAGCTTCAATTCCACTACTTGTTCCACATTCTGGAAACTACAGGGAAATCGTTTACACCTGTGACATTTTTTTTTTTAATCCAGGGTAAAACTACAAGCGAGAAATGAGAGAACTGACTGCACTCTTCCCCATTTGCAAATAATTCAGGATGGGCTCTGTGTAGCTCTGTTCTTAGTCTTAGTTTTTCTACTTTGTACACATTAATGTACGCTCAGCTAATATATTGGCAAGAATGTCATGCCTGAATCCATCGAGGACCTTGTTGATGTATTTGGTCTGATGAACTTACAGTAAAATAAAAATAAAGAAATACCTTATTACTGTATTTCCATTTCTTGTGCCGTATGGGCTGACCCACATTGAAGTCAATCCCAGCTAGCTTGATTTCCTGCGTCTTTCCAAATGCATAGTAAATACACCGCATTTATACTGCACTTGGTTTGAAGGCCCATATAGCTGCCTCTCTGCCAGAGTTTGAGTTAATCTTGAGGAGGCAAGCCTGTTCTTCCAGCACCGAACGATCTGAATATTGAAGGAAGTGCATTAAGAATACGTCCGCAGGAAACAGATCAAGAGCGAACATGGGAGACGATGCTAAACGGCGACATCTGCTGGTGGATATTGGGAAAGTCGAAACGTTTTTTTAAGCCTAAGGAGGCAAATTTGGGCGGCACGGTGGTGCAGTTGTTAGACTTGCCGCCTCAAAGCGCTGGTGCCCCGGGTTTGATTCTGAACCTGGGGTGCTGTCTGCGTGGAGTTCGCATGTTCACCCCGTGTTTGTGCTGGTTTTCTCCCACAGTCTAGAGGCATGCTGGTGGGTGAACTGTCTTCTGGGAAAACTGGCCCTGGTGTGAGTGTGAGTGTGCACCGCACCTTGTGCTGGGATAGGCTCCGACTCCTCAACGACCCTGCTTGGGAAGAAGCGGATTCAGAAATGGATGGATGGATGAATGAAGGTCAATTCTTTCCATGTCCTCCAGTCGTCCGTCCTTCTGTAGACGTCTTACAGTAAGAGTCGCCCCTGGGCTTGCTGAGGCAGATGTGCTGCACACCCTCTGCTTTGTCACACCAGAGTATGCCCACTGCAGCTGAGCTTAATTGCCTAACTGAAGCCTTAATTGAACTCGCAGTTTGCTTGATTGGTAAGTTTTATGATGTTTTTTTTTTTTATTACTCTAAGGTTTTGAATTTTATGTTACATATTAAGATGCAATTGCTGGAAAGCGACTTTGAACACGTTCCGCGTGTCCAAGAGCTGAACACAGCCAGACGCTTCGAACACATCCTACTCACGAGTCAATTAAGTCTTCGGCCAGGCAGCGGAGCCCAGCCGCGATGAAGCCCGGCGGGAGCGGGACTCTCGCTGTGAGCACGTGTGCAGGACCCGGCGAGTCTCTCCAGCCTTCCAAACACATCGCCGCAGGGGAGGACGGGGGAGAGACTGGACACTGATCACTTCTCCGCCGCCGTGTGTTGAAAATCAGTGGGTTTTAAGCACCGCGGGAAAGAGATACGCACTGCGGAACTGTTGACAGTTCCTCTGTAGAGGACAAGGGTTTTTGCGTTGGGGAATGGACGTTGTGGAACCTGCTCGGGTGGGTTAAGGATCGGCGCGCTGTTTTCCTCCTCCTTCGCGTCTGTGTAACCTTTTTTTCCCGCCCCGGAAAGAGGACCTCGGGGGGGGGACCACGCGATTAAAATCTGCCCCGGACCTCATAAACCCCGTTTCATCGCTAGGACCCTTCCCTCTCACGAGGGGCGCTGTTCCGTCCCCCCCCCCCGCAGTCCGCCCGTTACCCCCGCCACCCCCGCTTCACAACGCCGCACGCGCAAGCAAAACCGCAGAACAATGCCGAAGCACAAAAGCTCGCGCTGCCAGCGGCTGTGTTGTTCGGCGCTTTGCAAAGAAATCCAGGACGCAGCAGTATCCTTTGAGCGGCCGCGAGGCCCCGGTGGCACAGCCTCTCAGTCAGGTGGCCACCGTGCCCCCCCCCCCCCCCCGGTATCGCCGCAAACAGGGATTTTCGAGGGCTTTATCCGGGCTCGAGCTGCGTGGCAGAACAAGCGGAACACAAAGCAAACCTCTGGCTAATCAGTTCTGGGCAGAAGCAGCGCGCCCCCCCGCAGCAGGGCAGAGGACGCCGGAGAGAAAGAGCGCGAGGCGCGCTCTGGATTACTGGGGCTTAAAACCCAGGGGCACGAGGGAGGGGTGCGCGCCTAGCGAGAAAGAGATCCCATCCTGCCTGAGGGAAATCCAGTGTCACTCGCTAGTAAGGATCGCCGAGTGCGTGTGACGGTAAATTTAACCGGGTTAAGTATTGCGCAGGGAATTTAAGACACGTTTCCCACAAATACAACCGCAGGGCCCGTGGGTGATTCACTCACACTGTCATTTGGCTTTGTTGGCAAGCTGCCACTCTTCTGCTTGAAGGTGCACGCTGGTTCGCCTCTGCTCGGGTACTGACGTCATCAGAGCCAGCCCGCCTGGCCAGCAGCGTTAACCTGCAGCTCACTGGCTCATCTCCTAAACCCACGCACCCCTGCTGGAGCCACTGTACTGTCCTCCCCTGGACACCCCTGACTGGGAACTGCTGGTGCCACTGGTCTCCTCTGGCCACCCCTGACTGTGAGCATTGCTGGAGCCACTGGTCTCCCCTGGCCACCCCTGACTGTGGGCACTGCTGGAGCCACTGGTCTCCTCTGGCCACCCCTGACTGTGGGCACTGCTGGAGCCACTGGTCTCCTCTGGCCACCCCTGACTGTGAGCACTGCTGGAGCCACTGGTCTCCCCTGGGCACCCGTGACTGTGGGCACTGCTGGAGCCACTGGTCTCCCCTGGGCACCCCTGACTGTGGGCACTGCTGGAGCCACTGGTCTCCCCTGGACACCCCTGACTGTGGGCACCGCTGGTGTCACTGCAGTATCTGACTGTACCTCATTTTCAGCTTTTGAAACAACGTGGCGTGCCTGCATACTGTTGAAAATGACCATCGTGCATTGTGAGAGCGCTGGCACTCCAGCCAGCCCCTTCGTGATCTGCGAGGGTGTGTCCAGAGGTGTGTGCGGGTCTGTTAGCCTGTCTTCTCCATTCCTCAAGCAGAGGGCTGTTAGTTCCATCCTGCAGCGCGGTGCTCTAATCACCTGTATCTGTCACGCCTCGAGTCCGCTTCACCTGGCCTCCACAGAATGCTTAAGGAAATAAAACTGGACAGAAATTGGCCTTTTCTTACTGTGTGATTTGAGAATTAGAAATTAGAACATGACTTTTAAACTTTTGTCTAATCTTAAATCAAGGTTAGACAAAAGGCAGTGGAGCAGGGCAGCCATTATTTTGACTTGCATTTGTACAGCGCAGTTAACACTCCCGGTCATTAATGATGTGTCCTGGCTAAATTCCAGTCCTGACTGCACGTTCTGGACTCCCCATAGTTCCCCCCAATTCAGTTCTGGACTGCTGGATTGAGCGAGAAGTTGCGTTGTGCTGAGTGCAAACAGTACCTCTCTCATTCTAACAGCTCAGCTCACTGAGTGTCTGTGTTTCAGCCAGATCAGGTGAAGTACATTTTCCCTCCTTCCCCTGGTCAGCTGTGCAGTGGGCCCCCACCTGTATGTAAACCACTTCAAGATAAATTAAACTTGAACTTAAACTCCATCTATTTTCGAACCACTTCTTTCAGTTCGGGGTTGCAGGGGAGCCGGAGCCTATCCCAGCAATCCCAGCAAGCAACAGACTCACTGCAGGATACACCAGGAATGGGACATCAGTCCATCATAGGGCATACAGACACACACACAGTGCTAATTTTCCCAGAAGCCCATTAGCCTACCAGCTTTGGATTGTGGGAGGAAACTGGAGCACCCAGCAGAAACCCACACGAGCACGATGAGAACATACAAACTCCACACAGACAGCGCCCCAGGAGGAGGCAGCAACGCTAACCACTGGCCTGCTCCACCATGCCGTCATCCCTCAACTGAGCTCAACTGAGACTGCTCAGGACTGGAAACCAGCAGACCCTGTGACTCTCCTTGTCTTGGACCTGCAACACACTACACCCTGAGCAGCGCACTCGAACTCTAAAGCTACTCCTCCCCCGCAGGCTGGAATCCATTCCCTGCCCCAGAACCAATCAAACCATCAGCCTGTCTGCCCATGGAAAACCACAAACCCAGAACGTTTCTTTTCTTGTTCACCAGGGGCTCCTGAAACGTTGGCAGTACACGAGTTCCTCATGAATAATTTTAGGTACACAAACTATAAAAGATACTGCTGTTTCGGTACTGAAGTAGTTCAATTCGCCAAGCAAGAGCCTTCCACCTGAGGCACGATGAGACTGAACTCAGGGTGCTGAGATGCTGATTGCACACACACTGTATACTGGAAATATATTGGCCATTTAGAACTGAGAACATAGATATGGAATATGGAATAGATATTGCACGAGATCTTCAGATCAATTAGCTACTATCAGACTAGCTAGATGGCATGAAGGATCTCCAGTCCAGTCCTCCATGTTCTTATGTGCAGTGATCTTCCCACCAGTTGGGTCAGTACCTGGGTACTGCAGGTCTTAGTCTCCAATAGGGATAAAGCCCCAGACTGTTATTTAGGTTAATTAAGTGAATAACAGATTCAGTTAACCCATTAGGTGCTCTGTTATAATGGCAAGAGGAGGAGGAGTTGTCGTGCGAATCATGGGAGCTTCATAGTTTCGGACATTATACACTGGACTGGCTAAGATGGAGACTGTTCCATGAGTGTGATCGGTCCTATTTATGTTGCGTAATGACCAGCTACAGCTCAGGCCTGTTCCTCAGGTGTGCTGTGGGAAAGTGGGACGATATACAGTATGTGATCTCACAGGAGCTGTGATTATTTGTGCACGCGATGTCTCTGGTACATTGCTGAAGGCAACATCAGACCTGGCTAATGTGCCAAATGTAGACTCTCCTCCAAGGTTTTCAGGAAAAAGATGGGGGTGAAAACCCATCAACAGTAAGCACATATCCAGCTACTGAACGCATACTCAACATCTCAAGAAAGTTGAGTAGTGACATTGTGTGAATGTCACAGCAGCATGCAGGTGATGGATTAGGCTGAGGTTAGGCATGTTCTGTTATACATGGTGGGCATTACATAGCAATGTGAGCCCTGCATGTCACCTGCCTTTTAAAACTCTCACCTACGGGTATCCACAGCAGTGTTCTAAGCATTGGAATGTATGTTCCTGGATGATCCCAGTATGTGGTGTTTAATTTATACAACACCGTTAAATGTGTTCCTTCGTTCGCTTTGGTTCTTTTAATTGCAGTGAAAAGGTACACATGCCTTAGTCTGAGATTATAGCATCCCAACCCCAACCCAGTGAATCCCCAGCTCGGCTCCCTGCTTAATTCATGAATTCCTTCATTGAACTATCAAGTTTGTGGTTTAACTGAAACCCCTGCAAGTTTTCTTTGTGCAAAACAGCTAGAGATGTATAGTGACAGATGAAGCTCAGGATTATAATAATAATAATAATTGCTTACACTTATATAGGGTTTTTCTGGACACTTCACTCAAAGCGCTTTACAGGTAATGGGGACTCCCCTCCACCACCACCAATATGCAGCATCCACCTGGATGATGCCACGGCAGCCATAGTGCGCCAGAACGCTCACCACACATCAGATATCAGTGGGGAGGAGAGCAGAGTAATGATGCCAATTCATAGAGGGGTTATTAGGAGGCCATGATTGGTAAGGGCCAATGGGAAATTTGGCCAGGATGCCGGGGTTACACCCCTACTCTTTTCAAGAAGCGCCCTGGGATTTTTAATGACCACAGAGAGTCAGGACCTCAGTTTTACGTCTCATCCGAAGGACGGCGCCTGTTTACAGTATAGTGTCCCCGTCACTATACTGGGGCATTAGGACCCACATAGACTGCAGGGTGAGCGCCCCCTGCTGGCCCCACTAACACCTCTTCCAGCAGCAACCTTAGTTTTTCCCAGGAGGTCTCCCATCCAGGTACTGACCAGGCTCACACCTGCTTAGCTTCAGTGGGTTGCCAGTTGTGAGTTGCAGGGTGATATGGCTGCTAGATATTAAGGCAACCTGCCATGGGATTAGGGACTGAAAGCACTCACAGAGCTCCAGTGCATCTTATTACAAGGTCCATTATGGATGAAATGAAGTAACGAGCTGAGCTGGAGTGAAAAGTGGTCCCCAGAACCCCCGACCTCACTCTGAGCTTGTGAAAAGGTCGAGAAATGCTGTCATCAGTAGAACTCGGAGGTGTGAGGTAGCAGCTGCTCCAGTCAGTTTTATTGGGGTGCCGGGGGAGCGAAGTTCTGAAAGTCACAGGGCCAGATCTTGCCCCCTGTGTCCCTCTGTGTGGGTGAGAGTTCAGGGATGGTGGGTGGTTGTGGGGGGCAGGGGGGCATTGACATTTTGGGCGGGCGAGGTGCCGAGGAGGGTGAAGGAAAGGGTTAAGTTTTTTTTCCATTATTTTGGAGGTTGTCGAGCCCCCTCCCACTAAGCCCCTCACCCCCGCCCCCTGATGTGGAGGGGGGCGATCACGTCGGTTTTCCCCCGGGGCCGTTATAAATCCCCCTCTGGCCCTGCTCCGCTCTGACAGAGAGGCTGACGGTCTGCAGGGCTCAGCAATTGTCCACTTGCCGGGTTATTTTCTAGCAACAACTTAGACACACTTAGATGCACAGATCCTGGTGACACAACACGTCCTCTGTGTCTCTATGACAAGACCTGGACGCAGCTGACAGACACACATCAGTCTATCTGTCCAGTCCCGCTCCTCGGCACGGGCAGCTGCTCGAACTGGCCCCATCGTCCGCTTAGGCTCAGATCCCAACAGCGTTCCCGTGTTTTTTCAGAACTCATTTTTTCCGGTGTTTTTCCCAAACACGCCAAGCGGAAAAGAAAGCTCTCCGACAGCCAAAGCAAGCCGGATTTGAGGACGAAGCTCTAGCCGTTAGAAAATCCTCTTTCGGGGTCTGACTGTTCCCTAGTTTTTGCCTACCGAGGGATCCCTGTCCCCCCTCCTGCCAAGCACGCGCGCCCACAGATTGGCTCCATCCTCTTTCCTGCCCTGAATATCCTCCCCGCGGCTGTGCCTGCGTGCTGACCTCCGGCCGACCATGTGGGAGTTCCGGTCCATGTTGTTCTGGCGGGCGGTGTTCGCCGAGTTCTTCGGCACCATGTTCTTCGTGTTCTTCGGGCTGGGCGCCGCCCTGCGCTGGACCTCCGGCCCCTACAACGTGCTGCACATCGCCTTCTGCTTCGGGCTGGCGGCCGCCACGCTCATCCAGTCCATCGGCCACATCAGCGGCGGCCACATCAACCCGGCCGTCACCTTCGCCTACCTGATCGGCTCCCAGATGTCCCTGTTCCGCGCCGTCTTCTACATCGCCGCGCAGCTGCTGGGTGCCGTGTCTGGAGCCGCCGTGCTCTATGGGGTCACGCCCACCAACGTGCGGGGAAACCTGGCGCTCAACACGGTAAGTCCTCTGGCGTCCTACAGCAGGGTAATACCCGGCGTCCTACCTGGCTGTGATGTGATGTTGCGGGCTCCGTGTCATTTTCTTGCTATTAGATCTAGATCTCAAATTTGTTCCTGCTCTCACCCCTGCGATGCCTTTCCAGCCCATAATCCATCATCTGGCTGCTTGGGCAAAAATGCTACATATGTCAGTAATCAGTAATTATGAGAGTACTCTGTGGCAGTGGGGGCAATTGTGCAGTGACAGTAGAGCTGTCCTGCTCTAATGTGTGGTACGGGGTCTTGGTTATTGGTCGTAGATGTGTTCTTATTTCCCATGAGAATAAACTTTTATTAAGAGGGATACTTAGTCTTTTTTTAATACCAGGGATTATCATGCCATGAGCAACAGTGGAATAAGGGTGGGTAATGTTCTCCATTGTCATCGTATATGAGCAATACAGTACATACGCATCGCTTCACGGGTCTAATGTCTAGAAAATGCAACACCAAAAACACCCTTGGTTCTTGGACACATTTCCGCCCGTTCTTCAAACATTTGGCACGCGCACGCCGCACCGCTCTCTCCGAAACGCCACGAGGACTGCGGGCGGTTTTGTGCGATCCCCCGCCCCTGGGCCTTTCGCGGGAAGAAAGGACGCCAGCTGGAATCTATTCAGATGAACAAATACGGAGCACCGTTCCCTGCTGACGGAGACAAACTGGATCAGCCACAGGCGTCGGCACCCTCCGCCTTCTAGGGCAGTATTTTAGAGTGCAGTCGTGACCGCCCACCAACAGGGTTTGGGGTGACTTGGCCGGTTGCCTGGGCTAACGGATAGTGTCTTCCCATGGGAGAATGTGGCGGGAGTTTAACTTCCGGTTACGTGAACTTCTCGAGGAGGAGAGTGTGCAGAAATAGACCACCCCCGGGTCTCCAGCAGCCTCCTCTTTGACTGTTGCACATCCAGATAATGGCTCAGCCCAGGGCACACCGCTGCTCAGTTTATCGAATCGATCTGTCACCCAGTCAGCGTGAGAGCGCAGGATCTGCCTGGATCACAGCCCCCACAGTGGGGTGCGACTCGGGCAGTGAATCCAAAGGGAAAACTAACTGTACCTCTGAACGTGTTCCTCCTGCTCAGCCACAGGCTCCTGGGACTGCTCTAGTCCCCGAGACTCCCCCCCACACACACCTGCTTGTCTTCATGACTGCTGAGCTCTTGACTGAAATGTCGTTGATTTTAAAGTGGATCACTTGTCTGGAACTTTTGTAAGTTTTCGTTCTACTCAAATGTTGGAGATTTTAGGTCACCAAAAAACAAAGGCACAAAGGAAACGTCCTGGTTGTGCTCAGTCTCTCAGACAACTGATTCTTCTGATTCTGAGTCTACAAACCCCCTTTCTTCTCCTGATTAGAAAATTCAGGGAAGGCCAAGATGGGTCTAGTGGCAGATATCAGTATTCGTGCACTAACAGTGTGAAACTGTCAGTCCATCTGTTTTCTAACCACTTCATCCAGTACAGGGCTTCAGGGGAGCTGGAGCCTATCCCAGCAAACAGCGTTCGCAAGGCAGGGTACACCCTGGATAGGACACCACCCCTTCACAGGACACACACAGACACAAACACACACACTCACACCTGCACCAGTTTTCCCAGAAGCCAGTTAACCTGCCAGCATATCTTCAGACTCCTCCAGAGCCCTGGAGGAAACTCACACGAACACGGGAAGAACATGCAAACTCCACACAGACAGCAGCCCAGGAACTGCACCCAGGGTCCCGGGGCTGCGAGGCAGCAATGCTGTCCACTGCGCCACCATGCCGCCCACTTGAGAAACATCTGACAATTCATTCTTGGCTCTGCTCCCAGCTTTATTAATCAAGTGTCATCGGCAACTGGTCAATAGGCAAGGGAATTCAAAAGGCGAGACACAGTTTTGACACTTTTTAATGAATATTTAATGTTCTACAACCATAATGATTTTGTGTCTGTGAAGACGTGCTCTCCAAGGAGGAGAGAGTAGCCCATTGCGTCTCCCTCTCGTCCTCGTTAGCGGGTACAGACAGATCAGGTGACGAGGGCTTCAGCCCTTCAGCATTTAATTTCAGGAAAGGGTGGCCAGAGAGTGGGAGGGAGTGTGTGGTATGAAATTTATATTATTGGCTATTTCTGTGTTGGACGCCTCCATGGATCATTAAGGCGTGTTTATTTCCTAATTCAGTTATTGATGAATTGATTAATTGAATTCAGGAACTGCCGAATCTGAAATGCTTTTGACCCCAAGAACTGCTTCGCCAGCAGTGGGCACAGCTCCTGCAGGGCTTGTCTGTCCTCCGATTTTTAGGAATAGGCCATTTATTATTATTTTTTTAAAAGTAATTAAGTTTATATATCCATGTAATGTATCACTAGTTGTATATGGACGACTCAGCTTTAAGGCAGCAGCTCCTGGGAGAGGATTCACGAGGACACGCCCGCCTGACACGCCCCCACCGAGCCGTCACCTCATGGCGCAATGAGCGCTCCGCAGCGCCTGATTGGTGGAGGGCCAGGTCTCTTGCCGGCATCACCTGCAAGGCTACGGTGCCTTCGTAGGGCCGAGGCAGAAGATCCATGCTTTAAAAAACAAAGGTGCAACAACTGCACAGGTAGTGCATGGTGTTTAGCACAGTAGCAGCTGATGGCCCTGTTAGCAGGGACCTGATCCGTACGAGACCTGTCTAAGTGGAAATCCCAGATGGGGGGAAACTGAGTTAAGCGACGAAGCTTCTCAGGGACGATCCCGCCTCTCCCAACTCTCTGTGTTCCCACAGCTCCACCCCGGCGTGAGTCTGGGCATGGCCACCACAGTGGAGATCTTCCTCACCGTGCAGCTGGTCGTGTGCGTCTTCGCCGTGACGGACGATCGCCGCAACGGCCGCCTGGGGTCCGCCGCCCTCGCCATCGGCTTCTCCGTCACCCTGGGGCACCTGCTGGGGGTGAGGAGGGGGGTCTCTGCGGGGCTCACACACTGGGCTTGGACAACCTGCCCCGGAGCAAATTGCCCCTGCTGATTCCGATTGGGAAAAGAAGGATGGAATTGGGAATGGAGGGTGCAAAGTTACCCCTTCTCCATTCCTCGGATATCACTACTAACCCCGGGAATCAGGGTCCACTCCTGGTCCTGGGGGGGTCAGTGTGTCTGCAAGGTGTCCAGTCGTGGTCCTGGGGGGGTCAGTGTGTCTGCAGGGTGTCCAGTCCTGGTCCTGGGGGGGTCAGTGTGTCTGCAGGGTGTCCAGTCCTGGTCCTGGGGGGGTCAGTGTGTCTACAGGGTGTCAGTGTGTCTACTATCTATACCTGACATTTTACCATGTATGTGATGCAAAGGAGAGTTTAATAAGAATCAATAATTTTGCTAAAAAATGTGGTCAAGTTAACAATGTTCTCGCTCTATAACCTAACTTGAAATGTAAGCGATTTCAAGAGCTGAACAGGACAAGTGTTTTTTTATTGTCTTTGTAAAAAACAAGTCTTGTCAAGTCAGTAGTTAATTTAATTACAGTAAGTTGCCCAGAGCCCATTAGGAAGACCTGGTGTAAGCATGAGGTCTGGGCTCTAGGTTATTGACCGGGTCTAATATGTGTCCTTAAGGTAAGGCTGACCTCACCTCGTGATCCAGTCCAGTCCACTGCAGAACTTTCCTGCCGCCTGCTCCTTGATTATTTTAAGTAATTAAAAATTAGTGGGATGTACCTGATAATTAATTAAGGCGCTGGTTGGGCAATGCAATGGGGTGGCATAGCGAACGGGTTCGACAAGTCTCGGGGTGACTGCCTCTGGGCCCGCGGGCAGTGCCAGGGGGCGCGGCCCACTGAAACTCCTCCTGTGTGTTGCAGATGTACTACACCGGGGCTGGAATGAACCCGGCGCGCTCCTTCGCTCCGGCTGTGCTGGTCCGGAACTTCGTCAACCACTGGGTAAGCGACCGGCGGCCCGCAGCACAAGACAGGTCACAACCGCGAGGAAGCCATCCTGGCCTGTTCGGCAGGCGAGATCCTCGGATCAATAAGCTCCTGTTTCCTGAAAGAGTCCCTGCCTGGTATCAGCTTCAACAACATGGCTGGGCAGCTTGTTCCACACTCCCACCACCCTTTGTGTAAAGAATGACGTAACTGGAAACAATGTGGAAGTCTATTTAAAACCAAGGGGGGGGGGGAGGGGTGTCCATTACACAAAGGGTAGTGGGAGTGTGGAACAACCTGTGCAGCCATGTGATTGAAGACGATACCCTGGAGTCTTTCAAGAAACGGCTGCTTGAGATCCTCTGATCGAGTAACCACTAATTACCAAATGGCCCCCTCTCATTTGTGAGCATAATGTCCCAAAGTACAACTGCTTAGAAGATGTTTACTGTAACCAATGTGCTCTCCTGGAGTGATCTGGACATTTAATATTCACGATTCCTGTACCTTTGGAAACAGAGGACAACATCTTCCCGCGGTGTGTCGGGTACAGCTTCCTGGGTCACTGCCCGCGTCTCTGTCTCTGCAGGTGTACTGGGTCGGCCCCATGATAGGGGGCGCCATCGGGGCGCTGGTGTACGACTTCCTGCTCTTCCCCCGGATGAGGGGTCTTTCTGAGAGACTGGCCACGCTGAAGGGCAGCCGCCCCTCGGAGGCTGACAGTCAGCAGGACTCGCGCACAGAGCCCATAGAGCTGAAGACACAGGCGCTATAAAGACAAGGACAGGCGGCGCACTGACCCCCTTCCCCTTTCTCCTCCCCTCCTCCTCCTCCTCATCCCAACAAACACACATTCGCACAATGACCTCTCGCTCACCCCTGACCTTTAACCTTCCCCGCACACACTCGCCAGACAAGCCCCCAGCCGCCCTGACCTCGGCGCTCGAGAGCCTGGACTGACCGTGGAACCGCCCCCCCACCCCACCCCTGGTCTCCTCCTGGCCTGGAGGGCAGGAGCGGCCGCAAGGAAGAAGAGGAGCCGTCGCGGACGCGCGCCATCGCGCCCCCCTCCTCCGGCCGGGGGCGCGCGTCCCGGTCCCGAGATCCCCAGCGCCGAGGACCCCGTGAGCGTCCCTCCCCCTCATTCGGGTGTCATTGTGGTTTTCCGAAACTGGTCTTCCGATGCAGTGGCACGACGAGGGATGGACGCTGCCATGAGCGTTTCCTTTTCTTGTTTTGTGGTGCGTTTTTCTCCTGGCGCTTCGCTCTCTCCCGTGCCGTGTCAGCACGCTTTGTTTTAAAGCAGAAAAAACGAAACACGCCTCTCCGTGATTGCGCTGAACTGCAGTTTTGAAGCTTTTTTTAAAAATGAAATGACGCACGACCGACTTTTTCTCTTCGTTGTAGACGCTAATTAACCAATTTTCTATATTGCGCCTTTTCACTGTGAGCACCTTTCAAGCTTGAAGGATTCACTCGGCTTGAGCCGAGTTTCTCACTCGGCATTGCCTCAGGTGAGAGCAAATCCCCTTCCCGCGGTAACAGAAGCCACGGAAAAACCAGAAAAGCCCAAACGGTCTTTTAACTGAGGCTGTCCTATGTCCTGATACTGAAATGGATTTCCAAATACCCCTCTTGGCGGCTGGGCAGAATTGTGGGTGCTGTTCCTTTTCTTAAAATGTCCCTCATATTTGTGCTATTGTTTTATTTTTCCTTTTGCCCCAGGGGACACGAAGTTCAAGTTAAGTCTTTATAGCGTGTGAGCAGGCGGATTGATTTGCCTTTGTGTTTCCCGTAGCAACAGGTTGGCTGGAAAAGTAGATCTGGCTTTTCGGGGCCACAGAAGAAGTAGGCTCCTCTGTTGCAGTCGGCCTTGTGTGTGTGTGTGTGTGTTGCGGAGTGGGTGCTTGATGGTGCAGTGGTTTCACGCTTCGGAGTTTCAGTAGGGATCTGGGGAACAGGAGAAGGAGAGGGGGTCGTGTGTTTTTTTGGGGGGGTTGTTTCGGAGGGTTGTTTTTCCTTTCCACTTCTTGTTTGTCCCCTTGGCTCAGGTTCCTGAACGTTTTTTTAAAGCAGGAGTGAATCCTGATGTCATTTCTGGAGCGACGTAGTTCCTAATCAGGTGTTCTGTGTACGTATGAGTACGTTGTGTTGATTTTTGAACAGGGTGAGTTTCACACCTGCGACTCGACCCTCCCACTCCTCTCCCTGCCCTGCCCTTCATCCCCTCTACCCCCCTCGCCTCCTCTTCCTCTTCCTCTTCCTCTTCCTCCACCTGTGTCGCAGACACTGCTGATGTGTCCTGTGCTTGGGTTGGTGTACAGGATTCCAACCAGGGACCTCCTTCACCTATTAACAGTAGGTTGGCTGACCCCCTCCTGCCTGCTGGGGCTCGGCGATTGTGAAGGGCAGAGGCCCAGACAGGCCCAGGGGAACGTGCTCCCCATCTGAGTCGCCACCCAGACCCCCAAATCCTAGAATCCATGTGCCCTGCATGGCCTTAATCACTGCTTCAGGTGCTAACTCGTCGATCATCTAATTAAGCACCATCTAATTAACCCACGCGACATGGTACAGTGTGCACGTGGGGGGGCAGCTGGGCTTATTAAGGTGATCGGAGCCGATACCTGGTATCTGCATGGAAACGAGTCTCCCCAACAGCCTGTGGCCATGTTTCCCTAAAAGGGGGTGAGACCTGAGGGGAGGGGGTCGCTATACACTGGAACAGAGTTTCCAGTTTCCCTATTTCAGACCTGTACCCCAAGAGCACCCCTCTTTATTTGGGGGTCGCTTTGGAGAATTTCCATTTGTTTCTGCTTTTTTTTTATTTTTTACAGTTTCTTTGGTAGGTTTTTGCAAAGCAGAACAGAAATACACGTTTACATGCTTGTGTTTGCTGTCCGTAATTATTGCAGGTACTGAGAGTATTATACTATGACAGTTACTAGTACTATTATATATTTATATCTTCTTGTTTGTTTTCTTTAACATCTTTTCAACAGTTGTTTTTTTTAAAGATCCTCTTCTAGCCTTGCTTTAAAAGATGTTTACTTGCTGCTTAGGTTCTTGGTGAAACTGCTGACATTGCTGCTTTTCCTTTTTAAATCTGTTTTAAAAGCTTTTGCGATAGCTGTGACCATTAGTAAACACGTCAGGGTCCGAGCACACTTGTAACGTTTTGAGAATCTCTCCACGTGCATTGGCTGTGAAACAGTGCCACCTAGCGTCTGCACTCGCCGCTGCAGCTGGCTGGCACTGTCTGACGCAGTTTGGAAGCGTTAATACTTTGGAGTTGTATTTCGGGAAATTCGCAGGAAAGAGATATTGTACTCAGTTTGTATTTGGCTAGTTGATTCCTTCCTTACACCACCCCTCGTACCCGTACCCCGTAGAAAAATAAAATGCTTTTATATATAAATATGTACCAAGAAATGAACAATAAAAAGTTAAAACCCTTGTAAGACATTCGTGCTCTCATCGATTGCAACCCAACAGCCCATGATGAAGTGTAAGAAATCACCACTAGCGTCAGACCCCCCTCTGACAGACCCCCTCTGACGATAATAATAATAATAATAATAATAATAATAACTGCTTACACTTATATAGCGCTTTTCTGGACACTCCACTCAAAGCACTTTACAGGTAATGGGGATCCCCTCCACCACCACCAATAGCGCGGTAGAGCGAGATGTGAATTTGTTCCAACTCCCCAGGAGAACAGGAGGTTGGTCAGGGAGAACCTAACTCAAGGGTGTCCGGTCCTGATCCTGGGGGGGTCAGTGTGTCTGCAGGGTGTCCTACTGGTCCTGGGGCAGTCAGTGTGTCCAGAGAGTACCCCCCCCCCCAACCCCCAAACAAAATCACTCCCTCCAGCAGCCCATCAGGAATCAACATAGCTGCTGGCGCTCAGGACGACAGCATGAGAGGCATGTGCAAGCATTTTTAATCTACACGTGAGCTCACCTTCCAGCAGCAGCTCCTTACTGGGCATCAGCTGTGTGATCTACAGTTTACCTCCGGCAGCCACCTCATCACAGCCACGAGATGGACAACACACCCAGCTGCCCTTCTCACTTGTGTGCGGCTCTTATGTGCTGATCGCCGACTTTCATGCTCCAGGCCTGCACATTTCTCTCTCATATGCAAACAGATGGTCTGCCTACTGTAGCACTGAAACCTTTTTTTTTTTTAAAACAAGTTTTAAGATTTTTCAACCCCAGGTTCAGATGAACATCACAAATATATTTTATTGGGTCTGTTTTTTATGAGTCGCCTGAAAATACAATGCTTCCAAATAAAAACAACAAATACCACTGGAATGGTTTCTTTACGTCAGCGAAAAGATTGGCTGCAAACAGGCCTAGGGGAGGATGAGTGTGGTGTGTGTGCTTTTCTGGGGACGAGTTTGTGCCACTGGGCAGTTTGGAGAGTAAAGAAACATTCGTGCCGATAGGGCTTCAAAGGGATGAGAGAAACAGAGATAAGAGATGGGAATGGCTGATGGATAAAAATCATTTCAAACTATTTTAATAGTGGAGATGGACAAGAAGGAGGGAGAGGGAAAGAGCAGGGCTGAACCAAGTGTTATTTACCCAACATTTCTTATGAAGTTAAGAAATCAACTCGAGTTGATTCTGTATAGGAAGGGAAAGTTCAGTTGTTGAAGGCGACAGCAGCATAATGCACAGTTTGCCCACCTACCTATCCCCAACACAGGATAAATAAGCACATGAGTCTGGTACACAGAGGGAAATCTGACGCCAGCACATCAGCCCAGTCCACAGAGGGGTCTGACACCAGCACATCAGCCCAGTCCACAGAGGGGGGGTCTGACACCAGCACATCAGCCTGGTCCACAGAGGGGTCCGACAACAGTAAATCGGCCTGGTCCACAGAGGGTCTGACACCAGCACATAAGTGTGGTCCACAGAGGGGTCCGATGCCAGTACATCAGCCTGGTCCAGAAAGGGGTCCGACGTCAGCACATCAGTGTGACCCACAGAGGGGTCTGATGACAGTACATCGGCCTGGTCCAGAGGGGTCTGACGCCAGCACATCAGCGTGACCCACAGAGGGGTCTGATGACAGTACATCGGCCTGGTCCACAGAGGGGTCTGACGCCAGCACATCAGCGTGACCCACAGAGGGGTCTGATGACAGTACATCGGCCTGGTCCACAGAGGGGTCTGACGCCAGCACATCAGCGTGACCCACAGAGGGGTCTGATGACAGTACATCGGCCTGGTCCACAGAGGGGTCTGACGCCAGCACATCAGCGTGACCCACAGAGGGGTCTGATGACAGTACATCGGCCTGGTCCACAGAGGGGTCTGACGCCAGCACATCAGTGTGACCCACAGAGGGGTCTGACGCCAGCACATCGGCCTGGTTTTTTATTAGACTATTTCTAGAACTGGCTGTATTACTGCTGTGCCAGAGAGCCTCTGGACACCTCAATGCCACCGCTGCAATGTTCCTGTGAGGACATCCTCACTTTCCATCTCCAGGCAGAGGCTAGTTTGAGGTGCAGTGCAGACATGACACAGGCTGGCCCAAAGCAGAGTGGATGAACATCATTCCCCATCAAATCGTAATCATACAGAACAAGAACAAGTACATGACAAAAAAGGACATGCAGAAACACTTTGGCAGTTCCTTGCCCTCCGTGCCAGTAGTTTCCAGACACACTGTCTCTGGAGTTTTACTCACTGATCATCTCAGTTCATTTCAATGGCTCTTTTCCACCGTGTCCCCTGAGCACATTATAGCGCATCTTCTTAACACCTTCCAGCAGGGGGGCGCCGTTGGTTAAAAACCATACACAGGTTGCAATACATAAATCAAAGTGTCAAAATAGGGGCACCCCTTTAAGATCGGCTCCAGATCCGAGGTTCCTCATAAAGCATTCGGCTATAGTGCATTAGAAAAGAGAGGCTGGGGAACCCCGTTATCAAAAGAGAGTTGGTAACCCCAAAACATCGCTGCCTGCTGCTATGGACACAGTTCAATTACGGATGAGCTATTGACACCAATATAAACAAAGTGGTGGCGGGTAGGGGATGGGGATTGGAGTCGACTGGGGGGGGCTCCTTTTTCTGTAGCCCTCTTGTGTGGTCCTCTGCCCCACGCCGAAGTTATACCGCACTGTGAGGTTTTCGTCCATAGTGTATCTATCACTAGTAGAGTTGTGTTAGGAAGGAAGGACAGGATCGTCACGTATCCAGTGCGGATTCCTCTTCGGAGAAAAAAGGCACAGTGTTAGGATGAACTTTTCTGAAGAACTGAAACCGGCAAAAGAAAACAAAACCACCCAGAAGAGCCGGGGCAGCTGGTGGTCCGTGACTGCCGCCTCTCGGCCAGGGCTCGGGGCGGGCCGGGGCGTCACGGCGTGAAGGTGCTCAGGAGGCTCTCCAGCTCCATGTCGGCCGGGGGGGACGGGTTCTGACTGGACAGCCTGCGGAGACAGAGACCGGTCACTCCCTCGCTGTGCTGCGCCCTGCAGGCGAGAGTCCAGAAGACCGCCAGACAAGTGCACACTGACTGGAAGTGCAGAAAAAAAACTGAGAACAAGAGGCACTTCTCTATACAAAGAGTGGTGGGGGCCTGGAACAGCTTGAAGACATGATGTTCATATTCTTATTTCGACTACCTCCTAGCAGCAGCTAGTAACTGAACAAACTAGAAGGATAGAATGGCCTCTTTCCTGTAACCTTTCTTATGTTCTGCTGTTCTTAAAACACGCCTGCAGGTGTGAGAGAGCACTAGTATTCCTGGATTTCAGAGCCCAGGCTGCACATGCTGGTCAAGATTACTGATGCCTTGTAGAAGCAGAACTCATATTCAACCTGCAACACAGCCTGCAGATTTTCATACTGACAGATTATGATGTGTGCATTTTCTGGGGGCTCTTCAGTGAGAATTTTGCTGTCATATTTTGCATTTTCTTGATACTTGCGTTCAATAAAGCACTTGGTAAATTGAACATCTCCCACCCCAGCTGTAAAGAACTCCATCCCTCACAATTTCTCCAAGCTTCAGATTTCCCTCTGTGTACCAAAGTCAAGGAGAGCGTTATTGCTGAATTGGGATTCCGGAGAACACAACTGCACAACTATGTAAATCAACACACTTGGGCCAGAACGCTCAGGAAACAAAGGGCAGAGTGGACACAGATGTCTTGGCCAGGGGTCATGAAACGTCTCTGGGTTCGACATGAAAGAGCAGTAAGGTGCAGTGAGACTCTGAGAATCACATAAAACCAGAAAGAAACACAGACAGCAACTGAGAGCTTGGCAGAGCGAGAGCACAGTACAACACTATAGTCAGGTGGTGTGTGGACTCACGGGCTGATTGTCAGGGGGTCGGGGCTGGAGAAGAGTCCCATTCCCTGGGGGAGCTGTGCAGCACCAAGGTCAGAGTATGACATCATCATGGCATCTGAGGCAGCGCCATATGAAGGCTGGAACTGTTGGCTGGGGAGACACAGGGACATGTCACTGCACACAGCATACAACACTACACACAGCACACAACAATACACACACACACACATCACTGCACACAGCACACACCACTATACTCACACATCACTGCACACAGCATACAACAATACACACAGCACACAACAACACACACACACACACATCACTGCACACAGCACACACCACTATACTCACACATCACTGCACACAGCACACACCACTATACTCACACATCACTGCACACAGCACACAACACTACACACACACACACACACACATCACTACACACAGCACACATCACTACACACATATCACTGCACACAGCACACACCACTACACACAGCACACACACACATCAATGCACTCCAGACCAGGGTTAAATTAATGAGAATTTAAGTATTTGTATTTGAAAGTTGCAATGTCCATTTACTGTATAAAATAAGATCAGATCATGTTATTAGCCATATACAATTTCTTGCATTAGGAATTATCTTTTCGCATACCCCAGCTTGCTCTCCATGAGACACACAGACAGGGAGAGAAGCTGGGGGTCAGAGCTCAGGGTCAGCCGGTGTACAGCGCCCCTGGAGCAGTTGGGGTTAAGGGCCTTGCTCAGGGGCCCAGCGGAGTAGGATTCCTCTGCCGGCCACGGGATACGAATTGGCAACCTTCCAGCCACAGGCGCAGATCCTGAGCCACAGAGCCACGCTCCACCCCCAAAATATGGAATGCTTCAAGAATTTGCGTGTCATCTGAATAATTTTAAATAAACTGCACAAAAACCATTACTTACATCTGAAGAATCTGAATGAATATATGTAAAAAACAAATATTCTTTCAAATAGTATTTTACCCTCCTTCCCTAAAAACGCCATACTGCTTTTAACTGTTTTGGACCTCATACAATTCAAATGCCCTTAACCACTCCACCCTATGATTTGGCAAACAGGATACACATCAAAATGTAAGTATACAATTCTGTAAACGGACTTAAGTCGTATTTTAAATACTTAAGAAGTGTTTTCACTTACAGTTTTTCTCATTTGGATACACACTGTGACTGAATAAAAAACACTACATAATCAATCACTCATGCTAACATCCCAAAACAAGACACTGTTTCTTCAAAACTATAAACACCTTCTCATTGCATCAACACAATGTTCAATTCTGATGCTCTCCACACAACTCTCAGTGCACGAGCACGGTTCTCACTGTGACCACACCTGTCTCGCTTGTGTGACCACGAGTCACCAATGAAAATTCGATGAGCTAATGCACAAAAACGTACCTCACCTGTGGACCCACAACTAGCTACAATTATACACCCAGTTCTCCTCATTCTCTCAGGTATACAAATATACCCAACACCATGGCTCAGGGAAATCCCAAAAAAGAAAAAAAAAATGGAAGAACAAAGAGCACAGAGGGGTAGAGGCAGAGGAAGACGCCGAGGACAAGGAAGACAACGATACCTTTCAAATTAAATAAGAGCGACTCCGGTCGACAGTGTTATCAACCATGGCTCGAGCATGTGACTAGCCGGCCAACGAGTGCAGCCAATTTAGAGTCGTTACACCGTGGCTGGAATCACGAGGAATTGTCCAACTGAGAACAGGTACGTGTTTACAGTAAAGCTGTACAATATGTGTCTTTCCTATGTCCTGTGTGGAAGACACAGTGCGCCTTGCAGAATTCAGAGAAGACCATCCAATGGTGGGAGAAATCGCCTCTTCAATCAAGAACAAGAGGCTGAAATTGTCAATATGGTGTTGGTAAATAATGGCATGAGAGAAATCCAAACACGCATCATCGAGGACAAAGGCATATTCCCTAACATAAGTAATGTTGCCATATCCACTACTGGTCGTGTGCTGAGAAGACACAGGGTGAGCATGAAGCCAATATATCGAGTTCCATTTAAGAGGAACTCTGATCGTGTGAAAGAGATGCGCTACACGTGTGTACGAGTGAGTATATCATTTCACTATACTTTACTTATTCACTATGCTGTTGTCACTGTTCTCACATGGTCACGTCTTCCTCCAGAGAATACCTGAGCTTGACACAAACGCTGACCCGGTCGGATAGGTCTATGCTGACGAGGTCGGATTCAACGTGGCCAAAAGGCGCCGCAGAGGAAGGAACATCATAGGACACAGAGCAACAGCTGAGGTCCCTGGCCGAAGGGGGGTGGGCGTAACCATGTGGGCTGCTATCAGACTTCAAGGGGTCAGCCATCGCCATGTCATGGCTGGCCCAGACGCCACAGCACTCCTTCGGGAACTCCTTGGTGCGCTGCATGATCTTTCATTCCTGCCCCCAGTGAGACAGCACGGGACCACGGCCCACACTACCTGTGCTGTAATATGGGATAGTGTCAGCTTCCACAGTGCAGGGGTCGTTCAAGAATGGTTCAGCACCCACCCACACATACAAATGATCTTCCTTCCACCCTACTCCCCATTCCTCAATCCAGCTGAAGAATGTTTTTCCAGTTGGCGATGGAAGGTATATGATTGTTTTTTTACAGTACACAGAGAATGTGGTTCTGTTCTTCTGGGTTTTTTTGGGGGGGGCTGGTGATCAAACTCTGTGATTCTGTGATTTTGACATGTAAATAAACAGGTTATTCTGCAGTGGCTGGTTTTGTGTTTTTTTCATTCATATTTCATTTTGATGAGAGAATGTTGTGTTTTGCAGCACAGTGTCAGTGCTCAGTGTGAGCTACAAATATGCTGCATCTATATGTAATTCTCACTGAATTATTTGGTTTTGAGGGCTGTGTGTAGAGTTTTACAGCTAGTAGTGAGGTTTTTCCTTGTGTGTTTAAGGATTTGAGAATGTGGTATTTGATAATCAGCTTTGTGCATATAGTTCTGGAAAACTGGTGTTCTATCTGAGAAATGTGTGTATCCAATTGTGAAAAACTGTAATTCAAGACATTACATGACAAATAACTAATTTCCTAAGAATTAAATCATGAGAGTATACACTGTGTCCTTTAAAGGCTAGCAGTGAAAGTGTGCTGGTGTTTGCCTGCTTTCTAATGGACTAAGCAGGACAGTAGTACGTAGGTGGGGCGGTACATGTTTTAGTGATTGCTCCAATCACGTTCCAGCAGAGACAGAGCCTGGCTGCTGAGCCCTGTTGAATGTCCCCTGATTAAGAGAGAGAATACCCGATTTCCCTGATCACTTGCTCATAAGCTTCTAGTAACATCTTAGCTCTTGTGACCACAGCAAAGCAAACTCCTGACAGCCAGGAGATCTTTGAGGAAGAGAGTAATGAGGAGGAAGGTCTGGATCCCGTGAAGGCACTTTGCTCACACACTACAGCTCCCTATTAAAGATGGCCTGGAATCCGCAGGGAACCTCAAAGCTTATTGTTGCTCCAAACGAAGCTACCGCGTAGACGAAAAACTACTTTCAAATGCCTCCAGAAATCCAAACCAATAGCTGAAAAGACTGGTTTCATATCCCTCGAAAAAGATGTAACTGAAGTAGTTGCAAACACATGGCAATAGATTTCTAAATACATTCCAAGATTCAACCCTGCAAGTGCTGTCTAATGCCGACTTCAGGAGTGCTGTTGTGGAAGTATATTTGCAAGTACTGCAAATGCGTGTTTGACCCAGGTCCCCACACACAGACACCTTTCTGCGCGTCAGGGTTCAATCTAACAGCCAGCCGGGTGGCGGGACTCACTGGGGGTAGAAGATTGTCTGGCTTGCGTCCATGCTGGTGTCGGAGTGGCGGGGTGAGGGGACCATGCCCCCGCTTCCCAGAGAGGAGTCCCTGCGGCACACAAGACAGCTGTCGGTCATGGGCCGTTATCGTAGTGACACGCACACGCACACGGCTACCACAGAGACGCAGACTCACATCAAGCTGCTGAAGGAGTGGGACCCAGGGAACGGGTGCTGCATTCCCATGGCATCCTGGGGGGTGTCGCTGCGCACGGGGGACAAGGCTGGGTGGCCGCCCCCGTTCCCCATGTTTGGGGATTCGTCCCCTCTGAAAGACAGGGGCAGCGGTTAACTGCAGCACCTGCAGGTTGTAGAGCCTCCCTGTCAACACCCTTGATTTAACTGTGGAGTCTTGGTACATGGCGGCTGAGCTCACCCTGCTACTTTGGTCTGAATGGAGACGCCGATGTATCCGTTGTGCCTGCTGGGCTGTTCATCTGACCGAACGGAGAGAGGAGGGAGAACAGGGAGACAGAAAGGGAGAGTTATCGCTGCCCAACCCGTGCACACACACACAACACCCCCCCCTCCTCTCCTGGCCACGATGGTGGCTCCTCTCCGCCCACCTGTGTAGTACTTCTTGAACACGTCGTCCTTCGGGAAGTCGGGGTAGATGTGAGTGATGAACTTGATATCTCGGATGCGGTCGCCCAGGCAACGGATCTCCAGGTCCTTCTTGGTGAAGGGCTGGATGTTGAGGATGGTGCGGCCCACTGCGGGGTGAGAGCGAAAGAGGGCGTGAGAGAGGAGCGTGCTGGGAGAAGCGTGAGGAGGTCTGGGGTGCGTGGGAATTTCACGGAGGCTGCATCCGGCAAGGAGAGAAGACGGTAGTGTTGAACACACTGCGCTGCAGGCCCTGGCACTACATCTCCAGGAACCTTTATAATCTTGGGGGCCGGGGTCCCCGCTGACCCTCTCCCACTGAGGGTGCAGTTTGAAGATACCCCGGTGTAGGCGAGGTGCTCGCCTTGGAAGTGTAACAGGGGGTATCTGGGGACAGACACCAGGTAACCCAAGGGGATTCTGGGTTAGGTCCTGGAAGAAAGCAGTCATTCTGTAAGGGCCCCCAAATTCTTGTGAGGTCCCCTGAGCTCCTGACTCCTGCTGGCACACAAAGCTCTCGGGCCCAGCTCTGTATGGGTTAGACCTGGGCATTGATGAAATCCAGCAGTCTCACGACGGGATGGGCGGGACAGGCCCCCGGTTCCTCTCTGCGGCGGTACAGAAGGAGCAGACAGGCGGGGGAGGGCAGCGGGACTCACCGTCGGTGGGCGTGACATAGGCGATAGTGATGCCCCCTATCTCCGAGTCACTGAAGCGCAGGAGGAAGGTGCCGTTGGGCCTGTCCTGCAGGATCAGGTGCAGGTGCTGCTTTCCAATGAAGCCAAATATCAGCCTGGGAGAGAGCGATGGGGAGAGGGGGAGTCAGGCCGATGGACAGTGATGGAGACGGGCACTACTGTGTTCAGTTAGGAAGATGGACAGTACTGTGGTCAGTGAGGAAGATGGACGGTGATACAGTCAGTGACAGAGACAGACAGTACTGTTCTCAGTGAGGAAGATGGACGGTGATACAGTCAGTGATGGAGACAGACAGTACTGTGGTCAGTTAGGCTGATGGACGGTGATACAGTCAGTGACGGAGACAGACAGTACTGTGTTCAGTTAGGAAGATGGACAGTACTGTGGTCAGTGAGGAAGATGGACGGTGATACAGTCAGTGACAGAGACAGACAGTACTGTGGTCAGTTAGGCTGATGGACAGTGATACAGTCAGTGATGGAGACAGACAGTACTGTGGTCAGTTAGGCTGATGGACAGTGATACAGTCAGTGATGGAGACGGGCACTACTGTGGTCAGTCTGTCAGGCCGATGGACAGCAGTGCGGTCAGACAGGAAGACGGACAGTGATGGAGACCAGTCAGGCAGGCAGGCCGCTGGACGGACAGCGGTACAGTACCCATCACTCCAGTAGCTCTTGAGGTGCTTCTTGGTGAGCTCCATCACTCCGTCAAACCACTGCCAGAAGGTGAAGGCCCGACCCGGCAGAACCTCCTGCGGCACAGCCCCCAGGCAGAGAGAGAGGACATGAGTGCGCACTCACACAGACAGCGCCAGCGCTCCGGCGTGGGCCAGCGTGGGCCAGCGCGCGGGGGTACCTTGTTGAACTGCGCCCAGGACACCAGCTGGTTGCTGAAGTCCCCGTTGATGTCGTGTTTGTCGAAGATCTTCTGTGCCAGGAAGTGCAGGTTGTACGAGTCGAGCCCCCGCTGGGTCTGCACCTCTGACATGAACTTGCTGTTCAGGGTCATGCACATCTGCTTCCAGGGCACGCGCTCGGGCACCACGAAGGGCACGCGGTCCTGCGCGCACACAGACACGGACACGGGCCGTTACTGAGGCAGAGGCGCCGACGCCCAGGCGGGCATGCAGAGGGGGTTTGAGGTGGCGGGGAGGCAGCGGACAGACGGAGGGCGCAGGCGGCACTAGGACGGGTGCTCAGACTCACGGGCTCCGAGAAGGCGCAGTCCCAGATGATGGTGGCCAGGGCGTTGTTGTCCTGGCTGCCGTGGACGATCACCACGATGGGCAGTGAAATCACCTGTATCGACACGTACACTGTCACTACGCACTGGGGAAGAGGGGAGGGAGGGGACTGTCGTCTGACTTGGCCCTGTGTTGCACTAAGACCTGTTGTGCTGTATTGTGTATCCTGTACTGCACTGGACTGGGCTGTGTTGTCCTGTTCTGCACTGGGCTGGGTTGGATGGTGTTGTCCTGTACTGCACTGGACTGGACTAGGCTGGGCTGTGTTGTCCTGTACTGCACTGGACTGGGTTGGGCTGTGTTGTCCTGTACTTCACTGGACTGCGTTGGGCTGTGCTATCCTGTACTGTACTGGACTGCGTTGGGCTGTGTTGTCCTGTACTTCACTGGACTAGGCTGGGCTGTGTTGTCCTGTACTGGACTGGACTGGGTTGGGCTGTGCTGTCCTGTACTGTACTGGACTGCGTTGGGCTGTGCTATCCTGTACTGTACTGGACTGGGTTGGGCTGTGTTGTCCTGTACTTCACTGGACTAGGCTGGGCTGTGTTGTCCTGTACTGGACTGGACTGGATTGGGCTGTGTTGTCCTGCACTGCACTGGACTGGACTGCGTTGGGGTGTGTTGTCCTGCACTGCACTGGACTGGACTGCGTTGGGCTGTGCTATCCTGCACTGCACTGGACTGGGTTGGGCTGTGCTGTCCTGTCCTGTACTGCACTGTACTGGACTGCGTTGGGCTGTGCTATCCTGTACTGTACTGGACTGGGTTGGGCTGTGCTGTCCTGTACTACACTGGACTGCGTTGGGCTGTGCTATCCTGTACTGTACTGGACTGGGTTGGGCTGTGCTGTCCTGTACTACACTGGACTGCATTGGGCTGTGCTGTCCTGTACTGTACTGGACTGGGTTGGGCTGTGTTGTCCTGTACTTCACTGGACTGTGTTGGGCTGTGCTGTCCTGTACTGGACTGGACTGGGTTGGGCTGTGTTGTCCTGCACTGCACTGGACTGGACTGGACTGCGTTGGGCTGTGCTGTCCTGTACTGCACTGGACTGGGCTGGGCTGTGCTGTGCTGTGCTGTGCTGTGCTGTGCTGGACTGGACTGGACTGGACTGGGCTGGGTTAGGTTGTGCTGTGCTGTGCTGTACTGTGCTATACTGCACTGGACTGGGCTGGGCTGGGCTGGACTGGACTGTCCTGTCCTGTCCTGAGCTGGGATGTGCTGCACTGTAATCCTGCTCCATGTTTCACACATGCCGATGGGGTCCCTGCAGCTGGCTGTGAATTCCGAATCGACGGAGGGAAGGACAGGGAGGCGACGAGGGGCGGCCGTGGGGTACCTGTACACTGTAGGGGGTGTCGCAGCCCGTGATGCTGATCTCGCAGGAGAAGAGCAGCGCGAACTTCTCTTCCGTGACCGACTCCGAGCCCTTCCTGTCGGCACGCTTTATCTTCTTTATGGACTGGAGGGAGGGGAGGAACGGCGGGTCAGAATCTCCCACATGATGCTTCATCACCCAGTCCCATTCTCGGGGAGCCCCGCACACATGGCTGGGAGGCTGGGAACTGTTCAATTCCCAGCCTCTCTCACTCTCACCTATGATCTGAACCTCACAGTGCCTTCTTCCTTTCTTTCTTACCAAAAACCCAAACACACATTGAAAATCTACCTCTACCATACAAGTCAAAAGCTCACTCCCCATAATTTCTATCCCTTTATTTTATTCTGTTGATGCATATTTTTGCACATAACCTTTTACCTTTTTGTTGTTTTGCACATTGCCTGTTGTTGTTTTTTGCACACTGCCTGTTGTCTGTCTTTCTTTTGCTACACAATTGTATTGTTATTGTTGTTGTTGTTGTTGTTTTTCTCTTTGTACTACTTATGTCCGAGAGCTAGCTAAATAGCATTTTGTTATACCATATACCATGTATATGAGTGTAATGACAATAAACTTGAAACTTGAACTTGAAACTTGAAACTTGTTCCCTCACTGAGCTTCATAATAGGATTAATGTGAATTTTGAAGGTGGCTTTTTATGTTAGTAACTTAAAAGATCTGGCTTTCTAAGAGAAGCTCGTGAATTCAATGAAGAGCCCAGTGGCAACCAGATCCAGGGGTGTGGGGGTCCCCAGGACCAGGTCTGGAACCCTTGGTCTAAGGCCTGTGCAGTTGTGTGGCGCTCTGTGCCTCTGCAGTACCCACCATGTTCCTGAAGGTGGCGCAAGTACTCTTGGTGGAGGCGTTGTGATCCAGGATGGCCGAGTTGTTGATGAGTTCCCCCACATTCTCCCTGTAACAAGAGGGCCCCCCCAGAATTCACACGCCAGAATTAAACACGAATTATCCAGTAATGGAGCCCTGAGATTAGCACCACCTTCTCATAAAAAAAGTGTGGGGTGACAGCGGGGTCGGTGTGGGGTGACAGTGGGGTCAGTGTGGGGTGACAGTGGGTCAGTGTGGGGTGACAGTGGGGTCAGTATGGGGGGAACAGTGGGGTCAGTATGGGGGGAACAGTGGGGTCAGTGTGGGGTGACAGCGGGGTCAGTGTGGGGGGAACAGTGGGTCAGTGTGGGGTGACAGTGGGTCAGTGTGGGGTGACAGTGGGGTCAGTATGGGGGGAACAGTGGGGTCAGTATGGGGGGAACAGTGGGGTCAGTGTGGGGTGACAGCGGGGTCAGTGTGGGGGGAACAGTGGGTCAGTGTGGGGTGACAGTGGGTCAGTGTGGGGTGACAGTGGGGTCAGTGTGGGGTGACAGTGGGTCAGTGTGGGGGGAACAGTGGGGTCAGTGTGGGGGGAACAGTGGGGTCAGTGTGGGGTGACAGCGGGGTCAGTGTGGGGTGACAGCGGGGTCAGTGTGGGGGGAACAGTGGGTCAGTGTGGGGTGACAGCGGGGTCAGTGTGGGGTGACAGCGGGGTCAGTGTGGGGGGAACAGTGGGTCAGTGTGGGGTGACAGCGGGGTCAGTGTGGGGTGACAGCGGGGTCAGTGTGGGGTGGGTGCAGGGGGAAGGAAGGCGATCCTCACTGCAGCAGGGATCCTGGCTGCCCCAGGTTCCTGGCCTGAGCCTCGGTGATGATCTGCGCTTTGACGACAGCAGGTTTCCCTGAGGACACCTTCTCCCCCAGCAGGTAGCGCACCGTGGTGGAAAACTTGCTCTGCGTCTTGATCACCTGGTGGGGCTGCTTGTCCACCAGCATAGAGCTGTGAGAGAGGAGCAGGGGGAGCGGAGGGGCAGAGAGGAAGATTACTCGCATGTTCTGGCCTCAGACACCACTGCCCATGAACATGAGCCACCACACCCCCCACTGCAGGGACATGGTGTCCGAGTGAGTGGAGTGGGTAGTGGGCTCTGTTGCAGCATGTGTGTGTGGGGTGGGTGTTCCAAAAAAACAGTCCTTTCATCTCTTCTCTCTGTGTCCGCACCCTCTCTCCCTCCTCACTTTCCCTTCCTCTGACTGTCCCACCTCTTTCTCCTTCTCTCGCTCCCTCTGCCTGTACCCCTCTTTCTCCTCCTCTCTCTCCCTCTCTCCTCCTTTCCCTCTTTCTGACTGTACCCCTCCTCCTCTCCCTCCCTCTGCCCGTCCCCCTGTCTCCCCCTGCCTGTACCCCCCCTGTCTCCCCCTGCCATACCCCCGTCTTCCCCTGCCATTACCCCCTGTCCCCCCCTGCCCGCACCCCCTGTCTCTCCTTGCTGTACCCCCCCATCTCCCCCTGCCCATACCCGTCTCCCCCTGCCCGCACCCCGTCTCTCCTTGCTGTACCCCCCCATCTCCCCCTTGCTGTACCCCCCCATCTCCCCCTGCCCGCACCCCCTGTCTCTCCTTGCTGTACCCCCCCATCTCCCCCTGCCCATACCCGTCTCCCCCTGCTGTACCCCCCTGTCTCCCCCTGCCCGTACCCCTGCTGTACCCCCCTGTCTCCCCCTGCCCGTACCCCTGCTGTACCCCCCTGTCTCCCCCTGCCCGTACCCCTGTCTCCCCCTGCCGTACCCCTGCTGTACCCCTGTCTCCCCCTGCCCGTACCCCTGCTGTACCCCTGTCTCCCCCTGCCCGTACCCCTGCTGTACCCCCCTGTCTCCCCCTGCCCGTACCCCTGCTGTACCCCCCTGTCTCCCCCTGCCCGTACCCCTGTCTCCCCCTGCCGTACCCCTGCTGTACCCCTGTCTCCCCCTGCCCGTACCCCTGTCTCCCCCTGCCCGTACCCGTCTCCCCCTGCAGTACCCCTGTCTCCCCCTGCCGTACCCCTGTCTCCCCCTGCCCGTACCCGTCTCCCCCTGCAGTACCCCTGTCTCCCCCTGCTGTACCCCTGTCTCCCCCTGCCGTACCCCCCTGTCTCCCCCTGCCCGTACCCCTGCCGTACCCCTGTCTCCCCCTGCCGTTCCCCTGTCTCCCCTGCCCGTACCCCTGTCTCCCCCTGCTGTACCCCTGTCTCCCCCTGCCCGTACCCCTGTCTCCCCCTGCCGTACCCCTGTCTCCCCCTGCCCGTACCCCTGTCTCCCCCTGCCGTACCCCTGTCTCCCCCTGCTGTACCCCCCGTCTCCCCCTGCCGTACCCCTGTCTCCCCCTGCCGTACCCCCGTCTCCCCCTGCTGTACCTCTGGATGAGTGTCTTGAGCAGCAGGCTCAGCCTCTCCTGCAGCTCCCTGAAGGGCTCGAGCCCGGAGTCCCGGCTGGCGATGATCACCTCCTGACTGAGCTGCATGTTCACTCCCAGCAGCTGCTCGCACCTGGACAGGGGAGCAGGAGGGGTGATGGGAGAGGTCCAGGGCTGGCCCATTAGCAGAGGGGAAGTGTGTGCTGGGAGCTGGGAGAGCGAATGAGCGCAGGGGGTCTCTACGTGAACATTTGTTATAATAATTCACTATCTCAACTGCCGGTCTGCCACAGGGCCCGAGACAATGGCTCTCCAGATGGGATCTCCAGTTTTATCACAGTTTAATTTAATTTAATGTTTGACTTCCTGGTTAGAAAACTAGAAACACAGATAAACGATATCAGCCGAACTTGGCAAAAAACAAAACAAAACAGGAGCTCCTCTATTCTGAAGCCCCTGCAGTGCCAGCTGTGCCTGGCTTTGAACCACTCCACTGAACCAATTACTCTCGTCGACCCTGGAAGACTGGGGCTCTCCGGGATCAGGGCGAGGAATTTGGATGAAACTGAGGAGTTTGGATGCATTCTTTAATTGCAGCTGCAATCAGGTAAATCATCCAAACAGTCAGACATTTTAAAACCCCTCTCAGTTACTCACAGTCGACTCCTAAGACTTTACAGGCTGAATATGTGTCTTTAAAAAAAAATATTAATCATGTGTACGAATAGAGGGTTCATTCCATTTCTCTTCCTCGGACACTGATGGGGGAAATATGGAATTCCTGATGGGAATTAAAAAAGTCCCATTCTGTAGTCCGGGGAATTATCTTTCTCCTGTTCTTATTGTTCTTCTTCCTTAATGCATCTGACGCCGTTATCCAAGGTACGTTTCGAGGGGCTGGAATTATCTTTACAACATGACCCGCCGCGTACTTCATGGGCTCACCGAGTATTTCGAAGATGATCAAACCTGAAACGGCCCCAGACCAGGCCTGCTGATGGAGGGACAGAGCTGGAGAGAGCTGATAATCGTTCCACTTCACAGAACACTTCAGATCACCAGATAACCCCATCACCGTTATCAGGACAGAAGCAAATCATATGCAAATGTCCCGTCCGTGGCCGAGCTGCTCTCTGCAGGGCAGGCTGAGGGGGGCGTTCCCTGCTCCACAGGCCAGGAGAGGAGTGCCAGTGAGGCAGAGCGCCCCCGCACTATTCCAGGAATGTGTGATGCCTCAGTGTCGGGGAGTGCTGTATGTGTCACTGCAGGAGAACCTGGGAGTGTCTTTGTGTACTGCTGGGCGGTGTGGGAGCAGGCGACCATGACGGGGTTCTCACCATGTCTGCAGGGGCGCCAGGTTGTCGTCGAAGGGAGCCCCGATGGTAGCCAGGTGCTGCTCGCGGCGCCAGGCTCGCAGCCACAGCAGCAGGTGGGCCTGGCACTGGTCCAGGCTGGACACGCCCTCCTGCAGGAACTGGAGCCGTTGCTGCAGAGCCCAAGAGCAGAGAGTCGGTGAGGCAGATCTCCCACCTCCCAGACACTGGCCCTAAGTGCACCTGCCCCACACTGCTACACATCTACCATCTCCCAGGCACTGGCCCTGTGTGCACCTGTCCCACACTGCTACACATCTCCCACCTCCCAGACACTGCCCCCGTGTGCACCTGCCCCACACTGTCCCACACTGCTACACATCTCCCACCTCCCAGACACTGGCCCCGTGTGCACCTGTCCCACACTGCTACACACTGCTACACATCTCCCACCTCCCAGACACTGGCCCCGTGTGCACCTGTGCCACACTGCTACACATCTCCCACCTCCCAGACACTGGCCCCGTGTGCACCTGCCCCACACTGCCCCACACTGCTACACATCTCCCACCTCCCAGACACTGGCCCCGTGTGCACCTGCCCCACACTGCTACACATCTCCCACCTCCCAGGCACTGGAGTGTGTCTGTGTCCGGCCTGCTCCTGTGGGAGTGTGTCTGTGTCCGGCCTGCTCCTGTGGGAGTGTGTCTGTGTCCGGCCTGCTCCTGTGGGAGTGTGTCTGTGTCCGGCCTGCTCCTGCGGGAGTGTCTGTGTACGTGGCCTGCTCCTGTGGGAGTGTGTCTGTGTCCGGCCTGCTCCTGTGGGAGTGTGTCTGTGTCCCCCCTGCTCCTGTGGGAGTGTGTCTGTGTCCGGCCTGCTCCTGTGGGAGTGTGTCTGTGTCCGGCCTGCTCCTGTGGGAGTGTGTCTGTGTACGTGGCCTGCTCCTGTGGGAGTGTGTCTGTGTCCCCCCTGCTCCTGTGGGAGTGTGTCTGTGTCCCCCCTGCTCCTGTGGGAGTGTGTCTGTGTCCGGCCTGCTCCTGTGGGAGTGTGTCTGTGTATGTGGCCTGCTCCTGTGGGAGTGTGTCTGTGTCCGGCCTGCTCCTGTGGGAGTGTGTCTGTGTCCGGCCTGCTCCTGTGGGAGTGTGTCTGTGTCTGTACAGTCGTGTGTTACCTTGGCGAGTCCCTGGCAGTTGAACTCCAGTTGCTGGATGCGATTCTGCAGGTTGGTGCAGCTCTCTGCCAGCTTTGGATCTGACCCACTCTTCTTGTTCTGTTGGACCTGGGCTGCAGAGGGACACAAGGCAGCTTTTAAATACAGATCCTGTGTCCGTAATGAGGGTACAGGCTGCAGTATTAAAGACAGATCCTGTGCCCTTAACGAGGGTACAGACTGCAGTATTAAATACAGATCCTGTGCCCTTAACGAGGGTACAGACTGCAGTATTAAATACAGATCCTGTGCCCTTAACGAGGGTACAGACTGCAGTATTAAATACAGATCCTGTGGCCTTAACGAGGGTACAGACTGCAGTATTAAATACAGATCCTGTGCCCTTAACGAGGGTACAGACTGCAATATTAAATACAGATCCTGTGCCCTTAACGAGGGTACAGACTGCAGTATTAAATACAGATCCTGTGGCCTTAACGAGGGTACAGACTGCAGTATTAAATACAGATCCTGTGGCCTTAACGAGGGTACAGACTGCAGTATTAAATACAGATCCTGTGGCCTTAACGAGGGTACAGACTGCAGTATTAAATACAGATCCTGTGCCCTAAACGAGGGTACAGACTGCAGTATTAAATACAGATCCTGTGCCCTTAACGAGGGTACAGACTGCAGTATTAAATACAGATCCTGTGCCCTTAACGAGGGTACAGACTGCAGTATTAAATACAGATCCTGTGGCCTTAACGAGGGTACAGACTGCAGTATTAAATACAGATCCTGTGGTCTTAACGAAGGTACAGACTGCAGTATTAAATACAGATCCTGTGGTCTTAACGAGGGTACAGACTGCAGTATTAAATACAGATCCTGTGGTCTTAATGAGGGTACAGACTGCAGTATTAAATACAGATACTGTGCCCTTAACGAGGGTACAGACTGTAGTATTAAATACAGATCCTGTGGTCTTAATGAGGGTACAGACTGCAGTATTAAATACAGATCCTGTGCCCTTAACGAGAGTACAGACTGCAGTATTAAATACAGATCCTGTGCCCTTAACGAGGGTACAGACTGCAGTATTAAATACAGATCCTGTGCCCTTAACGAGGGTACAGACTGCAGTATTAAATACAGATCCTGTGGCCTTAACGAGGGTACAGACTGCAGTATTAAATACAGATCCTGTGGTCTTAACAAAGGTACAGACTGCAGTATTAAATACAGATCCTGTGGTCTTAACGAGGGTACAGACTGCAGTATTAAATACAGATCCTGTGGTCTTAACGAAGGTACAGACTGCAGTATTAAATACAGATCCTGTGGTCTTAACGAGGGTACAGACTGCAGTATTAAATACAGATCCTGTGGTCTTAATGAGGGTACAGACTGCAGTATTAAATACAGATACTGTGCCCTTAACGAGGGTACAGACTGTAGTATTAAATACAGATCCTGTGGTCTTAATGAGGGTACAGACTGCAGTATTAAATACAGATCCTGTGCCCTTAACGAGAGTACAGACTGCAGTATTAAATACAGATCCTGTGCCCTTAACGAGGGTACAGACTGCAGTATTAAATACAGATCCTGTGCCCTTAACGAGGGTACAGACTGCAGTATTAAATACAGATCCTGTGGCCTTAACGAGGGTACAGACTGCAGTATTAAATACAGATCCTGTGGTCTTAACAAAGGTACAGACTGCAGTATTAAATACAGATCCTGTGGTCTTAACGAGGGTACAGACTGCAGTATTAAATACAGATCCTGTGGTCTTAATGAGGGTACAGACTGCAGTATTAAATACAGATACTGTGCCCTTAACGAGGGTACAGACTGTAGTATTAAATACAGATCCTGTGGTCTTAATGAGGGTACAGACTGCAGTATTAAATACAGATCCTGTGCCCTTAACGAGAGTACAGACTGCAGTATTAAATACAGATCCTGTGCCCTTAACGAGGGTACAGACTGCAGTATTAAATATGGGAACTTGTCTCCTCAGAGTGCACAGCAGTGTCTCCTATGTGTGGGAGCTGCTGTAGATATCCAAGATCAGGTGGTATAACCCCCCACACCACCCACCCTGCATGGACTCGCAGTTCTGTCTGTCCCAGTTCAGCTCCTCCTGCAGCTGGTGGATCTTCTGACGGCATTTCTGGATGTCCAGAACCCGGACCACCAGCTGGTCCAGCTCCCTCCTCCTCTCCTCTCGCAGGGCGCCCTTGCTGCCCTGGGCTGCGGACGCGGACACCGGGGCCCCCCCCGGCAGAGAAGAGGCGGCTGGAGGGCACTGGGGGTTCCTGGGGGACGGGGGGAACACCTGGCAGGAGTAGGAGAGAAGGGAGAGAGGAGGGGGTGTGCTGTTATAACTGATATAGTGAGAGCTGCAGCTGCGGCTGGTTCTTGTGTTCTTACTCCACTGGTACACACTCACCTCCTACTGCTCTTACTGTGAGTACTAATGATCTTACTCCACTGGTACACACTCACCTCCTACTGCTCTTACTGTGAGTACTAATGATCTTACTCCACTGGTACACACTCACCTCCTACTGCTCTTACTGTGAGTACTAATGATCTTACTCCAATGCTACACTCACACCTCCTACTGCTCTTACTGTGAGTACTAATGTTCTTACTCCAATGCTACACTCACACCTCCTACTGCTCTTACTGTGAGTACTAATGATCTTACTCCACTGGTACACACTCACCTCCTACTGCTCTTACTGTGAGTACTAATGATCTTACTCCACTGGTACACACTCACCTCCTACTGCTCTTACTGTGAGTACTAATGATCTTACTCCAATGCTACACTCACACCTCCTACTGCTCTTACCGTGAGTACTAATGATCTTACTCCAATGCTACACTCACACCTCCTACTGCTCTTACTGTGAGTACTAATGTTCTTACTCCACTGGTACACACTCACCTCCTACTGCTCTTACTGTGAGTACTAATGATCTTACTCCACTGGTACACACTCACCTCCTACTGCTCTTACTGTGAGTACTAATGATCTTACTCCAATGCTACACTCACACCTCCTACTGCTCTTACCGTGAGTACTAATGATCTTACTCCAATGCTACACTCACACCTCCTACTGCTCTTACTGTGAGTACTAATGTTCTTACTCCACTGGTACACACTCACCTTCTACTGCTCTTACTGTGAGTACTAATGTTCTTACTCCACTGGTACACACTCACCTCCTACTGCTCTTACTGTGAGTACTAATGATCTTACTCCAATGCTACACTCACACCTCCTACTGCTCTTACTGTGAGTACTAATGTTCTTACTCCACTGGTACACACTCACCTTCTACTGCTCTTACTGTGAGTACTAATGATCTTACTCCACTGGTACACACTCACCTCCTACTGCTCTTACTGTGAGTACTTATAATCTTACTCCACTGGTACACACTCACCTCCTACTGCTCTTACTGTGAGTACTAATGATCTTACTCCAATGCTACACTCACACCTCCTACTGCTCTTACTGTGAGTACTAATGTTCTTACTCCACTGGTACACACTCACCTCCTACTGCTCTTACTGTGAGTACTAATGATCTTACTCCACTGGTACACACTCACCTCCTACTGCTCTTACTGTGAGTACTAATGATCTTACTCCAGTGCTACACTCACACCTCCTACTGCTCTTACTGTGAGTACTAATGTTCTTACTCCACTGGTACACACTCACCTCCTACTGCTCTTACTGTGAGTACTAATGATCTTACTCCACTGGTACACACTCACCTCCTACTGCTCTTACTGTGAGTACTAATGATCTTACTCCAGTGCTACACTCACACCTCCTACTGCTCTTACTGTGAGTACTAATGATCTTACTCCACTGCTACACTCACACCTCCTACTGCTCTTACTGTGAGTACTAATGATCTTACTCCAGTGCTACACTCACACCTCCTACTGCTCTTACTGTGAGTACTAATGATCTTACTCCACTGGTACACAATCACCTCCTACTGCTCTTACTGTGAGTACTAATGATCTTACTCCAGTGCTACACTCACACCTCCTACTGCTCTTACTGTGAGTACTAATGATCTTACTCCACTGGTACACAATCACCTCCTACTGCTCTTACTGTGAGTACTAATGATCTTACTCCACTGCTACACACTCACCTCCTACTGCTCTTACCGTGAGTACTAATGATCTTACTCCACTGGTACACTCACACCTCCTACTGCTCTTACTGTGAGTACTAATGATCTTACTCCACTGGTACACACTCACCTCCTACTGCTCTTACTGTGAGTACTAATGATCTTACTCCAATGCTACACTCACACCTCCTACTGCTCTTACTGTGAGTACTAATGATCTTACTCCACTGGTACACACTCACCTCCTACTGCTCTTACTGTGAGTACTAATGATCTTACTCCACTGCTACACACTCACCTCCTACTGCTCTTACCGTGAGTACTAATGATCTTACTCCACTGCTACACTCACACCTCCTACTGCTCTTACTGTGAGTACTAATGATCTTACTCCACTGCTACACACTCACCTCCTACTGCTCTTACCGTGAGTACTAATGATCTTACTCCACTGCTACACTCACACCTCCTACTGCTCTTACTGTGAGTACTAATGATCTTACTCCACTGCTACACTCACACCTCCAACTGCTCTTACTGTGAGTACTAATGATCTTACTCCACTGCTACACTCACACCTCCTACTGCTCTTACTGTGAGTACTAATGATCTTACTCCACTGGTACACTCACACCTCCAACTGCTCTTACTGTGAGTACTAATGATCTTACTCCACTGCTACACTCACACCTCCTACTGCTCTTACTGTGAGTACTAATGATCTTACTCCACTGGTACACTCACACCTCCAACTGCTCTTACTGTGAGTACTAATGATCTTACTCCACTGCTACACTCACACCTCCTACTGCTCTTACTGTGAGTACTAATGATCTTACTCCACTGGTACACTCACACCTCCTACTGCTCTTACTGTGAGTACTAATGATCTTACTCCACTGGTACACACTCACCTCCTACTGCTCTTACTGTGAGTACTAATGATCTTACTCCACTGGTACACTCACACCTCCAACTGCTCTTACTGTGAGTACTAATGATCTTACTCCACTGCTACACTCACACCTCCTACTGCTCTTACTGTGAGTACTAATGTTCTTACTCCACTGGTACACATTCACCTCCTACTGTTGTGATCAATGGCATTAAATTGACTGCTCCTACAGGTATGTGCTGCTGTTGCTCCTGTGTCTGCTGTTACTGCCACTACTGATGTTAAAAGCTGTGCTGCTATTTGGTGGGAGACGTCAGAAGGCGTGAGCAGTGCTGTGTGTGGGGTAAGAGGCAGGGGTGTTTACCAACTGGTTGAGCAGGGCTCTCTCCTTCTTCAGGATGTCCTGCACCGTGGCGACCAGCTGGAGGGGCTGAGAGCGGAACGCACTCTGGAAGAGCAGAGACAGTCAGCAGCCAGCGCAGCCAACGTCATAGAAACAGGCAGACTGCAGGTTTACACATGTACCCTGTGGCCTTAACAAGGGTACAGACTGCAGTATTAAATACAGATCCTGTGCCCTTAACGAGGGTACAGACTGCAGTATTAAATACAGATCCTGTGGCCTTAACGAGGGTACAGACTGCAGTATTAAATACAGATCCTGTGCCCTTAACGAGGGTACAGACTGCAATATTAAATACAGATCCTGTGCCCTTAACGAGGGTACAGACTGCAGTATTAAATACAGATCCTGTGGCCTTAACGAGGGTACAGACTGCAGTATTAAATACAGATCCTGTGGTCTTAACGAAGGTACAGACTGCAGTATTAAATACAGATCCTGTGGCCTTAACGAGGGTACAGACTGCAGTATTAAATACAGATCCTGTGGCCTTAACGAGGGTACAGACATAAGGATTAAATCTTCCCTTTAACTAGATGAATGTAGTATTGTTGACGTGGCCCCTGGATGGACTAGAGGAAATTACCATGTTCCTGACGACCTGCTGCAGCCTCATCTTTTCCACCACATCTGGGTTGTGCTGGGCCAGACTGGTCAGGTAGGCCGTGATCTTCTCCAGCAGGTCCAGGGCGGCCGGCTCGCCGCTGGGGTCCTCCAGGTCAAACTCCTCCCTGCCAGGACACAGTGATAACAGTATGTGACTGCGCACATCCCAGTCTGTCACCTGTCTCAGCAGGCCTGTCGATCACTCTGTGTCTGTGCCCCTGTCTCTGTTCATGCATGTCGATCACTCTGTGTCTGTGCCCCTGTCTCTGTTCATGCATGTCGATCACTCTGTGTCTGTGCCCCTGTCTCTGTTCATGCATGTCAATCACTCTGTGTCTGTGCCCCTGTCTCTGTTCACGCATGTCGATCACTCTGTGTCTGTGCACCTGTCTCTGTTCATGTCTGTCGATCACTCTGTGTCTGTGCCCCTGTCTCTGTTCATGTCTGTCGATCACTCTGTGTCTGTGCCCGTCTCTGTTCAAGCATGTCGATCACTCTGTGTCTGTGCCCCTGTCTCTGTTCACGCATGTCGATCACTCTGTGTCTGTGCCCGTCTCCGTTCACGCCTGTCGATCAATCTGTGTTTGTGCACCTGTCTCTGTTCACGTCTGTCGATCACTATGTGTCTGTGCCCCTGTCTCTGTTCACGCATGTCGATCACTCTGTGTCTGTGCCCGTCTCCGTTCACGCCTGTCGATCACTCTGTGTCTGTGCCCCTGTCTCTGTTCATGCATGTCGATCACTCTGTGTCTGTGCCCCTGTCTCTGTTCATGTCTGTCGATCACTCTGTGTCTGTGCCCCTGTCTCTGTTCATGCATGTCAATCACTCTGTGTCTGTGCCCCTGTCTCTGTTCACGCATGTCGATCACTCTGTGTCTGTGCACCTGTCTCTGTTCATGTCTGTCGATCACTCTGTGTCTGTGCCCGTCTCCGTTCACGCCTGTCGATCACTCTGTGTCTGTGCCCCTGTCTCTGTTCATGCATGTCGATCACTCTGTGTCTGTGCCCCTGTCTCTGTTCATGTCTGTCGATCACTCTGTGTCTGTGCCCCTGTCTCTGTTCATGCATGTCGATCACTCTGTGTCTGTGCCCCTGTCTCTGTTCACGCCTGTCGATCAATCTGTGTCTGTGCCCCTGTCTCTGTTCACGCATGTCGATCACTCTGTGTCTGTGCCCGTCTCCTTTCACGCCTGTCGATCAATCTGTCTGTGCCCATCGATCACTCTGTCTGTGCACCTCTCTGTTCACAACCGTCGGATCAATCTGTGTCTGTGCCCGTCGCTGTTCACACCTGTCGATCACTCTGTGTCTGTGCCCGTCGCTGTTCACGCCTGTCGATCAATCTGTCTGTGCCCATCAATCACTCTGTCTGTGCACCTCTCTGTTCACAACCGTCAATCAATCTGTGTCTGTGCGTCTCTCTGTCCACCAGTTTGTCTCTGTGCTTGTCGATCAACCACAAAGTCTCCCAGTGTCTCAGCTCATCAGTCTGTCGGTTGTTCAGGTGCGCTTGTCCACATACTGTGCATCAGTCTCTGTCTGTCTCTGTATCTGTCTATCTGAGCTACCAATCAGCCCATCTCCCTCTCTGTCCATCCTTCCCCTGATTCGGTGTGTGTGCCCCTCGGACTGTCTGTGTGTGTGTCTGTAAGTCGGCCTGTCTCTCTGCTCCAGACCGGTCCGTGCGTGCCATACCAGCGCTGCTCCTCGATCCAGCTGGCGAGGTAGTGCCGCACGTCGATGGGGAAGCTGCTGGGGTACAGCTCACTCAGGGTCTGCGTGGGCAGGAGCTGCACCTGCTTCCACAGCGCCATCGTCAGGCCTGGGTGGAGAGGAAGAGGAGACAGAGTGAGGGCGGGCGAAGGCAGAGAGGAAGAGCTGTGCTGGTTTCAAGCAGACGCGTCTCTACAGATTTCCTGTTGGAATCCACGTTCTCTTGCCGTCTGCTGTTTCTGTTGGCAGCCCAGCACAGTCATGACTGCGCTGGAAACATGGAAATCGTGAGTCACAGGGGGACGAGCCGCGTGGAGATCCACAAGCTCCTGAGGCCGTGCGGAGTTTGGCAGGAGAGCCCGCACTGAGAGGCTCAGCCAGTCGCAGTCACACTGAGTGTGTGTCAGTGTGTGCCGCTCCAGAGGCGTGGCGCCGCCTGCTGCCCTCTGATTGGCCAGCCCGCTGCCGTGCACGGACGGGGGCCGAGGGCCCGTTTCGAAAGCAACTTCCTGGAGTCCTTATCTGAGGGAGGCACATGGAAGGGCTCAGGAAGGCCACGGGCCAGCCTGCGCTGAAACACCAGCTACGTCCACTGATACAGCGCTCCCCGCGCCAGATAAGGGGACGGGGACCCACTGAGAGCTCGGAGAAGGATGATTGTGTTTCTCCCTCCCGGGGACAGAGGGACCTTGAGGATGCTCCTGGGTGTTCACGGTGCCTCACATTTCCCCCCCCAGCTTTTGTGCCACAGTTGTACTGTCACAGCTTGTTTGCTTTGTCAAGCTTTGATCGTGGTTTCAACAGGATGTCCTCCCCAAACAGTAACCCCTGATAACGTCAGGGGCAGGTCGGGCTGTTTTCAAACCCCGCCTGCACACCTTCCCAAAGGGTCTGTCCTGTCGTGGGATCATTTTCGGTTTTAAACGATCCCCTTCTTGTCCTTTTTTTGCCCGTATAGACTGCCGACACTATTCACTTTTTCTGTGGTTATCCGCTGCTTTGCCGAAGGAACCAGGCAGGATGAGGCCCGCAGGCGTACAGTATGCTGGGGCCACCGCGAACCGCGAACGGGACCTTCTGGGTGTGCAGCAGCTGAGCCTGCAGCTTCCGTTCCTGCAACTCGCTCCCAGCTTCCTGTTCTGAGCTGCGTACAGACTGCCTGACTTCCTGTTTCGCTCTGATTGCACACAGACAAGTAAACGTGAGCAGACTGATAGGCAGCAGGGGGGTCAGCAGGGTAACAGGCAGGTAAATGAACAGGTGACACTCAGACAGACAGACAGGTGAGCAGGCTGAGACTCAGACAGACAGACAGGCGAGCGGGCTGACAGACAGACAGACAGTCAGACAGGTGAGCAGGCTGACAGACAGAGACAGGTGAGCAGGCTGACAGACAGACAGACAGACAGGTGAGCAGGCTGACAGACAGACAGACAGGTGAGCAGGCTGACAGACAGACGAGCAGGCTGACACTCAGACAGGTGAGCAGGCTGACAGACAGACAGACAGACAGACAGGTGAGCAGGCTGACACTCAGACAGACAGACAGGTGAGCAGGCTGACACTCAGACAGGTGAGCAGGCTGACAGACAGACAGACAGACAGACAGACAGACAGACAGACAGACAGGTGAGCAGGCTGACACTCAGACAGGTGAGCAGGCTGACACTCAGACAGGTGAGCAGGCTGACAGACAGACAGACAGACAGGTGAGCAGGCTGACACTCAGACAGACAGACAGACAGACAGGTGAGCAGGCTGACACTCAGACAGACAGACAGGTGAGCAGGCTGACACTCAGACAGACAGACAGGTGAGCAGGCTGACACTCAGACAGGTGAGCAGGCTGACAGGTGAGCAGGCTGTCAGCATGTGTGTGAAAATACACAAATAAGTGTATGTTTCCTTGGACGAGGAGACGTGCTGCCAACAGTAACAGCTTTTTCCTCAATTCCTCACAACTCGGTTTTCTCAAGCAGTGGCGATAAATAAGAATGCATAGCCCAGGAGCTCCTGGCAGGGCAGGGGGGCGGCTGGGCTCTGACCCCCACTCGCTGCTCATCTCGAATGGACTGACAGCGACCTGCCGCCTGCAGAGTGACCAACGCAGACGGCAGGCCGTGACGCCCCAGGAGACTCCAGTCCCACGACGGGGGTGCGCGTCCCATGAAGCCGAGAACTGCAGCAGTGCGCTTCCCCGGGGAAGCCGGCGGACGCTGGAGACGTGCGAGGGAACGGCGAGCTCGACAGGAGGAGAGAGCAGCGACGCTGTCCGGGCACGGATTCACGGCTTCCTGCTGTCACTGTCAAATGACAGTGAAGTGGGATACAGGGCAGCACGGGGGGCGCAGTGGTGAGCTGAGGCCCTGGGTGCCATTCCGGACCTGGGGTGCTGTCTGTGTGGAGTCTGCATGCTCTCCCTGTGTCCACCAGCGTTTCCTTCAGGAGCTCCGGTTTCCACCCACAGCACAGAGACATGCTGGAGGGGTAACTGGCTTCTGGGAAAACTGGCCCTGGTGTGAGGAGGAGTGTCTGTGTGCCCTGTGATGGACTGGTGTTTTATCAGTGCTTACTGGGATAGTCTCCAGCTCCCCTGGATCCCTGAACTGAAAGCCGTTAGAAGATGGCTGGAATCGGGATCCATGGAATTCTTCTCCCTTTCTCAGCTCCTGTGTCCCGAGAGACCGACGGGAGCTGCTCCCAGCCGCCTGCAGCAACTCCAGCAAGTCTTTTTTACTGGAGTCAGCAAGTCTCCAGTAACAATGTTGGGTCAAGGAGTTGTTTCGGGAGTTTAAACAATTACGCAAGTATGGTCAAATTAAAAAAGGGAACTTTGAAAAAGAAAAAAAAACAATTCCAGCGCATGACATTACTCAACAGGAGTTTACTGGGAGAGTATCAACTCCCACTTGACGCAAAAACAATCCACCGAGTTTGAAACCCCACACTGTTTCAGGAGAGCCGTGCCATTGAGAAACTGCCTGCTTCTGTCCAACATTTTTTATTCGGGAATGTCAGATTCAACCAGATCAGACACGAACAGACAGCTCCGCATGCCTGCTCCTGGTCCTTCCAGAGCTTTCGAGTCATGGAAAAGGGCTTCGGGAATTCTTGGAGAACAGCCAACTGGTCTAGCACGCAACATCGGTACAGCCTCCAGTACCACTACTCCCCACCATACAGCTACGGCCCCCAGTACAGCTACAGTCCCCAGTACTATTACAGCCCCCAGTACAGTTACAGCCCCCAGCACAGCCCGTCTGGATTTGTCTTTGGACATAAAGCATTGCCATGGAGCTTTTCTGGTAGCAGAAAGTTTATCGGCACAGTAAACAAAACATGCTAGGAAACAAAAGGGATGAAATTCAATACTACCAGGCAATTCAGCTGCTCTTCACAGCAGTGAGCACAGCTGTTGTGGCCCAGAGTAACTCTAAACCACAGGCACACCTCCTGCGTAACTGTGGACTTGAAGACACCTCCTGACTGGTCCTCATTTAGACAGAATATGCAGTGTTCCTGCAATGCCTCTCCCTTATCAGGTCTACTCAAACTGGAAGGCTGGAAGCAGGCAACAGCTGGAGTGGACTGAACTGAATCGAACTGGTGTGAGTCCAGCTTGCAGCACCTGTCTGTGTGGAGTCTGCACGCTCTCCCCACACTGGAGTGCGTTTTCTCCATGGGTGCTGCAGCCCCTCCTGCTCCCTAGAGACGTGTCCGGCTGGGTTGGATTGGCTACAGTGCAGCACAGTGGAGGCGGGGTTGGGGGGTGGAAGGGGGTGTCTGCAGTCCCCCCAGTTGCTGGCTGGGAGACAACAGCACTGCACTGGAGTGAGGCAGAGCCGGGGGGCAGAGATGAGAGGAAGTCACTGCTGATGGCCTGCTGTCGGAGGAGAGCTCTGCTGCCGTACAATTGTGTTTCCCCTTGCTTACGCCCAGCATGTGGATCTCACAGTCTATAGCTTTGCTCTCCATGCCCCAGGCTCTTTACTGTGCTTTTACTGCGGTGTAACGCCATCATCCCTATCCCGCCGAGGAGCTCGTGAAGCGTCTAGCCCTGAACGCTCCAGCCAGCGCGCCAATCTCGCACGCCAGCCAGCGGGGACTGGCGCCTCTCGCCTTTCAGGCCCCGTCGTCGACTCCCAGGCTCCGAGGAAAACAAACATCCCCACTGCATCCCCTGCCTTTCGCAATCCGACCTCTCGGAAGACGGGAAGGATTCTGTTCTTGGAGGGGTTCCATCTGAGCATCGGGAATACTGCTGGTACAACTTTTCAAAGGCGAAAACAATACAATCCTTTTGCTTCTGCTGGAACCCTATACAAGGCCGCTACTCGATTTCCCATTAAAAAACCCTGCTTTTAATCTGTGGTTACATTCTAGCAGGAGAAAATATTTACATTTGTCCTCAGTTTTCTTTTTGATCGGTTTTCCAGGCTTCAGAATATTTTTTTTGGTCTTATCCTGCCCCCTCATACACACACACACACATTCTTAGCACAGTGGTGTATTTGGCCACCATCGGAAGAGTGTGTGTATGAGGCAGTAAAAGCATATTCACACGGAAATCGTAGCTCTCTGCACAGGAATGAGGGAAACCTGGGCCTGTAGTGCTGGAGCTGACCAGTAGCTCTCTGTACAGGAATGAGGGAAACCTGGGCCTGTAGCGCTGGAGCTGACCAGTAGCTCTCTGTACAGGAATGAGGGAAACCTGGGCCTGTAGCGCTGGAGCTGACCAGTAGCTCTCTGTACCGGAATGAGAGAAACCTGGGCCTGTAGCTCTGGAGCTGACCAGTAGCTCTCTGTACCGGAATGAGGGAAACCTGGGCCTGTAGCGCTGGAGCTGACCAGTAGCTCTCTGTACCGGAATGAGGGAAACCTGGGCCTGTAGCTCTGGAGCTGACCAGTAGCTCTCTGTACAGGAATGAGGGAAACCTGGGCCTGTAGCGCTGGAGCTGACCAGTAGCTCTCTGTACCGGAATGAGGGAAACCTGGGCCTGTAGCGCTGGAGCTGACCAGTAGCTCTCTGTACAGGAATGAGGGAAACCTGGGCCTGTAGCTCTGGAGCTGACCAGTAGCTCTCTGTACCGGAATGAGGGAAACCTGGGCCTGTCGCTCTGGAGCTGACCAGTAGCTCTCTGTACAGGAATGAGGGAAACCTGGGCCTGTAGCGCTGGAGCTGACCAGTAGCTCACTGTATAGGAATCTGTACAGGAGTCCAGTGTTTGTGCTTACAGTACATAAATACAGCTGGGATATGAAAGAGTCTTAGCTGGCATGCGCCTAACATCATCAATCTTCGTGCTGGGAGAGGAAATTCACTGTTGTAAACATTGGATCTGGGAACAAAGACACACAAAGTGAAGTGGAATCTTGGCATAAAACAAAAAACCACGCCTTTGGTATGCAAACGTATCGCGAACTGGGCCAAGGTTAATGGGCTGGTTTCAAAAAAGAAAACTCCACCCCAGACGGCCTGTAGTCCATACGATACATCGGTCGGGATGAGGTCATGCATTGGACTCCCCCCCCCCCACCCCTTACGAGTCACATCAGGCCACTGCACTTATATCACCTCAATTGCTTAATTGGAAATTGACAGCATCAATGCAAAGACGGCACTGCCAGCTGTCGGAGAGCGCCCTGCCGCAATGTGCAAGGAGTAGAAAAGGCAGCCTGCTGAGGAAACCTGCTGTAGGAGGACATATTTCCCCAGACTATGATGCCTCACTGTGAAAAGCGAGTCACACGCATGCAGAATTCCCCCGGCCTTGTGAAGGCCGCAGCAAACGGATCACAACAGCTGTGAGTCATTCAAGGGGGATTCAAGCTTGGGCACACGAGAGGCCCAGCCTTGACCGTGTCCTCTGGCGCAGAGTGCCCCTGACTCGCCTTTGAACTGCCCGACTCACTTGTTTTGACGAGCACAGGAAATGCCCCATTGTCATTGGATGGGTGATCACTGAATGGGCCAATCGCGTGTTCTGAGGCGATAATCAGCCAATCAGATGGTGTGGAGGAGGGGTTTCCTGGTGTATAAAAGTCTTTCTGGCTGCCTTGTGCACACTCAGGTTTGGGCCCCACATGAAGGAGCCGAGGAAAGGCTGCGCCGTCTGTGGGGTTTGATATACCGCTGAAGAAGAAGAACGTACTGGTTTCCAGAATGCACTATAAAACGATGAAGTATTCAAATCCACTAACCAGTGACACCGACCCGCAGCTCACTGTTGTGCAATAACAGTTGTTGCCACGCCGCAGCTCCAGTGGGTGCCCACACAGCCAGGGTGCTACACCCTGATCCCAGGAAGAGCATCATACCCGATCACGCGCTACTGATCCCAACACTGGCCCAGGCCCAGGCCCAGCAGGTGAAACAGAAATCTTTTAAAGGGGCAATTGGGGCAATCATCAATTTCCCTTCGGGATCAATAAAGTCTTATCTATCTAGCTAATTGGCTACTCAGCTATTTAAGATCGTCAGAAGTGAAGAACGTGATGCCTGTGAGCGAGACGGGGCTGTTCGGACAGTCTGGCTCACCTGGTAGTTACTAGCAAAGTGAACCAAGGATCTGCTCTGCCCACAAGCTCTGCTGGTAGCTTGTTCCACACTCCTGTGAATCTTTGTGTAAAGAAGCACTTCCTGCTCTTAGCCTTATTTATCTTTACAAGAACAAATGTAGCAGGGTGCAGAAAAATGAGTAATAGCTGATGACATCAGGTTTTCTAGTTTTCTTTAACACCTTCAAAGACATCTAAAGAGAAAAAGCCTGTTGCTCAGATAAGCCTCCAAGTGGGGAGTTTTGCAGCTCTGCACCTGTCTGGTCAGCCATGAGTCACTCCTGCTAGGCTGAGCCAAGCACTCCTCTGTGCTCATCTTAATTCAACAAATCTCTTCATCATCCGATTCTCGTGTTTTTCTCTTAACACTTGAATAAACTGCAGGAGCTAAAAATACCAAGACAACCTCGCAGGGCTTGTGGGTGGCCAGACATTGCCGCTGCTGTAACCCCCCGATGGCTAGCCTCTCCAGATCTCCACTGGGGCGGCGCTAGCGTGCCGAACAAAGTCTTGTGGGATCCGATTCACTCTGGACTCGGCTGTTTGTCAACCCATTCACAGCCTCAGGTGGTTCTGATAACAGGGACTCTTGGACTGGGTATCCCGGCCTTTCATTGCAACCTGATCTCTTCAGTAGTTAATTGGATTGATGGGAAACTTCAATGCAATTATAGTCTTTTACAGCCCAGGACCGAAGCCTAAGGAGGACCTGAAGCAGAGCACTGATGTAATCCAACACCAGCAGTGTATGGCACCTCGAGCCTGTAAACTCATCCTGGGAAGATCTGGCTCATCTTGCACACCATTAACTTTTTAACCTTATCTGTACGGCAACACTAAAGCAGGTCACTGCTCGTCTCTACAACAGGAGTCTTCCCTGTGATTCCACACACTCACCTCAGTCTCAAGTCATCACCGTCCTTACAGAGTGTGCCCTAGAAAACAGGGTCTGGGCAGAGTGTGCCCTAGAAGACAGCATCTTGACACAGTGTGTCCTAGAAGACAGCATCTTGACACAGTGTGCCCTAGAAGACAGCATCTTAACACAGTGTGCCCTAGAAAACAGGGTCTGGGCAGAGTGTGCCCTAGAAGACAGCATCTTGACACAGTGTGCCCTAGAAGACAGCATCTTAACACAGTGTGCCCTAGAAGACACGGTCTGGGCAGAGTGTGCCCTAGAAGACAGCATCTTGACACAGTGTGCCCTAGAAGACAGCATCTTAACACAGTGTGCCCTAGAAAACAGGGTCTGGGCAGAGTGTGCCCTAGAAGACAACATCTTAACACAGTGTGCCCTAGAAGACAGCATCTTAACACAGTGTGCCCTAGAAAACAGGGTCTGGGCAGAGTGTGCCCTAGAAGACAGCATCTTGACACAGTGTGCCCTAGAAAACAGGGTCTGGGCAGAGTGTGCCCTAGAAGACAACATCTTAACACAGTGTGCCCTAGAAGACAGCATCTTAACACAGTGTGCCCTAGAAAACAGGGTCTGGGCAGAGTGTGCCCTAGAAGACAGCATCTTGACACAGTGTGCCCTAGAAGACAGCATCTTAACACAGTGTGCCCTAGAAAACAGGGTCTGGGCAGAGTGTGCCCTAGAAGACAACATCTTAACACAGTGTGCCCTAGAAGACACGGTCTGGGCAGAGTGTGCCCTAGAAGACAGCATCTTAACACAGTGTGCCCTAGAAGACACGGTCTGGGCAGAGTGTGTCCTAGAAGACAGCATCTTGACACAGTGTGCCCTAGAAGACACGGTCTGGGCAGAGTGTGTCCTAGAAGACAGCATCTTGACACAGTGTGCCCTAGAAGACAGCATCTTAACACAGTGTGCCCTAGAAAACAGGGTCTGGGCAGAGTGTGCCCTAGAAGACAACATCTTAACACAGTGTGCCCTAGAAGACAGCATCTTAACACAGTGTGCCCTAGAAAACAGGGTCTGGGCAGAGTGTGCCCTAGAAGACAGCATCTTGACACAGTGTGCCCTAGAAAACAGGGTCTGGGCAGAGTGTGCCCTAGAAGACAACATCTTAACACAGTGTGCCCTAGAAGACAGCATCTTAACACAGTGTGCCCTAGAAAACAGGGTCTGGGCAGAGTGTGCCCTAGAAGACAGCATCTTGACACAGTGTGCCCTAGAAGACAGCATCTTAACACAGTGTGCCCTAGAAGACAGCACCCCGGCACAGTGTGCCCTAGAAGACAGCGTCTTAAAAGATGGTGCTCTAGAAGCTGGTGTCCTTACAGAGGATGTCCTAGAAGCTGGTGCCCTTACAGAGGGTGAATTAGAAGCTGGTGTTTTACAGAGGATGTCCTAGAAGCTGGTGCCCTTACAGATGGTGCCCTAGAAGCTTTTGCCCTTATAGAGGAAGTCCTAGAAGCTGGTGCCCTTACAGATAGTGCCCTAGACGCTGGTGCCCTTACAGAGGATGTCCTAGATGCTGGTGCCCTTACAGAGGATGTCCTAGATGCTGGTGTTTTACAGAGGATGTCCTAGATGCTGGTGCCCTTACAGATGGTGTCCTAGAAATTGGTGCTCTTACAGATGGTGCCCTAGAATCAGGTGCCCTTCAGAGGGTGAACTAGAAGCTTTTGACAGAGGAGGTGTTTGGTGCCCTGGGAGACGGTGTCTTTACACTTGAGGATGGTGCCCTAGTGGAACAGGTATTGCAGCCATAACATAAGGACAGAAGCCTGTGTCCTGCACCAAAGCCACTCTGTTAATGAGCTTCACCCTGAGCTGTGCCACCCCACTCCCGACCTGCGTTACTCCACCTGAAGACAGGAGCTAGGGCAGGAGCTGTCGTGGGTGTGTGAGCCAAAGGGTGAGACTGATTTTACAGAATCTTCTGCCCTCCCCAGTTTTAGCAGCACCAGATGCTGTGGAATGAAAGCGCCGTGTCAGCATGACTCTCAGAGCTGATCTGTCACAGCTCGCGAGGAAAGAACACCTGCAAGATCTCAAGCGGACAGAGATTTATTTAACAGTGCCTTGCAAGGGTCAAAACTAAGAAGCTGTCATTGCTCTTCATGCTAAAGGACCTCAAAGCACTTCACCAGTAGGAGGAGACCCACTTCCTCCCCCGCTGAAGAGCAGCCCCTCCTGGGAGACGCACAGCAGCCCCACTGCGGGCAGCTCAGGGCAGGAGAGAGACACTGCTGCCCCAGGGGCTGAAGGGGGAGCTGGAGGGAGGACAGACGCTCCTATTCTTCCGAACATTCCCTGGGATTTGTCATGATCAAGCAATCAGGTTTAACGCCTCATCCTAAGCGCCACGCCTCCTATATCCCAGTGTCCCCAGTGACGAAATCACAGTCCATTACAGCAGAGCGCACAGCTCCAAGTGCCGACAAACCACATGGAATAAGAGCTGCTCCTGTTCCCAGCTGGGAGCTAAGCGGTCACTGAGCTCTTTGACTCCAGGCAGCAGCTGTCTGCGGGGTCCCTGAGCTCGTTCAATCCCATCGTGCTCTGCTGGGGGGCTCCAGAGTGCCCGCCCTGAAGCCGCAGATATCAGGAGGCCTCCGGGTGGCCCCCGTGGTTAGAAACGGCCTGCGCTCACAGGAAGGACTTCCTTGTAGATCAGGCGCCACTCATATTGACCCCATTCTGCTAAAACACTGGCAAGTGGTTTTCCTCTAATAAGGAGAAGATACCGGGGGGTAATTTGGTCGTATCCTTAGGCGCAGCTGTGATCATCCACCAGACACAGCCGTCTCCTGTCGGCACAGAGCCGCCAGGCTGTGCACCAATTAAGAAAGGGACTGTCTCTACCGTTTCTACACTGATTGCGAATGCCGCCTGTCACACTGCTGATAAAATAAACACTGCGGGCTGGCACTGCGCGGCACACAGCCGCTTGACTGGCGTCTGGCTCCACCCGCAGGGCTCTTCACTGCTCTGCTGCCGCTCCCTGGAAACCTATTCCGCGTGCCGTCGGCGTGCACACACCCGCAGCAGACCAGGAGCAGGGCCCCGCCGCACCGCCCCCCTGCCCCACCATCCCCCCAACCCCGCCCAGCACACACCCTCAGTCACCACCCCGTTCTCAACTCCAGTCTGTCTTTAGGAAGGAAGGTAGGAATTCAGCAGGCAGGGTGTCTGCCCAGGCTTGCCACACAGCAAAGGGCACTTTGAGGGAGGGAGCTGGGGCTGGTATGGTGTGGGTATGGGGCAGGTACGGCACTGGTATGGTGTGGGTATGGGGCAGGTACGGCACTGGTATGGTGTGGGTGTAAGACAGGTATGGCACTGGTATGGTGTGGGTGTAGGACAGGTATGGCACTGGTATGGTGTGGGTATTGGACAGGTATGGCACTGGTGTGTGTGGGTATGGGGCAGGTATGGCACTGGTATGGTGTGGGTATGGGGCAGGTATGGCACTGGTATGGTGTGGGTGTAGGACAGGTATGGCACTGGTATGGTGTGGGTATGGGGCAGGTATGGCACTGGTATGGTGTGGGTGTAGGACAGGTATGGCACTGGTATGGTGTGGGTATGGGGCAGGTATGGCACTGGTATGGTGTGGGTATGGGGCAGGTATGGCACTGGTATGGTGTGGGTATGGGACAGGTACGGCACTGGTGTGTGTGTGGGTATTGGACAGGTATAGCACTGGTATGGTGTGGGTATTGGACAGGTATGGCACTGGTATGGTGTGGGTATGGGACAGGTATGGCACTGGTATGGTGTGGGTATGGGACAGGTATGGCACTGGTATGGTGTGGGTGTAGGACAGGTATGGCACTGGTATGGTGTGGGTATGGGGCAGGTATGGCACTGGTATGGTGTGGGTATGGGGCAGGTATGGCACTGGTATGGTGTGGGTGTAGGACAGGTATGGCACTGGTATGGTGTGGGTATGGGACAGGTACGGCACTGGTGTGTGTGTGGGTATTGGACAGGTATGGCACTGGTATGGTGTGGGTATGGGGCAGGTATGGCACTGGTATGGTGTGGGTATTGGACAGGTATGGCACTGGTATGGTGTGGGTATGGGACAGGTATGGCACTGGTATGGTGTAGGTATGGGGCAGGTATGGCACTGGTATGGTGTGGGTATGGGACAGGTATGGCACTGGTATGGTGTGGGTATGGGACAGGTATGGCACTGGTATGGTGTGGGTATGGGACAGGTATGGCACTGGTATGGTGTGGGTATTGGACAGGTATAGCACTGGTATGGTGTGGGTATGGGACAGGTATGGCACTGGTATGGTGTGGGTATGGGGCAGGTATGGCACTGGTATGGTGTGGGTATGGGGCAGGTATGGCACTGGTATGGTGTGGGTATGGGGCAGGTACGGCACTGGTATGGTTTTGGTGTAGGACAGGTATGGCACTGGTATGGTGTGGGTGTAGGACAGGTATGGCACTGGTATGGTGTGGGTATGGGGCAGGTACAGTATGGCACTGGTATGGTATGGGTGTAGGACAGGTATGGCACTGGTATGGTGTGGGTGTGGGGCAGGTATGGCACTGGTATGGTGTGGGTGTGGGGCAGGTATGGCACAGACATGAGGCAGGCGTGGCACAGCCCTGTGCGAGATCGCCAACCTTCCACCTCTCGCCTGCTGCCTCACTGAATTGAAGCACAGTGCTTGGATCATGGTAATAAAGCAGCCCATCTGGTCTAGACAACATTTTCGTTTGGTGCCTCAGCTTCACAGCCAGTAACAATATCAGCCAGCTGTGATGCAGCTGCTTCAATCCAGCCAATTCCAGAATAAGGAGGAGAACGCAGAAGAGTCACAGACCAGAGCAGGCCATACGGCACACATGCCCCTTTTGGAATTAGATTGGTAATTAATCCAGGGATGTAATCCTGCGATTTCTTGAAGGAAGCCTGGGTATCGACTTCAACAATATGGCTGAGTAGCTTTCTCCACCTTCCTTCAAAGTAATGCCTCCTATTCTTGGTTTTAAATGCATTTCTCCATAGTTTCAAGTTGCGTCTTCTGTTTTGTGTTTCACTGTCTGAATAAGCCCACTCAGCTGCCTCGGTCAGTATCTTTGAGGGTTTCCAATACTTGACTTGAATCAGGTCCCCTCATAGTCCTCTGTGTTCAAGACTAAAGAACTACATCAGCATGTCAGTGTGGTACACTCTCTTCAGACTGAAGAGAATCAGTTCCTTCCGCCGGTCAGTGTGGGACACTCCCTTCAGACTAAAGAGACTCAGTTCCATCTGCCTGTCAGTGTGGGACACTCCCTTCAGACTGAAAAGACTCAGTTCCCTCAGCCTGTCAGTGTGGGACACTCCCTTCAGACTAAAGAGACTCAGATCCCTCTGCCTGTCAGTGTGGGACACTCCCTTCAGACTGAAAAGACTCAGTTCCCTCAGCCTGTCAGTGTGGGACACTCCCTTCAGACTAAAGAGACTCAGTTTCTTCAGCCTGTCAGTGTGGGACACTCCCTTCAGACTAAAGAGACTCAGTTCCTTCCGCCGGTCAGTGCGGGACACTCCCTTCAGACTAAAGAGACTCAGTTCCTCCAGCCTGTCAGTGTGGGACACTCCCTTCAGACTAAAGAGACTCAGTTCCTTCCGCCGGTCAGTGTGGGACACTCCCTTCAGACTAAAGAGACTCAGTTCCTCCAGCCTGTCAGTGTGGGACACTCCCTTCAGACTGAAAAGACTCAGTTCCCTCAGCCTGTCAGTGTGGGACACTCCCTTCAGACTAAAGAGACTCAGTTCCTCCAGCCTGTCAGTGTGGGACACTCCCTTCAGACTAAAGAGACTCAGTTCCTTCCGTCTCTCAGTGCGGGACACTCCCTTCAGACTAAAGAGACTCAGTTCCTTCAGCCTGTCAGTGTAGGACACTCCCTTCAGACTAAAGAGACTCAGTTCCTTCTGCCTGTCAGTGTGGGACACTCCCTTCAGACTGAAAAGACTCAGTTCCCTCAGCCTGTCAGTGTGGGACACTCCCTTCAGACTAAAGAGACTCCGTTTCTCCAGCCTGTCAGTGTGGGACACTCCCTTCAGACTAAAGAGACTCAGTTCCTCCAGCCTGTCAGTGTGGGACACTCCCTTCAGACTGAAAAGACTCAGTTCCTCCAGCCTGTCAGTGTGGGACACTCCCTTCAGACTAAAGAGACTCAGTTCCTTCCGCCGGTCAGTGTGGGACACTCCCTTCAGACTAAAGAGACTCAGTTCCATCTGCCTGTCAGTGTGGGACACTCCCTTCAGACTGAAAAGACTCAGTTCCCTCAGCCTGTCAGTGTGGGACACTCCCTTCAGACTAAAGAGACTCAGTTCCTCCAGCCTGTCAGTGTGGGGCACTCCCTTCAGACTAAAGAGACTCAGTTCCTTCAGCCTGTCAGTGTAGGACACTCCCTTCAGACTAAAGAGACTCAGTTCCTCCAGCCTGTCAGTGTGGGACACTCCCTTCAGACTAAAGAGACTCAGTTCCTTCCGCCGGTCAGTGTGGGACACTCCCTTCAGACTAAAGAGACTCAGTTCCATCTGGCTGTCAGTGTGGGACACTCCCTTCAGACTAAAGAGACTCAGTTTCTCCAGCCTGTCAGTGTGGGACACTCCCTTCAGACTGAAAAGACTCAGTTCCCTCAGCCTGTCAGTGCGGGACACTCCCTTCAGACTAAAGAGACTCAGTTCCTTCAGCCTGTCAGTGTAGGACACTCCCTTCAGACTAAAGAGACTCAGTTCCTCCAGCCTGTCAGTGTGGGACACTCCCTTCAGACTAAAGAGACTCAGTTCCTTCCGCCGGTCAGTGTGGGACACTCCCTTCAGACTAAAGAGACTCAGTTCCATCTGGCTGTCAGTGTGGGACACTCCCTTCAGACTAAAGAGACTCAGTTTCTCCAGCCTGTCAGTGTGGGACACTCCCTTCAGACTGAAAAGACTCAGTTCCCTCAGCCTGTCAGTGTGGGACACTCCCTTCAGACTAAAGAGACTCAGTTTCTTCAGCCTGTCAGTGTGGGACACTCCCTTCAGACTAAAGAGACTCAGTTCCTCCAGCCTGTCAGTGTGGGACACTCCCTTCAGACTAAAGAGACTCAGTTCCTCCAGCCTGTCAGTGCGGGACACTCCCTTCAGACTAAAGAGACTCAGTTCCTTCAGCCTGTCAGTGTAGGACACTCCCTTCAGACTAAAGAGACTCAGTTCCTCCAGCCTGTCAGTGTGGGACACTCCCTTCAGACTAAAGAGACTCAGTTCCTTCCGCCGGTCAGTGTGGGACACTCCCTTCAGACTAAAGAGACTCAGTTCCATCTGGCTGTCAGTGTGGGACACTCCCTTCAGACTAAAGAGACTCAGTTTCTCCAGCCTGTCAGTGTGGGACACTCCCTTCAGACTGAAAAGACTCAGTTCCCTCAGCCTGTCAGTGTGGGACACTCCCTTCAGACTAAAGAGACTCAGTTTCTTCAGCCTGTCAGTGTGGGACACTCCCTTCAGACTAAAGAGACTCAGTTCCTCCAGCCTGTCAGTGTGGGACACTCCCTTCAGACTAAAGAGACTCAGTTCCTCCAGCCTGTCAGTGTGGGACACTCCCTTCAGACTAAAGAGACTCAGTTCCTTCCGCCGGTCAGTGTGGGACACTCCCTTCAGACTAAAGAGACTCAGTTCCCTCAGCTTGTCAGTGTGGGACACTCCCTTCAGACTAAAGAGACTCAGTTCCCTCTGCCTGTCAGTGTGGGACACTCCCTTCAGACTAAAGAGACTCAGTTTCTCCAGCCTGTCAGTGTGGGACACTCCCTTCAGACTGAAAAGACTCAGTTCCCTCAGCCTGTCAGTGTGGGACACTCCCTTCAGACTAAAGAGACTCAGTTTCTCCAGCCTGTCAGTGTGGGACACTCCCTTCAGACTAAAGAGACTCAGTTCCTTCCGCCGGTCAGTGTGGGACACTCCCTTCAGACTAAAGAGACTCAGTTCCATCTGCCTGTCAGTGTGGGACACTCCCTTCAGACTGAAAAGACTCAGTTCCCTCAGCCTGTCAGTGTGGGACACTCCCTTCAGACTAAAGAGACTCAGTTCCTCCAGCCTGTCAGTGTGGGGCACTCCCTTCAGACTAAAGAGACTCAGTTCCTTCAGCCTGTCAGTGTAGGACACTCCCTTCAGACTAAAGAGACTCAGTTCCTCCAGCCTGTCAGTGTGGGACACTCCCTTCAGACTAAAGAGACTCAGTTCCTTCCGCCGGTCAGTGTGGGACACTCCCTTCAGACTAAAGAGACTCAGTTCCATCTGGCTGTCAGTGTGGGACACTCCCTTCAGACTAAAGAGACTCAGTTTCTCCAGCCTGTCAGTGTGGGACACTCCCTTCAGACTGAAAAGACTCAGTTCCCTCAGCCTGTCAGTGCGGGACACTCCCTTCAGACTAAAGAGACTCAGTTCCTTCAGCCTGTCAGTGTAGGACACTCCCTTCAGACTAAAGAGACTCAGTTCCTCCAGCCTGTCAGTGTGGGACACTCCCTTCAGACTAAAGAGACTCAGTTCCTTCCGCCGGTCAGTGTGGGACACTCCCTTCAGACTAAAGAGACTCAGTTCCATCTGGCTGTCAGTGTGGGACACTCCCTTCAGACTAAAGAGACTCAGTTTCTCCAGCCTGTCAGTGTGGGACACTCCCTTCAGACTGAAAAGACTCAGTTCCCTCAGCCTGTCAGTGTGGGACACTCCCTTCAGACTAAAGAGACTCAGTTTCTTCAGCCTGTCAGTGTGGGACACTCCCTTCAGACTAAAGAGACTCAGTTCCTCCAGCCTGTCAGTGTGGGACACTCCCTTCAGACTAAAGAGACTCAGTTCCTCCAGCCTGTCAGTGCGGGACACTCCCTTCAGACTAAAGAGACTCAGTTCCTTCAGCCTGTCAGTGTAGGACACTCCCTTCAGACTAAAGAGACTCAGTTCCTCCAGCCTGTCAGTGTGGGACACTCCCTTCAGACTAAAGAGACTCAGTTCCTTCCGCCGGTCAGTGTGGGACACTCCCTTCAGACTAAAGAGACTCAGTTCCATCTGGCTGTCAGTGTGGGACACTCCCTTCAGACTAAAGAGACTCAGTTTCTCCAGCCTGTCAGTGTGGGACACTCCCTTCAGACTGAAAAGACTCAGTTCCCTCAGCCTGTCAGTGTGGGACACTCCCTTCAGACTAAAGAGACTCAGTTTCTTCAGCCTGTCAGTGTGGGACACTCCCTTCAGACTAAAGAGACTCAGTTCCTCCAGCCTGTCAGTGTGGGACACTCCCTTCAGACTAAAGAGACTCAGTTCCTCCAGCCTGTCAGTGTGGGACACTTCCTTCAGACTAAAGAGACTCAGTTCCTTCCGTCTCTCAGTGCGGAACACTCCCTTCAGACTAAAGAGACTCAGTTCCTTCAGCCTGTCAGTGTAGGACACTCCCTTCAGACTAAAGAGACTCAGTTCCTCCAGCCTGTCAGTGTGGGACACTCCCTTCAGACTAAAGAGACTCAGTTCCTTCCGCCGGTCAGTGTGGGACACTCCCTTCAGACTAAAGAGACTCAGTTCCCTCAGCTTGTCAGTGTGGGACACTCCCTTCAGACTAAAGAGACTCAGTTCCCTCTGCCTGTCAGTGTGGGACACTCCCTTCAGACTAAAGAGACTCAGTTTCTCCAGCCTGTCAGTGTGGGACACTCCCTTCAGACTGAAAAGACTCAGTTCCCTCAGCCTGTCAGTGTGGGACACTCCCTTCAGACTAAAGAGACTCAGTTTCTCCAGCCTGTCAGTGTGGGACACTCCCTTCAGACTAAAGAGACTCAGTTCCATCTGCCTGTCAGTGTGGGACACTGCCTTCAGACTGAAAAGACTCAGTTCCCTCAGCCTGTCAGTGTGGGACACTCCCTTCAGACTAAAGAGACTCAGTTCCTCCAGCCTGTCAGTGTGGGACACTCCCTTCAGACTAAAGAGACTCAGTTCCTTCCATCTCTCAGTGCGGGACACTCCCTTCAGACTAAACAGACTCAGTTCCCTCTGCCTGTCAGTGTGGGACACTCCCTTCAGACTGAAAAGACTCAGTTCCCTCAGCCTGTCAGTGTGGGACACTCCCTTCAGACTAAAGAGACTCAGTTTCTCCAGCCTGTCAGTGTGGGACACTCCCTTCAGACTAAAGAGACTCAGTTCCTCCAGCCTGTCAGTGTGGGACACTCCCTTCAGACTAAAGAGACTCAGTTCCATCTGCCTGTCAGTGTGGGACACTCCCTTCAGACTAAAGAGACTCAGTTCCCTCAGCTTGTCAGTGTGGGACACTCCCTTCAGACTAAAGAGACTCAGTTCCCTCTGCCTGTCAGTGTGGGACACTCCCTTCAGACTAAAGAGACTCAGTTTCTCCAGCCTGTCAGTGTGGGACACTCCCTTCAGACTGAAAAGACTCAGTTCCCTCAGCCTGTCAGTGTGGGACACTCCCTTCAGACTAAAGAGACTCAGTTTCTCCAGCCTGTCAGTGTGGGACACTCCCTTCGGACTAAAGAGACTCAGTTCCATCTGCCTGTCAGTGTGGGACACTCCCTTCAGACTGAAAAGACTCAGTTCCCTCAGCCTGTCAGTGTGGGACACTCCCTTCAGACTAAAGAGACTCAGTTTCTCCAGCCTGTCAGTGTGGGACACTCCCTTCAGACTAAAGAGACTCAGTTCCCTCTGCCTGTCAGTGTGGGACACTCCCTTCAGACTAAAGAGACTCAGTTTCTCCAGCCTGTCAGTGTGGGACACTCCCTTCAGACTGAAAAGACTCAGTTCCCTCAGCCTGTCAGTGTGGGACACTCCCTTCAGACTAAAGAGACTCAGTTCCTTCCGCCGGTCAGTGTGGGACACTCCCTTCAGACTAAAGAGACTCAGTTCCATCTGCCTGTCAGTGTGGGACACTCCCTTCAGACTGAAAAGACTCAGTTCCCTCAGCCTGTCAGTGTGGGACACTCCCTTCAGACTAAAGAGACTCAGTTCCCAGAGCGCCCACACCACTGCAATAAGGACCTTGCACAGGGAGAGCTCAGGCCATTGTGGTGAAGTAAAGATCAACAAATCCGCCCTGGTTTATCGCTCTCCAAACAGAATTGAGAGCAGCCCACCAGACTGCAGGAGACCGACCCGGCTCAGGCCTGTGGGCAGGGGTTCAAAAAAAGCTTTTCTCTGCAGGACCCCCAGAATCTATCAGGAGGGGCACCGATTTCACTGGTGCACAGGGGACAAGTCAGGGAGAGGACAGTCTATAAGAACAGCCGAGTAGCAGATTCTGCGCACATATGACACAGCTGGCGGCGCTGCCCCCTCAGCACGCTGGAGCACACGCACTGTCACGACAGCTTTCACAGGAGCCGGGTCAAAGTCTGTGCAAGCGCAGCTCTGTTTGTTTTCCTGAACACGTGGGAGTGCTGCAGGTGTGAGTCTTTGTGTTTATACCCTATAGACACACTGACTCTCCAGGACTGGTCACCCTATAAACACACTGACCCCCCCAGGACCAGGACTGGACACCCTGCAGACACACTGACCCCCCCAGGACCAGGACTGGACCCCCTGCAGACACACTGACCCCCCAGGACCAGGACTGGACCCCCTGCAGACACACTGACCCCTCCAGGACCAGGACTGGACACCCTGCAGACACGCTGACCCCCCAGGACCAGGACTGGACACCCTGCAGACACGCTGACCCCCCCCAGGACCAGGACTGGACACCCTGCAGACACACTGACCCCCCAGGACCAGGACTGGACACCCTGCAGACACACTGCCCCCTCCAGGACCAGGACTGGACACCCTGACCATCCTCTTGACTGGACATTCCGGAAGACACCTAAGAAATCACTGTAAACCTCCTGTCAGCATCTACCAGGGCTACTGAGATACTGCAACCTGCTTCCTCCTGGGTTCGGAGTAACGTCACCTGTAACGTCACTGGCAGCACACAGCCATTGGCTCAACTGCTTGGGTGACGTTCCTGTTCGATGAGTCAAAAGCTTTCTGAGGTTTTTAGCTAAAGATGGCACGGCCTGCCCGAACCTGCAGCATTCCTGCGTTTCCCACACTCCTTGTGCAGCGAGTCGGGTCTAACCATGTTTTCCAACACACCCACACCCAAAATTTCCAATTATCACCATCAGATTGCAATATTCATCTTCACGAAGAAGCTATACTGATAATGCCACTGAGCTGGACCTGGACACAGCTCCCTCTCAGGTCCTCCTTATCCACAAACTGCTTTCACTCAGTGGACTGTAACGACGCACTCCTAGTGTTCCATAGTTCTGCACCGCGGAGGTCCTGCTTACAATCCAGAAGTATGAACTCTCCTTATTACTTATTAATGAGGACTGACTGACTGGTTTGCTGGCTGGCTGGCTGGTCGGTCAGTTGGTTGGTCAATCAATCAATCGATCGATCTTTCCAGCACTGCCTTGTGTTCTGAGTTTGCCATCTCATGTGAGACACTACACCATGCTGGATATAAGCCAAGCCTTCCCTGTTGTACCCGACACAGTGAACTAGCACTTCCAACCCAGGCCAGGCATGTGTCCACCCAGTTGGACATCAGTGCCCAGTCCGGAAAGCCCACCTTAGGGACGTCTCTCTTGGTGCCCAGAGGAAAGGCAGACCATCGGTCTTCAGACTCCAGAGGGGTCTTACCTTCCTCTGCAGGAGTATGTTTTTTTTCTTCCTCTTTGTTCAGAGAACATTCTTAAGAACAGAAGCCTGGTTTCAAATGAGAGGACCCATTCTGCCCATCTGGCTCATTTGGTAGTTAGTAGTTAACTGATCCCAGGACCTCATCCAGCTGTTTCAACTTCACGGCTGGGTCGTTTGTTCCATACCACCACAACCCTTTGCGTAAAGTACCGCCCTGTTCTAACTGGAGGATCTCTTACACCCATTGTCTGAAAGATGCCAGGATATCAGCTTCAACAATGTAACAGGGCAGCTTGTTCCACACTCCCACCACTCTTTGGGTAAAGAAGTGCCTCCTGTTGTCGGTTTTAAAGGCACTTCCGCCTACAACCTGCTGTACGCGTGACCTCTAACCTGTGTTTTACTGTTCAATTCACTGGTTTTACTCTTACTTATTGTAAGAATAAATAATCTTACTTATCCTACTTATAAGACTAAATAATTTACTTATTTTAAAAATAAATAATAAAAAATCTTGGCATTTCAATTCTGTTTTTTACTTCATCTTACACCACCGGATACATGATCTACCCCGGGGCTGTCAAACTCAGTTCTAGCACCTTCTGGTTTTTAGTCCAACCTTAGTAGTCAATTAAGTCAATTAAACATTTAACCTAAGCAGTGTCTAAATTAGACATGCACAGGATCTTTCTAAAGGTCTTCTATGGTTTCTTGGTGAAAAAACGCACTTCAGTAAAAGTACAGGTCCCTGTGAAAGCCCTTTAAGACTGAATAGAAAAAGTTATAATCCTGCTCTGCCGGGACGCCAGTCCATTGCAGGGCACACACAGGCAGACAGTCGAACCCCTGGCTTCTATCAGGAAGCAGCTGGATGAGATCCTGAAGCGGCTTCCTCCTGTCTGCGACTGCTCCCGAGTTCTCACCCACACGCTGGGGCAGAAGTCCCCCTGGCTCTAGACACAGGCCCCCTTCCTCCCATAAGTACTGATCGCATACGTGCGACCACACAAGAGCTGATAGCTCAGCTGGGCAGCTGCGTCAGCACGCGCAGGCTGCAAAGGAACAAGTCGTAGGTCTGCTCCACGCTGAAAAGAGAGGAAAGAAAACACAACGTTTCGGCCGTGGAGCCTTCTTCAGGTGTGAGAAAGACAGGGCAGTAAGAACTCGGTGAACAATTTCGTTTTCCGAAAGCTGCTTTGGTCATTTTCCCTCGGGATCTCGCGCTGCTTGGAAAGAAAGAAATTAATCTGGACGAGATCCTCAGATTAATTGACAGCTAATTACCAAATGGGCTGGCTGGGCTGAACAGCCTCCCTTCATCTGTGGCCTTTCCTATGTTGTTAACTTTTGAGCTGTGAACAATTCCCAATTAAGACCACTCTTGCTTCAATTAAGGGGCCCGATTCAGCACGTGCTGTAGGAGCTCAGAACTCAGCCTGGTGGGAAGAATCATTAAGAAAACAACCCAGGCTGGAAAGTCCCAAATTTCCAGGGAGCTCATAACGAAAGTCCGGGAGGAAGACGCTGTCCCGTGCCCCGGCGAGCACCTGCTCGCTGGAGTAGAAACATGGAGTATCCCTCCATCCCAGCACTCTCCCCTCTGCAGACCCTTCCTGCCCGCCCCAGCCAGAGCGGAGGCCTGGCTCAGGCTCGTGGTAGGAGGGGGGGGGGCAGACAGGGCGCAAGGTGCTGCACGCCTGCATCCAGATGGCCAGCCTGTCGCCCCTCATGGGGTGGCACAAGCAGAGGCTGCATGTAAGTGCACTTAAAAACCAAGAACGGGAGGCATGGTATATACACAAAGGGTGGTGGGAGGGTGGAACGCTCCCTCTCTCATGACTGTGGTAGCCGTCATGTTGTTGAAGCCGGTAACCTGGCTCCTTTAATGTCTTGACAACTGGATGAGCTCCTCCGATCAGGACAGATGCTACTTTACACAAAGGGTGGCAGAAGAGGGCAACAAGCTGCCCAGCCATGCGGTCAAAACGGATACCTTGGCTTCCTTCAAGAAACAGCTGGGTGAGATCCTGGGGTCTTTCAGCGAGCGACAAACGAGCCAGATGGTCCGTTTCGCCTCCTCTTGTCCGTGACCTTTCCTGTGTTAGGATGGGCAGCTCCTGACCTCACAGGCTGGAATAGGTGCGTGCATGTGTGTGTGTTGAGAAGGGGGATTATTTATTCCACATCTCCACACAGTCCCTCTCTGACTGCAACAGCACCTCCAAGCCTCCGCGATCCACACCAGCAGGCAGACAGCTCACACGTTTATAAAGAGAGCCCCCCACACACACACCAAGAACCAGCAGTATGGCAGACCCAGGCACGGGGCACACTGGCAGACCAGGGCAGGGTTCTGTTGTGTCTGCGTGAGCATGCCGCAACACACACTGTATGAAGGCGTGTGTGTGTGTGTGAGGATCTCTCACTCTCAAGCAGAGTCATCTAAACTGTTCTTCATAGCCACAGCGCCCAGAGCGAAATGATCTCGGTTGTTATTTGTACAGGTGACACAACATGTCCGGGGGGAGTCCTCTGTTCTGGCGGGGTCACTGTAACCCTTCGGCGACAGCCCGACATAACTCCCCGAGCGGCTAGATTCGTCACTACAATCTGTCTCCGCCGAGCGAGTTGGCAGCGATTTGCAGGGGACAGAGCCTGGCACTGTGACCCTCCAACCCGTGTGCGCGCCGACGCCAGCTTCCGAGCACCTCGTGCCCGTCAGCCCATATACCCGCTCGGACAACAGGTCCAGAACAGACCCGGGACAGGGCGGGCGGCTCGCCTTCGGACCGCACTTCGCGGGGCGCGACGGTCACCCTGCCGTTGAAACGGCATCACGAGTTTCTGCAACGTCGCTGTAATCGACTCGCGTCCCTCCAGAACAGCGTCCATGTCCGGCGCTACGGTTTCTCTGGGTTGTCGAAGCCGCAGCGTAGAGAACCACACGCCCGGCGGTTAGTCAGTCACCCCGGGGGTGAGTCCCCGGGCTCTGCTGGTAAACAAGAGCAAGGGGAAGTGTAAGCACCCCCCCCCCAGTGTCCCGCTCCGGGGAAAAACGTCCACCTTCGGCGGAACTGGAGGAGCACGCCGCGGCGCTCGTGCCTCCAGGCTCGTGCCCCCGCCCTTCCAGCTGCTGGCGTTCGGTCTTTACAAACACCCCCCCTTCTCTGGAGCCCCCAATTCCAGCTGCTTCCTGTGAGCGTTGACCCCCTTTAATAAAAAAAAAAAACACCCCTCTCTGTGAGGGCTGTGGTAGAACTTTTTGGAACTCGCACGAACACGCACACAAAAAAAAACTATTAAAAAACAGACAGAGGTGGATCTGTTCCTTACCTTTTTGTGTCGCCAGAAGGGAAAATAAACGCCTTCCTCGTTTAAGTCCTTAGCATCTGAAAATCGTTTCTCAAGACGGGCTTCGGCCTTCGGTTTGCTCCTTCTGTCCTTCCCTCCGTCTCTCTCTCTCTCTCTCGGTCTGTCTTTCTCGCTCGCCCTCGGAGCAGTAACTTCGGTATCTACCCTCAAGCTCCTTCCGTGTGAAGTAAGAGTTTCATGACTTTTCCCCGCACGGTACCGGAAAGCGAGCCCGACTCGGCTGTTACTCCCCAACGTCTCAGCCAGCGGGTACCGTCAGACGAACCACGCACAGCGGGCTCGAACCTCAGCGCCTCTCCCGAATTGGGACTTGCACAACTCGAAATGACAAGACTCTCTCTCGCTCTCTCGTCTTCTCTCTCTCTCTCTCTGAGGGACATAAACACATTTCCTGTGTTTTCTCTCGATTGCGTTTTCTTTCTGATTGGATGGAAGGCGCAGCTGAGACCTGCTGAGGACTTTCTGTTCAGACCGAAGTGAAAGCGAGCAGAGGAGGCGACCGAATCCGGACACGGGGATCGGATTTTGTCTCTGTTCTGGTGTCGCGAAGTCTTCTGTCACTGGAGGGGGGAACTGTGACGTTAGGAAGATTAAAATTATTTTCTTCTTCTTCTTTCGGATACAAGTGGAGCCCTCGAGCTTGTCAGACCTGTTTTCGAACTCCCCACCCCCTCGCCTGTTGGTTATATTAGATAATGAATGCAGAACCAACTCGGGCGTTGAACGGGGAGATAGATTTCCTCTAGGGATCCATACCGGCAGACTGGAACCCTTTTACAACAGGAGTCCCCAGTCCTGGTCCTGGGGGGTCAGTGTGGCCGCAGGGTGTCCTGTCCTGGGGGGTCAGCGTGTCTGCAAGGTGTCCAGTCCTGGGGGGTCAGTGTGTCCACAGGGTGTCCAGTCCTGTTCCTGGGGGGGTCAGTGTGTCTGGAAGATGTCCAGTCCTGGTCCTGGGGGGTCAGTGTGGAAGATGTCCAGGTCTCTTCAGAGCAGTGGCACAGTGGCAGCACCTGAAGAGCTGGGAGAAGCTGTTCAGCTGGCCCAGACGAGCTGAGCCAGAGCCAGAACCAGTAGACACACTGACCCCCCTCAGGACCAGGATTGGGGATCCCTGCTTTACACGACTAGGGGTTTGACCCGCCCAAAACCGGGAATCTGGGGTCCCACACGCCAGCGAGGGGTTGGCGTCTGTGCCACCGGCGTGTGGAACTGGAGCGAACCGGTTGAGTCCCGGGGAGGGGTGTGATGGACCCCGCACGCCAGCAGGCGGAGCCACACTCGGGGGGGCCAGTACGGACCAGCTCCTGCGATCTCCTGTGCGCCGGCACATTGGCACCACACAGTAAACACTGGCACAGGCCGCCAGGGCACACTAATCCTCCCTTTATGATCCGTCATAAACGGGATCGCCGGGACCCCGCCCAGGCTCAGGAGGACTGAAATGCCCCGACGTGTTTGCGGAGCACTGAGTCACACTGGGGCAGCCGCGCAGCTGGAGGAGGACGGCAGGGGACACAGAAGGACAGTGCGACGGAGGACGAGGCTGCCACCCTCGGATCTCCAGATCCCTGTTATAAACACCATGATAACCGTCCAGCCTGCAGCTCCCATGTGTCCACACCACGGCGGAGGATAATGCAAAAACAGGGAGGAACTCAACGCAGGGTGGCACAGCGGCGCTGGGATCCCGGGTTCAATTCCCGAGGTGCTGTCTGTGTGGAGTTTGCATGTTCTCCCATGTTCATGCTGGGTTCCTTGCAGGAGCTCCATTTCCCTCCCACAGTCAGTCCAAAGATATGCTGGCAAGTTAACGGGGTTCTGGGAAAATTGGTGTGAGTGTGTGAGCCCTGGTGTGAGTGTGTGAATTCCCTGTGATGGACTGGCATCCTGTCCAGCGTGTACCCAACCTTGCGCCCACTTCTTGCCAGGACAGGATACGTCTGCCCTGCAACCCTGAGTTGGATAAAGGATGTTTGGATGGAAAACCAATGTACTACGGTAAATTAGAGAACAGCACAGTTAGCTGGAAAGTGTGCTTAGTACCTTAATGCCAGGCGTTACTACAGTAAAGGACTAGTCATGTAGTTTTGCCTGCAGATATACTACAGATGGCATGGCTGAGTGCAGACCTTCTTCTGGGCACTTTTTCAGACTGAGATCTTTAACTGAGCCCGTTAATTGGCACGCCGATCAGAATGAAGAGAAAAGACTTAATTAGCTGGTGTGTGGTGAGCGTTCTGGCGCACTGTGGCTGCCATCGCATCATCCAGGTGGGGCTGCACACTGGTGGTGGTGGAGGGGATCCCCATTACTTGTAAAGCGCTTTAAGTGGAGTGTCCAGAAAAGTGGTATATAAGTGTAAACAATTATTATTAATTATTATAATTATTATTAACATGGGTCACGACTCAACGACACTGCTGAATAACACCCCGGGGATGTGCAGCCCAGGTCGGGAACGGTGGCGCAGTGATCACCGTTGATGCTGCGCTGCACCGCGGCCCTGGGTTCAACTCTGGACCTGGGGTGCTGTCTGTGTGGAGTTTCTATGTTCTCCCCATGTTTGCATTGGTTTCCTCTGGGAGCCCCAGTTTCCTCCCCCAGTCCAGAGATACACAGGTATGTCAACTGGCTTCTGGGAAAACTGGCCCTGGTGTGAGTGTGTGTGTGTGTGTGTGTGTGAGACCTGTGATGGACGGGCCTGGTGTGAGTGTGTGTGTGACCTGTAATGGACTGGCATCCTGTCCAAGGTGGACCCTGACTTTATTATTATTATTTACCAGCCCATTAGATTACGCCCCCATCGCATCCTGCCACTGCGTCTTGTGCCTCCGCGCCGCTGTGGAAGGCCTAGAGCAGACTGGGCCCAGGCTCCCCTGGCCTCCCTGAGGTTCTGTAGTCACTGGCCTTAAAGACCACCCTGCCCACCACTCCTGATTTCCACACTTTCCTTTTTCCATTCGATCCTTTAGCACAAGGGCTGTGGCTCTTTCTAATCGCCCGGAGAGCAATCACTGTCTCGCCAACCTCTCTGCGGTGCAGCGTATGCAAATCCCACAGGCTGACTGGCCTGGGCTGCGCTGCAGGGCGGCAGCTGTGCTGTGGATTTGCCTTATCGCAGTCTGTGCCTGGCATCGCAGACTCTTCATGGGAGAAGACTTCTGCGGGGATCTGTGTGCATGTGTGCGGCTGCTGTGTAATTAATTCAATTGGCTGGTGACTGTGTGGGGCTTCACATATAGGAGGGGACTCACAGCCCCACCTGGAGACACATAGAGGCCGTTCTGTACCAGAAACCCCACCTGGGAGATGCACAGCACCATTCAGTACCAGTAACCCCACCTGGGAGACACATAGAGGCCATTCTGTACCATTAACCCCACCAGAGAGACACATAGAGGCCATTCTGTACCAGTAACCCCACCAGGGAGACACATAGAGGCCATTCTGCACCAGGAACCCCACCAGGGAGACACATAGAGGCCATTCTGTACCAGTTAGCCCACCTGGAGACACATAGAGGCCATTCTGTACCAGTAACCCCACCAGGGAGACACATAGAGGCCATTCTGTACCAGTTAGCCCACCAGGGAGACACATAGAGGCCATTCTGTACAAGTTAGCCCACCTGGAGACACATAGAGGCCATTCTGTACCAGTAACCCCACCAGGGAGACACATAGAGGCCATTCTGTACCAGTTAGCCCACCAGGGAGACACATAGAGGCCATTCTGCACTAGGAACCCCACTGCACGGCAGCTCAGGGGAGGAGAAACTGCTGCAACAGGTGAATGAAGGGGAGCTGTAGGGAGGACAGACTGTACAGCGCAGGGAGGAGTTTAGCCAGGATACTGGGGCAGACAAACAGTTCCCTGGGATTGCTAATGACCAAGTTATAAGCAGGACCTCAGCAGAGCATCTCATCTTAAGGACGAGACCTCCTGCAGCACAGGGTCCCCCATTACAGAGGCACTGGTGTGGAAATTCCTGAGCAGGAGGAAGTGCACCCCCAAACCTGCCCACCAGCACAGCTCACAGCAGTACCAGGCAGGCCCACCCAGCTCAGTTTCCGTGACCAGATTAGATCAGACTTCAAGGTGGGGACTCTGCTGAACACGCTGCATGTGTGTGGTGTATCAGCACGCACACCTCGGCACACTCGGCAGCCGCCCAACACTGTGGAGTTTCAGCTTCTTGTTGTACCGACGGTGGAAATTTGACTTTTTGTTATTTCACTCGTTGAATTCATTTTTTTTTCTCCCACAAAATAAGCAAGATGCCCGCCTAAAGCAAGCCATCAATTAAACGGAGAGGGGTGGAGCCTGGCTCTGTGGCTCAGGATCCGCGCCTGTGGCTGGAAGGTTGCCGGTTCAAATCCTGCAGCTGGCAGAGGAATCCTACTCCGCTGGGCCCCTGAGCAAGGCCCTTAACCCCAACTACTCCAGGGGTGCCGTATAAATGGCTGACACTGCGCTCTGGCCCCAAGCTTCTCTCCTTGTCTGTGTGTCTCATGGAGAGCAAGCTGGGGTCTGTGAAAAGACGAATTCCTAATGCAAGAAATTGTATAGGGCCAATAGAGTGACATTAACACACATCCAGTGGCAATTAACCAGCTGCTTACTGTATATTATTATCACTGCTTGCGCCCCAGCCTCGCTCGCTGCCTTGAGGAGCGGCAGTACAGTAGCAGATTTCTATACAGTATTGCAGGTCGCCGTACACAGACAGAGCAGGAGCAGCTGGGGGCATGCAGAGACACTGACTCGGCGCGTCTCCAGCTCTCCGCTCAGCAGAATCCTGTAAGTCACGTTACTTTGCCCTCGCTCGCTCGTGCGGCGCTGCCGTTTGCACAGGACGATAAAAACAGGTTGTTGTTTTTTTGTTCTCTTCTGGAAAACAAAAATATCGCCGGCATGACAACGGGACCGCAACGAGCGGTCCGGGCTGCGGTTGTGGTCGGCCGTAGAGAAGGAGCCACAGGCGAGCGAAAGCGAACCCCCGTGGACCGAAACCGAACGGGACATTTCGCGGCGTGGAGTTTCCCCACCTGTAGTCATTTACGAGTCCGGCGTCGACCGATGCGTTCACGTTCGCTGACCACGGTCTTGCTCACCTACAGTACCACAGAAATAAAAGCTCGTCTTGAGTCTGACAAATACCCACACCAGCTCGAGGAAATGAAAACGCTGAACAAAAACATAACAAAAAGAACCACGCTCACTCCCGCACTTTCCAACTTTTTGTCAGCAAAGGTTTATTTTTCCCGTGACTAAAATCAAAAAGAATACGAGAATACATCTCTGTCCGTAGACTATCACACATACAGGCATTTGTGTTGAATTAGCAGAACTGCAAACACGGTTTGTTTTAACACCTTTTTTATTAGCACGGCGACAATATGTTTTTTTTTAACAAGACATTCAAAAAACACATCCATAAATCGGACGGCGCGCCTCTCGGTTCCATAAATGTAGGAAAGGTGACATTGTAATCGGGTTTCAGGTCTTCTTTCGGGGGGTGTACAGTAAGTGCGCCTCACCGGTTTCGTTTTTTCACCTAAAACTCCGCTCCGGAGCTGCGTTTCCCCTGCACGCATCAACCCACGCCAGACGGCACGCTTCTGAGGAACCAGGAGGCGTAGCGCGCGCCACTGTACAGCGGACTATAAACAAACCCCGCACTGGCGCTCAAGATGACGGACAGCTGTCGGAGTCCAATGAGCTGCGAAGACTGTGCTGGAGGCGGGATATCCTGGCGCAGCTGGTCAATCAATGGTCCGGATGGGCGGGACAGGGGGGGCGGGGGGAGGCTGACGTGTTTTCTGATTAATTACAGTTCTCTACCGAGTGATTTCCAGTAAACCTGAATTTCCGGGGTGGCCAAAAACGCCTTATCATCAACATAATAAAATATGCTTGCCCTCTCCCACCTCTAACTCACCCTAAATTTTAGCTTAAAAGTGTTATGTGTAGTAAAGAGTCGCGCATTAGTGCAACTGCAAAAACATTTACCTGTAAACCTACAGCCTACACATTCGCCAGTATATGAAACACTTCACAGGTGTTTGTGTGTTAATAATGACAATAGATTTTGCAAAAAACAAACTTCACTGTTTGGAAACAACCTGTTCAAATGGCACTTGTTATAACACTGTCCAGTCCTGGTCCTGGTGGGTCTGTGTGTCTGCCTCACCACCCCCCCTCACTGCTGCCTCACCACCCCCCCTCACTGCCGCCTCACCATCTGTCCTCACAGCCGCCTCACCACCCCTTCACACTGCTGCCTCACCACCCCTCCACACTGCTGCCTCACCACCCCTCCACACTGCTGCCTCACCACCCCTCCACACTGCCGCCTCACCACCCCTCCACACTGCTGCCTCACCACCCCTCCACACTGCTGCCTCACCACCCCTCCACACTGCCGCCTCACCACCCCTCCACACTGCTGCCTCACCACCCCTCCACACTGCTGCCTCACCACTCCTCCACACTGCCGCCTCACCATCTCTCCTCACTGCCGCCTCACCATCCCTCCTCATTGCTGCCTCACCACCCCTCCACACTGCTGCCTCACCACCCCTCCACACTGCTGCCTCACCACTCCTCCACACTGCCGCCTCACCATCTCTCCTCACTGCTGCCTCACCATCCCTCCTCATTGCTGCCTCACCACCCCTCCACACTGCTGCCTCACCAACCCTCCTCACTGCCTCACCACCCATCCTCACTGCTGCCTCACCACCCCCCTTAGTGCCTCACTACCCCTCAACACTGCCTCACCATCCCTCTACACTGCTGCCTCACCCCCCCTCCTCACTGCTGCCTCACGACCCCTCCACACTGCTGCCTCACCACCCCTCCTCACTGCCTCACCACCCCTCCTCACTACTGCCTCACCATTCCTCCTCACTGCTGCCTCACCACCCCTCCTCACTGCCGCCTCACCACCCCTCCACACTGCTGCCTCACCACCCCTCCTCACTGCCTCACCACCCCTCCACACTGCTGCCTCACCACCCCTCCACACTGCCGCCTCACCATCTCTCCACACTGCTGCCTCACCACCCCTCCTCACTGCTGCCTCACCACCCCTCCTCACTGCTGCCTCACCACCCCTCCTCACTGCCTCACCACCCCTCCACACTGCCGCCTCACCATCTCTCCACACTGCTGCCTCACCACCCCTCCTCACTGCTGCCTCACCATTCCTCCTCACTGCTGCCTCACCACACCACCATAACCCCCCCCCCCCTCCTGCAGTACAGAAACTTATTCAGCAAAAAATAAGACATATTAGAAACAAGAAGCCATCAGTTTAGATTCAGAGAGAAAGCTGTCTGTCAGCCCCGGAGTCTGCTGAGACTAAACATTGAAACAGAAGGGAAACATTTCACCCCCGGACCTGTCGTCAGTTAAATCAACACTTCCGTGCAGTGTATCACCCAGCAGTGGATCTGACTGACCGTGTGCGGATACACCCTTTCCTGGTCAGAGAACAGCTCTTCCTGCACTAGCCAGCTAATTCTCCCTGGCCTGGAATCCTTCAAAAATGTCTGGACGAGATCCTCTGAGCGAGAACACTGGGCTGGATCCTCTCCTCTCCTTTGTAAACAATACAGAAACTTTAGTTTTCAGTTTGCCCGAGTGAGGTAATATTCATGAGGAATTTGACCTTGAATCAGACTTAACTAGTCAATACAATAATACACTTGTGCACAAAACATTGTGTTACTCTTCATACTCAGACCTGCATTTATTCCTGTGCTCCTGGCAGCTGCAGTAGGGATAGCAGGGCTTGCTGGAGAGACCCTGTGTAAACTTGAGAGGATTTACTGGCAAGCATCAGCTGTACAGCTTACTGTGACAGAGGTGTTGTACTGTGCAATGCAGCCCAGTGTTTTGCACAGTTAGCCAGAAGAAGTCATGAGATCTGTGCAGGAATGTTTTTAAGTACACCCAGTGCTGCAATGAAGGCCTGTATGCAGGCTGTGCTGTGACTGTCCACTTCTCGGACCGAACTCTGAAAGCTGGTGAGGAGGTAAGTATTTCCTCGGGTGAAATTCCCATTGTGGAGTAGTGTGTGCTGCGTCCTAGTTAAAATAATTGCTTTGATTTACGCCAAGGAGTCCAAAAGCTATATGGGAGGGGACACAGTTCACCCACCACTGAAGTACAGCCCCCGCTGGGTGACACACAGAAGGTTAGGTGGTGGAGAGAGAAACGTCTTTCCCATCTGAATTAAGGGGGAGGCCAGTTTGAACAAGACTGGAGTTTAGCCAGGAATGTCCAGATTCACAACAACACTGGCCTTCCAATCCACTCCATTGCAGGACGTCAGTGCAAATATTTCCCCAGTTCTTTAGTGGATAATAACAGTATCCAGCAAAGCATCTGAGGTGCTGTTTTCACTAAACTCATGCAGTGGAGCTGATACCAAGGGCCTAATGTTGAGAAGCCCTGCCTCAAGTATTAGGTGTGTAGTGACAAGGCATATTATTTCACTTAGAATTAAATGTTATTAAAGACTTCTAATAATCTTTGCGCGCCTTGACCAAGCAGCCTGGTGCACCTCTGTGTAAGGGCATAGGAATGTGCTAATAGGCTCCTCTGATAAAAGACATTGTAAAGCTGAATCAAAGCTGAACGGTGTAATTTTGTATAGTGCAGATGGGCTCCATCAAGTCTGCAGCTCATTTCCCCACCTGCTTGGAAGAAAAGATGAAAATATCTTTTGTTCCAAGACCACAGGTCCAAGGTCACTATCCATTACCCAAAGGAAGGTCCACCAACAGGAATCTGCAAGTTGGACACCTGAACCAAACCTGACAGCTCCCCAGCCAGTCACCAACTTGTGATGTTATACTGTACCTTTAAAAGCAAGAACCCAACTTGTTTTCATTTTTTTTTACTCACTGGCTCCTCATCATCTCTCCAACTAAACTGGCAATCAGACTTCTTACCCTTGTGACTGCAAGCTGTCCAAGTCAGGACTTAAAGTTTGTCGAAAACACCGGGCCAAGAGAGTGAGCCAGTAAATTACAGAATTCCATCAAAGATACAAGATATTCTCTTGGGAACTGAAGAAATTTTGTATTTGCGAACCCACCGTTATTTTCACATCATGATCAAAGAAATTAGGCTGTCGGACCCTTTTTATTTTGACATGCTGGACACTGTGTATACTTAGAACCAGGCTATAACCGGTATGAACTGAGCTCTTCCCCCTGTCAAGAAGACAAACTGTTTTTAAACAGGACGCTAGCTTTGGCAGAGTTGCCTGAGAGCAGTGCGGACTGTGAGCCCCTGCAATGCCAGGCAAGACTCTCTCTCTCTCCTCTCTGCAAGCAGGAAACACCACCAGCACAGATCCAGCAGCTACCAGTCTATGGTGGAATATAGACTTCGAATGTCTGAAAATACTTTGTGCACCACTCATACTAAGGCAGACCCTGGGAGGAAAATCAACTAGAACTCATAACTGAAGGCAGGCCATGCAACCAGACCTGCACTTGAGTTGGTGCTGGAGTCTTTTGACAGATCATTGAGTTCAATGTCACTCATGGGGGAAAGAATAAGGAATTTTAACTTTGGGTGTTTTATTTAAACTGGACACTGGACCTTACTTGTCAGTAGTGTCTGCAGGTGTTTGTGAAACAGTGAATACCAGTGTGAAACAGTGAATACCTCAAGTGCACCAATCATTTGCTGAATTTTCCAGGTCTATCCTCTTATTCACAAGCCTATCCTCTTATTCCAGGTCTATCCTCTTATTCACAAGCCTATCCTCTTATTCCAGGTCTATCATCTTATTCACAAGCCTATCCTCTTTTTCCAGGTCTATCCTCTTATTCAAAAGCCTATCCTCTTATTCCAGGTCTATCCTCTTGTTCACAAGCCTATCCTCTTATTCCAGGTCTATCCTCTTGTTCACAAGCCTATCCTCTTATTCCAGGTCTATCCTCTTATTCACAAGCCTATCCTCTTATTCCAGGTCTATCCTCTTATTCACAAGCCTATCCTCTTATTCCAGGTCTATCCTCTTGTTCACAAGCCTATCCTCTTATTCCAGGTCTATCCTCTTGTTCACAAGCCTATCCTCTTATTCCAGGTCTATCCTCTTATTCACAAGCCTATCCTCTTATTCCAGGTCTATCATCTTATTCACAAGCCTATCCTCTTTTTCCAGGTCTATCCTCTTATTCAAAAGCCTATCCTCTTATTCCAGGTCTATCCTCTTGTTCACAAGCCTATCCTCTTATTCCAGGTCTATCCTCTTGTTCACAAGCCTATCCTCTTATTCCAGGTCTATCCTCTTGTTCACAAGCCTATCCTCTTATTCCAGGTCTATCCTCTTGTTCACAAGCCTATCCTCTTATTCCAGGTCTATCCTCTTATTCAAAAGCCTATCCTCTTATTCCAGGTCTATCCTCTTGTTCACAAGCCTATCCTCTTATTCCAGGTCTATCCTCTTGTTCACAAGCCTATCCTCTTATTCCAGGTCTATCCTCTTGTTCACAAGCCTATCCTCTTATTCCAGGTCTATCCTCTTATTCACAAGCCTATCCTCTTATTCCAGGTCTATCCTCTTATTCACAAGCCTATCCTCTTATTCCAGGTCTATCCTCTTGTTCACAAGCCTATCCTCTTATTCCAGGTCTATCCTCTTATTCACAAGCCTATCCTCTTATTCCAGGTCTATCCTCTTGTTCACAAGCCTATCCTCTTATTCCAGGTCTATCCTCTTATTCACAAGCCTATCCTCTTATTCCAGGTCTATCCTCTTATTCACAAGCCTATCCTCTTATTCCAGGTCTATCCTCTTATTCACAAGCCCTGCAGGTTTCCTTTGCTTGGCAGGAGCCGGCCTGCAGCTCTTGGGGACTTGTACAGTGGACTTAGGCTCCAAACTGGCCCAGGGAACACCCCAGGCTCTCCTTTACCTCCTTTAGGAGTCTTGCCTTTACCAGTCTTGCCTTTACCTCCTCATGGGATCCTCTCAGCGCCCTGCTCCGCTTGTCCCAGAACACAACAGAACAGCTCAAATCAGCTTTCCACTAAAAAAACTGTTGGCGAAATACCGAGCAATCGGGCAAAAATAGCTGCAGCTTTCCAAAAAGCCAGAGAAAAAAGAAGAGTCTTGCACATCTAGCAAGGAGCAAGGCAGCTTCGGCGCTGACTGCACACTGCAGTTCAGGGATTGACAATACACTGGGCTTTGATGATCTGATCAGCTCTTAATTGCTTCATTGATCCCAGCTGCTGCTGCTTCAGATCAGTGGATGAAGATAAATGATGGCCTTGCATGTTGAAAGAAATGGACTCCCCACGCACTGCTGCTGCTCTGGGAGCATGGTGAGGATTAGTGTAGCATGGCTGTCCACTCTGTGGCAGTACTGCCGCAGTCCTGGAGGGGGCGCTGTGTCTGCTCTTTCTCCAGGTCTCCTTCCAGCAGCAGCATCCAAGTAGCTGGGAGAAGCTGTTCAACTGGACCAATTTATGTCACTAACGAGCTGATGTGGGTCGTTAAGACCTGAGCTGGGATGAACACTTGTAGTCACACCAGCCTCTTCGGGCACCGACTGCAAAGCCCTGGGTAAGAGATGGTTCTGGACTCGGGTTCCAGTTACTCCAGCTGTTAATGAAGAAGCCTTCAGGTCCTGGAGAAATGCAGTCTTCCAGTTATAAGCACAGAAAAACACGAGAAAGGTTACAATCGGGAGCAGCCGTTCCAACCATCTGGCCCGTGGGGGCCTGTTCCACACCCCCGCCACCCGTTGTGTAACAGAGTGCCTCCACAAGAATTTGACGTCATATTCTGACAGTGGGGTCGGCTGTGAATCCGTCCGGGTGTTCACTGTTCTTTCTGTCCATTAGGTCAGACAGTCTCAGGTTTCGGGTTTGTTGCCTCATTCGGTCCCCTGGTGTCAGTGCGGCTCTTGTCCTCTGGAGCTCTCAGCTGAGTGTGAGGAAGCACCTGGCTTCAATTACCAGGGAGAGTCATTACTTGGAGGAACGATCGATTTCTCCTCCTCGTATTCCTAACGCCAAGCAGGAGAATCACTCAGGAAGAATGTGGCTGGTGTTTTTTGTGCGTTTGGTTGTGATTGCGAGCCTATTTTTCATATTTCTCTGCTATTGGGGAAGATGGCTATTGAATTTTAGATTTAGTCTTTCATTCCACTTCTGGTACGTCAATCAGTGTAGCATTTTACATCGTCATTATACGCATGTATACAGTTTATACAGTATGCACGGTCTGGAGTTTCCACTGTGGGCCGCCTTTGTGATTTAATGCGAAAAACACCGAACAAACGCCTGCACACACCCACAGAAGCCCGGAGATCTCTGAAGCACGGATGACAAGGTACTGTATCGTTATTTCCGCTGGCGGCAACATGTTTCGCATGTGTCTTTATTGTTGAACGTTCGTTGGTTTCGTTTAGGCCTTGCGTGTGTGCGTGCGTGTGTGTGTGTGTGAAGCACCTTCTGTCCCGAAACGCCGCGGCAACTGAATCTTTCAGGGCTGCGTTCTCCGACATCGGTGTGGAAAGACGCCCTCTTCTGGCCACCGTAACGAGTAACGGGGAAGACTTGTTTTTTCTCTATTTCACCGCACGGGGGAGCTCTCTCCCCGCGATAGAACATGGCGAAGAAAGGTTCTTTCCCGGCGCTGCGGCTCGCCGGAAACCTGTCATTGTGTCCCGCGACCCCAGCCGCGAGCCGGCAGGTACTGTAGGCATGGGAAGGGTGTCGAGTTTCTCCCTAGTATTTTCCGAGCGGTCTTGGAGCTGGCTCTGCGGTTGTATGCCAAAGTAGCATCTCGATTCCCTTTAGTCTAGTAAGTTCAAACCCTTGTCCCTTCTAAAGTGTTCTGTTCACCCAATCAGGACATTAATGTCCCTGTTTTAAATACGGCTCTGGATGATACAGTCTAAAACCAGAAAGAAAAACTTTTCTGATTCAATTCTGGGATCAGGCGAGGGATTTAAGTTTCGTGATTACTCCTGGGGGCGGTACTATGGTGCAGTGGTCAGCATTACTGCCTCGTAGTGCTGGGGTCCAGGGTTCAATTCCAGACCTGGGGTGCTGTCTGTGTGGAGTCTGCATGTTTTCTTCGTGTTCCTGTAGGTTTCCTCCGGGTGCTCCAGTTTCCTCCCACAGTCCAGAGACATTCTGGTGGGTTAATTGGCTTCTGGGAAGACTGGCCCTGGTGTGAGTGTGTGTATGTGTGTGTTTGTGTGTGCCCTGTAATGGACTGACCCTGGTGTGAGTGTGTGTGTCTGTGTCTGTGTGTGTCCTGTGATGGGCTGACCCTGGTGTACGTGTGTGTGTGTCTGCGTCTGTGTGTGTCCTGTGATGGACTGACCCTGGTGTGAGTGTGTCTGTGTCTGTGTCTGTCTGTGTCTTGTGATGGACTGACCCTGGTGTGAGTGTGTCTGTGTCTGTGTCTGTGTGTGTCCTGTGATGGACTGACCCTGGTGTGCGTGTGTGTGTGTGTGTGTGTGTCTGCGTCTGTGTGTGTCCTGTGATGGACTGACCCTGGTGTACGTGTGTGTGTGTGTGTGTGTGTGTGTGTGTGTGTGCCCTGTGATGGGCTGATGTCCTGTACAGGGTGTATCCTGCCATGCGCCTGTTGCTTGTCGGGATAGACAACCCGGAATGGGATAAAGCTGATAGAAGATGAGTGGACAGTTCCTCTTGGGAATGTCTGATTGAAGTCTAGGTTAGGAATGGGCTACATGCTGGAATTTCCGACTGAGTTGTCTGGGTGGACAGATTGAAAGGGCAAGGGGTTCCTGCACATTTTATAGGGAGCCATTTCAATCTCTGCAGAGCTGAGTGGAACAAGTCACTATTCAATTGAGATCGATGACAAAAGTGATGTGTTCAAATACGTCCTGCATCGTTTAGAGCAAAAATGTGCAAAAACCTGCTCTCTCTCAACCGGGATTATACCCCCCCAGTCCAGAGGGCCACCTCTCCTGTGATGGCAGGTCTGGGTCCTGCAGGACCCGCTGGCTGAGGGGGCAGGCCCGCGGGTCTGAGCTCCGGGTTAGAGAGCCGGTTCTGGCTCTGGCCTGCGGATCAGCCTGGACTGCTGGTAGTCAGATTAGTCCCCAGGTTAGCTCTGTGGTATCGACAAGCACATAAGAATTCGGGGTCCTGTTAGGGATGTTAGGGGTGACAGGATGACAGCGAGACAAAGCTGTAAATAAGTAATTAAGGGGATTAAAGAGAGGCATAGCATTTTTGATTTTATAAAGCGTCATTAGATAATCTATGGTTTTTCACCTAAGAGCAATCCTCGCCTAGGAATCTTGTGGACAAAGCGACCATAGTGTCTCAGAAATCTTGAGGGACTAAACGCTTCTTTTACAGCGCTGCTTAAAGAGACACCTACATCTACCGAGGTACGGTTTTAGCTTCAGTGCGCCAATATTTAAGAATCCTATGAAGGAAATATGAAAAGCGTTAATTTGGGCTGTTAGCCTGGAAGAAAATAAATCAAAATTGCGCAGGACGCTGTCCCCCTCAGTGTCTCCTCACTTTAGCAACAGCGATGCTGCGCGAGAGCGGATCCCTGCGCTCCCATTGGCTGGCGGCGCCGTGATGCTCGGGCAGCCGCCCCGGCTCGAGCCGCGGAGGGATGGAGCGCAGCGCGCGCACACACCGGAGAGAGAGGGCGAGCGAGGCAGGGAGCGGGCGCGGGCGACTGGATGCTTTCTGGCCGCAGCGCTGTTTAAACCCACCCCGCCGCCGATAGATGCCGGATAACGACCGAGAAGCTCTTCTGTGTTTCACGTCCTCGACAGCTTAAAGCGCCTTCGACAGCGGTCCGGAGAAGCCGAGAGACATGCCTGCGGGAAGCACCGACCCCGAGTGCATCTTGAGCTACCAGGTAAAGATCGATCCAGCAGGGGAGTTGGGGGCGTCGGGACTGCGCGACCACAGACCTGCGGCGCTGGACAGGTTCTTTCCTCCCCTCTCCGTCTGTAGCGGACGGGCTCCGAGGCGCCGCCTGTGGAGTCTGTCCGCACGGACAGGGGGCCGGCGCTGTCCTGCGGCGCGCGTTTGGCATGCCGCCTGATGGGCACTCATAGTAGCACTTTCCCGTTTGGAAAGGAATAAGATACGGATGGTGACACTTCCCGGCAGTGCCCCAGCGTGGGCGGTGTTGCGTTTCCCCGTGTCTTTTCATTCGTATTTGTTTGTACTGGAGAGGCATGTACTGTGCGTTATTTATATTGCACGCACGTTGCTCAGACGCACGACCTCCTTCGCCTGTCGCCGGTGAAGACAATTGCGCGAGAGCGAGAGATTTGCATACATGCTGTTTGTATGTGTATGTGTGTCTGCCTGCGTGCGTCCGCGCGTGCGGTGTTATTTATTTGCCGGCGCGCGCCGACAGCGGCACGTGCAGCAGCGTCTCTGTAGACCTTGGCCCCCTCGCGCTGAGGGGAAAGGTGACTGCGGTGGGGATCGATACCGGGGATGGAGTGTTCCGTCAATTTGTCTGTTTTTCGTTCTGCCCTGCGTTGGTTCTCTGTAAAGATCGTTTCTCTTTTTCATCAGGCCTACTGCATTCAGTGGGAACGTACACATTAGGTCATCATCGGTGTGCTGAGAAAAAAAACTCGGAATGTGAGGAATTAAGATGAAAAGAGCTCCGAAAGCCGACCCTCTGGTTTAGAATTCGGACATGTTGCTGGTCCAGTCGGCCCAGTCCCCCGACTGGAGCCGGTAGCCAGTCTCCACCTCAGTCGTCTTCCTCGGTGACCTTGAAGAGACATCGCTGCTCCGCTGAGACGGAGCGCTCAAACCTCAGGGACGGCTTGTCTCCCGCCGGCCTGGCCGGGCAGGGTGCGAAGTCGGGGCAGGGAGACCAGTTCCGGTGATTAGTAACGGGTCACCCGATTAGTAACCCGTTACATAACCGATCACACCGGGGTGCGCAGGGGGAGAGAGGAGCTGATCGATGTCTTCCTCGGTGAGGGAAGGACAGCGCGCGCTGCCCCCCGCGCAGGAAACCCGCTCCGACGCGGAGATCCGTTACTTTTCAAACCTGCGCGAGCTGCCCCGGGCGATTTCTAATGATAAGCACTGTTATGAATATACAGAGACCTATTTTTCTCGTGTTTTTTTATTCCGATCCATTATGGTGATTTTTAAATTATTATTACGGCTTCATAACATTATTCAATTCAATTCAATTTATTTTTATATAGCGCCTTTCACAACATGGTTGCCCCAAGGCCAGTGACCATACATTTTGTCAAGACATTCTGACCATACATTAGACGTTTTCTTGTCTGAACTGCGTTAATTCAGCAGGACATCTGTACTTTACTTTGAAAAGGTCAATAACAGCTCAGCAGACAGAGCAGATGTCCCCGGCAGAGTACAGTATGTGTAGTTTAATGTATGGTACAGTACTTATCACACTTAATCAATTATATCGCAGGAGATGGGCGGCTGAGAGTACAGGTGTGGCCCTGGGTTCGAGCAGCTGGGTTGTGGTACTTTCAGGTTTTTAAACGAGTGTTAGATGAGAAAAGAAGTATTCTGGACAAGGGGGCAGCGAATAATATAAATCAAGCGTTGTCCTGTCTGGATGTCTGGACTGGAGTGTTGACCAGGTTTACAGCTCAGCTGGGTTCACAATGACCTCAATCAGCTCGTTATTGGCTTAACGAACCCCCCCCTAGGATCAGGACTGTCCCTCTGGGGTAAGGGCTGTGGCAGTGGGCACTACTCTCTGGAGTCTGTGAGCGGGCCCGTGGGTGTGGCACTGCCCTGCACAGCGGCAGCCTACCCTTTGCAGGATGTGGAGCAACATGAGGGGCACTGAACACAGAGACATGCTCAGGGCTGTGGTGTGCACTCAGGCTGCCCCGAACACACACTCTCTGTGGTGTCCAAGTGGCACGTACTGTACAGCCTCTTCCTCTCTCCCACCTGTCCCTCCTTGAAGCTCAGGTCTACAAAAGACTTTGCTGCCATGGCACAGTCACATCGGCTTGGCCAAAATATTATCCCATAGCACTGAGCTTAAATTTAGAAGATCAGAGCTCTCTTTCTCCCTAATCCTTCTAACTCTCTCGCCCTCTCTCTTTCTGTGCTCTGCCCCTTACCTCTCACAACCTCTTCTCTCTCTCCCTTCTCAGCAAGATATCCCATTACTCTCACTGCTTCTGTCTGTCCTCCCCGTGTCTCCCATCCTTCTTACCACCTGTCTGCTCTCTCTGTGTCTCCCATTACTCTCACTGCTTCTGTCTGCTCTCCCTGTGTCACCCGTCCCTCTCACCTCCTGTCTGCTCTCCCTGTGTCTCCCGTCCCTCTCACCTCCTGTCTGCTCTCCCTGTGTCACCCGTCCCTCTCACCTCCTGTCTGCTCTCCCTGTGTCTCCCGTCCCTCTCACCTCCTGTCTGCTCTCCCTGTGTTACCAGTCCCTCTCACCACCTGTCTGCTCTTCCTGTGTCTCCCATCCTTCTCACCACCTGTCTGCTCTCTGTGTCTCCCATTACTCTCACTGCTTCTGTCTGCTCTTCCTGTCTCCCATCCTTCTCACCTCCTGTCTCTTCTCTCTGTCTCCCATTACTCTCACTGCTTCTGTCTGCTCCCCCTGTGTCTCCCATCCTTCTCACCTCCTGTCTGCTCTCTCTGTGTCTCCCGTTACTCTCACTGCTTCTGTCTGCTTCCTCTGTGTCTCCTATCACTCTTACTGCTTGTCTACTCCCTCTGTATCTCCCATCCCCTTTCACTGCTTCTGTCTGCTCCTTTTGTATCTCCCATCCCTTCCACTACTTCTGTCTGCTCCCTCTGTGTCTCCCGTCCCTCTCACTGCCTGTCTGTGTCTTTGAAGTTTAATACTGGAGAGCACAGCTGGTCATGTGATGGGATGGAAACTATTCTGGGGAGGGATTAGCATATTTAAACGTGCTGGTTCTCCAGGGCTGTCTGTATTCAAATTCAAGGAGGGGGCTCTCTCCGTTTTCTAGTGATTGTGTGTGTGTCTGTTGTGCCAGTGGTATGCCTATCTGCATTGCCAGTGTGTTCTTGTGTAGCTCTATGTGCATGTGTAACAGGTACATACATCTGTCTCTCTGCGCGTGTGTGTGTCTGCGTTGCCAGTGTGCACCTGTGCAGTGCACAAGTACAGTCTGTGGACTTGTGCCTGTGTGCCTGTCATGTGCTTCTCAATTCCTGTGTAACTTTGTGTGCGTGTGTAAGAGGTGTAGATGTCTGTCTACCTGCGCATGTGTGCAATGTGTAGAGCTGCAGATCTCTGTTCTCACAGTGCTTGTGCAGTACACACATACACACGCTTTTGTCTTCCTGTCTTTGGGAAAACAAATTCCCATGGACTCTCATAATGTCAGTACTCACTGCTCCAGACTCTCTGAAATGTTCAGCGTCTGAATGTCAGGAGCTGTGGTCTCTGTGGGATTTTATCAGATTGTATCCCTATATTAATCATAATTCACACACTCGGATTCAAACACACAGACACACACTAATCACACTAACACACTTTCACACACCCAGATACACAATCATACTGACACAGACTCACACACACAGACACACACGATCACACTGACACAGACTCACACTAATCACAGTAACACAGACTCACACACCCAGATACACAATCATACTAACACAGACTCACACACACAGACACACACAATCACACTAACATACTCTCACATTCAAACACCCACACACACAATCACACTAACACAGACTCACACACCCAGAAAAACACGATCACACTAACACATATTCACACACAATCACACTAACGCAGACTCACACACCCAGACACACAATCACACCAACACACTCTCTCACACACACACAATCACACTAACACAGACTCACACACCCAGACACACACAATCACACTAATGCGGACTCACACACCCAGACACACAATCACACTAACACATACTCTCACACACACAATCACACTAACACAGACTCACACACCCAGTCACACTAGTACAGACTCACACACCCAGACACACAATCACACTAACACACTCTTTCACACACACAATCACACTAACACAGACTCACACACCCAGACACACACAATCACACTAATGCGGACTCACACACCCAGACACACAATCACACTAACACATACTCTCACACACACAATCACACTAACGCAGACTCACACACCCAGACACACTAGTACAGACTCACACACCCAGACACACAATCACACCAACACACACTCTCACACACAATAACACTAACAGACTCACACACCCAGACACACTAGTACAGATTCACACACCCAGACACACAATCACACCAACACACTCTCTCACACACACAATCACACTAACACAGACTCACACACCCAGACACACTAGTACAGACTCACACACCCAGACACACAATCACACTAAGACATACTCTCACACACAGACAATCAGACTAACACAGACTCACACACCCAGACACACTAGTACAGACTCACACATCCAGACACACAATCACACTAACACATACTCTCACACACAGACAATCAGACTAACACAGACTGACACACCCAGACACACACAATCACACTAACACAGACTCACACACCCAGACACACAATCACACCAACACACTCTCTCACACACACAATCACACTAACACAGACTCACACACCCAGCCACACAATCACACTAACACATACTCTCACACACAGACAATCAGACTAACACAGACTCACACACCCAGACACACTAGTACAGACTCACACACCCAGACACACAATCACACTAACACATACTCTCACACACAGACAATCAGACTAACACAGACTGACACACCCAGACACACACAATCACACTAACACAGACTCACACACCCAGACACACAATCACACCAACACACTCTCTCACACACACAATCACATTAACACAGACTCACACAATCACACTAACACAGACTGACACGCCCAGACACACAATCACATTAACACACACTCTCACACTCACACAGCGATACATAGGCACTCTCACGATCAGAGATGTGCGCAGTAATTAGTGCTGCGGAGCTGCTGTTTCTGCCTGACCTGTGCACAAGTGACATGACATCGCGTGACTGTAGTGTTACTTATTCATGCACTTAGCACGTGCAGCTCGTCAGCTTTCCCCTTTCCTGGAGGTGAACAAGCGCCGTGTCTCCTTGCTATAGAAGCCCTCTGCTGCCACGGCTGGCACTCCTGGCTCAGGCGCAGTCCCGCCGTCGGCCTGGAAGACACGGGCGAGATCTCGGCCGCGGTAACCGCACTGGCGCGGCGCGGAGGCCTCTCCAGTTACCGCGCGCGGGGGGCCTCGGCCGGGGCCGTGAATTATTGATCAGGTGAATGAGGAGGGAGTCTTCTCCGGGCTGTCGGAGAGGCAGCAGGGACTCCTCTCTCCCCCACTCTCCCTCCTCTCCCTCCTCTCCCTCCTCTCTCTGCTCCCCTGTCCAATCGCAATTTCTCTTCAGATTCACAGGGCTTCGTGGGCATGACTGAAGAATTACAGTGCTTCCAAAGCAGAAACGATCAACATGACATTTAGAGACATCACCGAAACCATTACCGATCTCTCTACACCTCTCCACATCCCTCTGTCTCTGCTCCTCTCACTCTCTCCTCTCTCTGCTTCTCTCTCTCCTCTCTCTACTCTTCTACCCCAACGTCTCTCTGCCCTTCTCCCCTTACTTCTCTGCTCCTCTCCTGCTTCTCCCCCACCTTTCTGTGCTCCTCTCAGCTCTCTGCTCCTCTCCCCCTTCTCCCTGCTCCTCTCCCTCTGCATCGTCTCCCTGTCCCTCTCAGCTTGTCGGCAGGCTGGACTGGGAGCTGCAGATGCCCACCCGTGGCACCACAGCCAGACGCCTGAGCGGCACGTTGCGAAATTCACCACGGTAAATCCGGCTGAGGCAGTTTTCCCATCCCTCTGCCCTGCCAGCAGTGTGCCAGCCTCCCCCCTGGAGAGGTCTGCCCATGACAGGACTCCTTTATTCCAAGAGGGTCCGGCAGGGCAGGCTGTCAGGAACATGTGGCAGGTGGTGCTGAGCGCACAGGGGGGGAGGGGGGGTTGTCAGCCCGGAGTCTCAGAGCCGAAAAAGACAGGAGGGAAGAGAATCAGTGACCTCAGGCTGGGGGATTTCAGTGCTGGAGGAATGAGGAAAGATTCATGGTTAAAGCAACATAAAGAGGTAAATACTGAGCCGGTAAACTGCATCTGAAAAGTGCCTTTCATTCCAAATCACAAAAGGATCTCTGAGCTCTTTGCACCAAAGCCTCAGTGCACAGCAGCGCAGGAGAGAGAAACTGCTGCTCCTGGTGGATTGAGGGGGAACATTAGGAAAGGGTGTCTACAGCAGTCAGGTGTGTACAGGGTGTGTGTGTGTGTAATTCAGCACTGATAGTGACAGGGGAGAGACAGCAGTGACACTGATAGTGACAACAGCAGTCAGGTGTGTACAGAGTGTGTGAATTCAGCACTGATAGTGACAGGAGAGAGACAGCAGTGACACTGATAGTGTCTACAGCAGTCAGGTGTGTACAGAGTGTGTGAATTCAGCATTGATAGTAACCGGAGAGAGACAGCAGTGACACTGGCAGCATCTACAGCAGTCAGGTGTGCACAGAGTGTCTGTGTGAATTCAGTTATTACTGTCTATGATAATGAAAGGAGAGAGACAGTTGTACTTTGGAGCTTCACTGTGTTAGTGTGACTGAAATGAGACATGTAATTAATTATATTCAGATTCCAAGTGTAAAGATTTCAGTTTTTACAGAGAACGGCAGGAGTTTTAAGTCTTACATGATGACCCCATATAAACCAGTGTGTTTCTCCTGAGCCCAGGCCTTGCTGTGAAGTTGCTAGGCAAGCGCTGCAGGCAGACAGATGTTACCTCTCAGCAGGAAATGGAAAATCGATTCCCCCGACGCACTCTGATGAATCAGTAGCTAAGTGATGTTAGGGCTCCCTGGCAGCACAAGTGCACTTTGTGCGTTTTTAATTAGAGAAAATGTTTTAAACTAGTGTAGGATGGAGAGCATGGTGGTGGTGGTGGGGAGGTTAAAGAATCATTACTCTCATACAATTATGAGGCATGCAGTCGCGTTCCTGAGTGAGCTGCCAGATCAAGAGCACAGTAAGTGTCCAGCAGAGGTGACCAAACCAGGGAGAGACATTGCTGGGGAAGAGAGAGGGGGAGGTGGGGGTGCTGAGCTACATTGGCCTCTGAACCCTGTCTCCTGAAGACACCAGTCTCTCTCACTGCATCCTTCTCAAGCGCCCATAAGAAAGAAAACCCCACAACATATTCAGCTTAGATCTAAAAAGTTGGGCTGAAAGTAGGATTACAGTTGAGGATGAAGGTAGAGGTAGATGCTCCACTTGGTGCACTGGACAGCCAGAAGGACATAGTTATCTCCAGTCTGGGCTGGGCCACTTGACTGCTTGTGGCCAGGAACTCCCAGGAGGGGAGTATCTGTTTGGCTGATCACTAACAGCGAGGGGGATTGGTTGGAATCATGTAGGGGTGTAGCCAAGGGAAGAGATCCCAATGCATGGGTGGGGTCTATATGGGCTTATATCAGCAGGAGGTTGGGCTGATGAAGGGTGGAGTCAGAGGGGGTGGGGCTGATAAAAGGTGGAGTCAGGGAGGGTTGGGCTGATGAAGGGTGAAATCAGAGGGCGTGGGGCTGATAAACGCTGTGGTCAGGGGGTGGGGCTGATAAAGGGTGGAGTCAGAAGGGGTGGGGCTGATAAAGGGTGGAATTAGAGGGGTGGGGCTGATAAAGGGTGGAGTCAGAGGGCGTGAGGCTGATAAAGGGTGGAGTCAGAGGGGGTGGGGTTGATAAAGGGTGGAGTCAGAGGGGGTGGAGCTGATAAAGGGTGGAGTCAGAGGGCGTGGGGTTGATAAAGGGTGGAGTCAGAGGGCGTGAGGCTGATAAAGGGTGGAGTCAGGGGGTGGGGTTGATAAAGGGTGGAGTCAGAGGGGGTGGGGCTGATAAAGGGTGGGGTCAGAGGGCGTGGGGCTGATAAAGGGTGGAGTCAGAGGGGGTGGAGTTGATAAAGGGTGGAGTCAGAGGGCGTGAGGCTGATAAAGGGTGGAGTCAGAGGGGGTGGGGCTGATAAAGGGTGGAGTCAGAGGGGCTGGGGTTGATAAAGGGTGGAGTCAGAGGGCGTGAGGCTGATAAAGGGTGGAGTCAGGGGGTGGGGTTGATAAAGGGTGGGGTCAGAGGGCGTGAGGCTGATAAAGGGTGGAGTCAGAGGGGGTGGGGTTGATAAAGGGTGGGGTCAGAGGGGCTGGGGTTGATAAAGGCTGGAATCAGAGGGGGTGGGGCTGATAAAGGGTGGAGTCAGAGAGGGTGGGGCTGATAAAGGGTGGAGTCAGAAAGGGTGGGGTTGATAAAGGCTGGAATCAGAGGGGGTGGGGCTGATAAAGGGTGGAGTCAGAGGGGGTGGGGTTGATAAAGGGTGGAGTCAGAGGGCGTGAGGCTGATAAAGGGTGGAGTCAGGGGGTGGGGTTGATAAAGGGTGGGGTCAGAGGGCGTGGGGCTGATAAAGGGTGGAGTCAGGGGGGGTGGAGTTGATAAAGGGTGGAGTCAGAGGGCGTGAGGCTGATAAAGGGTGGAGTCAGAGGGGGTGGGGCTGATAAAGGGTGGAGTCAGAGGGGCTGGGGTTGATAAAGGCTGGAGTCAGAGGGCGTGGGGCTGATAAAGGGTGGAGTCGGAGGGTGGGGTTGATAAAGGGTGGAGTCAGAGGGCGTGAGGCTGATAAAGGTTGGAGTCAGAGGGGGTGGGGTTGATAAAGGCTGGAGTCAGAGGGGGTGGGGCTGATAAAGGGTGGAGTCAGAGGGGGTGGGGCTGATGAAGGGTGGAGTCAGAGGGGGTGGGGCTGATAAAGGGTGGAGTCAGAGGGGGTGGGGCTGATGCAGGGTGGTCAGAGGGGGTGGGGCTGATGAGGGGTGGAGTCAGAGGGGGTGGGGCTGATGAAGGGTGAAGTCAGAGGGGGTGGGGCTGATGATGGGTGGTCAGAGGGGGTGGGGCTGATAAAGGGTGGAGTCAGGGGGTGGGGCTGATAAAGGGTGGAGTCAGGGGGGTTGGGGCTGATGAAGATGATAAAAGGTGGATATAGGAGTGGAGACAGTGGGAGGTGGAGTCGATACAGGGTGGAGTCTGTAAGGTTACAAACAAGAAGAGCCCATTTGGCCCATCTAGATGGTCTTGGGGTGGAGCCTATAAGGATGGAGGCAATGGAAGTTTGAGTAAATCGTCTGTGTTTTCTTAGTCTGTTAATTTATAAGTATTGGATGGAAAATGTAAGTCACAAATCCAAAAAAAGCAGGAACTAAACTAGTGACTTCATCATGACTCCTGCTTGACAGAAGCCAAATGGAGGAACTAAAATGCTTCTTAAATTGCCCCTTAGGAATGAATAAAGTATTTGGAATTGAATTAAAGGTGCCTGTTTCCCTGAGTGTGCAGTGCACGGGTGGATTACATCACCTCAGCTGTTCGAAGCCTGTCAGTGAGCACTCCGCTCTCCAGCAGGTCCTCTGTGCTCAGTCTGGCTGGAGAGATTAGAGAACCGCTGTCTGGTTAGAGACAGAATACAGGGAGCTGCTGATCAGCAGCTCAGAGCTCATACAGTGACTCTGCAAGAGTGGAGGACAGAATTCAGAATTTCTGTACTAGTTTTCCTCGGAAACGTTGATTTCTGGGGTTGATAAAGGGTGTGACATATGTGCTCCCATGTTTTGGGACATGTGAAAAGCTTGCAGCTAGATTCTAGGAACGTGCACTATTGAAGCGTATCACCCATTGGCCTCAGATCACTGAGGATCTACAGTTCTTACAGTAGTACAGCAGCACATACAGTACTTTTCTTTAAACACATTCTTTATATCTCATATTCTTTAAAAGGAGAGCTGATGGCGGCACAGTGGGGTGGAACACAGCCTGGGTCATGCGTACGATTCCATCCCAGGGCACTTGTCTGTGTGGAGCTTGCATGTTCCTCCCCATCAGTGATCAGCTGGTGCAAAGTGTGAAGGCAGGAGGGAGACAGAGGACAACAGGAAGAGCCCTGCGAATTTGCGAGAGAGAGAGAGAGAGAGAGAGAGAGAGAGAGAGAGAGAGAGACTCTGAGCTCCACGCTCACAGCTAAGGCGACAGGTTGATGGACTCCCCAGGGGATGAACAGGAGGAGAGAGGGAAGAGGCAGAAGGAGGAAGGGAAGCTGTTTATTGAGAGCAGAGAGTTGAGATTTTCCAGTCTCCCCTCCTGGCCGTGTCCTGTTAGACAGGGCTGGAGTGTCTCCAGACACTGGTTCGACTCTCAGTAAGGTAAGACACAGGTTTTGCATGTATGATTGAGTAACTGTCCAGCTGTGGGCTTCTGTATTGGCAGCCTCTTGGCCCCAAGTGTGGCTGTTGTCCATTTCCTAAGTACGGCTGACCTTGCTTCCTGACTTGAGCTTTTTTAACCACCCCTCCTGAACGAGCTGTAATCTGGGCACTGGAGTGATCCGGCTCGCTGGGGGGGCTCAGTTTCGGTGCTCAGGTTTGTCACAGTGCTAATGGTTCAGCCTGGACTGTGTCCGCCAGAAACCCAGTCTTTCCCGTGGTGTGGATCCTGGATTTTCTGAGGAAGGGGATAAAGCGCAATCTGAGCTCAGGAGAAGCTCGGACTCACTGTGATGTAGGACCAGAGCAGCTGCACCTGCCCGGCTGTGGGCTTCACAGTGACAGGCAGGCAGACTGACAGGCATGTGGAGAGAATCAGAGACAGATGAATAGGCAGACAGACAGGCAGACAGGCAGACTGACAGGCATGTGGAGAGAATCAGAGACAGATGAATAGGCAGACAGACAGGCAGACAGGCATGAGGAGAGAATCAGAGACAGATGAATAGGCAGACAGACAGGCAGACAGGCAGGCAGATGGAGAGAATCAGAGACAGATGAATAGGCAGACAGACAGGCAGACAGGCAGACAGACAGGCAGATGGAGAGAATCAGAGACAGATGAATAGGGAGACAGACAGGCAGACAGGCATGAGGAGAGAATCAGAGACAGATGAATGGGCAGACAGGCAGATGGAGAGAATCAGAGACAGATGAATAGGCAGACAGAGGCAGACAGACAGGCAGAGAAACACAGATGCAGAACACTTTTAGAAACTGGGTGTCACTCTGCTCTGTTCAGCTTGGGGTTTCTTGCAGTGTATTTTCCTGGAAGAGCAGAAATCTCCGCAGCAGCCCTGACCCCCCAGAGAGCTCTGACTCCGCGGGTCGAGACCGGGGCCCACTCAGACTCCGGCTGCTTCACTTCAGCACCTCCAAACTGTCAGCCTTTTATTAGTGTTACACAAAATGGTTTTGAGGAAATTCTAAAAATATTCACTTTTCCCTTCCACGCTCGTGTGGCCTCCCAGCTCCGTTTCCACTCCGAAACTCTTTCCGATGACGTTCCGTCAGCAGGGTGGCTGTGGAAGGAGGTCCGTGCGGATCCGTACTGCAGCCCAGAGGGAAGGCAGTGTGTGCGCAGGCATGTGGGGGTGTTGTCATGGCAGAGAGACTGCTCCGCCGATCTCACTCGCTTGCCTGCAGCAGGACCACACTGCTCTCCAACTGAGTGTGTGTGTTCACCCCTCTGTGTGAGTCTGTGTGTGTACCCCTGTGTGTGTCCGTGTGTGTGTGTGCCTTTGTGTGTGTGTGTGTCTGTCTGTCTGTCTGTGTGTGTGTTTACCTCTGTGTGAGTCTGTGTGTGAACCCCTGTGTGTGTGTCCGTGTCTGTGTGTGTGTGTCTGTTTGTGTGTGTGCCCCTGTGTATGTGTGTTTACCTCTATGTGAGTCTGTGTGTGAACCCTTGTTGTGTGTGTGTGTGTGTGTGTGTGTGTGCCCCTGTGTGAGTCTGTGTGTGTGTGTCCATGTGTGTACCCCTGTGTGTGGATATGTTTGCACCCATGTGTATGGATGTGTATGCACACCCTTGTGTGTACAGTACATTGTGTGTCAGTGCATTCTTATGCCTGTGTGTGTGAGTTGTGATCCCACGAGTGTATGTTGTGGGCCAGTGTGTGTGTGTGTGTGTGTGTGTGTGTGTGTGTGTGTGTGCTCGTGTGTGTATGTTGTTTGCCTGTGTGTGTGTGAGTTGTGTGACTGTGTGTATGTTGTGTGCTTGTGTGTGTTACCATACTTCTGCAGGGAGCCCCTCGTGTGTGTGTGTCTAGGTGTGAGGTTTATGTAAAGGCAGTCAATCCCAGATCGATGACTTTAATGTAGGACAGTGAGTTGCCAAGCTGTTTTAGCTGATGCAGAGCCAGAACCAGCTCAATTTAATGCATTACCCTATTTAGAAAAAAAACAACCTCTCCCTCATTCACTCACTCAATTCAATTTTCAATTCAAGGTGCTTTATTAGCATGACCGATGGGTAAAATCAGTGTTGCCAAAGCAAAATAAAAAATGAAATTCACATGAAACAAAAAAAATTAAAGTAACTCTCACTCTCTCATTCATTCACCACTCCTGCACTCATTCACCCACTAACTCACCCATTCGCTCTCTCACTCATTCACCTACTCCCCCACTCATTCATTCACCCACTCATTCACTCCCCCACTCCCTCCCTCCCCCACTCATTCACTCACCGACTCAATTCAATTCAAGGTGCTTTATTAGCATGACCGATGGGTACAATCAGTGTTGCCAAAGCAAATGAAAGTAATGATATTTACATTAAACAAAACAAAAAATAGAAGTAAAATAAAATCTACAGACATATTACAGAAATTTACAACAAAGACATATCATAAAAATATTGACATATACTGTAGGCGGCTGGAGCATTATTGGGAGACAGACTCACTGTTCCTCAGGCTGTGACAGGAGATCACATACTGGGCTGCCAGTTCAACTGAGTTCCCTCCTCCCAGTAGGATTGGGACCCGTTGTGATTCTGGCAGGTGTGGGAACTCTGGGATTAGATTTCTGAATTTGGGGAAGAATGTTTCTCTAATCCCAGAGTATCTGTCACAGTGCAGTAGGAAGTGCACCTCTGTCTCTATTTCTCCCCTCTGGCAGTGGTACCACAGCCTGTCCTCTCTGGGCAGCCAGGTCTGCCTGTGTCGCCCAGTTTCTATGGCCAGGTTGTGGTCACTGAGCCTGTACTTCATCAGGGTCTACTCTCTCACTCTCTCGACTCTCTCACTCACTCATTCACTCACTCTCACACTTCCTGGCTTATTCATTCTCATCTACTCCTTCCCTCACTCAGCCACTCCCCCACTCATTTACTCACCCACCCACTCCCTCCCTCACTCCCTCCCCCACTCCCTCACTCTCTCACTCCCTCCCTCACTCCCTTCCTCTCTCACTCCCTCACTCTCTCTCTCACTCACTCCCCCACTCTCTCCCTCCCTCACTCACTCTCTCCCTCTCTCACTCCCTCCCTCACTCCCTTCCTCCCTTACTCCCTCCCTCACTCTCTCTCTCACTCACTCCCTCACTCATTCACTCACCCACTCACTCACTCACTCATTCACTCATTCACTCACTCTCACACTTCCTGGCTTATTCATTCTCATCTACTCCTTCCCTCACTCAGCCACTCCCCCACTCATTTACTCACCCACCCACTCCCTCACTCACTCACTCTCTCACTCCCTCCCTCACTCCCTTCCTCCCTCACTCCCTCTCACTCACTCCCTCCCTCACTCACTCTCTCCCTCACTCACTCATTCTCTCACTCCCTCCCTCACTCCCTCACTCCCTCCCTCCCTCCCTCCCTCCCTCCCTCCCTCACTCATGCACTCATGCACTCCCTGTCTCCCAGTCATTGTCTCTCTCTCTTACAGACCACTGCAGCAGGAATATCGACACTGAGAAGGAGCTGTAAACCCTAATCAGCCTTGAATGTCCTGCTCACGGTGTTGGATAGCTGGGTTCATATTCAGAGTTCTTAATTAGAGTCTGCAACGTTAACAGAGTGGGAAAAGGGGATAATTAAGTCGATTCCAATCGTTTTTCTTGGTTTGAAAATGACCTCCTTCCTGAAGCCCTGTGCTGCACGGTGACCTCTCTCTGTGCCCGGGCTGCTGAGACCAGAAGCATCGGCCCTCTCTAGACCCACACAGAGTACGAGAACAGGACAGCAGACCGGCACAGACCAGCAAGTCAAGTGAAAAACATTAAAGACGTCTGTCTTTTCCAGGGTTGATCAGTGCAGTACAGGCACCTGCAGCAGATAAACCCTGGACAGGATCAAACTGCTATACAAGAGGAGCCCGATCTGTATCCGTGTATTTGTCACGGAGGGATAGCCTTGGTTAGGACCCCATGAGGAGTCTTGAAGAGCGAGTAAAATAGTTTAAACAGCAAAATAGTCTAGGGTACTCATCCAAGAAAAAGGTGCACACGCCAGGGAGGTGCCAAAGACGAAATCCAGAAGCTGTAGTGTAAAGGGAAGCCTTGTCCGATCACCGGGAAGTAATATACGCGGAGCAGGAAGTGTCGCTCAACAGGTAGAGCCAACACTGGGCGAAGTGGCTACAGCGAGCAGCACTAAAGAATGCCTGGCTGGGGGTGCGCTGGCAGACGAGCAGTGTGACTGGTTATCGATGGTTCACGCCTTCCCATAATGACTGAGGCTGAGGCTTGCAGTCGGGGTGCCCTCTGGTGACAGGAAGCTGATCTCGTAACAGTACCGTATTCTTTAGTCACTGGAGGTGCAAGTGCTTTTAATGCAGTTCTGTGCCATGTGGCTTCCCCTTTGAGAATTTACTGCAGTCATCCTGCAGGAGCTCCTTTTGGTCTGTTCATGGTTTTGCCATGCTTTAATTGCTCAGCATGGTGTCCACAATAGAGGTACAGTAAGCTGTACTCCAGTGATGGACTGGGCTGACCCGACCACCCCCTGTAACGCCTTCCAGTCAGACAACGAGCTGCTGCCAAACCACACTGCAATGCCACATGTGAGCACACTCTCAATAGAGCACCTGTAGAATGTACTAAGTTGTATTGTAAATTGCAATGAGGTAATTTATTGTATCCTAATGTGAATCGAATCCCTATAAATTCCTGTCCTTCTACTCTTCTATCCCTCTTAATGAGCTCCCGGACAAAGCATTTCATTGCAGACAACACCGCTGTATGCTGGACAGTTCGTGCATTGATCAATAAGTTGATTGATAGAAAGGAAGTCTGAGGAAGTAAAGGCGCTGTTGTGCCTTCTTTGTAGCTCCAGTTACTCACTGGGACCACGTTAAATCATTAGTGATGAAGATACCCAGGAACTTGAAGCTGCTATCCATCTCTACAGCCACCCCGTTGATGTGAACAGGGGTGTGGTCCCCACCTTGCTTCCTAAAGTCGACGACCAGCTCTTTGGTTTTGCAGACGTTGAGGGAGAGATTATTCCCAAGGCACCACTCCACCAGGTTCCTGACCTCATCCCTGTTCCTGCTTATTCGGCCAACGATGGCCGCGTCTTCGGCAGATTTGCAGAGGGAGTCAGAGCTGTGTCTGGCCACACAGCCCTGAGGGGCACCTGTATGGACGGTCAGCAAGGAACAAAGCTTTCCACTGACCCTCACAGTCTGTGGTCTGCCAGTCAGGAAATCCAGAATCCAGCTGTTGACCCCCAGGTCATAAAACTACCTCCCTCCCCCCCCCCTCCCCACATTGAGCGGCGTGAAGGTGGAGAGTTTAGGGCCACACGCCTCGTGACCTGATGGCTCTGCTGCATGCAGTGAACTGCAGAACACTGCAGGGGCTGTTTGCAGCAAGGAAGATGGCTCTACCTCTGTTGCATTGCGAGGGAATCCGTGAGACGAGAGGCAGGTGAAAATCTGTGGTCGAGAAATGAGGAGTGACTGGCTGGCCAGGGAGACAGGGCCGGGCCTCTACAGCACGTCTCTTTCTCTTGCTCCTGTGTTTTGGTTTTCATGCAGCTGGAGCACTTGTCTTTGTCGATCTACTGGATTCCTGTACTGTCACACCATTTACAGCATGACATTGTTTCGCTTCATGTACGCGCACTGATTTCACTTTACTGACTGAAAACTGTCAGGACCCTGTTCCTGAGAATATTGTATGTGGGAACGTCCTTATTTACAGCAACACTATTGATAGAGTAATTGCTGGAGAGACTGGAGTGAAATAGTTTTCTCAAGAGTACAACAGCTTTGTCTCTTCTGAGATTTGAACCTGCAGCCCTCCAGTCACTATTACTCTGTAAGCTAGAGGAACACGTGTTGATGTTGATAAGTTGGTATTTTGTGTGGTGCTTTTTACGCGGTGAGAAAGAGAGCTTCCTCTTTAACCACACTGTTGTGCTGTTCAGTACACTTCCTTGATTTCGAGCCCTGTGGTAAATGTTTTGAGTGTGTAAGGACGTTGGAAATAGAGTGTGGGGACGTGTCTTCGCTGTTTCGACACCGCCAGTTCTGTTTGAGGAGCTGAGAAAATTGTCATCCCTGCCGAGCTGCAGTTAGGGGGCGCTGCTGGCGCATCCCTGCCTGCTCGAATCGAAGGAGTGGGGGAAGAGCGAGTGACCGGGGGTGGGGTGGGGTGTCCTGTCAGCGCTGGCAGGAGGGGTGACTGGCATCACAGAGGCGCAGGGAGGGAGGTATTCCCGAGAGGATCTGCGGGGAGGCCAGCCCCAGGCCCCAGGCCCCATGCCTCAGCACGTCTGCTGTCTGTCTTGTCCCACAGGGACCGAACGAGGAGGCGGTGGTGGACCAGGGGGGAACCAGCTCGGTCCTCAACATCCACTATGAGAAGGAGGAGCTAGAAGGTGAGTGAGTTGCCTGCGTGCTACACCTGTCTTCTCACCCCCAGCCAGCAGACACCCTCGTTACACTGCCCCCTGCTGGCGGGGCACACATGTTTCTGCACATCAGCAGCTGATGCTCTGCCAGATGCACTGGGGCTCCCGGGGAAAAGGAAGCAGGTCGGAGTGCCCTCTGCCATTTCTGAAGGCCCCTCCCACGACGCCACCAGGCCTGCAGCGGCGATCCGGGCAGGTGCCCCCTGGCTGGAGCCGTGGCCCAGCAGGAACTGGGGGAGAGAGGGACACGCGCTGCCCATCTGGCACGGCAGGCTCCAGCCGTGGGCACGCCCGATGTTACCCCTCCCAGGGGCAGAAGGCAGAGTGAGAGGCGGTAAAGCACGGGGGCTTCTGAAGTCGAGCAGGAAGACAACGCAGAATCCGGGGCACCGCTTAGCGAATGATGTGTGCAATAGTTCAACAAGCTGGGGAAAACCCTGCGGAAGTTTAAAACCAGCCATCACCACTTGGCGACTTCTTCCTCCCTGATTTACCCTGATTTACCTGGCTTCCCTGTTCTGATCGACGCCAGACCGTGGTGGCAGTGCGGGTGACCACGGCAGTGACAGTGAAGGCTGTGCAGTCGCTCCGGTCTGCCACAGTGCAGGGGGACACCGTGAAAGAGCTGTCACACAGCCTGGAGCAGTCCAGCGATCTGCTGTATTGACAGGCTGTTATCAGTGGGCGATCACACAGCCCCCTCCATCTCCATTCACAGTGCGAGCCTGTTTCTACACAGGTCACTGGGAGAGGAATCTCTCTCCGTCTCATCCTCCTCCTCTCTCCTCTCCTATTTTTTCTTTCTCCCTGCCTCCTCTCCCCTCATTCCTCCTATCGTCCCCTCATTCCTCCTACCCTTTCCTCTCCCCCGTCTCCTCTCCCCTCATTCCCCTCTCTCTCTCAGGTCACAGGACTCTGTATGTGGGGGTGCGGATGCCCCTGGGGAGACAGAGTCACCGACACCACCGACCCCATGGGCAGAGGCACCGCAAGCGGGAGAGAATGAGGGGCACAGCGCCAGAGGAGGGTCCCTCTCACGGTAAGAGACACACAGGACAGGCAGGGGCACTACAGACACACAGACACTGACACACAGGACAGGCAGGGGCACTACAGACACACAGACACTGACACACAGGACAGGCAGGGGCACTACAGACACACAGACACTGACACACAGGACAGGCAGGGGCACTACAGACACACAGACACTGACACACACAGGACAGGCAGGGGCACTACAGACACACAGACACTGACACACACAGGACAGGCAGGGGCACTACAGACACACAGACACTGACACACACAGGACAGGCAGGGGCACTACAGACACACAGACACTGACACACACAGGACAGGCAGGGGCACTACAGACACACAGACACTGACACACACAGGACAGGCAGGGGCACTACAGACACACAGACACTGACACACACAGGACAGGCAGGGGCACTACAGACACACAGACACTGACACACACAGGACAGGCAGGGGCACTACAGACACACAGACACTGACACACACAGGACATGCAGGGGCACTACAGACACACAGACACTGACACACAGGACAGGCAGGGGCACTACAGACACACAGACACTGACACACAGGACAGGCAGGGGCACTACAGACACACAGACACTGACACACAGGACAGGCAGGGGCACTACAGACACACAGACACTGACACACAGGACAGGCAGGGGCACTACAGACACACAGACACTGACACACACAGGACAGGCAGGGGCACTACAGACACACAGACACTGACACACAGGACAGGCAGGGTTACTACAGACACACAGAGACTGACACACACAGGACAGGCAGGGGCACTACAGACACACAGACACTGACACACACAGGACAGGCAGGGGCACTACAGACACTAACACACACAGGACAGGCAGGGGCACTACAGACACACAGACACTGACACACACAGGACAGGCAGGGGCACTACAGACACACAGACACTGACACACACAGGACAGGCAGGGGCACTACAGACACACAGACACTGACACACAGGACAGGCAGGGGCACTACAGACACACAGACACTGACACACACAGGACAGGCAGGGGCACTACAGACACACAGACACTGACACACAGGACAGGCAGGGTTACTACAGACACACAGAGACTGACACACACAGGACAGGCAGGGGCACTACAGACACACAGACACTGACACACAGGACAGGCAGGGGCACTACAGACACACAGACACTGACACACAGGACAGGCAGGGGCACTACAGACACACAGACACTGACACACAGGACAGGCAGGGGCACTACAGACACACAGACACTGACACACAGGACAGGCAGGGGCACTACAGACACACAGACACTGACACACAGGACAGGCAGGGGCACTACAGACACACAGACACTGACACACACAGGACAGGCAGGGGCACTACAGACACACAGACACTGACACACAGGACAGGCAGGGGCACTACAGACACACAGACACTGACACACACAGGACAGGCAGGGGCACTACAGACACACAGACACTGACACACAGGAAAGGCAGGGGCACTACAGACACACAGACACTGACACACAGGACAGGCAGGGGCACTACAGACACACAGACACTGACACACACAGGACAGGCAGGGGCACTACAGACACACAGACACTGACACACAGGACAGGCAGGGGCACTACAGACACACAGACACTGACACACAGGACATGCAGGGGCACTACAGACACACAGACACTGACACACAGGACATGCAGGGGCACTACAGACACACAGACACTGACACACACAGGACAGGCAGGGGCACTACAGACACACAGACACTGACACACACAGGACAGGCAGGGGCACTACAGACACACAGACACTGACACACAGGACAGGCAGGGGCACTACAGACACACAGACACTGACACACACAGGACAGGCAGGGGCACTACAGACACACAGACACTGACACACAGGACAGGCAGGGGCACTACAGACACACAGACACTGACACACAGGACAGGCAGGGGCACTACAGACACACAGACACTGACACACACAGGACAGGCAGGGGCACTACAGACACACAGACACTGACACACAGGACAGGCAGGGGCACTACAGACACACAGACACTGACACACAGGACAGGCAGGGGCACTACAGACACACAGACACTGACACACAGGACATGCAGGGGCACTACAGACACACAGACACTGACACACACAGGACAGGCAGGGGCACTACAGACACACAGACACTGACACACAGGACAGGCAGGGGCACTACAGACACACAGACACTGACACACAGGACAGGCAGGGGCACTACAGACACACAGACACTGACACACACAGGACAGGCAGGGGCACTACAGACACACAGACACTGACACACAGGACAGGCAGGGGCACTACAGACACACAGACACTGACACACAGGACAGGCAGGGGCACTACAGACACTGACACACACAGGACAGGCAGGGGCACTACAGACACACAGACACTGACACACAGGACAGGCAGGGGCACTACAGACACACAGACACTGACACACAGGACAGGCAGGGGCACTACAGACACACAGACACTGACACACAGGACAGGCAGGGGCACTACAGACACACAGACACTGACACACACAGGACAGGCAGGGGCACTACAGACACACAGACACTGACACACAGGACAGGCAGGGGCACTACAGACACACAGACACTGACACACACAGGACAGGCAGGGGCACTACAGACACACAGACACTGACACACAGGACAGGCAGGGGCACTACAGACACACAGACACTGACACACAGGACAGGCAGGGGCACTACAGACACACAGACACTGACACACACAGGACAGGCAGGGGCACTACAGACACACAGACACTGACACACAGGACAGGCAGGGGCACTACAGACACACAGACACTGACACACAGGACAGGCAGGGGCACTGCAGACACTAACACACACAGGACAGGCAGGGGCACTGCAGACACACAGACACTGACACACAGGACAGGCAGGGGCACTACAGACACACAGACACTGACACACACAGGACAGGCAGGGACACTACAGACACACAGACACTGACACACAGGACAGGCAGGGGCACTACAGACACACAGACACTGACACACAGGACAGGCAGGGGCACTACAGACACACAGACACTGACACACAGGACAGGCAGGGGCACTACAGATACTAACACACACAGGACAGGCAGGGGCACTACAGACACACAGACACTGACACACAGGACAGGCAGGGGCACTGCAGACACACAGACACTGACACACAGGACAGGCAGGGGCACTACAGACACACAGACACTGACACACAGGACAGGCAGGGACACTACAGACACACAGACACTGACACACAGGACAGGCAGGGGCACTACAGACACACAGACACTGACACACACAGGACAGGCAGGGGCACTACAGACACTAACACACACAGGACAGGCAGGGGCACTACAGACACACAGACACTGACACACACAGGACAGGCAGGGGCACTACAGACACTAACACACACAGGACAGGCAGGGGCACTACAGACACACAGACACTGACACACAGGACAGGTAGGGACACTACAGACACACAGACACTGACACACAGGACAGGCAGGGGCACTACAGACACTAACACACACAGGACAGGCAGGGGCACTACAGACACACAGACACTGACACACAGGACAGGCAGGGGCACTACAGACACACAGACACTGACACACAGGACAGGCAGGGGCACTGCAGACACACAGACACTGACACACAGGACAGGCAGGGGCACTGCAGACACACAGACACTGACACACAGGACAGGCAGGGGCACTGCAGACACACAGACCCTGACACACACAGGACAGGCAGGGGCACTACAGACACACAGACACTGACACACACAGGACAGGCAGGGGCACTACAGACACACAGACACTGACACACACAGGACAGGCAGGAGCACTACAGACACACAGACACTGACACACACAGGACAGGCAGGGGCACTACAGACACACAGACACTGACACACAGGACAGGCAGGGGCACTACAGACACACAGACACTGACACACACAGGACAGGCAGGAGCACTACAGACACACAGACACTGACACACAGGACAGGCAGGGGCACTACAGACACACAGACACTGACACACACAGGACAGGCAGGAGCACTACAGACACACAGACACTGACACACAGGACAGGCAGGGGCACTACAGACACACAGACACTGACACACACAGGACAGGCAGGGGCACTACAGACACACAGACACTGACACACAGGACAGGCAGGGGCACTACAGACACACAGACACTGACACACACAGGACAGGCAGGGGCACTACAGACACTAACACACACAGGACAGGCAGGGGCACTACAGACACACAGACACTGACACACACAGGACAGGCAGGGGCACTACAGACACACAGACACTGACACACAGGACAGGCAGGGGCACTACAGACACACAGACACTGACACACAGGACAGGCAGGGGCACTACAGACACACAGACACTGACACACAGGACAGGCAGGGGCACTACAGACACACAGACACTGACACACAGGACAGGCAGGGGCACTACAGACACACAGACACTGACACACACAGGACAGGCAGGGGCACTACAGACACACAGACACTGACACACAGGACAGGCAGGGGCACTACAGACACACAGACACTGACACACACAGGACAGGCAGGGGCACTACAGACACACAGACACTGACACACACAGGACAGGCAGGGGCACTACAGACACACAGACACTGACACACAGGACAGGCAGGGGCACTACAGACACACAGACACTGACACACACAGGACAGGCAGGGGCACTACAGACACACAGACACTGACACACACAGGACAGGCAGGGGCACTACAGACACACAGACACTGACACACACAGGACAGGCAGGAGCACTACAGACACACAGACACTGAAACACAGGACAGGCAGGGGCACTACAGACACACAGACACTGACACACAGGACAGGCAGGGGCACTACAGACACACAGACACTGACACACACAGGACAGGCAGGGGCACTACAGACACACAGACACTGACACACAGGACAGGCAGGGGCACTACAGACACACAGACACTGACACACAGGACAGGCAGGGGCACTACAGACACACAGACACTGACACACACAGGACAGGCAGGGGCACTACAGACACACAGACACTGACACACAGGACAGGCAGGGGCACTACAGACACACAGACACTGACACACACAGGACAGGCAGGGGCACTACAGACACACAGACACTGACACACAGGACAGGCAGGGGCACTACAGACACACAGACACTGACACACAGGACAGGCAGGGGCACTACAGACACACAGACACTGACACACACAGGACAGGCAGGGGCACTACAGACACACAGACACTGACACACAGGACAGGCAGGGGCACTACAGACACACAGACACTGACACACAGGACAGGCAGGGGCACTACAGACACACAGACACTGACACACACAGGACAGGCAGGGGCACTACAGACACACAGACACTGACACACACAGGACAGGCAGGGGCACTACAGACACACAGACACTGACACACAGGACAGGCAGGGGCACTACAGACACACAGGCACTGACATACACAGGACAGGCAGGGGCACTACAGACACACAGACACTGACACACACAGGACAGGCAGGGGCACTACAGACACACAGACACTGACACACACAGGACAGGCAGGGGCACTACAGACACACAGACACTGACACACAGGACAGGCAGGGGCACTACAGACACACAGACACTGACACACACAGGACAGGCAGGGGCACTACAGACACACAGACACTGACACACACAGGACAGGCAGGGGCACTACAGACACACAGACACTGACACACAGGACAGGCAGGGGCACTACAGACACACAGACACTGACACACACAGGACAGGCAGGGGCACTACAGACACACAGACACTGACACACAGGACAGGCAGGGGCACTACAGACACACAGACACTGACACACACAGGACAGGCAGGGGCACTACAGACACATAGACACTGACACACACAGGACAGGCAGGGGCACTACAGACACACAGACACTGACACACACAGGACAGGCAGGGGCACTACAGACACACAGACACTGACACACAGGACAGGCAGGGGCACTACAGACACACAGACACTGACACACACAGGACAGGCAGGGGCACTACAGACACACAGACACTGACACACAGGACAGGCAGGGGCACTACAGACACACAGACACTGACACACACAGGACAGGCAGGGGCACTACAGACACACAGACACTGACACACAGGACAGGCAGGGGCACTACAGACACACAGACACTGACACACAGGACAGGCAGGGGCACTACAGACACACAGACACTGACACACACAGGACAGGCAGGGGCACTACAGACACACAGACACTGACACACAGGACAGGCAGGGGCACTACAGACACACAGACACTGACACACAGGACAGGCAGGGGCACTACAGACACACAGACACTGACACACACAGGACAGGCAGGGGCACTACAGACACACAGACACTGACACACACAGGACAGGCAGGGGCACTACAGACACACAGACACTGACACACAGGACAGGCAGGGGCACTACAGACACACAGGCACTGACACACACAGGACAGGCAGGGGCACTACAGACACACAGACACTGACACACACAGGACAGGCAGGGGCACTACAGACACACAGACACTGACACACACAGGACAGGCAGGGGCACTACAGACACACAGACACTGACACACAGGACAGGCAGGGGCACTACAGACACACAGACACTGACACACACAGGACAGGCAGGGGCACTACAGACACACAGACACTGACACACAGGACAGGCAGGGGCACTACAGACACACAGACACTGACACACACAGGACAGGCAGGGGCACTACAGACACACAGACACTGACACACAGGACAGGCAGGGTTACTACAGACACACAGAGACTGACACACACAGGACAGGCAGGGGCACTACAGACACACAGACACTGACACACACAGGACAGGCAGGGGCACTACAGACACACAGACACTGACACACACAGGACAGGCAGGGGCACTACAGACACACAGACACTGACACACACAGGACAGGCAGGGGCACTACAGACACTGACACACAGGACAGGCAGGGACACTACAGACACACAGACACTGACACACAGGACAGGCAGGGGCACTACAGACACTGACACACAGGACAGGCAGGGACACTACAGACACACAGACACTGACACACAGGACAGGCAGGGGCACTACAGACACTGACACACAGGACAGGCAGGGGCACTACAGACACACAGACACTGACACACAGGACAGGCAGGGTTACTACAGACACACAGAGACTGACACACACAGGACAGGCAGGGGCACTACAGACACACAGACACTGACACACACAGGACAGGCAGGGGCACTACAGACACACAGACACTGACACACACAGGACAGGCAGGGGCACTACAGACACACAGACACTGACACACACAGGACAGGCAGGGGCACTACAGACACTGACACACAGGACAGGCAGGGACACTACAGACACACAGACACTGACACACAGGACAGGCAGGGACACTACAGACACACAGACACTGACACACAGGACAGGCAGGGGCACTACAGACACTGACACACAGGACAGGCAGGGACACTACAGACACACAGACACTGACACACAGGACAGGCAGGGGCACTACAGACACTAACACACACAGGACAGGTAGGGGCACTGCAGACACACAGACACTGACACACAGGACAGGCAGGGGCACTGCAGACACACAGACACTGACACACAGGACAGGCAGGGGCACTACAGACACACAGACACTGACACACAGGACAGGCAGGGGCACTACAGACACACAGACACTGACACACAGGACAGGCAGGGGCACTACAGACACACAGACACTGACACACAGGACAGGCAGGGGCACTACAGACACACAGACACTGACACACACAGGACAGGCAGGGGCACTACAGACACACAGACACTGACACACACAGGACAGGCAGGGGCACTATAGACACACAGACACTGACACACAGGACAGGCAGGGACACTACAGACACACAGACACTGACACACAGGACAGGCAGGGGCACTACAGACACACAGACACTGACACACACAGGACAGGCAGGGGCACTACAGATACTAACACACACAGGACAGGCAGGGACACTACAGACACACAGACACTGACACACAGGACAGGCAGGGACACTACAGACACACAGACACTGACACACAGGACAGGCAGGGGCACTACAGACACACAGACACTGACACACACAGGACAGGCAGGGGCACTACAGATACTAACACACACAGGACAGGCAGGGACACTACAGACACACAGACACTGACACACAGGACAGGCAGGGGCACTGCAGACACACAGACCCTGACACACACAGGACAGGCAGGGACACTACAGACACACAGAAAAGCTGAGAATGTATGCTACAGTAAAGATGAAACACTAAAAGGAGGAAGCAGAAGGCAATCAAAATGCCTGTTTTATTTTTCTGGGTGCAGGAGTCTGTGTGAGTCAGTGATTTGCGTGGATGTTGTAGTTTTTAAAGGGTGGTTGATTTAAAAAGTGTGGAAGAGCGAAGGAAAGGGAGCTGTCCTTGTATCCCAGCGGGGGGGAGGGGCTGGAACAGAGCGTAATGCAGTTGCCCTGAAGCACAGATTGACACTGTGGCTAATTAAAGCAACGCAGCAATTCATTGAGTTTGCTCTGCGACTGTGAAAACAGATTTGCTCAATGGACAGATCACTTGGCAAAAGCAATTTTCTTCAGACCTGCATTGCATTTGTTAGCGGTGCGGTAACATTGTAACCATTTTGTTAGGACTGTCAATCAGAGTTCAGACAGGTCACAGTCCAGAATTACACATTCCAGCCTGTTTGTCTCTCTCTCTCCCCCACCTCTCCTCTTCTCCTTTCTTTCTACCCTCCCCTCTGTCCTTCCTCTGTCCCCTCTTCCTATAACCCCACTCCTCTCCCCTGTCTCTCATTCCCCCCCTTTCCCACCATCTCCAGACACCCCATCCCAGAGAGTCCAGTTCATCCTGGGCACGGAGGAGGATGAGGAACACGTTCCCCATGACCTGTTCACCGAGCTGGACGAGATCTGTGTCCGTGGGGGCAAGGACGCTGAGTGGAAGGAGACAGCCAGGTGAGAGAGAGGACGAGGGCGGAGAGGGTAGTGGAGAGAGAGGCAGGGAGGAGTCAGAGGGAGAGGGAGGAGAGGCAAGGAGGTCAGATTGTGACAGTACAGTATGTGGTCACTGTTGTCAGGGTGTGACAGCAGGGTGACAGGGAGTGACCGCAGTAACAGTGGGTAGTCAGGGTGTGACAGTGGGTAGTCTGTGTGTGACAGAAGTGATGGTGGGTAGTCAGGGTGTGACAGTGGGTAGTCAGGGTGTGACAGAAGTGATAGTGGGCAGTCAGGGTGTGACAGTGGGTAGTCTGGGTGTGACAGAGGTAATAGTGAGTAGTCAGAGTGTGACAGCAGTGACAGTTGGTAGTCAGGGTGTGACAGCAGTGATGGTGGGCAGTCAGGGTGTGACAGTGGGTAGTCAGGGTGTGACACCAGTGATAGCGGGTAGTCTGGGTGTGACAGTGGGTAGTCAGGGTGTGACAGCAGTGATAGTGGGTAGACAGGGTGTGAGGACAGCAGTGATGGTGGGCAGTCAGGGTGTGACAGTGGGCAGTCAGGGTGTGACAGCAGTGACAGTGGGTAGTCAGGGTGTGACAGTGGGTAGTCTGTGTGTGACAGCAGTGATGGTGGGCAGTCAGGGTGTGACAGTGGGTAGTCAGGGTGTGACAGCAGTGATGGTGGGTAGTCAGGGTGTGACAGTGGGTAGTCAGGGTGTGACAGCAGTGACAGTGGGTAGTCAGGGTGTGACAGTGGGTAGTCAGGGTGTGACAGCAGTGATGGTGGGTAGTCAGGGTGTGACAGTGGGTAGTCAGGGTGTGACAGCAGTGACAGTGGGTAGTCAGGGTGTGACAGCGGCGGTGCTGTGGTTCCAGGTGGCTGAAGTTCGAGGAGGACGTGGAGGACGGTGGAGAGCGCTGGAGCAAGCCCTACGTAGCCACGCTCTCACTCCACAGCCTCTTCGAGCTGCGCAGCTGCATCATCAACGGCAGCGTCCTGCTGGACATGCACGCTGGGAGCATCGAGGAGATCGCAGGTCAGTCCCACGGCGCACGCCGGCGCACGTCCCAGAATGCACTGTCACACAACTCCCATCACGCTCCAGAGGCGACAAAATAGCCCATTTCCTGATGCGCGGAGGGGAGCAGAGCTGCTACACGAGTTCTGTATCGTCACAGCAGCTGCTATACACTGCATTTAACAAAGGTCAGACATCTATACCTGCCAGCCCTGATTCTTGATGATCACACACACACGTTCTGGATCTGTGTTCTCCGGAGAGCCGTTCATGCCGCCCGCTCAGGAAGACTGCAGCATGAGTAAATTCAGGTGGGGGTTGGGGGGAGGGGGGGGTGGCGCCCCGCTGACACAAAGACACAAAGACACAAAGAGCCGTGAGGGATCCTGAGGACGACGGGAAGATTGACTGGAAGACGTGCAGGAATACGGCGCCCCCAGAAGCATGGACGCTGATCGCGCTGATCGATCTGCCCGAGCTCACATCAGAGCCAGGGGTGTATATCCAGACCCAGGGCAGAAAGCATGTTTACAGGAACATTCACAGGGATGAGATTCATGACAGCGGAAGAAAGGTTGCTAATGAGAAGAGGCCGCTCAGCCTGTCTTGCTCATTGGACTGTTAATAGTTTATTGACCGGAGGAAATTGTCCAGTTGTTTCTTGACCGATCCTGGGGAACCTGCTTCAGCAGCTTGGCTGATAGTCCACTACTACTGCGTCCCTGGATACTCCAGCTCTATATTCCTGATGCTAGATCCCATTCTAGTCTGTATTCCCAAGTACTTATCGTACTCTGAACCGGAAATCCCTGTCCATGTGTTAGCAATCCAATTCAGGGTCAGAGGGGAACGGGATCCTATCCCAGCAACCAATGGGCGCAAGGCAGGGTGCCCATCACTGGGCACACACACTCAGACACGGCCACACTCTCTCCAGGACCAGTCTTCCCAGAAGCCAATTAACCTGCCAGCATCTTTTTCAAGAGTGGGAGGAAACTGGAGCACCTGGGAGAAACTCACAGGAACGTGGGGGGAACACGCACACTCCACGCAGATAGCACCCCAGGTCTGGAACTGAGCCCAGCGCTGCGAGGCTGCTGGCGGACAGTTCTTCTCAAAGCACTCCCTAGAGGGCGCCATTGCTCGCAGTGCTGCAGGGTTCCAGCACAGCGCGGGGGTCTCCTTCTGGAATTGTAAATCCCATCATGCATCACTGCAGCCCTGTCTGGTAGAATCTGCCTTTGCCTGTCAGTCACAGGGAGTCACTTTGGCTCAAAGAACTGAGTGCTTTAGTTCGTAGAACTGTGCGGGTTTGAAATTTCTATCTCTAAAAGCAATGATTTTTAAGGGTTGTCAGTTGTTTCTCTTGCCGTGTGCAGACATGATCCTGGACCAGCAGGAGGGGTCGCTGGACGAGAGCGTGCGGGTGAAGGTGAGAGAGGCCCTGCTGAAGAGGCACCACCACCAGATCGAGAAGAAGAGGAACAACCTGCTGCCCATGGTCCGCTCCTTCGCTGAGGCCGGCAGGAAGCAGTCGGAGCCCCACTCCCTGGACAAGAGTGGTGAGGGGGGCAGAGGGGAGAGAGAGGGAGAGATTCCACCGCATCGCAGCACAGATCACACAGCAGCATCTCACCCACTGGGACACACACACACAACAGACACTGAGCAACACTGTCTCACCCACTGGGACACACACAACAGACACTGAGCAACACTGTCTCACCCACTGGGACACACACACAACAGACACTGAGCAACACTGTCTCACCCACTGGGACACACACACACAACAGACACTGAACAACACTGTCTCACCTACTGGGACACACACACACAACAGACACTGAGCAACACTGTCTCACCCACTGGGACACACACACAACAGACACTGAGCAACACTGTCTCACCCACTGGGACACACACACAACAGACACTGAGCAACACTGTCTCACCCACTGGGACACACACACAACAGACACAGAGCAACACTGTCTCACCCACTGGGACACACACACAACAGACACAGAGCAACACTGTCTCACCCACTGGGACACACACACACAACACACACTGAGCAACACTGTCTCACCCACTGGGACACACACACAACAGACACAGAGCAACACTGTCTCACCCACTGGGACACACACACACACTGAGCAACACTGTCTCACCCACTGGGACACACACACACAACAGACACTGAGCAACACTGTCTCACCCACTGGGACACACACACACAACAGACACAGAGCAACACTGTCTCACCCACTGGGACACACACACACACTGAGCAACACTGTCTCACCCACTGGGACACACACACACAACAGACACTGAGCAACACTGTCTCACCCACTGGGACACACACACACAACAGACACTGAACAACACTGTCTCACCTTCTGGGACACACACACACAACAGACACTGAGCAACACTGTCTCACCCACTGGGACACACACACACAACAGACACAGACCAACACTGTCTCACCCACTGGGACACACACACAACACACACTGAGCAACACTGTCTCACCCACTGGGACACACACACACACAACACACACTGAGCAACACTGTCTCACCCACTGGGACACACACACACAACACACACTGAGCAACACTGTCTCACCCACTGGGACACACACACACAACAGATACAGAGCAACACTGTCTCACCCACTGGGACACACACACAACACACACTGAGCAACACTGTCTCACCCACTGGGACACACACACACAACAGACACAGAGCAACACTGTCTCACCCACTGGGACACACACACACAACACACACTGAACAAAACTGTCTCACCCACTGGGACACACACACACAACACACACTGAGCAACACTGTCTCACCCACTGGGACACACACACACAACACACACTGAGCAACACTGTCTCACCCACTGGGACACAAACACACAACACAACAGACACTGAACAACACTGTCTCACCCACTGGGACACACAGACACAACAGACACTGAACAACACTGTCTCACACACAACACATACTGAACAACACTGTCTCACCCACTGGGACACACACACAACACACACTGAGCAACACTGTTTCACCCACTGGGACACACACACAACAGACATTGAGAAACACTGTCTCACCCACTGGGACACACAGACAACACAACAGACACTGAACAACACTGTCTCACCCACTGGGACACACACACACAACAGACACTGAACAACACTGTCTCACCCACTGGGACACACACACAGAGCAACACTGTCTCACCCACTGGGACACACACACACAACAGACACTGAACAACACTGTCTCACCCACTGGGACACACACACACAACAGACACTGAACAACACTGTCTCACCCACTGGGACACACACACACAACAGACCCTGAGCAACACTGTCTCACCCACTGGGACACACACACACAACACAACACACACAGAGCAACACTATCTCACCCATTGGGACACATACACACAACACACACTGAGCAGCACTATCTCACCCACTGGGACACACACACAAACACAACATAAAGTGGAATGCTACAGTAGTCTACAGACAACACACACAAGCCGAATACACAAGCAAACGGAAACAGACCCTGACAAAGTACAGGCTCAGTGACCACAGCCTGGCCATAGAGACTGGACACAGGCAGACCTGGCTGTCCAGAGAGGACAGGCTGTGCTCCCACTGCCAGTGGGGAGAAATAGAGACAGAGGTGCACTTCCTACTGCACTGTGACAGATACTCTGGGATTAGAGAAACATTCTTCCCCAAATTTACAAATCTAATCCAAGAATTCCCACACCTGCAAGAATCACAACAGGTCCCAATCCTACTGGGAGAGGGAGGAGGGAACTCAGTTGAACTGGCAGCCCAGTATGTGATCTCCTGTCTCCTGTCAGGAGCAGTGAGCCTGTCTCCCAATAATGCTCCATATGTCTGTATGTAAATATTTTATGATGTGTCTGTATTGTTAATGTCTGTAGATTGTTTTATGTTAATTGTATTTGTTTTGCTTTGGCAAAACTTATTTATTCAATGGTCATGCCAATAAAGCACCTGGAATTGAACTGACAACGAGAGGGGTAGACAGGAGAGAGGAGAGAGAAAGACAGAGAGGGGGAAAGGAGAGAGACGGGAGAGGGGAAATACACAGAGAGAGAGGGAGAGGAGAGAGACGAGAGAGGGGAGATACAGAGCAAGAGAGGGAAACAGGACAGAGAGGAGAGAGAAAGACAGAGAGGGGGAGAGGAGAGAGACGGGATAGGGGAGATACACAGAGAGGGGGAGAGGAGAGAGACGGGAGAGGGGAGATACACAGAGAGGGGGAGAGGAGAGAGACGGGAGAGGGGAGATACACAGAGAGAGAGGGAGAGGAGAGAGACGAGAGAGGGGAGATACACAGAGAGAGAGGGAGAGGAGAGAGACGAGAGAGGGGAGATACAGAGCAAGAGAGGGAAACAGGACAGAGAGGAGAGAGAAAGACAGAGAGGGGGAGAGGAGAGAGACGGGATAGGGGAGATACACAGAGAGGGGGAGAGGAGAGAGACGGGAGAGGGGAGATACACAGAGAGGGGGAGAGGAGAGAGACGGGAGAGGGGAGATACACAGAGAGAGAGGGAGAGGAGAGAGACGGGAGAGGGGAGATACACAGAGAGAGAGGGAGAGGAGAGAGACGGGAGAGGGGAGATACAGAGCAAGAGAGGGAAACAGGACAGAGAGGACAGAGAAAGACAGAGATGGGGAGAGGAGAGAGACGGGATAGGGGAGATACACAGAGAGGGGGAGAGGAGAGAGACGGGAGAGGGGAGATACACAGAGAGAGAGGGAGAGGAGAGGGAGGAGAGAGAAAGACAGAGAGTGGGGGAGACAGGACAGAAGGCAAATGGGAGAGAGGAGAGAGACAGGAGAGAGGAAGCGATACACAGAGTGGGAGAAGAGAGAAGAAAGGAGAACAGAGACAGAGAGGAGGAGACAGGAGATAGGGGGAGAAGAGAAAAGGTGAGGGGAGAAGGGAGAGGGGTTGAAGGGTTAAAGGAGAAAGGAAAAGGGGGAGAAAGGAGAAGAGAGAGGAAGGAGGGGCAAAAGGAGAAGGTGAGGAGAGGCTAAGAGAGGAGGGGGGTAAATGGGCAGGCAGGAGAGGGAGAGAGTGATAGAAAGATAGATTCTCTGTCCTGTTCTCTGTCAACAGATACTGATGACCTCTGACCTCTGACCTCTTCCCCAGGTCAGACTTTGTCCCCTCAGGCACCCCCAGCCACCTTAGAGGTAAAGAACGGGGTCAACCAGGAGAGCAGCCAAGTGGACCTGAGCAAGGTATGGTACCCCAGCTGCCATCTCATGCCAAGATGGTTAGAGCTGGGATTAAGGTTAGGACTGAGGTTAAGGTTAAGGTTAGGACTAATGGTAAAGATTCATATTAAGGTTAGTTAGCTGGAGTTAGTTTAAGGTTTGAGCTGGGATTAATGTTAAGGTTTGGGCTGGGGTTAGTTTAAGGTTTGGGCTGGAGAAAGGTTAGGGTTGGGGTTAAAGATTAAGGTTAGGGCCGGGGATAAGGTTAGGGTTTGGGCTGGTGAAAAATTAAGTATTGGGCTGAGATTAATGTTAAGGTTAGGGCTGGAGATGGGGTTAAGGTTAAGCTGTTAAATAGACTTTATCAAAGGTCAAGTTCCAGGTAATGCACACACTGGGAACCATGGAAAATTAAAGGAACCTCTCCTGTATGATATTCCTTGCCCCACATCTACACTTACAATCTCTTCAGGGATACTATGACACTGATAGGGAGAGGATTTTAAATGTTATTTTGGCTGGCGTTTGATTTTTTTTAGTTTTTTTTATTTTTCTAATCAAGGTCACGCTTCAACGCCTCCAAGAAGCTTAAATAACAGACACACACCCACATACTGTACTTGATGAGCACACAGAGCATGGTCCCTCTTTCCAGGCTGGGTGCTGAGTGTGTGTGTTTCCAGGCTGTGTGCTGTGTGTGTGTGTGTGTGTGTGTGTGTGTGTGTGTGTGTGTTTGTGTGTGTGTGTGTGTGTGTGTGTGTGTGTGTTTCCAGGCTGGGAGCTGTGTGTGTGTGTTTCCAGGCTGGGCGCTGTGTGTGTGTTTCCAGGCTGGGCGCTGTGTGTGTGTGTTTCCAGGCTGGGTGCTGTGTGTGTGTGTGTGTTTCCAGGCTGGGCGCTGAGTGTGTGTGTGTGGCACAGAGCTTGGTGCAGTGGTGACTCACTCTCTTGGAATCGCACTTCATTGTCTGGGGGCACAAAGCCGTGAAGTTCATCCAGAAGGATACAGGCAACGAGGAGAAAGACAGAGGGAGGGAGGGCGAGGATGAAGACTGAGAGCAGAGACAGAGGGAGGAGGGGGAGGATGAAGACTGAGAGCAGAGACAGAGGGAGGGAGGGCGAGGATGAAGACAGAGCAGAGACAGAGGGAGGAGGGCGAGGATGAAGACTGAGAGCAGAGACAGAGGGAGGGCGAGGATGAAGACTGAGAGCAGAGACAGAGGGAGGGAGGGCGAGGATGAAGACAGAGCAGAGACAGAGGGAGGAGGGCGAGGATGAAGACTGAGAGCAGAGACAGAGGGAGGGCGAGGATGAAGACTGAGAGCAGAGACAGAGGGAGGAGGGCGAGGATGAAGACTGAGAGCAGAGACAGAGGGAGGAGGGCGAGGATGAAGACTGAGAGCAGAGACAGAGGGAGGAGGGCGAGGATGAAGACTGAGAGCAGAGACAGAGGGAGGGCGAGGATGAAGACTGAGAGCAGAGACAGAGGGAGGAGGGGAGGATGAAGACTGAGAGCAGAGACAAAGGGAGGAGGGCGAGGATGAAGACTGAGAGCAGAGACAGAGGGAGGGCGAGGATGAAGACTGAGAGCAGAGACAGAGGGAGGAGGGCGAGGATGAAGACTGAGAGCAGAGACAGAGGGAGGAGGGCGAGGATGAAGACTGAGAGCAGAGACAGAGGGAGGAGGGCGAGGATGAAGACTGAGAGCAGAGACAGAGGGAGGAGGGCGAGGATGAAGACTGAGAGCAGAGACAGAGGGAGGAGGGCGAGGATGAAGACAGAGCAGAGACAGAGGGAGGAGGGCGAGGATGAAGACTGAGAGCAGAGACAGAGGGAGGGCGAGGATGAAGACTGAGAGCAGAGACAGAGGGAGGGAGGGCGAGGATGAAGACAGAGCAGAGACAGAGGGAGGAGGGCGAGGATGAAGACTGAGAGCAGAGACAGAGGGAGGGCGAGGATGAAGACTGAGAGCAGAGACAGAGGGAGGAGGGCGAGGATGAAGACTGAGAGCAGAGACAGAGGGAGGAGGGCGAGGATGAAGACTGAGAGCAGAGACAGAGGGAGGAGGGCGAGGATGAAGACTGAGAGCAGAGACAGAGGGAGGAGGGAAGGATGAAGACTGAGAGCAGAGACAGAGGGAGGAGGGCGAGGATGAAGACTGAGAGCAGAGACAGAGGGAGGGCGAGGATGAAGACTGAGAGCAGAGACAGAGGGAGGAGGGGAGGATGAAGACTGAGAGCAGAGACAAAGGGAGGAGGGCGAGGATGAAGACTGAGAGCAGAGACAGAGGGAGGGCGAGGATGAAGACTGAGAGCAGAGACAGAGGGAGGAGGGCGAGGATGAAGACTGAGAGCAGAGACAGAGGGATGAGGGCGAGGATGAAGACTGAGAGCAGAGACAGAGGGAGGAGGGCGAGGATGAAGACTGAGAGCAGAGACAGAGGGAGGGAGGGACAGAGAGGAGAAAGATGGAGAGGGTGTGAGAAAGAGATGGCAGGGAGCAGAGATGTAGAGGGCGAGGGACAGGCACCCACTGGGACACACACACAAACGCAACACAAACTCACATTTGCTACCAGATCCTAAAAAGAATACACACTAGCAGAGTATCTGGCTGGGGTAAAAGAAAGATCCTAATGAAGGACAGCCTGGACATAGATACTGGACACAGACAGACCTGGCTGTCCAGAGAGGACAGGCTCAGTGACCACAGCCTGGACATAGAAACTGGACACAGACAGACCTGGCTGCCCAGAGAGGACAGGCTCAGTGACCACAGCCTGGACATAGATACTGGACACAGACAGACCTGGCTGTCCAGAGAGGACAGGCTCAGTGACCACAGCCTGGACATAGATACTGAACACAGACAGACCTGGCTGCCCAGAGAGGACAGGCTCAGTGACCACAGCCTGGACATAGATACTGAACACAGACAGACCTGGCTGCCCAGAGAGGACAGGCTCAGTGACCACAGCCTGGACATAGATACTGAACACAGACAGACCTGGCTGCCCAGAGAGGACAGGCTCAGTGAATAGAAAGCATAGAAACAGGCTGTGGTCTCCACTGATAAAGACCTGGATTGACTTACAAGCAAAGCAAGACTGTGCACAAGCACAGCAGGGTTAAAACTCACAAACTGCCCACTAACTCCAGAGGAGCTGCTGATTGCTGATAGATGTGCTTCTCCGTCATCCCTTCACGTCTCTGTCAAGTCGTTAATGGTGCCACTGCAGGCAGATCACTGCAGTGGTGCTGAAGAGTGGTACACAGTGCCCCCTTGTGGGGAGACCCAGGTGGCCACAGGTGGATGGATGATGCCACAGGTCTGCTGTGTTGTTCTCAGTCTTCTCCTCCCTCACTCTCTCACGTACCTTATTTCAGGTCGACCTTCACTTCATGAAGAAGATCCCCAGTGGAGCTGAGGCCTCTAACGTCCTGGTGGGCGAGCTGGACTTCCTGGAGCGCCCCATTGTGGCCTTCGTCCGCCTGTCCCCCGCCGTGCTACTGACTGGGCTGACCGAGGTCCCGATCCCCACCAGGTCTGTCTGACCCCTGATCTCTCTCACCCCACTGCTGTACCTCCCTCTCTCTGTCTCTCAGTGTCTCTTACTGTGTCCCTCTCTCAGTCTGTCTCTGTCCTCTCTCCCTCTGTCTCTCAGTGTCTCTTATTGTGTTCCTCTCTCAGTCTGCCTGTCCTCTCACCCTCTCCCAGTCTGTCTGTCTGTCTCTGTCTCTCAGTGTCTCTTACTGTGTCCCTCTCTCAGTCTGCCTCTGTCCTCTCTCCCTCTGTCTCTATCTCTCAGTTTCTCTTACTGTGTCCCTCTCTAAGTCAGTCTCTCCTCTCTCCCTCTCTAAGTCTGTGTCTCCTCTATCTGTCTCTGTCTCCCTCTCTCAGTCTGTCTCCTCTCTGTCTCTGTCTCTTTCTCTGTCTCTCAGTGGAGCCTGTCTCTGTCACTCCTCTCTCAAATTCAGAGAGCTTCATTGGTGAATTACAGTGTCAGCAAAGCAATAAGAATGAACAGCACTTTCATTCACAGACATTCTTCTCTGACACGCAAGTGTGTGGAGGTGTTTCACAAGTGAAAATTCACTCACAGAGCGGTGTGATGTTTGAATTTTGGCAGTTTTGCTGTTAATTGCTCTTCATTGGTGTTAATCGTCCTTGACTGTGGCAGGTTCCTGTTCATCTTGCTGGGACCAGATGGGAAAGCACAGCAGTATCATGAAATTGGGAGATCCATGGCAACCATAATGACTGATGAGGTAACGTGGCCACTGAGTCACACACACACACTGAGCCTCTCACACACATCCACCCTCACAACAACGCAATGTGATACACACATACAGTACACACTAACTCAGATTGACATACCTAGAAACTGTCACGCCCTCTGCAGCCAGAGGGCGCTCCTACTCTGTCCCGTCCCTAGTTTCCTGTGCTTTGCTCTCCTTCCGGTGTCTGTCTCTGGGGCTATATATTTCCGGGTCACTCATTCCCCTTCGCTTGTCATTGACGTTCGGATGTCCTGAGACCCGCCTAGCACCAGGTCGCCCCATGTCCGCTGCCTGAGGGCCTAGGTTTCTATACGACACAGCTGAGCCTGGGCTCACCCCCGTCTCACAGGGTCTATTTCCGCTCTCCCGCCTCTCCACGGTTCATCCCTTCCGACACCCATGACAGAATGCTGAGCCTCCTACTGACCCCACGAGCAGCGCTTTTTTTCCGCAGTTTTTTTTTTCTCTATCTGGGCTTTCTTTTCTCTCAGCTCTTCTATTCTAATTGCGGGTTGCTTCTCCCGACATCCGTGCCTGTGAGCGGGCCTCGGCCTGGCTTTCCTCGGGTTGTCTTTCCGGTATCCGTGATTAACTGTTGAGCTGGCCCTCCTATCCTCATTGCTGGATATTCCTCCGGTCATCCGTGCCTGTGAGCGGGCCGTGTGCCTGGCTTTCCTCGGGTTGTCCACTCCGATATCAGTGATAGAATTTGGAACGTGCTTATTGCCCAGTCTGCGGTATTTTTCCCGGGTTTTTTTTTATTTTTAGTTTTTTGCTTGGTATTTTGATTTTTTCACTTCCTGGTTTCCCCTTCTCTCTGGTTCCCCTGTCCCCTGCGTCTCGGAACTTTTGGTTCCTCTCTGTTTTTTGTGGTTTATTTCCTCAGTTTCCCAGGTTTATTGTTGTTGTGGTTTGTGCTTGTGTACATGTCTTTTTTGTTTTAAGTCTCCGAAGTTCTACCTGACCCCTCCTTCCTCTACCCAATAAAGATTTATACCATGGATTAGGGGGCAGCTCTCAGCCGTGGACTCCCAGAGGTTTCCTTTCTGTTAAATGAGGTTTTTCCTCCCCCCCGGTGCTGTGCAGCTCTTTTTTTTTGTATGGGCGACAGGAGCCGCCCATGAAGGGGGGGGTACTGTCACACCCTCTGCAGCCAGAGGGCGCTCCCACTCTGTCCTGTCCCTAGTTTCCTGTGCTTTGTTCTCCTACACACTCACAGACACACTAACACAGACTGACACACCGAGATACACACTAACAAAGACTGGCACACTCAGACACACACTCACAGACACACTAATACAGACTGACACACCCAGACACACACTCACAGACACACTATCAAAGACTGGCACACTCAGACACACACTCACAGACACACTAACACAGACTGACACACCCAGACACACACTCACAGACACACTAACACAGAGTGACACTCACAGACAAGTGTGACACTCAGGCGTCACTTACTGATCTGTGTTGCTGTTAATCTTATCTTCTCAGATCTTCCATGATGTGGCATACAAGGCGAAAGACCGTAGTGACCTGCTGGCGGGTATCGATGAGTTTCTGGACCAGGTGACAGTTCTGCCCCCGGGAGAGTGGGACCCCTCCATCCGCATTGAGCCCCCCAAGAATGTCCCCTCACAGGTACTCACCCGGAACCACTGAAGGGAGCGTATTGTTGTACAGTCTGCTGCTGGATGGGGGTGTGATGTACTGTGTGTTGCTTTGTTTTATATCTACTTTAGCAATGCTAGTAATACAGTATATAGTCCTGCCAGGTAAGCACCTTTGAAGTGCATCAGTGCTCCAGTGCTGGAGGAGTCTAGTGTTTCAGTGCTCCAGTGCTGGAGCAGTCCCGTGCTCCAGTGCTGGAGGAGTCTAGTGTTTCTGTGCTCCAGTGCCGGAGGAGTTCTGTGCTCAAGTGCTCCAGTGCTGGAGGAGTCTAGTGCTCCAGTGCTCCAGTGCTGAAGGAGTCCCATGCTCCAGTGCCGGAGGAGTTCTGTGCTCAAGTGCTCCAGTGCTGGAGGAGTCTAGTGCTCCAGTGCTCCAGTGCTGAAGGAGTCCCATGCTCTAGTGCCGGAGGAGTTCTGTGCTCAAGTGCTCCAATGCAGGAGGAGTCCAGTGCTCCAGTGCAGGAGGAGTCCAGTGCCCCAGTGCTGAAGGAGTCCCATGCTCCAGTGCTGAAGGAGTCCAGTGCTCCAGTGCTCCAGTGCAGGAGGAGTCCAGTGCTCCAGTGCTCCAGTGCTGAAGGGAGTCCCATGCTCCAGTGCAGGAGGAGTCCAGTGCTCCAGTGCTCCAGTGCTGAAGGAGTCCCGTGCTCCAGTGCTGGAGGAGTCCAGTGCTCCAGTGCTGAAGGAGTCCCGTGCTCCAGTGCAGGAGGAGTCCAGTGCTCCAATTCTGCCTAGCCTCACTTGACCTCAGCTCTCTCCCTGCAGGAGAAGAGGAAGATGCCAGGGATGCCAAATGGAATGGCGTGCCAGGTGGAAGTGGAGCCCCACGGAGAGCACCATGGCCCTGAGCTGCAGAAGACTGGAAGGTGAGCTCGCCCAAGCAAACCCCCGTCACCCTCATTTACTCTCATCTTTCTCTGTTCACCTCTCTGTATTTCTGTCTCTTTCACCCTCCCTTTCTGCATTATCCTGTCTTTTTCTATGCCTTCCAACTCTTCCTCCCCTCGTCCAAACTCCTATCCCCCTGTTGAGTTAGCTCATCCTGCTCTTGTGAAGCTGCAGGCCTCAGACTTCAGGATGGCTTTTTTTGGTAAATTGGCATCTCTGCCAGTGCCAGACCTGACAGACATGAATGAACGATCTAATAAAAGCAAATGACTGTTGGATTGATGAAGCCATGCTGGACTGTGAAAAGGAAGATAGCAGGGCAGGTTTGTGATACACAGAGTCAATTAACCAATTAACAATCAATTACAGTATGTGCCAATTAGCCCATAGATAGGTTTTCAATAGGTATTTAGTCAATTCAGTGGCTAAGGTTTATTGATTGATTGAGCATCAATTAAATAAGTAATCAGGGGTAAACTGGGTGAATTTACCCAGAATAGAATGCCATGCGAGAGGCACGGTGTTGTCCCCGGGCTCGAGTGGCAGCAAGATGCTGATGGTAATCCATGTGTTGGCAGGCTGTTCGGGGGGCTAATCCTGGACATCAAGAGAAAGATCCCCTTCTACCTGAGTGACTACCGGGACGGGCTGAACCTGCAGTGCGTGGCCTCTTTCCTGTTCCTGTACTGCGCCTGCATGTCCCCTGTCATCACCTTCGGGGGGCTGCTGGGAGAAGCAACCGAGGGCCAAATTGTAAGGATGCACGCACACCTCCACACACGCACACGCACACACACACACACACACACACAAACAGACACGCACCACTCACACAGCCAGTCTCAGGGAGGCATGATGGCAGAGCACGTTTCCAGCACTAATACAGGCGACGTGCTGTGGGATTTTAATCTGGGATGTCCCATTTCACCAGACAGGCACAACTCATTTCCTCCACAAGCTGTGCCTTTCTTAGTCTGGAGATGTGGAATTTGCGAGTCTGACAGCAGCAATGACTTTGCCCAGAAGCGCCTTCTGAGAAGAGGTTGAGTTCTGCAGTCCAGACGTGGTGGGGTCGATCCTGGGGTGAGAGGAGCCCTTCTGCCCTTCTGCACCCTCCCTGCATGGGTATAGGGGCTGCTGCACTGAGCCCAGACATAAAGACACAATTGGCGGTACCAAATTGAATGGATTGATAAAAATTGATTATGGTTCTTGGATTTCTTTGTCAAAATAAGAGCATGAAACATGCATAATAAGATGCAAAGATAGAAGAAAGGGCTTTATTCTTAATTCTGTACCTTCTGGAACACCGTGGCCTGAAGGGTAAATTTGTTTCACTTTATATTGCATTGCGTATCTACTCCCCATGTGGCCCTTTCCACTGCCTTTCTAATACAGCCACATCCCTAATTGCTAGATTAATCCTGCTGTTTATCAATTAAACAATTAGGGAGCTGGAAGTGTGTGTAGTGTAGCTGACTGGAAGGAGGTCCAGGTGTATCTGTGGTGCTGTGGTAGAGTAGTCCAGGTGTATCTGTGGTGCTGTGGTAGAGTAGTCCAGGTGTATCTGTGGTGCTGTGGTGGAGTAGTCCAGGTGTATCTGTGGTGCTGTGGTGGAGTAGTCCAGGTGTATCTGTGGTGCTGTGGTAGAGTAGTCCAGGTGTATCTGTGGTGCTGACATGCTACTGTGATTAGCTGGCCACATGTTCCCATGTTGGATTGCCTTTTGTCTTTCCCAGAGTGCCATCGAGTCCCTGCTGGGCGCCTCCATGACAGGCATCGCTTATTCCCTGTTTGCTGGGCAGCCACTCACCATCCTGGGCAGCACAGGTCCGGTCCTGGTCTTCGAGAAGATCCTCTTCAAGTTCTGCAAGTCAGTGTCTGGCCGTCGGGCTCAGGACTGCGTTGTGTACTGGGGTGTCCAGCATGGTCCTGGAGAGCCTTAGTGTACCTGCTTCTTGCTCCAGCAGAACCGGGAGCGGCTTAATTGGATCAATCCATTCCTAAATTAGGAGGAGGTAACACTCTTTCCAGGTCTCTGTTCAGTGACCCTTTCAGCCTGTTCATAAAACCTGCAGGTCTGTGGCTCTTCAGGACCAGTTTAGACACGAATTAGGAGACTACCTCCTACTGTGTTTAAACACACGACTACCTGGTCTGCTGTCCTAATCCACGCTCCCTGTCTCTCTGCTGCACAGAGACTATGGCCTCTCCTACCTGTCACTGCGCACCTGCATCGGGCTCTGGACTGCCTTCCTCTGCCTCATGCTGGTTGCCACGGACGCCAGCACACTGGTCTGCTACATCACGCGCTTCACAGAGGAGGCCTTCGCTGCCCTCATCTGCCTCATCTTCATCTATGAGTCCCTGGAGAAGCTGCTGCACCTGGGGGAACTCTACCCCATCAACATGCACTCCGACCTGGACAAGCTCACCCTCTACTAGTGAGGACGGCTCCTGTCTCGCTGTCCTACCTGTCTCTCTATGTCTCACAGTCCAGCTGTCCTACGTCTGTGTCTGTCTCACAGTCCAGCTGTGCTCTGTCCCTCTGTCTCAAAGTCCAGCTATCCTCTGTCTCACTGTCCAGCTGTCTTCTGTCTGTCTCCTCTGGATTGCTGTTTCTGATGCAGTCTCGTCCTGTGCCTGATGTCTTGCAGCTGTAAATGCACAGAGCCTGACAACCCCAGTAACCAAACTCTTCAGTACTGGAGCGAGAGGAACATCTCGGCCTCCTATGTGCCCTGGGCAAACCTCACTGTCACGGTAAGGCACAGAGCTCTAACATCACTAATGCTAACTCTAAGGACAATGAAATCCTAAAGAATTGATTGATTGACAATATCTGCAGGAGTGTCTGAAGCTCCAGGGAGAGTTCGTGGGGACAGCCTGTGGACACCACGGTCCCTACACCCCGGATGTCCTCTTCTGGTCTGCCATCCTCTTCTTCTCCACCTTTGCCCTGTCCACCTTCCTCAAGCAGTTCAAGACCAGTCGCTACTTCCCCACCCGGGTAAGATCTCTCGGGGCTCGTCTCAGACGGTGCTGGGAGTTCGGGTGTGACCTCCAGAGGTCTGAGCCTTAACTGGGAATGACTTTTGCTGTTAGTGACTTGCAGAAGTGCTCAAATCCTGCTGCAGAGAGGCTCTGAAGGGTCCAAATGTGAGCTCTAAAGAGCGGATAGGGATTACTTACAATGCACATTAAAAACACAGCCAGCTCCTTGACCTCTGACCTCTGTATTGACCCCCCCACAACCAGCACTACTGTCGGGGTGCTGTCAGATTTCACGACCCCTGTGTGTTTAAGGACGTTTCCTCTGCAGAAATGTGGCATGGCCTGGCTTGGCCTTCATCCCTGACTTGGCCTAAGGGCATTTTAAACAGACACCACTTGTACTCGACAATTTAGAAATAACAAAAAAGGCAGGAACAATGTTATCAGATATGGCCATTGTGCTGTGCGTGGAAGCACTTTCTATGCAATGGCCAGTACTGAACACCCATTCATGGTGATAACAGGGTTACCAGAGCTGTACTCAGACTATGAAACTACCTGTCAAACTGCTTGAATTCAGAGTGCTGTGTCAGGTGCACCTTGTATGTGTCTTCTTTGGTTTTCTCTGGAAATGTCCTTTTTCCTCTCAAATTGAAACCCATTTCAAACCTTTCTTGCATCTCCACACAACATCCTGATGCCCTCCGCCCTCCACCCTCCCCCCAGGTGCGGTCCATGATCAGCGACTTCGCCGTCTTCCTCACCATCGTCATCATGGTGGGCATCGACTACGCCATCGGGATCCCCTCCCAGAAGCTGCAGGTGCCCAGCAAGTTCAAGGTGAGGCACAGCCACGCTCCAGGAGCCCATCCACCACCAGAGAGCCTACTGGCTTAGTAGAATACTAATTGATTCGTAGCTAAGCCCAATTAATCAATTAAGACCCTGAGCAACTAACCCAGCGCTCCGTCACTGCACATGGTGGGAGGCTGTGTGTGAGGTTCACTCCTCCAGCTGGATCAGAGGGTGTGTCTGCCGGCCAGTGTTCTTTGGAACAGAGCGGGAAATTTCCTAGGTGAGATGGGACCAATCTGCTTCTCTGTTGGGCTTCCGGTAGTTTCAGAAACAGTCCCTCTATGCAAGGAGGTGTCTACGATTTTCGACCATCTGTGTCCCTGGGTTGTTGTGTTGCTGCTGAGCTGGAGTGCCCTGAGGATGTGCGCTTCAGGATTTTAATTATCTAATTAAGTTCCCATGGAATCTTCTTGGATTCAAGCCAAATAGATTCAGTTCTCCTAGTCTGTCCCACTCTGCTTTGTACTTCAATGCTTTCTTGCAGCACAAAGAGGAGAACTGAACACCATATTCTTAGCGAGGTCAAAGCAATGGACTGAATCACAGTACCATTGACTTCCTGATGAGCAGTTGGCAATCCCAAACTGGGAGAGAACGAACCAGAAAAATCATTGACATCTCCAGATTATGCCCTGTGATGGACTGGCATCCCATCCAGGGTGTATCCCACCCCATGCCTGTTGCTTGCCAGGTTAGGCTCTGGCTTCCCCATGACCCTGAATTGGATGATGGATTGTCCTGAAAATGGATGGATGGATTTCAAATTAAAGAACAGATTAAAACCTCAAAACCTCTATTGCCTTCGTAGGGCTGGATCGGTCCATGCTTGGACTATCCCAGTTAGTTCCATCCCCCTGACTGTAGAGGTTTCGCAGCAGCCAGGGCTATGGGTTTACCAGATGGCCTTTTCTTGGCAACTCTTGAGCAGTAACACCAGCAGTGCCCTCTTCCCCCCTCCTTACTCCCCCACAGCCGACCCGGGACGACCGTGGCTGGATCATGAATCCTATCGGCCCCAACCCCTGGTGGACAGTGGTGGTGGCACCGATCCCTGCGCTGCTCTGCACCATCCTGATCTTCATGGACCAGCAGATCACCGCCGTCATCATCAACCGCAAGGAGCACAAGCTGCTGGTAGGGTGGATGATCTGGTTGAGGGGGCGGGGTGATGGGTGGGGTCATATCTGTAACTGATCTGACCTGAAAGGGTTGAGAAGACAGAATGATGGGGATCCCAGCTGCATCAACCAGAATGAGCATCCATTCAAAAACCCATCTCAATGTGCCTATCATGTGCAGGTGGTGTCACGCCAGTGGTAGGAGTTGCCCGGCCAGGATTGACAGATCAGGGATCTCTATGACATGCCTGATACCTGCAGGCCTACAGTGACTTCTGTTCCATTTGTAATGTTTTCTAAGAGGTGCACTTTCTTCTGCATGAGGGCTTCCCTCCCACCTGCTGCACGTGTCGACATGGTGGGCGGTACCAGCCTGTGCTCGTGAGCTGGAGCTCTGTCTCTCTCCTCCCTGTTCCTGCAGAAGGGCTGCGGTTATCATCTGGACCTGCTGATGGTGGGGTTCATGCTGGGCATCTGCTCCATCATGGGTCTGCCCTGGTTCGTGGCGGCCACCGTCCTGTCCATCTCCCACGTCAACAGCCTGAAGCTGGAGTCGGAGTGCTCGGCGCCGGGAGAGCAGCCCAAGTTTTTGGGCATCCGGGAGCAGCGGCTCACTGGGCTGCTGATCTTCGTGCTGATGGGCTGTTCTGTCTTCATGACCGGGGCTCTGCAGGTGGGGCCCCACACTGCCTCCCTCCTCTCCCTGCTCCCCCTGGTCTCCTCCTCTCTCCCAGCTCCCCTGGTCTCTACCTCTCCCTGCTCTCCACCTCTCTCTGGTCTCCTCCTCTCTTCAAGCTCCCCTGGTCTCTACCTCTCTCTGCTCTCCTCCTCTCTCCCAGCTCCCCTGATCTCTACCTCTCTTTGCTCCCCTCCTCTCTCTCTGCTCCCTCTGGTCTCCTCCTCTCTCCCTGCTCCCCCTGGTCTCCTCCTCTCTCCCTGCTCCTACTGGTCTCCTCCTCTCTCCCAGCTCCCTCCGGTCTCCTCCTCTCCCCTTGCTCCATCTGGTCTCCTCTCCCCTCTCTGCTCCCCCTGGCTGTTAGGTACTCTAACATGTCCAGCATTTGTTCCTTACAACTGTAACTCCCAGTCTAGGTTTTCAAAGAGTGCACACAGACATGCACACACAGGTGCTAATTTGATGTGCTCCAGTCCTAACCAGCCTCTTTTGTCTTTCTGTGTGTCTATGTGTCTGCAGTTCATCCCCATGCCGGTGTTGTACGGAGTGTTCCTCTACATGGGTGCCTCATCTCTAAAGGGAATTCAGGTATGGTGTGGACAGCAGGACTGGACTGATGTCAAGACTGCAGTTACTGTACCTGGAGGACAGAGCCTGCTGGGGTGTCTCACAGTCACAGCTTTGGGCACAGTGACACAGGGCATGCTGTCCTGTTGAAGCTTGCCAGGGAGATGTGCTGCTTCCAAAATTATTCTTGGAAAAAAAATAGGTTTTAACCCGACCAAACTGGAACAGTTAAATGTGTGTTCTTCAAGTCTCACAGCTGCAAACTCCATTACCACACACACAGGAGAGTGAGAAACTGAAGGCCCACCCTCCAGTCACATGTCACAGATAGCCCTATCCCATTCATGCATAATCATCACTGATTGGAGAACAGACATGCCCCTCACAGGCAGCACTGCCCTGTACTGGAGGATGTGTGATGATTGGAGGAGAGACATGTCCCTCACAGGCAGCAGTGCCCCATACTGTAGGATGAGTGATGATTGGAGGAGAAGCACATCCCTCATAGGCAGCACGACATGCCTGCAGAGGGTCGCTGAGTGCCGAGAGAGCTCTGGCTGACTAACAATACCATACCCACTAAACCAAACCCCTGAAACAATGTAACCACAGCTCAAACCAGTGACCTTTGCCCTGGTGCTGGGGAATCCCTGTCCTTCTGGTTATTGTTGGTGTCCTAAATCAGCAGAGAAACTCCTACTGGTGGATCCTACTAAGGTGATCCACACAGGGGAACCCTACTTCAGTCTTTAGATTACAGGGGTCTATGTCTATTAATTGTGCAACACATGGAGACATTCTTCAGAGGTGTCTATTAGGAACATCCAGGGTAGTAGTAGTAATAATAAAAGTGATGATGAGCTTGAGGGATGAAGAGGAGACCACTATGACAAACAAAGGTTGTGAGGTGGGGAGTAGGAAGATAGTAAGTCAGACAGGAACTGAGGTGCCAAGCCGTGTAGAGCCTTACAGGTGATCATAAGAACATGAGAAGTCTTTAACAAATGAGGAGAAGCTGTTCGACCTAGCTGGATCTTTTAGTATGGTAGATAATTGATCTAAGGGTCTCATTCTGCTATTTCTTAAAAGAAAGCAGGGTATCGGCTTAAACCACGTGACTGGATGGCTTGTTCCACGCTCCTACTGCTCTTGCTCTACTGCTCATTCTGAAGAGCTGAGTCGGCTCCGTTAATCCTTTGAGGATTTTCACTACTTGGATCAGGTCCCCTCATCTTCTTTTCTGCCCAGGACTAAAAAGGCTTGGTTCCCTCTGCCTGCCAGGGTCAGTTGTCCCGGGTCCGAGCTCGGGAAGCTCCAGGCTCTGGGAAGGTGCTTGCCATTTTTTTAAGGCCTGGGAATGTTTTCTTGTATTTCGCGCGCCTCTAAGGGAAGCCGGTCGCACTGATCTCTCCTCTCTCGCAGTTCTTCGACCGCCTGAAGCTCTTCGGCATGCCGCCGAAGCACCAGCCGGACTTCATCTACCTGCGCCACGTGCCCCTGAGGAAGGTGCACCTGTTCACCCTGATCCAGCTCACCTGCCTGGTCCTCCTGTGGGTCATCAAGACCTCGCCGGCCGCCATCGTCTTCCCCATGATGGTGCTGGCCCTGGTGTTCATCCGCAAGCTCATGGACCTGTGCTTCTCCAAGCGCGAGCTCAGCTGGCTGGACGACCTGATGCCCGAGAGCAAGAAGAAGAAGCTGGACGACGCCACCAAGAAGGCGAAGGCCGAGGAGGTGCCGACCTTTCAAGTCCTGCCATTTCACAGCATCTCGCGAGCGTGGCCGCTAACGAGCACATCCAAACGAGAGGAGGCCGCTCTGCCCCCCCCTAGCTCATTTGGCTGCTAGTAGTTAACTGGTCCCAGGATCTCATCCCGCGGTTCCTCTGAAGGAAGCCAGGGTGATGGTTGGGCAGTTTGTTCCAGGCTCCCACCACTCTTTGTGTAAAGGTTCCTGAATTTGTCTATGAGCCACAGCACATGGAGAGAACTGAAGGGTGGAATGGGGTTGGTTGAGGTTCCTTATTGTATAAGGAATGAAGAATGTGTACAGTGCTATAAATAGATAGAGCAGTGGTATACAACTTCTACTGTCAAAAAGTTTTTACTGGCCCCTCTAATCCCCTAGCAGCTGGTAAGCACAGTAATGACTTTAATTGTCTAAATCAAGCTTAAAGGGCATAATTTCAGTCATGTAATTAACAGATAAGACAGAATTAAAAACAGAAGACAAGGCAGACCTGGAAGAATGGGGGCTTGTCACACTGACACAGCGAGATTAACAGCCTTTACAGCAAAAGAAAGCTCCAAAGCTGAAATGTATTTCTTTTCTTCTCTTTTCAGCATGGAATAAACCTTTACTTGTTCCTGGGTCGTATTGCCCATTTCGATATAGGGAGTGAAAAGTGTAATTTGCTGCCACCTAGTGGAGAGAGAACCAAACTACATGTTCTGTTTTCAGTTTTAATCAAGATGAAACACCCCAGGAACAGAGACAAAGAGGCACTTGTCAGTAAAAATTGGATTTTAAAATTGCCCTTAAATGGGAAGGCTGAGACCTGTTGCTTATTTACTCTGTGGAGACATAGCAATGATTGAAACATATCACAAATTTATAACATATATACTGTAAACATCATTTTATGGGTGGCTGCTTTTTAAATTTGTTAATGATTAAATGATGAAGCAGCTTTTGCTTCTACAAAATATTAACATGACCATTAACCGTCAACATTCAGCTCAATAAAGGTGAAATGCATAATTGCCATATTAATTTCATTTGCTCTAAAGGCACAGTTATGCCCTGTTCATCTCTGGTGAATATGGAGAGACCCTATCCTTATATTGTACAATGGCAGAAAGCGTTCTGTAGTTTCGTATGGATGACGCCTGATGAGTCTGCTAACCCGTGTGACACACATTTGGAGTTACTCTCACTGTCGGGGTGTCTCCCTCAGGAGTCCGAGAAGATGCTGGATCACGGGGAGGATAAGGTGGTGCAGATCCCCATGGAGAGCAGCCAGCTCCTGCACAGCCCCCAGAAGAAGAGCAACAGCTCCAGGTGAGCAGGGATCGAAGTGGGAGGGGGCTGCACTGACTGCCCCCCTCTGACCCCCCCACTGATACACACCAGCATAATGCCCCAGCTCCCTGCCCCTCCCCTCCAAGGTCACCATTAATATAAACAGATCTGGGATTCTGAGCTCACCAAGTTTCTGTCCACCACCTAATTTATAGAGAAGGTAGTCTGATTCACACCAGATTGCACAGCCGTTTAATCCAATCCAGGGTATAGCTAACTCTCTGATGTCCTTGAGGATGGAAGACCAGAGTAGGTGAATGAAGGCTGTGAGGTGGGGAGTAAACAGATAAAAAGTCAGTCAGGAACCGAGGTGCCAAGCCATGTAGAGCCTTATAGGTGAGCATGAGGATTCTGAAGTCGACCTGAAACCTGACAGGAAGCCAGTGCGAGGGCTCCAGGACAGGAGTGATGTGATCACCTGCAAGCAACCTGGTCAGGATTCTGGCTGCTGAATTTGGAAAATAATGGAGTTTGTTCAGTGTGGATTTAGATCAGTTTTTCATGACCAGCTTTTCAGCTTCAGTGAGAGACAACATAATATCACCAGATTACATCCTATGTAGGTGATGGGAGGTGCTGAGCAGCCTGAGCTCAGTCTTATTGCAGTTCAAGTGAAGGAAATTTTTTAGTCATCCAGGTTTATATATAAGAGAATCACAAAAACAGCCTGAAAGCAATTCAGCAAGTCATCTATACTGGCAGAATGTCCACAAACTCCTTTATCAGTGAGTGCTCTTGTGCTCCCTAATAACATATTGTTGGCGATCACTAACATTTTAGTTTATTATTCATATAAAAAAGAAAATATTAACACCACTGAAACCTCAGTATAATAATGCAGTGATAAAAAGAGAATGCGGCTGATTGTAATTAATGCTGATGATTTTAATTGTAGCAGGTCTTCACAGTATAGTTCAATAACAGCTGTTGTCAGTAAAGGCAGAGAAACTTTGGGCTAAGTAACAACTAGTGCAGGATGAAACTGTACCAGAGACAAACACTCTCACAGAAACTCCACACACACAAACACCTACACAAATGCAAATTAAAATCATGCACAAAAGCACACATAAATCATGCACATATACACAATCACACACAAAAACTTTACACACATACAGACATATACATAGACAAACACACAGAAAACCGTGCACATAAGCACAACCTCCGCTCCACACACAAAATCACGCACATCCACTCTAAAGTCCATCACCACACACGTAACACACACACAGGTACAGTATACACATACATCAGGGCAGGCAGTAAGTATAGAAAGGTGAAAGAGTTGTGGAAGCGAGTCCTTCAGCACAGAACTAACATACCGCCCACCCCTGCATGAACAGAGGGGGTCAGGGGTGCAGCCCTGTCCCCGTGCTCTGTTTGTGGACTTCAGCCCCGGCAGACCTGCCCCTGTGCCTGTCCTGCTCTGCATGGCCTGCTCTCCCTGGTGTTACAATGTGACGTTCTGTTCTAGGTGTGACCCATCAGACATTAATATCTCTGACGAAATGTCTAAAACAACAGTGTGGAAAGCTCTCAGTATGACCCCTGACAGCTCAGATCTCAAGGACGACCCCGTTTCCACCAAAAAGGCAAGGGCACCTCCTCCTCACCACTCACCCTGCAAGAAACCCAAACCCTCACAGAGGCCAAGTTTCTCTTCTTCAGCTCTCTCCTCCCGATTCCTGCCTCTCTCACACTCTGCATCCCTAAGCTTCATCCCGTTTATCCTTTACTCCCGTTTTTTTTCTTTGGACTTATTTCTACTCTGGGACCTGCAGTCTCCCCCCAAAGCCAGGCTGTGAGGTCCTGATTTTCTAATATGGCAGATGAATACAATGAGGGGGGCGTGTCACAGGGCGAAGGGCTCTGACCGGGGGGCGTGTCAAAGGGCGTATCCATCAGCTCTGTAGCCCCTCCCACTCCAGTCCTACTGGAGTACTTAACCTTTGAGCCAAGTCTCAATTGGCCATTCCAGAGTTTTTAAGTCTAAAGATTTTCAACGCGTGTTGAAATAGCCTTTATTACAGAGCTCGTCAGCCTTTAAAAAAGGCCTCCACACAGACAACTGACCCACAAGGAGCCTGCTTCTGGGGGAGAGTGTCACCTCGATTCTCAGCTGGTCCCCCTCTGCTGTTGTGTGCTGGTGAAAGCGACAAACGCGGCTCCGCTCTTCGCTGTCCAGTGGCCAAACACAGTGCCGAAGGGAGAAACGTTTGGAAACGATGGCTGTCGTTACTGATCCTTCTCGTACCGTGGGACCTTTGCAGCTCCGAACGGGAACGCTCACTGCAGCTTCCTGAACTTTGCATCATCGCCGTGCCCCGATCGCACGCTTGCGGACGCAGGTTTCTAAAGTGGGCAGGAGGCGTCCACGTTATTACAGAATAGTTCACAACTAAACGAAAAGAAAAAAATAAAAACTACCAATATACCGTACAGATCTTAGGATACAAATACCGAGATTACAGACAGGTCTGAATGTGGACGAAATAAGCAGCATTTTAACAGGTCGAGACGGCACAGTCAATGGCGTGCACCGCTGGAAGGCGGGATACAGCTTGCTGAGAGCTGTACATAAAGCCATGATCACCATAAATGTATGGGGAATAATTTTGCAGCACTACACAAAGCTCATGCAGAGCTTGTCTTGTTCAGTAGGCCGCCGCACTGCCCGCTTTGGAAATGGCGCTCCCTTGAACACACCCATCCAGCACGCATTCTGTGGGAAACCATCCGGCAGCGTCCCTCACCGCCTTCCGGCGGGGTTTCACAAGTCTCGCTGGGCGATCTCGATGCCCCACACCCCACACCCCACCCCGCTCATGCTCGCTCGCACTAACTCCTGCTTCCCGGATCAGAGCGGGAAGGAGCTCACAGCCTGCCCGCGTGCCTTGTTTAAAAATCTTTCATTCATGTGGTAGAAATATTTTCTTATTGGTCTAACCGCTTGCAAACGATCTAAATATTTTTGGGAGTCCCAGCCTACATGTATATGATGCTGTACCTCTGTTATTGTCAGAGGTTAGTAAGCCAACACCTCTTAATCATTTTAATAGTCACGTAAACCAACATTACCGCCTTCGCGTCCAACAAGAGATAGTACCGAACCTTTGCAAGAGAGGAGATTTGCCAGCGCATACACATTCCCTGGGGGGCTAAATTTTACACAGCTGTCCGAGCCCTTTAGCGCAAGCGAAGTCCCCCGAGAAGCATTGCACGACTGGCTGCCTAAGGCGAGTGTCTTTTTTTTAAAATTTTTATTTATGCTTAACAAAAGAACAAACATTACAATACAAACTGTAAGGCTCTAACAGGTGGGCGTGGCCGTGGGGCGTGGCTGCAGGTTCACGTTCTCTTCGTTCTCAGGAGTCTGAACCGAGACCTCAGAATCTGACTATTCCGAGTGGACAACAAAATTGTGTTCAATTAATGATTTAGAAAACCAGACGACACAGTAGCCCTCAAGGACAGGAGCTGAGGGATGCTGCCCTAGGGAGAAACAACTGTTTTGACTCTTGTCTCCAGCAGATAAGAACAAAGTTGAAACTCTTGTCAGTTGTGCGGACTTCATTTTCCCAGAGTTCCACTCTGCACCTTGTTCCACACCTGTGTAGTGACTCTAGCTGTGTCTGTTTGTTTGTGTGTGTGTGTCTGTCTGTTTGTTCTCTGGTGTTTCTTCCGCAGGAATGACAGTAACTGAAGTGCGGAGCTGTGTCGGGACCCCCCCGAGGCAGGGGGACTCAGGGACAAGAGGAGCTCGGCTCAGACAGTCTCAGCCAGGATGGTCAACAGCAGGGATGACCCCCCTCTCCCCCCCTACCCAACCTCCACACCATGATCTTTGGATTAACATCTTTACTACCCTACCCTTCCCCAACTGACCCCCCCGCCTTATCTCTAAATTTATCCACTTTTCCTCTTCTGGGTGGGGGAGTGGGAGGTCCTCATCACCCCAGACAGAGTGGGACTGAGGTGCAGTTCTACACTCAGTCCTTCGAACCCAGAGCCAGGCGCATGCGGTCAGGCCATCACAGTGACATCCCATCGCTGATCAAATGGCAAAAAATATACTGGTAACATTAGGATTGTGTTTGTTCCATGAGAAACTGAACAGGAACACAATGGCACCCTTTTCCAGGTTATTATTTTTCTATGTATATATTTATACTTATTATTTATTCTGTTTCAAGATGTTTTAATTTCTTAACAACTGCTAGCAGTAGTCCAGCAGTTTTTTTCTTTATTATGTTGTTGTCAGCACAAGCGTGTTTATAGTATTTATATTTTTGTTTATTTTTTATTTATTTAAATGAACTTTAAATGGAATCAATAACTCATACAGTACGAAGGTGTCATCATATTTACCATGGGACTTTACAGTCACTGTTGTCTGTTTTGTGCAGTGTAAACTAGTAACGTATCCTTTAAGCAAAATACTGTAGATGGGGATGAAAGACTATCTGTGAGGCAACAGGTTCAGGGAATCTCCAGTAATCTAACCCTAAAGCTGGACTGTCTCTGGAGCAGAAGACTTGGGGTAACCTGCCTTTGGAGCAGGTTATCTGTGGCCATGTCCACCACCACAAGTCTTTCTTGCAGCTATTCCTCTTTTTTTTTTTTTCAACAAATCAGTGGCAGGGTCAATTAAGAAACTTGCAATTAAGCAATTAAACAATTAAGCAATTAAGCATGCACACACACTTTGCAGGTACAATACACATCCTGTACTGTAGTCTTGAGAAAGCAATATCTGCTGAGCAGATTTTATGTCAATAGTCAGACCCATAGTGGTGAGGTAGTGTGGAGTGGTGGTGAGGCAGCAGTGAGGATGGGTGGTGAGGCACTGAGGAGGGGTGGTGAGGCAGCAGTGAGGAGGGGTGGTGAGGCAGTGTGGAGGGGTGGTGAGGCAGCAGTGTGGAGGGGTGGTGAGGCAGTGAGGAGGGGTGGTGAGGCAGCAGTGTGGAGGAGTGATGAGGCAGTGTGGAGGGGTGGTGAGGCAGCAGTGTGGAGGGGTGGTGAGGCAGTGTGGAGGGGTGGTGAGGCAGCAGTGAGGAGGGCTGATGAGGTAGTGAGGAGGGGTGGTGAGGCAGCAGTGAGGAGGGCTGATGAGGTAGTGAGGAGGGGTGGTGAGGCAGCAGTGAGGAGGGCTGATGAGGTAGTGAGGAGGGGTGGTGAGGCAGCAGTGAGGGGGTGATGAGGTAGCAGTGTGGAGGGGTGGTGAATTTCTCTACATTCCTAACCAAAAGGTTTTGGGTTCAAATCCGAGTTGGGACACAGTATTTGTATTTTTGGGTAAGGTACTTCTTTACCCAAAGGGTTGTGGGAGTGTGGAACAAGTGGCCCAGTCATGTGGTTGAAGCTGATACTTTGGCTTCCTTCAAGAAACAGCTGGATGACATCCTGGGATCAATTAACTAGTAACTACCAAACAAGATAAATGGGCAGAATGGCTCCTCTTGTTTGTTACCTTAATTATCTTCTTATCCACTCATCAGCCACCAGGCACGTACTGCACATGCACACTGCCGGGTCATGAACAGTGCCTGTCTCTGACCCCAGGGCTGACAACATTGAAAAATAACAACTAAGAATACAGCATGCATAAGCCAATCCCACCTCAAGTCCACTTGGTGCAGAAAGAGGGAGATATGTCAGGTTCAGTCTCTCTGCGCACTATAAGAAAGATTTGAAAACATTCTGATTGCCTCAGTCAGATGTTTAAAAAATATCTTATTACCCACTGGCAACAAGCAAAAGAGAAGAAATTTAGAAAATTCTGCAAGCGACATCAGACAGCAGCACAGTATACTGCAGCGCCTTGCTCAGGCCTGCAACAGCAGTGTCTGTCCTGGGAGCCTGAGCCCACGGCGCCCCAGCTCTGCTCCAGGACCTGTCAGACTCTTGTTCCTCCCTTCACTGACAAGTGAGCGGACAGACTCGGGCGTCTAAACGCAATGCTTCAGGGAACAGAGAAACGGGACGAGAAGGAAAAGCTCTGACCTGTTTTTCTGATCCGTAGTCAATTCCACAGAACAGTCGTGTGGCTTGTAGAAATGGAGCCTCTTATTTTTATTCTGAGAGAATTTAAAAAATGACACTATACATACAGTAGAGACTATATCCGAGCAAATAGATCTTGATTTATTTTGTTGTAAAGATGAAAAATAAATCATTCTGGGGCGCCTTCAGTAAAGCCAAATTTATTTCGGCAGATTCATGCGGTCGGAGAATGACTGGTGAAAACAGTGCGTCGGGCGTCTGGGAGTTTTTTTTTACATGGACGTGTCGTTCCTGTAATTCTAATTATCTTTGATGTTGTTGTGCAGTGAAGTTCTTGCAACGTTGTGAAACACTACACATCTTCTGCGTGGTGAAGACAGTGCTGTGCAGGTGTGTGTATTTCCAGTGCCTCTTCTGTAAGGTGAAAATCCATTAGACTTTAGCAAAAGAAAAGGCCTCTAGAGACCCTTATTTCTGTCTAGCGTTTCACATTCCCGTAATCATCATGCTAATGTTGATGGAAGAAGGTATTGCTGTTTTTTGGGGTTATCTAATCCACTCCTGGTATTGGGGAACCCCCAGACCTGCAGGTTTCTGTTCCACCTGAACGCTTAAACAACCAGTCCCTCGACAGCGCTGATAATGGGTCTCATTTGAGTTGGTTCACCGTTTTCAGTTGCTCAGCCTGTAGGAGTTGCTTTATAAGTGTCGTCTTTCTAAAGTAACTTGAAATCTCAACCCGTCTTGAGTAGGAAAACAGCTTGTGAAGGTCCCAGTCGAGCAGCTTGCTGGTTCATGCGAGCCGAGAGCTCAGCTGCGGTGAAAAGCAGCAGATATTGGGGACCCCCTGCGGGTCACAGGGGCTGGTCTGTAGCGTGGGTGGGCAGGGCACCCCCCCCACCCCGATCCATGACAGCCGGTATAGACACCTTTCAATCAACACCCAGTTAACATCTGGGTCACACAGGGGCCTCTCATCCACATCATTGGTTCAGTTAGGTCAAAGGGGTCTGATTTGTGCTGGAATGCGCAAATCAACACGATGCTCTAGGACTGGTGCGGCCCACCCCTGCATCTGAGCAATAATCACCGAATGATACAACATGTCAGACGGGCATACAGCTTCTCCCTGGTGTCAAGATGGTTAAAATTAGTACTCAAGGTGGGCTTTATGGGTCCATCATGGCGGTCATCTTACTGAAATGAATAAATTGAAGATGCTCAAGTTGGGGAGGGCAGCAGCACGATGGGTAGTGGTTCAGTGGTCAGCACTGCTGCCTCACACCGCTGGGGCCGTGATTTCAATTCCGGACCTGGGGTGCTGTCTGTGTGGAGTCTGTACGCTCTCCCTGTCTTCAGGTGGGTTTCATCCAGGTGCACCAGTTTTCTCCCACAGTCCAAAGACATGCTGGGAGGTTGATTGGCTTCTGGGAAAACTGATCCTGGTGTGAGTGTGTGTGTGTGTCTGTCTGTTTGTGCAGGGGGTTTATTACTGTAAAGGTGCTCTCGTGACACCGCAATGATGTGGCAGCAGATTTGATTAGATCGAAAAATAGCGCGGTAGCTAGTGTTAATTAGAAATGAGTGAAGTTATAAGATTCCACTCTTCTTCCTCGGGGCGCCGAATGGATCTGACCTGATACGACCACTTCTACAGTGTAAACCAGAGGTTTCCAATCCTGATACTAATGACCCACACCCCTGCTGGTTCTCTGCCAGCCGAGCCCTCGAGTACACCGTCGAGCCCTCCACTGGCTTGATAACGATGACAGGAGTCAGGGGAGCTGGTTGTTCTCGGCTCTTAAACATGTTGCAGCTCGAACCCTTTGTATTTTGTAAGTGAAATAAGATCCCAAGCTTGTGAGTAGAAACAAAAGGCAAATGTTCCAGTGAAGCAGCTCCTCAGATGAAGCGAGGCTCAGTGATCTCCTGAGAGCCAGCAGGTGTGTGGGGCGCCAGGGCCAGGGGTGGGCACTGCTAGTCTAGGCCGTGGCGTGCTGTGGGACACTGACCTCTGTCCGGCAGAAGCTGGCTGTGCTGCCTTCCTGCTTCGGCCCCAGCCTGTTTCTTGCACGCCCCTCTCGTGCTCGCTGCACCCGGGCACTGCTCCTTCTGCTTCTGGTGCAAAGACAGGAGAGGCACCCCTGCCCCCAGAGGGCCCCAATCTGGACATGAATACAGGTCACCCCCACTGCCGCTAAGCAGAATCCCAAGCCCCTGTAAGCTCTGTAGGACCACAGCTGAGCCTTTCCTGACAAAATTGTACTCGTTCACCTGCTAAAGGAGTAAAAACACACACTTTCCAAGTCTTAACACATTGACTGCGGCCCTCCAGGGTTAGTATAAGGCCTGATTATATAAGCTTTGATTCCAGCTGAGCTCACTGTAGGCTTAATGGGCCCAATTTAACAGCGTCTCCCTGGTCTTCAGGTCCTGCAGCTCTGTGAGGTCCTGGAGACCCTGCAGACACAGTGGTCCTCCTGAGGTCCCTATTGTAAGCACTCGCAGGCCCAAAGAGAAGTACCATGTTTATCCAATCAATCAATGGAGTAATTGAGCTGAAGTACAATAAAGAGAGCATCACAGCTCCTCCGGGATTTGTGTCTGACAGCCCCGCTATCGGTTTTGCTGTAGAATAAACCCACAGCTGGACAATTTCAGCTCTTCTCAGCAGGGGTCCCCACCCAGGTCCTGCAGCTCCCAGCCAGGCAGGTGTGATGGGATTTAATCCCTGCAAAGAAGCAAGGGATTTGTTAAATTACAAAAAATCAGAATACTCTACTGCCCTCAAGGACTGCAGTTCCCTTAAGTGAGCAAATGGCTTTCTTAGTTCATTAGTAATGTATAAGCGTTCCTTTTTTTTAGAAACAGTAACCCTATGGTTTAACCCTGGGAGCAGGAAGTGTGTGGGCTAACATGCACTGACAGAACATGCCACTGTAAAGACTGATGCTGTACACAAACTCTGAGAGAATGTTTTATAGAGGTGCACCAATAATTGATTCCAATCGTGAGTCTTAAATGCGTTCGTTAACTAAAAACCCTGGAGAAATAGTGTTCAACACATTTTAAACCAGTATCTTGGTCACAGACACAGGTTTAAACAAACAGAATTCACTGCCCTTAATGCATAAGTGAGGAGCGTTGCTGGAGACAGAGTGAACCAGTACATTTAATACTTTTAAACCTTGAACAAAGAGTCATATGTAGATAAGGTCTATTTTATTTCCATATGACTCTTTGTTCAAGGTAAAACTATCCACTGTGATTCCAGAGGTCAGTAAAGTGAATTCTTGTAAGAGCTGATGTATTATAAAGAGGTCCTGAAGACTGGTCCCTGGTTGTGCATTGTCCTGATGTCCTGTTGAAAATGTAGATTGCAAAAAGGATAGCCAGAGACCCTACAGCACAGCAAGGACATCTCTAACACACACAGACCCTACAACACAGCAGGGATATCTCTAACACACACAGACCCTACAATACAGCAGGGAAATCTCTAACACACACAGACCCTATACCACAGCAAGGACATCTCTAACACACACAGATCCTACAATACAGAGAAGCTTAGAATATAGGAAGAATGTCTTTAAAGCAGAGATATTCATACATGAATGAATGAGGATACCTTTAATACAGAGAAGTTTAGAACAGAGGAAACAAATATTCTCCCTAGCTCTGCGGTCCAGCACAAGGATGGGTTTCTATTCCTGGCTGCCAGATAGGGGCATTTCTGTGTCCTTTCCCAGCGCTGCTACAGTAGGTTCTGGGCTGTGTCTGCTGCCTGGGCTCAGGTCAAGTCAGAACAGGAGGGAGAGGGAGATGGGGGCACTATATTAATGGAATAAGACAGTAACAGATGTGGTAACTACAAACAGCAAATAAATCAAGAGAAAAATGACTGGTCTGTTTAAGATATGTACCATTAATAGGCATATTGTATTTTTGATTATACAAATGTGAAAACAATAAAAAAAATAAAACCAAACTACTGTATTTCTGGCTTCATATCAAAGAAAAATGTTTCTGTCTTGTATACGAAGAGTAAGAATGTGTTTAACAAATTCATTTTAGACAAATGTCCTCCTTTAGCTGTGTAGAAAGAGATGAGAAGTCTGTTGCTCAGACCTCTGTGCATGATGTCGTGATGTCACTGCAGAATCTTCACTCCAAAATCCACAGACCCCAGTTTGAAGATCAGAGAGCCTAAATCCTCCCTCTTCACCCAACAGCTCCAGCTGCTGAGAGACAGTTCACTGACTGTACACTGGAGGAACTGAACAACTGTTACCTCATACAGGAGCCATCTGAGTTGACAGCAAAGTGTTTCTGATTGTCCAGCCTTCAGCCTGGAGCACATCATACTGCTGTAGGCGTGATCGTCTGCGGAATGGGTCAGACTACCACAACAGACTAAGTGATCTATCTAGAGCTGGTCTTCACACCTCTTCCTCTTCAGTGACATCATGCGGTGACATCATCACGAGACCATGACATCACCACAATATCATGCACTGATCTGCTACACTGTGGTCACACACAGGAGGACTTGGGTCTCGAAACAACCTGAAACAGATGTTTCTTTTATCTTTTCAGACTTTTTAATAATAATAATAATAAAAATAATAATTGCTTACACTTATATAGCGCTTTTCTGGACAATCCACTCAAAGCGCTTTACAGGTAATGGGGACTCCCCTCCACCACCACCAATGTGCAGCATCCACCTGGACTTTTTGTACAAGCTTCTCTGCTTGTCTAGAACAGCTTTGTTTTTATTCTTCTAGAAACGAACATTCAGACGTAAAACACGTATTGGCAAATGTGATCAGGACAATCACTTCTGACTAGCCTCTGTTGGTGCTGCAGGATGAATGGGATGTAATACCAGGTACAGTATGTGTCCGGGTTGATGTACCACATGTTTACCACACGGTGGCAGCAGAGGACCAATAGTGAAGCACACCGGACTGCGCGGGTAGGTTTGAATTAAATTACATCTCGACTAAAACGGTGTTCGTGCGTTGAAGGAAACATTATGATGTGATTTCTCTTAAAAACGTTAACAATATTGTTTTAAATGACAGCGATTCGAGCTGTAGATTAGTGGGAAGTTAATAACTGAGCGGTATTCCCCTTGGCTGGCGTGTAGTTTGGACAACGCCAGACCACTGCTCGAGTCCGCCTGCGTATGATGCCGTTTGCATGTTGGAGTCTTGTCCTGAAACGGCTCGGGTGTAAGACGGAACATTCAGGTTTTTGTGGTGTACGAGGGAGACTCTTGTTTAGGTGTCAGATCCACGGGTCCGGAGGGGCGCGGACGATTATGTACAGTATCTGATCTGAGCTCCACTCACACCCGCGGCGGATCGAGAGGGATTCTCGCGCTTTCTTCTCTCGGGTGCCTAAAAAAAAACATACAAATGCCTCTTCTGTCGCGGTCTGTGTCTTACACTTTTGTCGGTTTAATCTCTACATCACAGCTTGCAAACGAGGCGAGCCATTCCGCCCATCCAGCCCGTTTGGTCGTTAGTAGTTAATTGATCCGAGGATCGCATTAAGACATTTTGCAGAAGAATCCAGGGAACTGGCTTCGACAACATATCTTTTACACAAGCCTTGGAGTAAATGAATGCCTCCTGGTCTGATTGCAGGATCTCATCCAGCTGTTTCTTGATAGAATCCAAGCTACCAACTTCAACAGCACAGCTGGGCAGCTCGTTCCACACTCCCACCACCCTTAGTGTAAGGAAGTGCCTCCTGTGTGCAGGTTGCCTCTGTTTACTCCAGTCACAATGCAGGATCTGTGCATGTATATGTTTTATAATGTGTGTAGATTGTTTCTTTTTCCAGCAGCTTTAGGGTTTTCGTCTCTCCACGTTTGAACGACAGCTCCATCTGTCACTCAAATGCTGTAACTGAAACAGGATGTCAGAACCCCCCCACACACACGCACACACCCCCAGGCCAGCATCGGCCCAGTCTTAATTCAGCCCCTGGATGGGTGGTGGTGGGGGGGGGCAGGGCATTTCCATTTGAAGGCATTCCACTCTTCACATCCCATTTCCCGTGAGCGTGGATAGAGACTGTCCTGGGCTGATTGGGGTGGTTCTTGTTAGGGAATTCCAACATGTTTGGCTTCTTGATTTCAGTTAATGACAACCATCATGTCCTTGTCAATCACAGCCTAATGCAACCTGACAGTCCCAGGCCTGGGCTCCCTTCTGTCGAGTAGCTGGGTGCCAGTCAATGGGCCCATTCTTCAGACAAAGACTGACACGCTCACTCCTGCCTGCCAGCTACCTGGAGAACTGGCTGACGAGTTCGACACGTCCCCTGCTGGGGACAGCTCTTCCCTAGAGTTTCTCAAGAATCCCTGCTGTCTGCTATCCCTTCTCTGCAGTCACTATCACTTTCAGTTACCTCTTCTGCAATTCACGGTGCCCAGGAGTGTATCCCAGGAAGTACTGGGCTCGAGATGGGATACAACCTGGACAGGGCATCAGTCCACCACAGGGCACACAGATACAGACACACACACTCACACCAGGGCCAGTTTTTCCAGACGTAGTTCAATCAGGGAGCTGCGTCAACATGTGCAGGCTGAAAAGGAACAAGTAAAGGTCTGTCCCATGCTGAAAATAGAAGAAACACAACGTTTGACAGTTTCTTTTCTTCTCTCTTTTTTTCTTCAGCATGGAATAAACCTTTACTTGTTCCTTTGCAATTTATCCAGGACCATTAATAATTAAGCCACCAGCATGTTCTTGGACTGTGGGAGGATGAGACAAGTGCCCTGAGGTGGCGAAACCTGAAATGGAGCACACTGCTGTGAATGTGCAGAGCTTTAGAAATTACACAGTGCTGCTGCAAGACAGCAGGGCATCTAACACACTGCTGTTGACTGCTGCCATGTCTCCCGGTTTCCTTTCCACCCGGGCCTCATAGTGGCTCGGTTTAGGCCTATTGTTCACTTAAACTGGTCTATATCACCTCTATTTCTGGGTCTTTACTCAGTGGACATTATCAACTACTTACAGAACCAGGTGGACAGCAGCCGTCCTGGGCCATGAGTGGCTATCAGACTGCCCTTAACCTGATAGGCAACATTAGAAATAGAGCCAGACAACATGGCTGAATAGCTTGTTCCACACTCCCACAACCCTTTGCACATCTAAAAATGATACATTCATACTTCCTATTGTTGGAACTAATATTATATTGTACTGAGCTATATCATTCTGCACTGTACTACTCTGAACTGAAGGGATATTTTATTTAGACTAACCTATCTAGTATAATAGAGGACTCAGACCTCAAGTCTTAAGTCTGGGGTCTCTAAAACACGATTCTTCAAATGGGGCGAGAACCAGACTGACAATGTCAATGAAGGAACACACAGGGCTTACTTTCAACAGTAGAAAAAAGCACACCACAGCACTTGGCAGTTTCCACACAGTCATAGTCTCGAGTTTCCATGTTAATGAAATTGCAGTTTCCGTTGATATGGTCTTGTCATATCACAAATATAAAAACGACAAGGTTCTGTGTTACACTCTGTAGTAAGTCCCTGTAGTACATCCCTGTGACAAGTCTATACTGAACTAGAGTCTACTGTACTTGCCACAATATCCCACTTCAAAACCAAAGTGAAACTGGACACCCTGCAGACACACTGACCCCCCAGGACCAGGACTGGACACCCTGCAGACACACTGACCCCACAGACTCAGAGGAGAGAACCTACATTTTCAGTAATTTGTATGTGAGCAAGCCCTCGCATTGTGTAACTAGTGTAGCTAGCCCAGCTAGCGCTCTGCAGTGTAGCTAGCCCAGCTTCTGTTGTGTGTGCGTGAGTGTGGCGAGGGGAAGGGGGTAATTCTTCATGTAGGGCTTTATCTGCCCAGGCAGGCCCCACATCTGGAACTAATCCAGCTGTGCAGATAGGCTCAGGGGTGGGGAGGGGGGTCTCTGCCTGGCCCTGGGGTTGCATGTGTCCCTGACTTCAAAATAGCCCTGATTGCTAGCAGCTGACGGCCCTAACTCACCCAGAGTGAGCGGCTCTCCTCTGGTGTCGACCTTGTCAGCATCAAGGCTGGACAGGAGAGCAGGGGAGGGGGAGGGGAGAGGGCAGTCGTGTCTTGTTGCCTGGTGCAAAGTAAACCAGGATCCCAGCAGCTCAGCCTGTCCCAGTCCTATCTTTGTAAAAACTCGCCCATCCGAAGCGGTCCTGATGCCTCAGCCTTGAGGGGCATACAGTGCTGTTGGGTTTCCTTTTGTTGCTGTCAAACGTTACTCTCAATTAGTCAATTAAACACTTACTTTATATGAGCAGTTTGCAAAAATTCAAAGTGATGGGGGATTTCAGGTTATGTACAGTAGCCTATTAAATGGTGGATGTGTCTCAATACCTCCTGACCTGTAGTATTTTTGAGAGGAGTCCAATGAAATGAGTGGTTAAACGAATTAGACGAGAGTGCTAGTGGCCAGTGTCTCCTGACCTGGGAGGGCTGGACAGGAATATACAGTTTTCTAGCAAGACCAGGGGAGTCAAGTGGGGATACACTGGATTCTGTAAACCCTTCCCTAGTGTGCGCATTAGGGACCGGTGCTACTGGACCCAGACAGGGCACTGAGATCTGCTCCTGTGTCTTCCAAGTGTCATCACACGGCGTGGCTTTCCTGCTGACATGACTTTGTCTCGTGGTTTGCTGTGGCCCGGGTGTGAGTCTGGAACAAGCTTCCGTGCCATGTTGTTGTAGGCTTCTCTTAAGAAACTGCGGGGCGAGTTCCTCCAATCAGGACAGGATGCACGACTTTACACAAACAGTGGTGGGAGTGTGCAACAAGCTGCCCAGCCATGTGGTTGAAGCCGATGAAACTTGATGCGATCCTCAGATCTATTAGCTACTAAGTACCAAATAGGCCAGATGGACCAAGGGCTTCTTGTAGCTTTCCTAACGTACTTTGTGTTGCAGTCTGTTCCTTGTGTCTACACTGGTGCTGATTACAGTACATCCTGGACCATGTACTGAATTCCAGTACAAGTCTTTGATTGTATGAGCTGCTTAATGAAATGGGTGAATTAAATATGGGCATTTAAGCAATGAGGAACTGGTTGCTGTGCTGGAATGCATTGCCATTTCCAGTTTTTAATCCCCTGTGCAATGGGTTCCTGCTCTAACTCCAGTGCAGGTTTCTGTGGATCCTGGAGTTTCCTACCTCTGGGGTTTGAGATGTCGAATAAATGACTTGCAGTTTCACCTTGGATAAAGGTGCCTGTCAAGTGGGTGAGTAAATCTTGAAAAATGATTTAGCGCAGTTTCTGGAGGCTGGGGTTTCTGAGACACAAAGGCGCGTGTCTGTTGCTGTGATGGCATGTCACAGGAGCGAAACGCGGTTCGGAAGGCACTGTGCATTTGGGCGAGTTAGAGTGCAGCACATCTCACTGATCAGAAACAGAAATCTGACATTTGTTTTCTTTTGGAGAATAGCCGAAGTGCACTTTGAGAGGGGGACGTGCCCAGTCGAATCAGCCTGAGCCGTTTGAAGCTCATCTTCTCCAGCGCAGATCTTTGATCAGGGCTTGTGCAGAGCCGCCGTAACCGGAGCTGGAGCTAATTGGTTGCAGGTCTGGCTGATCTCCACCAGGAGCAGCTCCAGGTATTCCAGAGCAGGCCGAGGGAGCACATGGTCCCTGCGACCCTCCCCCTCCCCGTGAGTCTCTCCCCTCTTGTTTGAGGTTTCTGTGTGTTATTTCGGTGTGCCTGCGGAGCTGTAAACCCCTTCGGCCTGCGACACAGAAGAGCCCCTGGTCCTGGGGGCTCAGTGAGCTCTGAGAGAGTTAATTTCATCATTCGCCTATTCATTCATTCACTCATGTATTCACTCCTTTAGTGTGCCCTGCTTTCTGTCATTGTGCCTCCTTGGGGCCCAATGAGAGCTGGGCTCCCGAGAGTCACCCCCGTTCTCAGTGTTTTCCAGTGCGAACAGTGTCTGGCAGTATTATTCCCAGTATAATAACATTTTAGTGCAATTCAGTGCCGCAAGAGTGGGCACAGGGCAGGGTTCACCCTGGACAGGACGCCAGTCCATCGCAGGGCAAATGGGCACAAACACAAGCACACTCACACTCAGTCTTCCCAATTAAGCCACTAGCATGTCTTTGGACTGTGGGAGGAAACCTGTGAAAACATGGGAAGAGCATGCAAACTCCACACGGACAGCACCAGGGAAATGAATCCAGGGTCCCAGCACTACAAGGCAAAAATGCTAGCTAACCGTTGTGCCATTGTTCTGCCCTAATGTAGTTTATTATGATAGGTGCAGCACAGTATACTATAGTTTAGTAAAGTTACTTTACTAAATGTAGTGTAGTATGATGTACAGTTGTACAGTATAGTGTAGTGCAGTACAGGGTGGTATATTTCAGTATAGTATAGTTTTGATAAGTGTAGTACAGTATGATATAGTTCAGAATAGTGTAGTTCTGATAGATTACAGAACATGGTATAGTTTAGTATAGTATAGTTGTCATAAATGGATTACAGTATGGTGTGGTGTAGTTCTGACAGGTGACAGTATGGTATAGTTGAGTACAGTTCTGGTAGGTGCAGTGTAAATAAGTATCAGTCGAGTTAAGGCCAGCCTCAGTCTGACCTTCTAACACTGATTTTCACTCCTGCTCCAGGAGGGCTGCTGTCCTCCAGGTCTCAGAACTAGCTGATAATCCTCTGTTTCCAGGTCTTTACTCAGTGGTGATACAGAACAGTGGAGTGAACAAAGACATTGGTCCAGGCTGGAGAGAAGATCAGGAGCCTGAGCAGGCCTGCGGTACTGGGAGCGAGGTCAGCAGACTCAAGTAAGCAGCTGAGGACTCGTGCAGAGAAGTGAGCAGGAAGGCTGGATGACAGCCCTCGTTAGCATCTTTTATTATCCTATTACCAGCACTTCTCACCTAATTGGCTCTCATTAGGAGCGGGAAGGGAATAATTAACTGTGCTGTTCCATCGCTGCAGGGTCACAGACACACATAATCCCAAAAATACAGGGAGCTACAGTAGCTTTTCAGTGCCAAGGATAGTGGAAATAAATGATCTCACCAAATAAATGGATTAATTTCCTTAGGTTTTTTAAAAAAAAATGCAGTAATCAGCTGAACTTAGTAATTGAGTCAAGTGGAGTGTTGCACAGTTTCAGTCCTGTTGCCTGCTTATTAAATATCTATTTGGTGTTGAGTTGTACCTGCATATGGCCTTGCACAGTCCTGGACACAGACCAGAGCCAGGATCCCTGTGTGAGGAGCACCAGGAATTCTCTCCAGGCCCCCGCTGGTGCTGGATCTGTTCTCAGTCCTGTGACTGGGGCTGATGCAGCTCAGGCTGGGTGAGGAGTCATTCAGCACCTTCAAGTCTCTCTGACCAGCGTCTCTCAAGCACTGCCCGGCAGCTCAAGGACAGCCAGGAGTATACTGTACGTAGTTGGAAACGATGAGAATCCACAGGTCTGATCTTTTGATTAAGGCGGGAATGTTTTTGCTGTGAGGTTTAGCATTTCCGTTCGCGTCCTGTTTCTACCTGAACAGTACGGTGGGACAGTTGGGGAGGGCCCATCCAGGGTGTAGTGCTGCCTAACTCCCTGTGCATCAGGGATCGGCTCAGGGTTTTTCGAGATTCCCACAAGGATTTGGTAATGGATGGCTGGATTATCATCCTTCACTCTGTTCTATTTGAAAATCAAGCTCACTGTATAGTGTCCGGTGTGTTGAGAAGGAAGTGTGGAGCTGGAAAATACTTGCTGAAAACTCCCTATTTATGGATTAAAGGAGAGTTGTGCCAGTTTTTGGATGGAACACAGATGTTATCATACTGTAAAAGGAACACAAGGCCCAAGTTGAAGTTGGTATATTTTCCATCCTTTCTTTTGTGATCTAGTTTCTTAGAATATTTCATTTACCACAGTTAGACACAGAGACAGGGGTTTTCCTCTTTCTCAAGTCAGGCTTGTGAAGTAGATTGTGTAGTTTCCTGGCTGTTCAGAAGACATTTCCATGGCTTTGATTGAACATGCAGAATCTTTTCAGAGGATCAGATCATCACGGGACACACAATGACACAGAAACACACTCACACCAGAATCCAGTTAACCTGCTAGCATGTCTCTGGACCGTGGCAGGAAACCAGAGCACAGAGGAAACCCACATGAACATGGGGAGAACATATAAACTCCCCAGGAACTGAGCACAGGGCCACAGTACCGTGGATCCATTGGTAACCAGTGGTAACCATTGTACCACTGTGCTGCTCATCAGATATTAATAATAACAGTAATTTAGCCCCATCACGTACCCAGGGGGATTCATAGAAATGAACAGATCTGCCATTCTGGGCATAATATACTGTTTTGCACAAGATTATTTCCTTTACACCTCAGTGATTGTCCTGAATGTGTGCTACCTTGATTCAAGGCTTCAGCTAAATTAACAATTATACTGGTAAGAGGTTTGAGCAGAGAGCTGTGTCAGCGTGCACTGACTAAAGAACGAAGCAGAGGTTAGGTCCTCGCTGAAAAAGCATAGAGAATAAAACACATTTTGGAGCCCCTTTAGGTGCGTGTAGAGGCTAATAATTGTTAGCTACTGTAATAATAGTGGCAATTCATCAAGGGCCACCACAGCAGAGTCTGACAATGAGATCTTGTCCTCTCTAATGCCGAGGGTAGAGCAGATGGCAGAGCAGGACACAGCTACTCAGCGTGCAGAGAGTTAGTGGCAGAGTTGCAGGGTTTGAACTGGGAACTTCCCAGTGGCATGACTCTTTCTCTTAGTCATCGGACCACTTAGCGGTGAAGTTCCTGCGGTCTTTTCCACTCTTGAGATTGACAGGGGCAGGACAGAGCTGTACTGTAGTGGACAGCAGTTCTTGGACAAGGCCTGTACAGTGAGCTGTGATGTGGACCTCATATTCAAAGAGCCATTACAGCAGTATTATTGAAGGTCAATCTTTTGGTTATTTAAAAGATATGCTCAATCGCATATAAATTTCACAACAAATTATGTGCTGTTGCTGTCCATGCTCTAATAAGATGCAAGCAATGGACACAAGGTAGTATACACCCAGGATGGAACGCCAGTCCATCACAGGGGACACAGGCACAACAGAGCCAATTTTCCTAGAGGTCAGGGGCCTTTCAGCCTCCGAAATGTGCCCCGCAGCTCCAATGAGCTCATTAACACAGCAGGGGCGGCAGCAGAAGAGTTTCCATACCGATGCTGAAGATATTCACTGGGTTGGCTATGTGAGTTTTTGTCAAGTCGCTAATTGAAAAGCACCTGCAAAATCTGCCAGACTCTGGCCTTCCAAGATTTGAGATTGACTGAGGGGGGGTCAGTGTCTACAAGGTGTCCAGTCCTGCTCCTGGGGGGGGGTCAGTGTGTCTGCAGGGTGTCCAGTCCTGTTGCTGCAGTCTGTGGGTCTCAAGGTGTCCAGGTCTCTTTAAAGCAGTACCATCTGAAAAGCCCGGAAAGCATATTCAATTGGTCCAATTAAGCCGCTAACAAGCTGCCTGAGGTCCCCAAGAGCTGAGCTGGAATGATTACATCTAGTGGCTAAGCGATGAATCATGCCGATTTAGTTTATTTAGGCCTGGGATGAGTCAGAAAGAAACGAAGCACCATTGAGCACAGAACCCTGTGTCAGCAGATGAGGTGGCTGCTCCAATACCAATCCCTCCAGCCTCCAGGACCTACATACAACCAGGATGTTAATTACTTAATTGATCATGCAGTTGCTTCCAGTCCTACAGAACAGTGCTCAGGCTTAAGTACTTCAGGTGGGCAGCTCACACTCGAAGAAGGCTCCACAGCCGAAATGTTGTTTTCTTTCTTCTCTTTTCAGCATGGAATAAACCTTTGACTTGTTCCTCTGCAGTGCTCAGGCTTGACTGCTCATCACGGGCAGAGGGGTGGTACTGTGAAATCCCGCACTAGGAGGGAAGAGAAGACGCATACTCATTTATTGACGTAATCTCTTTAATACTGTGTAATACTTTCTCTCTTAAAATACAGTCTCTTCTGAGGTAGACCAATACAGTTCAAGAACATTTTTTTTTTAAAACAGACATTGAAAAAAAGACATGAAATAAATATTTTCATGTACAATATGTCGCAAAAATGAGGTAGAAATGGTTACAGAGAATGTACAAGATACAGGAACAAATTTACTAAAAAAATAAAAATTAAATACCACTTTCAATGGACAAACCGTTTTTTGCTCGCTCAGTTTAAAAAAAACAAACTAACTTGCCCCCCCCCCACCCCGGGGATAATAAAAACACTCTCTGAAATTTGGGAAGTTTGTTGAGAAGAGCACGCGAGTGACCAGCTCGTAGCTGGCTGGCGAAGTCCTGTGCCCGAGTGGAGAGAGCAGCTGTGGTGAGCTGCTCCTGTCCTTCAGCCTCGTGAGCTCGGACTGCTTCCACTTTCATTTGGTTTTGCATAAAGTTCTAAATATCTCTATTTTTTTCAACATGTGCTCCTCACATTTCAAAGAACAGTTCTTTTGTGTACTGCAGGATGTCCAGTCCTGGTCCTGGGGGTCAGTATGTCTGCAGGGTGTCCAGTCCTGGTCCTGGAGGGGTCAGTGTGTCTGCAGGGTGTCCAGTCCTGGTCCTGGGGGGGTCAGTGTGTCTGCAGGGTGTCCAGTCCTGGTCCTGGGGGTCAGTGTATCTGCAGGGTGTCCAGTCCTGTTCCTGGGGCGGTCAGTGTGTCTGCAGGGTGTCCAGTTCCGGTCCTGGGGGGGTCAGTGTGTCTGCAGGGTGTCCAGTCCTGGTCCTGGGGGAGTTGTCTGCACAATGTGGTCACAATGAAGGTGACCACAGGATCTCACATTCACGGGGGCTCTTACAGGCTCTTAAGCCTGGCACCTGTGTGAACTTGAGCAGGAGATCCTGCAGGGACATTCATGTAAAGAATGATTTTCATAGTCGATTATAGCATAATTGTTTTTTTTTGCAAATATGATCATCATTAAGCTTCTGTCAATTACTGCATAAAACTTGGCAATGTCTTTGGGAAAACAAATGGTCACCTGCTTACTGGTGGGAACAGTAAATGGTTGTATCTCCTGTCTCAGGCATTAATCACTGTGCTGCATCTCGACAGAGGCAGGTTTAATATGCAGGTTAGGTTTGAATTCCATTCTACCTTGCAGTGCTCCTGTGAATACATTCTCAAAGCCCTCCCCCATCCCCAACACAGAATCGCTGAGCTGAAGGGGGCACACTGTGGCCCCTCTCGCCAGTCATCAGTCAGACGGGCCATACCCAGCCCCTGGAGCTCTCGGCCCACCAGCTAGCCCACAGCGCTCCTGGAGATCTCACACTTTACAGAGCAAGGCCCAGACTGTTTAAAAGCTGCTCAGCAAAACCCACATTCAATTAGTGGGGGCGGTTATAGGGGCAATTAAAGAGCTCTGCTGGGGCGGGTCAGGGAAGGTGCCACCCTGCTCCGAAGCGCTGAGGGATGAGCTGGAAGGAGGCGGCCCTGGTCTGTGAGCGTCACAGCCAGATCATGGGCAGGACCGGACCCCAAAAGGGGACAGTGTCTCTCATGGACAGAACCCCTGGGCTGGCTTCTCCTGCTTTCTCAGTGCCGTGTTTCGGTGCTGGTAAAAACGCACGAGAAGCGAACGAAGAGCCCCCTTCGTCTCGTGGACTTGCATCGCAAAGAGATGCTCTCCCATGGACGCCCGAGTGCGATTATTCTGCCCTCCTCCCTGCCGATCAATGTGTCCAGTGAAGGTCATTCTGATTGACCTGGTCTTGCAGCATGACGGAGGCCTGCAGTTGCACAGGACCAGCTGAATAGTAATGTGGGGTAACTGGACATCAATCAGGAGCCCACAGCCCCAGGCTTCGCGTGCGAGGGGGCCGACGCCTATAGTCCCTGCAATCCGTCACTCCTGCACCGCAGGCAGACCCTCCTCTCCCCGCAGCGGCTGGAGGGAGGGTAGCTGGTGTCCCGCTAAAGGTGCTGCCAACAAGAGCTCACAAAAATCTTCAGCGAAGGGGTAAAGCTCTTTTATCTCTTTCTCCCCATTGTGAAACGCGTGGCCAGGCAGATTCATGTCGATAGGCCTTTCCTCGACCCAGCCCACCCCCTCGAGGCAGCTGCGGTAGTGCTGGCGGGGTGAGACAGCTCTCGTCATTCTGGCCTGCGGTCTGGCTCTGGACACCCTCTGGACTGACTCCCTCCAGATCAATGCCCTCTGGACTGACTCCCTCCAGATCAATGCCCTCTGGACTGACTCCCTCTGGACTTACTCCCCTCCAGATCAATGCCCTCTGGACTAATGCCCTTCAGATTGATGCCCTCTGGACTAATGCCCTCCAGGTTAATGCTCTCTGGACTGACGCCCTCTGGCCTAACACCCTTGGGGGGATGAAAACCCTCTCCTGGAGGTTCTCTGGTGCCGCTGGTTTGCTGGGCCCAGTCAGAACACGGATCTTTCGCTTTGACCTCTTAGCACATGACTGTGGGCAAGCAGGCCCCTTGTTCGAATATGTGCACACGAGCCGTTATTGATCACATTAAACCGTTATCATTCTCCACACCCCAGCTGCAAGGATGCCCCCCACTGTATGAGAATCTACCGACCGCAGGGGCAGTGCATGGCTGCTGGCAGAAAGGTTACGTCAGTCTTCGGCACATGACACAGATAAGGAAGACAAAGCAAACCAGATCCGTTTCCTGACAGGTACTGGAAAGTACTATGGCACGGATTGGGACTGGTGTTAAAACCCTCACCTTCCACACGTCTTACTGAATAAATAAGGCTGGGCAGGGCTGTAGAAAGCCAGTGTTCCCTCTGGACCACAGCCCCGAGACCGACCGGGGTTCTGCAGGACTACCCCACGTCTGGGCCCATTCAGAACAACGGGAAAAACGGTTTGCCCGTAAAAGAAAAATAGATTCTTTGATTAAAATCTACTCAACACTTCATGAAGACAAACATCACTCCACCAAAATTCTACAGTAAAAATAAAGTGGGATGGGGAAAAATATATATATATAATCAAAAAACATGGATTTATGGCATCATAAGGATATCCTTTGTAAAATACCTGAATTACATTCAATGTTAGCCTTGGTAAGAGTTTCAAGTTTTTTGCTGAGAAGGCTCAGCTGCAGAGTGGTTCCTCTGTCCTCCTCTCTCTCGGACAGTGAACGAGAGGTCCCGTACAGTTACTATACATTCATTCTTCTTCTGCGCCTTTTTTTTTTTCATTCTGAGGTAAAGAAATTTTTCCTGAGTATTTGAAACAAGACTACATATATTAAGAATAAAAAAATTCCAAAAAACGAAAGGACGTCGGCAAACGTCAACGGTCTGCGATTCGGGACTGTAAGAAACCTTCCCACAATGCCCGTGGACGAGATCGGGGAGCAACGCGCCACGGTGATGGCGCCGACGCTCGCTGCACCCATCTCCCTGGAGAGGGCGCTGTCCCAGAACTGGGCGACTGCTCTCCCCCTGGGAGAGGTGCCAGGCCGCCCAGAGAGGGGCGAGATGAGCGGCCGGTCGGGAGAGAACCTGCAGGCCCGGCCCGGCAGTAACGGACCGCTGCGCTCGGCACTGCAGGGCTGCTTCTTCTGCGGGCAGGAGAAGCTCTTTGGTGCGTCTCTGCTGTGCGATCCGGGCGCAGCCGGGCCCGTCCAGCATGGGGACCCCTGCTGAAGGTCTGAGGGGCTCGGGGGGGGGGGGCACAAGCGCACCCCGGGGGGCTGTTACCGCCTGACCCGTGGCTCGGTGGCAGCGGTCTTTGTCGCGGGGAAGGTTGTCTTGCAGTCCCGAGGCCGAGGCCAGTTCACACAAACACCCCTCCCCCCTCCCCCACAACCCCAGGCCAGCGCCTCCCGGCGCCGTGGCTGCAGACTGGTAATAAATAGGATCCTGAGAGTAGCAATCTACAACCTGTAGTCACTAAGACTGCCCCGTTCACCACCCCGCCCCCCCAGCCTGGAAAAAACGTCCACTGATTTGGCTCTTTGGGAAAATATATATATACACGTATAGGAAAAGGAAAAACAGCACGTGATGGCACATTCACCAGGAAAAACCAACAATGAAGCCTAGCCCCCCCCCCACACACACACACAACCCCACAAGCGGTCGCCCCCTGTCGGCTGGGAAAGCAGTACTGGGAAGGTAAGAGGCCAGCGATGCCCGGCCCGTGGCCGCGGGACTCAGTGCCCGTAGGCCTTGCTCCACTCCGTGCCGCTGTCCAGCTCCTTGGCGGTGGGGTGGGGGCGCACCTTGCAGAAGGCGCTCTCGAAGTCCGTGAGGGAGGGCGGCTGGATGCCGGGCAGGGCGTGGGCGGAGGCGGCGGCCTGCTGGCACAGCTGCACCAGCTCCCGCGCGGAGAAGCCCTCGGTGCGCTGCAGCAGGCCGGCCAGCTCGCGCTCCGTCAGGCAGCAGCCCTGCGGGCCCAGCGCCCGCTGCAGCACCTGCCGGCGGCCCGCGGCGTCCGGCAGCCCCACGTAGTAGCGCTTGGAGAAGCGCCTGTGCGCGGCCTCCTCCAGCGCGTCGGGCCGGCCGGTGGCCCCGATCACCACCAGCGCGCCCCCGCCGGGCCCCAGCTGGGCCGTCTCCAGGTAGGACAGCAGCTGGGGCTGCAGCCCCTCCTCGGGGGCCAGCGCCGCCTCCAGCTCGCTGATGAAGACCACGGAGGGCTGCCGGCAGCCGGCCAGGAGGAAGGTAGTCCTCAGGATCTTCTCGCTCTCCCCCTTCCACTTGGCCACCAGGGCGGCGCCGCTGAGCCGGAAGAAAGCGGCCCCCAGCTGGGACGAGAGGCAGCGCGCCAGGGTGGTCTTCCCGCCGCCCCGCGGCCCGAACAGCAGGATGGTTCTGGGCGGGCGGCTGGCCGGGCCGGGCCGCAGGACGGGCCACAGCAGCTCCTCCTCCAGCGCGGCCTTCAGGGCGGCGTGGCCGGCGAGGTCGGCCCAGGGCAGGGCGGGGCTGCGGTCCAGCACCTCCCCGCTCACCAGCTCCAGTGCCCGGGGGTCGGCCGCCTTCAGCAGCTCCTCGGACGGCAGCTTGGCGGCCAGGCGGGCGTGCGCGAAGCCGTGCTCCGCCCCGCCGCCGTTCTCCCTGCCGAGCGCCGCGGGCGGGCTGTACTCTCCCGCCGCGCTGTAGGGCGGCGACACCAGGGGCTTCAGGCCGCCGTACTTCCCCACCTCGTCCGCGCCCAGCCCCGGCTGCGAGGGGGGCTTGCCCGGCTTGTACCCCGCGCTGCTCTGGGGGTCCGGCGCGCTGCTGGCGCTGAAGCCGTTGCCGCGGCACTCGCCCTTGTCGGGGGGCACGCTGTAGGGCGAGCCGGCCCCCGGCTTGGCGTGCTCGTAGCCGTACTTGCGGTACCGCGGCCCCTCCTCCCCCTCCTCCTCCACCCCCAGCTCAAAAGCCTTCCTCTTCAGGGCGCCCCCGGGCTCCGGCCCCCCCGCCAGCCCGTGGCCCTGGTACCCGTAGCTGCCCCCCACCATGGCAGGCCGCGGCGGGGGCAGGGGAGTGGGGGCGGCCAGGCCGGAGGGCAGGTAGGAGGCCGGGGGGTGGACGCCGGCGTAGGCAGGGGCCAGGCCGGGCTGGGGCGGGTAGGAGCTGGGGGGGTAGCTGTAGACGGTGCTGGGAGGGGTGTAGCTGGGCACCAGGGTGGAGGGGGGCTGCAGCAGGGAGGCGGGGGGCAGTGCCGAGCCGGGCTGGGAGCAGTACCCCGAGGAGAGGTAGGTGCCGTTATAGGCGGGGGGGGGGTACTCCTGGGAGGGAGGGCCGCTGCAAGAGCCCCCGGCACTGTACCCCGGGTCCGAGATGGACACGCCGCTCGGGCCGGAGGGCACCCCGGAAGTCACTGCGCCCTTCGAACCTGCCAACACCTCGTGTCCGGGGGGTGGGGGCGCCAGCGAGTACCCCCCGTCGGAGCCGTGCGACATGGGCCAGGGCTCGGCATCGCTCTTCTGCCCGTTGAGGCCCCCGAACGGGCCAGGCTCGGGGTAGCCGGGCACGGGGGCGCGGTCGTAGGGCGAGTCCAGCATGCCCGAGTACTTCTCCGCGTAGCGCTTGAGCAGGTTGGAGGCGGTGAGGGCGGAGATGTCATCGTTGGCCCAGGCGTAGTTGTAGCGCTGCCGGCCCGCGGCGTACAGCTCGGACTTGTGGGCCGGCGAGGAGGTGGTGGAGGAGACGTCCAGGTGCTGCTCGGGCCACTGGGTCAGGGGCTGGGCATGCTCTGGGGTCCAGTGCATCTTCAACAGACCTGGGGGACAGAGAGAGAGGGGAAAGGAGAGAGGAGAGAGGAGGACAGAGAGAGGAGAGAGGAGGAGGAGGAGGAGGAGGGGAGGGAGAGGAGAGAAAAGAGGAAGAGGAGAGAGTGGAAAGAGGAGGACAGAGGAGGAGAGGAGAGAGGAGGACGAGAGGAGAGGGGAGGGGAGAGGAGAGAAGAGGAGGAGGGGAGAGAGAGAGGAGAGAGGAGGAGTAGGGGAGAGGAGAGAGAGAAGGAGGACAGGAGGAGAGAGAGAGGAGGAAGAGTGGATAGAGAGGAGAGAGAGGAGAGGAGGAGGCGGGAAGGGAGAGGAGAGAGGAGGAGGAGGGGAGGGAGAGGAGAGAAAAGAGGAAGAGGAGAGAGAGGAAGAGGAGAGAGAGGAAGAGAGAAATACTGTAAGTAATTTACACCTAAAATGGGAGCTGTGACAACATTTTACACACAAGGCGCTTGCAAACGTCATTATCCAAGGGCAGCACCAGCTGCAGTCTCCAGCTGTTCCACCTTTAGAGCCTCCTTTTAGCGCTTGTCAGCGAGATGAATAACTTTAATACTGAGGGCTGTCCTGGAGGAGCCTTTCTGGTAAGCAAGATCTCTCAGATACGTATCTGCACACAGCTCTCCACCTGTGCCAGCAATTCGGAGAACCAGCTCTCATGAAGCCCAGCCAAGCGTCTTGATAGCTTCATGTAATGCCTTCAGTGTGCACGGTTTGACCACTCAGGGTTTCTGTTTACAGGCTTTATTTGTTACTGAACTGTGACCATGTTTGCGTTAATTAATGTAGAAATCAAACTGATTTCCACAAAAATGCCCTCAAATATCCATATCTAAAAGGATGCAAACATTTGAAACAGTTTTAAGTGTTTGATTAGAGAGCATCCTGATGCTGTTTCTTCTCACTGATGACAGGAGGTCACCCTGCTCACTGAACTCCTCGGGCTCTCTAGTTCACTTGACAGCAGCTCCAGACTAGTGCATCTTTGGGAGAAGGGGGACAGGACCCCAGTGCTTGCAGACAAAATCTATGGAAATACAGGAGGGGGGGGGGTTCAGGCAAAGAGACATGCAAACTCCACACGGTCAGGCGCCCCAAGCCAGACCATCGCGCCGCTCTCCTCCGTCAGCCTATCGCCTGACCTCTTCTCCATGAGAAGAGCTGCTGGACTCCTCTGTTCTCTGAGCCCCTTACTGGCAAACTTTACAAGCCTCTGTGAACCGGGTCGACACATTACATTTGCAAGGACCACACTGTTTTATCTCGGGTCCTCGAAACCCGGAGAAGCCCAGCTCCGCGAGAGCCGGTCCCGGATCATGACACGCGCACACCCAGGAAAACAGTCCACGGCGATTTCAGAGGATTTCTCGGGAAGGACATGGGAGGGGCCTGGCCTTTGAACTCCTGCCTCTCCTCTCCGTGAGGCTATCGGCTTTCGGCCCGCACAGACGGACAGCCCGAAACCCGCCGGCCGCGGGGCGGAGCAGCTGGGTGCCGGATGGAGCCTGTGCAGAGCCGGGCTGCCGGAGACGGTCTGTATTCGCTACAGGCAGAAGCAACAGCAGGGGCATTTGTACCGTCATCTATCGAATTACCTCCGCCTGCCACCCCCCCGCCCCCCGGAAAAAAACCCCCTGCGTTTCCAGATATGGCCGCGCAAGGGCTCCCACCCCACCCCCCGGCCGTGACAAAACCGCTCTGGGCCCGACAGCATCTGCGCGTCTCCCTCAGGAGCTATTGTTGTCGTCCTGTGCATGTTTCTGAAACCCAGCCCCCTCCTGCCTGAGCCTGAGCGCTGCTTCTCCAGCAATGCCCAGGGGACTCCGGGGGAGGAGGGCCGGCCCTGCGGAATAGTGACCTATTCATACATGCCTTCCAACTGCACATACACTGCTGGGGGGTGTGGGGCATTGTGACTGGGATGCCTCTTTAAAAACAGCCCACTATTCCTCCATTCCCTGCGATATCCCGAATCAGTATTCCCGCACCGGGGAATAAACAAACAAGCTGGGAAAACTGGAGACCCCCCCCTCTCTGTTTGCTCACAGCCTGTTCTCTTCTGCTGGCTCTCCTCATCCAAACCACGGCTGATGTCTGCAAATCAGCAAAATCGGCTCTCGTTTTAGAAAGCAAGAGGTGGCTCAGATGGTCAGGCAGTGCATTCACAATTAAGAGTGATTCGGGAGGGCAATCGGGGACCCTCTGGAATATACAGAACACAGTCGAAATGGAGCAGGAACTGTTTCAGTGTCAGTTATCCTGGTTTTACTGACCAATAAATCTGAACCATCCCAAACGTTTTTAAAAGGGCTAATCAGAGACCAGATCTGAGCGCGTTTCTCCCCTGTGAGCTCTCTCTGGTAAAAACAACACGATTCTTCCGATCAGTGGTTGAAGCTCCCGGTGAAATGTGGAATATTTTGGCTGACCTGAAAATAGCTGACCCACGTGCCCGGGGGCAGTGGGGTGGGGAAGGGGTCTATAATGGGCTTCACCAAACTAAACTGGCCCAAAAAAAAAAAAGATGAACCAGTTCTATGTCTCCGACAAAGAAAAGCTCCAGGAGGAGGGAGAATCGGATGGGCTCCGGTGCAGAACCGCAGGGTGGGGCGGAGGGCAGCCCTTCCTGGTCCCTGAGCCTCCAGCACTGCTGCCTTCTTCCTCTCCAGAAAAGAGCAGATGCCCTGGGAGGCTCTCTGCTCGTGTGAAAACAGCCGTTGCGCAGGGTTTGTCTTGCTGGATCAACATTCCTGGCATAGCAGGGCTTTATTAAACTGTCACGTAGGCTGCCTGGGGTGAGGGCCGCGCAGCGCGCAGGAGAAACGAAGCCGACAACCAACACATTCCACTGGGCTTGTCTCTCCAGGTCCGCCAGGGGATGGAGGGCTCTCTCAGGCTCCCTGGCTGGAGGCAGACTGAGCGTTTCTCCGGCATCTGTTCTGGCTCGAGTCCACTCTCCCCAGGACCGAGCTGGCCAGACGGCCTCTAGCGCTCTCCTCCTGCACATTCAAATCAGCAGGGCCCCGCGCTCACACCCTGCTCCCGGATTCCTGCGGCGTCTCGGAGAGAGCACGGCGTGAGAGAGAGGGCGATAACGCTCTGCAACACGCATGCTCTCCCCAAGACACGGCCCAGAACCAGATTTCACAGTCTGCAGCAGCACTGTCACACATATTTTAAGATTTGTGCAAATATATACACTGTAAGGTCATATACAGTATATTTATACACACAGACACTCTCCTCCCCAAGACATGAGGCTGGATCAAATAAAACCAACAGTAGAGAGATCAGCTCATGTGTTCTGACTTTGCTTGACCTTTCCAGTACAACTGCAGTCCGGACTGAAGCCCCGGTGAGAGAGAGGATTCACCCACACAAACACAAGCCCGGAGCTCTCAGCCCTTTCTCTCCTCCAACCCGAGCCGCTTCAGGGCAGCACTCATCCTGTCGAGCCTTAGATCTTCTGGACTGCCTCGGCCCGCGAGGCTCTGAAACCTTCAGCGGTCTGTACGCTGAGGGTGGGGAAGGAGGTCACTCTCTCTGGAGGGCACACTGATAGTTTCCCTACACGCACTCTGGGGCAGCGGCCACTGCCACGCTGGCACCCAGATCCTGCCGGATCTCATGAGCCAGAGAAGACCAGGGCTTGTCGGTACGGGAATGCAACCAGCAGTTCCGAGTGGTGTTGATGGACCAGTAGGCGGTGCTCTTTCTTGGTCGTTGATGATCCCCTGGCCATGCTTGCAAGAATAATGGAGTTAATCCAGTGTCTTGGTACACACGGCTCCTAGTTACAGCGTGCCATCCCAAGATCACACCCAGCCTCGTCATTGTCTATTTACATGATCACTGAAAACAAACTGCTGCATCACAGCAGTGGACAGAACAGCACAGCTGCATGTTCCTGTTATGTCCTATTAACACTTAAAATAAAACTTCAATGTGCTAAAAGGGCCTCATTTAGGTTGAAATTTAATCTTGGTGTGTCCCAGGTGTGTGACCAGTCCTGTTTCCTGGTTTAAAGGGGATGGAGGGGTGTGTCCCAGGTGTGTGACCAGTCCAGTGTTTCCTGGTTTAAAGGAGATGGGGGGTGTGTCCCAGGTGTGTGACCAGTCCAGTGTTTCCTGGTTTAAAGGAGATGGGGGGTGTGTCCCAGGTGTGTGACCAGTCCTGTTTCCTGGTTTAAAGGAGGTGGGGGGTGTGTCCCAGGTGTGTGACCAGTCCAGTGTTTCCTGGTTTAAAGGAGGTGGGGGGTGTGTCCCAGGTGTGTGACCAGTCCAGTGTTTCCTGGTTTAAAGGAGGTGGGGGGTGTGTCCCAGGTGTGTGACCAGTCCAGTGTTTCCTGGTTTAAAGGAGGTGGGGGGTGTGTCCCAGGTGTGTGACCAGTCCAGTGTTTCCTGGTTTAAAGGAGATGGGGGGTGTGTCCCAGGTGTGTGACCAGTCTTGTGTTTCCTGCTTTAAAGGGGATGGAGGGGTGCTTCCCCAGATGTGTCCTTCACAGGCTGCTAGACTACACAGTCTAATAGACACAGTAATAGACTCATTACCCGTTCTGAGCTGTTTGATTTAGCTTTGTTTTCCCCGCGACCAGGCACAGGGCTGTGTCTCAAAATGACCGTCCCGCAGTTTACTTGATGTGCTCCACGCTGCACGTCTCCCACACCCCCTTCAGCGCTCAACACCTGTCCCGGAGAACAGGAGAAAGGACAACGGCAGCAAGAAATCGGCCCCTGAGCCCACTATCAGACACGCCGGAGAGGACACAACGGAAGAGGGATCCCCTTGTCAGAGGCGGCTCTACTCAGGGAGACCTCGTCAATCCATTCGGTAGCTCTCAGACAGGGAGCAGGATCGGCTCTGGTGCAAACACACTCGTGCGAGAGAGAGTGATAGGCAGCTCCCAGCTGCTGATTGTCAGAATCAGAAACACGGGTGAAAACGTCGAAGCACCACAAACAGGATTCCTAGAGCTTTTATATTTCCCTGGTCCAGATGCCAAGGAGAGCAGAGGTCCCAGAGTCCCAGTCCCAGGGCAATCCGACGGGCGTCTTTCAATAATTAACTGTGGAAGGGCTGGAGACTCGCCTGAGTGGCTCAGTCTTGTTGCTCATTAGCTTAATTGAGGTAATTCTAACTGTAAATGGAAGAAAGTCTGTTTTCACAGCCAGCGGGGCTCAGGGCTGCTGTAGAATCTGTAGCTGACAGCCACTAAATGCTTCTCTGGCCAAATAAGACACTCAAGTATGGTTCTCCTCTGCTCTCTGGTCTCTCTTGCCATTGGTGTGGTGCCCTGGCGGTTTAGTAGTAACTGAGTCAGATGATGGGACAGCGAATCGGGCTGGGAGGGAGAGGTAGGACACAGTTAGGGGTCCCCTGCTCCCTGTCCCTTCTTTATCTGTGGGAGGGCAGGTCTCTTACCACATTCGCTCTGATGGCCTTCAACTACAACATAGGGTTTTTGCTTTATATTCTATATTCTTCTTCCTAGCATCATGAAATCACTTCTGGACAGGCTACTATGGCTGCCCAGCAGTTTGTGCGTGACGGTGGAACAGCTGGTGCCCTCTCCCTGCTCCAGCCTGGAAGCAGAGTGGGTGCAGGGGGGGTGAGCCTGGGCCCACATGAGTCGCAGAGCCCTACTATATCGCTATCCGCCTCGACACCGAGACTAGAAAGTCAAACGCCAAGCACCAGAGTGGACACAAACATGGCAGCACATGGAATTAACGAGGGTCTTTTGTGTATCGCACAGGACCTGACGTAGATGCTCACAAAGCAGGGGGGGGTTGATTATATACTTTATGCACCGTACATCATACGTGCAGAAAATCGGGCACACATCGAGTTTTCCATGCCTGCACAAGAAATTACATCTCTGTATTTTTTTTCTCCAAATTTACCAAGTTGGTTCTCCAAGTTACGGCAGAAAGCAAATGTTCCGCAGGCACAGATTCCTTCTCTCCTGGGGTCTGTGCTCCGAGCTGTGAAACCCGAGAGGGCAGGAAGCATGCAGACAAACACTGCTGTCCACTGTGCTCAGGACTGCTCCCTGGAGTCCCCGGCCCCCCTCGTGCTGGCCTGGAGGTACCTACATTTACATGGATGCAACATGCCTCCTGGGACAGCAGGCTATTAAAAGGCAGATTGTTGGAGGCTGCTTGTAAACACAAGTGGGATCAATGCAATCAGGAGATGGGGTCTTTAAAGAGAGCCATGGTATATTTAACAAGCAATCCCAACCCCCTTTCCTCCCAATCTAACTTAATGACCAGAACAGAGCTCACGGTTCTCCTTGGAGACTCTTCTGCTCTGCTGAGCTCAAGGTTCAGTTTGTGAATCTGCAGGTGAAAAGCCGCCTGCTGATGCCCAAGTATTTCAGACCCCTGCTCCTGGGAAGGAGCTGTGCGCCGGCTGATGAGACCGGGGGGTGACCGATCCCCTCTGGCTCGAGTTCCCACGCACCCCACAACAGGATCATTCCCACGCACCCCACAACAGGATCAGACGCAACTTCCCATTCTGCAGGAACGAGCGTCTCGGGCCTAGCAGGGCGCTGCAAGGACAGGGCAGAGCCAAAGAGCCAGCTGGCTTGGGAAGACCTTGGAAACAAATTCCTGCTGCTCAGCTCCATGTAACTTTACCGTGTCCTTCCCAGATCTTCTGAAGATACAGTATGTAGCAGTGCGGTCACTCTTTCTTTGTGCTTGTCTGGAAGATGCAGAAAGGAACAGGAGACAGAAGATCCTACCCAGCTGTTTCTGGAAAGCCATCAGGGTGTTGACTTGAACAGCTTGCTCCACACTCCCGCAACCCTTGGTGTGAAGACGTGCCGCCCGTTCTTGGTTTTAAATGCACTTCCCTCCAGCTTCCACTTATGCCCTATGGTTCGTGTGTCACTTCCTTCTGAAGGAAAAGCACCGATGTGCCTGTACATGACATGTTGGGTGGCAGGTTTGTCCAGTCCTGCTTTCGTGCGAGTGAATTTTAAAAAGGAGGCATTTAACATTTGGTTGGGAGCCCCAGGCAGAGTCTGAAACCCCCAGGGGTTCAGGACATGTGCAAAGCATTGTTCCCTCGCTGCAGACACAGGGTGCAGGACAGGTGCTCCATGCCAGAAAACCACTGTGGACCAGCGCTGTTGGCCTATGTTGGCTGGCTTGAGCACCCTCTCGTTTGTGCCCGTGCTTGTGTTCCGATCCCTCTTGCAGCACAGTGACAGCCTAGCCAGAACTCAGCTCAGACAGGGCTGTCTAGACCACAGGCTAGACAAGGAGCTGACGAGTGTTAACCACATTCCGTCATGTGAACGCGGGTCTTGCCTGGTACGGGTGGGCGTCTGATCACACCGATACCCTGACCGCCTGGTTGGCAGGACCTGAATGCCAGACTTGCTTTGACTCGCTTTTGGCTCTGCGATGAAGACGGGACCCAAGTCGGACTGTGAACTTCTTGCAGAACGGTTGCGATGGGCCAGTGGCCCCTGTCCCTCCTCCCCTTGCCATGCCTCCCGTGGGCTAGGCCCCAGACAGGAGAAGCCGGGCTCGTTTATGATCCACTTAATCACCACCATGCTTGCACCCCAGGCGCTGGGTTGATCCGTTTTCATGGGAGCGATGGGGAGATCGATGCGCAGGGAGACCGGCGAGCAGGGCTGGCTTGGTGCTAACAGCCCTGCAGCAGCTGGCAGAGCTCTGGGCGGCCATGCTGGCCTACCGAGGGGCATTTCCACCTCCAACACAGGCTGCCGGCCTGCTAAAAGCACCACGTGTGCCTGCACTTTCTACTCCCTGCGCACAGCACGAACAGGCTACATCTCTGCCTCTTCCAGAGACTTCAGAGGTTTACGCAACACTGACCTGCTCCTCACCGCTGAACAAGTCTAACACCACCACAAGGTGAATTCCTGCAGCGAGGTGAAGCAGGGACTCCATTCCCTTTGTCATGCAAAAACTACACCGTACCTGTGCACAGAGATTGCTCAGCACTGCCACAAACTATTTCAGTAATGCGCCTGTGAGCGTGTAGAGGACAGGCACGCTGAGAAATGAGGCCTGTAAAGATTAGCAAGCAGATACACATGCTGTTGCCTGGTGTCTGGGAACTGGGCTTGGGAATACACACAGGGATTTATCAGTCCCAAATAACACTGCACTCCAGCCCTGCTGGGCAGAGGGGCTGGGGTCACTAAAAAGGCTGATGCACGCACAAAATTCTGAATCATCCACCTTGGCCAAAAGGGCTCTTATTTCACCTGATCGCCTATGATTTTCTGAAAAGATCAATCGCAGGCGTGCGTGTGCTACTGCCTCTCTGCTTCAGCCTCAACAGAGCACAGGCTCCTCGCGCTGGACTGCCTGATGTCAGCGGAGAAAAAAAAAAACGTTCTTGCGCCAGAAGGCTTCGCTCCCCACAAACCCTCAAGACTCTCTCGGCGTTTCAAGAGACACAAGCACTTCCAAGAAATCTGGACAGGCTTTTTGCTTCAGCCTGGGGGTTGAAATGGGAAAAGACGACATTTGCTGTCCTGCGGCAGCGGGGCTGACAGAGGGCCACGGCGGGGACGTCCAGTACCGGCTCGTTCAGCCAAGACTGACCTCACCCAGCGCTCCCAGCCCTGCGCCTCGTCCGAAGGCTCGCGGCGCTTATTCCCGGGTTTAGATCCCTCACTGAAATCTCCGGATCCACCCAGATGTGGACGGCTACCGCCGGGCTCGACAGCTGCAGCTGAACTGCACGCGAGAGGGGAGAGAGGCCACGCAGGAGCAGCGCAGGGCCCGTTGATCCACACGGAAAGCCCCTTTTGTGGACGCCGGACTGAAGAGGGGGGGGCTCCCTGAACTGGGGAGACCCCTCGTTACAGACAGGTAATGAGTGCGCTGAGCCACTCAAGCTTCCCCAAGGCCAGCGAGAGGTCCCTCCGCTGAGCCCCCAAAGCTGCCATTAGCTAACGATAATGACTGCGCCTGACAGCGGTGATTGTAATTTATAAGCTGTGCATAATTGCACATTGCTGGAAAATTATTACAAATCTATGCATTTGTCTCGGGGATACCATTAATCAAAGACAACACTTTCTCGCTCTCTCGCTTTCTTTCCAGGCCCAGAAGATTCAATAACAACAACAACAACGCAATCACGCCCCCCCCCCCCCCCAACGTCTTTCTGAAATTCAGATCGAATCTGCGTCTTTTCCGGAAGAAATCAGTCACAATTCCTGAAGAAGGAGGGGATGCTTGACAGAGGAGCAATCTACTGTGATACAGGATCAGAGCCGCTGCAGCTCCAGCACGCTGGTGCCCAGTAATCAACTGCCTGCAGACCCTGACGGACAGGTATTTGTTTTTCAAGTCCATCTTTTTCTCCTGCGTGAGAGACGAGGAGCGTGGGGCTGAAAGTCACCACCCCCACTCCACACACACCCCCCTTCTCCTGGCTCATTCATGGCCACAAAAGGCTATAGCCTTAAGCCCCCCGACTCCCCCCTCTCTGGAAAAGACGCAGGGTCTCTATTTTCTGTGCTGCAGGCTGGCCTGAGGTCATTGTGTCCACTAATATATCAAAGAACAGCTGTGCTAAAGCTCTGTGGTGACCAATCACCCTCCTGTCCATCTGTTCCCCTTTCTCTCCCTCCCTCTCCTTCCCCCCACCACTGCTCATTTTCCTCTACCTCTTTTCCATCCCTTTCTCTCTTTCTGTGGCTTTATTCCTCTCTATCCCTGCCTCTCCATATTCTCTCTATCCCTCCTCCTCCATCTCTCCATATTCCCTCTATCCCCACTCCCCGATCTCTCCCTGCCTCTCCATATTCCCTCTATCCCTCCTCCCCGATCTCTCCCTGCCTCTCCATATTCCCTCTATCCCTCCTCCCCGATCTCTCCCTGCCTCTCCATATTCCCTCTATCCCTCCTCCCCAATCTCTCCCTGTTTCTCCATATTCCCTCTATCCCACCTCCTCCATCTCTCCATATTCCCTCTATCCCTCCTCCCCGATCTCTCCCTGTTTCTCCATATTCCCTCTATCCCTCCTCCCCGATCTCTCCCTGCCTCTCCATATTCCCTCTATCCCTCCTCCTTGATCTCTCCAAATTCCCTCTACCCCCCCACTCCATGTCTTCCTGCTTCTCAGTAATCCCTCTCTCAGTCTTAAAGGGACCCTCAGCATTCCCAGTGGGCGCTATGGCCCAACACAATGTCTTTTTTATGGACTGAGCCACTAATGATGTTTCTACATTTATGTACTGAGATTCAAAAGAAACACATAAGTTAGATATCAGGATGACAACAACCGTTTTTGTAACAAGTGCCCTGGCATTTTATCGAACAGGCATGAGGTGGTAAACTCATCGTGCCGATTGACGTGCGTCATCCCAGAACCTGGACGAGCCCCTGACGGACCACTGCTCTCCGAGCCCCACACGTCACCCAGGTCTGGCGAGCGAAGCGGTCTCACTGCCCCTCGCCGGAGAGCACCGTCCTGTCGGGATCGGCCCCCCCGGGAGGCCGAGCAGGCGGTGGAGCTCCGTCTCCAGTAGCGTGTCAGACCCTCGCCGCCGCGCCCCTGAGCGGCCCACACGACACCCCGCGTCATCGCTCCGGAGGACCGGGCTCCAGTCGCTAGCAGATGGCGTTGTTCTCTCGATAAGGGTGCATATCGGCTCCTTTCTGTGTCTGTCTATGTGATCTCCAGCAGGGTTTGACATGCAGCAGGTTAAATGGTGATGCTCTGTCCCCACTCTCTGACTCAGGGGGCTGCTGTCAAAATCACTTGACTGTATCAAGGTCAGGCATCAAACAATAATTAATCTAACTGGAACATTACAATCAATATTCAAAACCAATGCACTTCATTTTCATAAAAAACATATGCAAAAATGGAGTAATAAGCATCTTTTGACACGCAGAAGGTCACCTGCAGGAGCAGGAATCAGACTCCATGCTGCAGCTGATGAGCCGATATCAGATGCACAATGTTTCGCATGTGCTACCTTTTAGCAAAACGAGCCCAGACACACAAAAATGACACTTCTAATTCCCCTTTTAGACTTCTTCAACGATTCATACAGGAGAACAGGACTAGGGAAAACCTGGAGTGGATCACATGGCAGTGGAATGGGAGTCTATTTTCCTGGCGCGACACAGCCTCACTCTGCAGCCAGCGTGACAGAGACACGACGAGAGCCATCTGACAGGCATCTGTCAAGCCAACAAAATCTGTGCATGTCTGTGCATAAAGCAACCCATGCAGCCATTTTTCAACCGCTTCTGTCAATTCGGGGCCGCAGGGGAGCTGGAGTCTATCCCAGCAAGGCAGGGTAACCCTGGATGGGACGTTAGTCCGTCTCAGGACACACACACAGACACAAACATTCCCACTCACACCAGGGCCAGCGTTCTCACCTACCAGTGGTTTTGGACTGTAGCCAGAAACTACCTGGAGGATACCACCAGGAACATGCAGACTCCACGCAGATAGCACCCCAGGCCCCAGCACTGCGAGGGATTTATTGTAACTACTGTGCTAGCATTTGTGCATAAAATCTTTCCTTAAATCTTGCAGTTGGCTGCCAGACCTAATTAACAATTCTGTTGTAATCAGTATCACTATATCAACCTAACATACTGTACATATACACACTACTGTATTTAAGTGCTGGCTAACCAGTGTAAGGTTAGGAGAGAGCTCCCCAGGTCCCGGGGCAGAGACTAGAACCAGGAAGGTGCTGTGCTAACTGAATACTCTGGGTCCATGTGCGGCACAGCACATCTTCAAACACATCGAGGTCCACCAAAGACCACACAGCGCAACCCTTCAGAAAGACTCAGCTTGAAACGCGACAGAAGAAGAGAGAGGACTATACAGATACCAGGTACAGGTATTCAGAAACCTCAGTGGAACTGATAAAGTTAACCCAGCAAATCTCTTCAGAATCGGCAGTGGGACACCAACCAGAAGACACAAGTGGAAACTACAGGGAAGTGCATTCAAAACCACGAACAGGAGCCACTTCTTTACACAAAGGGTGATGGGAGCATGGAGCAAGCTGCCCCACTATGTTTTTGAAGACATTACCCTGGTATGTTTCAGGAAACTGCTGGATGAGATCCTCTAATCACAACGGGAGGAGTTACTTTACACAAAGGGTTGTGGGGGACTGGAACAAATTACCTAGTCATGTTGTTAATGAATCAATCAATTAATTACTGACTTCTAAATTGCTTGAAGGCCGAATGGCTCCTCCCAGCCGTAAACCCTGTTCTTATGTTAAACGCAAAGAGCGATTTGGAGTTTATGAACGAATTTGCCAAAATCTGAATCAAACAGTAACAGGAGAAAGAATACAAATGAGGCTCTATTAAGGCCTTAACTGTCTCCAGAAGGGTGCCCAGGTAACCAGCCTGGACAGCACAGCCGGATCACGGGTGCCAGACAGCTACAACTCTCCATCTACAGTCCTCCCAGAGCGACAGCAAAATTATTTCAGAGAGGAGAAGAAGACACAGGCACTTTTTAAACCGTAAGGGAGGAGACTGGGCACAGGCGCAGGAGAGAGTCCGACTACATCTCCTGCCCTTTTCTGTGAAATACCCAGCGATCGGGGAGGCCCAGTCGTTTCTTTAACCCCTGCGCCCACACAGGCAGATCGAGGAAGAGGAGGAGAGCGTGCAAGGCGCTGGGAGTCGAGGGAGCCCTGGCGGATCCATCCCGACCCCGGCTCGAACCCGCGCTGCCTAGACCACGTGGCTCAAACTGCACTCGGCGCACGTGCCTCCCTGGCAGAGCTGTACGGTCTTTCACAGCACGTTTTCCCAACCGCATGACTCGGCACTATAGCCGTGGGACAAGTGCAAGTGGTTCCCCATTCCTAAATAAAGACTCCCGTTTTAAAAATGGAACTGCCGCTCTTAGAGAACCCCAGCATCGTTCTGTACTCTCTCCTCTCGGCAGCTCCCCCCTTGGCTCTCTTCGGTTCCTGCATCGAGCAACAACAAATCTCACGCTTCAGCTACGGCGCCTGAAACCGGAGGTCAAAGCCCCCACCGCCCGTCACGCGCCAATCTGGGCAGCTTTCGATGCTGCTCAAGCTCTCAAAACTGGAAACTGCATCTCCGTACAGGGACGGAAGCGCTCCGTGCCCTGTGAACAGAAGAGAGTTCGTTCTCAACCCCGAGCGCCGGTCAGCTACAGCCCTGTTACAGCTGTGAAAGGCAAACAGCCACGTCTCTGCTGTCTGCAGCTAATCTGGCAGCCATGCTGCCCTGCAGGACACAAACACTCCCGGTGAACTGGAAACCAGGTGTGGGGGACAGAGCAACAACAAGACTCTAGCAGCGTGCAGTGGGCTAAAAGACTGGGGAGACTGCACTCAAACCTGGGGGGCACTGCAAGTGGCCCCCCTAAATCTCAACATGGGCCCACATTTAACTCACATCCCAACAACATTGAATATACTCAGGAAGATCCCATTCTTCTACACAGCTGATGGAGAGCCACTTGTATTTATACCACTAATATTGATGGTCTGTCTCTCTCGCGGGAGTTTCTATATACAGTATTCTCTCGTCACCTTCTAAGAGAAGTTTCTCTAGAAACAGAATGTGGTGAGGGCCTGGGAGAGATCCCTGTGTATGGCTCTAAAATTAAAATGTTTACTAGCCTGTTTCACTGACAAGATCGCCACAAGGCACTGTGCAAGGGCCTGTGGGAAATATGTTAATTGAGGTGTTTAAAAATGACAAAAACAGGTTTATGGGGAAGAAAGACAGAGGGAACAAGAACGATGGGAGGTTTAAAATGAGCCGTGGTTCCTCAGCAGAAGACCAAGTCAAACTGCGTGACCAAACAGTGGCAGAAGAGTGGCGCCCTCCAAACAAAACCCAAAGACAGTCTGAGGGGGTCTGAGTTTGAGCCGTGTTCCTCACGCAGACTGAACCAGAGCGTTTTCCCATCGGAATCGTTCGGGACTGGGAACTGGATACCCAGTGTTTACCGATGACAAAGTGTTTGCCGATGCAGAGTGAGCAGCTCGGAGCCGAGCTTCGAACAAGCGAGTCGTCTACTGGGGCTGCTGTGTGAGGGGCCGAGAGATCGCTCCTGACCTGGGCCGACCGCTTCACAGGCTGTAAAGTCTGCCGGGCTTTCAGCGGGGGCAACACGGGGGGTGCCGGCACAGACATCTGAAGGGCGTTTAGGAGCCCAGGCGGATTTGAAAGTTTAGGGGTGTCTGTGATCAGAACGTAGGAATGGTTAAGGGACGAGAGGAGGGGGTTCGGCCCTCCTGGCCCGTTGGGTGCTTAACGAAGAGACACGAGCTGCCTTTCTGGTGCTGGAGCAATCGGGTCTGCGGGTCAGGGACTTCCAGAATCACCTGGGGGACATTTAGCGCAAGCAGTGCTGTAACAGGTCACAGTTCACAGCACCTTGAGAGGCAGATAAAGCCGTGGAGAGTCAGGGGTATCAGACAGCCTGCACACAGCACCAGTCCTGTCTACAGGGCGTACGAGCTCTTGGCAAATTCATGTGTGCTCGGCAAGTATGTCAAACCGACACCACAGCTGTGACGCGTTGAGACGTGCACATGAAATATTTGCAGGAGTTGCGAGTGAGAGCTCAGTCCTGCCCCGACTCCCTTCGGAAACGCACCTCAGCCCTGGAATTAGGGGATTCCAGGCGGCCCGAGAGCTCAGGATGGATCAGAGAAAGAAGAAACTGCCTCGCTTGCCAGCACATCTTCCTTCCCGTCGGGACAGGGGAGAGAGGGCGGCCGGCGCCAGCATGGACCCGGCAAGGAGGGAAGCTGAGAAGAGGGATCAGGAGCCGGAAAAAACCTGCGGCAGCACTCCCGTGTCTGTATATCCGTACGGAGAAGCGCTAGGATGTGCAGTGCTTCCAAAGCTCCTGTGCTTGTGCTGCAGACTGTCAGTGAGCCTTACAAAACAAGAGCAGAGCGAGCCACTGAGACGGCCGCCTCGAATTCTGTACTGCTCACAGTTCGAAATCCGTCTTGTCCCTCTAACTTGGAGAGTGGGGCACGCCGAAGGGGCAGGGTGCAGCAGTAATCCTGTTAAGGATCATCTGTTAATTTAGCCTGAGCGCACCACAGATCCTTTCAGGATATACAAAGAGCAAAACACAACTAATGGCGTCTCCCACTCAGGGACCCCAACCCCTGCCTTATCCTTAAGAAAATGAGAAAGAGTACAAAAAAAAGTGAGAGGAGGCATATTTATTCCAGGATCTCAACAGTGTGGCTGGGCTGCCTGTTCCACACCCCCACCACTATTTTGGTAAAGACGTGCCTCCTGTTTCGTTTCTTAAAGGCACTTCCCCCTGTGAACTGTGGTTCGTGGTTGAATACTTGTCTCAGGCGGGTCCCCTCGCAGGCCTCTGTGCTCAAGACTAGAAAGGCCTGTCAGTGCAGGAGGCAGTGGGCTAGCGCAGCTGTGCTGTGGCTACTCTGAAAATAGCCGTGGCATGTGGTGCCGTGTGCAGCATGTGCACTCTGCAACAGCTGAGCGCTGGGGAAGATCATGACTTTCATTCTCTTTTGAGGAAGGACACCGGCTTCCTGCTCCTGCTGGGCCCCTACTGGCCCTGCCTGCCTGCAATGGGCCCCGGATCAACACTACTCAACTGCACGTCCAAGTGAGCTTCCGCTACCTGGTGTCTCGTGCAGATCAGGCTTTGCACAGATACTGTCCAGCCAGGGCAGGGGAGCGGGGAGTTCCAGACTTGCAGGAACCTGTGCCGTGCTGTCCCACCCCGGAAGCACACGACGCAGGATGAGAGTGGGAAGACGAGGCTGCTATCAGCTTGGACGGCATGCCGATCCGCCGCTGGCCCACGCAGAAAGGGGCGATTTAGAGTAGTCAATCACACCCTGTGTCACCGTGTGCTTGGCACCCTGAGAACCGGGAGGACATGCAGACTCCACACAGAAGGGCCACCACTGATTGCCACATCACTGCACCGGCTGGCTCAACAGCCCACCCAGCCACACAGAAGAGAAGGGGGAGTTCAGGGCAAGCTGCCCGGTCTGTCTAGTCCATGTACACGGGTAACGCAAGCATCTATTGATTGCATCCCAAATTGGAAACCATAGGAGCAGCACAGCTAACGTGACCCGGGAGACCAGGACAACTGCAGTGAGGAAATCAGACTTCCAGGGTAACCAGGAAAAACTACCGTGAAGATCGGTTTCAGGTTTAAACCTGCGGCACAGCTCAGGTAGGAACTGAATGAAGAGGTAGAAGAGACAATATACTGACTTGAAGATGGCCTGTGCACACTTCCCCACATCAGCGTAACAAGCCTGAACGCGGTGTTCAGTTTATATGTACGGAATGTGGACTGGACCACACTGCAGTGCAATGGGACTGGATCTGATCTGTCAATCTCAAGGGATTTCCAGGCTTCTGGATAGAGCCCCTTGCAGTCCTTTATTTCTGCACAACCCTGTCTCAGCTCCCGCCTCCTGATTCACCATGTATCCGAAAAACTCCGGCAGGGAGGCGGGATGATATGGACCGTTTCAGAAATCCACACGAACGCCTTCCAACCGCAGAGGGACTGTGCCTTATTACGATCCGGCTGGCTCCTTTTCGGAGGCCTGGAAACGAACAGGCACCGAGGAAGGGGGTCAGTAAGAAGCCGGGAGTTTAGCTTTGATGCGGAGGGAAAACACGAAAAGCATGCGTCTTTTGGAAAAGAATAAAAAAACAAGGCCAACTCCTTCCCGTGTGACATCACCCTACTCGCGGAAGCCTGCAGTCCCTCCCGCTGTCACCTCTGACCCCCCCCCGCGCGGAGGTCCGCGGCCCTCCACCTCGCTCCGCGAGCCCTCAAGACACACACCGCCGTGACATCCTGCCCAGTACGCACACCACACACAACGCCACGCACGGCCAGCGTCGCAGAAGCACTGCCCCATGCTGCTGCCTGAACAATGCTGCCTTATTTTCCCCGAGACACTTTAAAGACTCTGGCGCTGGTCTCTGCCACGCTGAAGGAGTGGTGGGAGTGTTCGGAGCTGGGGGGGGGGGGGGGCGGGCTGGGAATTCTCCGAGGCTCCGGGGGTAGGAGGGGCAGGAGAAGAAGGGATGAAGACAGGGAGCATGGGGGAGAGGAGGGAGAGAGAGAGAGAGTGGGAGAACAAGAGAGGTGAGCGGCGCTTGTGAAATTCCACCCGTCAGGGCGGCTCGGGAGCTCAGCTGTTAAAGTCATTAGCAAGTCCTCTCTCCCTCTCTCCCTCTCTCTCTCTTTCTCTTTTTCTCTCTCTCTCTGTGTCCTGTAATGAAATCTGAGGGTCCCAGAGAAGCCCCCCCACACACCCCACCACCTCCCCTCCCCTCTCCAGATCCTCACTGATCCCTGCAGCCTGTCCGGGGCTTCCTGGAGCCCGTCTAGTGTCAAATCCCGGGAAGACAGGGAGATGTGGAGTCCCGGCTCGGACACGGGAGACTGGAGCACAGCCCACAGGGGCAGCGGGACCATCCCTCTCTCCCGTCCCGCGGCCCCCTGCTCGCTGCCCATCCGCACCAGAGCCGCGCGAACGTTCGAGTCGCATTCTTATCGCAAGAAGCCCCCCGGACCCCCAGCACCACGACCAGCCCTCGGGTTTGCTAATGCTGCTCAACTGCATTCCAGGCTCCGCGCCACAGCCAAACCTGAAGCCCGGCATTTCTGTCCGTTTGCAATTGCCACGATTTCTTTTAGGATGCATGCATGCAGAAAGGTAAGGCAAAATAAAGGAGGCATGGTACTTACTATAGGGGACAATGGGACTCAGCATTCTGTGGCACTGGTCTCTTTTTAAGACGGTAGTTTCTGCACAATCAATCCCAGATCAGTTCCAGTCCGGCTGCGCTCCATTCGTGCTGCCTGCGATCGGTGAGTCTCCCACAGCCAACAGCCCTGCAACTGAATGGGAAAGCCAGCGGTTCAGTGCTCCAGGACCTCCAGGACACACACACACACTGACACACGCGCTCACGCGCGCACACACACAGCCACACGCGCACGGGCGCGCGTGTGCGCACACACACACACAGAATGGTATTTATTAGGAATGGCCAGCAAAGCAGGCATTTAGCTGATTGCTGAGAAGTATCCAAACAGCACAGGAGAAGCAAAAGGGGGGCTTTATCAATCGTGCCAGGAGACAGGCGCACAAAGTCAGTTGAGCAAAAGGAGCTGCTCTGCGCTGGCAAAAGCATCCCTTTCGCTTAAAAAATAAACAGCAAGGAAACGACCGAGGAGCAGCTGGCTTGACTGGAAGGGTTTTAAATGTGTGCGACGAGAGCACTGCTCCAGCTTGCACAGACAGCTACACTTTGACCCCAAAGGCACAGAAACCAGGCTGGATCATGCAGAAATGAGCCCACAGCACAGGACCACAGGACAGGACATGACAGGACAGGACATGACAGGACAGGACCACAGGACAGGACAGGACACCACAGCTCAGCACAGGACAGGACAGGACAGGACAGGACAGGACAGGACAGGACACCACAGCTCAACGCAGGTCAGGACCACAGGACAGAACAGGACAGCACAGAACCACAGGACAGGACAGGACAGCACAGCACAGAACCACAGGACAGGACAGGACCACAGGACAGGACCGGACAGCACAGAACCACAGGACAGGACAGGCTCGCCACAACACACCGCCTTGCAATTCAGCCCAGTCCGAGCCGAAGGACAGAGGCGCGTGTGAGCATGGCCAAGTGTCCACAAGACACCCTTTTAAAAACAGGAATGAGCCCCGCCAAAGCCGGGCCCTGCTCTGAATTGGAGGGATCGATACCGACAGGGACAACAGCTGAGGCATTCCCAAAAAATAAACCCGCGATGTCCCGGGATCTGGGCAGGTCCGCTCGGGCCCGGGAGCCTTGACCACACGGCGGGGGCCAGGCGGCGCGTGCGTGCGTGCGTGCGTGCGTGCGTGCGTGCCGGCGCTCCCACTTCTCCTCATGGATAAACACAGAGGCGGGGGGGCTGCACATCCATTGCAAAGAGGAATCCCAACACCCCCTCCCTCCCTCCCTCCAGAGCTCAGTCTCTACTCCGGTTGCGGAGCAGAGGGGCAGAGGACCACTCCCGGGGACAGGGGGTCTTAACAAACACGCCCCGGAACGGGACCACCTGCCCGGCGCCGGCTTACCTCCTCGTGCCCGAGCTTCAGCGCCCAGGACCCCGGCGGCGCAGCGATTGCCCCTTCGCGCTGAGCAGACTGAGCTGTGCGACCTGCCGATCTTTTCCACACGCAGGACAGGACTCCCTCTCCCCGCGGCCACAGAGCAGCACACAAGTCTCCCCTCCCCTCCCCCCTGCTCTCCCGCCCCATCCCCCTCTCCCACTCGCTGCTTTTTGTTCAAACTATTTCAGCGGAGAGGGGAGTGGAGAGAAGTGACCAATCTAGCATGGAGAGTGGAGAGCGGAGAGCGGAGAGCAGAGAGAGGGCTCGTAGCCTCTCGCCTGGCCAGAGACAGAGGGGAGGGGGAGCAGGACAGACAGCGAACGAGCTGACTTCGGCTCTGGGAATCGGGGAAGAATGCTGCCAGTGGGAGGAGGTGGGGGGGGTGGCAGTTTTCGGGAAGGACTGTCCCTTTCGCGGTTTCGGTGTGCCTTTTGCACGGGTTGGGAGGGGTGTGGAGGGGAGGGAGCTCGACCCGTCGACCCCGCGCTGCGCCCCCAGAGCTCGGGCTTTGTGCTTCAGTTCACACTTATAGGAAGTCCAATTATCCTCAATGAATCCTATTGATCCCCCCGCCGGATCGATCGGCGGAGCGCGGAGCAGAGGAGACCGGCAGGGGATGCGGGCGACCAGCCGCGATCCTGGATCGCAATTCCCCCCCACGCACAGCGCGTGGCGGGCTCATCTGTCCAGAACCACGAGTGGCCCGGGCCCCATCACCTGCCGGGTCCGACAGACCTGCGCCGGGGCTCGCGGCTCTCTGCGCTGCTCGGCAGGTGTCTGTCCGAGGACAGAAGAGGGGTTTAATGGAGGGGCCGAGCGGCCGAGCCAGCGGGAAGAGGCACACGGGCACGCGGGGGCCGTCCCGGGAAACGACATTCCCGGCACGCGGCTGCGCGAGGGGCTCGCGGGAGGCTTGCTGGTTCCGGGACGCACGCCCCGAGAGCAGCTTCTGGCCCGGCCCGTGCCAGCTGTGGTCCCCAGGGCGTGTGGGGCAGCAGGCTCCGAGGGGCCCGTGTGTGTGTGTGTGTGCGTGTGTGCGTGTGCGGCCCTGCCCCGGCCCTACCCAGCTGCCGGGCTGTTTTTAGACCAGGGCCCGCGGCGGCCAGCTCGGGTTACGCAGCCCCGTAAACACTCCCGCTGACACACAGCCCACACACCCGCGCACGCTCCTTCCACACGCACACCTGCGCCACCGCCATCCCAGCGCTGGCGGAGCAGCGGCCAGAAAACGAACGAGTCAGGGGCTGAGGGCCTGAGAGCGCAGGGGGGCACGGCATTTCGTCGCCAGCAACTCCTGCTGTCGCTGTATCGTTGTGCGTTCGATACATAAACTCTGATTGAAGAAAAGCGGCGTGGTGCAACTGTTCATTGCTTCCCCCCTGTGCACTTCCTGGACCTGGCCTCCCCAGGAAGAGAACCGCTCATGAACGCCCCCCGTGAACACCCCAAAAACAGGTCAAACAGAAGGAAGAAACTGCAGCACGATCGAGGTCTGCTTCATACTCAACGGACCTTACTGTACTGTTCTGAGCGCAGCAATCAGGTTAGTCATCCATGTACAGAGGTGATTCTACAACAGAGGAATGAATTTTAAAAGGGGATTAGGTCTTCACGGGACATTAGCCTAATGAAGATGAAGGATGCCCCCCCCCCCCAGCTGTGGGCCTGCTGTAGCCTCTGGACGCCAAATTACTGTTACTAAGAGGTGAGCGTTCTGAGCAGAGAGCCAATCGCTGCCAACAGGCTACTGAATTTCACTCCGCCAGCCTCCAAGAGATGTTAGATGTTACTAAAGACAAAACTGCTTCATGAACGTCTCTCTCCATCCCATACTTGTAAACACTGAAGGCTTAACACCTAACTCGGGCTTTCACTAGTGCTAGCAGAACGCCAGTCAACACTACAAACCAGGTTTGAGCATTCCTTCATTGTCATTGATGACGAGATGCCCTCCTTCAGCCCCTAAAACCGTGGGCTTCCTTACTCAAAGAGTTGTGGGAGTGTGAAACAGATCTGGACAACATATGGATGAAAACCAGGAACAGGTGAGCAGTGCTGGTAGATTCCCTCAGGGCCTTGAGACTCCATTTCTCAATCAGCTAGAGAGGAAAACCCATCTGTCTTGGGAGAGCTTCATGATTTTTAAGGATTTTCCTTTTCCTGGGATTCAGTAAACTGCAAACACTCCATCCACATACAGATTGCTCCATTATTTAAAAAATATATATCTTCTGTAGTATCATATCCCGGTTGGAACAGCTTCCAGCCTTGGATGCAGAGCCACCGTGCAGCCAGGAGCAGCGATGCAGGTTTCAGGAATGGGCAGGTTCCTGGAAACATTATCCAGGAGAGATGAATTCCTCTATCAGACACGTCAGGATAGGGGTGACCTGTATCCCGCCTCGCTGACATTTTAAGACGTTCACCCTCAGCCCAGTGAGCCCCTCTTTAGAGAGCCTGGTGAGATCAAGGGGGGCTCCACAGTGGTTCAGCCGGTACTGGCATACTGTGCATCTAAGTGCCCCTTGAGCTCTGTGACCCACGTGTCACTGGTTCGAACCTGGGTCATGCCCAACACTAGCCAACAGTGACTGGGATCCCCTAGCGGTGGCATTCAGCCAGGGGGTAGAGGGTGGCAACACAGTGCCCCCCGTGGCCTCTCGGCGTGCTGTTGGTGAGGGACGCACCTCCTCTTCATTCAGCGCTGATCCTCTGGTATGAGGCTGCGTCACCTGTGATGTGGTACAATCTATACGTGACGCCCAGGAGTCTGCTAGCACTTCCTCACTCACTCCCGTGTGCGCTAGCGGGGTTTGTAGCCATGAACACCTTGAAGAACTGCGATCCCAGCAGTGCCCATGGTGACGAAATCTCTTATGTACTGTATTGTAATCAGGTATATACTGGGCACTAGACTTTTAAGTAGATTTTGGTCATCTTTTTGAGCAAAATCTTGGTGTTGTGTTGAATATGCCCCGTGTTACTGGCTGATAAGGACCAGTCTCTGCAGTGGGATGTCATTTCACTTTGCTGGTGGGGCAAAGAAAAGCCACCAAAACTCTGAAAAACCTTTTCAGGGGTATCGAGGGCCAGACGAAACCCGATGCCCTGCAGCTGCCCGGGGGGATTGAGGGGTTTTATAACAGTGGAGCTCAGCTGTTTATTACTGCGATTCCTTGTTTAACAGCTGAAAATTGCCAGATCAGAAGAGTCGGAGCTGATTGGAGTTCAGGAGGGGTGCTTGGGGTCCTCTCCCTTTATCGCCGTGGCAGAAACATGCCAAGCAGCATCCATCCAGTTTCACTGGACTTGCGTTGGCAGGAAGAGCAGGAGAGCACTTCACCCTGCTGATTACCCAGACGTCACAAGGAGGGGCAGCGGGGCATAAAGGAAATACTGGCCAACGCCACCTTGGGCAGACCGCTGCAAAGGTACGGTAAGCTGCAGTCAGCCAAGGTCACAGCTCAGAGTGGCAAAGGGAAAGTAAAGCAGGTGCATGGGCTGAACCACAGGAAAGACACCAAGATGTCCTAAAAATGCAACCTGGCAGGCTTTTTCCTGCCATGTGGGCAACCATCATCTACAGCGAAGCCCAAAAGTGTCTGACCTGAACCGCAGCACTGCAGCCTGCAGGGAGTGTGGGCTGCACTCCACAGCGCCGCGCTCCTGGGAAGGGCGTGCCGTCCTTCAGGACTGGCCTGGTCAGGGAGCGGCACTGACGCGGCCCGCGCCGCTCCGTGCTGAGAGGGGCTGCGATTCCGGAGCAGGGCGAAGGAGGGTCCCCTGGCGGGGCGCCATTGAAGTGGCTCTTTTGTTTTCCACCTCCACTCCAGCAGTGAAAGAAGAGCCAGATGACAGCAGTTTAACCCCCTAATTAAAGCCAGAGGTGAGCTAATCCACTTGTGCGGGAGGGCAGCAGAGGGTCAGGGTGACAGCACAGCCCCTCCCCCCACCCCACACAGGTCCTGGGAGAGCCAAGCCTCTGCTATATTCCACACTCTCCAGCATTCAGCACATTCCTGCACTGCGCACTCGCACATGTTCAACACCCAAATACAGCTCGCGGTCTCCCGTCTCTCCCCTCCAATACTCCGCACGGTCTCCCGTCTCTCCCTCCCTATACTCCGCGCGCTTTTCCCTGTCTCTCCCCTCCTATACTCCGCGCGGTCTCCCGTCTCTCCCCTCCTATACTCCGCGCGCGGTCTCCCATCTCTCCCCTCCTATACTCCGCGCAGTCTCCCGTCTCTCCCTTCCTATACTCCGCGCGGTCTCCCGTCTCTCCCTCCCTATACTCCGCGCGCGGTCTCCCGTCTCTCCCCTCCTATACTCTGCACGCGGTCTCCTGTCTATCCCCTCCTATACTCTGCGTGCGCTCCCCTGTCTCTCCCTTCCTATACTCCGCGCGCGGTCTCCCGTCTCTCCCCTCCTATACTCCGCGTGCGCTCCCCTGTCTCTCCCTTCCTATACTCTGCGCACGCTCCCCTCTTCCTCACTTACTATACTCTGCGCACGCTCCCCTCTTCCTCACTTCCTCCTCACCTCCTATACTCCGCACACACCCCCCCATCTCTCCCCTACTATGCTCCACACACGCTCCCCCGTTCAGTATACTGAACATATGAACATATGCCAAGGCAGCTGTGAGTGTGTGCACACAAGTAAACAAAGACGGTCAGCTGTAGACAAGGAGGCGGGAGTGTGGAACAAGCTTCCGAGCCTGTTGTTGAAGCCAATGCTCTGGAATCTTTCAAGAAACAATCAGATCCTGGGATCAATAAGCTACTATCTCGTTTATAATTCTAATAACACTAGTCTGCTTTTCCCACCATGTAATACAAAATAGACGACTTCCACAGCTGTACGGTTTAATGAACCCGGAGCCGGCCAGATGGGGACTTCAGTCTGAGGGAGTGTTTCCTCGTCACGCTCGCCTCAGGCTTGCTCACTGGGGGGCTCAGGCCTGGAAATCTGTAAAGCTGCTCTGTGACGATGTCCATTGTAAAAAGCGCTATACACATAAAAGTGAACTGAATTGAATATAACCATTCTTATGTTCTAGCTCGATTTTCAATAAACACTGTCACGTGTGCCGCTTCCCCAGCGAGCACTACTTAGCCTTAATCAGCTCCATGGAGTGTAGACGGGATCACAGTGTGCTGCAGAGGTGAACTAGCCCGCTTCGCCAACACACTTGGCAGTGCCTCTGGAAAACATCCCAGCTTTCCTGTCCCTCTGACAGGGCCCGGGCTGGGGCAGGAGCAGTGCTGGCCCAATCAAGCCCAGCTGGGCCGCAGCACAAGATCCAAGATGAAGCCGGCTGCTCCGTGTGGCAGGGGGAAAGACGGGAGACGTGAAAGCAACTGACCTGGCAGCAATGGATGTTGGGAGTAGATGAGGAGCAGGGATAGAGAGAGGATTGGTGCTGGGGTCAAACTCGGATTACCCCACCGCATCTCATTCTGGGGGTGCTGGGGTCAGGGTTCAAGCTCAGATTACCCCACCGCATCTCATTCTGGGGGTGCTGGGGTCAGGGTTCAAGCTCGGATTAGCCTACCCCACCTCATTCTGGGGGTGCTGGGGTCAGGGTTCAAGCTTGGATTAGCCTACCCCACCTCATTCTGGGGGTGCTGGGGTCAGGGTTCAAACTCGGATTAGCCTACCCCACCTCATTCTGGGGGCGGCAGTCCACTCCGGCACTGGAACAGGGGCCTGTTTCTGATATTGCACCCTTTTCACGAGGGGGAGCCGTGCAGAGCTCTGGCACGCACACACACACTTCCTCCTGGCCGGTGCAGAAGAGCAGAGGAGGCACAATAGCCACTTGTCTGACTCCGACTATTAAAACTCTTCAGTCCTGATTGATTCGGCCATTCACAGCCTTCAGACCCCTCTACAACACTGCAGGGATTCATCCCCCGGGACGATCAAAAGCGACAGAGCTGGAAGCGAGCCCTGTGAATATCAGTGTAAAAGGGCAGGGATTTATGGAGGCCCTCTTTCTTCAGCTCTTGGCTCGCGGTGCGAAGAACAGCCTCTTTCACAAGCTGCCCTGATGTGTAGCATTTTACAGGGAGCCAGACTGTGGAAGCACTAACACAACAGGACAGAAGTGTCCAGCCTGAGACACATGCCAGGGGAGGCCTCACTGGCTGTTTCCTGCCTGCCAGACAGATGGCCAGGGAGGTTAGATCAGACAGACAGCTGTGTGGATGGACAGTACAACCAGGTGGACAAAGACACAAGGACAGTGAAGACAGACAGGTGGAGGGACAGGCAGGGCTCTCTGTCTCGTAAGCAATCCACGACACTCTGCACTTCCCAGCATTCTTACTCCGCGTCTCCCTGATCAATCAAGACCGAGAGATGAAGAGAGAACGTTCAAGGCGAGACTAGGAAAAAAAAAACGCTTTAAAGACCTCCGATTCCCTGGTCATCAGGCAAGGGAGGACACACACTCTCTCTCCCTAATTCAATCTGTGTGACAGATCGCGCCGGTTCTCCACACCTCCCAAAGTAATCTGCCGGTAATTGAGTTTCCACGCACTGGAATCTATTAATAATTAACCCCCCTCCCCCAACAGCAGACCGAGCCATTAGACTGGAAGCGCTAGGCAGCCCTGCTGGTAAATCCAAAAGGTAAATCAGCCCTCCTGCTAGGGCTGCAGGCTGAGGGAGCTGTACCCCGACAGCTGGGCAGTGACCCACAGGCCGTGTCCAGACCCACCTGGATTTACCCTCTGCCTCTTCGTGTCCCAGAATCCCCTCACACGACAGGCACTCCAGCCCGACTCTACATCAGGAATCTTTTCTGCTCTATCCTGCACACGGAGCAGAATACCCCGCCCTCAGTACCCTACTAAAGTGGAAAGGATTATGTCCAGGGTGGCACACTGTTCAATTCCAAACCTGGGCTTCAATCTGTGTGGAGTCTGCATGTTCTCCCTGCATTTACATAGGTTTCCTTCAGGGTGCTCCAGCATGTACTGGGGCTCCAGTTTCTTGCAGCCCCAGTACATGCTGGAAGGTTAATGTGCTTCTAGGGAGAGTGGCCCTGGTGTGAGTGTGTGCGTGTCAGTGTCTGTGTGCCCTGTGATTGGAAGAGGCGGGGAGAAGAATGGATGGATAGATGAGACCATTAGGTGGCCAGGTCCTAAGAGCACGCTCTCCATGGAAACAGAGATCCACAGACAAGAAGCACTACAGCCTTTCCCCCAGAGCTCCCACAGTGTGGGAGGGAGCGCTGTGGTAAGGGGCACAGGGACCCTGACAGGGGGAGGAGGAGCAAGAGCTGCTGTCCAGTTAGTCTTACAGGTCACCTGCTTTCCCAACAAATGGTAACACCTGTAAGCTGCTGATGAAACAGGCAATAAATCCTTTCAATTAAGAGGACTGGGGCTCCCTGTTTCACGACGGCCTACAGGACTGGGGCTCCCTGTTTCACGACGGCCTACAGGACTGGGGCTCCCTGTTTCACGACGGCCTACAGGACTGGGGCTCCCTGTTTCATGACGGCCTACAGGACTGGGGCTCCCTGTTTCAGGACGACCTACAGGACTGGGGCTCCCTGTTTCACGATGGCCTACAGGACTGGGGCTCCCTGTTTCACGATGGCCTACAGGACTGGGGCTCCCTGTTTCAGGATGACCTACAGGACTGGGGCTCCCTGTTTCAGGATGACCTACAGGACTGGGGCTCCCTGTTTCAGGATGACCTACAGGACTGGGGCTCCCTGTTTCAGGACGGCCTACAGGACTGGGGCTCCCTGTTTCAGGACGACCTACAGGACTGGGGCTCCCTGTTTCACGATGGCCTACAGGACTGGGGCTCCCTGTTTCACGATGGCCTACAGGACTGGGGCTCCCTGTTTCACGATGGCCTACAGGACTGGGGCTCCCTGTTTCAGGATGACCTACAGGACTGGGGCTCCCTGTTTCAGGATGACCTACAGGACTGGGGCTCCCTCATTCACGATGGCCTACAGGACTGGGGCTCCCTGTTTCAGGATGACCTACAGGACTGGGGCTCCCTGTTTCAGGACGGCCTACAGGACTGGGGCTCCCTGTTTCAGGACGACCTACAGGACTGGGGCTCCCTGTTTCAGGATGGCCTACAGGACTGGGGCTCTCCAGGTTCCTGAACAACAGGCCCACGAGCATGAGCAGCAGCCAGCAGTGTGCCGCCTTGCCCTCGCCAGCGAAGTCCGTGAGGAAGCAGGAGTGACCGTGGGTGCACCAGCACACCCTCCAGCCCCAGCCCCCCCCCCGCCTGACACACAGGAGCAAGACAGATTAGGGCAGGGAGGGGGGTATAGATTTTTTCGGCAGGCAGGAATTGATACAGGTGGGCTGATTTCTGCAGGCCAGCCATTCATTCAGAAGGCGATGGCAGCCCAGCCAGGGGCGGACATTAGTTTCCTCTGCGTGACAGCGCGACGCCCTGGCTCTGCGTCTCAAACAGGCATGAGCGGGTCTGATCCTGGAGAGCCGCGCCGCCTCTGGAGAGCAGTCCACGTCCAATCTTAACTGCACAGCGCCTCAGACGCTAGCTGCTGTGGAACCGGCAGGACTTTGGGTTATATTAAAGAACAAGAATTGGAAAGAAGGCGGCACAGTGGCACAGTGGTCAGCATTGCTGCCTTGCAGGGCTGGGCTCCTGGGTTCAGATCCTGGGGATGCTGTCTGTATGGAGTTTGCATGTTCTCACCAGGTTCATGTGGGCTTCCACCAGGTGCTTGTTTCCTCCCAGAGTCCAAAGACATCCTGGTGGGTTAACTGGCTTTTTGGGAAAAAAGGTCCTGGTGCAAATGTGTGTATCCGTGTCTGTGTGTGTGCCTTGGCGTCCTGTCCAGGTTGTACCCTGCCTTGTGCCCACTGCATGGAGGGAAAGGCTCTGGCCGCCCAGCAAGCCTGTACTGGATAACTGGATTAGAAGATAGATGGATGGGATTGCAAAGATCAGGAAATCAGGAGAACCTCTCTGTGTCTTTTGCTGGATCCTCCTCCTCCTCAAGCGTTTTCCACCTTCAGCCCTCGCTGAGGATGAAAGGGCTGTCGGGGGGAGTGGTTTCAGGGTAGATGATCTCAAGCTAGAACAGACCCCCACCCCCACCCCCCAACACCAAAAAAGGACGCCCATTCCCAGGCTTGGCTGGTCCGAGGCGCTGCGTACTCCGCGGCCCAGCGCGCGGAGCTGCCACGCTGTTAATGAGAGTTAGATTAATTGCTGACACACATTTATTCAGCGGCCTCTTTCTCTCCGCGACGGCTTTATGACAGTGATTAATCGCGCCGGCCCCCGCTCGCTCGCCTGGAGCAGCGGGGCTTTTTGGGAGAAGGGTAGGAGAAGAGGGAGGGAGGGAGGAGAGGGGACAGAAAGGAGGGAAGAGAAAGAGGGAGATAAGAAAGATGGAGGGAGAGGAAGGCGCGTGAAAGAATAGATGGGGAGAGGGGAATGGCAGATGGTGATGGAGGAAGAGGGAGGGCGATGGAGAGGGCGATGGAGGGAGAGGGCGGGTTATGGAGGAAGAGGGAGAGGGCGATGGAGGGAGAGGGCGGGTTATGAAGGAAGAGGGAGAGGGCGATGGAGGGAGAGGGCGGGTTATGGAGGAAGAGGGAGAGGACGATGGAGGGAGAGGAAGGGTTATGGAGGAAGAGGGAGAGGGCGCTGGAGGGAGAGGAAGGGTTATGGAGGAAGAGGGAGAGGGCGATGGAGGGAGAGGGCAGGTGACGGAGGAGAAACAGCGAGAAACAGGCGCAAGGCAAGGCAAGGCACACCCTGGGCAGGATGCCAGTCCATCACAGGACACACACAGACACAGACTCATGCCTGGGCCAATTTTCCCAGAGCCCAGTTAACCTACCAGCCGGTCTTTGGACCTGGAGGAAACCCACATGATCATGGGAGAACATGCAAACTCCACACGGATAGCACCCCAGGTCTGGAATTGAACCCAGGGCCCCAGTACTGTGCTGCTCTATTAATGTTCTGCCTAAATGCCCAGTAGATCTGGAATCACACATGTATCTTGGGATGGCTGTGATGACCTCTGGGCCACGCGACGAGAATGAGGAAGTCCGCGCAGGCTCACCGCGAGACAGCCAGCAAGCCGCAGGGGTTGCTCTGCCGCCAGCAGCCGACGAATCCCAGAGGTCCAGGGCCAGCCTCGAACCCGCGACAGCTGGCTCACAGAGCTCACAACTGCACGTGTGCATTCAGAGCAGACGGCAGGGCTGGGCGTGACCGACCGGAGCTGTCCGATCAGGAGACCAGGCCTCTCCTCCGCTGAGACGGTCAGGATAGACGCAACAAGAGGGGCGGGTGTCTGCATGCCGGACTGCAGCCCACAGCGGCCCAGCGGCTCTAGAAATCCCACTCCCTGCTCCGGAGGCTTGGCAGGGGGGGACAGCGGCTCAGACGGCCCCTGGGCAGCTGACAGCGCTGGACACCAGCGGGATTGATTGATGGGTTTAATTTTCAACCTGTCCTCCCAGCACAGATCTCATCTTCGCTCACCTTTATTAATGCTATAGCTCAAGAGGCTGATGAGGATGACCGCCCTTGTTCTGCCCTTCCTCTCCGGCCGCTGCTGGCGGTCTGGACGCAGCCGGACACCGGCTTTTCAAACGAAAGCCTGGGAGTCCGTTTGCGAAATAGTGTACCTCAATGTCAAACCCCTTGGTGATACAGGAGGGCTCCCCAAATCCTGCCCCCAAGGGTGCCCAGTCGTCGGCCAGCTCCCGAAACGAGCCTCAATCAGGGCGGTGCCGGGTCACCTGACTGAGCCCCCCCCTCCCCCCCCGAGTGTCAGGACACCCACAACACCTGCCGCCCTCCAGAAGCAGACTCGGGGAGCTCCCGGGCGCCCCACAACCTCATCAGCCTGCTGCGGCACCTCTCGGTACACGTGACAAGGAGCCTGGTGCATCTCCTCCCTTTATTCCACAGAGGAAAGAACAGCTGTGGAGCCGTGCTCTCCCGGCACACGGCTCCCGGCTCTCAGCGGCCTTCACAGGAATGTCACAAGACCCCAGTCGGAGACTGCCCACACGCACGGAGGGGCTCAGGCAACATCTGAAGCCTATCTGCCCCTCCATCGCTGGCATTTTCATTGGAGATTATTCAAGCAGACGCACAGTAGCAGCGGTCAGCACTGCGGCCGCGGAGAGCTGCGGCCATGGGTTCAGTTCCCGCGGGGCTGTCTGTGAGGAGTGTGTGTGTTCACACTGCGTCTGAGTGGGTCTCCTCCCACGGTCCAGAGACATGCTGGCAGGTTAATGGGCTTCTGGGGAAACTGGCCCCGGTGTGTGTGTGTGTGTGTGTGTGTGTGTGTGTGTGTGTGTGTGTGTGTGATGGACTGCTGTCCTGTCCAGTGTGCATAGACTCCTGGACCCCCCCTCCTCCATGACCCCGAACTGGCCGAAGTGGATTGAAGACGGCTGGGAGGGCTGATGGAGGTGAGCTGGAATGTCCAGCCAGCCCAGTCCAGCCCAGCCGCCCAGGTGCTGGACAGTAACAGGATCACTGCGTGTACAGCCCACAGGACCGCAGGCTCTCCCCTCCCAGGCCCGTGGGAGGGCGACCTCAGTTTTTCCTTTCCACCTCTAAACAGGTTTTGTGTCGTTTGTTAAATAAATTTGCTTAGTGCTTAATTTGCTCAGCCTCTTTCTGGAGAGCTCAGCAGAGCAGGTACTTTGGGTCTCCTTTAAGGAAACCGGTGACATTCACCGGAATAACGATTCTCATCGACGAAACGCGACGGAAAAGTAAAAGCGGACAGGGGCAACGGAGACGTCTCCAACAGTGATTCCACTTGTTCTGTGTGTATACGGGAGAGGGCGATGGGGGGTTTTAATTGATGACATTATACAGTAATAAAAGCGCAGGACTGCGCTATCGACCGCCTCCCGCTGTTGAAATTGATGAGCTCTCCCGAGCCCACGGGACAGGCGGACAGCACGACCGGAGACACACCGGGACAAACTGCGTGGTCTACCGGCAGTCCCAAGGCAACACCACGATTTCACGTAACACAATAGCGTTGTTGTAACTGATCTGCGATCTGAAAAGTTACTGCCACCATCACCGCTGTACTGTATATTACGGGGGTGGGGGGGTTGCGGGATAATCCATACGGTAGTTAATCCTGATTTACTATATTACACCCTGAAGATTACCCCGGTAGTATTTCAACACCAGCGGGAAAGCCCTGCACAGTGACAGCCCAGCCTTCGCGCCGTGAACAGACAGGTCTCGACTCCCTTCATTCTCATCACCCGTGCGAGCGAGCTGCGCGATCACACAACAGGTCATTCGCACGCCGACACGTCCCTCCCGGGCACCGCAGAGCTCAACTAAACCACCTGGGGGGATAAAAACATCGACTCAGGCTGGATTATTTACGGGGCTGCAGAAGTTACTCTACGGCGCAAAAACTCGGGTGTCAGTGAACGAGCAGGTCCCGTCCTGTAGGCGCCACATTCTGGCAGCGATCCGGTGGTCCAGACCCGGCGTCCGGCGCCTTTCCCCCGCCGCGGACGGGCCACACCGCTGTCGACGTCGCCTCCGACCCAGGGAGGGACGCAGCGGCCGAGTGACCAGTCCAGCCCGAGAACGGCACACGTTTCACGCTTCCCGGCAGAGCCCGCTACCCAAGTAACCAGCAGCGGGCAAAGCACACAGGAATTCTCATGCAGCAAAACATTCAGGCATTTTTTGTCTCGAATTATAAAGAAATAATAAGATACCTCATCCCCCAAGATCTTCCAGAAGCACCTTTTCGTCATTCGTCAAAAATGCACTCTCTCTATGCGATGCTCATTTCCCATCAGCGAAAAGACATACGAGAACTAAATTCTGTTCAGAATGGAATAAATGAAAAGCACATGCAAGCTGACACACCGAAGGTTCACTCAGTATATTTCTGGGGGGGTGGCACGATTCATCCTTCCCCCCCCAAAAAATAGGAGACGGAGAGAAATTCAAAACCAGATTATTACCTGTTCGCCTTCTAAAGTGACCTCATTGGATTCCTAAAGCCCCTCGGGTCGTGTTTCCAGCGGTTCAGAGCGACACAAGGAAGTTGTGCGGCGTTATCTGCGCTCCTGAAAACCTCAAAGCCGTTGACACATTTCTGAACTGAATCCAAGTTTGTTATTTTCAGGGAATGTTTTCTTGGAACGCAGCCATTACGGAAAGAGCATCCCGCGGGGCTCGGGGCACGCGGTCACGTCAATCACCGGCCCCGGTCAAGTCACACGCGCGCCCCCACAGCGCATGCGTCCCCCGCTGCCTCCAGCCGCTCTTAAAGGTGTAGGCTTGTGATGGGACACTGCTGGTGTCAATGCTGTTTCCCGTAATCATCACGTCTCCGTGTACAGTATGTGTATCGTTCTTCCCCACTGTTGTAATTTTCTTTCTGAAATATTACATGCGTTACTCTTGTTTCCCGGGCACGAAGAGCTAAAGTCAAAGACAGGCAACTGAACACATCCGAAATTGAAAACAACGATCAGCACTAATACGTCTACAATGGTAACGTCTAATTATAAGTCTAATAATGACTATAAAACAGGCTATTAAATATTATTCTTATTTTCAGTGTTTTATTACAATAAGTTATTCGGCTTGGTAGTTAGTAGCTAACTGACTTGAGGTCCTCATCCTGCTGTTTCTTGAAAGAAGCCAGAGTATCCACATTGACAGCTTGGCTGGGCTGCTTGTCCCACACTCCCACCAGGCTTTGCTTGGAGACGTGCCTCCTGCTCTTTATTTAGTTTATTCCTGTGTCTCACTGCTGATTCTGAAGAAATCTGCTGGGTAGACCTTGTTGTTGCCTTTGAGGATTTTTAAAACATTGATCAGGTCCTCTTGTAGTTCTCTTTCATGAGTTCAAGAGCAAAGAGACCGAGTTCCCTCAGCTGTCAGTGTAGGATAGTCCCTTTAGACTAAAGAGACTCAGTTCTTCCTGTCTGTTAGTGTGGGACTCTCCCTTCAGACAAAAGAGACTCAGTTCCTCCACCCTGTCAGTGCGGGACACTCCCTTCAGACTAAAGAGACTCAGCTCCTTCAGTCTCTGTGATACCCCACTCCCCTCTCAGTCTGCCCCCCAGGCCAGTCTTCCCCCACTCCACTGCTGCAGAGATCATCTCCCACAGTGATACCCAAGGGCACCAGGGTTTGTCTCCTGTAGCCCTGCCAGCTCGGGGTCCACCCTCGATCCCGGCTCTTTGCGCCCTTCGAAGTGCGTTGTTCTTAACCTGATCCCCCGTTTTAAATTCCTCACTTTCTGCTGCCCGCTCTCTCCAGATGTGCTCTGTATAAAGTCACCCTGTGGGAAGGCATGAGCTGAGTGAGTTACCGATGAGGGCTTGAGGACCCAGCGTGCCGCAGAGGAGAGCTGCGTGCCTTTGCCTTGCAGGCTTGCTCACTGAAGAGGCGAGTCTTCAGATGTCTTCTGGGGTCGAGGCAGCAGTCACGCGAGGGGAGTGCAATCGAGCGCGGCGCAGATGTGTCACGTCAAACGAGAACTCTGTTCCCGCTGTCTCCCGGTTTGGGAGCTCCGAGCTTTTTCTCTGGCTCGTTTCGGAAAGCTGGCTGCTGACAGGTAGCTCGAGCCCCCGCCAGTCTCCTCTTCACCCCACGTCCCCGATTACCAGCCTGTGTCTAATGAGCCCCGGTCACAGGCAGTGAATCACTTTGCAGCAGAAGACGAACAGATCGAGCGGTGAAGCTCTATCAGGTTTCAGCCTGCAACCTGTTGCCCTCAGCCCAGCGTGCTGGGAGTACATAGGTTCCCTGGGCTGTGATCCGTGACTCTCACAAGCACTACTGCAAGCTAGGAACTCATTCATAAAACCTACAGTACAGTGGAGCTGCTCTCCCAAAGAGAACTTGAAAAGAAACCACATCCGATTCCACAAGGTTCATGGAGATGGATTCCCAAGGGGTGGGAGATGATGGGGTAACAGGGGTACTGCACAGCCGGGGTGCCCTGTCCTTTAGGGGAAACACAGGCTTTTGCGATCTGGGGGAAAGTCCACCCTGCTCCCCGTACCCACACTGACCGCCCCCCTGCCAGGAGTCCTGGAGCTCCCCACCTGTCGCTGTCCCGCCTGCGGCCCACACGTGGAGGGTTTGTCCGAATTGTAATACCCCAGAGGAACCAGTCGAGGTGGCTCGGGACTCTGGTGAGGATGCCCCCCGGGCATCTCCTGCTGGAGGGGTACCAGGCACGGCCCACTGGGGAGAGACCCCGCAGCAGATCCAGGAGTCGGTGGAGGGATCATGCAGTATTATGCAGTACGTTACAGGGAAGGTTTCTTTAAAGGCAGGACGCTTGCGAAAAAGAAAAGGATGAAAGCCCAGAGTGTGAGAGTCAGCTGGCTTTGGGCATGCATGCAGGTCACGTGCTATTCCATGTGCAATCTCTAAATAAAACAAACCTGATATTCTTGCAGTGCTGATGAAATTTGGTTAAAATCGTCAGGGTCTCACTATTCTCTAGTGCTGCCATCATGCCTAATTGATCAGGGGCCACGTTCAGCCAGTGACTAAAGCTTAGCCCCTCCCTGCAGGATAAATCACACTATTGATCCTGCGCTTATCAATAAAGGTAATGACAAACATCTGCACCAACTTTTTATAGGGGGGCTGACGGCGCCACCGACCGATCGGAGATTGACAGTCTTTTTAGTGGAGTGGCCGGGCCTGTGTGGATGAGGTAAGAGAAACAATATTGATATTTTAACTAATGAGATCTTTAGAAACCCGATTTATAACCTGCCGCCTGTTGCGTGGCTCAGCCCGCACTGCAGTGCCATAGTTCTTTAGTGAGTGAACGCAGAGATGGTGGAGGGAAGGATAATCACGGACAAACCGGTTACAGTTTATTGAGGTCTAATCGACGGATGGGTGTTTATTATCCTGCGCTGAGAAAACAGGCAGCCGGCTCTTTAATCCGAAGCAGCGTGGATTGAGCGATGGCATCGGCCTCCCTCTGGAGAGTCACTGACATCAGGACCTCGGGTTGCGCCCCTTCTGCAGGGTGGAGGACAAGGAGGTTCGGGAATTCTCTTGGTGGGGGACAATCAAGGTGGGGGGGCACACAGGGAGAGTGCAGGGCCAGGGGGTTCACAGAGCAGCTACAGGTGCGTGACAACGAAGGCGACGCTCACAGGGGGGAAAATAAAGAGAATATGCGCACTTGGCTGTAAAGGCGCCTTGCAGTGCAGCCAATCGGTTCTTACCTGGTCATGTGGCTGAGCTTTTGAGGCCTCAGCCAACACACTGGCAAAAAGCCACACGTCAGTGCCTCCTTCACACACTAACACTCCTACACACCCACTGACACACTCCCACTGTCACTCCTCCACTAACACTCCTACACACCCACTGACACACTCCCACTGTCACTCCTCCACTAACACTCCTACACACCCACTGACACACTCACACTGTCACTCCTCCACTAACACTCCTACACACACACTGTCACTCCAGCACTCACTAACACTCCTACACACCCACTGACACACTCACACTGTCACTCCTCCACTAACACTCCTACACACACACTGTCACTCCAGCACTCACTAACACTCCTACACACCCACAGACACACTCCCACTGTCACTCCTCCACTAACACTCCTACACACCCACTGACACACTCACACTGTCACTCCTCCACTAACACTCCTACACACACACTGTCACTCCAGCACTCACTAACACTCCTACACACCCACTGACACACTCACACTGTCACTCCTCCACTAACACTCCTACACACACACTGTCACTCCAGCACTCACTAACACTCCTACACACCCACAGACACACTCCCACTGTCACTCCTCCACTAACACTCCTACACACCCACAGACACACTCCCACTGTCACTCCTCCACTAACACTCCTACACACCCACTGACACACTCCCACTGTCACTCCTCCACTAACACTCCTACACACCCACAGACACACTCCCACTGTCACTCCTACACTCACCAACACTCCTCCACACTCTCTGAAACAATGTTCACAAATCCCTGGGGAGACAGAGTCCCTGACCAGCCAAGCCTCTCTTGGCTCAGAAATGCAGCCAGACCACTCTCCCTTTCCCTCACCTCCAGGGCAGGGCAGGGCCCAGACAGGCCTACTGTACCAAGCTGCAGCACCAGCGGGGGTGATCAATCTTAATTACGAAGTCCAGTCCTGCAATTACTTTTCCCCCAGTTTTTAACCCTAGTCAGAACGATACTATCCCAGCATGGTCCTCCTGCGCTCCGATTCCATTTAACGGCACTTGTCTGCAATAATTAGGACACTGCAGACTTTTTTAATGAAACACATGCATTGCTTGATTGTTTTTTGTGCAATTTATTAACATCCAACCTATCTGGTTGGAATCTACAGTACGGTGCCAAAACCTTTGCTCTCGCCTCAAGCTGCATGTTGCATGTTAAAGACATGGTTCAAATCAGCTGCATGATTTGAGGCAGTTTAAACATTTCTCAAAACCAAAAGACACCTGATCCTCAGTTAATCACACACAGTAATAAATAAGCTGCCAGGTTTAGGCTCATAAAAACCTTGATGACACTTCCTATAGCCTTCCAGGTCTCCACCACATCTACAGATTGCCTGCATTGCCCCAGTGGGCATGAGAGTGCAGAGCTCTGCAGCCAGTTGCTTGTGGTTGCCTGTGTACGATGCAGGGGTTGCTGCTGTTAAGAGAGAGATCTCTGTCTCGGCTCATTTTTCTGCCCATCAGGGTGACAGGGCCTGCCAATAAGTCCACCGCTTCCTTTGCATGAACCGATATCCTGTCAGCGCTTGTCAATCCTCAATCCAGCACCCGTCCAGTCAACTGGAATGAAAAGAAACCAGGCTTCCAGTGGCCAGGGAATCACAACTTCAATTGTTTGGGCAGTCAATAGAAGAAGTGCTCTACCTGACCACTCTAAATTAGTGGCTTTAAGTGAAACCTGAACACATCTACATAAAGGCAGCTGGGAGAGGGTGAAATTGTCTGAGCTAATTAAAAAAGGGATTTTGCATCAGGGGCACAGTGGTTAACATTGCTGCCTGGGTTCAGTTTCTGAGGTGCTATTTAATGCAGTTTGCATGTTCTTCCTGTGTTTGTGTGGGTTCTCTCTGGTTGTTCTGGTTGTCTCCCACAGTCCAGAGACATGTTTATAGGTTAATCGACTTCTGGGAAAATTGGTGTGAGTGTGTTTGTGTCTGTGTCCCATCTAGGGTGCCTATTGCTTTCTGGGATAGGTTCCTGCTCCCCTGTGACTCTGAATTGGATAAAGCAATTAAGACGATAAATGGAATTTGTATCTGCACTTATTTTTAAGGCATCAAACTCACAATTTCTGCAAGGAAACATGGTTCAAATGCCAGATCAGATGCAGGATGACATCCTGTCACTGATGTTGGGAGATCTCCTGAGCTGGCTTATTTTAACTGGCAATCAGAAAAGAACCTTCTTGAGAAAGCTTTAAAAAACAATCGTTAAGAGGGTGGCACTCTGTATTCCTGCCACTGTTCCTTGGCAATTGAGCTGGCTGACTGGTGGCCGAATCAATTTTGTTGTAGATCTTGTGCTCCTGGTTGGGGAAAATCCCAGGTTAAATTCTTGGCAAAGCTTCTTGCAATCAAAGATACAGCAGAGGACAGAAGCCAGTGGAGACAGACTATCAGCAGCGAAGGGTCTGCCGATTAGTATTGATGGGTTTAGGAACCTCAGGAAGCCAAATGACTCCTGAGTTACAGGAGTTATAGACCTGCCTGTCCCCAGGGAGCAACTAGGGAGCAAAGAGGCCACGTCCCATCGCAGGGTGAGAGATCAATTCCTCTTGGAAAAGCTGGCATTGATCCTCGCAGAGCAATCAGATGGCCTCCGCCGCTCCGGGATCACTCGGATAACACCAACAGGTTGCCAGCAAGGGAAGATCTGCAGAGGTGGCAGGAGCAGGTTACTGCACTGCCGATACTGAGAACTTGTTTTTTTCTTTCCTGGAAAAACGTCTGTTTCTTCACAGAAAACTGGGTGTTCAGCACATGTACTGTAATGCGCACAGAGGCAAAGAGGACCAAGGGAAAAATGCAGGGAGGTTCTCTTGACGTAACCAGAATCCTGTTTCCGTCTGATGCCACCAGTCAATCACAAGCTCTCAGTTTAATTAACAGAGGTGGATGGGGTGCTAGCAGAGCCTCCTGACTGCTAAGAAATGAACACACTAGGCAAGGTCTTAGACCTTCACCCCAACCAAGACATGCTACTTTCAAAATGCATGCATGCCCCACCAGTTCGAACACAAACACACACTGGAATGTGATGCTGGGACAGAATTTAGAAATGAATTCAAGGGCACTGTTTTGAACCCTTCCCAGAGACAAACGCTTTGACCCGGGGCACAAGGAAGAAAACGACTACTCCTGGGAAAATGAATCCCGATCAAGTCTAAAAGATCAGGTTCTCTTTACGAGTTTTATCCAATCATGAAAAAAAAAACTAAACTGAAAAGGTCTAAACCTCATTTTACACCAGTCCCATTATTACACCAAATTTCTCAAGTCACCCGAAATTCATTAACAATTTCCTTCACAACAGAAAATAAAAAATAGAGCCACGATCATTTAGAACAGCAGCAACAAAAGCAACTGGAATGATTCTGGATCTATAAAGGTTTGGCAGAATGAGCGGGATATGACAGTACTGAGAAAAACACCAATAAACCAGCTGGAATGACAAAACCGCCCAGATTTTACGAGTTCAATTTCATTACGAGTGGATTTCGGCTAGGGCTCGCTGTGGCCACGCTTCACTTGTGCCAAACAGCTTTTCACAGGATCAAATCATTAGAGCCCTTGGAGGACAACGGAACCCGGAGGTCTCAAGTGCTTTATGAACCTTTTGGAAATGGTTTTTTTTTATAGGTGCTTGAATGTAAAAGAATGAAAAGAGAGACTAAGAGAGAAAGGACAGAGCCAATGGACAGAGGGACACAGAAAGTGAAGCGACAGAGAGAGCAAGAGATAGTAAAGAAAAAGAAAGGGGATAGACAGATGGAAGCAACAGGAAAAAAAGTCCTGAGAGTGAAACAGAAAAGGGACACTGCTTTAATAATTTGACTGCCTGCATTAGCAATAATTATTATTCATTGTGCAGTACATAATTCCTACAGTTGGTAGCACTGTGGTGCAGGGGTACGCACTACTGCCTCGCAGCGCTGAGGCTCTGGGTTCAATTCCAGGGGTGCTGTCTGTGTGGAGTCTGTATGTTCCCCTGTGTTCATTGTATTTCCTTTGGCTGCTCCGGTTTCCTCCCACAGTCCAAAGATATGCTGGTAAGTTAACTGACTTACACTGGTGTGAGTGTGTCCCGTGATGGACTGGTGTCCTGTTCAGGCTGTACCCAGCCTTGCGCCTGTTGCTTGCTGGGATAGACTGTAGTTCCCTCACGAACCCTGAATTGGAAAATGTGGTTAGAAAATGGATGGATGGACAGATTATTAATTTGGGAGCCACTGACTGGACCATGTCAGAGTAGCCAAAGGAATCCCCAGACCCTCACGTCAGGATTCCTAATTCCTATTGGAGCACTGTCTGGCCTTGCAGATGGCAGAGTTTCCACTACAAGCATAACCGCAGTTCGAGATCTCCCTCTGAGAACAGAAACAAGTCAGCTAGCAAGCTAATGCTTACTTTACTCAGCTGAGACAAACTTCTCCCTTTCCGGCACCCGTCTAATCCAGTTACTCGGGGATTTGCACTGCAAACCCCTACAGAAGATTAGGCCGCCAGGAGAGAGTGGAGTTGATTAGCTAGACGGGGATTTAATGGGATTGTTGGAGAAGCTACAATAAATCAGCTTTTGAGATTAAATGGGTTATCCAGTAAAAGTCGTCTGTCTCCCGATCGATAATTATTGAATGTTTCCACCCCCCACCGCCCTCTTTTCCCAAAAAGAAAAAGAAAAATCCCAGTAAAACTAACAATTGCAGCTGCTACCCTTCCTCACCCACTGAGCAATTAATGGAAGTGTGCTTACAGGCAGCCCTGAGCTGCTCAGACCAGCACAGCTGTGTCCAAACCAGTGGAGATGACCTCTTCCTAACCAGATTTTCCTTTTAATTGGATTCTTCCCGGACACCTTTTATCTTCTACTCACCCGATTTGGAAGCGACAACAGTTGTCTTTCGACTGCGGCCCGCCGCTGACATTCGGCAGTGATAAGGGTAGACGAGCTGCTCCCACGCCCCCTGTCCTTCAGAGCTGCCCATCTCTCAACACCCCATGAGCCCCACAGCGCCTGTCTAGAGGGCCTGCGGCTACTGGAGGCAGCCCAGGGGCGACTGGCACTCACCCTGAACCCAGGCAGTCATGCTCCTCCACTTCAAGGACCCCTGTTACAGCCAGCACGTAAGGTGACCAAGACTCGAAACGGCAACATCTGCGCTGCAGAGCTCAGCCTGCACCCGCAGCGAGTGCCTTTACGGTCTGTGGCGCTTGAAGTAGACATGTTAAAATCTGGTGCAGCTGCCAAGAGCCTCTGGAGATCAAGTGCTGCTGTGCTGGGTGACAAAGGGAGGGAAGCAGCAGCAGAGATGGGGGGAACATCAGCTGGGAGCATCCCGATAAGCAGACCTTTGTCTCAACCAGCCTCAGAACAGGAGCCTGCACCACCCAGGAATACATGGAGGGGGCAATGATATACTGTATATACAGTATATATGTTATAGCAAGCAGCTCTATGTATGTAAGCAAGGTCAAGAGTATCCAAGCCTTTAAAATCATTGAAGAAAAATATTCTGTGGAGGCACACTCAGGTTTCCCTTGAGCCACATCCCATTAGTTTCTAGTGGGAACTAATTATCCGGTCAAGAAGTCAAATCACTGGCTTGTTAAGATCTTTATTGGTTTCTAATTGCAGCTCTAAAACCTACAGGACCCTAGCCAGGCCCATGAGGACTGAAGCAGCCCAGCGTTCCTCTAAACCATCAGCAGCTGTATTGACTAACGAAGCGGAAACTGTTTAAAATATGTCCGAAACAGCTTGGTTTCAAATGTGCTGTAACATAACTTGTTTTGCCAATTCAAGTTTGCTTTTCTTAGCAAGAGGCCCGATTTCACGACAGGCTCACAGTCATGCAATGGGTTGCTGCTCCGCTACTTGTTGATGTTGCGCACAAGTGTTGCACCTGGTCAAGGGCAGCCTGTGTGTGTCACAGCTTTCCCCAGGGCTACAGTTGAATGGAAGTGGCCTGCCATGCTTTGGAGAATGAACATGACTGCAAAGGACAGCCTGTTGATCCCTTCCTATAAAGAAAAAAAAATCATTAATCAGAATGCAATCAATTTGTTAGCTCAGCAGCTGCATCCTGGAGCTCAGTAACACAGCAAAGAAGCTGGTGGGGTTTCTGCAGAGGTCTGGTACCCCAGCTCTCCAGAACACTGGGAAGCATGATCCTTGAGATACTGTAAATCCCAGACCTGATGAATTAATGTCCTGTACCAGCACCCCAGGACATACGCACACAAATTCTCAGGGCTTTTCCACAATTAACTTGAACTTGAACTTTATTGCCATATGTAACCGGTACTGGTACAATGGAATTCTTACTTACAGAAAGTCTCTCGATTATAAAACAAGTGTAAAAAACAAAACAAAGTGCAAACAGTGCATCAAGACAATGTACAAACAAACAATAGACAATGTGCAAGTAAACATGCAGACAGTTTGACTGTAAACAATACAGACGTGTAAACAATGACTGGAGACGTACAATTAATAAATTACAATGAGGTAGATGGTGATGGTGTAGGTGTGGTCCGAGGGGGATGGCTAAATGTGTTCGCCAGTCTCACTGCTTGTGGATAGAAGCTATTGAAGAATCTAGTGGTAAGTGTCCGTATGCTCTTATATCTCTTGCCTGAGGGCAGTGGGGTGAAGAGCTCATGCCCGGGGTGGTGACTGTCCTCTGTGATGGCCAGAATTCTACCACGGCAGCGGTCCTCATAGAGCTGTTTAATCTCGGTGAGACCGCAGCCGATGATCTTCTGGGCCATATTGACCATTCTCTGCAGTGCCTTTCTTTCTCGCGAAGAGGTGTTGCCATACCACACGGTGATCCCGTTGGTGAGGACGCTCTCGATAGTGCAGCGGTAGAAGTTCACCAACACATGTGTTGGCATCCCCCATCGCTTGAGGCACCTCAAGAAATAAAGGCGCTGCTGAGCCTTCTTCATGATAGAGTCAGTGTTCACAGTCCAGGTTAGATCTTTAGAGATGTGAATTCCCAAAAACCTAAAGCTGGTGACTGTTTCCACTTCCGTTCCATCAATACTGAGTGGGCTGTGAGTGTGTGGCCTGTGTCTCCGAAAGTCCACTATTAGCTCTTTCGTTTTCTTTATGTTCAAGTCCAGGTTATTGCTATGACACCACCTAAGCAGCTGTACAACTTCATCCCTGTAAGTGGACTCGTCATCATCACTGATCAGTCCTATTATAGTGGTGTCATCGGCAAACTTAATGATGCGGTTATTGCTGTGTCTTGCTGTGCAGTCGTGAGTAAATAGGGAGTACAACCTTGGACTCAGACAGCAGCCTTGTGGGGTTCCATGTTAGCCATGTTTCTGGGCTCAGGACTTCACCTGTTATGAGTAACAAATACCTTGATATGTCTAGGGAGAGTGATGTCATACCCAAATAAAGAGAATGTGGAATAAATAGTAAAAGCCAGAATCCTAATGGGTTTGTGGTCCTGCTTTGTCTCTAAAATCCTGAAAAACAGAGTGGACTAAGAACTGGTCCATGCCTTCTCTTGAATCCAGTCTCTCCATCTTCTGGCCTGTTGTCCTGACAGGCCCCCCCAGCGTCATTGGTGGGTCCTGTTCATTCCCATCCAAGGTGCTCGTTAGTTAAGTGGATTCATTACAAGCTTAAATGGACCGATTTAACACTCCAAAGGTCTTCAGCTGCTGTCAGTGATTTAGAGAGATCTTGCAGATCGAAGCTGTGCACCAAGTGTCTTAACTCCATTACTATCCAAAAGCCTGGAGAAGTATGTTAATGGTTCACCAATTAGGCACTTCAATTAAATTGTTAATAAAGCTCAGACAGAACATAACACAGAGGGCTCGGTGATCACCCCTGGTGTGAGTCCGGTGTGAGTTCTGTCTGGTCGCTTACCCTGAGCCGGCTACAGTGCCACAGCCCCTCCTCTCATTCCCGGGCAACAGCAGGGAGCCTGGCCACCTTGCTCCTTGGAATAAACAGAAGGGGAGGATACAGTGCAGAGTAGCCCAGTGGAAACCCATGTGAATGTGAGTAGAACCTGCAAACTCCACACAGACACGCGCATGGGGGCCAGAATCGAACCTGGGACTCTGGGGCTGCGGTTGCTCCACCCTACCAATTATGACATATTCGTCGCCTACCCTGCTCCTCCAGAGGTCTGGGTTAAGGATGTTCAGGAAACGGAGGGAAATCAGTCTTTTGTCGGGAATCACATCCCAGATGTTGGATTTCAGCTGCACGGATGCACCTGGAAAGCCACCAGTAATTATACCACACAGCAGAGTGGAGATATCCAGGCACAGGTCTGGTGATTTGTCACGACTCGTACCTTCTCCCGTTAGCGCCCTGGCGTTCCCATGTGTACTAAACTCCACACATGCTCATCCAGGAATTAATTATCCAACCACATCTCTCTGTCTCCAATATTTAAACACTCTTCACTGGCTTACCTATGCTCACTTTTGAGAAGTCTTCCACAGCTTTCTCTCGTGCACTCTAATACTCTCGACCTGACTCCTTCATTACGGGACCTGGTTCTCCTACTTTTGACTTCGCTCTTGCCTAACGACTTGGATTTGGAATCTTGGATTTACTTTGCTCGAACTCCCTTTCTCACGGCCTCGCACAGGGGTCCAACTACTCACCCCTTTCAGAATTCCTGACAGTGATCATAGCCAATAACATGGTTTATAGGACGTCCCAAAGGTGACTTAACTCCTCCGTGCTCATCACTGTCCTCTCCTGAGAACCCAGTGGGCTATGGTCTTGAGAACAGCCAGCACATCCGATAAAGCAGCATTAACTCAAAATAGAACAAGCGGGACTGGATTCTTGTTGTTTGGAGCGAATGTTATTTTATTTTTTGATCTCCCACTCCCTCTCCTTCCCTCCCCCCTTTCCCTCCCTCCTGCCTTCTCTCTCTCTCTCCACTCCCCCAGGTCAGAGGAATTCATTGTATCTGGACAGTGTTTCATTTTCACAGACCACATCTCTGATAGCTTAATGACCCCCTGTGCAAAAAAAAAAACAGTGGAAAAAAAGATGTGGAATCATTTTCCAAAAGTAACTAATTTACTTCAGGCCTGGGTTGCAAGACCTGCTATCGCTTAAACCTGTAAATACCTTTAATAGGTTGGGATGAGAGAGATGCATGAGATACTGGCGACAGATCTCAGAGACCAAAAAAACGTTATGCTGTTCTGTGACCAAAAAAGCTAAAATTATATCTAATGTGATGTGTCTGTTTCCTGGCCAAATAAAATGCATATTGCCCTTTAAAGGAGACATGAATCTGATGTTCCAACCATTTGTGGTCATTAAACATTCCTTGACGTGGTTCATAAGAGTAGGAGTGTTAATTTGAAACTCTGAAGTTTCCTCTTAGTTTACCTGGCACAGCAGTTTTTCACACATCCCCCCCATGATCTGCTGTCCAGCGGGGCTGCTGGGTGTCACCAAGTGCCGGATGAAATGGGTCCCCTTGTATATGCAAAGCTCTTTGGAATCCTTTGGGATGTAGAGCACTATGCAAATGCAAATTATTATAATTCTAAAACAGGTAATATGTGAAACAATAGCATTTGTTTAATTTTTTATATCTTGGAGGACGCAACTATTAATTATCTCTGACCATTTCACAGAGACTCCAGTTCTACTTGGCTGGTATAAACTCAACGTCAGCAGCCATGGATAGCTGCTTCTCCCTCATTAGAGCTCCACAGTTGGGTACACTCACACTTAGTCGACTCTGCTTTCTAGCATGGTGAATGTATCCCATAATCCTTCTTGCTCTTTAAAGCACCACAACTCAGAAAGGTCATATGAGCAAGACAGGTGTCTTATTGCACTGGAAGATCTCTTAGTGTGCTGTAGGGTCTTGCTCATTCACCAACACACACTTCACTCTCTGCACTGAAGAAAGCTCCCTGACACCCTCAGCCTGTGCTCAGCTGGATGAAGCCTTCAGCTATCCCCTGCTCATCAACCCCAGCACACCTCCTGTAAATCACAGCACCCCCACGCACCCCAAAACGTGCATAAAAACAGCATCCTCCTGAGCTGCAGCTCACACGTTCTTTATTTTTGCACCTGAAGGGGTCCCTGGGAGTGCCACTTTCTTAATTATAGTCTAAATTGTCTTATGTCTCATGACAGTGCCTTTGGATCAAGTTGCTGGAATTAACTTGATACATTATGCTCAAGAGACATCCAGGGCCAGCCCACGTCACCAGCGACCCCCACCATCAGGGACAGGGAAGCACGGACAGGTGCGCCAAACAGGGTGCGAAGGTCAGGGAGAGGCTGAGATGGAAGGTGGGGGATAAAGCCAGGGAGAGAGAGAGTGAGAGGGGACAACACATTCACACCTTCCACAGACATGTGACACTCATGTCCATGACCTCTCCCCTCTATCAGAAGGATAGCAATGTAAAACCATGCAGCGACTCCAGTGCCCGCCGCAGCAGAAATGCCAAGTGTTGCAAAGTCACGGTTTACTGGAAACCACAAGCGCCAGGAGGGCACGGGAAGAACAGGAGCATAGTGGTGCTGGTGGGGGTCTCAGCCTGTCCTGTCAATCAGGATAAAAACATCCTCTTCTCTCTCCAGGTCAGCCATCCAATCAAAGATCACTGTAGGGCCTCCTCTTTTCAAGAAAAAATAATTTCCACAAGCACGCTCAGACTGGGCTCTCAGCGCCAATCTGAGTCCAGGTCAGTGAGTTATTTGTGATAACAGAACTCTGGATTTGTGGCCATCCACTTCTGTCTTGTCCCTTTTTGCTGGGAGGCAGCAGGATGCAAAGACCTCTAGGCATTACACCGTTGTTTTATTCCCTCTCTGGGAGATCTGTCTGGAAATGTAAAGTGACCTTTCCTTCTCTCCCTTGCTCCCGCTCAATAAATTATTCATAATGAGCTAATCTTCTCATTAGCTGAAGATTAATTATCAAGATTCATTAACTGAGCGTTAATTATCAAGCTCATCGTCATTGGCTCCCTTCACCACTGCGCTCAACACGGGAAAGCCTGCGACCCTCTCTGTCCCATCCTCACACTGGATACAGGCCGGCTCCCCACCAAGTGGCCAAGCAGAACATGAAAGGAGAAAGAGAAGGAGGAGGGAGGAGGGGGCGCTGGGGTCTAGCAGACCCCAGGTGTGCCGCGTTTATTAACTTGCGCTGTTCAACTCTGAAGTGCGACAGGAACGTTTTAGGGATAATTGCGTTCCTGCTGCCGCAGATGGTGCCAGTTGCTCTATTAAGTGTATCAAGACTCATCACAGTCAAGGACAACCACCACCGCCTCTCTCTCATTTGTGCTCTCTGTCCATCACAGCAGAGCCAGCTTTTTTTCTCCTCACTTGTGAAAGCTAGCTTCCAACTTCTCCTCTTTTCTGTTACTCTAACTCTTGATGGATTTGTATCTCTCTACTCGTTTTCTCTCTCTCCCACATTAGCATTGCTATTCCAGCAGCAGCTGGTCCTGAAGGTTGCTCTCTTCAGACTCCGTAGGGGCCATGTTTCAAAGATGCATACTGTAGGTGCTTGTTCCAGTGCACAGATGCTTCATAAATAAGGGCGTAAGAGAATAACATAAGAACAACTATGAATTACAGAAACTCTTCCAGCTTGTTTGGTATTTATAGTAGTACAGTGGGTAACTTATACATGGATTCCATCCCAGTACTTCTTGAAAGGTGGCAGGCTATTAGCTACAACATGGCAGGATAACTTTTTCCATACTCCCACCACCCTTTGTGTAAAGTAACATCTCTTGTCTTGCTTGGAGGATCTCATCCAGCTGTTTCTTAAAGGAAGCCAGGGTATCTGCTTTAGCAAAATAGCGAAGTAGCTTTGTCCATACTTCCACCACTCTTTGTGTAATGTAATGTCTCCTATCATGATTGGAGGATCTCATCCAGCTGTTTCTTCAAAGACACCTGGGTATCGGCTTCAGCAACATGGGTAGGAAGTTTGTTCTTCACTCCCACAAACCTCAGTGTAGAGAAGTGTCTTCTGTTCACTGTCTCACCTCCACTTCCACATAAATGGACTTCAGAATTATGCATAGTATTTAATCCCTTCTCCCCATCATATATGCTTTAATTTATTTTTGCTTTAAGTAAGCTCTTAGAGAGGTAACTGCACAGCGCTTGGAACTTGCAGGAATGAAATGGAAACATTCTATTTCATACAGAGGGAGAATGAACATCTATTACCCACTGTGCAGCAGTTTGAACCATGTCTCTTTTTCCCAGCTGTGTAGCACTTTTTACTTGTACTGAAGAAACAGAAGAGCAACAGTGAGCACTTTCTTGAATACAATTTTAGCATGACATTTGAAATGTGCAAATTTCCTCTAAAGAAATGAGACATGAGCATGAAATGTCCAGGACCTGATGCTAGCCTATGTACAAGAGTCCTGCAGCTTGGATGGGAACAAACTGCAGTGCAATGGGAGTCTGACTTCTCTACCTGCTGAGCAGAACTGCACAATGCAAAGTATCTTATCTGGACCTTTCCACATAGTACCTTTTAGCTTACAACCATGCAAAACACAAACTGGATACTGCATCAACACCCACAGGGCTTGTGCACAGAGACATTTAGAGGATATGCCTAACACATACTGTACCATACATATGAACAAACGTAAATGTGAGACTAAAGTGGCTATAACATTTGTGCACCTGAGGTTTCACACTCACACCGTGCTTATCATTGCTGAGAGCAGAAATTCCAATGTTCTTGCAGACTGGACTGCAATCCTTGCCTTTTCCTCCAGAGATAACACAATATATGCACAGGATGACAGGCTTACTTAAATATTTATGACTTGAGATTATTTAAACTGGGAAGTAGGGAATCTTATCTCATTTTAGGCAGGTGTCTGTGACTGCGTCTGCATTTGTCTCATGACAAATGGGTCAAACAGAAATTCCTTTTTCCATCTTTTCCACAGGTCCGCTCTGTGCATGCTGCGTTCCTGGCACAGTGATAAAACTATAATTTATGTAAAGATTACACATGCGCTTGCACGCACTGGCCCCTCTTTAACATGCTCAGAGTTGCAGGCCTCCACTACAGTCATCTTACACAAGGGTGCATTCATGCCCTTCACGATTAGAGCACAAATACTGCAGCACCATGCAAAAAAATGTGGGCTATTTTGTAATTTTATAAGTCTAACTCCAGGAAAGAAATTTCAAAGTGCAGGCACTTGTACCCAGCACTTAAATGGCCCCTACAAAATCCTGAGACAAAACTGACCAAGCACACACAGGGACCCCCATCAGAAAAGAACAAGATGAGCTTAACAAACTGGTCAAAAATTCCTTAAATTGGTGCCTGCACTGCAAACTTGACTTAACATGGAGACACTCAGAGAAGCAGAAGGGACACACATACACAAAGTACCAAGTGAACTGAATCATCCAATACAACAGGTTTGCTATGAGATGCAAGGTATAGTCTGCACTGCAATTATCCTAAGTTTTTGCAATAGAGCTACAGGAAACAATGGCACAGCCCCACTGCGCAGCGTATTCCAGCGTATTCAGTTCTGCAGGCCTGTGCTGAAGGTGCTGGATTAGTCTGTCACCTCGGTCCGAATCAGTGAGCACAGGCAGGCTTCTGCAGTGAGGAGAAGATGTGCCTGGTGCCTGCCAGCGTCCGTGTGTAGCATCGTCAGGGAGAGCTTCTCCTGGTTTCAGCTCCGGTGCCCTCTGGCCACTGTGCATTTCAGACGCCGTGTGTATGTTGTCGTCATCATCATCCTCACTTCTCCACCTAGGGTTTGAACAAGGAGCTCAGCTGCTGAACAGCTGGAGTTTCCAAACGAAGAGAGGTAGTGTAACAAGCATAACTGGTGATTCTCAAACTGGGACTCTATGTAAAAACTCCATACTGGGCGCTTGATTGGGGGACTTGCACACAAACACACACGGCGCAGTCCTCCCTGCACTGCACACAGGCCCGGCTCCCTTCAGATCGCGGGGGGTCACCTTTCTCAAAAGTGCCTTTGTTCCTGGAGCTCTGACAGCTGGTAGCAATTAGCCACAAAGACGCCGCGTTACTGTTGCCACTCAGAGCATTCCGGAGCCTAGCCAAGCATGGGAGGAGGAATTCTGGCGCTGGGAGCCGTAAATTATGCCGTCTCCGCGTCGTGTCCCCTCAGGATTCATCACAGCCTGTAACAGAGCTGCCGCTCGGCCCCAGGGTTGACAGGGTGAACAGTCATTGGTCAAAGCTGCTTTGGGAAACAGAGGGGGGGAAAAATGTTTGTTTTTGTAATGACTGACAGCACAAAGGAGTCTTATAAACCCACAGTGCTACATCATAATGCGGAGCTTTCGGCGTCACGTTTGTAAAAAAGCCTGAGTTAAAAATGCAGGAATTGATGTGGCTGGTACTTCAGCCTCAAGTGATGTAAAAGGGATACCATTACCTGTATCTGTAGAGATGTATGCTCTGTGGTACCCATCTGCAAAGATGAATTTCATAGAGTAGTGGTGCAGAGTAACCTGAGTGCGGTATCTCAGGAGATCAGCAGCAGAGTTCCCACATGGGATTTCACCCCGCACAATCCAAGTGAGGAGATCGAAGACCGAAGCACTTAGGGGCTTCAGTGGTCAAAGTTCTGGACTTGTAACCGGAAGGTTTTGGGTTCAAATCCCAGGTGAGACAGGTGCTGTTGTTCCTATGTGCAAAATACTTCACCTGAATTGCCCAAGTAAAACATCCGGCTGTTTAAATGCGTGCAAATGTATATTCCTTTGGACAAAACAGTCAGACATATAAATCAGCAAGTGCTACTCTGCACAACCAGCCACATTGTAATCAAGCTCTGTCGTCACCCTAGAATGAGATGATATACAATCAAGGAGAGGAAGAGTGGAAGAAAGAAAGGGGGAAGAGGTGTGTGCACAATAAATGGCTGAGAAAGAGAGAGGAAAGTGTACTGGAAAGAGGAAGAAAGATCAGAGGTTCGAACTGAGGCAGACCTTTCTCAGCACAGCATGCTCAGTATTGTGCGATGGAAAGGATCAGAAACTTTGTTGCAATTGAAAGATTGCTTGGGAACACACGCTGGATCAGGCACAGCAGGGAAGATTTGAACCACCAGTAAGAATTCACATTATACAAGCATGTCCTTTGAAAGAAGACCTCCTGGATCTCTGCCCGCTCCCCGAACAGGCAGAAGGAGAGAGAGATCTCACTTTAATCGACTTTGGATGGACTCGTTGGCCTTTTGAAGTCTTAACCGACACATGGTCAATTTGCAATCTCTGACTATCACATGGAAAGAACAAAATCTGAAAGGAGGGAAATTGACCCAGCTCATCAGGAACCTGGCTCTAATTACACTCCTCCAGGCGCCCTCCTGTTACTGAGAGTTCCGGACAGGTTCATCAATGGCGCTCGATGCAGATCCATATATCTGCCGGCTTGTCGTTTCCATGTCCTCGGACACGTCAATATGCTTACAGGTACAAAACCAGTGGGAGCGATTTTCTGTAGCACGCTTGGGCTGCTCGCTTGATCAGCAGGCGCACGCACACACACACACGCCAAACGTGGAGCCACAGCCCCACGATACGGAGATCCAAACGCGGGTCCACAAGTGGGGCAGTGAGCCCACTACAGGTCTCCCCCACTCCTGCACACATCCCACATTTAGAGAGCCCTGAAATGCTTGTGAAGCACAGCCAGTAGAGCGGCTCAGCTGGTCTGACCGTGTAGGAGTGCCCTTCTAGTTTTTTCTTCAGAGAGTTCTTGTGGGAGAAACCTTTCTGACAAATAAAATTAAATGATACTACAGAAACCCTAATTCAGAACCCTATACAGAAACATGATGCCCTCCACTGGTTTAAAGAGTAGTGACTTAATCTGTCTTTGGCAAAGGAGAGCACGGTTCCAACACAAATGGATTGTCTCCTCAAGCAGTAACTGCTGCTTGAGAGACTGAATGTGTGTTCATCAAAACAAGAAACGAGAAGAGATGTCACTTGGAAGGGAGCACTTAAGAAAGATTTAGAGTATTTCATCTGAGTAAATAGTAAATTCCAACCCTGTTTCCATACCTAGGGGGTCCTTCTGTTTGCTGCTTCATAAATATGAACGAGATACTGTAAGCGCAGATTAGACCGTGTTGTTAATATACAAACTGGGGTTTGGAACCTTTTGTTTTGCTTTCAAGGGAAGAAAAAAGAGGCAAGCCAGCCTTTGAAGGGTTAAATATTGCTGATGCTGTTGGGGGGTTGGGGGGGGCAGGAGGGCGTGCGACAAAAGACACATTGTGTGCAGCAGGAGTCGCCTAAGAGGGATCGAGGAGGGGGGCCGGAGAGAGGCAAGAAAAGGAGAAGAGAAAGGAGGCTGCCGCTGGCCAGTCCCCCCTGCCCCTATTGTGTGAGGAGGGGAGTGCGGCGGCGTGTGACAGATGTCCCCCGCTCCATTGTCCTTTCATCAGCCCTTTCTGTGTCCTGCCATAGCCTGGCATTCCTTGACAGCGTCCCTCCACCTCTCCAGAGACGGCATTCTCTCCCGGTCGCCTGTTCCCAGGAGCGCCGTGCAGCCGGGGCAGCAAAGTGGCCACCCCCCCTCCCACTCCACCCACTTGTGAGGGGTAACAAGGGGGGGCATCCCAGATAGGCGCTGACAGCATGGCAGCATGACACCACCAAATGCCAGCCCTGCCACACACACACCCTTCTTTAACACACAGAAACACAACATTAACCTCTGAAACAAAGGGCTTAAGCTCACTTTCTTTTGCTCATTTGTTGGAAGACGTGCCAGTACAATCACGGCAAGGATGCTTTGACATCTGGGATCAGCAGCGCTTGGAGAGAAAGGAAATATTCTTTGTGTTGAAGCTGGGAAGAGTGGCTTTTTTTTGTGCCTTGAAAACCGTGCGGGAGTGGCGACACTGACTCCTGCTCCCATGCCTTGGCCAAGCAGAAAGTGACATTTTAAACATTTATGTAACCCATTTAAGTAACAAACAGGTCAATGTCAGAGTAACAGCAAATTGTTTCATAGTCGTAATGATAAGACAACCACTGTTATCCGCAGTCTTAAGTCATCAGCTTTTTTATTTTAAGCAAATTTTATTCCTGTAACACATCAAGCAGAGCATTCTCTAATCATTACTACAAAGCCGGAATTCTCCATTCTTCACTACCGGATGAAGTCCCCAAGACAGTAAGAAAGCAGTCCACTAGTTGTTAATCATGGGCCAGCTGCATGCCTGGGATCCTGGGGTTCATGTTTGGAAAGGCTGCAGGGTAAAGACCAATTTAAAAGCTGCCCTCTTCACCCGTCCTTGTGTGCACAAGCAGAAAAAACACTCGCTGCTGAATCTTCTGTAAGAGAGACCACACTCCAGATGGACAGGACAGGGTGTTCGAGAGGAGAGGAGTCCCTGACACTGGGAAAGAGAACACAAAACATGCTCATATTCCATCACATAAGAGCGAAAGATAGGTCACAAATGAGGAGCCCATTCTAACCATCTTGCCCATTTGTTAAAGTTGTAGTTAATTAATGTGAGATTCTCATCCAGCTGTTTCTTTAAAGAACCCAGGATATTGGCTTCAATAACATGGCTGGGTTGCTTGGTTCACACTCCCACCATCCTTTGGATAAAGACTTTCCTCTTGTTCTTAGTTTTAAACGCATTTCCAAGTTTGGAGACTAAGTATTGCCCCCATGCTCAAAACGGTTTCTTGGGCACGGCAAAAGGCATATGCTGGGTAGACTTGATTGATCAATTTAAATTGGCGTCCTGCTCTCAGGGTCCTGCCTTGGGCTCTTTGACAAGTGGCATGCTGCTACCCTCCTCCCAAGAAAAAACTGGGTGGATTATATTTACAAGCTGTAAGATAAGGATGGACAGTAAATGTTGATAAGTTTACACTTCCAGAGAAAGATATGCCTCCATCATGCACCTGACTTCATATGCAGAAGTTCAGGTGGAAGGTTAGGTCATAATCTCACCTAATTCTGCTCTTTTATGTACCGTACATGTACATCTCATGTCCTGGGTATCCCTTTTCGTATTTCTTCTACATCCCTCCTGCTCCCTTGCAGCAGCTCCCTGGCTCATTCCTCACAGAATAAGAGGGATTCAGTCAGCCTTCTCCTTACAGCCAGGCTGCCCTCCTCTCACCTTTACGACAAACAAGCTCTAAAATATATGGTCCTCTACTGCATTCACTAGGATGTGGTCCAACAACCGAGTTATCAGTTAACTAAAAACAGAGTGCTTCTGCTTTAACAGTTTACGGAATCCTTTGCTGTTGCCTCTTTTTCTCTATTAAACTAAAAGGCGTTTTTTCCTTTCTCCTGGAAGAAGAAACGTGAGTTGGGCCTCCTCATCCTGTGTGAGGAGTTCCCCAACCTGGTTTGGCTGTATCAGCCCCACTGTCCTCATGAAAACTCCCCTTGAGCCACAGAAAGCAAACCGGGCCAGAAAATAACCCGAAGACAGATCCACGCCCGCTGCCCGCTTCCCTCTCTCTCCCCCCCACTTGCCTTCAGGACACTGGAACGACGCTCCGCTGCAGACCTGAACATCAGAGCCCCACTGCCAAACAAGACGACTTAGTTTGGTTATTTGTTTGTTTATTAAGTGTCTTGAATCTAATTTTGCTGAGCTGTAGTCAACAGAACCTCTTCTTAATGAAAACAATAATTTCCAGTGGCTATAATCAAGCTGCTCTGGAACCTTGGCTCATTTACTTAGTGCCAGAAGCTGCACATGAGACGACATGAATGGACTACAATTGCACAAGATGTTAAAATAAAGCATTTACTTCCAAGTGTGCACTATTACGGGCGACCGATATTTGTTCTTCCTCCCAGGTATTTAACATCCCACAGGAGTGAATCAGATGGTTTTCTGTTAAGAACTTGGCCAAAGCCCACATACAGTACGCACAGGCAGAGCTCTGTGCTGTCTGCTGCTCAGTGCACTTTATCTCCATCAATCTCTCCCTGTACACAACATCAGAAGACTCTGAAACTCTTGTGCATATACACAGTGGCTCCAGAGGAATTACAGCTGTTAACTGTGGCACTCAGTGGCTGCGATGTATTTGCTTAGACTGCAAGATTGCCTCTTTACATCACAGCCCATTACCAAAACCATTACTGTTCTCCTGTTGAGGAATGCTGTATTTAGTGCAACTTAAATTCAATTAAAGCATGGGATTTAATTTATTGGATTGGATTTTATTGGATTGTTCTGAACTATATTACACGCAGAAGAGTCAGAGGAGCCTCTCGTCTTTCTTGTAATTCTTTTCGGGAACTGTGTTTGAATCCAGTTCCAGGAACACACCTGCGGGCAGATGCAATAAGTTCTTTCAATCAACTATCCCTAAAGCAATCCTGGAGTTCAAGGACCTAAGCACAAAACAACTGACTGCCTTGTCAGACAAAAAATCTTAATGTGAATGGTCTCTGGAATGGGTGTATTGTATTTTAACACTTCAGGTCTTTCATCAAACAGGCACAGCTTGTAATTTGGTGACATTCACTTTGAGACCTTTTCTTCTGAAAAATGCAACTCCTCAAGGAGAAAGATCGGACGGCTCCTGCAATGATTTTTTCTCCATCGACTCCAGATCAATAAAGTCAATTCCTTAAATAAATACCCGAGGTGCACGGGCTGGGGCTGTTCGGGGTGGCTGCCCAGTGCAGGAACCTCATTTGTACTTTTAATTTGTAAAGCAAGGCAGGGGTCCTGGAGGGCGAGTGGCTGGCCGGTATCTGGTGTCTTTCCGAAGGACATGGGGAGCGATCGGAATAGCACTGACCTCCACCTGGCTTTCTCAGCACCACCGTTCAGAAGGACAGCACCGGGCTGCTCTAGCCTCTTATTCCAGTATGGCAAAGCTTTTCTGCAACGCGCTACAGCTCATGCAGTGGTTCTGAACCTGGGGCGCACACCCCCCCAGGGCCGCAAGGCGCCCTTTTGGGGGAGCGAGACAGGCCTGATTTTCTTGGAAGGTAAATCATCGAAAACACAAATGAAGCTCAGGCACGTACTGTAAGTATAACTACTTTGTTTCGTCAAACCTAGGTATTCTAAGGAAAACTTAAAAAGAGTGCGTCATTTTTCATGGATTCTCAATTTCAGCACAAAATTAAAATAATAATTATCTTTCATTCTTTAGTTATGATATATCTAAGATTTTAGGAACAAACCTGCTTCAACGATTTGTGATCAGGGGCCTGAGAACATATTATGAGAATTAAAGGGGTGCAGTCTGCAGTAAAGGTGAAAAACCGCAGATCTAGTGAGCTCTCAAGTATGTGACTGGAGACAAAACTAGGCTCAGGGCCGGCCAAAGAGCACAGGGTAGTAAGACCATGTGTCACAACACTCTGACACATGGGATCTAATTTTAAAATTGGCCTTAGTGAAATGACACTAAATGTTAAATTAAACCTTGCACCAAAACTCCCGAGTACTGTTGATGAATCACCCAGCAGTGATCATGAAATGTTATATTGTAAACATTTGTGTTATTTTTTTGTTGCTGTTTGTTTTTCACAATTTGGTCATAACAAATTACAAAAGACAATTTAGCTTTTGTTAATAAAAGAATGTGCGTGAAACCCAACACTTAATAACACTTCCATACAAAATGAGTATTTCACAGCAAGAGCAGTGAACAGCTGAACGCTTTTCCTGGGCAAAAGCATTCAGCACCTGTCTCTGCAAAGGTGAGACGCTTAGTTTTTAACAAAATTTTCTTACAGTTCAAGCCCTGACTAGGGTCAGACTTACAGTATGTTCAGGAAGAGTATCCCAGCTAGCTTTCGGGTTAATGTGAGGGCTAGTGTATGAGACAGAGTTAGCTGCAGGATGAGGTTTAGGGGGATAGGGAGCGATCAGGACCAGAATGAGGGATAGGGCAGGGTTCAGGACTGACAAATTTTAGCTTCACATCACTGAGGGCATCAGGACCAAAACCGCCTCCACCTGTGGTCACAGGGAATCGGCTCTGCAGTAGGTCATTAGCAGTGTGACGCCACCTCTGTCAAGGCCAAGCCTCTCCCTGGGATGGCCAGATGCCTGTATTTCATTGCCCACCAAAAATCCCCCAGTGCCAGTCCCAGAACATGGGGCTCACCCGATACACCAGGAGAGACAGAAAAATACATGAAAAGGTCCACTGCAGGACCCCTTTCCCAGCCATCTCATGACAGTAAAACGCACACATGCCAGCGTTTAGCACATACGCAAGACACCCCAATCCTCCACATGGGCTTCAGTGACCCCAGTCATCATCAATCAGGCTCCTACAAAGAGGGACCAACGCAGAGGGAGAGCAGGGTCAGCTTGTCCGTTAATGCGTGGCCTTGAATTTGAGGAAAGGGATTTCCTAAAGCCATTGTTCCATCTTCCCTGCCTTTCTTCTCCTGTTTAAGCCTGGAGCTCGAGATCCTGCATCACGGGGCTGTAATCACGGGGGGATACTGGAGCGCATTAAGTTTTGCGATGAGTGGATTATCTACTTGGGGTTTAAAGCCTAATCTGCCATTTTGTTTTGTGGATTTTTTGTTTAAATCTCAATGGGATGTTTTTGTAGGGGCAGAATTAGTAGTCATCGTTTGTGGTGTTATTAAAATCTGTTTTTTGTGGCTGAAGATTTGCAAAAGCCTTCTGGGTCAGTCTGGTGCAGCACAAGCACCTGGTCAAAGAAGCATAGGTTAATGACTGGTTTGCTTTAGAAGAAAAAGAAGCAAAGAGGATTGAATGCAGAAACTAAATGCTTTTAGCTTAGAAAAACAGCAGCCCAGTGGAGGGGGGGGGAGGGTTTCCTGCTTTTGCTCTGTGGGAGCTGATACCTCCGTGCTCAACTGCGACCAAAGTTTTCTTGCTCCTTGCGTTTCTGAAAGGTGCTCAGAAACACCTTCAAAAGCAATCCTATAACCCGTACTCCCCTACAAACAGGGCGATGCAACTCCCAGCAGGAAACAGAGGATGAGCACTGCACGTCGGCAGGAGCTGCAAGGAAGCTGGGAGAAAACATCACAAGGCCATTGCCCCAAGCGCCTGCTTCCACCCTTCCTCACGCCCAGCCATGGCCTTCCAGAGGATCGGAGCTGCTGGCAGAGCAAGGAGAGGGCCTACAGAGACTAATCCATCTTAGGAGATACCAGCAAACCTTTCTTACTTCAGACTAGTGCAGGGTGTTGCAAGCAGGGAGCAAAAACTTAAACTCTACATAATAATGAGAAATACTGATCCTGAAGAGGCTACTTATGAAAAAGTGTTAAGTGTTAATAATCTAATTATAGCACATCATTTACATCTTATAGACAATGTGGATTAGCAATTAGAAAGGCTAACAAAATGTTAGGATATACAATTATATATAGTTCAAATGTTACAATGCACTAGTATGGCCTAATTCATTTAGAATATGCGTTTGTGTCTGTGTGCCCTATGATGGACTCGTGTCCCATCCAAGGTGTACCCTGCCTTGCACCTGTTGCTTGCCAGGATAAGCTCCTGTTCCCCTATGATCTTATACTGGATAAATTAGATAGAAAGTAGATGTAGAAGCAGGAGGATCTGAATGGCATCTCTGGGGCTCATGGCTTTACGGAGTAACATTTCCTGTACGTACAGCTCGCGAAGTGCGCAGTGCCCTTGAAGGCTTGTGTAGCACTGTACTGAACTACTTTTTTATTCCTCAAATACTTATGTACTTATGTAATTCTCTCCCCCAAAAACCATTTTTCAGATGCAACATTACTGCCACAGAATAAATCATCATCCCGCAGAATCAGAAATCCTCCTGGAATGGTGAATGGTACACTGGCCTGTGATGCCTTTGCTGTAGCATGGCCACTCATCTGTGCCACCTGTCAGTCGGTTCCTCCTTGTGGTGACAGCTTGTGCACTAATTTTATTACTGCTCTTTCCCAGACATTTGCAATCCCATTAACTTCGCTTCCATCCCAGCTGGGAGGCACAGCGGCACTCTTGTAATCAAATCGATCCTCAGAGCCACACAGAGGATGCTTCTCACTGCACAGGAGGAGCCGTGATGTCAGGGTCAGCGCGTAGCTGTGGCTTGAGGAGAAGGGGCACCCCTCTCCCTGTATATGCATCGTGTGGGACAGAGATTAGGAAACAGGGCACATGTGGCACCTTCCAAGACAGTGGACGTTTCAGCTCAGCCACCTTTTAAAGGAAACTAATCACTCACTGTGTCTGGATGTGCAATAGCTATTGCTTGTTAGACTTATCAGGGAGCCTCTTCTTAGTTTAATGAGCCATTCATGCTTGAACAAAGTGATCCAGTGAGTAGCACTGTGCTTTTGGAAAGAGTTTATTTTTTCCTAAAAAGGGGGAGTCAGGGAGCACCCCTGCACTTCTCTGAAGGCTTTCAGGGTGAAGTGCAAGGTCAGAGGCTAACAGGATTTCCACTTGGGAGGCACTATGGAGGGTGTGGGGTCTGTCCTATCTTGTCTGTGGCTGTAGGAGTCTTTCCCCCAAAATGAGAGGCTGGTCCTGTCCAGCCTTCTCCAATAAGCTAACAAACACTGGGGTACCATAGACACCCTGTCCGTCTTTCCATATCTGTGTCCCTGATAGCCAGGCACAAGTAAGATATATTAGCAAACTAGGAATGTCCAACATAATAAAGGCTAAAAGATGGCACTATAACGTATTCAAACATTCAAAACCCTCACAGGCTCTGACATCCCAGTTGAAACCACATGACATAAATGAAACCTACTGTATTTGGAAATGTACGTAAAACTAAGATCAGGAAGTACAAATACAAGTTGTGGAAGTTTGGAAGAGACTACCCAACCATGTGGTTGAAAAATGTATTCTGCTTTTTCATGAAGATCCTCACTTCATTTATCTCCTCATCAACCAAAGTAGTTAGATGGGCCGAACAGCCTCCTTCAGTCTGTAGCTTTCTTACATTATGATGTTCTGACACTATATCTCAGAAGCCTGATATTCAAATGCTTGCCTATATCCCACAAATTTTACAGATTTCTTAGGTCCCTAGTTTCCTAGTTAATGTGTCCCGAAGTGGAGAAAATTCCCGTTCTCTCACAGCCGCTCTCAGCTGTGGGATGAGCTGTACAAAAGAGACAGGTTTTCCCATTTCACAAGAAAGTCCAAATGTTAGGAGCACCAGCACCGTTTCAATTACTTGAACTGAATCAATTAATAAAGTACAGATACAGGCTATAGGAGCAAAGGCAAGACATTCTTCTATTTGGAAGCAGAATACACTTAACTGCAACAGATTTTAGACCCGACTCTAGTCATCTGTGAGAGAACAGTACGGCTCTCAAAGCCATGGTCTGAACTTAACTGTGCAAAGAGAAGACAGCAGTTTCCTCACAGGATGATGGGGGGAGCGAGGACCCCCCTTGATCTTTCGAACCTTTGTTTTTAATGGGATTGTTCAGCTGCTCTATTAGTGCATCCAGAAATTGTCCTGAACACCATCCCCTCCTGTCCCCTAGACAATGGCGACACTCTGAGGGGTGCCCCGAGAGGCGACGGCGTTTTGTTTCCTGGAGAGCTTTGTTCGTGCTTCATGATCTCGTTACGAGACAGCCCTGGCAATTTTATTTATTTATTTCTCCTCCAGACCGGACCACCAACCTTCCCCATCTCCCATAAATCTGTCCTTCCTATCAGAGCTGGAAAAAAAACACTCCCTCCCCCCTGCTGGTCCTACACACCCACAAATGTTAAACGTTTTTTGGGGCTATCAAATTCCCTGATGCGTTTGGATGCGTATGGATGACTAGGATAATCATAAGGAATATAAAAGGAGAAAAAGAAAAATCCATTTTTTCTTCCCCCTTAAATGGCTGGAGCCCTTTTTCTCCTATTATCCAGCTCCCTTTCCCCTTCCTGGTGTGCGCTCACTGGGCCGGGACAGAGAATCACTGGAGCTCTCTCCCTTCTCCCTATTGTTTCAGGGCATCAAGAATGGGCTGCATTCATTAGCCCCATTCCAGATGCCTGCCTCCCTCTGGGAAAGAAAGGGGACCGAACAACAGAACAGCAAACTGAGAACCAGAACTGAAAGGCAGCACAGTGCAAAAGTTCAGATATAAAGCAATTTAAAATGCTGCAACAAAAAACAAAGAAAATCAGGTTTCCACTAAACTACTGCATGTAATATTACTAGAAATACAACTTGTTAATATTCATTTTGCTCTCCTTCAAGGCTAATTTTGAACATTAAGTTATTCTAATGACAGGAAAAACAGTTTGATCCCTAGGCAAGGGCTGAGAATTGGCAATATCTGCAAGAACAGGTCTACCAGAAATTAATTTAAAAAACTCCAAAGAGCCTGGTTTATATAATGCATCCTGTGAAACTCTACCTCCCTGCTGTAGCCTCAAACACATTCCTACAAGCTTGTTAATCCTTTTACCAATCTCAGCCACACCAAGGCTGGACCACTCGGCTACACAGGACAGGACTCGATCCAGGAAATCTCAGCCTGGCTGTGGGGGAAACCCTGTCTTAGTGAGCTCTATGACCAATGCCGACCATTAAAGTAAGACTCCAGCTACATTAGACAAATGCATTTGCAAAGTCGAACTGCAAAAAGCTCAGGATGAAGGGGGTAGGTCACTGCAGTCAGAATGAAAAAGCAACTTAATAATGTATTGCCACGAAGGTGTTGACTGCTCACGTGGCGGCAGAGAATCAATGAAATTGTCCGCTGCTCAATACACTCAACCCCACAGACAGATGGAAGACAGGCTCACGCTCCCAGCGCCGCAGATCTGCCTGTTTCAAGGTGCACCCGATCGCGAGTACGGGCTGTCCTCTCCACCGGTCAGGGCAGTGTGTGCGCGTGCAGCCGACGCATCCAGACATGCCTCGTGCTCAGCAAGGTGATCAGGGAGCAATTCCCCGTCCCTGCTGACTGCCACCAAGCCCCCAGGCCTCACCTGTCCTCCTCCATGAGCCTTGCAGTGAGAACTGGGGACTGAGCGGATTATACATGTGTGTGTACTGCCTGTGCGCAGAGCCAGCACAGGAATATTGCCTTTCGGACTGGAATGGGAAGAGACAGCACAAGAGGATTAGAACCAGAGCCCAGTAAGGAGCGACAACAGTAAAGTCTTTTCTGATGTTACAGAAAGGGATTAATGCTTACTGCTTAACAGGCACAGCTGTCTGAAAATCCCCCCACATCCTAGGTATCTGATCATGAAGGTCAGAAAGGGCAAGGCAATACTGCCTCTGACGGGCCTGACATATTGATGACATTTTAATAACTATTTTAACAAAAATATTGAAATCAATGTTTTTCATTGTGAAATAATTGTATTTCAGCAATATTTGCAGACTAACATAGAAGCTCTCCATCTTTTAAATAGCGGTTTTAATAGACTGCCTTTCACAAACTTTGCCCCTCACTTCTGCATCATTCCCGATGGGAGCTCCAGCTCTCCTTATCCCCCCAGACGTGTGGAAATCGCTGTGGCAGGACAATAAAATTAATAAAAAACAGATTTAAGAGTGCCGTTGTTTCAGCGTATCGGATGACGGTGTGGTTCACAGGACTGGGAAAGGCTTCTCGCTCAGAAAGGTTTGGAAAAATGTCCCCTTTTCACGGTGCAGGAAGGGGGAGGGGTGACTCTGCATCACCCTGCTCAGGAATGGGATGTAATGGACAAAAAAGCACACAGGGCAACATTTCTCACACGCACATTCACCTAATACTGCAAAAATAAACAATCCTATCACTTGAGCTTTTCTCCCCCTTTCCTTCCTGTGAAGCACACTGTATGAACTCATGCTTTGTACATGCAATCTGCGTTCCACTGCACTTTCTCCGAAAAGCATTTTTCCCCCATTTTTGTAAACGTTCTGACAACCCCATTTGTCAGCGAGTTTTATCGTTTCCTAAAGCCACGTCTGGAAATCTAGACATTTTTGTTTCCCGGGACGCTGACCAGGATAGGACCAGATCACCTACGGTGACCTCCTCCCAACCGTTCGAGAAAGCAATGCTTGTCGTTCTAGATCAGGTTTGCAAAAAACCGCTAGGATACCCCGCTTTGCGCTCAGTGCAGGTTAAACACGTGCCCAGGCTGTGCAATCAGGGCTTAGCAGACACAGATACACTCGTGCTAAAGTGCTCTGGTTGGAAGTCATGTTCAATTAATGAACAAGTAATAGGTTTATTCCATGCTGAAAAAAAGAAGAAAGAGAACACAACGCTTCGGCCATGGAGCCTTCTTCAGGCTTCACGGCCAAAACGTTGTGTTCTCTTTCTTCTTTTTTTCAGCATGGAATAAACCTATTACTTGTTCCTTTGCAGCCTACGCATGCTGACGCAGCTACCCACCATGTTCAATTAATACCTCGTGTGCTGCCTGGCTAGTCAAGTACAAAACAGAAATGTGTAAATCTTGTGTTCATTAAACTGTGTTTTTAGTTGAGGGCAAGACATACTGTAGAATCAAATCAATCTGTCGACTGAGCCCCAACAATCACACATTACCAACCCCGATGCCTGAAGGGGGGGTGGCTTTTGTTTGAGCACAGCCTGGCATTTACAGGGTGCAGGTGGCACTACACCCTGAACATGACTCCAGCCCACTGCAGAGCACGCACAAATGTACTGACCCACACAGGCATAATGGAGACTAATGACCTAAGCACATCTTCGGACTATGCAGTGCCAAGAGAAAACCCACACAGACACATGGAGAACGGGTAAACTCCACACAGAAGGACTCAAACCCCAACCCCAGAGCTGTTGGGCTCAGCAGTGCTAACTGCCCTGCCACCAATCACATTACATGTCTGTTACATAAAATATGAATTGGTGTGGAGCTGTATTAATGCATCAAACTCCCTATTCCCAGGATTAATTTTATGTCTCTCTTTCTGTAGCTGACCCTTGCACAGAGACCCTAGCCTCTGCAGTTTTTTGTACCGGTAAATAATTGAAAATATATCAAATAAAAATTCATTGCGCACTTCCTAGGAATAAACACCAGGAAAGGTCTGCACAGGACTGCAACAACCCAAGAAAATAGCTTGAATAATACATGCAGGCTTGTTATTAAAATTCCTCCTCCATGGCCAGTGCTATTTCACTCTATTATCACAGTTGCATACAGAAAAACACAGCCACTCCTCACAAGCTAACACTTCACCTAGCCTCTTCCACGTTGACGTCAACACCCAAAAGAGAAGCTCGAGTTTATTTCTCCTGCCTCAAAGTGTGACCGCAGTCACAAAGCACATACAGTACACTCCACTACTTGCAGGGGAAGAAGCGTAAACAGCAGGTTAGGAAAACAAGAAATACTACTGTGCAATCGTATTTTTTTAAATTCAATCTGAGTTAGCTGACTATTTAACTCAGTTTAGTTTTTACTGATGTGCCGAGGAGGGATGGCAGGGCATCAGAGGACGTCTATCAATTACCAGCCCTCCTGATTTTGTACGACCAGCAGGGTTGAGCTGGAATTTAATGGGCTATGCCACCCTTTATAATGGTCAAACCAGGGGCAAAACTAAGATGCGAACTGCCAAGAAAAGTATTTTTTTTTTATTTACACATTGATTTTCTCGACGCTGTGTGTGGCCAAGACTCTGAGGCAAGTTTACACCTCAAACATTTGCTTTGCCTTCCAGCTCTGACAAAGCGATGAAATCATGGAGCGAACGTGCTGCTCAGCGGTGACAAGTGTTTATAAAGCCCACTGATTAATTCTGTAAATGCTGGGAGACCAGAGCGCTGGTGAGAAAAGATAACGTCACAGTGCCACCTACTGGCCACTCGGGGCCTTGTGTGTGTGGGCAAGTTTACCTATCATGAGGAGATAAAAGTTTGAGAAGATAGTTCCCAAAATATAGCAGCTTCTGACAGCAAATGACGTGGGGGTGAGTTCCCACTATGAATAGGAATCTTGTGAAACCAGCTGGAATCCAAAAGTGTCCAGATTAGGTCTTTTTGTTTTCCACCCCTAATGGAGTCTTAAGCAGGGGAGAGAATGGAGAATGAACACTGAATGGGAGTCAATAACCAAGTCATAGCAGCCATAGTCATAGCAGCCATATCACCCTGCAACTCACAACTGGTAACCCACTGAAGCTAAGCAGGTGTGAGCCTGGTCAGTACCTGGATGGGAGACCATCTGGGAAAAACTAAGGTTGCTGCTGGAAGAGGTGTTAGTGGGGCCAGCAGGGGACGCTCACCCAGTGGCTCATGTGGGTCCTAATGCCCCAGTGTAGTGACGGGGACACTATACTGTAAACAGGCACCGTCCTTCGGATGAGACGTAAAACCGAGGTCATGACTCTCTGTGGTCATTAAAAATCCCAGGGTGTTTCTCGAAAAGAGTAGGGTGCATCCTGGCCAAATTTCCCCATCGGCCTTTATCAATCATGGCCTCCTAACAATCCCCCTCTATAAATTGGCTTCATTACTCTGCTCTCCTCCCCACTGATCGCTGATGTGTGGTGAGCGTTCTGGCGCACTATGGCTGCCGTCGCATCATCCAGGTGGATGCTGCACATTGGTGGTGGTGGAAGGGAGTCCCCATTACCTGTAAAGCGCTTTGAGTGGAGTGTCCAGAAAAGTGCTATATAAGTGTAAGCAATTATTATTATTAAGTCCCTACAAAGACAAAAATAACAAACATGTGCGTTATTTTAGTGTATTTTCACTCCTAAAGATCCTTCAATTTTGGCACACACTTTCAGTCAAGATTACCTCCACTGATTGCAACTGCCTAAACTTGCCTAATTTGACTTTACAAAAGGAAGGAACTTTACAGGGAAGAACGGTGGAGCAGTTGTCAGTGTTGCTCCTCATAGCATTGAGGCCCGGGTTCAATTCTGGACCTGAGGTGCTATGTGTGTGGAGTTTGTAAGTTTCCCCCATATTTCGGTGGGTTTCTTCTGGGTGCTCCGGTTTTCTTCCACAGTCCAAAAACAGACTGGTATGCCAACAGGTGTCTGTGGTCTGTGGTGTGAGTGTATGTGTGTCTACATGCCCTACGATGGACTGGCAGCCCATCCAGGCTGTACCATGTCTTGTGCCCTTTGCTTGCTGGAAATGGAAGATGCAGTTAGAAAATGGACGTACAGTATGCAGCTTTGGGAGCCATTTCTCCAGCTGGGCGTGCTGGAGCAGGGTAGGATAGGAGGCTCAAGGGTCCAACTGTATCATCTCCCTGGTGTTTCAACATCACTGTTCCACATACCCACCTCTCTGACTGCCGAATCTCCTCGGGAATCTGTGGAACCTCTGGTTTTGCTGAGGGGAATTCCAATTCCCCTTGTTCTCAGCTATTTAATTGCTAAGAGAATGTTCAAGGTAACTCTTTAAATAACTTAAAACCTGCAGCTTTTTGGCAGGTGATAATGGTAACAAGCATCAGTTAAGCAAATACTGTAAGTCTAATTAAGATTTTAATTAATAAACAACTCTACACAACTGAAAACATATGGATACTAAGGGCACCAGGACCAGGATGGGGAAACCCAATTTTTGCTTCTTTATGTTCGAATGTTTGTCAGTCTTACTAAAATTATCACAAGGTATTTTTATTAAAAATCTCCCAGGCACTGGGGTTGTTCATCTGGGTCCATGAAAGCCACAAATTTTCTTTTAGTCATCGTCTGGGAAGTGACTTCTCTCCTCAGGGCCACAGGATCTCCTGGTGTTCATTCACCTAATTAGTGGTCCTAATTGCGTCAATGTACTAATTAGTTGTAATTAGTTATAACACAAGTCACCTGTCACGTTATGTCTTTATTCAATGCCAATTAAGAACCCTGTAATATCTGTAGAATTCCAAAAACCATTCTTGAGTCAAAACCTTGATTTGAGGCTTAACTGGTCAAAAGCATCTTTCAATGAGACGTTAAACCAAGGTCCTGATAACTTTATCATCAATAATCTCAAGGCACTGAAATTCTGGACATTCATCCCAGTATACTGGCTAAATTCTACTCTGGTCCTGTACAGTCTGTCTTCCCTACAGTTCGCCCTTAATCCACCTGGTGCAGTATTTCCGATCCCCTCCCTTCCTCTGCTGCAAGTCATCCAGGAGGGGCTGCACTTCAGTTGTGGGTGAAGTGTGTTCCGCAAAAGTGGGAAGATTTTGGATCCTTTGAGATGAAAAGCGCAAAATAAATGAAAATATTTGTCTATTATTGAAACCTGCTTTGTAATTACTGAGCTGAGGTTGTCCAGGAACAGTGACGACCAGTTTTGCATTAGTGTACACTAGGGGCCAGGGGTCTCCCGCCTGAAGAACTACAGAGATCTTGTTTGACTTGAACCCAAGTTAAATTTGGCCTCCAGCTATGAAGACCACATGAAAGTTGAAGGACCGTGGCTACACATGCTAAGACACACCGTACAAAGACAGCTCCTTATAAGTAATGTGAACTTGTTATTAAATAATAAAATAACTCCAGTTGTAAAGGTATGAGATTTTTTAGTATCAATTAAGCAACTTTAACTACAGGAAATTTAGTTTAAAATCCTTAATAATCTTGTTTCTAAAACATCTTCTTAAAAATCAATGAATATGTAATGGAGCTTAGCAACCTGAAAGACAAACCAAAGTATGATGTATCTTTGTTATGACAGAACTCTTAAGAGCAGCAAGCTAGTTTTTACATGCTGACGAGGTTCTAGATGAGTAAACAGAAGAGACATACTTTACCCTCAGATTCAGGTAGCACGTATCTTATATAAATTAGCATATTTGGAAAAAATCATCTGCTGATTATCTCTCTCCATTGGCTAGTTGTATTGCCTATATTATGCTAAACTTAACTAGATCTATACATTTTCTTTTTAAAAGCTGGTTTTGGAAAGTGGCAGTTGTGGAACACGTTCACACATCGCAACAGATGTTTCTAAGGCACGTCCACACCACAGTAAACCACTGCAAAGGACAAGTAAAGTAAAAACCATGGACAAGTAAAAACCATGGTAAAAAGAACAGGACAATACTGTTGATAATTCTACGTGTTCAAATTTGATCAGGATATCTTTCTGGCAATAGCTAAGAAACCCTTGCTGCCAGTCTTGCTGTGGAGAAGCACACTGCTCAGAGAAGCTCTGATCCAGCTCCGAAGTCGGATCTCATATCCACTGTCCTTCATCAGGCAGGCAGTGATTTAGAGCCCGCCACTCTGGAAAGGACACTTGAGCCTCACTGCTGGTGTCTGGGGGTCTCGGTGTAATTGGCTGTTTTTATTGGAAGCCAGTGAGGGAAGCCAAGGTCACGTAGGGGTCGCATGTGTGCACTGAACGAAGAGGACCTTGATCTGCAGCACTCCTTGTGCACCATGAACTGTCTGAACATGAACATGATGCACATCACTCCTCGTGCACCATGAACTATCTGAACATGATGCACAAAGGGAAAGGGGGTTTCCTATTTTAATAATAATAATTGTTTACACTTAGCACTTTTCTGGACACTCCACTCAAAGCGCTTTACAGGTAATGGGGATCCCCTCCACCACCGCACAATGTGCAGCCCCACCTGGATGATGTGATGGCAGCCATAGTGCGCCAGAACGCTCACCACACACCAGCTCTCAGTGGGGAGAACAGAATTGATTAAGCCAATTCATAGATGGGGATTATTTTGCATTTTGGAAATAAATTATTTTAATTCGTGCTGCAACTTATTAAAAAAATCAGTTTAAATATGCCTTTACAACAACCAAAGCCTAACTCACAAGTGAGTAAACTACCAATTTGCTTCATTTTATTGAAAGTTGCATTTTTAAATGTTTTCTACACCTTCGGGGCAGTAGGAGATAATTAAATGCACATGAAAAATTGCACATTTTGATTTGTCACTCTGTGCAGAACTGTGACACTAAGACAGAATAAGGTCTGACAAATTCTTAGCCATGAAGCAACACTATTTTATTTGCACAAAACCAATTCTTTCCTAAATCCAAATAGTGAAACATCCCTGCACCAATTCCTTACAAGTCACTGTAAATCCACACAGTTCAAACAACATTTTTTTAAATCTTTCACTGAGCAGCTTGGCTGCTGCTACAGGCTGATAAACTCTGTACTGCTCAAATCCACACCTCTTTTTTCCCCCTAAAGTGCAGACTGAAGCCCTCAGCTATGCATTAACACCCAGCACACTGATTGCTACATGTCTTCAAAGCAGACTGTTCCTGGGATCACTGCTGCACTGCAGAAGATACCCTCCTACTCCGACACCCCGTTCTGCCCACTATCACAAAATTGTGTTCTTATCTCTTCAGCAGAGCCTTGACCCTGTCTCTCCAGGCCTCCCTCCCCCACCCAACTCACCTTCCTTATCTCTGCAAATAAAACCAACAGGAGCCAGAGCTACAAACATCCATGCACCAGGATCTGTAAAACTGACATGTCAATCAGGCAGGCTCTGAGCTAAAGATTGATATTCATTTGCTTAGGAGACACCCTTAGCCAGGGAGACTTCCAGTGCTAATTAAAGTTTCACATTGAATGCTACAAGACCCTAAAAGCACAACACACGCTAGCTGAGTTTCTGACCAGAGTAAGAGACAGCAAACGTAAATAGGACCACGACAAAGTGTAGGCTCAGTGACCACAGCCTGGACACAGAAACTGGACAGAGAGACACATGGCTGTCCAGAGAAGACAGGCTTAGTGACCATAGTCTGGACATAGAAACTGGACACAGACAGACCTGGCTGTCAGAAAGGCAGAGAGGACAAGCTGTGCTCCCACTGACAGAAGCAAAGACAGAGATGCACTTTCTGCTGTAGTGTGTGAAATACTCTGGGATTAGACATTCTTCTCCAAAATGAATCTAATCCCCATTCTTGCCACAATCAAAACAGCTTCCAATCCTACTAGGGGAGGAAATTTAAAAGAGCTGCAGCCCAGTGTGTGATCTCCTGTCACAGCCTGAGGAACAGACAGTAAGTCTGTTTCACACTAATGTTTTATGTTTGTACTCTAAATGTCAAGTTAATTGTATATGCTCTGGCAACACTGCAATTCATCATTCATGTCAATAAAGCTCTTTGAATTTGAACTTGAGTGCCGGTAGAACAGGAAACATCAGATACCATTTAGAGCAAAAGCAAGTACAATCAAGTAACAGAAAATGCTTTACAATCCTGCAGTGAGTGAGGACTGACCTGAGATGTCAGTCCTGCTGCAAACATGCTTTTGTGAAAGCCAGGCTGTTAATCCTGTATTTCTGTCCAGGGCAAGCCCTGGAGAGCTTGTGACAGAAGGCAAATTTATAAAATTACACAAGGCTAGGGCTTGTTTACTAAGGAAGACCAAAACCAACCCGTCCCACAACGCACTGTGGCACGCCACACTGTAACATATGTTTCATGAAGTAACCACAGTGAAACAAATTCCCAAATGTAAAAGCATACAACTTAAACCTGGGCTATTCTGTATCGTTATGGCTAACGCAGTCGATGGAGCTGTCTGAACCAAGGTGATAACGAGCTTCAACAAATCTTAAATGCAAATGAACTACAAGGGAAAAAACAGCGTGGAGCTCGGCTGCAGCCCGGCTTTTTGAAGGAAAGCAGTGACCGCCTTGGTGCTGTCAGCCTCTTCATCCCTGAACCTCAGGGTTGGATAGACATCACTGCCGTGTGCTTTGGAGCAATGGGCTCAGGGTCTACCTGTTTTTTTGTTTTGTTTTTGTGGGCAATTAAGTTGACGAGCCCGGAGCAGGACAGCCGGCCGTGTCAGGCGATGGGCCCCTGGTCGCAGCCACTGCCCGTCTCTCGTCACGGGGCGAGCAGGTGGGAGTTTTAATGAGCGGCCTGGCTGCACGGTGGGAGCTTTAGATGAATAAGACTCCATTAACCAGAAACATCCCTCAGCTCTCCACTCTCTCTGCACTGAAGAAAATAAGGATTACGGACCGCTAACAGCCTAAAAGCTACTTTTATATACATTTTAATCCCTCTTCCATATGTGTCACTTATCAACACCTAGACCGAATCCTTTTAATGCTAAAAAAGAACTGTTTATTGCATGTTGTATTTTCTTAGTTTATTGTTGCACTATAACGGTTTTTGCTTTATCTGTTTCCCATTTACTTTAAAGCACTCAGAGATGGTGTCTTACATGGAAGGTACTGGATAAATGTATTTGGACTAAACAATTAGATTAAGCTTTTCAAACTTGAATTGCACCTCATTTTTACCAACTTCTGTTTCTTTTGCTTTTAAGGACAGCCAAGATGTCCTTAATGGAGGGCCATGCACACACGGCTAGATAAGAAACAGCTCTAGGAGTACTAGATCACCCCCAGTTTCACTTTTACTTTACAAAATCTTACCTGTCCAAAATCTAATCCTTACATCAATCAGTTTACAGCTTCATTTACAGAAATAAAATGCATAAAACGCTCAGAAAGTTACTGTATGCATTACCACGGAACAGTGGCCCACAGCCTATTACATCTCAAAGACAGAAGAGCACACTGTGAGTCTGTGCTCTGTGTGCAAACATGAATTACTATAAAAATGCCAACAAAAGTCAAGGGAACTCTCCCAATGAAGTAACTGACAGACTCTGAAGGGAGATGACCACAATGGAAATAAAATTAATGGAAACCCCCCAAAAAATGTCAAATTTGCTTCCACCCCCAGGGAAGCTTACATTCAATGAAGAACAGAACAGTCAATAATTATAATGAGAGTTCCCAAGAAATGAGTGCAGAAAGAGTAACTGATTGCACAAGAATGTGATTTCCAGTTAATGATAAGACAACTTTAAACATCATGTGCACTGTGATGTGTTAACTATCTAAAGTTCTGACAAAAAGAAAACCTTATCTCCACAGTAAAGCAGATCAAACTACATACTTTATGTGTTTAAAGTTTAAGTTAAGCACCTAGCCTTTTTTTAACCCTTTATGGCTCGGGTTTGTGTTTTTGTGTTGAAAATGTAAGAGGTGCTTATGTACTGCAAGACACTATTCCAGTCTTTCTCTGTGAGTCTCTTCTCTGGGAGTGCTCACTGAAATTCCACCCTTCCTGCTCTTTGAAGCCCTGATTCAGAGTTCAGACGGTTTCGACTGGCTCAAACTCTGACAAGGTATTAAGGGTGAAACAGTAGTTACCCATCATTGAATCATCACTAGATGCCTATTGAGTGAAAATTCATTGTGGTCCAGGTTCAGGACTGATTTATTACCTGCAACAATTTTAGACCTAGTACTTGTGAGTATTACGTACATCTCCGATTCCTCTGAAGAGGATTAACTGTTCAACTGCTGTGGAAAATGGAAAACTCGATGACTGTAATAAACCGCAGGACTGACGTGAGTTGAAGAGGCTGTGGTAGGAGTGTTCAGGTTCACCTGCACAGTCTGAGGGGCTGCTGAGGGAAGTCCTTGGAGACTGCCATGCCAAGTGAAAAGCAGCTCACCCGGTTTCGAAATGAGCAGAGATTTATTGGATTTGTGTTGAGATACAGACTATACTAGTTACAAGTTCACATGGATGCCAAATTGCAAAATATGTGACTGATGTCAGGATGTTTTATTTTCATTTCAAACGCTTAAGTTGTATACTGCTTCTTTTAGACTACATTACTCCCACAGACCATTTTCCAACAAGTTTAAACATGGTGTTACTGCACTATTTTGCCAGCAAGGCGAAAACTCTAGTTCGACCACAGTGTCTCTTTACCACCCCCTAGTGCAAGTTCACTCACTCCAGGCATGACGCTCCAGAAGAACAGCAGGGGTTTTAAATAAAAAAGTCACCAGATGAAGTTTAAGCTTCCTGTTGTGGAGGAAACAGAATGAAAACTCAAAACCCCTGACTAGCGGTGACTAACACTGTAACTGGCCCCGCAGTCACCGTGAAGCCTGTCTGTTGCAACCACTGCTCTGGCTATAATGAGACGCGTGAATCACCACACTCAATCGGAGCTGCAAAGGAAAGGGGGTGACCTACCTGTCAGTCGGCAGGTGTTGGTCACCTTTAAAGGCTGACAGGCCTTGTTAAAACTCCATGCAATCACCCGCACAGCCCCACTTGGAGAGGAGGTAAGACTGACAGTTCTAAATCTGAAATTAAGAGGCAGCCGTGAAATAAAGACACAGACCTGTCTTTCGCGCTGCTGTCATACTGTATGGTTACAGCCACAGGGACGTATCGTATGGGTAACGCAGTACCTGCGTGAATTAGTGAAGTCTTCTTGGAACAGCACTGCGCTGGAGAAAAGGGCGCATCCTGCAAGATCTCCGAGACTAGTCGTAAGGTAAGGTCGTTACTTTTTAATTAATTTTATCACTATCTGAAATTTCAAATAAACTGTGAATCACTGTAAAGCACATTGATAAAAAAAATCCAGTGAACAGTTTATTACAAACAGCTCAGCATGCATAAATATTAAACTTGAGAATAAAAGACAAACGTGCCTTTTGTGAAGTTGATAGTATTTTGAAACAAGGCATTTTGTTTCTCTGAAAGCTTGAGTTCATTTGACAGGGAAACACAAAGGCATCTATAGCACTGAAAAGTACACCAGGTTATAAGCTCGGGCTCATCAGGCATATCAATGAGGAGCTGCCAGGACTGGAGTGCCTGCTATTCTGATTTGGTGACCGATTTGGAACCTCAGCTAAAGTATGATGTAATCTCTCTCTGCCTTTGAGTTTCAGCAAAATGTGACCACAAAAATGTTTTTGCTTCTCTACTACTTTTTGAGTCTGCAGAAAAACACACCTGCCAGACAAGCCGCTTCACTCATTCAAGAATCTGTGGTTTTAACTTTTTAAGACTCAACAAATGTACAGACCTCACAACCTTTCAGTTAGAATACAAAGGGAAAAAAAATCCTGTTCCACAGTCCTGGGACAATCCTGGATCATATGAAAATTAATAGGACCTTCCTTTTGACAGGAATCAAATCAGGCACAAAACCAACAAGCAAAGAGTCTGTAAGACGAGAAGACTGGTGCAGTAGCAGAGGAACAGGTGCTGACTAAGATCTACATACTGTACTACAGGTAACATTATGCTGAAGTGTAAATATGTGTAAATATATACAGTATATAGGGCAAAACTGTTAATTTCTATTCTTAATCATGATAATAGAATATACCATACCTTCCCATCAATTGCATGTTTTCTCATGTGAGAGAAAAACACTCAACTTTGTTTAAAGAGGACAGGCACTGGGATCAGTAATTACACTAAACTGATAGGAAATTGTGCTTATTGATTATAGCGAGTGGACCAGTTAATGAACAGGTCTGTTTTCTTGGCAATCACATGTTTTTCAGACGGACAGATGACAGGAGCGCAGAGCCGCGTGGCAGTGGGACTGCTGGTCCTGCTCCTCTCCTTGCCCAGCTGGGAGATCCTGGTAGAGGACTCAGCCAGTGAGACAAGGTACCTGCAGACACACACTCGTGCTGCTGGCAGATATCAGACTGGCACCACTGCTAATTGTCACACTCAGAGCTTGAAAATACCCATGCAGGAGCAAATATCTGTCTCATTGTCATGTTTACCACACTGTTGTCACAGCTCAGGAAAGCACGTCAGCCTCCAGGTTTTGCAGGCTGTTGTGGAAGTCAGACCTTAGGAATAATATTTCTAGTTTGTTAAAGTTTGTCTGTGCTTACAAAGAAAAATGCTGTGTTAAATCCATATTCATCACTTTTTGCTTCATCAGTACAAGCCGTAGCATGCAACTTGAAAAACCCGAAATGCATCGAGCTGCTTGCTGTGGAGTTTTAAACTCCTCTCGTGTTTAAAAGCAGCTCATGCTTAAAATGACATTAAACATACCCTGAACATAAATGACTTTAAAAAGGTAATCTGCTTAAGCAATATTTGTTGGTGGACTGCACCACCAATATAGCTGTCACTGGAAATAGTTCCACGTCACAGAGGCGCTATCCATCCATCATCAGGGAGCTGTTTATTCCTAGGGAGAGTCACAGAGCTCCGAAGTGCTTCGGGAAATATACGGCAGAAAACACCCTGGATGGGATTTCAGACCATCACAGGTCTCTAGAGTCATTAATCTGAACTTTATTCATTTCGTTCACTTAAGAAACATTCACGGTTGTGCCATTAGTATACACACATGCAGGACATACGTACAGTACGGTGTCCCAGAATGGCAAAACATAAACAAAAATGAGTTCACAAAAAAAACAAAAAAGAGTGTGCCAACAAAAAACAGCGACACACAAAAAAAAGAGTGCACCAACAGATGGAAATAGTTTCCCACAATGGACACGGCATCTGTTGTCAGGTGAGAGGGCAGCGCTGAGTGGAGCGCACGGGTTGAGTTCTTGACGAGATGTTTGTGGGAAGTTTCTAAAATCTTTAAAAAATACCATGACAGTAGGATGTTCTGTCCATTTTGTGGAGGGCAGCTTGGTGAAAACCATTCTTTTTGCCCACATTACTGGAAATACATAGGATTTCTTCTTCGTTAAAACCTTGAAGGGGCTACAGGGATCAATAAAGCGATCTCAGTTTGTTGTGCAGGTGTGGTATAATCCGCAGCGTTAACTACTGACACTAAATAGCATGAAAGAAGTATTTTATAACCTTTCTTTTTTCTGCTAGATCAAGGGAATACTTCCACACTTTCCCAGTTCATACATTTCAGAGACCAAAAGCAACAGGAAAGATGTCATTGGTCTGCATCCAACAGGAAACGTGTTAAATCAAATATGCAGGCAAGTCAAACCTAGTAGAAAAAATATTTTATCAGACTTGATGAAGCACTCAGCGCTGTCTTCTCAAAAACAGATGTCATGACTGTTGTGAGAACCTATTTCCATTTTGAACACAATTTTATTTGTGCACTCTCTTTTGTTTGTGTTGCCGTTTTGTGTTTGTGCACTCTCTTCAGTTTGTGTTGTGTCATTTTTTGCTTACCCACTACACACCTGAAAAATCCATGAACATTAAGAATTCAACAGCCTTACTGTAGTACTGTAGGAACAAAACTAGAAAAATATATTTTCTTTTACTGAGGGAAAGACTGAAATTGGTGACTTGAGGGAAACAAACTCTTGATCATTTAAGAAATGAGCTGGGTCAGATGAAATCTGCCTTCACTTCTTGCAGACTAGTTTATAAAACATATTACTATAGCATTCCCTCCTCATAACATTGCTAATTTGATTAACTGTTTCAATTAGCATATTTAACATATAACAAATAGCACTCTGAGAACACCCAAGGAGGCTAGTACAGTAAGGGTCATAGTGCTTTTGAACGTTCGATCGTTCACAAGATGTGCAGAACTCAGTGATTGACCTTCAGCCATTTCAATATACTGTATACTACAAAAAAGGTGCTGAAATTTCTTCAAACACAAGCACACTGTTCATGCCAAAGCCAAGTTCACCATCTATTGTTGGTTACTGGTAATTACACTCCATTACTCTCTGAACCCGTAGATCATAAGTCATTGACTGTTTTGTAGGTTTGCCTCTACTGAACTGCTAAACTATTGGTCTTTCACACATTTCGGTCAGAAGAAAGACCGATGTAATCTTATGTTTTATGATACGATTGTCAAGACTAGTACTCATACAGTGTCTGAATGCAATGAGAACACTGAACATCTAACCCCATAACCCCAGTTCTGACAGGCATGTCTGTCTTCAGATGGCATACCTACAAGACCAAAAGGGACCAGGAAGTGGTCTCCAACTTCAAAAGGCACTCAGAGGGAACCTTCTCCAGCGACTTCACCAGGTACCTGGACAGGATCAAAGCCAAGGACTTTGTGCACTGGCTCCAAACTGGCACAAAACGACAAAGGTGAAGGTCGAGCTTTTGATATGCACAAACAGGCACGCATTTGCAAAATCCGGCACCAGAGCAAATTGCAACTAGCACAGAAGTACTCAGAATAACAATGACATTAAAGAATCTTCAGCGCTATACAGTAGGCTAGCACACACAAATATTGGTTCTCCACGCCTTAGATAAGGTTTACTGACACATCAATTGCTAACATACATCTGTTTCTTAAGGGTGCCTTAAGGTTTGAGCAGTGATTGGTCAAAGCAAGCACTGCGCGGGTGGGCAAGATAAATGAGACCAGTTCTGCTCTGTTCTGACCACTTCCCTCCTGGGCTGCCCCAGCAAAGGACAAGCCACTCCCAGCTGCCCTTACCCCTGGTCCTGTCAGAGGTGCAGCGTTTCACCCGTCTTGTCCTGTGCCCTCCCCAGTCGCCCCAGCAGAAAGGGAGGGGCCTCAGCACATCACAGGAAGAAACATTGATAAGCCTTAATAAATAAATTGCTGGTCTAGACAATGTCAGCCCAGTTGACAATACTATTTCGATCACAACAAGGTCAGAATTTGTGACCTTCACACTTCAGAATAGTTCATTGTGGCACTGAATGGTGAAAGCAGAGTGAAGTCATAAGAACAATACAACGCACAATAATGGAGACTAAGCCAAACACCAAAAGTGATGATGGAGAGAGAGCTTAACTACAACTGTGAGATGTCCAGTAAATTGTTTCTTGATTTTCTTTCAGGAAAAACGGTTATACTGCTTTAGCAGTTTTGTACGCTGACTGGCTGTTTCCTCACTCGTTCTGCAGGTACACAGTCCAGGCCCTGGACACATGGCAGTAACACAGGAACCTGCACAGCAGAGAGCACGTGGTAACACTGCCAGCCGTCCCCGTGCCAAAGATAGACTGAAGCCTGTATTATAACAAAGCTGCCCTTGTACTGGATTTACACTAATAACTGCTTAAAAATTAAAATCAAGCAATTAAATACACATATACACACACCAAGACTGTGTCTACTTTGAATTGAAAGAGAAGTGCTTGGAGCAGCACTACTGTCATTTCACTCACAAACCCAGTGTGGTCCCAGAGTCAACACTGGGGACACGACAGTGCCCACAGGCCAGTGTGGTCCTAGAGTCAACACTGGGGACACGACAGTGCCCACAAGCCCAGTGTGGTCCCAGAGTTAATACTGGGGACACGACAGTGCCCACAGGCCTGGTGAGGTCCCAGAGTCAACACTGGGGACACGACAGTGCCCACAGGCCTGGTGAGGTCCCAGAGTCAACACTGGGGACACGACAGTGCCCACAGGCCTGGTGAGGTCCCAGAGTCAACACTGGGGACACGACAGTGCCCACAGGCCTGGTGAGGTCCCAGAGTCAACATTGGGGACACGATAATGCCCACAGGCCCGGTGTGGTCCCAGAGTCAACACTGGGGACACGACAGTGTCCACAGGCCAGTGTGGTCCCAGAGTCAACATTGGGGACACGATAATGCCCACAGGCCCGGTGTGGTCCCAGAGTCAACACTGGGGACACGACAGTGTCCACAGGCCAGTGTGGTCCCAGAGTCAACACTGGGGACACGACAGTGCCCACAGGCCTGGTGAGGTCCCAGAGTCAACACTGGGGACACGACAGTGCCCACAGGCCAGTGTGGTCCCAGAGTCAACACTGGGGACACGACAGTGCCCACAGGCCTGGTGAGGTCCCAGAGTCAACACTGGGGACACGACAGTGCCCACAGGCCAGTGTGGTCCCAGAGTCAACACTGGGGACACGATAATGCCCACAGGCCCGGAGTGGTCCCAGAGTCAACACTGAGGACACGAGAGTGCCCACAGGCCAGTGTGCTCGGAGCTACACAGTTCGGCTTGGTCTGGGAAAACCAGCCCTGTCTCTAGCTACAATGCAACTTCCTCTCGTTCCTCTAGAGTGGTTCCAATGTCACTCTGCTCTTACCCGCACCAAGCAAAAGGTGTGTGTTTCCTCACAGCCTCACAGAGCAAATGCTGTAAAACCTGCTGTATGAAACGCTGCAAGCCAGATGAAACAAAAGGCCGCTGCACTTACCAAACGAGAATGGGCTCACTCTTCCCGCGGTCCTGCGAGAGGCTGCTTTTTCTTTCTGTGGCCACCCTCTGGGGTGTGCTTGAACCAGGAGGCGGGCACCATCTGACCTAGCCAGCAGAGATTAAGGGCAGTCGCTGTCAGCTCCACACACTCAATGGGATGATGGATGCTAAACCACTGTGGCTACACCCTGCAGCCTGGCTGTGGGTACACCCTTAAACCCAAAAAGTTCAAACTTTTTCAAACATGATATCATCTTAATTTCCATTTAGAGCTGGCTGTAATGTGATATAGTATATCACATTAACCTTGTTTTAAAAGAAAGAACCGCCATCTTCAAGTGTCATTTAAAGTGAAGTGGTTTTTTGTCTGTCAGCACCACAAAATGTTTAAACATAAATATAACGACTTAAACAATACTGAAATGCAAGCCTTGCCATTGATTTATGTAAATTAATTTTTAGCTCATGATACATGTTCCCTCCCAATATGCTCCTCACCCCTGTAGACACATTAAAGGTTTTCCCCTAGTCACAGTGCCAAGAAACTGTCTTCCACTGCAGCTAAGCTCTCAGTGAACTAAACACATGCCTGCACTACTTTTAGTAAAAATTGGTTTGTTGCTGTCTCGAGTTACTCTTCCTGGAAAATCCAAGATATACAGTACGCATAGAATCTGTTGAGCAAACTGAAGTATTTGACTTTTTTTCAATAACTGCAAATCATATTAAAGTCTTGCCAAAATATCAAACATTATGACGCAAGACAACAATGAGCATGGAGCTGGTTCTCCGTGTATGAATATTCTCTGTATAATACAGTTGGCCACTTTGTCCAGCACACACAAGTTAAGCCCAATCCATTGAAGGACACTCACACCAGGGCCACTTTTGCCAAAAAACCCACCAGCATGTCTTTGGAACGTGGGAGGAAACCCGCCTGAATACAAGAACATTCAAACTCCATATCTGGAATTGAACACTGGGTCCCAGTGTGGCAAAGCAGCAATCAATGCTACACATGTAGCATTCAATACTTATGTTAAAAAGAAGGCTGCAGGAAAGATACCTGGAGGGGAGGGGGTGCTGTGGCACAGCGGGCTTCCCAGATACAAGCCATCCTCGAGGCTCTGGGCCCTCCTTGGAACGGGCTGAACCGGTGTGGAGGGCACAGAGAAACCTGACAGGGAAAACAGAAAAAGAAAGCAATCTGCTCACATTCCTGGCACATCTTCTGAAAAGCTTACCCTGGAAGACTTATGCTCGCTCCCTATTTCTTCTATCTTATAAGCAGGGATCCTTCTGGTCACGGAGAGCCCCAGGCCAGTTGTTTTTGTATGTAATCTGACATTACCCGTAGTTTAAAGATTAGGAACACCTAATGTTTTGACATGGGCGGCATGGTTAGGGTTAGTGCTGGGGCCTTGGGTTCAATTCCTGGCTGCTCTCTGCATGGAGTTTGTGTGTTCTCCCTGTGTCCATGTGGGTTTCCTCTGTGCTCTGGTCCAGAGACATGCTGGCAGGTTAACTGGCTTCTGGGAAAATTAACCCTGGTGTGAGTGTGAGTGTCTGTGTGCCCTGCAATGGACTGACGCCCCATTCGGGATGGACCCTGCCTTGTGCCCATTGCTTGCTGGGATTGCTGGGACAGGCTCCAGCGCCCCTGTTACTCTGACATTAGAAAATGGATGGGTGTTTCAACATAGGGAACTCTGACTCTGGTGGGCTAAAGGAAATTCTGATTTTTGTTTCACGTGAGCTCTAAATGACCAAATTGAACACGACACCTGTTTAACTAATCAGAGTTACATTGTTCCTTGGCTTGGAAATACAGCAACCAGACAAGTAAGATGGTCTGAATGGCTTCCTCTAATCTGAAACCTTTCTTGATTTAAAACTGGCATAACATCAATTACAAAACACAAATCTACTGTGTCAGAACATGGGGCAAATATAGAAAAGAGAGTGTGTAATGAAGTGTGTTAAACATGTACACTCTATATCTTAGCTTAAGTTTGTAGTCCTCCTTCCATGTAAACAGGGGACAGGAGACAACATTTCAAAGTAGGCAATCAGAAGGAGAAAGGCTGACAGGCTGTAGCCCCAGGTTGAGTGACTTGAAATCACGGCTATCTCTTGGAGTTTGGAGGGGAACTGCAATGCTGCACATCTTGTACTTATTTTCTCAGATTTTCTTGCAGTACATTAGACATTATGGTGACTAGTGAGCAGGAAGGACTGCTTCATATCACAATTCTTTCAAACTCTTGCTCTTGCTGGCAAGACCAGCGGTGTGCGACAACATCGGACAATACGGTACTTTCACAAAGTTGTGGATTTCAAATTCAGAATTGGCCAAATTTTGGAATACCATCAATTAACGTATTTGTTCTCTGAGATTTAATAACTGGTCTGAGAAACTGACAGCAGTTCCCCTTTAAAAGAGTATGGCAACCACAGTTAGGCCAGCTTGGAAGAGGACAAAATGGTTTATGGATTCTTTAACATTTAGTAAGTGGTTATCCACCCAATCTTTTAGTTAGCAATGGAAACAAAGAGCAGCAGGGGCTCCCAAAGAGGAATCATATGTTTTTTTTTTCTTGTGAGTCTCAGATTTCACAATGAAACACATCTGTAAATAAGTTCCATGTGTGGCAGGTTGGGCCTGAGAGACTTCATCTGACCTTCTACGTGAGGCTGCTTATACTTGTACAGCATAGGATCACTTGAGGTGAATTATTTATTCACCAATTAGGTAAAGGGTTAGGAATACCACATGCATACATGGGTGTGAAATTAGAATTTGATATAAGAATGACCATATCATGCCGTTGGGTGTTGTTGTGTAAAGCTCTATGTGAAACTGAAGAGAAGCTTGCTGAATAATGGCTCCTTGACCCACAGTTTCCAGGCCTCAGGTGCCACCTTATTTAGAATGGTCCGTTATATGTTGCTTGGCCTGTCCCATGTCTGTTTTTCCACCTCTCACACTAGAAGAGGGAGTTAAACGAGCCTAACCAGCTTTCACCGTGCCTTCTCAAACTGTCACATCAGTTACTGTGGCGCAGCTGGTGCTGCTGCGTTTGTTACTCCAGTCTGCAAGTCCCTTGGCAGCCCAGCAGATGGAGCAATTGCACCATTAAAAAGCATTCAGAGGGCCTCCAGAGTGGCTCAGCCAGTACGGGGCACACGGCAAGCTCTGCGATCACCGGTTCCAGCCTGGGCCATGTCGCTCGCTGGCACTAACCAGGATGCCCCAAGAGGCAGTGCACAACTGGCTGAGGACAGTCGGCAGGGCTCTCTTGGTGACCCATGTGCAGATCCGCTGGTAGGGAGCCACGGCGCCTGCTTGATGGCTTAAAGGAGCAGTCTGCCTGCACTTCCTCACTCCCCCGGCACAGCCACAGGGCTCGCAACAGCTGTTCCAAAAACTGGCTATCCCACAAGAGCAGCTTCTCTAAATTCAAAACAGCTCACAGCTACACATGCTGTAAAGGTAACACAATGTGTTCAAGTTTTGTGTTAAAGAGAAAGGACTGTTGGATATTGAAAGAAAAACTGCCTACTTCATAGTGTTTCACAGAAGAAAATGCAAGTAACAACCACTTCAAAACTGGTGATCTAGGGGGTCTGGGAACATGAGAGCTTCCAAACTGCGTCTGTTGTGGCTCAGAGTGGTGCTGTGTGAAAATACTGTAATCAACACCACTAGAGCTGCTTGCTGAAGTGTCCCCCGATCCTGGCACCCGAGGGCCATGCTGCAGCAGGGTTCGATTTGAAGGGACCACACACACAAGGTCATCTGGCCCGCGGCTGCAGAAGACGTCTTGTACGTGTATTAAAAGCTAACCCACCCCGGTAAGATTTTACTCAAGCCCCGTGTTCCTCTGTTGATCTGGACGATTCGTGTGAGCAATTCCCTGAAAGCTCAGACCTGAGAACAAGGTGAAGACTCCTCTTTAGCCTCTCACCACACTGGGGTGTGCCAGCGGCAGACGGGGGGAGGCCGCACCCCTGTGTGGCCTGTGTTTATTTTTTCCACTCTTGTTGCATTAGTTTTGGACCCTGCTAACCTCACACTGGTGCTTCTGTCCCCTCACCGGGGGTGTTGAGTTTTTACCAGTGGTCGCCACGGCAACTGTGACTACACACTGTCACACAACCATTGTTATGGCCTCTCTGAATAAGGTGGTCCTGAGGCCTGGAGACTGTGGGGCAAGGAGCCATTATTGAGCAGGCTTCTCTTCAGTTCCACACAAAGCCTTGCACAACAACACCCACAGCAACTACCACCACATGGAGACTCGTATGTCCAGTTCGAATTTACACCCATGTGTGCATGGAGCCACGCAGAGACCAGCAGCTCGGACTGAGAAAGCGAAGCCAAACCCACCTCTAGGATTTCCAGGCACCTTGAGCATCATGACATGCAGGCGGCCATGTCTTGGTGTCATTTAGTACGTTTGAACCTTTGTAAACTTTATTATGGTCTAAACCAGTAGTTCCCAGTCCTGGTGACCCACACACCTCCTGGTTTGTGTTCCAGCCGAGCCCTCAGTTACACAATCAAACCCTCCACTGACTTGATAATGATGAGATTCTTCTGAACTGCTGGTTCTCGGCTCTTAAACGTGTTGGAGCTCTTAACTGTCGTATTCTGTAAATGACATAAAATCTCAAGCTTGTGAGTAGAAACAAAAGGCAAATGCTCCAGTGAAGCAACTTCTTACTGTAGATCAAGTGAGGCTTCAGTGATCTCCTGAAGGTGAGTGAAATGAAAACTAGCAGGTGTGAGGGGCACCAGGACCAGGACTGGGAATCAATGGACTAAACAAACATTATCCACATTGTTTTTTACCTAATGCGTTCTTGAGGTGTCAGCGAGGAAATTCATCTTCTTTTAAAGAGACAGAGGAAAGGAATGAGATAGCAGAAAAGCTAGAATGCTAGAATGCCCAAATACTCCAGGGACCCCTGCACTTTATTTTGCAGAAAGACTTACTGGTGTAGGGAGAACTGAGGGTGATCTCTGGCACTGGTGCCCCACGAAGAGGAGACAAAGGTACTCCCTGGTCTGCGCTTTGCCCTGCGTGTAAATGTATGAGCATGGTGTTAGAACGCCTTCAGTCCTGTACCGTCTCCTGTCCCTGCCACACCCGATTTTTCTTTAATTCTTTGCCATCCCCCTTTTCAATCAGTCCCAGTTAAGGATTTGCGGAGAAGTAACACAGCAGCTCTTCAGAATTGCTTTGGCAACCTAGAATTAACGTTTCAGCAGTCGAGCTTCACCTTGTCGCGGCCCCGCGCGAGCCCGGCTCGAGCCTCTCCTCTTCCGGTGTGCGCTTCACGGGGGCCGGTCACCACGGCAACGCGAACGCCACCTACCGGCTGGCGCGGGGCCGCAAATCCCCGTTAGATCTGTCGGGCCGTTTTAATGTAAGTGTAAGTTAGTACGGTATGTTTTGACGTTTAGACGTTAAGACTGCAAAGCGATATATAAAGACGGCCATTTCCCTGCTCCATAAGATCCGTTTTGCACCATGACCATTCCATTCCCTCCACACCGCTGTTGTAATATACAGACGTGGCTCAGAGAGGGAACTGGCTTTAATGCCGTGGCCGACGTATCATTCCACGACATCTGCGTCTGTTTCACGCCAAGCTACCGAGTGGTTTATACTTTTGTTTTATTTCGTTTTCTCGTACCTGACTCCGCAGCTAGCGTTTCAAACCACTCCAGGCCAGCGGCCTCTATATCAGGGACGACGGCAAGAGGTGCGGGCGGAGCAGAGCGGCCGGTCTCTCTGGGCGGGAACTGAGGACGGAGCCCGTACGCCATTCCCGCGCACGAATATAAGCAAAACCACAGTTAAATATCAGAGACAGAGGCTAACGAGCGGAGTCCTCTCGCCTCCGCCGCTGTGAACATCAGCAGTCAGAAAGCGCCAAACCGCGACGGCTCGCGAACCCCTCTCGAGGGCGCCGCCACGTGATCGCTGACGCCGTACACCACAGAGGCAGCCGAGAGTCTCCGAAAAATACAATGTCTTAGTAGTGTGGGGATGCTAACCCTAACCCTAGCTAGGGCTTCAACAGACCAATCCTGCAATCTGTCTCCGAAGCCCTCCAAATGCAAATATTCCTTAAATCAAGAAGTGCACGTCTAAAACCATCAAAACCATTGAAAAACGGTCTTGGAAATTCAGTCTTCAGTAGAAAAAAGTTTTCTTACAACTTTTACAACTCCGTTTTAGAATGCCGTTCCCGAGCGCTGCAAAACGCACCAAAGGCAGCCAAAATTCTCCGAAAAAAAGTCAGGTAGGAGCAAATTATCACTCCTGCGCTTTAAAGCGATGCTTAATGTTTATAATGTAATATAAGGTTAGGGGATTAGAATTCTGCGAAGAGTTCTCTCACATTTTCCACCGCCCTCTAGAGAAAGGGGGATTTATGGCGTTCCCACAATATTGAGGATTTCAGGTGAAGGCGCAGGGTTTTGGTGAAAATAATTTTAACCAAAACGTATCCAAATGTAACTGATACCTGATATTGTAACGGAACAGCTACGTGGTGTCAAATTGTTTGACCAACTATACGAAACTGCAGAGATAGGTTGGAGCGTGGATCATCGCAGATCTCAATGTGACCTTAGTAGAAAGAAAATTGCACTGGGCTTAGTTCGTAATATTCCTGCTAGAGTGTGGGTATTATTCGTTGTTATTGTGAGATTCAGTGCCTGCATAAACTCTGCTTCTGTGCAGCTAACAGCACACATTAAGATGCTGGTCATTTGGCCCATCTGGCCTGCTTGGTAGTTAGTAGTTAATTGATCTGAGGATCTCATCCCAGCTGTGATAGCATGGCTGAGCTGCTTGTTCCAGGCTCCCCCCACCCATTGCGTAATGAACTGCCTCCCGCTCTCATTTTCTTGAAAGGAGCCAGGCTATTGGCCTCAGCAACTGGCTGGGCAGCTTGTTCCACACTCCCACCACCCTTTGTGCAAAGACATGCCTCTTGTCCTAATTGCAGGATCTCTCTCTCTCTCTCTCTCATCCTAGTGTGAAACCCGCATCAGCAGGGTCTGCTTGTCGGCACGCCCATCTCCATTTGGTGGTTTGAACCAAATCTTTGAGCTGACGTTGCCATTAAATGCGACCGAGAATACTCCAACCGGCACGTCGCTCCGCCTGCCGTCGGAGGATCTCTCCTCCATCTGTTTCTCGAAATAATCCAGAGTATTAGCTTCAACAACATGGCTCCTATTCTCAGTTTTAATTGTACTTCCACGTACAGTAGTTTCTGCTCGTGTCCTTCAGCTTGTGTTTATTCTGAAGACGTTTGCTGGGTTGTCTTTGTCAGCGCCCTTGAGGTTCTGGAATAACTGAATCAGGTCAAGGATCTGCCTTGTTTCTTCCCTTTAAATTCCCCAAACCCCCTTCAGATCCCCTGTCAGGTGTCTTGCGCAGAGAAACCAAAGAGATCGAGTTCCTGCATGCAGCTTGTTCTGATAGCTACAAGGATTCTGTCATTTTTTATGTTTTTTAACATCCATTGTTTTTTAATTCTTCACAGCTTCTTCGGGTCTTGGATATTGTTATCCCCCTCTTAAAAATGAAGTTGTAAGCAGATTGCCTCCCAGCTCGAACCCGAGCCTTGGCAGCCACACCAGCGTCCCTCTTTGTAACCTCTGGTGCAGTTCGCTGGTCTCCTGCTCTGGTCTATAATGCTCTGAGCTGTGCAAGAGTTTGGAAAATCAATACGTCTATAGATGGTATGGATTAAAGTACAGTGCATTACTGACATTACTGTATGGTTGTACACTTCCTGTCCTCCCCACTCCACCACCATGTTTCCAGATTAATAACTATCAATATTTAATGCTGATCAATATAGCTGACGCATCCTGTAAGTCTCCATCCTCTCTGCCCTCTCAAAGAGTGCCCTGGTTTACAGTGCTTACAGCAGACCCAGGACAATATGTAGTTTACATATTTTCAGTTGATTGTCAATTTCATTAGGACTCAGGATGGGTAGCCTTCAGTGTTTCTGCAGAACTGGAGATTGAGGGGTTAATGATTTGTCCTTAGCAGTAGCCAGCAGGGCAGGCTTTAGTTGTAGTTTTAATAACTGTCCACAAGGTGGCACTAGCCATTGCTCCCTTTTTTGCAGATTGGACATCTCCGTTGCTGCTTCAGCAAAACCTAAAAAATAAAAAGCAGGGATGCTTGTTTTGCACGCTTCATAATCTCCTCTCTGTTTCCTGGAACACAGTACCTCTCCTCTCATTCCTTCCTTCCTGCTTCCACTCTCAATATTCCAGTCAAGACCTCTAGCAATGTTCCAGGACTGTCTCACTGCTTTACAGTCACTGGCTTTGAGCCCTCCAGGGAGTGCAGATTAAGGTTAGCCCCTATCCAGGTGTTGCCAGGATCGTTCTCTCTTTAAGGTAGCTGTCCCAGGAAATCTGTAATACTTCCAAGGGCATGCCTGATACTAAGTTTTGTGTCCCTCAGAAGCATTGTACTGTACAGTATATACACATCAGTCTCCCCTCTTCCCACATTGTCGGCTGTTCTGCTGCCCACAAGGTCTTGCCAGCCTATTTGTTAGCACAAGCACACCTTTAATACCATGCAGAGTTAGCTCTCACGTGACTGGCGGCACACAACAGCCAATGAACGGCGCCGATTACATCAGACGTAAGTCAGCGATGAACAGTTGCCGAGTACTGTACAGTATTTAGGGGCAATGGGTGCAGTAGATGAGCGCGTACACAAAGGGAGAAATGAGAAGTGAAAGAGAAGACAATGAGCACCTTGCTTTCCAGTCATGACGAAGTCAAATGACTTCAGGTTCTTTTACGGTTGGCTACTTCAAACTACTACTCAAAAAGGCTACTTCATTAAAGAAACAGTGACCTATAAAACACTTCAGAGCCTGGCGAGTAGTATTACAGTTCTGCATTTAATGAAATAATTAGACTCACTTTGTAATGGATCTCAGCTGGAAGAGGAACCAGATGATACTCCTCATGAGTAAGACCTCGCAAAAAGGGTCAGACAAGCTTAATTAATGTTTAATTAGACCCTTTTACCCTCCTGCACTGATCTGAAGCTCCTGATGATTTAAAGACACCTCCATTAAGAACCAGACTTGTGGACCCCAGATCTAATCAATGTCAAAGTTCGACTGGCTCCATGGGGGTTAATGAAGAATCAGAAGAAGGGTACTTTACATTTGAAGGGAAATCCTTGTGTTCTGTTATCTGAAATTTAGGTTCAAATCAAATGTTTCTAAAATACATAGCTGATATGTTTTTTAAAAACGGTCACGTTAACCTGTGGCCCTGCCTTTGAGAATGTCTAGTTTTTAGAGTGAGCTTCTTATCTCTCAGTTACATCATGTCTCATTTTCTGTCATTGGAATAGGTTACTGTGAAAATGCACTATATACCGGTGTAAAGGTTAATTGACAGTGTTGAGCTGTAGAGGGAGATAGAGCCTGTGTCTCCATGGTGCAATCCCAGGCTCCTGTCATGAAGATAGGGTGAAGACATGACCATTAATCTCCCACCTCAGTCTGCTTCGGGAATTGTTCTCTCCTGTGTCTGGACCCAGGCAGGCTGCCTAACTAACCAGTGTCCTCCAGAATCTCAGTCGCTTTTTAATTAGGATCCCAATCCTCGGATTGGTTGTCTTCTTAGGGAAAGCCCTGCGTGCACCAGGACTGGAGCCTGGGCAGAATGTCAGCAGCAGGGTGCTGACTCACGCTGCACAAACACACAGCTCACCTGGGTAAGTGCTGTGGTCTTCATCAAGCCCTGCCTCGAGAGTCTGATTGACTGCCTACTTGCTGGCAGGACTGAGGCTTAATTAAATTTCATTGAAAGAAGCCAAAATTAATATTTTTTCTCATTGTTTGTGTTCATCCACCCATCCATTCCCTATGGAAGGCAGGGTACACCCTGGACAGGATGCCAGTCCATCACAGAGGATTTAAATCAAGAGATGTAAATGATTGTACTGTGCACATTTAGAACATTGTGTACAATTTTGGTCACCATGACACAGAAATGTATTGCTGCTCTAGAGTATCCAGAGAAGAGGGACCAGATACAGTCAGATAAAGCCAGCCCAGCAGTTTTCGTAAGTTTTAACTAGGGGACACAGCCAAAACTTACATAAAGGTGCATTTAAAACTGAGAAGAGAAGGCATGTCTTTACACAAAGGGATGTAGGAGTATGGAACAGGCTGCTCAGTCATGCTATTAAAGCCAGTATCCTGGCCGCTTTCATAAAACAGGTGGATGAGATCCTCAGATCAATTAACTACTAACTACTAAACAGGCTAGATGAGCCAAATGACCTCCTTTAGGTTTTATAATCAGTTTCTAAACTGCTTAGCCCAGGTGCTGCAGTGAACATTGATAAAGATGTGCACTGGCCTGGAAACCCAAACACAGCGGAGTCTGGTTTCCTGATGCTGGCTGTGTTTTGCCTGTGATGCAGGGACAAGGAGGTATTCCATTATATAGCAGCGAAAGTCACACACTTTATAAGGCATCGTCTTGGCAATTTGCTTCAAAATGAAAAAGAACAAGGATTTCCCCAGGAATTAGAAAACATGTAAAGAACAAGACAGTTTCTTAGGCTTTTTGAGAGCTGCACACTCTCAGAATCCCACCTCTTCACTTCCTCCACACATCCACACACACACACTCACTCACTGGGAGCTCATAGATGTATTCTGTGGCCAGGGCTGTGTGTGAGCTGCTGACTCAGCCTCTCCTGCTGCATGAATTCATCTGCACTGCAGTGCTCCCTCTCTCAGTACCCCTCCACCATTTCAGAGAGTAGGGGGGAGGGGAGGCTGAAGAACAGAGGAAGAGGAGAGAGACAGCGGAGGACACACAGAGGAGGAGGGAGGAGGAAAGAGAGTAGGGACAGTGGGAGGATAGAGAGAAGAGAGGAGGAACAGGGGGAGGAGAGAGGAGAGAGAGGGTAGGGACTGGGGTGAGACAGAGAGAGGAGAGACACAGGGAGGTCAGAAAAAGGAGAGAGGAGGGACAGAGAGAGGAGAGAGAGTGGAGGGGCAGGGGGAAGAGAGAGGAGACAGGGGCTGGGAGAGGAGAGAGAGGGAAGGGACTGGGGTGAGACAGAGAGAGGAGAGAGGAGAGACACAGGGAGGTCAGAAAGAGAAGAGCGGAGGGACAGAAAGAGGAGAGAGAGTGGAGGGGCAGGGGGAGGAGAGAGGAGAGAGAGGGTAGGCACTGGGGTGAGACAGAGAGTGGAGAGGAGAGAGGAGGGACAGAGAGAGGAGAGAGAAGACAGGGGCAGGGGGAGGAGAGAGACTGAAGGGACAGGGAGGAGAGAGAGGGGAGGGGCAGGAGAGAGAGGGGAGTAGCAGGGGGAGGAGAGGGACAGGGGGAGGGGGGGAAGGGGAGGAGAGAGGGGAGGGGCATGGGGAGAGGGGGGGGCAGGGGGAGGGGAGAGATGGGAGTGGCAAGGGGAGGAGAGGGGGGAGAGGGGAGACGCTGAGGACACAGAGACAGAGGAGGATGAAGAGGGGGAGGAGGGAGAGTGGAAAGAGCCCATGAAGAGGGACAGAGTGGGGGTGGATGCTGTGAGAAAGGAGGCAGGTGAATATCTAATGGGAGGGGGGTCAGCAACAAGTGGACCAGGCTCCTGGGGCAAGAGAAATGCTGATTCACAGCTGGGGCCTGGGGCACCAGTCTTGCACCTGGATTCTTCTGCTGTGCAGACATCACCTCCCCTGTTTCTGGTCCCAGTGAAAGTCACTGGCTTGACAAGTGCCCTCCCCTTGCACACAGACTGCAGTCCGGGGATATCCATCCATGTGTTTCCTATCCCCTTTATCCAGTAGAGGATCATGCGGGAACAGGAGCCTATCCCAGCAAACAATGGGGGCAAGGCAGGGTACACTCTGCATGGGACACTAGTCCATTACAGGACACACACACTCAGACACAGCCACACTCACATCAGGGCCGATTAACCCACCAGTATGTCTGGATGTGGGTGTAAACTGGAGCACCCACTGTGCCACCTTAATGCATTCCATTGAAAAGAAGGAGGAAGAGACGAGATCAGTGTGAAATGTTTGCAGTGCCCAGCAGCTGTGTGTATCCATGTTTAATAACAGGAGCCCACACCTGCCACTGCCACAAGAAACCCAAAACACAGTTCTTCCCAGCAGTTGAGCTCTCTTGTTTGATGAAACCCCTTAATTGACCTAAGAATTTTATTTGACCTCTAAAAAGGGATGTAACAGTAACTATATTCTGCAACAGAAAACGCTTTTTATGCATGTTAAGGCATAACGTGATGAGGCCAGCAGTGTTGAACCGGATTTCTTTAATCAGTTATGACAATTATAATAGACACACACACCAGACATACCGACGGGGAACAAGGCTCACCTTTTTTCACATAGTGAGGAAGGCCTGTGTCTGGGGTTTTCAAGCCTATCATTGTCTGTCTGCAGACACACTGACCCTCCCACAACCAGACTGAATACCCTGCAGACACACTGACCCCCCAGGACTGGACACCCTGCAGACACGCTGACCCCCCAGGACCAGGACTGGACACCCTGCAGACAAACTGACCCCCCAGGACCAGGACTGGACACCCTGCAGACACACTGACCCCCCCAGGACCAGGACTGGACACCCTGCAGACAAACTGATCCCCCAGGACCAGGACTGGACACCCTGCAGACAAACTGATCCCCCAGGACCAGGACTGGACACCCTGCAGACACACTGCCCCCCCCAGGACAGGGACTGGTCACTCTGCAGACACACTGACCCCCCAGGACCAGGACTGGACACCCTGCAGACACACTGACCCCCCAGGACTGGACACCCTGTAGACACACTGACCCCCCCAGGACTGGACACCCTGCAGACACACTGACCCCCCCAGGACCAGGACTGGACACCCTGTAGACACACTGACCCCCCCAGGACCAGGACTGGACACCCTGCAGACACACTGACCCCCCAGGACCAGGACTGGACACCCTGTAGACACACTGACCCCACCCAGGACTGGACACCCTGCAGACACACTGACCCCATTTCAGCACTGAACCACCCCAGAAGTGGGGAGGCCTGGCATGGTAAAGTGAAGCAGTGTAACCTTTACCAAGGAAGAGCTTTAGGTCAGCCAGCAGGTAGATATTTGGTCTGCTCACTGTTTAATAACTGACCGTTCGGGTTTGTTTTGTGTAGAATCGTGTTGTTGAGTGGGCAAGAGAGAGCTCAGTTGGCAGCTCCTGTCCTAAAGGGCCAGAGGACTGCAGGCTTTACAGGTGCTTTTCCAGTTAACCACTGATTAAGCTTTAAGTAATTAAGATCAGCAGTGGGATGAAAACCACACCTTGTCCATCCCTGCTTTACATGGACAGACAGCAGGCTGTAACAAGCTGGAGGTGCGTTTGTGCCTCAGGGAAGGTCCCTTTCAGAGATTCACAGTTACCTTGCACCCCCTCCCCACACAGACCCTGAAGGTCACTGAGCTCCAAGCTCGTTTTTCTGCAGGAAGAAAGTAACTTTCCAGAGAACCAGACACACTGACAATTGTAATCCCTTCCTCCCTCCCTTTACTCTGGTGTAATACAAGCTCATCATGGAAACTGCACCAGTCAAGAGGCATGGGTAGAACCTTGAACTGTAAATCCCCACTCATCTTCTGCAACAGTCAGAGACAGAACAGAGAGACAAACAATTTAGACTCAAGAGCTGAGACAGATTAAATGGCATTGTGCTACCCTATACAAAAAAACAGGTATTTATTCGGCCATAAATTTGGTCAAATTCTGTCCCAAGACAGAAAAAGGGCAATCTAGCTCCCAGCAGTCATACATTATTCAACAGTCATGTGGGGATTTGGGTTTGATGCAAAAAAAGTTTAATCTCATTTAACTCTGGTCTAATGAGAACTCAGAGGGAACTGTGTGAAACACCTTCAGTATTAGACAAAGGTCCTGATCCCATAACGAAGGTACAGACTTAAGATCCTGCGGTCTTAACAAGGGTACAGACTGCAGTATTAAATACAGATCCTGTGGCCTTAACGAGGGTACAGACTGCAGTATTAAATACAGATCCTGTGGTCTTAACGAGGGTACAGACTGCAGTATTAAATACAGATCCTGTGAACTTAACGAGGGTACAGACTGCAGTATTAAATACAGATCCTGTGCCCTTAACGAGGGTACAGACTGCAGTATTAAATACAGATCCTGTGTCCTTAACGAGGGTACAGACTGCAGTATTAAATACAGATCCTGTGGCCTTAACGAAGGTACAGACTGCAGTATTAAATACAGATCCTGTGGTCTTAACAAGGGTACAGACTGCAGTATTAAATACAGATCCTGTGGCCTTGACGAAGGTACAGACTGCAGTATTAAATACAGATCCTGTGGTCTTAACGAAGGTACAGACTGCAGTATTAAATACAGATCCTGTGGTCTTAACGAGGGTACAGACTGCAGTATTAAATACAGATCCTGTGGTCTTAACGAAGGTCCAGACTGCAGTATTAAATACAGATCCTGTGGTCTTAACGAGGGTACAGACTGTAGTATTAAATACAGATCCTGTGGCCTTAACGAGGGTACAGACTGTAGTATTAAATACAGATCCTGTGGCCTTAACGAGGGTACAGACTGTAGTATTAAATACAGATCCTGTGATCTTAACGGGGGTACAGACTGTAGTATTAAAAACAGATCCTGTGGCCTTAACAAAGGTGCCGACTGGAGTGTTAAATGTAACAGCATTTAACAGCAGTTTTGCTTAAAGCCCTTAAGTCTCACGGATATCTAAAAAGGAAACACAAGAGGAAATGTAACTTGTTTCATGCAGATGGCTCTTGATTTTGTGTATCCTAATGCAAAAGTTTGGCTTAGATTGAATGTGTCCATTCTCCCTGGACAAGGACATCTTGATTCCCAACCTGGACAGAGCCACCTCAAGCAGGGCCTAGTAAGCCACCTTATAAACCACTGCTTTCCTAAGATCCAAAACCGCTTCTAAAAGTGCCATAAATGGCTGCATTGGACAGATGAGAGATCATAGAGAAAGAAAAAAGAAACACTTCTTTCTACATGCCCACATTTCCTGGCAGCAGTGTGGAGCAGTGGCTATAGTTTTGGATTCGTAAGGAGAAGGTTGTGGGATCAAAAACCCAGATTCAACACTGTTGATATACCTTTGAGCAAGGGAATTCACACAAATCATTCCATCTCAATATCCAGCTGTAGACTGGGTGTAAGTGTTTTATAAAATGACCAGTGAAACACATCAGTAAATTTGAGATCACGTAGGAAGTAAAAAAGAAATGTTTTCTTCCACCCAGAGTTGGTCACACTCCTGACTGGACAACGCTGGACTTATAGACTTGCTTGAGGTGCTGACCTCAGACAGCTGCAGGACTGCTGAGATCTCTCCAGCCCCAGTACTGAGCCACCGTCTGAATCAAGAACTCGTATACTGTACCACACCTGCGACAGAAGCCCCTGTTGCGGGTCAGATCTCGCCCCTCTTACAAAACGCCCTGGATATTGAAACAAGACCTCCCGCAAAATGAAAAAAGCCAAGTGGTAAGTCACAGGGCCGGGAAAGGAGACACCGCAGTTGAGAAGTCTTGGCTTGGGGCTGGGTGAGATGCACCCCCTCTTCTTTCCACTTCGTTTTGTCCAGCTCAAAGGAGAAGAGACCAAAATTTGTCGGCGGCTGGCCCCGGCCACCCAAGCAGACTGGAGCATGCACAGCTTGGGCACAGGAACCCATTCCCAGCATGGCCCGGCCCAGCATGGCAGCCTGTCTGGTCCAAGCCAGCGTCCGTCCGCAAGAACAGTGTGACAAGGAAGCCAGAGGGACGCCCTGTCCTCCCTCGTGCCTCAGCAATAAACCCCACACAAGGCGTAACTGGAAGGCTGCTTTATTAAGAAAAAAGTTCGTGCTCAAATGAAGACAATCTTTCAGAAGATCTTACTAAGAGTCCGGTGTTGGTGCAACACGTTGTATGTCTTTTCTCCTACTTTATTTTTTATTTTTTTACTTTTAGTGGCAAATGATAACAACAATGAAAAAAGCATTTTTCTGTTATTTTTCAGCGGGGAAAAAAACAAAAATAGCATTTCCATCATGCTACAAAAATAAACTAAATAGATCCAATAAAGAAATATCCATACAAAAATAAATCAACAGATGTCGTTGTAAATCAGATGAAAGCTGAAAGGCAAGCTGCTGTCTCGAAAGCCAGGTGACTGGAACACACAAGAGTGCAGAAACACATTGCATGTTAGTTTTACCATTGAGCATTTTCTCTTTGTTTCTACTCAGGCAGTATTGCGGACACCTCTAATTGTGGTCAATGTCAGGACCCCTAAGTCACGTTTGTGCTCCGTAAATTGGCTCCCGCGGTTTGTTTTGGTGTGGGGTCTGAAGTTGGCGAAAAGCAGATAAAGGCACAGGCTGTTGGGGGAAAACTGTGCCAAGAGCAAGATGAACACAAGGAGGAAGCTTGCTGGCACGGAATGGGGGCAGAGGGTCAGGGCTGGGGAGTGGGTGGGTAAGCAAAGGAGTAGGATTTGGGGGGCACCAGCAGATAAAATTAGGTTTAGTGGGTCCAGGTGGGTGATTTTTTTATTTTGAGGGGGAGGAGGAGATGACATCACGTACAAAAGCTGTGCAAAATAGTGCAATTCTCGCGGGCGGGGGCTAGGGGGGTGTCCCATTAACTGGCCCGTGCAGGGACAAACAGATGATGAGTCGGGTGCACTGCACGTGAGAAAGCACCAACGCCTTTGTCTGCAGGGCCTCTTCCTCTCCGACGCAGGGTGGGGATGAGGGGAAGGTGTTCATACAGACTTTTTTTTCCGTTTCCCCTCTATAGTGTTGGACAGTGTCTCACAATAAGATGACGAAAAAAATGAACAGATGTGACCAGGGCATCAGCTGGAAGCCATTCTATTTTTAATTATCAGAGTAATACTAGTACTGTAGTAGTAATATTTTTTATTTCTGTATTTACAAAAAACGCATGCTGATAAAATAAAAATATATTACATTATTTATAGCAGTCTCTTAAAAAGTTCATCCTTAACTTTTCAGCGTTTTTTTTGTGCCGTTTACAATATAGCCTGCACTGTACATATATTTAGTTTTATGTTGCTTATGGACGAATGTGTTTTTACACGCTGTGTCCCAGATGGGCACGGGAAAGTCAGACGGCGTTTGGAACGGTTCTTCGTTAGTTTATTTGGTACAAATTAATGAGCAACACTAGTTTGGAGACGTCATGCAACAGCTGGATCAAAGAACTCCAGAGCCGCCACGCCCCCCGGCCGGAAGTGGGCAGTTTTTCCGATTGGCACGCCACAGGAAGTGCAGCCGAAAGCTCTCGTGAGCATTTGTCCATACAAAACATGGAAGACACGGCCAGGTACTCTGTATTTGGCATCATCCCTCCAGAGTTTTCGAGAGAACCCATTATAAAAATATCACAGATTGTACTAGTTATAACCCGAGAGCTCTGTAGCTTACGCTGACCAGCACAGACACAGGCTCTCACAAAACAGCTTCTCCAGGTGCTTCTGGAGGAGTCTTGGGAGTCAAAACTCTAATTTTGGCAATTTATCCCTTCTATCACTCCTTTATGCCAGATCCATTTTCTCCCTTCCTTCGTGTCTAAAAGCACACAACTCCAGTGCTGGGGCTGTTGCATACGCTACCAAACCCACTTGGAATTGTCTTCAAACTAGTTCTGGCTTGCAAGGCACTGGCTGACACTGAACCTCTTTAATCACTCCTGGAAGAATGACCATGACTTTTTTGTGCCCTCATGCACTCACACATTGAGATCTGCTGTTGGGACCCTCAGTGCAGGCCAGCACCCATTGATGAGCTTCACAAGCAGGCATGAAAAATCTGCTATTTGGCCCTTTGTTTCTTCGTTTCCCAACAGGAAGACTGGGAAAAAAAGCCTCCTGTTCAACCTTCCATGGAAGGAGCTGTAAGATTGCATTGTGTATTGCATTGTTCTCTTGAAGCAAGAATAACCCAACCTGCCCCTTTCTCTCCCAAACTCAAGATTGATTTCCCGGAGCCCATCCAGGAGCCTCATGTCCAGCTACTGCATGACGACACCAGGAGACGAGGAATCGGATGGCAATTGGCTTTTCCTCCATCTCCTCCGATCCGTATCTTCACAAGCCTGCTTTCCACTCTGACAAACCTGTGCTCTCCCTCTTCTTCTCCTTTTGACATTTGTACGGTCCTGTTATTTTCTTTTTGCCGAAATGCTTCAAGATTAAAACCAACCGCGACTGTAAATAAAAATGAAATTGCACTGAAAGGACACCATGGCTACTGAAGCATAGAATCCGGCGCGGCGTCCAGGTTACGACACTGCCAGACTGGGATCTGGATGGGCACAGCGGGTGGGGGTGGGGTGGGGAGCAATGTGAAATAAACACGAGAGCAGGAAAGGAGTAGACAAAAAACAGGCAACAGCTCCTGCTCACAGCACGCACATCCGGGCACTGTTGCCTTACTCCAGCCTGACTGCAGCACCTTGGAAGAGGGTAAAACAAAAACATCAGCAGCGCCCTCCCCTCGAACCCCTGCCCCAGCACCAGCTGAGGGCCTCCTCTCACACAGCAACAACCAGGAGACAGACAGACCTCAGGTCAAAAGTCAGCAAAACATCATATTGCAGGATACAAATGAGCAGTTTCTAAAGCCCAGGGTGTCTGTTGTACAGGGTTTGCTTTGCCTTTTTACTTTGTCGTTTCCTCATCAACATACAACACCAATCAACCCCCCTCCCTCTCCCCCTCCCCCAACCCCCCCGGCTGCTTCCCCCATTCACAAAATCCAGAGCAGCGAAATCTTGGTACTTGTCTTTTTTGTCATTTTTTGTTTTTTTTAATGTGCCACAATGTTGGTATACTCAAACATCAGAACATCAGCTACTGAATGATTACAACCTCCTCTTACTGCAAAAACTCTAATGAGGCTTTGAATGAAAGATCTGTAAGTTGGATATTATTTGTGAAGGGCAGGATATATATTAGGTTCTTCCCCCAATATCGTGTATTATTATAATAATTGATATTTTTTTACTATATTTCTTAATTTTTTTCAGTGGACAGCCTCAAACTTATGGTCAAGCCACTGTTGTGGTCTGCATATTAGTGTCTTGTGGATTATGGTTACTCATGCATGATTCCTGATTAAAGCATGCCTCCATGCAAGTCATTTCTATGCATTGAACGAGCACAATTAGTTTTTTTTGGAAATCGGTCTGAGCAAGTCCCCTTCAGCCCAAGTCAAAACCCTGATTGACCCCCCCTTTCCCAATCAATGTGAAAGCCCATGTAGAAAATTTCTTTTGTAATTTTTTTATGCAGGTATAACAAAGATACGATGAGAAGACTTGTGACATGGGCTAAATGTTAAATGTTTTTTTCTGTTTTTGTTTTTTTTGCCACTCAAATAATGTAAAGATGCAATAATATTCACCAGGGACAAACAAACCCCCTTTTTGAGATAGTTCTGGGTTCTCGTTTTTCGTCCTATGTGGTTCCTTTTACCGTTTTCCCCGACGCATGAGGAAAACGAGATAGATAAAATCCTTCAGACTTGCTTTGGAAGTTTACTGTACGTGCCCCCCTCCCCCCACCGGCAGCTCCGTTTCCTTTGGGAAAATCCCAGATTGGATTGTTTTTTTTCCCCCCTGCCTCTCCCTCGTTTTTGCCACGCGGCGCAATCCCAATTCCCACGGGCAATCGGGAGTCCTGTTTCATTCTCATCTCTTCCCCGTTTCTCTCCTGCGATTTCCCCCCCGAGAAAAATGCAGTCCGCCGTCAGCTGAGGCGAGGATTTCCTCTCCCGTTCCCGTCGCATTAGAATCGGTTTCAAAACCTCAAGTCTTGATGCAACAATGTCACACAGTAAGCTGATTATGTTTGGTTTAAATCGAGTTAAGTGTCTTCAAAGCTGTAAGAAACGGGGCTGCTTCTTCTGCATTGATACATCGGTGAAGTCTGTAAACAATTTTGTGTGGGTTTCGTTACTTGCAAATGAAATAATCTGTACATTTGATTTGCTTGTTTGAAAGTTTCATCTAATTTTGCTTTATTATTGTTATTAGTAGTAGTATTTTATTATTAGATCCTAACACTTAGATTCCCTGACATCTTTTTGGTTTCTGCCCTTCTCTTTCCTGCCCCGCCCCTCGTGCTCCTCCTGTTTCTCCTTGTCGGGTTTCGTCACGCTGTCGTAGGAGGGGAGGGATGCAGTGGAGGGCGTGCCCTCCTTCTCTTGATTGGTCCCCCCGTTCTCCAGCTTGTTTGTCCCCGGCCCTCGCTTGCACACAAAGCCCCGCTTCACCAGGTAGCGCCGGTAGGCGCGCTGGATGACGATGGCCGACACCTCTTCCTGCTTGCGCCGCAGCGTGGTGGTGATCGGCTCGTACGACACCTTGGAGGGGTTGGACGCCACAAAGCGCTCTTCCATCTGCTGCCGCAGGATGTCCAGCTCCCCGCTGTCGCCCAAAACACGTTTTGTGAAGGCGAACAGGATGTCCAGGCAGTGGATGCGGTCCCCACTGACCATAGGCAGGTCCATGGCGATCAGCTCAATGGTGTTGGGCTTGGGCACCCTCAGCGGGTGCTCTAGGGTGTCCGCAAAGTCCGAGAGTTTGGCGTAGGCGATGAACTGCGAGGCGTCGGGGTCGAACTTCTCCCAGATCTCGTAGAAGGTCTCAAAGTCATCCTCGCTCAGTGGCTCGGCGCTCTCCTCTGTGGCCACGCTGAAGTTCTCCAGGATGATGGCGATGTACATGTTGACCACGATGAGGAAGGAGATGATGATGTACATGACGAAGAAGAAGATGCCCACCGAAGGGTTGCCACAATCCCCCCGGACCTGGCTGCCCGGGTGCTCCTTGTCCAGAGTGCAGTCGGGGGGCCGGTTCAGGATAGGCAGCAGGAGGCCGTCCCAGCCTGCGGAGGTGGTGATCATGAACAGGCAGATCATGCTGTTGCCGAAGGTCTCGAAGTTGAACATGTCATCGATGCCACCTCCCTTCTTCACATAGGCGAAGTTGGACATGCCGAAGATGGAGAAAATAAACATGACGAGGAAGAGAAGGAGGCCGATGTTGAACAGGGCTGGCAGGGACATCATCAGAGCGAACAGCAGAGTCCTGATCCCCTTGGCCCCCTTGATCAAGCGCAGGATACGGCCAATTCGGGCCAGTCGGATCACCCTGAACAGCGTAGGAGAGACAAAGTACTTCTCGATCAGGTCCGCCAGGAACATCCCTGCAAAGATGGGGGTAAGAGAGTGAAGGACAGTTAGAGAGTCACTTTAATCACACTGCAAATCTTGTGCTATAATCAGTGCCCACTACAAACATGGACACAGAAAAAGAACAAGTTAATTCAGTACTGAAAAGTAGTCTTGCTACCTTCCAGTGTGGAATTAACCTTTACTTGTTCCTTTGCAGCTAACACACGCTGACAGAGCTTTCCACTCAATCCCCAAGCAAAGGAAGTTGTGCATGGAAACAAACGATTTCATCTATGATGTACATTCTACTTGTATACAGAAAAAAGGGCTTACAGACTAAAGGACACACATGTTCATGTGTTTTTCTCTTTCAGGTGTTCTGGTTTCCTTGCACAGTCCAAAGACATGCTGGTAGTTTCAATGGGAAAATTGATTGTATCTGTGTGACCTGTGATGGACTGGCGTCCTGTCCAGATTGTTTACTGCCTTGTGCCTGCTGCATGCTGAGATAGGTTCTGGATCCCCTGCAATTTTGTACTAGGTAGCTGATAGAAAATGGATAAATCGAAGATCTTTAAATAGAAATAGGGGCATGGTTTTTGAGTCCATAATCATGTGTGATGACAAGGTCCAGAGAGGAGTGTGTTTTACCACGAGTGACTTTTGTTTTTAGGAAGTAAAGTTATTTTGCCTTTAATTAGGGTTGGATTACGCTGCTGGCGCTGGGGAGCAGCATGATGTCACAGAAAGAGATGGGCAAGGGTGGGAAAATTAGCGTGACAGTGCTCCTCACCCACAATGGATAGAATGACCACCACAACATCGAAGATGTTCCAGCCAATGGTGAAGTAGTAGTGCCTGAGAGCGAAGAGCTTGAGAACAAACTCCGTGGTGAAGATAATGATGAAGATGAAGTTGATCCAGTAGAGGATGTTCTCCATCTCCTTGCTCTGGTCGTCCGTCTCCACCATCATGGTGACCATGTTGAGGCAGATGAGAATCATGATGGAGATGTCGAAGACCTGCTGCGTGACGAAGTCAAACACCATCCCCTGGATCTTGTTCTGGGAGGTGGGGTAGTGGGGGGGAAGAGCACAAGAAGAAAAGATGGTGACGTCAAGACCTTTCATTGTCAATTTCATCTTTCCCATTCTGCAGGCCATGGGTTAACTGAATCATTCATTGATTTAACTGCTCTTAAAGACAGCTGTTTCCAAGTCTAGCCACTGAAGAGCAGTTAATGAGCAGTTAAACCTGGTCCATTAGAGATCTCCCCCAACACCTAATCCAGAGGGCCATCAAACCTGATCCTGGATAGCCCCAACCCAGCAGGTGTTATAGACCATTATCAGATCACTATATTGTAAAGACATGGACATTTTTAAATACAATTAAGCATATGATTTGTAAAATTAATTTAAACATGACTGTGGACCAAAATCTGAGTATCCTTAAGCCATTAAGGACCAGAGTTCACTAAAATGAACAGATCACTTCTTTACTTCAGGTTCAATCAGAAACTGTTGACCTACAAAACCAACTGGACTGGGGTTCCCCAGGAAAGTCTTATTGAAGGTCTTGTTGAGGACCCAGACTGAATCAGATCTTTAGTACAAGCTCATACTACACCCATCGCCCACCACCTCGCACTCCTTGTTCTTCTCTGCTCTGTGGCTCCTTGGGATTAAATCCCTAATCACAGGGCAGTCACTGTGGTCCATGTGGGGTGAGTGCAGAGGAGCACCTTTTAACAAACACAGCTGAAGTGAGCTATACCCCTGGACTGCTGGGGAGCGTAGAGTGCGTATGCCGTTTGTGTTACTTGTGTTCTGTTCACTATGTTTAATTATTAAGAAAAGTAGTGTTATAATGAAACCTGAAGTTGGGGGTGGGGTCACAGCAGCAGGGACATACCAGAGGTCTGGGGATGGGTTTCTGTGGCTTCTTGGACCCCAGCTTCTTCATGGCATTGTAGTATTTCTTTTGCTCTTCAGTCATGAAAATATCCTGGCCCCCAAAGTATAGGAGAAATCAGAGGAAACTGGTTACAATCTTATACTCCCTTGGTGCTAATGGAGAAACTATCATCAAATTGACCTGGAGGTGACCAAGCTGTGTTTTCTCAACTCCCTGGCTCATAATATACTGTATGATGCCCAAATGCCTAGATCCTCCCCCACAGCAAGGACCACATTACATGAAACCTATGACTGGTCCACCAATGCCAGAAGCTAATGGCAGGTTCCCATTGGATAAATGCAAGAAGCTATCAACCAATGAGCTGTGTTTTGACTTAATCTGCAGTTTGTGGAGAAAATTTGCAGCTTTGGTCCCTTGGCTTGTGCTTCTCCTTTTCCTTTTTCTGCCAGTTCCCTTCTACGACAGCCTGTGTGCACAGTGGGCTCCTGCTGCTCTGCTCCTTGTACTTTGGACTTTCACATCCAGCTAGGAGTTAAGGAAGCACAGAGGGGTGTGGTAGTCTGGAACAAGCTGCCCAGCCAAGTGTTTGAAGCCGATATTTCTGCTTCATTCAAGAAATGGCAGGATGAGATTCTGGGATCAAATAATTACTTATTACCAATCAGGCCAGATGGGCTGAATGGCCTCCTCTCATCAGTAACCTATAAGGATTCTGTCAACTCTGTGGTTATCATTACATAAGAAGTGCAGTCCATGTGCCCCAAAGCCTGATTGCTTTTAGAAAATCGACAGAATCACAGAATGGGAGAAGGGAACTCCTACTGGCTACTCAGGGCCTGCGATTGCTGATGTCCAATGAACGCACAGCTTTATAGCGCTGCTTTCTGCAACACTGCAATAAAGCCTTATAACAGGGGGAGGAAAAGAAAGCAAGGCTTATCTTTTTCTTCTGCTGGTTGAAGTTGTCGATGATGACACCGATGAAGAGGTTCAGGGTGAAGAAGGAGCCAAAGATGATGAAGATGACAAAGTAGATGTACATGTAGATGTTGTCTTCGTAGATGGGCTGCTCCTCCACCTGTGGACAAGAAAGGAAACACTGTGAGCAACCGGGTCTGCTTTCACCATACAGCTTAGTACTGCAGGAAGCCCTTTCCCCTCACAACCCCTTATGAGGGTATCCTCTGCCACCTGATGAGCCCAAGTGTGCAGCTCAAGCATAGCTACTTAAAAGGTTTTGCTTAACTGGCCACTAACCCAACACTGATGCAAAATCTCAGGAATGAATCCTTATTTCACAAGTCATAAGAAACTTCTAATCCAGTTGTCTCCAGTCCTGGTCCTGGGTGGTCAGTGTGTCTATGGGGTGTCCAGTCCTGGTCATGGGGGGTCAGTGAGTCTACAGGGTGTCCAGTCCTGGTGCTGGGGGGTCAGTGAGTCTGCAGCGTGTCCAGTCCTGGTCCTGGGGGGTCAGTGAGTCTATGAGGTGTCCAGTCCTGGTCCTGGGGGGGTCATTGAGTCTACAGGGTTGTCCGGTCCTCATCCTGAGGGGTCTGTGTATCCTCAAGGCACCCTGCAGACACACTGACCCCCCAGGGCCAGGACTGGACACCCAGCGGACACACTGACCCCCCCAGGACCAGGACTGGACACCCAGCGGACACATACCAGCCCTGCAGGACAGGGTTGCCCCAGTCTTGGTCAAGTATTCCGTGACAGAAAGGAAAAAGAATTTGTAACACTTCTTACCTTCCTGGAATCCACTGCTGCATACATGATGTCCATCCACCCTTTAAAAGTAGCCTGTCAGGGAAACACAAGCAGGAGTTAATGTCGGTGGCTCTGTGGCTAAGGATCTGTGCCTGTGACTGGAAGGTTGACGGCCTTTATGTTATTATTTAATCACTGTTTTCATTGAACAAGCAGATTTTCACTCTTCCAACCTGGGTTCCTGTAAAAAATTGCAGATATTCATTTTCTTCTCTAATCTTCTTGAATGAGGATGTTACTTTTTATTACAATTCATTTTTTATAATAAAGGCTATAAACTAATGTTTATTAGTTTACAGGTATAAACTAATGTTTGTGCATTTGCTAATAACTGCATTAAGGTAGCTACTGTACCATAAATAAGAAGGATATCTCATATAGAAGGGAGTAATAAAATACTGGTAACACCTAAAAACTGGTTATTGCTTTCCCACCTATTGTTTATGCATCGGTTAATGACTTTAAGCACATTACTCAAATAATTAACCAGGAATGACTAGTTATTGTTTTCATACTTAGGTACTGATCTGTGCTGTATTTTAGGTCTGGGTGTTAAACATATCATTTGTGAGTTCTGGAACCAGAGATCACAACATGGGAAGTAATAGGAATTTATTTTCCGTTATATAAGTTATCGCCTTACAAGCAATTTTCAAGGATCAAACTGAGCTTGTATAGTGAGGGATTACTAAAGGAGTGGGGTACAGAGGTGGGGAGCTCTCACCACTTGCAGCAGAGCCAGGTAGCCGGCTCCCACATTGTCGAAGTTGATCTTGACGTTCTTCCACCGCACCTCAGTGAAGTTCTGTTGAATGAGGTTCTCGCACTCTGTTTTGTTGTTGACCGTCTTGAAATCGAAGTATTCCTCAGCGGTCTCATTGTAGCAGTAGTAGTACTTTCCCGCAAACAAGTTGACCCCCATGATACTGAAAATCAGCCAAAAGATGAGGCAAACCAGCAACACATTCATAATGGAAGGGATGGCACCCACCAGTGCGTTGACTACCACCTAAACCAGACGGAGAGAGACAGGGCAGCACAGCGTCAGACACAGCCAGACTTGGGACACCCCCCCCATTCACACCACAGTGGAGAACAGCTACATACCCGTATGCACTCTGCACTTCACTGCACCCCCTTCATTACAGGCCTATTAAAGTAGGATCATCACTCCTAAACACGCAGGACTGCTTATAGTTCAACCAGTGCCCCCTGTTGCACCACCCCTGATCATTCAATGCAGCATTGGCATTAAGCTCAGGAAAGCTGTTTTAATGCTTAGAAGAAGCAGTCTGTAGAGAAGGAGGTTCACCATCGGAATACCGAAGGGCAGGATTCCTCGCACTGGCTCAAGGATCTCATTCCAGATCCGAGTCTGCATGACCACAGCGCTGCCTCTAGAGGCTTCAGATCATGCATGCTGTCGGCGCCCTGCCTGGTGCAGTCTTGGGGAGGAACTATAAGGAGTAAGGAGTGTTCTCCAGGATCGCCAGTACCAGGTGGCGGGAGCACAGATCCTGGCTGGTGTCCCAGGTAAACCTCCGAGCACCTGAGCCACACAGCTCCGATGACAGTCCTACACTCGAACCCAGGAAGTCTACCTGTTTATTAGCTCTTTTGGTTACTGGTTGCTACACTGCAGTGAAGGAGGGACCTCCCACCCTCCCAGACTCCAGTCTTTTCCTGGAATCAAATTCAGCCAAATTTGTTTTCCCCTGCTGGCTCGGATAAAATCGTCTCCTGTACCTGCTCGGCTCTACGCACGAAACAGACACCCAGTCTCCACAAAACATGGGAAGCGAAAGCCTTGCGGGAATCACTTCTGCCATATCGTTTTCGGTCCTCCGATTCCTAAATCGGGCTGCGGTCTGCCTCTCCTTACACACAGAGCCGCCGAAGGGAGTGAATCTCCCTGTTTGTTCATGGGAGGGGGGTGTGAGACCAATGTCATTCGATCATACCTGTATGTAGCCCCCACCCCTTCCAACCACCCCTTCCCACTTCAAACACTGCAATGGAAAGCAGAAGCAATTTGAGAGGTTCTGACCCCCACGCCCACCTCCCACCATCCCTGCACTCTCCCCTTCCCTCTGACACAGGTAGCAATGACTTCGGTGGACAGTGGACTGCTCAGTATTAGTACTTATGCAGGCCGATCAACAGCTCTCAGGCAGACAGCTGAGCATGCGTGTCTTTTGCAGGCCCAATACCATAAAGCCATATTCCCCCCCCCGCCCCCATTCAAGGTAGGAGGCGTACTGGAGCAGGACTTGGTTGGGGATTCTCTGAGCATTTGAAACAGGTCAGTTTCTTTTTATTTTGAATATCTGAAGCCACTGGAGTTAAAAAAAGTTTCAGCAGCTCAAAAAGATTTTAAAAGCAGCCACCTGGCAACAATGATGTTGCCAGATATGCAGATCTAAAGCCATAATTTGGGGGGGGGGGGGGTGGGGGGGTTGTAAAACCCTCAGGGGCATTTAGACTGAAAGAGCAACATAGCTCAGATTCAAATTCTGCCAGGTCATCTCCCCTGCTATCTGGAGGACCAGTGTCTCACAGTTGGAATGATATTGGAAGCTCCTTTTCTCCTTGCTTGGAACAGGCGATACACTTGAGAAAAGAGCTTTTTCTACAAGTTGTTCATTCCTTAAGTACAGCTGTGGACCAACAGGCAGAATTTCTACAGAAATTAACAACCTCTTCTCTATTGCAAAGAGAGCCCAGCTCTTACTGGAGTGCAATCTAGCCATATTAGAAGTCACAATTAAAAACTATATATACACACTATATATATATAGTCAAATATATATTAAAAAGAGGGGAAAATGGCTTTAAAAAGTGCATAATGTGCATCGGCGATTGAATAATTCATGCGTGTTACATGGCTTTGTTGTGCTATCTCAAGTAGAGTACCAAATACCCCTGCGAACTCAATGGATTAACAAAGAGCAATACGTCTCCTTTCAGCAGAACAGAGGACAATATCCTGAAGCATGTTTTTGAGACCCTCTCCGCATCACCTTCAGTTTACAGAAAGCTCGAACCTAAACTTTGGCTGGCTCAGTGGAGCATTAGTTATGTATGTAGCTATGTATGTGTATTATGTGAGTGCCTGAGTCCTGTCCTGTGTTTGTAGGACAGTATGGTGTCAGTGGGAGTCCTGTCCTGTGTTTGAAAGTCAAGGGGGTGTCAGTGGGAGTCCTGTCCTGTGTTTGAAAGAAAGTATGGTGTCAGTGAGAGTCCTGTCCTGTGTTTGAAGGACAGTATTCTGTCAGTGGGAGTCCTGTCCTGTGTTTGTAGGACAGTATGGTGTCAGTTTGAGTCCTGTCCTGTGTTTGAAGGACAGTATGGTGTCAGAGAGAGTCCTGCCCTGTGTTTGAAGGACAGTATGCTGTCAGTTGGAGTCCTGTCCTGTGTTTGAAAGTCAGGGGGGTGTCAGTGCTCTTAGCGAGTCCTGTTTCACGCTCATTAGAGAGGGCAGTTCACCATGCTGATTTCAGGACACTGGGAACACTGGAGCCCTGACAGTAAAAAAATGGGGCCCAGCTAGCTGAAATGGGCAGGAGTGACCTTCCCCACAAATCAAATGTAGCAGGGTACTTTGGACATGGGGAGATTACAAACCAAAAAGAATAATAATTAAATATACATTTCTATCCTAACAGAATTAAAAGGTTCATCTATTAAGTAAACCATTCGGGAATTTCTCTTTAGGCAACATACATATTACTACAGGCAAACAATCAGGCACCTTCTTACAACAACTGTCACATAAATGTCGACCCACTGGGGTGGCAACTGGGAAACTGCACTTTGCACCTTTTCTGCGGGAGCACAAGCACTTCAGAAGCCCAGGTCAGCCCAGTAGTCACACCTGGATGCATGCACTCAGAAAAATAAATTAATTGTGCAGAGATGCCTTTCCAGAAGAACTGAAGGAAGATCCGCAATGGGGAAAATCCAGAGAACCGCTTTGGCTTCCAATGGTAATAAAATAGCTACGCAAGGTCTCCCATGGAAGTTGTATTTCAAGAACTGCAGCTGTACAGATATACACATAACTTGTTCCTGAGCATTTCCAAAGGTCAGAAATAATAAGCTTCTCCTAGCTAATTTAGCAGTTTTGCTGGCAAGATTGAAAAAAAAAGTCATAACCAAAAATTTCACAGCTGCAAAGTGGCAATGTCATGACATGTGCAAGATCAAATTTCCCCACGATAAATAATTTTGCTAATGTAACCTAAAGGGTCGGGCTTCAGCACAAAATAGTACTGGTTATATTTTTTCCAAGCAAAAAATGCCGTTATATGACTTGGGCCTTTGTGTTTGCACTAATTTGCTTATTTTAACCTGTTTAATGCACCAAGCACATGGAGATACAGTAAATGGGGAAACTGGTTCCATCTTGATTGTTTGGCTGCTATTAGCTAAAGAATCCCAAAACTCCACCAAGCTGCTTCTTAAATGAATCCATTGAATCCTCTTCAAGGGCACAGCAAGTGAGCTGATTCCAGACTCCCAGCACCCTTTGTGTAAGGTCTTCGATTTCCTGTCCCGAGTATTCCAAAGGTTCATTTCCACTTGTGTCCTAATAGGGTTGCTCATCGTGAAAAGGTTTCTGTATTTGACCTGGCTAGCATCCTTCAAGATTTTGAATGCCTGAATCAAGGCCCCATGAAATCTTCTGCACTCCAGATGAATACAATTCTGCTCCATATATATGTTTGAGTTTAACAAGGTCTTTAGGGATCAGGATGTAGACTCCTACATTCGCCTTTGTTTTGTCTGTACAGAAGAAATGTCCTTTAGCCAGCCTCAGTGAGCACTTAGCAATTCAAAACTCTTCTGCTTCTGGAGCAAACACCACAGTTGCCCCTTTTGTTTTAAGACATGTTTCTGCTATTGTGATCAAATGAAGGGATTGGAGGGTGTTTCAGATTTTGGAATTTCACCGATAGTCTTCACCTAAAATGCAGAAACTCCCCTGACCTCTGACAAAGCAAGTAGCAGGTGTCAATGGCAGTTTGAACAATAGTCAGTGAGCATGATATTACAGAATTCTAGCCAAATGATTCAAGCTGTAGAGGAACATGCCTACATTTTTGGACCAAGGATAAGCTGTGCCATCAGAGCCCTGTGTCCTCAGTGTCCTGTCTGCAGCACCAGTCTACAGAGCGTTCCTGAACAGAGACCTGTCATTGTAATGTGATCGATAAACTACCTTAAGCAGTGCCTTTAAAAGCCAACATTTTAAAGCCTCTGTCTGAAAGTGACAGCTTTCGCTCTATAAAATAGTGTGCTCTCAATTAAGTGATTCATTTTTAGACTTGAATTTAAAAAATCTAGATCCCACAAAAACAAAACAAAAAATAAATGGAAGAACTCAGCAAAGGAACTGTCTTGTCAAGCTGTTTCTTAAACCAAACGTTTTTAATAGCCCTTCTGAACCCCTCACTAGACCTCCTTCACCCTCTTGCTACAGACAAGGGTTCAGTCGGGGAACCTTTCACACTTTTAAGTTCTTTTCAAACCCCCAAAGAATGACAACACTGTTTCAACTCTTCCACCAACCTCACCCTGGCAAGGTCGCTGTAAAAAAGAACCCCAAAACAACAGAAAATGGCCCCAAAACATAACTTTCCTTCATGTGAATCTCTAACTAGATCAAGGTCTTCAGCAGACAACATGAACTGAAAACCATGATCCTGACTGTGAAAACATATAAGATTACACAAATGTAATAATCTTTCTTTTTAGAGCTGAAGTGTTTCTGTAGCTGAAGAATGTAACAGGCAATCGAGAGGTTTAGCCTGTCTTGACACCTGTTGGCAGTGTCAAATGTATCTGTACACATGTATCTGATCTACATAATGGACATTAGATTATGGCTGTTAATTAATCAACCCTTTAAGTCATCCTGTGGCCCAGTGTTCAGAGGAAAGCACTGCTGCCTTGCAGCTCCAGGGCTTAGGGTTCAATTCCATAGTTTTACCTTATATTATATATCATAACGTGCTATATAATTAATCTTGGCTGTTGAGTGGTATGGCCTATCTCAGGACTTGCTGGGAGTGTGGGTGCATCCTTACGCTGGCCAGGCATCCCCAGTTTGTAATCAAAAGTCCCCATGACCCCCCTTTTTCTGAACGACAGTGAGGCCAGGGGCTCTCTCACCCAGTGCCCGCGGGATTGAGGAAGCCTTTTGAACAGTGACAGTGAACTTCAGGTTCTTTTCTTTAACTAAACCATCAGAAAGGATGGCTCATCCTAGGATAGCTGCCATTCCATAGAAACTGACCTATGTGCAAGGATAAACTGGTCATATTGATGAAAAAATATCTCAATGAGACAATGGAGCTGTGATCCAACATCCATCAAATCCATCATCAGAGTATGGCTCTTCTGGATGAGGGTCATATTTATCTGAACTTCTCCTTGGACGCAGAGGGCACAAGATGCAATTAGGAACACTCGGCCCTCACCCTCATCACAGTGCAATGTGGAAAGGACAGTAGAGAGTAGTCAGTCAAGCCTTGCCTAATTGCACATCTTTGGGAGGACACCCAGAGAAAGAGCACCCAGAGAAAACCCACACAACCTCAGGGAGAGCATGTAAATTCCACACATACAGGCATCCTAGGCCAGAATTTAACCTAGGACCATGCAGCTATGAGGCAGCAGTGCTTTCCTTCACACCACTGTGCCACAGGATATGAGGTAAAGGGTTAATTAGCTAACAGCTACAATCTTGTCAAACATGTTAAACATATGCAATAACCTTGCAAATGTACATCTTACAGCATCAAAGTATATAATTGAGTTAAAACTAGTTTTGTCATTTTTTGAGGGGGGGAGATTAATCATTTCATCGTGTCAAAAAAGTCCCACAGAACCCAGACAGTTGTGTCACCTGCCTAAACACCCCTAGGCCAGCTCCCCTCCTGAACCTTTAAGGAGATCAAAATCAGCCCTGCTCTTCTGGGAAAATGAAACAAACTCTTGTCTCAAAGACACAAGATTTTGCTTCCATTTCAATGCAAAGCACCTTTAACGCAAAGCAAGAATGTGCTCTTAGGAAGCAGCAGTAGCTCTTGTTATTTTTCCATTTATGTAGAAAGAAAATATTGCCTTGGTAGCAGACAGCCTGAAGATCTCCTAAGCCTCCGCATCTTTAATAATAAAAAAGCCTTAAAACAACTGTTTTGTTCTTAACTGCTTTTGTTCTAAACCTCTTAACAGCTGAGGATGACTGTGTCCAAAATGCACAGCTAATTGCACAGACAGAATAACCCAACGCAGTGGAAAATAGCAGCTCATCCAGGAAGCTTAGGAGATCATTCTCTATCCAAACTCCACAGCAGAGAGGAGGGTTTGGCGTGGTAATATTTTCAAACCCCTATCCAGATCCTGGGCGAACAACAAAGTTTTATGCTCTTCAGTGCAGCAGGGCGGCTCAGCGGATCTGCTGGGCCCTGTGCAAGCTTGTGGCTGGCGTGGAAGGTGACGGGACAGGGAGGGGGTGGGGGTGGAGGAGGAGGAGGAGGGAAACGTGGGGCGCCGCACACTGCTGCAGCAAGTGGGGGAGGGTGGGGGGAGGGGGCGAAGGGGAGAGGGGAGAAGCTCAAGAACTATGAGACGTGGCACCAGTCCTGCCACAGGACTAGAGTGAGAACGACCAGACACAAGCAGATTACGAAACAGGGGACATCAAGTCCATACGGGCCCACATGGGATAGCATAAGACAGGACAGGATAGGATAAATTAAGATAGGATAAGGAGGGCTATTCCTTTGGGAATCGGAGGTAGGAATCAGAATGCTTTAACCTTTGAAGGATAGTGTTTGAAAAAACAAATAATTCTAGTTTGCTACTAGTTTGGTTTGACTTACGAATGTAAGGAACCAACTGCTCAAAAAGCAATGCATGTTGGGTCTGAATTTTTTTAATTCATTTTGTGATGCTCCTTCAAAGGACAAGATGTCTTCCCTCTGCTGGAGCTCCTGAACAGTCAGAATTGGATTACATGTGCTTGACTGGTGGTGCAGCCATTGGCTTTTCTGTTGGCCTGTCTGATCGTAGATCTTTGCAACTGGTGGTTCTCTGTACAAGATACAGTCAGAGGCGTGACAGGTGGAGGTTAATGGGTGGGGGGCCGGGTTTTGATTAAAGCCTTCTAAGAAAAAGCATTTGTGGATAAAAACCAGGCCAAATGAAGAACAGCCAGTTTACTCAGCCTTCTACAAAATGGCATGTGTGTTGAGATTTGAATGACAAATCTTTTGTTTTTCTTTTAAAGTTTCGCGACCAATTTAAAATCATTAAAGCCATAAGAGTTTTTTTTTGTAATGTGATGAGGCAGCTTTGCAACATTGGTTGGTTGTGTTTTCTCCATTTCCTTCAAATTTGTGTCTTTGCTTTGACTGTTATTGCAAGAATAACAAGCCTGAGGTCCGAATGAGAGGGTTTTAGAAAACGAGAAGTGAGATTTGTTCCGAAGTGTGAGCACAAAACAGGACTGCGCACAGCACGTGGCTTATTTAAAAAAAAAACAACTACTATAGCACTAATCTTGGACTGACCAAAACTCTCCAGCTGCATCATGACTTTGTCTCGCAACATATAATGGAACAGCATGTGCATGTGCGCAAGGGAGCAAGATTTCTTTTTCAAATTTGGTTTTCATGTCCCGTTGTCATCGTTCTTGACATCGTTATTTTTTTCTTCTTTTGTTGTGTTTTCTGGATCAGTTCTAGCATGCTTAAACTGTTCAATAGGCATGCAGAAGGGTCAGCTGTTTAACTTTGGATCTTACCCTCATCCCTTCAAAACGTGACAAGGCTCTGAGGGGTCTCAATGCCCTTAGTGTCCTGAGAGATTTAATGGGCCCTAGATCGGAGTAGCCCAGGGCATTAGCTATAAGGCTGACTATAGACACCTATACAGAAACAGAGAAGCAAGAAAGGATCCAAAATGTTAGAGGTAAAAAAGAGAAGAGAGACCCTAGTATGGGGGGAGAAATTTGAGTTACACACATATATACATATATAAAACTTATTATATATGTATATACAGAGATATATACGGTCATGTTCAGTACGTGATGTATATCCATTTTTTTATTTACGTTGGCCCCAGTTTCTTTTTTTTATTTTATGCGCAGGTGGAGACGTGGCACGAAAGCCCAGCTGCCTTACTTGACGAAACACCTGGGAAAAGAAACGAGTGGTTGAGAGAGAGAGAGAAAAACAGAGAGAGAGAGGCATAAGATTTTCAACGAAAGGGGAGGAGAGAAAGGAGAGGGGAGGCACACAGGGCGACTCCCAATGGAGGAAGGAGGGTGGGGGAGGGGTGGGGGAAGGGGCGGGACTGGAAGGGGCGGGGCAAGGGCAGGAAGGGGTGGAGGGGTGACCCTGTGGAAGGGAAAGAAAAAGCCCAACAGACTACAAGAACCTTACCCTGGCCCTTCTACAACACAGCCTCTCCAAGTTCGCCCAGCTCGGCTGAAGCATAAAATCCCATTTAATTTAAGACAGACAAATTAAAGGTACCTATGAGAAAGAATACAGGTAAATATGTACATGTCATCGTGCCACTCACAAGCTTTTCACAGACTGTTGTGACATCAGGGGAAGGGCACAGTCACACAAGAGGTGGGGAGGTAGGAGGAGGAGGAAGGAGGGGGGTGGCTAGCTACTGTTATTGGGCAACACTGGAACATTGAGAAACCAGAGCAGCCTCCCAGCCTCGCTGCGCGGCCCACAGACTAGCCTGTGACGGCCCAGTTCCTAGACCCACTAAAGCTGTGATCAGTAATGATTCAGCTCCCTTGTCTGAGGGGGTAACAGTACTAGAGGGTTACTTAAAAACAAAGAAAGCAAAATCAGTGCAATAAGCAGAGAAGCTTTTAGTTATTTTGTAAACCGACTCCAGGCTGGGTACATAGTAGTTATTTACAAAAGATGCTCAGTCAAGCCTAATTTATCTACAGTATACAGTGCAACAGCTGTGAGTTAGAAAAGAACAGCAGAATACCTTACAGAAGACAGGCAATTATTAGACAAATGACCCCTGGTATAGAGCCCTTTTAAAATTATGCATCTTAGCCTTAAGATAAAGGAACTCTCTCCCTTTAGTCAGGGTATTATTGATCTCTAAGTGTTTGGCTCTAATGAGTACACCAACGCCCAGTTCTTTTACAAATCCCTCTCACTTTAAGGTGAATATTGAGGGGGTAATTCAAGCTGTTGTGGGGGCTTCTCAGCTCCTACTCCTGGTGAGTCGAGTATCTGAGCTTGAGTAACTCCGAACAGAAAACATTCCACAACGATTAAACATTAAACCAAGGCAGAGCTAAACTGGAATGAAAATCATCAGAGACTGAAATCGCCAGAAGCAGAACTAGGAGGCATTACAGCTTCCAATTCCATCAGGTGTCTTCATTGAAGGGCTGTCTGGGTCAAACCACACTCAGCAGCAGAATGGACTGGAACCCGGAAGTTCAGATAACTAGGCAACTGTCTAGGCCCTGCCTGCAGCCTCACCATACAGAGAAAATTGATCAGAATCTAAATAAAAACATGGACTCATCATAGATTTTTGCTTACTGATCATTAGAGGGTGACCTATAAATCCTGTTGGGCAGGGGCTCTCTAAGACTTGGGTTGGCTGACTCCTGGATACCTTGATCCAGCATTCCCTAAAGAAAGAGAAATTCGGGAGCTCTGGCGTTCAGTCTGTGTGCCGGCAGTGAGGACCTCCGGAGGCGGGGCTTAGTTAGTTTTACAGGGACAGGAAAGAGATCCATGAACACCTTCAACCAGCCACCAACATTACTCGGTAAATACACCGCAAGTACACAACACCTGAAGCTGACCAGAAGTCACAGAAAAGGGAGGAGAAGTCTAACAAAAGGCGGAATCTTTATTGCAATTTCATTCCTAGCAAAAAATCAGTCATATATTTAAATGAAGAAGCAGGAACCCAAATTCATTCACCATTTGTTTCAGTTGTGATTTCAGGTTTTGCTGCAGATTAACTAATTCAATTGCTAAATTCTCTTTGACAGGGGCATTAAATGAGTGCCAGTGACTCTACTACTTCTAACAACTATGTGCAGTTCACCTGCATGCTGCCATAATGCATACTTCATAAAAGCTTGTTAAATACTTAGTGTCATCTGTAGCCTCTTAAATAAAGCATTAGCCATTTTCAAAATTCCATTTAACTCGTGCATTTGCAGAATTATTTATAAGTGATTGTGTGTGCATGGCTTAATCAAATGAATGCTTAATCTGCTCAGGTATGGGGTGCATATTTAACCACTCTGACAGCAGCTGGATGAACACAAACCTGCTTCTTGTGTCAGTAGAGCAACACCCTGCTGCTGGTGAACTACACTTTATTCTCTGCGCCTGACAGGGTATTTGATAAACTGAACGAATTACATTACCAATGCCCTGTTTTCAGGGGGTGGTGGATCAATAACTTCAAGTCCAGAACCGCTCACCACTGGTCTACATGGAGTTGGATCAAATCTATTTGCTAGAGGAGTCTTTTTGTTTCAGCCTAATTAATTGGAGAAATTCAGAAAATGCATCAAGCACCACAGGAATACATTCTGCAGTGTCTGTGTAGTACCTACAGACCAGATGCATCCTTTAAAACATCATCTTGATAACACCTTAGAAAGCATTAACTCTTTCTCAGTTGACTTGAAAGCATAACTTTGAAAAAAAGGCACTGGGCTGCCCAGCGAAACTCTCAAATTAAGAAGATTAGACAAGATCCCATTTTTCTGTAGTTTAGAGCTTCAGTTTTAAACGATAATGCCCATATTCAACAGGCAGTGACCCAGCTCTGTGCGGTAATCAGCTGGAGGCAGAGGAACAGCTCACTATGACACAACGGGAACGTGCTGCCATATGTGTGGCCTGAGTGTGATCAGGTGTCCTGTGCCTTTACAGAGCCTACCCAAAGCGTGGGCAGACAGGACCGGCAACTTCTGCAAGTTTCTCAGACCTAATGGACATGACAAAGCCATTTACCCCCAAAATGTCACACAGTACCTCATACCATTAATGATAATAAGAAGATATTTATAACGCAACTTGAGTGGCCGGGACAGAGGGGTACATTCCTAAACAGGACAGTGGTGAGCTGGTTTGGGGTGAAACCAAGGATGGGGCGGCCTGAAGAAGAATAAAGATTCCGCCTTTATCTACAGTTGTACAATCTTGGGGTAGTTTTCACCTTCAGCCTCAGCCTGCCCACTTGGAGCTCCCTATATAGGGCATGGCACCCCTGAGCCAGCCTGTGGGTGCCCTCAGCCGCCTCCTCCCAGAGCTCTGAAAAGGCAAGGTCATGAGATCTGTACTGGTCATCCATCGGAGAGATCCAAACAAAAAAAGCAAAGCAAAAAAATTCCATACAGACACTATCCTCTCTCCACACACCCACGACACCAACCAAAATGCCCTCTATCTTGTCTCCTGGCCACCCCTCCGCTCCCAGATTCTGGTTCCAGGGTTTGATTCCAACACTTCCTGGAAAATGATCAAGTCAGAGAGCAAGAGCAGGGCTATCCAAGCCCAGGCCTGGAGGGCCCAGTGTCTGAGTGTTTTCACTCCAAAGCGGCTCATAATGAGCTAAGATAGCAGGGTACTGGCTTAACTGGACCACTAACCAGCTCTTCAGGTGCTGCTGTTTAAACAAACCTTGAAAATCTGCAGGCACACTGACCCCCCCAGGACCCGGGATGGACACTCCCGAACAGAGCTTTGTGTATTTTTTATACCTTTACAATGGTAACAGAGCACATTTTTAGTGATTGAATCATGGCAGAGCAAAACAAAAGCCTCTTCAAAATGCATTCAATTGCAGCCTTTGATCTAATCTGTGGATTAGGTACATAAAGTAAACTAGCTAATCAAACAGCCAATGTGGATGTGTCTAAATCCTGCAGTGGGTATGGTATTCATGATCGAATCCCTTCTGTCTGAGAGTCAGCTCTCTCATTACCAAAGCGTTATTTATCAGAATGCAACAATCACTGAGGGCAATGGAATGGGAAGGGCGGTGTCCTGAATGGCCATTCTTTACAGCATGTCTTAGTGACATCACCACAGTCTAAAGAGTTTTGTCAGGAGGCTACACATATCTGTCAGAAATTCTCTCTCTCTATATTTATTCAAGTAGGGAGCTGCGTAGACTGCAAAGGAACGAGTAAAGGTTTATTCCATGATGAAAAGAGAAGAAAAGAAACATAACGTTTCGGCTGTGGAGCCCTTATTTTCTTCTCTTTTCAGCATGAAATAAACCTTTACTTGTTCCTATATATATTGTCTGACTCCGTGTGTCCTAGGGTTTCTATCCTCCATTCATCAACATTTCAGGTACAGACACGAAGCAATAGTTGTGTAAGAGAAGGAAAATACTAAGGGAAGGTAATCCTTGTTGCATTTTGATTATATATACAGTATATGTTGTATTTATCTGCCTTGTTTGCAAGATAAATGACCTGTGATTCTTGTCTGGTTGGTGGAAGCCTAATCTGAAATTTTGGAAACAAACCTGGAACCAGAACTACATTAACCCATTGACCCATTAACCACACTCCAGCACTATTAGGAGTCAGACAGCATCTGATCAGCTCATAAGGTTTTAAGCCCATAAGGGGCTTTGGATTAGATTGTGCTGAACTGTGTGGATTTTGCCAATAGACAGAGCTATGCTGTAGGTGTTCATACGAGTGTGTGAAAGGGAAAGATGTAGATTGGAAATCTCAGAAAGTACAGTAGCATTGTTTCAATTACATGTGCTTTTGAAATCAGGACAGTTGAGGGTAAAAAAAATGTTAGATGCATGATGTCTTTTCTCCTCCTCCTTATAATGGAGGGTGGTCAGTGGGAGCTACTTCAATCTAATCAGCACCAGTTCCGATCCCAAAAATCTGACTCCCAGGAATCAAACTAGTTTCTACAGCTTTATAACCCACAGGACTCCAGCACGCAAGCACACACATACACACACACCCCAGGGTCTGCAAAAACACAGAGTACAATGCGACCGGTAAAAGCAGCTTCCTCAACCTCATTTAATAGACACACAGGAGGCTTTTTGCATAAGGCTTTCTTCAAAAAAGGAAACATCATGACACTTGTCCTGGTTCATCTTTCATAAACACACACAATTATTTTCCTATTCCCAGCCAAGTGCAGGACCTGTGGTCTTTTTCTTGACTGGCTCCCATCTCAATGAAGAGGCACTCACTGCAGTCTCAGAATCCCAGGCCCCGGTGCACAGATATTCATGGAATGCCATGGATATCTGGAAAAGTTACTCCTGTGACTTTTCAGTGGGAAGTTTTTCAGTGAACTCAGTGTCTCCCTGCTGTCATTCCACCTTAAGATTGCAACCAGCAATCACAAACCTCGTGATGTTATCTGGTCCACCATGTTAATTTTGTTATTTTACTTCAAGAATTATTTGATGGACAGGGTACAATTCATATTTCTCTCCAGGACTGTTGAGTATCTTTGAGCTAGATGGGCCACTTACCAAAATTTGTTAAGCTGTAGATGCTGACTTCGTCCTACATACTTCTAAGTATCTTTGTCTTTGTAAGATCTTTTAGGGAAAGCAAAACAAACTTATATACTGTACAGTATGTACAATTACTGAGTCATGTGGCCCGAATGCCACAGGTTCAATCTTGGGTCATATCACTAGTCCAGACTGCTACTGTGAGTTCCCAGGTGGAGGTGCTCAGCTGGCTCAGGTGAGGTGGCTAGTCTGTCTAGCTGATGTTGAGCCAACTCACAGCAAGATGAACGATGAAACAAAATGCGATTAAAGCCACCTGACCAGAGAAAAGCAAATGATTGCCCCTTCAGTAAGATGTGCTGGGTAAGGAAAACAATGGTTTAGATCAATACAGCAGGATCCAGCAGTACTGCAGTGATTGGCTACTTAATGTAACATGACAATTTATAAATTATATTCTTCCCAAAATACGACATTCAGTCACCATTACACTGCAGCACGGGCTTAGATCGCTCGTTGCATGGATCGACTGCACATCCTGGCTTTTAAAACATAATTTCACAGACAGCCAACCACTCCTTTCATGATTAACAGTGTAATTATGACTGATGCTCTTCCACACAAGGACAATGCAGGGTGAACTGGGAGAATGAGGCACATTAGGAATGAATGACACACACAAACATGCAGAAACACGCACACACAAACAACGGCACGTGCTTGCCTAACCATGGCAAACTCCTTTGCGTATTAACACCCTCCACTCCAACCTGTACCAGCCTGTGAAAACCACCATCAGCTAGCAGCAGCAAAAGCACAATGAACAATTAAACATTTTTTTGTTAATTAAGCAGTAAGGAAGGATCCAACGACTAACTTACCGTCAGTTACATGTTTCCCACAATATTTCTGTGCAAACAAAACAAAGTCACCAGGTTGTGCAGGAAAGGTTTTGTGGGGGAGATGGGTAGAAGGGTCTCACTTTTTTTATGTATGGCTCTCCAAGCATCACAAACCAGGAAATGTATTCCCCTACCATTCCAGCACTGGTCTTCAAAAAAATGTTTCCCTTCACCCCTTGCTGTGGCTGATTCGAAGGAGGATGATGGGAGGGGGGAAGAAGGAAGAGGAGGAAAGGACAGGAACAGGGGACTGGGGATAAGGTGTAGGTGGGTCTCTCAGTCCTCTTTGAGAGAGGACCTGTGAAGGTCAATAAAGCGTCAGCTTGCTCCCTGGGTCAGGATTTGTTGTGAAATGGGCTTAAAAGACTTACTGTCACAAGGCACAACTCAGCACCAAGTTCCAAGGTTTGATAAGTGAAAGCCGGACCGAGGACATTTAGAAAATGCTTGTTTAGAAGATATGGATCCAGGTTAAATAACAGGGATAAACACACATAAACTGTGTCCACATAATCTTCCTATTGATCTGGGTGGGTCAGTGATGAATTTGAACCTGCCATCTAAGCAGCCATCAGTCCAGACTGGGCTACCTCAGTCCTCTCCGGCCCCCTTTCTGTGCTGCCCTTCTTGACAAAAGCCCTCCCCGACACCATCTTCACGGTGAAGGATCACGGGCACATAGGCACCTTGTCTGACCCAGCAAATGGCTTCTTTAATAACGAGACAAGAACAGCTCTGTCTTGTCAGCTTGAGGACGGACACCTTCCTGCCCTCCGTCACGTCCCCAACACCCTACCCCTAACCCCCGACCTCTGACCTCCAACCTCCATTGCCTGGAGATTTCAGTTCAGTGAGCAAGCAGAACTGCTGCGACAGAAAGCAGAGTCCAACTGCAATGCAAATCTTATCCTTATTTGGTTTATAAACATTTGTGGATAAATGTTTATCCATATCAGCTGCATTGCTGTTGTGGAATTTTCACCAAAGAATCAGTAAAGCAGACTTTTCCACCAGGAGAACGTTCATGGCCAGGTCAGTGTGGGGTGGCTTGTATTCAACAGTTGGCTGCTTGTAACACCTGAAATGGACCAGACTGCTACAGAATGCTGGTTCCCAGTTCTAGAACACTGAATTTGGACCTACTGATTTCCAGGGCTGTATGTCTCAATCTGTCCTCTGGGGTGAGAAAACTGCAAGACCAGACAGTGGATCTGCAGCTCCTCTTTACTCAGTAGTAAATGTGGGATCTGCTGGGAGGGAACTGTCTTGTGCTCCGCTATGGGTGGTGCTCAAAATTCTTACAATACTCAAGAAATTACATATACATTTATCTTCAAGGTAATAACTGACAGGAGATCTTTAGAACCCCATTTCACAACAATCCCTCGCCCATCGGATACTCCCCCTCCCTGGGGTTTTGTCGGAAGCAAGAACGCACTGGACACTGTCAAAAGGGGATTAGTTAGGGTCAAGGTTAGAGCAGAGAGAAAAGAAGCCTCCTGCATCACTTGGAAACGGTGCCAGAAAACACCCGCGCGCCCTTGCGCCAAGCACCGCGAGCCTGCTCTCGCTCTCCCGCGCCCACGGCTGAGGTCAGGCTTCCTGAAGCTGCCAAACGCTGCCTGACCACCCAGGGCCTGTCACCTTGCAAGTAGGGGGGCTGACGTCCCCCAGGAGACGCCAACATCACAGCAGCTGCAGATGCCTCGACTTGCTGGATTAGATGTCCATGCTGAGGGCTGCAGTAGACTGGAAGCATGGGGGCACCCCAGACAGGACACCAGTCCATTGCAGGACACGCACACACAGGGGGACAATTTAGAGATGCCAGATAAGGCAGCCAGCATGATTTTGGAAGGTGGGAGGAAGCCTGAGCAATAAAAGAAAACCCACAAGAACAGGAGGACATGCAAATTCCACACAGAAAGCACCTCGATTATATATAATTAAGGCTTCTAATTAATTAATTGCCCTGATTCTTATTATTTTCTTTCTTGACATTTAATTGGGCTGCGTGATTATAGGCTGGGGTTTTTTAAACAGACAGAGCAGTCGCTTATCTGCAACGCTGGATGAGGTGGTAGCATTGGGAACATTGGGGCCCAGGGTGAGGAAACAGGCAGCGTTTTCTATTAAGCTGTTCAGTTTCAACGATATAAGAAAACTGGTACACAAGAACAACATGGATGAGAGTCATGAAATCAAGTCAGTGAAATCCAACACCTGAACAACAGCACTTTCACCACCATCACAGGTTAGAACATTGTCACAGACACCGCAAACACAGCTGCACACCGGAGGCAAGGAACCAGGGATGGAAACAGGACTCCCACTGCCCAGCAGTGAGACACTTTCCAGGTTGCTCCAGCTGCAGGGCTCCTGGTCCAGTGGCTCTTGATAGTGTGGGAAACGATCAGGCATTGCACACAGGAGCCCTGCAGCTGGTAAATCCAGAGTGGTCTCAAATCAGCTGTACAGCCAGAGTCCTGCTTCGACGTCAGCTGAGTTTCTGGAGGGCTGGGCGACACCTGATGAGTAGAAGGCAGTCTGACATGACAAGCACTTCTCTCTCGCTCTGCTGAGTTCAGTGTATTTCTGCAGAGATGTGGCACACCTGAGCACAAGATCTTCCCTCCAAAGAAATCCAATCCGTCTTTAATCCGTCTTTTTTGCTGTTTAGCTTGATATCACTGCATAACACTTTTACTGTGCGAGAATCAAAGACAGTTTATCGCTCCTTCAACTGTAGAAAAATAATGAAGGAATCTTGTTTAGGAGGGTAATGCTACAATTTCACCTCTTCAAAGCTGCCATTTAACACCCCAGCACACAGCAGCAGAACACAAACCTCTGATCATCACTGCCCTCTAGTGCACCAGTGTGCCTTTGACATGGCACCTAGGGTTATCCGTAAACAACATTAACTTCCAGGAGGCATAGGAAAGGAAGAGGAGGTGGGTTGTAAAAGGCTCAATTTGCATGCTATCCACTTTTTAACATATGGAAATAAAAGGGTCTTTTCCCCCTCAGCTTAACGTGCAAGGACTCCGCCTGCTGTATAGCTGTGAACCTAAATTTAATCTTGTGCTTTATTTAAAGCAGATCAGCCTTTACACTGCTGGCCAGAGAGAGCACTTTCAGAAGTGGTTGGGATCCTGGAAGTCAGCCCCGAGAGACCCTACTGTAGTCTGCTTCTCCTGGCTCTCATTGAATTAACATAGATCTGGAGCAAATGGGACAAACGGTACTCTAGAGATCCAATGAACAAATAAAATGTTAAGTACAAGGTGGACTGACAGAAGGAGGGGGGGGAACTATTTTTGCTAAACTATAAATCACAAAATCACAATGTGGTTTACTCTAGATGTCAGCAGAACTTGAGCTCTACAGTAGAGCTCTGATCTCCAAAGAATAGCAACTACTCTTAGAAACCCTACTTACTGTATCAAAAAACCTAAACAGATTGCATTGCTGAGTTTGTCTTTTTTGAAAATCAAAACTTTAGGGGTACTTGTCTCCAACTTGTGTCCCCCCTAGTCCACTCCATCACACCTTTTGGCTTCAACCAGTTCCATAATTATTTAATTGGGGACCAATACAGGAATTAAGGAGCTGACAGTATCAAAGTGCAGCAATGGAGTAGTTGGGAAAGGCTGCAAGCTAAGAAGCCCTATTTCAGGGGATCCTGCCCTCCAAACCCTTTCCCTTCATGCTGTTTGCGGATGACCCTTAGTGTGCCACGTGTCCAGCCCAGCCAGGCCACACCCTATTTTGCAGTAAGACCACCTGCACCCAGAGGTCCTCATGGCAACAGGTGTCAGAGTGGTACAGACAGGGGCAAGAGCAGCACTGGGGCAGTTTAACATATTGAAGACCTGGCAAACCCAATAGCAAAACCCCTTATGTAACAACTGCTTTTACAGTTGCGGGGATGCTTCTGATAGCGCTTTACTTTGATATTTCATGGACACTGAAATATCAAAGTAAAGCGCTAACTGTAACAAATTTAAAAAATAACCATCATAATTGCTAATTATAATGTAATGGTGTCAAAAAGTATCTTTAACACAGAGCACTATTTTAGCCACAATGACACCCTGTTCCATTTCAGAATGAGTGGCTGATTAAAAAGGACAATAATAGAAATAAATTTGCAGTACGGCCACTGGAGGCTCAGCTGGACTCAGCTCGTAAGCATGTGTTTCTTGTATAGCTAATGGAATAACATGCATAAACTGAACTACAACACAGAAAACAAAACCTGGCTGCGATGAGTATGATTGTGGGTGCCCTTTCTGTGCTGTGCTTGCTAGGTCAGTACCACTGTCACACCAGTTTGGGAGTAAAACCCAAGCTCTCAGAGAGTAGTCCCACCATACTGCCAGGTATTCTGATCCGGGTGTCTTATCATACCAAGAGCACTGAGCAACAGAGCAGCCAGTCAACGTCAACTTTTATCTGCAAGGAGAATGTCCACAGGTCAATTCTCCTGGGGGAGAGAGGGGGGTCCAGTGTCCAGTGCACCCCTGATGTTTCCCTCCTCTACAGATACAGGATTACTAGGGCACAGGGAGTTTTGCAGGACAGATTTAGTCCTTTGGAACCCCAAAATCTCAGCAAAGCACCTCACTATCAGGAACACCAGGATAAAGACCCCACCCATATCGGCTCTGTCAAAGCACAGCAGGACCGAACATTCCACTCAAAGGTCAGTCTCCTCATCCAGCTATCTATCAATCTGTCTGTCTATAGCTTCTCTATAGCAAGGGTCCCAATTCCAGTCCTAGAGGGCAGTCCATCAGGTTCTACAGTTCCTTCTTAATCCTCTTTATTACATGATTACATTATTATTATTATTACATTATTATTATCTAAAGCCTTCCATGTACAAGGAGAGGCTTCAGTTCATCCAACTGAGCAACTAACGAGTTCAATTAGGTAATTAGGAGGTCAGCTGGTACCAGTAAGGAACCTGCAGGACTGGAGCTGTGTATTCTCGCTCTATTCCTATCTGAGTAACTTGCATGCATACAGTTTTCATGATAACACAGCAGATCCACAAGGGATGGGGAATATAACATTTGGAAGCATCTCAGTTTTGGCATCTGTTTTGTTCATTTTTCCTGTTGCTTGTGGGCTTCCCTCATGAGCTGGGTCTTGGTGATGAGAGAGTTATGCACTATCTGTCATACGACTCCAGCGGAGGCCCAGACCATGCCGCCTGAGAGAAATCTTCAATCTGTGATGGATCCAATTTCATTTGTCTCATTTATTAAATAAGTGGTTCATTTCAGGAACATGGAACCCTTCAGAAAAAAAAAACCTGTAGCTCTCCGGAGAGAGACCACTGACCTTTAAAGGCAGTGAAGAAGCCCTCAGTCTGCTCTCAAAAAACTAGGAATTGATCAGGGATTTAGCAGTAAAACTGATGCTGAAACACCACTTTTATTTTGTCACGAGAGCCTGGAAGACAGGCTTTCTGAACTGCCTGCAGCACAGAGCTCTTGGTATGGAAAGAGACAATAAACCTGTTCAGGGTGCATCCATTCCAGTACAATCTCTCCACTTACTTAATTACATTATCAACACTGGTAAGAGATCAGTGGAGTATTTTAGTGACATTAGTAACAGCTGTTTTTCAAGGACTGAACTGGCCTGGATCCCCCCATAGGATACTGGGTCCTGGGACGGCAGGGACTACAGCACAGGTTTTTGGAGGAGATGGAAGCACATGTTTGGCATCATGGATAAAAAAGGGGGTACATACGTCGACAATGAAGAAGTCCAGCCAGCACCAGGCGTTGGTGAAGTACTTGACGAAACCGTAGGCCACCCACTTCAGCAGCATCTCCAGGATGAAGATGTAGGTGAAGACCTTATCAGCGTACTCCAGGATGGTACGAATGGTCTTCCTCTGCTCAATGTAAATGTCTTCAAATGCCTGGGGGAGGAGAGAGGGGAAGAAACACATTTATATATTTATTTTTAAACTTGACTACTTGATTGAGATTGATTTTGTATTTCATTTACTGTACTGTGACTATATCTCCCAGCGGTCACATGACTATTTCCTGTACTTTGACTATAGTTATGTTATTACTGGGGTGTTTTGTCTGTACTATTTTCTGTAGTGTTACTGTAGCCTCCTATTGTTTTTAATAACTTATTTAACTAATGTATGTCACCATTATCCAAACTGTTATCAAATATAAGTCACTGTGGAAAATGATGTTATCCAAAGTGACATCTTTGCACTATCATGATCATATGTAATTAAACATTTTACTGGAGCAATTTTGGGTGACGTACCTTGCTCAAAAGTACAACATCTCTCTTTGGATTCAAACCTCCAACCTACTATATATAAGTCCAGAACCCTAAGCACAGCACCACACTGCTGCCTGACTGCCATTCTAACATGACCAACTTACTGTGCTGTTCTTATTCACCTCTTTTACAGCATGTCTGTCCTACTGTACATTTTTCTACAGTAATCTCCATACCTACTGTTGGATTGGGTGGTGAATTCCCATAATTCCCATAGGAACACAAAATGATTCTTGAGTGCATTTTACTTTAAAAAAAGTGTGCTGAGCCCCCAGGAGAGGCAGAACTGCAGTTATGACAGCAGTTGCACCCTACGCCCGATTCGAGGGTGAAAGGCCAGTGCATTAACCCTCTTCACTATGCATTAAGGTCCATCATATTACATATCCTGAGCAGATACGGATTACACTCCCATGCTTCACTTTACTCTGGGAGAGAGGGCCTTTCCCACAGGAAAAGCACACAGCTGCCCTTGCAACCTCTTGGCCTTCATAACAAGCTACCTCATAGCAAGTTTCCGTCTAAACAGGAGTGTGTTTAGAAATACATATATACACAAAATGTCACACAATGTTAATGACTCCTATATAAAAAAATACAACATTTACAACTAATGTCAAGAATTAATAGTCAGCAGAAAACTGGTTTAATTTACTAATAATCATCTGGATCTTCTCCCCAAAATTCGCTTTTCTGTGTGAATTGTAAAGCCGATCATTACATTAATATTTTCTATATACTGGCAAATTTGTTTGGAACAATTGGAGTTTGTAATAGAAGTTCAGGTGAGGTCCTTAGCTTGCATACTTCTGCTTTCCTTATGTACATGTACATCTCACATCCTGGGTATCCCTTCGCGTATTTCTTCTACATCCCATCTGCTCCCTTGCAGCAGCTCCCTGGCTCATTCCTCACAGAAGTGAGAGGGATTCAGTCAGCCTCCTCCTTAGAGTCAGGCTGCCCTCCTCTCAGCTTCCTGAATTCGGTCAAACTAACTGAGTCCAGCCTTCTGTACATTTTCTTACCACTTCTTCCAATTCAGGGTCACAGAGTCAGAGCCTATCTCAGCAAGCAATGGGTACAAGACAGGGTACACCATGGACGTCAGTTATTTCTCTCTTGCATTTTTGGGGATCTAACGCAGCTATTGAAAATTATATTGGACTAGAGACCCACTCTTTTAAGTATGCTTAAATAATATATTGTGTTCTTTTGTAACTCTTGAAGGGAAAATATTTTATCAATATTTTGGCTATGAAGCATTCTTCAAGTGTTTCGGTTATCTGTTGTATCAATAACAATCAAGTACAGGTGTTGCTTTATTCAAGGAGAATGGAAGGGGTACAGTTTACAGTTTAAAATCATACTCAACAGATAACGTTTGCTCACTTTCTGTTAGACCAGGCCCAACTAGCAATTTTACAAGACCTGGAAAAATAAGATTGAGGACTCAGGGTCTGTGGAGGTAGTGTGGATGTGTGAGGGGCTGGTGAAGAGCAGGGTCATCTTACAATTTATTCATCGCACTGCAGACGACTGAGAAATCTGACTGTATTTGAAGATGTATGGTGTTTCACAAATAGTCTGTGCAAAGTTGTAAAAACAGAATTGAAAGTTGCAAATTACTTAAAGATAATAATTTTCAATTGTAAGAAGTATACAGAAGGGTGTTGTGAAGGTGTGGGTTATTGTTTTTTGACACGCAGACATGCACCACACTTGCCCGGCGACCTACCAGAGCGCCGCTGCTGAGCAGGATCATGAAGATGATGAAGGTCTCGAACCAGTTGTGCTCCACAATCAGGTAGCAGGTCTTCCTCAGGAACCACCAGTACTTCCCCCAGCCCTCCGTAATGCTCACGTCGCAGCACTTGAAGCGTGCGATGCAGCCTGCCGGAGAGCACAATGGGCTCAGGGGCTCAGTCCTCACACGCCTGCACTCTGACTTCCAGGTCAGTGCAGAATTTGATCTGGGGTCATTCTACATTTGCTCTTTGCAGGAACACGGACATCTGCTGTACAGTATGTGACATTTCAGAATAACTGAAAGGAGGGGATAATCTTGTGCCATGGGTGGAAATCTATGCATAGATTCATATTGGAGTGGAGTGGTGGCTCTGTGGCTAAGGATCTATGCCTGTGGCTGGAAGGTTGCTGGTTCAAATCCCGCCAAAACTGTGTGTCTCATGGAGAGCAAGCTGGGGTATGTGAAAAGACAAATTCCTAATGCAAGAAATTGTAAAGGGTTAATAAAGTGATGTTATATGAATTTGCAGTGATCACTCCTAAATATGGTAATATCAGAGAGAGAATGGGGCTGTACTCAGATTCCAAACCCCCTGTAATGTAGTCCATTACAGGAAGATGCACTTTGTGAGTGTTCTTTGGAATAGAGCCTTTTTTGTACCAAATTAAATTTGTTTCAAACTTTTGTTGAACTGTGCTGTGACTTCTTGTATCCCTACATCAGCATGATGTTGTACTGCCACTTCAAAGGAGATGTCTTGAGTTCAAGTTCTCCATATTTGGAGGAGCCACCCCCAACTACCAGTCCAGGATGTGCTGCACCATCAGGCTGCCAGGGTGTTTTAAGATCTGAAGTGCCGCACCCTGTGAGAGCAGCACCGAGTTGCTGTGAGAGCAGCAAAAACACAGAGGGGGCTTCAGCACACAGAACCCACGGAGCTGGCAGCAGAGGTCAGTTCAACATGTTTTAAATCCATATAATTTCTGACGTGACATGAAAACATCTGCTTGTCTTGGGAAGTCAGCCCTGTCCTGGTGTACTATAAACCCTACCTTGCTCAGGAGAAGGTCGCCTGAGCTGAGCCCCTGACTGGTATGTTCAGGCTTACCCTCTGTGAAGCAAGCCTCAGGATCCACATACTCCTCTGGCTGCTCCACTACAGCAACCTCCTCTACCTCTGGCTTGATGTCAATGGTGCTTCCTTCTGAGGAGCTGGTGTCGTCCAGCTGGAGAACAATAAGGAAGTTAAAACAATGCTCAGGCTGTTGGGGCTGCTTGGTGTTAGACTCCAAATGCACAGCAGTTTAAGCCATCATGCAGGCTCCCTATTTCTGACCACAACAACAGGAACCTGTTAGCATTGTCTTCTGCTGACTGAGACATGGAAGTAAAAAAATCATACTTTTTTCCCCCCTTCGTTGATACAATTATCAGCTTGTGCAGCTTGTGAAACCAGAAATGGATTAAACAGCTGTGCATCATGAGCTCTGAGAGTCAGCCCAGTGTACGTTCCTTAAAGCATTCCAAGATCCGGCATCTTTCTGGAAAGGGAAACGGAGCCACTGGGTTCACAGCTCTGTTTACAGTTGCTTTTTTTGTCTCATCTCATGAACTTGGTAAAAAAAAAAACTCTGACAGCGTCTTTTCTAACACAAATGCTTACATGGCGCAAACGTGCCGAGTCTGTGCACTCTGTACAGGTCACAGCTGGAATTATGTACGGATGATGCAAGGATATAGAAAACACTACCCGGCAGCTGCTGAAGTAAATAGCAGGGCTGCCGAGTCAGAGCCTCATGATTTATTGAGCAGGGAGATGGAGACAAACGAGGCTGTGATCTCTGAGAGGAGCTGCACTCAGAGGCTGCAGTGCTTCAGAATCGGCGCACAGCACTCTGCACCACTGCGTGGAGGAGACAGGGAGTGGCCTAAGGCACAAACCCAAAGCCGGGAGCTGCACACGGCCAGGAATGTATCCTGAAATATGCTGTACCCGGATGATATGCACACCGTATAGGCATCATGTACATAAAGTGCACTGAGATTAATATATTTTTATAGAGGTAGGTTGAAAACCAGCATTGTTGCTAAAATAAAGACTATTCCTTATGATTGAGATTTTTAAAAATAAAATGAAAATAAAAAAGCACATCTGTTACAACCAAAGGTATCTCCCTATGCTCTTGTGTTTTGTTCTGATCTTGTTTGCGAGGCAGGAAAGTGTGTGATTTGGCAGGGTTAGTTTTCCAGTCGCCACCAGTGCATCACTCTGCAAGCAGGCCTGCAGCAGGAAGATAAGAGGAGGAGGAGGGGGAGGGAGGCGAGCAGAACCCTCCCCCTCTCCCATCATTGCAAGCAGAGTGGAAATCTGTTTACTCAAGGCATAAGGTGTCCCGGAGTCTTGAATGAGCACTCAGAGTGGCCCAATGCATAAGTGCGTGTATCCGTATGGCCTTTTTGTCCCAGAGGATCCTATGTATAGGAGGGGAACCCTCTTCATCTGCCAAAGAAGTGCAGCACCTGCCTAACTGCCCAGCTGCCTGCATTGGCCCCAACAATCCAGCTCCTTCCCAGCAGCCTAAGCACAAGATATCTGCCTTCTGACTGGCCTGACCGGTGCCTTCACAACCCAGATTTATGCCAGCCTTAGCTTTGGGCATCATGATTGGTGGAGACCCGCCAGCTCCCTTCTTGTCGCACCAGCTGGTGGACACCAGAGCTGCAGGAGAGACTGGCCCCAGCAGGGCATGTGTCACAGGTAGGCTCCACACCCCCCAGTCTGGGTGAAGGTGGCCTGCGTGCCGGCTCGGAGGCACATGTTCACAGAGACATAAGGTTTGTTCAGATTTCTCCACTATTTATTTCCCCTCTCTTCCAGCTCCGCACCCAGCATCACTGACACATCACCTGCTTAATGAAGCATTTCTGGACTCGCCCTGCTTCTCTCTATACAGCAGTGTGTGTGAGCAGCGTGTCAGTCCTCTCTCCCCTCCATCACCTTCTCCTTTGTGGCTTCTCTGCTTAGATTCCTGTTAAACCCATCAATGCCCTTTCTGATGGCAACAGCAGCAGCCTGGAAGCACCCTGGGAAAATACCTAATTTTTCTCCCTTCTGCAATCTAAAATACTCTCAAAACCATTTCCACATTCGCTCATAATTTGCATTAGCAAGAATAAAAGAGAGAAGAAATTATCTGCAGCATCAGGGAGCTGAATGTGCGAATACAGGAGAAACTACAAAAAACAGCCAATGAAATAAATCCTCTCGCTAGGCAAATCGATACACCTCAAAGCCACTCTCCCCCACCTCAATTAAATACATTTCTAGCCCACAAATTACTACCGGCAGCTAGAGCCACAGCCTGCATTCTGATACTGCCTAATGCTGGGGAGCATCCACAAAGCAGAGACCACATCTCAGAATAAGCACTCATTCAAAAAACAAGCAACTAAATGGAATAAAAAATCAGCACTGCATAGCTGCCAGATATGTTTCACCACCTCTCTGCACAGACAACTGGCCTTCCAGGCAGCTGGTAGAGGCTTCGCACTCTCAGTTCGGAGTGGCACCATTTTAAAAACCACATGGGACAAATGTGAGAGGCCCACAACTGTCAAAACACACCAGAACACACTAGCTCCAGTTCCATGATGATATCATGGACCATTTCTCTGGCAGTTTTACAGAAGGCCTGCAACAGTCCCATTGGAGCTGGGCGGGCCACAGGAATCTTCACAGATCCACAGCTATCTGCAGTGTGTAGATAAATTACCCAGCATTCCCGCCCTAGTCGATGGATCTTGCTCTGCACCCTTTCCCTGAAATGGACTAGCAAGCACAAGACACTGAAATACCAGGCTTCTTTGCCTGCTGGTCTGTGTAAGTGGAATCTACACTCCGGGTGCTAGTCTGTAAAAAGCCCTTTGAAGGATGAAATTCCCACGGGGTATCCAGCTCTGTCCAGTGACCATAAAGCAAAGGACAAGCGAAAATCCCAGAGTCCAGCCAATGCGACAACTGAGGAGGAATGAGAAGCGGGAAGTCAGAGTTCCCAAAGTTTAAAGAAGGAGCGCTCCTGTTGCACACAGATCCATTCTGCTTTGTAAAAAGAACTACAAGGATATCGGCCCCCTTCAACACAGCTCAAACTGTAATGAAGCTCAAGGGTTCCAAATCCCGGTCCCTGGGGGGACCCCACACCTGCTGGTCTTCACTGCAGCTGAGCTCTTGACTCTCATGAATCCTTAACTAAACCAACAAGCTGCTTGATTAGGACCATGGCAGGTTGTTTGCTACTCAAATGGTGGAGATTTTAAGTTCCATAAGAAACACTTCAGTTGGCAGGCAGACCTCTTACCTTTAGGAACAGAAAACAATGAAAGTGTCTAAATCAAAACTACTGTGAGGTCTGTTAAAGTTCAGCACTCAGGTGGGTAATAGCCCAAGTGAATGGGTCCCTAGTTGACCATCCTCCTTGGCTCACCAAGTTCCCCCTCACTGCGCTCTGAAGCTCCTCCCCTCCTTTGTTTTTATGCCTTCAGCACCAAGTCCAATTGCATCCAGCCTGCCAAAACCCACCGCCACTCAAATGTTAAAAAAACAAGGTTCAAGAGATCAAGCCTCAGGGATACTGGAAAATCAAAACACATTGGCCACATTGGGAAAAACTAAGGTTGCTGCTGGAAGAGGTGTTAGTGGGGCCAGCAGGGGGCGCTCACCCTGCGGTCCATGTGGGTCCTAATGCCCCAGTATAGCGATGGGGACACTATACTGTAAACAGGCACCGTCCTTCGGATGAGACGTAAGACCGAGGTCCTGACTCTCTGTGGTCATTAAAAATCCCAGGGCGCTTCTCGAAAAGAGTAGGGGTGTAACCCCGGTGTCCTGGCCAAATTTCCAATTGGCCCTTACCAATCATGGCCTCCTAATAATCCCCCTCTATGAATTGGCTACATTACTCTGCTCTCCTCCCCACTGATAGTTGATGTGTGGTGAGCGTTTTGGCGCACTATGGCTGCCGTCGCATCATCCAGGTGGATGCTGCACATTGGTGGTGGTGGAGGGGAGTCCCCATTACCTGTAAAGTGCTTTGAGTGGAGTGTCCAGAAAAGCGCTATATAAGTGTAAGCAATTATTATTATTATTATTATTATTATATGCAAAGCTTTTTTTCATTGTTTTAAGAGAGGCTTCAGAAACCCACTACTTTATGAAATAATAAAAATATACATATACTGCTGTTCCAGCAGGTACGTGAAAACTACATTAGGTTATATATTAAATTCTAATATTGTGGAAACAACAGCAAGTGCAGTGTGCAAGAGATTTGTGCATTTTCACATAATTACACTCTTAAAACAATGCAAAGGGGATCATCATGCTGGAACCAATGGAAAGGTGATTGTGAACTAATTACACCCCTTCTCACCTCCTTGCTGCCCTCGATGTCCGATTCGCTGCTGAAGTCCTCCGTGTTGAGGTTCTCGAAGTCGGACTCGCCCACGGCGATGGGCACGCGCACGGTCAGGTTGGGGTTGTGGATGAAGGACATGCGGTCCTCGTCGATCATGTACTTGCCCACGCTGCTGCCAATGCCGCTGGTGGTGCCGTTGCCGTTCTTCTGGAAGTCCATCTCGCGGTTGATGTCAGCGCCGGTGTGATTGGCAATGCAGTTCAGCTTCTTGTCGTACATGTCATCCAGAGGCTTTACCTCGTCGGTCACCTTCTTCTTCAGGTAGGTGGTGGCGAAGACCCGGACCTTGGCCTTCACCCAGGTGATGCCCTTCTTGATGCGGATGACGGAGATCTGCAGGTTGTTCATCTCCCCATCGTCATCAGTGGCCGCCAGGTTGTCCGCGCTGAATGAGCTCAGCAGCAGGGCCAGGAACAGGTTGAGCACCTGGAGAATGGAAAAAGGGATGAGGAACCAGGCATGGAGGAAAGAGCGGCTGAGAGGCGCAGAGGAGCTAAATAGAAACGACAAGACGCAAGAGGGCAGCGCCTGACCTTCTCCCATGTGCATGCATAGCACTCCCAGCAGCCCCCGATCCCGAGGAGACAGCTGTTTTCACTGGGATTAGAAAATCCCTCACCCTGCCATCGGCCATCTCCTCTTGATCCGTAGTGTCACAATTAACGGACAGGGGAAAGAAAACGCCTCCACTGGATAGCAGTTTCATTCACACATCGGTCAATAGTGGGACATACTTCCAGTTTAGAGCACTGACCTGGAGAGCCGTTCAGTTAAGTAACAGAATCAAGTTTGAATTAAAATCAGAAGCCCCTGTGGCTCTCCACAATCAAGTTTGGATAAACTGTGAGCAGAAGAATTCTTTTTGGTATTGCTAAAAAATTGCAAAGTACAAGTCAAGCAAGAGTCTCTCACCACCAGGTTGCCGATGACCATGACCATCATGAAGACAATGAGGCACATGGCCTGCCCGGCCACCTCCATGCAGTCCCACATGGTCTCGATCCACTCGCCGCACAGCACCCGGAAGACGATCAGGAAGGAGTGGAAGAAGTCGTTCATGTGCCAGCGCGGCAGCTCGCAGTCTGCGGCGATCTTGCACACACAGTCCTTGTAGCTCTTGCCGAAGAGCTGCATCCCCACCACAGCAAAGATGAAGACGATGATAGCCAGCACCAGGGTCAGGTTCCCCAGGGCTCCCACCGAGTTTCCAATGATCTTGATCAGCATGTTTAGGGTGGGCCATGACTTGGCCAGCTTGAACACTCTCAGCTGGGAGTGGGGTGAGAGAGAGTGCGAAAGGAAGGAGATGGGATGATAGATGCAATAAGGAAAGGAGAGTGGAAGAGGAGGAAGTGAGGAAGGGATAAAGGAAAGGTGATGAAACAGATATTAGTGGCTTGAAGAATTTTGATTAACATTCTGTCCAAGAACAGACTACTGATTGGGAAGTACATAACAAAAACAACACCGTCATTGAAATTAATAAAAAAGAACCTGATACATGATCGGCTGTAACCAAGAACTTCAGACTTCACTAAATAAACAAGAGGACTCAAAACTGTTCCATTGTATATTCAAAACAGCTCAGTCACCTTCCTAAAGACAAGTATTCATAGATCAAATACACAGTGTTAAAAAGCAGAAACTATCAATCCAAAATTAAAAACAACCACAAGACTGATTTTGCAATTTACCAATTTCCAAAGATGGTTTCCACAGGTGGGTGGCACAGTGATGCAGTGGTTAACATTGCTGTCTTATAGCGCTGAGGCCCTGGGTTCAATTCTGAATCTGTGGTACAATCTGTGTGGAGTTTGTGTTCATGTGGGTTTTCTCCGGGTGCTCTGGTTTCCTCCCAAAGTCCAAAGACATGCTAGCAGGTTATTCGGGACAGGTATGAGTGTGTGTTTGTGTTTGTGTGTGCTCTGCGACGGACTAGGGTCCTGTCCAGGATATATCATGCCTTGCACCCATTGCATGCTGGGATAGACTTTGGCTCCCCTGTGATCCTGAATTGGATGAAGTTGCTAGAAAATGGATGAATGGAAGGTTTCCACAGGTCAATCAATTCCTCTCTGGGGAGGGACAGAGCATACAAGAAAACAAGAGTATACTGGGATCTTGAGATTCAAACAGCCCAGACATATGAGCACGAACTGGTCTCTGTTAGAAATAATAAGGATTCCACATGGTGGAATAGCTGGGAATGTATGAACAATGACTATGGCTCGCTCACTACTATCACTACTATCGCAGAAGAGTACAGCATAAAGCTGCAGGTTACAGAGAGTCGCTCACTCAGTGGCTCCGTGGTTTTGTCAACTGTAACACTTGACTTTTCCACCGTGACTCCATGAAAAAAGTGATCAAAATGTATAAGATCCTGAAATAAGAATGGTGATAAGCCTTGAAATGAAATGGGATATCACTTTCAGTCGCATTGTTTCGACTCAAGAACGACTCGTGTTCTGAATGGGGCTTTGGAACAGTACCCGTTCACAAGTTGAGAATGGAGTGTACACTCAGTTCCACTTCTATTCATGCTGAACGCTGACCTCAGGCTGTCTGTTCCAAATTTCTCATCCATGTCCTCCTTAGTGGTGAATCCACAACCAAATCCAGCTCACAGTGTGTATGCTGGGAGAAATCAAGTAATCTCAATAACAGCTTGGGCTATAGGGCATCGGTTGCTTTTTCAGCCACAGTGTAATACACAAATTAGAAGAGCATGGTAAAATGCAGGAAAACCGATATTTACTACTAATTGCTAAGGAGATTAAAATATGCAAACTCTACACAGAAGGATCCTCAGTCCAGAATGGACCCCAGGACCAGAGTTGCAAGGCAGCAGTATTAACCACCATACCACAGTTCCATCAGAAAACTAAGAAAATCAGGGGGTTTAGTGGAGCCAGGAGTTTCATTTTATTTACCAATCGGAAGGATCTCAGCACAGACAGCCCCTCCACATTGGCCAGTCCCAGCTCCATCAAACTCAAGCTGACGATGAAGCCATCAAAGATGTTCCAGCCCTCTTGGAAGTAGTAGTAGGGGTCCATGGCGATAAGTTTGGCCATCATCTCCGCTGTGAAGATCCCTGTGAATACCTGCAATGTGAAAAAAATGACAGAGACAAAGAAATCAGCACAGTGACGTCCTGTATTCCCTCTTAGCTGCACACTTGTGTGGCTACACTGTAACCTCTAAATTCCCGCACACAAAATGTTCTAGGCCACGCGACCATTTAAAATATAACACCTTCACTTAACTACAGATCACACTGGCAAACAGAACTGTGCGCTTCAAGACTGATTCATTTTTCTTGAATGAATCTTTTCGGTCAATCAAGGGCATCAATTTACGAGTCCCCAGATGATTCACTTATTGATTCACTCAACCTTCAGCTCAGTGAGACAAATAAGACAAATCTAGCATCGAGACTAGAGGCCAACACAAGAGACAATGTAAAATTCACATTCTGCTCCAAACACAGAGCTCAGAGAGAGGGACATACTTGGAATACAATAGACAATATGCAATTGTTAATCCCCAAACTCAACAAAAATACACATTGTCCTTGTAATGAAGTGTGTGGATTTAAGAGCTGTTTTTATAGAATATATTTTGCTGTTTATTTCATAAAGATGTACTGATGCAAATTTCCACATATTCCTGAAACACATCCCATTATAATAAACACTTGATATACCCACTACAAGAAAAGTGCATAATTTAAGTAACACATACATTATTATATCTTCAGCTGTGAATGAAAATATACTCAAGAATTGGTAAACAAAATGATGTTCTGTTTTGTTTTGTTTCATAATCTCATTCCTGAGTCTAGAACAGTGAAGACCAAGAGAATCCATAGAAAATATTCAAAATCCTAAAAGGTTTTCCACAAAAAAGGAGTCCTTCAGGATCAACAGTGAAACACAGACCTGAGTAAAAGTAGAAACCAGCTGCCCTGTATTTTCTCCTCAAATTTATATCCATCCCAAAAGAATATCCATCCTTTTCCTAACCGCTTTATCCAATAGAGAGTTGCAGGCATCCAGAGCCTACCCCAGCAAGCAACGGGGACAAGGCAGGCAGGATACACCCTGGATGAGACACCAGTCCATTGCAGAGCACACATCTGGACCCGTTTTTCCAGAATCCAATTAACTTTCCTGCATGTATTTGGACTGTAGGAGAAAACCAGAGCACCCGGAGGAAACCCACATGGACAAAGAGAACATACAAACTCATACTGGACCCAGGGAACCAGTGCTGCGAGTCAGCAATGCTAACCATGGCACCACTGTGCCACCCTACTACTAATATGTTAATCAGAAAAGCGCTCCTTTTCTTAGACAATTAGTCCTTGATAGCTGGAAAAACACATTGTTTTCTTCTTCCCGAACAAGGAATTCTCAACGTAAAACACAAATGCCTGAGGATAAAACTTAGCTCCGACAATCAGGGTAATTTTAACAAGGATGGAATCATTCTCAAAGTGTGTAATAAAACACAGGATTTCTGCATGCATCCTAAATTAGATGCATAGAGGTTAGGGGTTCAAAAGGTGCAACAGAGGTTTGGGTGTAGAGTGCATCAGCCTCTGTTGTGTGCAAAAAGGGAAAAGCAAAGGCTAAATTATACTCTGAAAAGCAGGAAGAAGAAAACATTTCAGTTGTGAAACCTTAAAATTAAATAAAGCAAAAGTGAGATCCTTGGTGCCAGTTGGTGAAAGTGAAATATATCCTGTCACAGGTAAAACTTTATTCCATGCTGAAAAGAGAAGAAGAGAAACACAGCGTTTCATCTGTGGAGCCTTCTTCAAGTGTGATTATGTGTTTCTTTTCAGAACTTCTTTTCCAGGATTCTGTTTCTTTTCAGCATGGAATAAACCTTTACTTGTTCATTTGCAGCCTATGCTCCCTTAGCTCCCCATAGCTCCCTTCTCGAACTATGCTGTCACAGGGTGCCCTGGCTTCGGGATAGAATAATGAATCAAAAGATGCCCCTGGCCCCTCCACCTCCCTGGAACACTCAGGATGTTGCCAGCTGACCCCGCCCCCCCATGGACCACTTCCCCTCCCCTCCCCTATACCACGCCCCAACCCCACCCCCTGTACACACCAGGTTGCCCACAGACAGGACGTGCTCGAATTGTTCTGTCATGGGGTAGTGCTCCATGGCCATAAAGAGGGTGTTGAGCACGATGCAGATGGTGATGGCCAGGTCCACAAAGGGATCCATCACAATCAGGTTGGTGATCTCCTTGATCTTCACCCACAGCGGGCAGCACTCCCAGATCAGGAAGGTGTTGGCAAACTTGTACCAGCATGGCGGGCACTTGCGCTGAGACTCCTCCAGTTCTGCAAAAGAGAAGGGCGGCCCCGCCGCACAGTGGTTAGACAGATGAGCAAAATGCCACCAAGGTGGCAGGACTGAGAACAAGCATGCTATAACAGTATGGGAAGGATGAGGAGGATCCGGGTGGCTATTTCTAGACACCTAGAATCACCACTTCCTGCATCTTAGCTCAACAAACAACATGAGTTAAACTTCTTGAAAAAAATTTCTTGAAAAACACAGCTTCAAATCTGACGGGGAATGCACGAAAAGCATAGTGCAGCACCAGCGCTGCACTGGTTGACTCTCCAACCCAATGTGCTGGAACCAGCAAACCAGAACCAATGGATCCATGTCTCGGTCCCTGACTCCTGCTCTGGACACGCCCCAGCCTCTGCGGTATTTCATTGTGACCCGGTGACTTTTATGTCAAATGAAAGCTTGATTTGAACTTTGGCAAACTGAACAAAAATTAAAACTGATCCCTCAGAGGAAGAGGGAAAAGGAGAAGTAACAGAAGAGGTACCCTCCACGAGCGTGTTGGTGATGACGCTCATGATGCTGTTGGCCCGGTCCTTGCGTCCGTAGGAGGTGTTCAGTTGGTCCACAGACACCATGAGGGACGCTGAGTGTTTCTTCTTCACTTCCACCTCTGTGGTGGGCTGTGGGGGGAAGTAACAGGCAGTGAGAACCGTGGAGATGAAGGCACACATAGTACAGGGAGCTCACCACCAGTCTAGAGCCATCAACCCACTCCCTCACACACACACACACAACAGCAAAGGAACCAAACAAAGCCAGTGTGGGTAAGGGGTGGATATCCATATCACTGACATTGTATATTACCACAGCATGGATCGGGTGCAGGGAAGCAAAGAGGCATAGCGAGGCTGAAACAAACAGACTGGACGGAGGAAGACAAAGGGATAGACCATGAACATGGGAGATATAACGGTTTTCATTCAGAAGTCTGCAGGAAACACAAAAAGCCATGTGCAAATTATTCACAGACCAGAGGGTCTTCTGTAGCCTTGTGATACCGCAAGACCAGACCTGAGGTTTCCAGAACCATAACAGAACCTGCTGTCTGATCCCCAGGTGTGCCTGCAGCAACACCTCTTTAACAACCTGCTACACTGTTTTCAACAGGAAGTGTCTGATAAGAACCAGCACAGCACAGGCCCATGTGAATCACATATTTCAACCGGTAAGACAACTTTCTCCCCTGCTAGACTCAACACCTAGAAAAGAGGGATTCCTTTTTTTCCTAATCTATTGTCTAAAAAAATCAAAATCAATCTTCCTTAGTGTATTTCCATGCAATGTGGAACTGGCAGTTGTTTCAGAGTCGGCATCCAGTTGCTCTTTAACACCTGCCCTCCGTCACAACATGGAGACAGCAAAGAAAGGCCATCTGGGTAAGGGCAATTCATTGCAGGTCGACAGAGAAAGAGGCTGTTTAGAATAGCTCATCCAGCCTAGCCAGTGTTTCTTTGGGAAGTGTGAGGAAAGCAGGACACCTTGAGAACATGCAAACTCCACAATGAAGGCAGCCCCAATTCAGGACAGATGTCAAGATTTGGAATCGAAACTAGGTTCTAGGAGTTGAGAGCCATACCACCTGCTGCTCCATCTTTTCTAGAATCCACAAAACTGCAACAGATCCACACTGCGATTTCTAAGTGGCCCCATGGGTCCCGTGGCCCCAGAAGCTAATGTATCAGACAGACCAGCCTTGAGAGGTAACTGCACTACGTCATGTTGTACAATCAGATTAGGATGTTGTCAGGCTAAATCCAGAAACCAGCTTCCAAGCACTTCTACAGACACTTGCTCTCCTCACTCAGCTTCTCCTCAAACTCAGTCCCATTCCCAGTCCCCGACTCCACTGAAGCTGCTAACATGGGGGTAAGGGCCCTGGAGGGAGGGGGTTGGCAGCGTGGGGCTAAGATTCTGCATGCATCGCCATGCACAGGATAAAATAAATACATCCACCACACGACACGACTAGAAACACACCACAGCAAGACGTACAGAAGTATAAGGAAGTCAAACTAACATGCTAACTGAATGGAGAAGAGTCACTAAAAAAAGGTTAGTTTTTTCTACAAGTTGCTTGAAAAAGACTGAAACTGAAAGAGAAGGCAAGAAAGATCGAGAAGGAAGAGTAAAAGGAAAAATATTTTTGATACTGATCCTTTAAGAAAGAAAAAAACAATGGCTTTGAATTTCCAGGAAGGTACTTTAAAACCAGAAACAGTTTCAGTTTTCCAGTGTACATGTGCTGAAAGCTCAGTCTGACGGGCCGTGGGGTTTGTGTTGAAGTTTAGAAGATCAATTTGTTTGCTTCTATTGAATGCAGTTGTGCATTGCTACGTTAACACACACTTGACTTGGGCTGTCATGTTCTGGTCTGACAGTCCAGTGGGCACTCTTTCTGGATATCAACAACCTTGTACCCATCAGGTTGCCACTATAGGTTAGCTGACCAAGACCACAAGATCTCAGCCTGCCGGATGCTCCTGCCTAGGTAACCACAACCTCAATCCACGGATGGCACAACCTGGAACCAAGCAGGTAAGATCTGGACTGCAAAGCTTAGTCTAATATAATCTACCTTTGCTCTCGGAGTCTGCATCCTTGATCTCAGCAATATCTTCACGCAGACCCTGCGGTAGTACCATCATCCCTGCCTCTCCAATAAATATTTTATCACTTGTGAGCTGAAGGTGTATTTCCCTTCTTGGAGTTACTCCTCTGGGAAGCAGAAAATGGGCTGGATGTACACTGCAGCTGAGAAAACATCTGACCAGATCAGGCTGCATTTAGCAGCAGCATCCCATCTTGCAGCCTGATCTGGTCAGACATCAGAAGCTGTGTTTGGTCAGTTCTAGGGAAACAACAGATTGCTGCTCTAAGTAATGTTGGGGTACCAGCAGATGGTGCTCCTCCCTTTGGTAAAGAAGTCCCCAACCAATGTCCCAGTCTGGTGACAGGAGACACTATGCTGTAGGAGATGCTGTTGTTCTGATGCAGATGAGATATTTAAGCAAAGGTCCCGACTGCATTGTCACTGAAGATTGCAGGGCATTGCTTGTAAAAGTAGGGGTTTTAATCTCAGTGTCCTGACTAAATTCCACTCTGAACTGGTACAACATCCATTCTTAATTCAGCTAGTGAAGAAATCTCTCTCTCCTCTTTACTGTGTAGTAGGGCTGCTGGTACAGAATGACAGCACTGTTATCATCATGTAGATGGGTGGCAAAAGACAGCTTATATCATCATGAATGAATGACTACAAACAAAGAAGACCAGATTTAGCTCTCTATATATACAGGAGTTGAGATCATAACTTTTGACTCCTATATGAAATGGTGGTAAGCTGTTTATATACTAATTTATGTTTCAGCGATATGTCTTGCAAAATTTATAATTCATTCATCTTACTGTAGCAAGTGTAGCTGAAATAATTCTTGTCAATGAATGCGTTTAAGACAGCCCTGCTGTATATACAAGAAAACCCTTTAGTATGTGTCGGGAATAATAATCTAAACACAACACAAAACAAGGGAAAAACCACCAGGACTCAGGTTCAGAGTTGCCAAAAAGAAAACTGACTGGATTTTTCCATGCAAAATTCCAAGCCACTGTTCCGAAAGGAAGAGGGATGTGAGTCTGTTCAGAGGGAGAGAGGGAGCAAGATGGGGCATCATTCTCATTACACGGGCAAAGAGAGGGATGGAAGATGAGAGGAAACGCATCTAAATCAATCAATCAGGCTTTGCCCAGAAAAAAACCCTCCTGGTGCTGTGAGTTTTTAAACATCCAGGGCCTGTATTTCAAACACTTGGGAGCATGCATCCCCGCAGGAATCTCCAGGGATGGAAGCACCTCAGTCTCTTACAGAACCCACTCCTGACTCGGTGTCATCTGGTACTGGTGGTTCTTACTCTGCAGGGCAGCACCTATTCCTGAACAGCATTCCTCCCTTTCCATCAAAACACACACACACACACACACACACACACACACACACAAAACAGGTCCACAAGACATCCCAGACATACCACCTGCATCCTCTGCTTTGAAAGAAGAAACACATCCTATATTCCTGTTGGAACCTGCATGGCTTTGCCTCAGTGCATGTACAAGTACACCCCCTGGTACCAGGTACACCACCCACCCACACACAGACTCCTTATATTTTAGAGGAACAGGTAAAGGTTTATTCCATGGTGAAAGGAAAAGAAAAGAGATGCAACGTTTGCTGTGGAGCTTTCTTCAGGTGTCAACACCAGAAACTATTCTATTTTCATTTCCTTTCAGCAGTGAATAAACCTTTACCTGTTCCTTTGCACCCTAAACATGCTGACGCAGCTACCTACTTGAGCTTTTTTATACATAACCGCACAGGACAGCAGACCTTGCTCAAACATGGATTGCTGGATACATATTGAAAAACACAACAGCACCAGGTAGGAATTCATTCAGGCAAACAAAAAAGCTAGGCACACATACAGATGCAGAGCCTTGCTATATGAGACTGAGCGCCTCCACTGGCCAAGTGTCCCTGCATCACTACTGCGCCTGCAGTATAGATATCAGCCTCTGCGTGACACACAAGGCCAAGCGACGCCAGTCATGGCCGTGTTTGGGTCTGCTCGGTCTTGTGGTTGGCATTGCGTGGCACATGTGATCATCTCTGTCAGGGCTGCCCGGTTTCGGGGGGCCTGGACTCTGCACAGATACATGCATGCCTAGCTCTTGTTTTTCTTTTTTTTCCTCTTTAAATTGTACTTTGTGTCCGAACCAGGGAGGGCAGCATACATAAAGAACAGGGTCCCGAAGGTCAGCCGGGACACTCGAAGAAGGAAGAAAGAGTTGAAAGGAGAGGAGGAAGAAGAAGGAGACTGCCATGCCTAGACTGATCTACTCATTGACGTCCTTACACTGTCGTCAGTAGCTGCCTTATCTATTATCACCTCAGGCAGAAGCCGTCCGCCAGGGATGTTGGGCCCGGGGCCCCCGATGAGCGAGACCACGCCGTTGCAGTCGACCGTGCTGTTCCTCTTGACGCCGTGCGGCAGCAGCGGGTTGATGCGGGACGAGCGGCTGCCCTGGCTGTACCCGCTGTAGCTGTTGCGGCGCACGGGGATGAAGAGGGAGCCGCGGCGCTCCTCGCTCTCCTCCACGGTGCTGTGCTCGTCATCGGCGAACTCGTTCTCCGAGCCAGCGTCCTTGGAGCGGCCCTTGAAGCTGAAGATGCTGCTGCGGCTGTTGTGGCGCGAGAGGAAGGGCGAGCCGGGGATGCTGAGGAGGGACTGCAGGGGGAGGGAAGAGGGATCGGGGTAGGAAGCAGATTGGATGGGCGAGAGAGAGAAGGGTTTTGGAGAAAGCATTTGAAAGAATTACCCTCCAGTGGGGGAGAGTGAGGAACCTCAAGATGTCTTCCCCCCCCAGCCTTTGAGACACTCGCTGACTGGGGGAGAGGTGCGTCTCTCGCTGACTGCACCGCACTGACTGCAAGTGCCCGGGAGGCCAAAGGGGGCGCTGTGATCTGACAGATCTGTGGCTAACCGTTCCCACCCAACCCCCATAGGTGCTTAACCGATTGCACAGCACCACTCAGAGAATCCTGGATCATAGTTGGCCGGTGACATGACCCAGTTTAAAGTTATTTCAAAAGTGGAGGGCCGAGAACCCTTAAAAACAGCCAGTAAATAACTTGCATTCAGGTTGGCAAACAGCAGATGACAAAGCGCCAAAACACAGAGCCTCTCCAGGGTCCTGAGAGGAGGTGCTACAGGGTCCAATCAATCAGTTGTTTAGTCTGGTAAAGAAACCGCTCAGCTGTAGGTGCCATCTTGACATGTTGTACACTGAGCCACCAGGCAGTAGGGGCTGGCGATGAAAGTGCAAGGACGCAGAGGAGGGCACAGGTTGGCAGTGCCCGCACTGTACCAAAGCCTGCACTCCCCAGGAGAATCAGATTCTTGGCACAACAAGCTTAAGCTATTTATATCACTGCTAGCGTCTGGGAATGCTAACATCCTGTCTGCTGTTCGGAGTTGCATGCAAAGCAGGGAAGTTGTGAGCCCAGGGTCCAGAGCCCAGGGAAGAGGTCCCATGTGGCAAGCTGGACAGGAACAGATTACTCCACTGCTCCCACCGAGATCATCCATCTGGCAGAACACAGCAGGCAGGAGCAGGGGTAAAGGAAATAGGAGACTAGGGGGAAGGTGCTGAAGCTGGCAGGTAGAGGAAATGACAGAGATACACTAAAACTGAGAAACGTCTGTCCATCTTATAGTGACACCTTCATCCTTCAGAACCAAAGGAGCAAAGACGATGTGTGCACAGCTTCTTCAAACTGTTGTCCGTTAGTCCTAAATCAAGACATTTGACATTAATTCAGGGCTTTTTTAGCCATGAAAACACAGACCTCCAAATTCCAGGCCTGGAGAAAACCCAACCCAGGGGGTTTTAGAGGTCCCATTAAATCACCATGTTTGAAAGTTTGGACTTTAATTCATCAAGCAAGATCTTAAATTAATCAATATAGGGATCATTTGGAAAACAAATCTGAAGACCTCAAACACTAGAGTGCCAGTTACAGAGAACAAATTACTTGTTTAATGAATAGCTTACATGTGTTCCCCCTCTTTAGAAATGGGTGATTTAAGGTGGCCTATAGGACAAACTGGATTGGGGCTCTCCAGTGATGAGTTGGATGATTTGGCAAGTCATTGCACTTTGAAAGTAGTTCCTATTTCAGTCATTTACTGCATGTAACTTTGAGGGGGTGGGTGAACTATATGTTTAAGCAAATGAACTCTTTCAAGCTATTAAGATCTCAGCTGGAATACAGCAGTGTTCTGCCCTCTGCTTCAGACATTTCTGTGCTACTGGAAGCTCATTCCTGTGTCCGACAGGGTTGACCATAAGAACAACGATAGAAAGAGACTGAAAGACATTGCTCTCAGCATCCTTTGAAAGATTCATGGTGGCCTTATTAATTATTCACAGTGAAAGCCCACCTCACTCTCGCTGCCTGTACAACACAGAAGAAACCTGGCTCCTGGACTCTCAGAAAAAGCTGAGGTAACAGCAGCAAGAGCTGGTTATTAAGTCCTGTAGCAATAACTTTATCTAGTTTGCATCTCTAATGATAGTTCTACAAAACAGATTCACCAAAAGCCAAAAACCCCTCTCAGGCTTGGCCTACACTTGCAATCATTACTACTAGTGCTTGCTTTCTATTACAGTGAGCAATTAGCTACTAGCAGTGCTTTACTCTAATCCAGAGAAAAGGACTTAAAATAATAGTGAAGATAAATCAAGGGGCAGCTCTCTAAGTCTCTGTGCACAGTGTTGTTTACCTGCAAGAAATTTATTTCTGAAAAGAACCACTAGCACATAAGTTCTAAGTTTAAAAACCAAAGGTTTTCTGCATGTATCAAAGGATTTTAACTGAACTCAACATACTGTTTCACACCTTTTTTGTTTGTAATATGTTTTAAATTGAATGTAATAATCACCAGTTATTTATTTTGTTCTGCTCACCTGATGTTGAAATAGGCAAACGTATGTTTGAGGGCTTGGCTCCAGCCCATGAGCCAAGCCTCACCTCAGCCCCCAGAGTGAGGAAGCTTGAACTGATGCCCACTGGATGAGAGGTGTGTCTCTCACCGATAGCCCAGGACGCCAAAGGGTTGTGCTGTAATCCGACAGAGCCCTAGCTAACCATTCCCACCCAATCCTCGCAGGCATGCATCTGATTGCTCAGCTCCAGTCGGGGAATCCAGACTCGAACCCATGATCACAGAGCCCTAACTTTCATCAGACAAGTCACTTTACTGTTCGAGCCCCTCGGGAGGCCCCAGTTTCATACCTTGCACTTCTGTCCAAACCGCTCCCCCCCCACCAGCTGGGGCCAACCCCCACAGCCCCACCTGGTTCATGATTGACGACTTCCTGCCCAGCCGGTTGTCCCCAGGGAACCGGAACTTCCTCTTGATGCTGTCACCAGACTCGGACTTCACAAACTTCTCGCTGTCTCCCTTCTCCTCGCCCCGCTCCTTCTGCCGCCACTTCTTCTTGCGGTTGCGGCGCTCCTTGGCGCTCTTGGAGCTGAGTTTGGAGATCTCCGAGGAGCTGCGGGACATGTGCCCCCCACCGTCGTCCTCAACCGCATCCTCCGACACCGTGCCCGCTGACGTTGCCATGGCAGCCGCCTGGGGTAGGGGGAGAGAGATGGTCACGGTGGGGCACATTCAGTTCTATGAAAAAGTCTGCCATGCAGGTGGCAACACAGCACAACTGCAAGACATGCACATCACCAGGGTGCCCCCTGAGCTCCCTTAAATGTCTTCCTTACTACAACACTGTTCCTGTTTTATAGTTCCTACAGTTGCTACAGTCCTTCAGTTTCACTCATACGCCCATCACCTGGTCTACACTGACATTTCCAATCTATCTAGATAACATTCCTTGCTATAGATAACATCCTTGGAGAAAATGGGGAAAGAAGAAGGAAAGTCAGCTGACCTGGGCATCTTCCTGCTGCTTCTTCAGCTGCTCCAACATGGCTTTAAACTCTGCTTCCTTCTGCTCCGCCTCCTCCAGCGTCGCCTGGTTCTGCTCCTCGTAGGCCATGGCGACCACAGCCAGAATGAGGTTGACCAGGTAGAAGGAGCCCACGAAGATGACCAGCACAAAGAAGATCATGTAGGTCTTCCCAGCAGCCCTCAGAGTCTGAGACACGGGAAGATGAGAGAGGCTGCCAATGAGAAGGTTCTAGAGTTTGTATTTCACTGCTGACCCAGAAGAAGACCCAGAGGGTTCGACTTTCTTACTGCAGTCAACCTTGTCCAGATATATACAGGCAGATATATTTTTTCTCAAGATCCAGTCAATGTTGCAGTGTAATTAAATTGAACGTATATAGACAAGGCTTTCCCTAATGGGTAGAAAGCCTCCTCTATAAGTGAACTTGTACATCTCCTGCTGTAACAGTCTGCTCTAAGTTAATAATCTTCCCACGATAACAGGAGATAGTGAGACTCCCTCGCAGCTCATTGTGAGGAATAATGAAAACAGGGCACTTTCTCTGAAGCCTATTAGAGAGGCACTATGCATTTAAGCCTGTGAACAACAAATTAAACTGAAAAAAAGCATTGTCGGTCTCATTTCTTGGTCTGCAGCTATCAGAGATAGTGATCACCTGATCTCAAAATTCTCACAAATGATGTCACACAGGGTGACAGCAGCTACAACTTGTTAACAGGAGTTTCCCTTTAGGAAATAAAAAGATTGATTTCATCAGAGCCCTGTTTGTGCCTTTGCATGCTGCGCTGGCAAGAGTGACACTCGTCCTCGTCCATTGTTTCACAACAATCTGCAGCTTTGCTCCAGTTCCTGCAGTTTATTCAGGGTGGCACCAGTGTTCAAGGCAGGCTCTCACCAGGTGGCAGCTCCAGCTGCGTTTAACTGTGGTTCCTTTCACAGAGAGGGGAGAGTAATTCTCTCGGACGCATCTATCAATTATAAATGTGATCTGCAGGCAGCATGAGGGAGGGTGAAGGGAGGGAGGCTGAGGGAGTTTGCAAATGCAATATGCTGCAGTGCACTGTGCACTTTGTTTTTTAAATGCAACCCACCATGACCCTGTAACAAGAGGAACACTCTTCCCCCACTTCACAAAAAAAAAACTACTCTTGCCAGTAAAACCTCCGTGAAAAGCACGCCCATCGGCAATACTTTAAGCAATAATGAAGCCTGCCTGGTTCAAAACACCAAAACCAATTCTCAACCTCCATCTACCCTTCTGAGTTTAAACCCCCATCAGTTAGTTGATAACACAGCTGGGATGACTGCAGAACTGCATATGGTGCTCAAGGACACAACAACACAGCTCACATCCTCACAGGGGATCTCATCTGCTATCCTGCTATCCAGACATCAGCTTCTGTCCAGCAGTTGCTATGAGCATGATATGACAGGGTTTGTGCGGGGCATGGCAGGGCTCTCCTTGTGGTGAGAGGGTTGGCACGGGGCATGGCGTTGGGGGGCAATCCCCATTGTGGAGAGAGGTAATTTGTTATTTAACCTGTTGAAAAGTCACACCTGGTGAAAATTAAGAAAAACACAGAAGGGATCAAATAACTTCAGCTTATCAAGAGAATGTCATGCCATATTTATGTGGGTGGCCAGAGTAAGTCAGTACACTGTCGCTCAATGGCAGTTTCTAACGTGTCTGTCAATGTTAGGCCAGGGACTGAGTGGCGACACCTTACCATGATCAGTGGAGTTTGATATTATGGGCAGACCTAACTAGTCCCTAAAGAGCTCCACCTGTACTGACTGACGGCAACACGACTGCATGGCACTATACTAATGAATCCCTGACAATTCATCAGTGCTGCCCCTCCGGGGGCTCATTCTGACATGACTACCAGTTCACTGACATGTTCCAGCCGGACAACATACGTTTTAGTGCTGCTTGCATAATGATGTCTTGTTGCCGGCTGGGACACCCCACATGCCAGACTTGAGCCCCCATTGAACATCTGTGGAATGATGTGTGGCATCTAGGGCTCAGACACCAGTAAACAGACATTGCTTGTCCAGGACTTACAAGAGGAATGGGCTAGAATCCCAAAACACAGCATCTGCAACCTGGTGCAAAGCATGCGTCACAGTGGTACAGCTTGTATTCATTCCAGCAGTGGCCTCAGACACTACTAGCCTGTGACTTTCACAGTAGACTATTGCTGATTGGCTCTGTTGATGACGCATGTTAATCAGCATGAAGAATTAGCCATCTCATGTCTGTTCCATAAAATGCCAATCCACCTGAAACATTAAAGACTAATTTTACAAATGGTAACTCTGTGAACCTGCTGCTGCCATAAAACATAACCTTCTTCTGATGCGCGGTTTATATCGATAGACATAACCTCCCAATGGACTCACCAGCTGGTACAAGTTCTCCCAGAAATCCTGGGTCATGAGCCGGAAGAGAGCCAGGAAGGCCCATCCGAAGGTGTCGAAGCTGGTGTAGCCATAATTTGGGTTCTTCCCAGCCTTCATGCAGGTGTATCCCTCAGGACAGCGACTGGATGGAGAGAAGAGGTATGTTTTGACTAAGAGAAATTAGGACTCCTGTTAAAAATCAGCTTCAATCCATTTCAGGGTTTGCTGCAAACAGCAGCGATCTTGAGCAAACAAGTGATGACGAAATCATTGACCTATTAACCCCCCATCTTTCTCCTCAATATACTGAAGAATAATAAGCATAAACATTAAGCATCTAATAAACATTGAAGGAATCCCCACTACATTGAAAATTTATGATCACTTTAGTCTTTGAAGGCTTTGATGAAGGTACAGTGAATTCTGGCATGTGTTTTGTTTAAAGCTGAGAAAACTGAAGGGTCTGTAAAGATCTCGGTGAACAACTCACCCAGAATCAGAGCTGTTTCCACACAGCAGAGCGTCTATTTGTCCAGGCACAAAGTAAAAATTTGCTGGAAATAAGAAATAAAAATAGTATTAATAGTATGAATCAATAAAGGCCTGGTGGTTCCTGAGTAACCTACTGATTTGGTGTACTAACATGGTATAATAAAAATCAAGATCGTGCACCATGTTTTCACCCAGTTCCTTTACTGGAAAGCTGTGTCCAGTTTTCACTTGTTGCTAGGTACTGCAAAAGCAAAGACAGCAAAGGCAAAAGGCAAAGGCAAAAGCAAAGGCTCTCTTGAACCCATCCTATCCCAAAAAACAGTTAACTGACATCAGGCTCTCACTTATGGACATCTGGACATAGGAAATACATCACACAAGAGTGAAAATAGTTGCTTTCTACTGAAGTCAACCGGGACTGGACCCTGTCCGGTCAGGAATGTGGACTCCTTCAACAGCGAGATTCCTTGGGTCAAACAAGGGCAATCAAGGTGAAGTGAGTGCCAGTTGGTTACTGATCTGAGGATCTCATCCAGACGCTAACTGTGGGAAGCAGGCGTGTGGGCTACAAGAGCCCCACAGGACTAAACCAGCAGGCAGTTCAGCAGGGGAGAGGGTGCGGGCGGGACTCACTGTCATTCATGATGTACTCGCGCCAGTCAAAGCCCTGGCTCCCGTTGCTCAGGTACAGCCCGGTGGTGTTGATGGGCCAGAAGACACACTTCTGCCGCAGGTTCCCCATGAACAGCTGCAGGCCGATGAGGGCGAAAACGCTGAGACAGAACACGGTCAGGATCATCACGTCTGACAGCTTCTTCACTGACTGGATCAGTGCACCTACAATGGTCTTCAGGCCTGCAGGGTGGCAACAAAGAGACAGAGGAAAACAGTAGACTATTGCCAAGGACCACAGAGCAATGGAAGGCAGGCACAACATTGCAGGGCTGTCACTAACCTCTGATTGCCAATCACTACGGTTATAATAGCAATTTTATATTCTTCTTATAAGGGGAAAAAATTAAACAGGAGGTGGACCACATAGAGTCATATAAGAATAATTCTAATTCTCATCATCTAAGCTCAAAACAATACGGACAAACGTGAGATGCAGCGGTGCAGACGAGGCTCGTATGGTACAGTGCTGTGATCTCTCCCAGCATTTCCAAGCCCCTAGTGCTTTAACATGGCACATTTACAAAGCAGAAATGCCATCGTATCTTCAAACATCACACCTTCATGCAGGTAGCAGGCTTTACGCTGCACCTGCTGAAGGCCCCATAAAACAGCCTGCAACTGGCTAAACCCAAGAAATTAACCAGCCACTTTGCAGGGTAAAGTCTGAATCTCTTTAGCTCTGTTTTCTGGTCTGATAAATAAGATAAATAAGAAATGAGGGAGGATTCTCATTATTTTTCCTTGGAGACTTTGGTTGGGGGTGGTGGTTCACAAGAAAGAAAAACCTGAAACCACTGCAGCACTGGAGCAATAGTACCATGGAAGCATTCCAGAGAAGTGTAACTAGATACATCCCAGGTCTAAAGGATTAAGGGCTTACACTGACAGCTGGAAACAGTCTCTTTAGTCTGGAGGGAGTGTCCCACACTGACAGGCTGAAGGAACTGAGTCTCTTTAGTTTGAAGGGACTGTCCTGCACTGACAGGGTGAAGGAACTGAGTCTATTCAGTCTGAAGGGAGTGTCCCACACTGACAGGCTGAAGAAACTGAGTCTCTTTAGTCTGAAGGGAGTGTCCCACACTGACAGGCTGAAGGAACTGACTCTCTATAGTCTGAAGGAAATGTCCTACACTGAAAGGTTAGAGGAACTGAACCTTTTTATTTTTGAACAGATAAGTCTATGTGGGGATCTGATACAAGTATTCATAATCATCACAGAAATGTTCCACCTAGGGGATTTCTTTTTAGAATCAACAGTGAAACACAAAGCAGAGAACTCAAGGGGAAACTATGTGAAAGTGCATTTTAAACCAAGAATAGGAGGCATATCTTAAACCCAAAGAATCTGTGAGTCTGGAACTACCTGCTCAGCCATGTTGTTGAAGCCGATATCTTGGCTTCTTTCAAGAGAAGCCTGGATAAGATCATTGAATCAATTAGCTACTGACTATCAAAAGGGCTAAATGGGCTGAAGTTTTTAACCGTTTTTAAGTTCTTAACAAAGGAGACATTTCCACAACAGATCTAAAGAGCATCAGTAACAAAATCTAAAGCATAATGACAGTAATTGCAATAACTCTAATTGCTTTAGTGAGGAAAGTCATCACTTCTAGCAGACAGAAAATCATTCAATTGGGTTACAGTTTTACATAAAATATTACACTCACTCCCCTTCCCTAAAAAATTATTAATACTTCTCTTTCTTCGGAAACCCTCTATAACAGAAAACATAGTTTTGATACAAGCTCAAATCATTAAGTGGCGATATAACAATTTAACTACAGTATGTTTAATTTACTCGCAGCACATAGGTATCTAAATGAGTAATGTTGCCCTGATGTTTTGTTCAGTAATAGGTGAAGATTGCCTTTTATCATTGCCCAGTATTTTTTGGACAAATCTGTATGTGATTTACCAATGTGTTTCAGGATACCCTTGTTACGGCATGACACTAATTCAAATGGTCTAATAGTCAATTGCTTCTTCACATGTAAATACTCCATCTATCCTCCATCCAGGTGGATGCTGTACATTGGTGGTGGTGGAGGGGAGTCCCCATTACCTGTAAAGTGCTTTGAGTGGAGTGTCCAGAAAAGCGCTATATAAGTGTGAGTAATTATTATTAATTATTATCTATTTAAAAGGTAGACACAGCCCTGTTCTGCAATAACTCCTCCTCATTTACTGTGACTGGTTACCACAGACCTTATTAGAATACAGAGGCAGGGCAAATTATCTCTAAATTGGAATGAACACAAGAAAAGTTACAAACGAGAGGAGGCCATTTGGCCCACCTGTGTGTTAGCAGATGATTGATTCAAGGATATCATAAAGCCTTTTCCTGAAGGAAACCAGGGTATCAGCTTCAACCATGTGGGTGGGTAGCTTGTTCCCGACTCCCCCCGCTTTGAAACACTTGAACAAATTTGTGGTCAGTCCACGGGGTCCACCCTAATCAGTGCTAATACTGCAATTTTAGTATATGTGCTGCCGAACTGATCTGCTCCATCAATAAACTGAAGAAGTATTAAGTAGAAATTCAGGATGCATTAAAAGGGAAAGTAAAATTCCCCTTTCACACATATACATGTAGTCCTAGCTAAAAATTAAACCCATGTAACTTTACTGTGAAATTTAAACCATTTTTTAAATCAACATGATTATTTTTCACATTTCCAAAGAACAGAGAACAAAGTTTAAGAGCCATTCCATCATGCTTTCCCCCTATCTGGAGATTGTGATTTTCAGAAGTGACATTACTGTAAATTCCTGAGTGCCAGATTTCTGAAAACAGTCAAAAAGGAAACTTTGAAGGTAGTACGTTTGACACTACCTTTCAAAATGACTTTGACATAATGCACAATTAAGGTAGGCTGTTTTATTTATTCTTTACAAATTTCACTTTAATGTACTATATACATGTTGGATTTTAAAACTATAAGAATTAGATGCTATTAATACCCCCCCCCCCCTTGCCTCCAGACTTGCACTCAAGACAGAGGAAACTGTGGAAGGGCTCCTAATGATGTGGATTTTAATTAAACATTCATCAGGAAATAATATAGCATCACAACAATGAGCAAAACTAGAGGACTGGGAGCAGGAGGACAAGCAGGGAGATGGAACTGCATGCAGGTCATTTAAACTCCAAGGCTGAAAAGAAAGATTTGACTTGTACTCCCTCTGGAGCTTTTGAGAAAACATATATTTTTTTCTTTTTTTCCTTGTCATCTTCCTCTCACCCCTGCCACCCTTGTTCAACCAAAACTGAAGTTCAGGAAATGGAAAAGGAAACACCAGGGCCAGTGCCCCCGGCAGGCCACGCGCAGAACAGCAGAAGACACAGGCCAGGAGAGCGAGTAGGCCGATAGCCTGAAGAGGAGGCTGCGGAACCGGGGAGTATGCACCATCCGAAACAAAATCTCTCCTTTACAGAGAGAGGGGCCGAGATTTCAGACCCGAAAAGGGCTTGGCAGCATGCTAGTCTGCAGTAAACAATAGGAGCTGCAGACGGACGCACAGCGCTCGCTGTGCGGCTCAGGCCAGAGTCATCAAACTGCCCTTCCTTCCTTAAAAACCCAGGAAGACCAGTCAATGTTTGAGACACAATGTCATTCTCGGGGTGAAAACGTGAAGCCCTGATGCCTCATCTCTTAGGACCTCTTCTCATAGGAAGAGGGTCAGTAAATGTATCAGACACTCAAGTCTGGCTCTGACAACTGGAATCACTGCTCTCAAGGGTCTGGAATCAAACACTGGCAGCCTGGCACAGACAGAAATGCAGTGAGTGGGTACTACTGGAATTACCAAAGGGGAGCTTTAGGGAGCCACAGATACTAGGAACTGCTGTGCTTTAGGGAGCCACAGATATTAAGATCCATGGTGATTTAGGGAATCACAGATAGTAGGATCCACTGTGGCTTTAGGGATCCACTGATAGTAGGATCTGCTGTGGCTTTAGGGATCCACTGATAGTAGGATCTGCTGTGGCTTTAGGGAACCACAGATAGTAGGATCAGCTGTGTCTTAGGAACCACAGATACTAGCATCCGCTGTGGCTTTAGGGAACCACAGATAGTAGGATCCACTGTGGCTTTAGGGAACCACAGATAGTAGGATCTGCTGTGCCTTTTGGGATCCACCGATAGTAGGATCCACTGTGGTTTTAGGGATTCACTGATAGTACGATCCACTGTGGCTTTAGGGAACCACAGACAATAGGATCTGCTGTGGCTTTATGGATCCACTGATAGTAGGATCCGCTGTGCCTTTTGGGATCCACCAATAGTAGGATCCGCTGTGGCTTTAGGGATCCACTGATAGTAGGATGCACCTTGGCTTTAGGGAACCACAGATAGTAGGATCTAGTGTGGCTTTACGGATCCACTGATAGTAGGATCTGCTGTGGCTTTAGGGAACCACAGATAGTAGGATCTAATGTGGCTTTACAGATCTACTGATAGTAGGATCTTCTGTGGCTTTAAGGAATGACAGATAGTAGGATCTGCTGTGGCTTTAGGGAACCACAGATAGTAGGATCCACTGTGGCTTTAGGGATCCACTGATAGAAGGATCTGGTGTGGCTTTAGGGATCCACTGATAGTAGGATCTGTTGTGACTTTAGGGAACCACAAATAGTAGGATCTGCTGTGGCTTAAGGGAACCACAGATAGTAGGATCTGTGGTGATTTAGGAACCACAGATACTAGCATCCACTGTGACTTTAGGGAACCACAGACAATAGGATCTGCTGTTTCTTTATGGATCCACTGATAGTAGGATCTGCTGTGGCTTTAGGGAACCACTGATAGTAGGATCTGCTGTGGCTTTATGGATCCACTGATAGTAGGATCTGCTGTGGCTTAAGGGAACCATAGATACTCAGATCTGCTGTTGCTTTAGGGAAGAATAGATACTAGGATCCACTGTGGCTTTAGGGAACCACAGACAGTAGGATCCAATATGGCTTTATGGATCCACTGATTGTAGGATCTGCTGTGGCTTAAGGGAACCATAGATACTTGGATCCGCTGTTGCTTTAGGGAAGAATAGATACTAGGATCCACTGTGGCTTCAGGGAACCACAGACAGTAGGATCCGATGTGGTTTTATGGATCCACTGATAGTAGGATCTGCTGTGGCTTTAGGGAACCACAGACAGTAGGATCCGATGTGGCTTTAGGGATCCACTGATAGTAGGATCTGCTGTTGCTTTAGGGAACCATACTCAGATCCTCTGTTGCTTTAGGGAACCATAGATACTCGGATCCTCTGTTGCTTTAGGGAAGCAGAGATACTAGGATCCACTGTGGCTTTAGGGAACCACAGACAGTAGGATCCGTGCTGGCTTTGGAGAACCACAGACAGTAGGATCCGATATGGCTTTAGGGAACCACAGACAGTAGGATCTGCTGTGGCTTTAGGGAACCACAGCTAGTAGGATCCAATATGTTTTTTCCCTAAGGCTTCCACACCATCTCCCATCAACGCAGAATAATTTCCACCCTTTAAGCAAAACAGTCAAGATCTGAAGGTGGAAATGCACGCAAACGAATATCAGTTTTTTCCATCCCCAGGCTTCACTGTTTTTTTTAGCGAGTGGAGCATGACAGTTTCTACAATGCTACTCTTGTTTTGAATTTTCAGGTAGGATGTAAAAAATCCTCCGTGTTTGTTTAAAACAAATTAATTTTAAAAAATCAAGAAAAAATCAAAAATCAAAAAAAGAAACCATCTGTCGGCTGAGCTCTTAGCCAATGTAATAATAAAAGCAAGTGACTGTTGGAAAGCACCATGCAGCATAAAATGTGTTCACAATCTAGGCTTGGCAGTCTTCGTGAATAAATAATAAAGGATGTTCCTCTGGATCTCACTAAATGGTATGCCATTTTCATCTGGAGGAGTGCATGGGTGTAAGCGTGCATATTCCTACCCAACCAGAGCTCATTTTTTCACAAGGGCTGAATCCTTTTTTAAGCTGTAATTTCATCCCTCTGTCCATAAGTTAAACAGATCTTAAAATGTTCTTGTTTTTTGTTTTATTTCTTGTTCAGGGTTTTGGAATTTGGCTGCTTGTGATATTGATTTCAAAACTGCTTATGCTGCACTACCCTTTTCTAATAAGAGCTGAAGGCACTCAGCTCTTTACATCTTTGACATGTTTATTAGGGAATTAAATCAAGTCTGTTTCTTGTAGCAGGAAGTGCAAGGAAGGAAGGGGAGTAGAAGTTAAAAAGGTAAGAAAGGCATGATCAGTTCTGTGAAGGGAGACCTCTGAGGAAAACCAGGTTGCTGGTTTAAGTGGTTACTGGTGGACCTGTAGGAGGCGCTCCTCTCTGAATCAGAACAATGCCCCTGCATGGTGACTGGGATCTCTGTACTATAGAAGGAGCCATCCTTCATGCGACACTATAAATTGAGGGTCTGAGTACTTGGTCATTAAAAATCCCATGGCACTGTTCATAAAAGTAGGGGCATCCTTGGTCTCATAAGTAAATTGCATTCTGGGCTTCTATCTTCCCTCCCGAACGTTCCTGCTTAGTTTCACTGGTGATGCGGTTTCTCACTCCTCCCCACGATCTGCTGGTGCAGAAATGCTGCAATGTTTCACCCAGGTGTGGCTGAGCTCAAGTGAAAGGTAAAGTGGGTCCCTCTCTATGTCTCAAGTGGTTTGGGATCCATTTGAGTGAAAAGTGCCAAACAAATACAATTATTTTAATAACAGAGAAAATAAAGTCAAAGGTCAGAAAGTCTTGTTAACAGGTTTTTTTTACAGTCCAAGGGTATAAAAAAGGTATTTTTGTGTTCCAGCTGAACTCTTAATTATAACTAATCCAGTACAAAAGTATTACCACTGCAGGTGTGTAAGGAGGCGAACCTCAAGCAGTACAGAAACATGAAGCACTCTCAGCAAGTAAGCGAGGTGTTAGCACAATTCCCTGTGCTGAATGCATTCCTAGAGTTTACAGTGATTTGCCATCAGCTGGATAAGAACAGATCCAGCCTCATATAAGAGAAAACCTATGGGTGTCGTTGCAAGCAAACCGAAACCTCTGACAGCTCTGTTAGCTAACCTGGCAGAGCAGGAAGACATGAAAACTGACACCTTCAGGTCTAAGCATGTCTCATCATAGAGACATTTTAAATACTACAGAGTTTTCATCTTGGGGCAAAACTCCCCTATTGATTCTCCAGAGGGCTGTATTTGATTATGTCAAGGTCACTCCATCCTAGCTTGCCAGATCATCAGGTTCCAGAATTCACTTACAGGATGAGCAAAGGCTGCAGGCTTCTGCGCCTCAGATGTAAACTAACAAAGTGTGCACTGTTTAATCCTTAGGTCATACCTGAATACAAGTTCATTTATGTTCACATGTTTCTCTCTCTTTTTTTTACTACATGTGCAAGAACTGGCCAGAACGTTAGAAACTGCTAAAGCCAGTATCTGCTGCTGGATGTGTTATACTTTTTTAAATCCTCAATGAAGAATTATTCTGCATATTCACACATCCGCCTACATTTTTACTTGAATTCTATTTCATTTTATTTATACTGGGGGTGATTGGGAGAAACTGAGCAGAACCTTGAGACTCAAATTAGACTGCGAAGCCTATCAAAAATGTATTGGTACCATTTTTGAGAATTGTTTAAAAATAAATATTTTTTTTTCAGAAAACCAAAAACAAAACCTAGTTTCAAGGAGTAAAACAAAATTGAAATAATATTAATAATTAAAAAAAAAGATACAGATCAGCCTTAGTGTTTAAATTGTCTCTCACCTGGAATGACAGAGATAGTTTTCAATGCTCGGAGAACTCGGAACGTTCTCAGCGCGGACACATTTCCGAGGTCCACAAACTCTGTGACATATCTGAAAATAAGGGAGGATCACACACAAACACGATGACAAAACCAACACGCCAGAGACGGGAGCACAACACCATCGACCAGGAGGAAACGGCACTCACAGAGCCTACCCATCGAAAAAAGAAACAAAAACAACCAAACACACCTAACACCGACCCTTCTCCCCCCACTGCTGTCTTACCTGGGATTACAGAAATAGTTTTCAAAGCCCTCAACACTCTGAACGTGCGCAGAGCTGAGACATTGCCTAGGTTTACAAACTCTGTTACATACCTGCAGAATCAAATCAAAGTTACTTGTAGTGAACAACAAAGAAACAGTTTTAAGAGAAAACAAGAGCTGCCTGGCTAATGAAGACAATGCAACTGCTGGAGAAGGGAAAGGGAATACGGCCAATGTGCACAAGAAATAAAGGAACAGACATTGCCCTTTCCCCAGGCTTGTTTCCCAGAGGGACACCAAGGGCTGGAACGGTGAAAGGGCTTACATTTAGGTAAAAAAAAACAGACCTCACTGCTATTGGAACCAATCGGCAACTCCGATTTTAAAATCTCATGACGTCAGTTTTTTATTTTTTTGTTAAAAATGCCCTTGTCCTCCTCACCCTTCTCAGCACTGCCATCACCCCTGTACAGGAATCAACATCCCCACTCACACCCTCACACGTCCTTCATTGCTGTACCAATGAGGAAGACCCACACCGAAACGGTTTTTGCACCGGCAGAGGTCTTCTCCAGCCGCCCCTAGCGGTGTAAAGAGGCGGCAGGTGCCTGGAAAGAAGGGTGTGCGTGGGAGGTGAGAGGGTCCTTGAACAGGAGAGAGCAGGTGAGCGACACACAGCCCTGCAGCCTTCACCCTGGGGGCTCTCTGTGCACCGACTAGGAAGCAATGTGACACAATCAGGCAAACAGATGGGGCTGATTCACGCCCAAGCTAAAATCAGATCGCCGGCATACCAGCTAGCGGATCACAGGTCTGTCAGTTCCTGCTGGAAAAACAAATATACACTCATCCCTTGATTTCTGAAAACAAATTTTTGCTGTGATGAAATGTGCATTTTTGTACCATTTTCACAGTTAGGGAGAGATTTTCCTTATGACAAAAGCACCACCCTAACCTCCCAGAACAGAGGTCCTCGGTGTGTCTGCATTTCTTAAACCTTTTGTACATTTTACTTATGTTCTATTCTACAATATGAATATCATAACGATTAATTATCTAAAACAAAGAATGTTCTTATTTTGAAGATTCAGTGCTCTGTTAGGTTATAAATATGTCATGCTTGGTACATTTCTTGAAGCTTGGAGAGAATCAGAAGATTTTACTTGTAAAGTCATAATAATTTCAGTTGCAGTTTCCAAATGTTCTGTTTTTGAGGAAAGAATTACAGTAAGTAAATCTAAGGATGGAAATACAATATACAGTATGTGCACACATAAGGACCTTTGCAAATACATTCAAAATTAACATGCAAATTCCTACAAAAATGTTTGGAAGCCCAAAATCAACCACAATCTTAGCAACACACACACACACACACACACACACACACACACACACACACACACACACACCCACACACACAATACACACAATACACACAATACACACACAAATTCACACGCACACACATGTAGTAGGATCTTGTTGCTCTTAAGAAGAGGAATCTTCTCACGAGGAGGCCATACTGCTAAGAACCTGTGACCAGTTTACAAGAAACACCTATAATTTAATCCCCCATTAGGGGCTCCATGTGCTTGAGGGTGTTGCTTAACACACCGAACTTCAAAGCCTTGTTAAGGGAAATATCATATCTTAAAGGGATATAAGGGAAAGGTAATGTATATCACTTAACACAAAGTGTTTCGTGCAGCCTGCACCTGGGACCAGGTGAACTGAGCACTTATTTCAATCAAGTGATCAGCTGTTTTTCATCTCTTAATTTTTCAGTATACAGATTCTGCAGAGCCTGGATCGCGCGGAGGGAAAAGTGTGAAGTAGGAAGTAGAGAGATGAATGGAAGCTGGAAGCTGGAAGCTGGAAGCTGGAAGCTTGAAGCTGGAAGCTGGAAGCTGGACTGGACCGGTTGAGCTTTTTTGCTTTAAATCAGTACAAACACACCCACATCGGCAAATGCACAAAGGAGAATGAATTAGGATAAACTGAGACGAAGCCTCATCATGCAGACTGAAGATTCAATTGAAATACAAGGTCTTAAAATGTAATATGACATAAAGATAGAGAAGAACTGAGGTTCCGAGGTGCTTGGGAGACACTGACCATGTGTCTGCAAGCACCTTTGTACATCAGAAACTGCAGGAGAAACAGTTTTCCATTCATTTCCTAACTGCTTATTCAATACAGGGTCGTGGAGGAGCTGGAGCCTATCCCAACAAGCAACGGGTGCAAGCCAGGATACGCTGTGAAGGGGATGACACAGAGACACTCACACCAGGGCCAACTTTTGAGAAGTTAATTACCCTACTAGCATGTCTTTGGACTCTGGGTAGAAACTGGAGCACCTGGATGAAACCCATCCAAACTCCACTCAGATAGCACCCAAGCGCCAGAGTTGAACTCAGGGCCTCAGCAATGCGAGGCAGCGATGCTAACCTCTGCACCACTGTGCTGTCCTTTCCATTTTTTATCTCTCTAAATTATGCACAGAATCATCCTGATTATTTTATATTTTGAGTCCTACAGCACCCAAGGCAGTATCAGCAACATCAACTGGATCACAACCCAAGTTCATGAGCTCCTGGAAAGCAACAGGGGGAGTGTAGCACAGCAACAGGAAGATAGGCCAGCAGACTCAAGCCCACCCATCCTTAGCCATGCTCAGCTGGTAGTGCACCACTATTTAGGGAATTCCAGTCCCCATTGGGTAATCACATAGCCCAGATTGGAACCAGCAAAGTCTAGACTATCTAGGTCTCCAAAATACAGGATGGTTGAGTTAATCAAAGGCCTCCCTTCTGCACTGTTCATTTTCCAAAGTTAATCAGAACTAAAAGAAAGCAGGCATTCAGAGGATACTTACGCCATAGAAATGACACTGAAATCCAGCCAATTCCATGGATCTCGGAGGAACGTGAACCCGTCTATACAGAATCCTCGAGCAAGGATTTTTACAATTGATTCGAAAGTATAAATACCAGTGAAGGTGTACCTGCAAAACAGGAGAAGAACCGGCATGGCCTATTTAGTGTCAGGAAACAGGCAAGAGCACGACTGCATACTTAAATCACGCCTCCTCTCTAACCACACTGTCCACTGAACTGATAAACTGGAATTCATCTTAAGACTGCAAGAGAAATCCTGCTCAGTTCGCTCACAATGCATGCACTGGTGGATCTCTGAACTAACGGTCAAGCCTGAAGACTCCTTTACCCATAAGAGCTGCACCCAGATCTGACCTGCACAGGCGGTCATTTGGGTTTTGTTATATGGCAGGGACAGGCAACTCCAGTCCTTAGAGGACAACAGGATGCTATGGTCTGTATCCCACCTCTGATCTACATTACATATGTCAAGTAATTGGGCTACAAACCACTTGCTCATTGAAAGAATAACTACAGGACTCCTCCTCAAGTTCTGAAGCTTACCCAACCCTAATCTATAGTGACTGGAACCCACTGCAGTATTCTAGACCAGGGACAGGCAACCCCAGTCCTCCTGTGGCACAGACACTGCTTTTCATTTTGCCCCAGCTCATAATTAACCAAATTAAATAACTGGATAAGTGAAATCACCTCTTTGTTTAAAAGTTTTTTTTATCAGATGCTAAATGAACTAAGTCCTAAGAAGTCTGGAGCTGCCTACCCTGCTCTAGAGTTGTCATCCTAGCACATCATATAGATTTAAAGCATGACTTCCCTGGGTCAAGTACCACTTGGTGATCAGGTACATTCGAACCTGGCACACTTGTCTTAGAATCATGCAAGGTATAAATGTGTTCCTAGGAAATGTTAAGGGCCATATAGCAAGTGTCTCCAGCACCTGTCCTGAAACATACCCATTCCCAGGGGGTTTTATACTGTAGATAACCACTTTAACTCTGTAACACACGTTAAGGTTATAAAACTTATAATACGATTTCCAAAGACAGGACAAAGTAATAGTGATCCATTAAGCACAAAATGTGTTATAATAAGCCAGATAATCTGGAACAAACTGAATACACTTCAATTCTCGAAAACCACAGTCCTGTCATTGCACATTTTACTTGTTTAAATGATCTTATAACCACTCACAAGTAGTTATAAGAATTAAAAAAATAAAAACTGGCCATTTATAAACAGGCAATTTAGGTAACTGAATTTCAAAAACAGGCAATTTAGGGCGAAACATAAAACATACTGAACTGGAACCCTCCAGGACCAGGACTGGAGAACACAGATATACGGCACACATTTTGTGCCAGCCCTGAGAAACCAGAACGTATGTAAAAGGTAAGCATGCTCTGATGTGAAGACATACTTACTCTACTTGTTTCGACCATTCTGGAGGATTGCTAAAAGTCATGAATACACAGTTGGTCAAAATTGTACACATAATGATCATGCTGAATACTGTAAGGAAAAGTCGGTTAAGGAAGCTTTTAGGACTTGACTGGCAAAACAGAAGACACTCCCTCCCCTTTCCTTTCGAAAATCAGAGAAAAGCAAGAAAAGCAAGAAATTCTAACTTCCAAATACCTTATGAAGGTAAGTAAACTAAAAAAATCTTACACCCCATTGCAGATTTAAATTTCCTATTCCTACCGTTAATCCTCAAGACTTTTGTGCTTTTGAACTACAAATGGGACACCCACAGTTCTTCAGTCCTCCCATCTTGCCTCCTGCTCAAACAAATGATTTATTGCAGAAGTACAGTTGTTGTCAGCTGGTACCATGATCCCAGAGCCTTGAAGTCTCCTTTTTAGCCACAGTCACTAAAACACAATTCATGCTAAAGGATGTTTCTCACACCAGCCAAGCCAACATTATCATCGTCTTTTAGAGTGGACTTAGAAGTAAGTTCATTAACTGGGGCTTTTACAAAAAAGGCTAAAGATAAACTGCCATCTAAAATACAGCTAAAGACTAAAGTAAAAACACATCAGGAGGATATAATCTGTAATAAAAACATATGTCAGGCACTACGTACTTTGTTATAATTAATTATAATTATTACTTTTGATCAGAAAATCAGCTTCCAAAGATCTATTAAAAACAATATCAAGAGAGCATAAAATGAAAACTGTCTCCAGACAATTATATAATAATGACGATATTGTATGAATCTCTCAATCCAGCATTGGGAATCTCTATCAGGCAGTTGCAAGGTTACAGTTTTAAAAGGAGGAAGCTTGGCATATTCACCAGATTGATTTCAGCAAAGTTTATGAAGTAGTGGTATCCGACTCATCCCATCTGAAATTTGTGCGCTAAAGTGTGGGGACAGATAGAACTGCTCCCACTGTGCCGTACTCCTTACACATCCAGATTAGGACCCTCCTTGGTAACTGCAGCTGCTTCCAGGAGCTATGCATTTCCACAGAAGAGGCTCTGTAATTAACCTCTCCTGCTGTCCCCAAAATCCCAGTGCACTGACTTATGGCCGATTGGTTTCCTTGAGGCCAAGATGGGCATTTTATCCAAATTCCCTTATTGTCTAATCATGGGTGCCCAATACTGCTTCTGTCTGCAGGCTTTCATTCCAGCTCAGCTCTTAACCAGCTAAATGAGGTCGTTACTGGCTTAACGAACCCACTGAGGAGCTCTTTGAGTGCTGCTGCTTTAAAGAGGCCAAGAAAACCTGCACACAATGGACCTCCAGACCAGATGTGAGCAGCCCTGGTCTAATTGAGCATAACGTTAAGTGCATCATTAGTGTCACTAATTTAATATAATGCAAGGATTTGATGCATATAATAAAACTAGATATATACTGCATGTATATCTCAGAAATGGGCAACTCCAGTTTTCAATGGTCACGTGGTCTTCAGTTTTTAATTCTACCTCAGATCTTATCTACTTATTCAGATAATCGGCTTAAAAAGTCAGATCACTACTGTTTGATTACAAAAAGAGAAGCACCTGTACAGCCTGCAGTTCAGTTCTCCAGGCCCTCAAAGACTGGAGCTGCCCATCTCTTTTGGTGTAGATTATTACACATTGCATGATTTTGTAGTCTTGATGAGAGACAAGTTAAGGACTGTTGAACTGTGGGCTACCCATGCAAAAACACAAATATCCTACCAGACAGAAGCACTTAAATGCTTGAGGTCATTCATTAGCTCATCACACAGGATTCTTAGGCTATCATCTTCATCACTAGTCAGTCATACTGCTCTTATTAATGCTGCTCTTGAAATGGAACATCTCTTCGAGGATCACATAAGATATCAACTGTATTAAAAAGAACAATCCCCCCCCCCAAAAAAAACAAATTGTACCCCAGAACTGTTTACAGTTTGATGCATTTGAGTGTTTCTTAGAGCTGTCTTCTTACAACATGTCCTGCACATCACCAAAATTACCAAATCCTACACTAGGGAATGGCAACCCTGGTCCCGGATGGTCAGCGTCTCTACAGGTTTACATTTCAACTCAGCTCTTAATGAGCTCCATCAGCTTATTGGATCAATCGTACCAGTTGAACAGTTTCTCCCAGCTCTTTAGATGCTACTGCTTTGAAGAGACTCTGAAAATTGGTAGACAACTGACCGGCCCTCCAGAACCAGGACTGGACATTTGGATTTGATGTCGTCAAGGACAGGTGGCAAGGAGACAGACAGCTCTAAAAACACAATGCAAATATATCATACTGCGAACACTATTGCAACAAAAGGAAATTTGAGAAGGACCTAAACTAATTCATCTTCCGGTCTTCTGCACCATTTGAAAGGATATGAATGTATCAAAATTTTAATAGCTATTCGCCTAAGTAGATTAAAAGGACTTATACAGTACAAGGCAGGCGTGGCACTAAAGCGGAAGATTGTTTTCCCTTTGTTTATCACTATAAACGTCTGTGGAGAGAGAGAAAGAGAGAGAGGGGTTAAACAGAATTGCAGAAGCAGCAATTCAGAGCGCAACACGTACTTAAATTCTCATGCATGCCACCTTTTGCATCAGGGGGAAAAATTAGAGAAAATTAAAAATGGAAACAGCAGGTATACAGGGCTGGGAAACGTACCAGTCAGATGAGGAGGCTTTGCGATCATATGTGTGTTCTGCACTGTCTCAGGCCTTATGTGGCATCCAGTGCTCGCAGTACACAGGTGGCACGCCTGTCATCTTATCATGCAGAACATTTTCTTTTGGGTTTGTGCACACATGATTCAATTACAAGACAAAACAGGATACAGACAATTGCAGACGTAAGCTTTGGAAGCCTGTAGGGGTAAATTCAATGACTAGATTACAAGAGTTATTGCTCATTGCTAGAATGAGTGTTTTGTAATTGAGATCACTGGGATTGAGTTCACAAGACATCATTAGACCAAATGATGCTCTCCAACTTCATCTCAGACAGGGGACCAATACCTTCTGCAGCCGGGATGTTAAAATGGCTTTTTTATCTTTACTGATTGCCATGGGAAACGGTTTGGGAAAATGAGGATGGTCTTTGGGGAGAAGGGGGGGAGTGCTGGTTTCAGGCCGTGTGCATGGGGCGATGCAAAAGCCAGCCACAGTCCACAGGAGGAGAGGATCCTGTAAGGCTGAGAGCAGAAACTGGTGTTGAAAATGCAAGAACGCAGGGAAGCTTCTTTGCTATTTTACGCGTCTTCCACTCTGCCCACCTCGCGCCAGCGACCAGACCAGAGCTGCAGGAAACACTGACTCTGCAGCGGGCGGTGCTTTCCAGGAGTGGGCTGGGAACACCGACTGAGAAGATTAATGCTTTTTTACTGAAGCACAGCTTCAAGGCCATTTAGCCTAATTTACAAAGTTTGGGGGGAAGTGAAAGAAAAACTATTCGAGAGGAAGGCATAACATTTTCAGAACTGAATTTGACAAACAGGAAATTAAACAAATGCAGAACTCCTTTCAGTTCTACAGTGACTTTTACATGACTGCAGAACCGGAGGGCCCTGTCAGATTGCCCACAGACAAGGAAACACACACGCTCTCCTCTGGCAATCTTGTGGAACGCCAAGGAAAAGCAACTCAAATGCATGAATTTGTGTTTCCTGCAGCTCTGCCCATGAAGTCAAGCATGGACCCTGATGTTTCATCTCCAGCATAAATTCCCCAATGTCCCATCCCGGTGAGGGCACACCATCTAAAAACAAGGTCTTGAAGGCTACAAGGAAAAGTATCGCTGCAGGGACGCTAACCAATTGTGCACATGGCTTTAGAAAAGCATCCGTAAGCGGGCACCTGTGTGCTCCAGGCGGCACAGCAATGATGTCATTCCCAGTGCAGTCTTCCCAGGCAATCTTGGCTGTAAATATCTGTTATTTAATCCAAACCATAAGACAACAGCATGGAATTCCCTAACAGTACACCAACAGAGAAATGAAAAATGAGCACAAAAATCTGTTACCAAGCAGCTTTTAGAAAGTGGCAGCTCTGCTGCTGTCTCTGTGAAAGTCTCTGCTTGAGACAGCCAAGACTGCTTTGGCTCACCCCCCGAGTCCTAACGCCTTGAGTTAACCCTCTGTGTCCCCCAGCCAGTCCTCCAGTTACACTGAGGTATCTGGGCCTCAATCCAGCTGAGATTTCAGAAAGTGAATGACCCAGTCACACTTCTGTCTTTTCACATTACATTAAGGTGTTAAACAGTTATGCATTTTAAGCAAAAAAGCTGTATAGATCATTTTAAAATCACCACCTGTTTTAAAATCTGAAAACATTTTATGAAGTAAGATTACTGTGGGGGTTATTGGGGTTCTTTCCAGCCACTCCCCAGTCCCCCTCTCATCCCCAGAGATCATTCTCTGGAAAACAAGGGAGGGAGAAGTGAAAGGTCTCGGCCCTGAAATGCAGAACTGCAGGGGCACGCGAGGGTCAGGCTTATCCAGCTTTTTAATAAAAGACTGAAATTCTTTTGGAGCTGATGAGTCGGCAGATGATTTAGTGGATCGAGGATTTCCAATCATCCTTTTTTCTTTTCCGTTTCACGGCAAAACTCTTAAAAAATCACCACAGTGTGCCGGAGGAAGGCGCACAGCTCCAGAGGCACAGGCCTGAGCCAACGGACAGGGAAGAGAGACGGGGTCCCAGCCGAATTCCGCTTCCAGACGTTCATTTTTCTACTGTCGACTGAGCTCGTCCTCCGTCCGACCTTCAGCGAGCATCCCGCAGCCGGCTGGCGCAGGGAGATCTCACGCGCAGACAAGCACCTCCTGGGCGTGTTAAACCCCCCCGGGGACATGTGGCAAGATTGATGATAATTCCTCATACAAGTGCTTGTAAAAAATGTATTCTAGACCTGAATTCATTTCCTGAGACGTTTCTTTTGCAACATAAGTTGGAGCTTGGAGAATTGGAAAATACGCTTTTGTTTTTAAATACAGTTTTGCAAAAAGCATAACATCTTCCAAAGGCTGCATGTTCCTCTCCTTTGGTACTACCTGAGAGCCTGGGGGAAGCTGGGGGCCCGGCTCTCTCTAGGACAGGTGGCATGAACCCCGCTGTTCCTGCATTTTCAGCACCCCCAATTCTGAGCCGTGGGTTAACGCCTCCCAGTTCATTCACTGACACATGGCTGCTGCGCATCACAGCACTTAATTAGCTGCTGCAGCCGGCCACAGAAACAGACTGCTGATTGAATGGGTTTGAGGGGGGAAGTCCCCACCGCCTCACTTCAATGTTGGGGATCACCACAGCTCACACACAACATCATGCCCTTTAATGATAACCCCCGCAGAAGCCTGCAGCAGATCCAGAACCGCAACCCGCACAGGAGAAAGTCAGACAGAGGAGGCAGCTGTCTGGGAGCCGTTAAACAGGAATGTGCAATGGAGGAGTAATACGTCTGGTTCTTAAGAGACTGCACATTTGTGTATAAAACACAACCAGGCTCGTGTATAATGACCCACAGACAAACAGTCACAGACGACAGGAGGCCCTTCAGTCCTTCTGAACAATAACAGCTCTCTATTGATCTGAGGATCTCATCCAGCCATTTCTTGAAAGAAACCAGGGTATGAGCTTCAACAACATGGCTGGGCAGTCTCGATGAGCTATGCCATCAAAAACAGCCCCTGGACACACTGTCCTCACAGCCAGGCTGGGAAAACAATGGCACAGGGGTCAGCCAGGCTCTGGAAGAAGCAGAGATATCTCCTGTCTGTTGCTGCTCTGTCCCAGGGCCTCCTAAGCACAGATATACCCACTTCTCTCTGTTTCTACCCATTGTATGTCCTGTGTTTTTTTAATAAGATTGGGTCAAAAACTGCTCTTATCAGAGAGGAGGCCACTCGGCCCATCTGGCCCATTTGGAGTTAGCAGCGAATTGATCTGGGGTTCTCAACCTGCCGCTTCTTTAAATTTTCAGCTTCATCAACATGGCTGGACAGACTGTGCCACACTGTTTGGGTAAAAAAGTGCCTCCTGTTCTCAGTATTATTGACATTCCATGCAGCTTCCAGCTGGGTCCTCAACGCCATTGGAGCACAGCTCTAGGCCTGTTTTCAGTTTAACACCAGTATTACAGAAAGTGCAACAGTCAGAGAATATTTTCATTAGGCAAATCACAAGCACAAAGAGCCCCATACTTGGCCATTGGCACTAAACAGAATGCTGTAAGGTACTGTAGTATAATACAAAGCCAAATAAATCTGTTTATTTTCTGAACAGATTAACTCCAGGTTATGATACAGCTGTATAGTGTAGCTAAACCTCTTGGCTCAGCCTTAGACAGGAACCAACAAGCCTACAAATTCACACCCCCACATAGGTGTGTAACCAAGGTCAAATAAACAAGCGCTAGGGTTTCCCTCTTCGTCAGTCAATGCCTGAGTAAGTGAGACATCACATAAAATAGTCTGTCAGGACAGAGGCCACCTGTGTCAGCTGAAAGACACCACTTTTAATAAAACCAAAGCAAATCTCTATAGTTTTAGAACATCTTTTCCTAAAACATACTAACAAAAAGCACCCAGCAGGGAGATTGTGCCCTCAAAAAATGGATTTCCAGGACCGTGTCCATTGGATGAATCCGATTCTGAACCGGAAATGGATTGGAAACAACATTCTGATCGTACGACTGCAGCCCTTAGGTTTCCCCTGGCAGCCTGTTAGGTAAGAGCTGTGTTCCAGGACTCGCGATGTCCTGTAGGGTCTCCCCCCTTCCCTTCCCTCTCTCTCCGAGCTCCCCTGCTCGAGTGCCTAGCTGGCAGGCGGCTCCGGGCCTGAGTTTGGATTTCACAGATCAATAATGACAATTGTCCTGCTATGCGTGTGCGCTGGAGAAGGAAGGATGCTTGTGCACTATTACAATCCAGGTGGAGAAGGAGAACAGTGTCATCAGCGTGGTGATCACAACGCTCTAGCGCCCCATCGCTGACACTCTCTTTTCCACTTCCCACACTCCGGACTCAAAGCCTCACTGGTCAGCAATCAAGCATGTGCTATGTGCATGACTTTTATCTGATTATCATCTCTCTAGGAATGTGTTAAATGCTGAACTGGTTCAGTAAATCAATCAGTTTTTTTATTTACTCTAGCCCCCTTCACCACAGTTTGCCACAGAGAGCTTTACAGGTTCCGCAGGTAACAATGTTACAGCTGACCAGGCTCAACAGAAGCTAAACAAGACAAGAATAACTCTCCTCCACACAGATCCGAAGCTACTGATGAGTTGGAGACCCAGAAATACTGCTGGACTGCTGCGCTCGCTCAGTGCAACGCCATTTTAAAGATTTGAGCTTGAATCATGAATCGTTTAGTTAATTCTTGTCCTTAGGTGAAGATTCACTTTGGGAAATTGGGATCTAACCGAACTACTCTAAGGCACGGTTACTAATGAATGTGATAGAGGGACAAATATATTAGAGCTCATTTGGTGTAGCTCTCCCAGCAGAGAAGAGGGTAGCCTGACTGTAAGGGGTCTCCCAACCTCACTTCCACAAGGGAGCAGATGGGGTGTGACTGAAATGCGCAAAGAGACAGGAGGCGAAATGCATATGTACATAGGAGAGCAGAAGTAGGCGAGACTAGGACCTAACCTTCCTCACAAACTTGTTACAAACTCCATTAGTGAAAACTGTATTTTTACTCAACAGAAATAGTTTCAAAACATTGTGTTGGACAGGGTATCTGCCTAAAGGGGCAAAAAACATTTATCTCAAATTGGCAAAAGAGAGAGAGAGAAAAGGGGACTGCTTGCATGTGTAAGCAGATAACCTCATACTTGTTTAAATAAAACATGGCAATTTGCATAAATGTTTAATGAGATCCACATGCATTTGCCAGAGTGATATGGTGCTCTTACGAGGTGGTGCTGCATTAACCCCTGGTTAGGACTGAGAAGCTGCTCGCTGCTGCAACTCCAGGAACCCTGGGGGACAGAAGGACAATATGTTCACAAAGGGTTCTAATGTTGAAAATGGTCACTGGAAAGAACAAGACCAGGAGGCACTTCCTTATGCAAAGGACCGTGGGAGTACGCCCAGCCTATATTGTAAAAACCAATATCCTGGCTTCTTTCGAGACGCAGCTAGTTGACAACTCCAACTCAATTAAGTACTGAGGCACATGACATAAAATGGAGAGAAACAGTGAGCAACTGGCTTTTTTCCTGAAAGAGAAAAGCAAAGGAGAGGGGGCACTACTGCTTCTGCCACAGCCTGGCTAACCTCTGCTCCGTAGTTCCTCCAACCTGGCACTGAGGACAGTTTTGATGAAATAGCTCATTGAGATGGGGGAGCTTATGGATCAGGCCACAGACAAGGACACATCACACAGATTTGTACCTCAAGGGGCTCAGCTCCCCTCCTGTTTTATAGCATGGTTCAGGGGCCCACACAACACACATCTGTTTTTCAAAAGTACAGGAGATTTTGTGGCTTTGTTTTTAAAGAAGCTATAACAAACCAGCTTCCAAATACATCAGACTTCTACAAAATAAACAGGAGCTTCTGGAAGGGTGGCTACCTCCACCCCAGAACTACTACTACCCATACTACACCCACCTCTCTGTCCTCTGTTCCACCAGCTACAGTACTACTCCTCTTACTGTGACTCCAAACTTCATCTATACTTGCAAACTGTTCCCCAGAAGTATTCACACCCTCGCATACAAAACTAAAGCCAATAATAAGCCCCATGTGAAAATGAACACACACTAAATGCCCAATTATACCATCACTGACTACAGGTCAAACTATTTGCTGTGGGGAACTACAAGCCTTTGATGCTACACGACCTCTAGTGGGCAGTCCTGGTATTACAACCCTTCAATGGGGTTGCGTGCCACAAACTCCATGTTTTGTGGATCTCCCGGCTAAGAGCTTTGGTTTGTTTCAAATGAGCTTTATTTTTTTAAGTATGTTTCTGGAACTTCCTCTGGATTGTGTCTGTCTGCCTGCTAACACCTCTAGCCTCCCTGTCCGCTCACCTGCTCTGCGTGCACTTGGGTTTTCTTACTGCCCTGCAATGCTGCTTTCACTCAGGTTCAAGCAGTGCCGTTACAATTAAAAAACTAAAAAACACCAGATTCCAGATGCCAGGTGTTCCACATGCAGAGTTCCAATACTCACACAGAGCTGTAACACACAGTGATATATAAACCAGGGCTACTCAGCTTGAGGCCCTTCCAATTCTTGCTTTACTTTGATATAACCAGCTCCTTCATTGATACATTGATCCTGATGATTACCAATTAAATAATTAAAGAGCTGGCTGTGGCAAAATTGTGCAATGGAGTGAATTAGATGATTCACTGGCTCAGTAGCCCTAAACGTCTTCTGTATATAAAGACATGCTTGCTGTGTGCAAGGAGGGACAGGGAAGATATTCTATGCACCAAAAAGGCAGAAATGTTTTCTTCAATTAGAAAGAAAACCACACGGATAGCTTTCTGAAGACTAACCTGTATTCTTGGCCCTGAACACTTACTGTTTTGTTGTGTAAATGTTGTTTGTGTAAACCGTGTCACGAGCGTGTGAGAGCAAGAGTGTGAATATAATCAGTTTGCTCAGCGAGTTACATCCACCCATTTTCTAATGGCTTTTTCCAGTACAGGGTCACGGAGGAGCCAGAACCTATCACAGCAAGCAATGGACGCAGGGCAGGGTACACCCTGGACGAGACACCAGTCCATCACAGAAGACAACAGGGCACAAACACAACAGGGCCAATTTTCCCAGAAGCCAATTAACCCACCAGCATGTCTTTGGACTGTGGGAAGAAACCTGAGCACCCTCAGGAAAACCACAAAAATACGGGGAGAAGATACAAACTCCACACAGATAGAACCACAAGGATTGAACCCAGGGCGCTAGAGCTGCAAGGCAGCAATGCTATCCACTTCACCACTGTGCCGTCCAAAACACAAAGGTGAAACCTGAAATGTGCAATATTCTGCCAGGTCACAGGACCTGGTATTTTTGTGCAGTGTATTTGTCCACTGTGTAGAGAGCAGCACTGTGTCCACTGTGAGGCAATGTAGAGAGTGGTGTGGTCAGAGCCCAGGAGCAAATAGAACTGAATCCCAGCAGGGGCAGCTAGCGCTACACTCAACACAAGTGTGCATGGCATACAGCATGGCAGTCCACCTTTTATTGTATAATTTATGTGAAGTGCCTTGAGAATGCTCTGTACTGAAAAGCTACATACAAGAATAAAACTGATTGATTGACTGACTTCTTGTTTTACTAACACTGCTCCCTTGTGGACAATTAAAACAGTCATTTTTCAAAGAAGAATATTCTAAAGGGGCCCCAGTACTAAAGTTCAAAAACATTTTCAGACAGAGAGAAAATATGAGTTGTCCCAGTTAATCGAACAACCCGAGGAACGGAAAAGACTAGACAAAAAAGCCAGAGGAGGGGAGCGCGACTTCATGCCCACTGCAAGAGTGGTGGCCTGCAGAGTCCAAAGAGGTGTGCCCACCAGGTACAGTCACCCCTCAGTCCTGCACAGCCAGAGACCGACGTGCCAAAGAGATACGCGCTGGCTCCTGGCCATGTACCAGACCGTCAGCAGTGCCACAGCCATTTAACGAAAGGATTGGGGGTGCTGGGGGGAGGGCATTGGAGCCATCTGCTGCTGTGTCATTCCCTCTCCCCCTTCCTGATCCTTATGATGAATGAGCAGAACAAGCAAGGGGAAACTGAACCAGCTGCTCATTTTGACACCTATCTAACACTGACCAATGCTGCCTCATTCTTACTCTTACAGGGGTTACTGATGGGCCTGCCAGTCCTGGACACTGGACAGGACTGGGTAGGGCTACAGCCAGCCCTACTACCTATAATACAGTATATCCCCCTTGTAGTACATTATACTGCACTTGCCCATTGGAGGCAGTTCCAGGCTAATGGCTCCAGGCAGTTAAAAATGTTCTGCTCGTTTCTCACTAGGGACATCAGAACTGCAACACTGCAGTTTTTTTTATTCATCCTTCCTCCTCTCTAACAAATGCATGACGGCCACAATCAGGTTTCACTGCTGGCGCAAGCTAGCTGAAAGAGAGAGATGAAGAGGGGGATCAGAGGGAGGAGCAGAGGAAGGCTGAGAAATGCTGATTGAACCTAAACAAAAGCAATCTCGCTGCTATGGGTCCCCCAGGAGCTGCAACGCTGCTTACAGAGGGAGAGCAAGGAAAGGTGGAGGTTGCATTGGGAAATACAGCGTTCCATCCTTTCTCCTGTCTTCCTGCATCCTCTCTCTGTCTGGTTTGCGTTTTGAACCCCGCTGGACACTGGAATGCAGAGCGACTAGCGGGTCTGTGGCGCAGCTCAGCCGCAGAGAAGCGGATCAGCCTTGTCCTAACAAGCCGGCAGGAAGAAAACCAGGACGGAATGCGTAACTCATCCGCTGCCCAGGGAGGCAGCGGGAGTGGGAGCTCGCCGGCACAGGTTGACTCAGACCTCAGTAGCCCCCCCATCGTATTTTGAACTGCTCTGTGAGAGGAGGGGGCTCTGGTCCGGGTTGGGGACTACGACACACCCACCAGCCAGGCGAGGCTAGCACATCGTGTCCTGTGAGCAAGCAGAAAACAGCCCCCCCACCCAGCAGAGCTCCTCAAGGTCAAAACCTGACGTGAAAGTTAAAGCCTCCAGCAGGGAGAAGAAGTCTATCTCTGCAACCAGCAGAGGGTCCTGCAAGATTTTAAATGGTTTTGCCATTTTAAGGAAATCGGCAGTGCAAAATCCTGCTTTCACAAACTCCAGGACTCCAGGACTCCGGACAGCCTGACAGAAGGTGGTGGAGAACAGTAGAACAGTCACCTTTTTTCTAAGGGTCTATTTGATCTTCCTTGCCATACAGCACATCTTTACCCACGTACTCCTCGCAATGAAGCCATCCCTCCTTCCATATCCTGCCCAACGAGAAAACTCATTGTCTTCTGGATCACCTCTATTGGCCTGCAATAGTATGATCCTCTCAATAACATGTGATCCAAACCATTGAACTCCCAATCATTTACATATTTGGACCTCTGCTCCAAACCTATGAAATGCCTTAATATGTACAATTAGCAAAAGTTAAAGGGCATCAAAGGGCACTGTACCAAAAATCAATTGCTTAGGCAAGTTGAAAGGGTTTTCTTATCCAATGCTAACAAACTAAAAGAAACAGCTGTGGCCATTTTCCAGGAATGAAAACAGATATTTTTTAACATGTAGCTTCAATCTAGGCCTGTTAGAGTACAAGACATTAAAACCCAGATGTAGCTTGCCAGGATTGCACGACAATTCAAACACAAACAGCCAGATACAAATCTGGAAACAACAAATAAATATTTGCATTTCTGCATACTGCCTGGGTGGACCCGTGTGCTCTGTAAATTTTGCAGAAATCAATCTGCAGTGCGAATCAAACAGCAACCATATTGCACTGCTAAGTCATGCATCGAGAGCAGATGATTGGATTTGTCACACATATGGCTCAGAAGGTGTCGGCTCTGGTGCCGGGCCGATATTCATTTTAACGAACAGGAGCACAAGACCTGTGGGAAGGACCTAAGCTTGGGGGCTTAATCTGATACAGCTGTGCCAGAATCCGCTGTCTGCTCGGGTACACACATGCGTTTTTAAACATCCAGAATTGTTGATAATTTTTGTTCTACCCACCCAGTTTGTAGCTTTCTCTCTCAGCTGCGATCCTGTGATCACACCCAGGGAAGAGTGAAGAAGTACAGGCAGACTCCTCCTCCCGGCTTACCTTCAGCGTGACATCGAGCCACTTGTCTTTTCACACTGCACAAGCAGCCCAGCCCGTACTGGTGAATTAGCGCCGATGAAAGTGAAAAAGCACCCAGGAGTCCGTAGGGGCCTCTGTATTGCTTAGAGTTGAGAGAGCCTGGTCAAATGTTCCCTCTACACTAGTGGCACTCAGCCAACTGTGCGCCACTGATTCAGAAATCCCAGTCACAGTGGGCTGGTGACGTGATTTAGATACAAACCCATTATCACCAGTAAAACACCTTTAACGGTTGAGCCACGAAGGAGCCCCCACTTTATTTAACAAACTGTCTAATTCACTCGGAAACAAAAGGTGCAGACGGATCTTGTAACAATCTTTTTAAAAACTCTTCACACGTGGAAAGAGGTGACATGCTATCTTTTCATCGGCAGCCAAAGAGATTTTGTTTTCAGTTTAGCTATATTCCCCTGCTCCATTTTGGTACAAAACCTGAGCAGGCTGACAAGACACAGTCGACACTTTGACCCCTTAGGGGAGCATGAAACTTGTTGATAAAAGTCAGGACAGGGCAAACACCTGGTAGATAACTCATAATCTAGACAAGTGCATGGTCTTGCATGAAGGCAGTAAAAATTAACTATACTTACAATTAGGGAAAAGCTCATCTAGAAGAGGATACTTAAGAAAAGGTGTTTGTGTTGACACATCACAAACTTCTTCTAGACAATGTAGAGAAGTTAAAAAAGGCAAACAAAATGGTAGGATATATAATAGAATTGAAAACTTAGGAATGTTGTGTTAAAAGTGTATTACACACTAGTGTGGCTTAGTTTAGAGCATTGTGTACAGTTTGGTCACCATATTAAAGAAAATATGTTACTGCTCTGGAATTAGTCCAGAGAAGAGCCACCAAATACATTCTGGGGCTTAAAGGGAGTGTCCCGCACTGACAGGGTGGAGAAGCTGAGTCTCTTTAGTCTGAAGGGAGTGTCCCACACTGACAGTCTGAGGGAACTGAGTCTCTTTAGTCTGAAGGGAGTGTTCCACACTGACAGGCTGGAGGAACTGAGTCTCTTTAGTCTAAAGGGCGTGTCCTGCACTGACAGGCTGGAGGAACCGAGTATCTTTAGTCTGAAAGAAGGGCCCGAAACTGACAGGCTCAACTCAACTTCTTTAGTCTTGAACTGAGAGGACTACAAGGGCACTTGATACAAGGATTGAAATAATTGAGAGTCAACCCAGCGGATTTCTTCAATATCAACAGTGAAGTAAGAATCAGGGGACACATGTGAAAATTAAATGGAAGTGCCATTTAAAGCTGTAGGGAAGTATGGAACAACCTATCCAATCCATGTTGTTAAAGTCAATATCCTGGTTTATTTAAAGAAATGATTGGACGAGATCCTTGGATCAACTGACCACTTATGACCAAATGATCCAGAAGGGCGAAGTGATTCCTTGGCTGTAACCTTTCTCATGTTCTTTTGGGTCGGCCCCCCCACACACACTCAATGACGAGACCCTCTATCGAGGAGCTGTATGGATTACAGGCTGAGGCTGGGAGCATGAGCATATCAATTTTCCAGAAAGGCACCGTTCCTGCACGGCACAACACAATTGGATCCAACGGCAAGACTAGACAAGAGCTGAGGTTTTCTCTGTGAAGGCTTGCATGCTCCGCTGCCCAAATAGGAAATGGAGGAAAGATGCTTCACGTATCCAGTCCACAAATGTACAGTATATTACACACATCAGAATTTTCCAGTGTCAAACTCACGTGAACAGGCCAGTTTTCCCTATAAAAGGGACTGAAAATCAAGTTATGTAAAAAAATCGCTGAGATATCAACAGTATAATCCTGTAAACAATGTGGTGCACCTCATCCTTAACACTGATCTAGTCTTACTAAAGTGGAAACCATTCACTTTAAAACCCATTCACAGGAGCATTAAATCCAGTGTAACATGCATTTGATATACCTCTACAACATGGATGTCAAAAGTCAAGAATATAAAAGTAGACAAGACTCCCACTGCATAGCAGAAAGATCTGTTCCAGGTTTTGTTATTTCACACTTGTTTACATATGGATTACACTGACATAGACAGAAGGGGGAAGTTAATATTGATTTTTTTTTATTGATCTTGAAAATTTGTATGAAATCAGCTCTGGAACACTGAAATGTGTTCAACTGCTCGGCACTGGAAGTCTGTCTCCCTTCACTGTAATAGAGATGCAATGTGGGACACCCATGCACTCACTGAGCATTGCCAACACAGCCCTGAGAAATGTCCCCCACTCCATTTTGTTTCACAGGACACCACTGTATGAACTAGTGAAACCTATATTCAAGCCTTTTTTCAAACCGTCATTTTTTTAAAATCAAGACCACAAAGGCCACAGAAAAAGAACAAGCATATGAATATGTGAAAATCCCAGTTTAATCTGGATTTTTGGATTTCCTTGGTTTTTGGATTTCATGGAATTCTGGGAATCTGCTGTCAGGATCTGCTCCTTGAGTAAGGCTCTGGGAAACGACTCTGCCATCATAACCTGCCTTCACAGGCCCATCTTCCCTGCTCATCTCCCCTGCCTGGATTCTGCCCTACAGAACCACATGGCCTTTTCCTTTAGCACAGGGGCCCCAGTCTGGCTCCACAGGAGCCCTGAGTCAGCAGTTTTTATAAGGAACCTTTACATCAGTTAGTTCAGGACGGAAAGCAAATGGCTTCCTCATAAAATGGCAGGCGATTTGTCAAATTACAGTTTTCCAGTACACATCTGAAAATAAACATCTTAGTTCTGATTGACTTTCACACGCTCCCAAAATTAAGATTTAGGGTGATCTGTAAGACTTAAGCACCTGGTGGAATCTCTCTCACCTGATTTGCTGTACAGTGGGGTTGCTGATGCATTAATTGCTGCTGTGTGTCTCCCAGGTGGGGATGCTCATTTATGTGCGTATAAATTATATAAAGTGTTTTGGGATCCTTCAGGATAAGCTCCAAATACTACTACTAATGGGGCTCTGCCAGACCATGAATTGAGATCCCTGCATTAGTAGGATTGTTGTAACTCTGTATCTTATCCATCCCCACCTACAGAACTCAAGGAATGGAGTTCCGTATCATTGCCTAGTTGCATAAGACAGCACAAAACTCCACTTAGTCTTCCTTTTCAATACCCCAGTACAAAACACCCCATCACACCCAGTGCTGTGACCTGGGCAAGCTTGAACAAGGCTCCTCCTACTGTTACCTTAACATGTAGATCATTACCAAGTGGGACTCAAGGCCGGGATTATTAGCTTCCCATCAAACAAGTGGATGTTAGAAGTGACCATAATTTGTAAAACCGATGAATAAAGTGCTGAATGGACAAATGAATTACTGGCTTCTGAAGTGGAAAAGCGGAGTCAAACCTCTAGATATGAGAAAAGGTGTCTGCCAGTTTCATACTTAAAACTGAAGGTATTTTATGCAGCTAGTTTCAGGGATTTAGGTAAACTAGCAATGCTGCTTATTCAGATAAGACCACAAAAATACAAATTCTCCATTTCCAACATAAGACATTCCTGCCCATGTTCTAGGCCAAGATCCCAAAACCCCACCTTGGATCAAAAGCGTTATCACGTGGCTAAAAATGGCACAACAATCCCTGCTACCTCTGGTCTCCGAGTTTAACTCAGGCCCTTTTACTGAACGAATTCTGTTTACCCACTCTATCGCACGGCCACTCATAATTAAAAGGAACCTGATTTAAAGATTTGAGCACTTCAGCATGAACGGTGATAGCAGTGCTGAATGCATGCTGCTCAGATCCAGTTTAGAGGCCACAAAATCATTTCCATTTCCATCCCTCCCCCCAACCAGTCTTCAATTAATTCCGGAGCATCTCCTCAGCTCACCACTTCCTCCAGGCACCTGCTCAGGGCATAAGAAATTTCCCCCCGCACCTCACAGCCTGCAGCACTGCGGATCCCCCACGTGGGAGTGGTGCTCTGTTATCTACAACCCACCACATGTGTGGATCAATAAAGGAATGAACACACTGATAAAACCAATCCCTGGAATGCAACTCTCCGCCCCAGCAGCACAACCCATCAGGACAAGCCATGGGGACCCCCCCCACCCCCACATTCTTTCTTCAGGAAGGGGCGCAAACCAAGAGCTGACAGTGTGTCCCCTTCCTCCTCCTCCTCTCCTGTTTTCGGAGGTGTTATAGGTGGTGGTGTGGATTGGGGGCTGGGGGGGAAGGGTGGGGGGAAAGGGATAGGGGTTGTCTGCAGACTGAGAAGTCGGGGAACAGTGGATCAGTGAAAGGGGATAGGGGTACCAGGGTTAAGGAGGGGCGCACTCACTTTCTGATTCATATAATAAGGGTCCAAGTCCTCCAGTGGTACCGCCATCATACCCGAAGGAACATCACCGTAGATAAAGGGCAGGCTGCGGCCTGCCTCCAGGTCGCTGTTTGGGGAGGGCTTGTTCTCATCGTCGTCATCACGGTGACTGCTGTCGGGCTTAGGAGGCTTTTTGGCCTTCTCCTCGGTGATGCGCTTCTCAATGTTAGCCAAAGATTCCGGGGTAAACTTGCGGAAGCTGTCAGGTCCTGGCGGTGCGAGAAGGTGTGCAGCCATGTTTTCATCCTGCAGCAACTTCCTCTTTAGTTAGGTACCATCCAGGACAGCCAGCTCTGCACGGGGGGGAGACAGGGGAGAGAGACACAGGGTCATCAGTCCTACAGGAAGAAGTATTTCGGCTCAGCTAACAATGTCATGATCGGACCCTTCACTGCACTAGCATATCATTAAACCCTAGCCCTTAACTTGTTTTCTGCTCATACAAAGGAAGAGAAGGATCCCTAGCGCTGGTCCTAAAGGTCCTGTACCATAAAACCACCAATTTTTAAAGATATGGAACATTTCCACTGTGATCAATTAAACAGGCAATTTGTTAATTTAAAACACACACATTTTTTAGCACTAAAATCTAAGACCTCTTAGAGTTCTTATAATTGAGCAGAGGATCTTACTGATTCATCAATAGCTTACAGGTGAGCCCAATCTTTAGATCCTGTCAAGCCCAGGACCAGTGCTGGGCTGTTCTTAATGTCAGCTGAGCTACACAATTAAACTGAAAAATTGCTGTATTGAAACCTATGCAAGCTTTTGCTTCTGACTCAAAAGTTGGACATCTTAAATCTGCAATCAAAAGCAAGAGTTAAAAGGCAGCCTCACATCTGTTCAGGTACTGAAAATAACTACCTGAAATTAATCCTGATACCAGGCTCATGAAGGATTCAGTTAAGAAACAGACCTCAGATGGAATCAATACCAGTGGGTCTGGGGGTCACCAGGACCAAGAGCCCTTGGGTGAGTTGATGGTACACAGGACCATTAGGACAATTAAATTTGGGAATGGTTTCCCTGCCCTTGGTGCTCTTCTTAGAAACCAGAAACCTTAGTATCCAGAATCATCTACAGATCTCTTTATGATGGTTCAAAACCCAATTTCTCATGGAAGTATACTGCTGGTTCAAAGCAGAGCCCTGATGCACATATTGCCATCTTATCCAAGTGCTTGATATACTAATTATTAGGAGCAATACAGCACAGTAGGTGAGTCTTTGGACTCATTAATGGATGCTGCACATTGGTGGTGGTGGGTATCACATGCTCGCCAGTCCACTTCACGCTATAAAAACCAGGATGAGATCTGGCCTGATGAGCTGCTGTGGCTCAGGTCTGGACTTTGAGCAATTATTCTGACCCACGTAAAATGACACGTGGACACCAGTGGTCCCAGCTGAACGGAAATACACCCACTCAGCACTGTTTTTCCCATACAGAGAGAGAAACAGTTTGTCTACAGGGTCAGCCCTCTGTTCACAGGATCTCTACAGCACTGTGCTACCAAAGGTGAAGAGAAAGAACCTTTTCTTACAAAATTAGGGAAAAATCTGCCCTTCCACCCTCATAAACAGGCATTTTTAAAACCTACTGAAAATCCTCCCCCCCATACCCCTAGTATTTGTGGAAGTATTTCAGCAGAGCAACTGATATGGTGTGGGCTCCAACCCAGATCCGTGCAGACAAAGCCTCTTCAGAACATCAGAAAGACATGGGGAAAGATCAGACTTCCGCTCGCTCTCTCTGCTCGTCTTCACGTGCTCCTGAGCAGAATCGGCTCTGCGTTTGAAGATGAGGGCAAAACAACTGCTGCGGCATACGACTGGGATTTTTTGCTCCCTTTTCCAGAGAGACAGAAGAGGGTGGGGGGAGCACTTTCGCACGAGGGAAATGCTTGGGAAGAATTTCCGCCAATGCCCGTGCACGCTGCAGGAAAGCAATTACAGAGATGAATCGGCACAGAAAGTGCTGAAAAGCCTCCTCCCCCACAGAACCCGATTTGCACTGTTAACACAGAAACCCTTCACCACACCTCATGGCACCAAGCACGCAGACATCGGTGAGGGGGCAAGCAGGGGGAGCCGGAGCCCATCCCGGCAAGCAACCGGCACAAGGTGGGTAACACCCCGGACAGGACTCCAGTCCATCACACTCACACCAATGAGACAGTCAACCTACCAGCATGTTCTTGGACTGTGGGAGGAAACCATAGCACATGGAGAAAACACGCAAACATGGATTGAACCCAGGGCCCCAGTGCTGTGAAGCAGCATTGGTAACCACTGCGCCACTGTGCCACCAGTCTCTGTACCCTCCGACAAGAAAGTGACTTACAGTCCAAAGTGACTTAAATTTGTACCTATTTACACAGCTGGGAATTTTAAAGAATCACCTGAGTGAGGAATCTTGCTGAAGGGCTCAGCAGCACAGGATTAAGAGCCAGAGTCTCCCTATTGACCTGCTGCCTCACCACCCCTCCTCACTGCTGCCTCACCACCCCTCCTCACTGCTGCCTCACCACCCCTCCTCACTGCTGCCTCACCACCCCTCCACACTGCCTCATCACCCCTCCACACTGCTGCCTCACCACCCTCCTCACTGCCTCACCACCCCTCCACACTGCTTCCTCACCACCCCTCCACACTGCTGCCTCACCACTCCTCCTCACTGCCTCACCACCCCTCCACACTGCCTCACCACCCCTCCACACTGCTGCCTCACCACCCCTCCACACTGCTGCCTCACCACCCTTCCTCACTGCTGCCTCACCACCCCTCCACACTGCTGCCTCACCACCCCTCCACACTGCCTCATCACCCCTCCACACTGCTGCCTCACCACCCTCCTCACTGCCTCACCACCCCTCCACACTGCTTCCTCACCACCCCTCCACACTGCTGCCTCACCACTCCTCCTCACTGCCTCACCACCCCTCCACACTGCCTCACCACCCCTCCACACTGCTGCCTCACCACCCCTCCACACTGCCGCCTCACCACCCCTCCACACTGCTGCCTCACCACCCCTCCACACTGCCGCCTCACCACCCCTCCTCACTGCCTCACCACCCCTCCTCACTGCTGCCTCACCACCCCTCCTCACTGCCTCACCACCCCTCCTCACCACCCCTCCTCACTGCTGCCTCACCACCTCTCTACACTGCTGCCTCACCACCCCTCCTCACTGCCTCACCACCCCTCCTCACTGCCTCACCACCCCTCCACACTGCTGCCTCACCACCCCTCCACACTGCCGCCTCACCACCCCTCCACACTGCCTCACCACCCCTCCACACTGCCGCCTCACCACCCCTCCTCACTGCCTCACCACCCCTCCTCACTGCTGCCTCACCACCCCTCCTCACTGCCTCACCACCCCTCCTCACTGCTGCCTCACCACCTCTCTACACTGCTGCCTCACCACCCCTCCTCACTGCCTCACCACCCCTCCACACTGCTGCCTCACCACCCCTCCTCACTGCCTCACCACCCCTCCTCACTGCCTCACCACCCCTCCTCACTGCCGCCTCACCACCCCTCCTCACTGCTGCCTCACCACCACCCCAAGGCGAGGTGGTGAGGCTGACCCTGGCAACAGGCTGCCGTCGGTATGGGGCTGCGAGACCGTAGCGCGACCGCTTGCCAGGAAGGTCTTCGCAAAGAAACGCTAAAACTTCAAACATTCATCAAACGTTCACATTGAAATTTCCACTGTGTACCACACACTACCCGTGTATGAAAACAAATCATGTTCTTAAGTCAGACGAGAAATACGGGCGCGGGAGCTCCGTTTTGTTCTCCCCACAGCAGGTCCTGGGCTGGCGGAGTGCTCGGGGGGTCTGTTATCGTCCAAGGGACGTGAAATAACAGTTCTTCTCATCCCCAAAACACACTATTATATGAGATTCACAGTACATACACTATATATATACACACACACATTATACTTTGTATATCATCTGAATTATTTTAACAATAGCAATCAAGAATCAATAAAAATTAATATTGTATTTATAAATATACGAGCATTTTATGCCACTTTATATACACGGTAAATATACCGTGTGAAATTCGCTAAAGCACACAAACGACACCAATCGTAAGCATATGACCGAGCTCTATAGGGCACCTTGGTTACTCCTGAAGCTCGGACCTACGTAGTACTTATTTCGCCATGCGATATTACTCCTTTTATTATCTTGCTGTATCAAGCCCACGCTGCCGACCAGAGGTAAATTTAACGCGTGAATCGCAAGTCGCCGAGGATAAAGGCATCTGCTCAACAAACGCCCTTGCCAACAATGAAATAATTGCTTTTGAAATGCAGGCAGACACCGAGGGCTCTTGTAAAAGCGAAGTATTTTTGTGTGTTCCTTGATAGGGGCGTTAGAGTGTTTTGATAAACGCCGAATAGCAACTTACTGTCTAGCGTGTTTTGCTTTCCAGATCATTTGAAGTTTCTGATTTGTACGTTTTACGACATATGACTGCGCGTTTCCACGCCAGAATGTCGCCACAACATTGAAGGATAGCGGTGTTTAAGTAATAAATAATAAAACGATTGTATAATGTTCGAGATTAAATGGGAAAGAGACGAATAGCCGGATGACAATGAAATATTTTATGAACGAATTCATTTTGTATTGCAGGTTAAATTATTCTGCCTAAACTAAAATCCAGTAGGAAATCGTGAAGGCAAGACATTCCTTCAGAAATCATATTATTCTTGCGAAAAATTCAAAGAAAAAAAATAAAGAAAATATCGCACTATATGTAATAATGTACGTAAAAACTGTACAAAACGACAAACCAACATTTGACCGACTTTTAAAATCTTACAAACTAGCGCAATTAACAAACCCCGGAACCTTTTAGCATGTTAAACCCTTTTTATACTTTCCACGGTATCTTGTTTCATTCGGAAGACAAACAAATACAGTATACCATTTCCAAAAAATGCCACCAATCTGACCAAGAAAATGGAAATAGTTTAATAATACATAATACATATCGAGCAGTAGAGACGCCTCCTAAATCATTATTCTATTCAGGCGTTACCAACATGATAATATGAGTATTTTTTTTTGTTCAAGAGAAACAAAAACGGTTTAAAAATAAATTGAATTTAAAAATAAGAATAAAGACCTGAACCGACTAACATGCAAAACACTTAAGGCAACAACATCAGAAAACGAGTGTACTTCCGTACAAACTACCTGAACTAAGCAATTTCGGAAAAGAACGGTTCAGTTGCCAACAGCAAATATTTAAAGAGGGAAAGCAGTGTCGACTCAAGGAAGAATGGTTCGGAAACCACTCTGGAAGATTTTGTGATTCGCACCACTTTGCGTTGAAACTCAGAGAACCGATGGTGACGGCGGCCTGATCACACAAGAACATGTTGAAAAGTCTCCCACAAGGTCAGCTCGGTGTGGCGTTCAAAACGTGCTTTCTAACACGGCGTCAGAAAGTCAGAGTTCAGTCACTGAAACGCCTAGCTGTTACTTTAGCACGGGACTAGCTGGCCACTATCTGAATCCACGTGGAGCCGATTTCAGCGAAGGCTGTGAGAGAAACTGTCCGAGAACGGACACGTAGGTGTTTCTCTGCTGCTTATTCCGCTTTGGCATTTGTGCTTCAAGAGGCTTAAGAGGAACGTGCAGACTTTGATCCCAAGCCGAACAGTAAACAGAAAAACAGGACCCGTTTCAGCCGTCACGCCTCTTCAAGCGTGTGCGGAAAGAGGAGCCAGCCGTGGTCAATCAGCGGACACTGGCTCTGGGACTAGAGAGCCCTGCGGCCACAGACGAGGGCCGTCACCTCGCAGGGAACATCGCGGTGTGCTGGACACTGTCAGATAACATCTAGACCCACGTTTCCTCCAAACCCTGACCCTGACGCCATGCTGACTGGTCCCCGCAAGTTCCTTGAGAATCACTACCGGATAAAGACTTTTCTCGCAAAGGTGGGAGATACAGCCTGAGTGGAGAGTTAGGAGGGAGATTTTTACTTTACAGAGCCGATCCCTGGAACAAACAGGGAGAAACGCTGCTCCGGCCGGACCAGCTGGGAAACCCAGGACGGAATGAGATACAAAATATACTAAGGGGCAGGAGAGCTCGTCGACAATGCGCGAACGACTTTTAAAACAGGTTGTCACAAGACAGCACACCTGCTGCAATCTGAGCCCCCTTACCGAACCGAGAAACCGTCTGCACCGCCCAGCATGCTCTCGTTTCTGCTCCGATCGGTACTTTCCGCTAAAACATCACACGTCTTTTCCACATTCTACAATATCCAAATCACCCATTTTCGTCCAATGACAGTCAGCCTTCCTGATCAATACCTGGGTTGTTGTTGTTATTATTCTTATTCGCTATTCAGGCGGACCCCTGTTTCCGATGACAGCGGCCCTCCTGTGCGGGAATCCAGCCCCTGTGTGTCCCCCAACCCCCTGCGGAAAAACGCACAATCCACACTCCTGTAGTCACGACACAGATCCCCCGTCACCCCTCCCCACCTCCTGAGAAATGGGGGTCGGAGCTTCTAAAAAGAAAAGGACTTTCCTCATCTTCTCCCCGAGCTCCTCACCCCCGCCGTTCCCCTTGCTGTGTCGCTCAGGGTGTATTTTCCCGAGGCCAGTCAAGTCACTAAGTGTGCAACGTCAGCAGGGGCCTGATCAATGAGCAAGCACGTGCGCCGCCAGGTGGGAGCCCGACCGCACCGCTCTAATAAGAAATTAGAATATGAAAACGTAAAACTGCAAGTCGAGCAGGCTTGTCGCTTCGTTTTCCAGGCGCGAATGCGGATCCGTGCCCCATCAATATTTTGTCCATTGTCAAGCATCTCTTAGCGCTGTCTTCAGCTCAACCAGCTCAGATGTATAAAAACGTCAACATCGTGGATACAACAGATCTCCCCACTATCTCTGAGGAAAAGTCACTCGCATAAACGAAAGCAATAGGTAACAGCACGCATACATTCCACAAACCTGAACACCCTGCTGCTTAGTTTACCCGTTTTCAAAGGCAGCAAAGATGCATCTGTTTTACAACATGAACATGAACGCAGAAACACACCTGTCGTCTGTGTGAGGAGACGTAAATGGGACTGAATAAAAATCAATACCAAAGAACTGTTCCCATCAGCACAAAGGAGCTCTCGTACTCGCGATGGTCTTTTCTGAGTCGACTGACACAAGCGTCCCGCCTTAAAAGCTGCTCATTGTTCATATTTCCCTCAATGCTTTCCTCTGAAGTGATGAGATTAAGTTTCGCAGGCACATTTGCACCAGTTTCACGATATTTTAAACTTGTCGGATCGGCAGGCAAGCGAATCGCATATTTAAATACAAATCACAACTTTTTTTTGTAACAACGGTTTCCATTATTTATTTGAAAACGGGGGACACCATCGCTGACAGGAGACACCGAGACCTCCGGCAGGCCGGCCCGCTGCTCCGGCGCTGTCCGTTTCAGCACCACAAGCAGGCTGGCGGAGGCCGGGCAGACTCCCTGCAGTCCTCCGCACGCACAAACTGCGCCTGCCCTTTCCTATTGACTCCAGCACGTTTCTCCGACTGGGGCGAGAAGGGAGTGGAGTGGGGGGCAAGGCAGCGGCTGGGACGGACACTGGCGAGGGATGCTGGCGTTAGGGTAAGGTATGACGGATGAGCGGAATCTGGGGCTTACTACAGAGAGAAATCGGAGGCGCGTTACATGTCTGAGTAATGGAGACACACGGCGAGGATACAGATCTGCAGTCGGACGAAGGAACCCCAGCAGGCCGCGGGAAGATCGGATTCGCCCTTTCCAGCGTACAGGAGAAAGTCAAAGTGTCTTCTCGGCTGCAGCTTGGAAAAAATCAACTTGTGGTTCTGAATTCGTCCCTGGAAAGCTATGTGCTGATATCCCGATGGGAGACACTGCTGTTTCGCCATTAGAACGAGGTACTTCAATACCAGCTTCAGCAAGGTATGCTCTTGTATAAATGATTCCAAGGAGTGATCGCTTGGGATAAAAGCACCCTCTTCAATTAATAATATATTCCAAGGCGACCGCACTCCCCCGCCCCCCTCAACCGCCAGGCGAATTCCACTAACAAACCTGAATTGCTTCATGTAATTCACAGATGGACCCCGTTAGCCGCACGACACCGGTAAGAGGGGTAAATACAATGGAAATCCGCCACTGTCACGCTTTTCATTTAGCTCCGGATCACCGGTTTGCAGCTGGGACGGGCAGTTACTGGCAATGGTGATTTTGCCCTCTGAAACGGCGCGCCTGGCGTTTTTTTTTTCCTCCCGTTTCTTCTGGATCCCCGAACACCGGGCACGGATTACATAACAGTCACAGACAGAAGCACGCGGAGGGAAGCAGCTCACCTACACGCAGCGGCACAGCAGGCACGACACGCACTGGAGACCGACCGACCGACCGCTGGAGAGGAGCCGACGACGGCTTTTGCTTTTCGCTTGTAGAATATCCATGTACACAAATTTCATCATCTCAATATGTCAAACGCAGATCTGATTAAAAAAAAAAAACTACAGGGCACATCACCAGCGTCCACGAAGGATCGATCATTCCTGCATTTATTTTCGTAGTTGAGTAACTATGTTGAATACAATCCAACCGGGATGTTTCCGATAATGATTGTTTTGGACAGGGCAAGTGCAGTTTAATACTTTTAGTGCACCTGTCACACCGACACGCACTGTCTGTGTCTGTTAATATACTTCAATCACGGCAGGAAAGCAGTACTGGCCTGAATGCGGATGTCAAACACAGGTATGACAAAAACAAAAATAACAGCCACCGTTAACGAGAACGCAATGCAAAACAGCCATTCGCCAACCACAGAACAATGCATTTCGTGAACAGAAAGCTGTCACCTTCAAGTGCATTAAGACACGCGTGGAGATCTATAGATTTCACACACGCACACGCTCAGCCGTACATGCGTCGACCATACATGCATACACACGCGCGCGCGCACACACACACAACCACTCCAGCGTGCGGGCCACAGGCTCGGAGAAATACTGCAGTGGGGGTGTCCGGATGTTTCAGGTGCTCCGTCCCGAACACCAGTCAATCTCGATCACACGCAGTTACAGCCACCGCTGGATACAGATTTACAAGCCGGGCAAAGCCCGATGCGCATAACAAGCCCCCTCTCGCTCGCGGCGTCCCGGTATCCCGGTGCTAATTAGGAAACGATCTGCTTTTCCACATACCACTGTAGTGGACGTACCACACCCGTAATGCCCACACCACCCTCAGCATCAACGTGCATGGCAGCAAGGTCCAGTCGGATCGACGTACCGAAGAGGTTTTTAAAGCGCTTATTTTTAGAAGGAGGGCGGCATTCCCACTGTAAAACGCTAAGACTTTCAAACGCATTTATTTCCTACAATAGAAGCCACGGCAGAGATGTGAGGGAGGAGAGGGGAGGGGGAGGCGCTGGTACAGGACTTCATTACTGGTCTAAAGATATTTCGTGGCAATGAGGTTCGTCAGTTTCCACACAGGTAACCCCGATTTTCACAAGAAAGAAACCGCCTCTGGTTGATTTTCACCTCCCATGAATTTCTTCCAAAAGGTGAACGTATGACAAGCACAACCCCCCCTCGAAATCACCGACCCCCAAACCCAAGGTATGCGTAAATTTCACATTTCAGCACCGCGAAATTACATACCGTCCTACCTCAGGCCAACACCCCGGTTTGACTATTTTCTGCATTTTCCAACCCAAGACATCAATTCCCTCACCCGACATCGCGCGGGGGGTGTGAAATGAGAGATGTGTGTTTTTTTTCTTGATGTGCGAAATTCCATATGCATAGCTGTTAAAGCTGTGGCAGCCAGCCTATTGGAAATGCAGGCAAAAAACGAGCTGGACAGAAAACTGCTCTGCGGCATTGCTAGAAATGTTTTAGACGCCGCAGAAAAGGCGCCTAGAGGCGAAAAATCCCCAGCCGCTTGACAAAAGAGGAGGTTTACTTACTTTTGAAGTGTTAACAGAAATCCAGAACGGCGTCGCTGGACTGCAGATGTCGAAAAGATTCAGGAGAAACTGCGGTTGTCGCCATATTGTTGCTCCTATCTTCCTTCCCAGTGCGTGCTGTTACCCTGCATAATTGATGACTCTCAGCAAAATGTTAGGGAGCGTCGGCAAATGCCTTGTTTAAAGCGGCTAGGGACCGTAGATTTGTCCACAGGAATATTACTTCAATAAAAAGAACGAATACAAAACCAAGGCTGGCAGAAAGATTGATTTCTATACATGTATGTACCTGTGTGAAGCAGTGACACAGTGGTTGGTTGGCCATGCTGCCTCACAGCGCTGGGGTCCTGGGTTCAATTCCCGAGGTGCTATCTGTGTGGAGTTTGTATGTTCTCCCCATGTTTGCATACATTCCCCAGTTTCCTCCCACAGTCCAAAGACATGCTGGTGGGTTAAATAGCTTCTGGGAAAACTGACCCTGCTGTGAGTGTGTGAATGTGTCTGTGTGACCTGTGATGGACTCGCATCCTGTCCAAGGTGTACCCTGCCTTGTCACTGTTGTTGCCTTGTGATAAAGCATTAAAGAAAATGGATAAATGGCTATATGTACCTTTATAAACAAAGGTAAGATACACAGTTGGGTAGAAACTATTTTGTATTTATCAAAACCACTGTAAGGAAGAGTAAGAATCCAACACACTATGTCCACTACCTGTCACTGAGATGATGCCAGTGCAATGCAGGAAAGGTTCAGGTGCTGAGAAGCTTGAACCCAGAGGCAGCGGGGACAAGCTCCACGCTGAGCAGGAACAGTCATGAGTGGGTGTCCTAAACAAAGTTCCAAACCAACTCCTACATAGAAATATATACAGTGCCCAGGGCCTTCTCCCACAGAGTGGTGAAAAACACCCAACCATGAACATAGAATCCTTATTATTAAATACATTTACTTAGAAAACTGGATGTAATTAAAACTCATCTTCATACTCCAGCCATCCATTAGCAGAAAGACAAGTTCTGAAAATGGGAAAAACTCCCTCAAAAGAACATCAGAAAGTTTAAAAATGAGGAGTCATTCTGCCCTTCTGGTCATTAGTAGCTTATTAATTCAAGGATCTCATCCAGTCGTTTCTTGAAAGAAACCAAGATATCTACATCCAAAACCCTTTGTATAGAGAAGTGCCACCTCAGTTTTAAATGCACTTCCATAGTTTCCTCTTGTGTCCTCAAGCTCTTGCTTTACTGCTCATTCTGAAGACATCTGCTGGGTTTACTCGATAGGAGCCTTTAAGGGTTTTCAATACTCGTGTCAGGTCTCCTCAAAATATTCGCTGTTCGAGATTAAGAAGGCTCCATTTCTTCAGTGTTTCAGTGTATGACATTCACTTGAGCCTTGGAATGTTCCTTAGACAGAATGCCTGCCCATTGCAGAGCCGAGGAGAAAGAGATTATATAGTCTAGCTAATTCACACCTATCCAGGGTTTTTTTTAAACACTTGGTATAAACCAGAGCAGTCAGAGAAAAATCTCACAGAGACGGGGAAACATGCAAACTTCACACAGACAGGCCCCCCAGCCCAGATTCAAACAATGGAGCTGCTAAGCAGCTGTGCTTTCCTCCACAGCCCTGTGCCTTAAGAGCCCTTTTGCATTATCCAGTTCTCAATTGGTGAACTGGTAGTGTGATTGATGATGATCTCAAAGGGCTTTGTATACAGGAGGGGACCCACTACTTCCAGCACTGAAGAGCAGCACCACCTGCGCAACACACAGCATCCCCACTGCACAGCAGCTCAGGGGGAGAAGAGAGACGCTGCTGCTCCGGGTGGATTAAGTGGGAACTTTAGAGAGGCCAGACTGTACCACCTAGAGTGTAATTAAGGCAGGACACCAGGGCTGTTTGTGTATCCTACTCTTACAAACAGAGCCCTGAGCTCTTTAATGACCAAGTAGTCAGGATCTCAGTGCAACTTCTCATCCTAAAGACCACACCTCATACAGTGTATTGTGCCTGGTCACCATACTGGAGGTATTGATTTTGAAATTCTGATCCAGATCCACCAACACCTTTTACAGTAGCGACTTGTTTTCCCTTTGTAGTCTCCCATCCAAGCGGTGACAGACTCAGCCTTGCAGAGCTTCTGAGATCTGATCTGTCAAAGCTACAAGATGGACCAGAGACAACCTCTTAAACTATTGATGGACAACCTGAGCTTTGAGTGCCACATACAGCCCATGGAGGCATAAGCAGTGGTCCCTCAAACTGGACATCTATTCATCTTCTATCCCCTTCTTCAAATACAGAGTTTAGGGGGAGTCGGAGGCAATATTGTCCACAATGGCCACAACGGAGGGTATACCCTGGATGGGACACTAGTCTATCACACCAGGCAGACACACACACTCACACCAGTGCTAACCAGAAGCCAATTAATCTACTAACATGTCTTTGGACTGTGGGAGGAAACTGGAGCACCTGAAGGAAACCCACGCAAACACAGGAAGGAAATACAAACTCCAGAGAACACGCCAAATTAAGAATTGAACCCAGGGTCCCAGTGCTACGAGACAGCAATGCTAGCCACTGTGCCACCATGTTGCCCTAAACTGCAGATTCTAAGTTAAAAACATCAATTGAGTTAAAGATGCTCATGGGCTGGCAATCAGTGGTTAATTGTACTGCTGGAGGTCTGCTTGAGGACCACTTGCAGCCACCCCTCGGCACTACATTCTTGGCCCATCTCTGCCCTGCAGTGGTGTTTTTGCAGGTCTGCTAGGCAATGGGAACAAAGAGCTGCAGTGTGAGGTACATCTACCTACCACGCCACTGTGCCGCCCACAGCTGTATTGTTATTCACTTACTGGGACACAACCCATTAGCTTCCTTCATCCAATTCATCTTCCCCTTTCCAAGGTCCAGTTTTCCATCACCGTCTGAAGATATGCTGTCAAGGTTAAGTCGCATCTCTATATACCCCTCTCTATGTGGGAGAATAACCTAAGACAGGCGCTTACATACTGCAACAAGGACTCAGGACCAAGCAGAGCCATGTGTCATTTCGACCCATTTTCACTCAAATGGAGCTTCTTGAATGGGGACTTGATCAAGGACTCACATCTTAATAGATATGGGCACTTGAGTCAAAAGCTGTAAGGCCAGTCATAGGTTGGATAAGCCCACATGATCTTTATTTTGCCTAACTATGTCCAGCAAGGATCATCGCTCATGGTTATGGCATGTTTTGCAAGCAGTCGCAAGTGCAAGCAGCCGCGATTAATTAGTGGAATGAATTAAGGTCAAAGCAGCCTGATTAGGGTTCATCAGGTGGGAAGAGCTAAATTTGACGTTTGAACCAGTTGTGCTTAGCTGCAAATATTGACTTTTTATTTGCACAAAGAAATTGGGAGACTCTTTACAGAGCGGTTTTTAGTGTTGAGAAATGGTGAGAGCTTAATTGACATATACAGTACCTAGATTCAGGACAAATACAATCCCATGTGACGCCATCTTACAGAACTGTCACAGCCCCAAGGGCCAGCTGACAACAGAGTCACAGTCTGCAGAAAAACACTGGGGAGCAGGCGGGGAAAGATAGCCTTATTAACAGGAAGTCAGGTTGGGAAGAATTATTTTTCAAATAGATGAGGGATTATGCACAATACAGACAAAATGACCAGGCTTAAAACCAGCATTAAAAACATAGAGGCTTTGAAAGTGAAAGATGAATTAGAGAAGGAATCCAATGAGTTGAGCCCAATTTAAATGAATAACAGTACAGCTGTGTGCAGCAGTGTGATGTGGCAGTTAGCACTGCTGCCTCAGTGCTGTGCTCTTGTGTTTGGTACACAGCATCTGTCACACATTACATGTGCATGTTTTCCCTATGGCCATGGGGGTTCTGTCTGGGTGCTCCGGTTTCCTACCACCATCTGAACGTATGCCGTTTAGCTTAACTGGCACTACAGTGGACCAGTGTGTATCCCGTCTGCTTTGGAAGCCTGGGCCATCTGCGAACTGTAACTCTTGAATACAACTGTGGGCATGCAGAATTATTACCTGATTATTATCTGCAAATAACGTTTCTCCATTCCTTTGTTATATGTAATAAATACTGTTTATTTAACTATTGTTTCAAAATTAAACATTTGCTGAAATATAGTTATTAATTCACTTGTGAATAATAAAATGTACTGAACTGCACAAATAGTAGTTAAGATTTTGTACTGAATTAACTCATCTAAGACAAAGGAGTCCAATATTTAGATCAGTGCTTCTCTAAAAGCCTGCAGACCTTGGGTAAGGAAAGGGTAAGGGTCACTGCTGCTTAGCAGCATTTAAATTCCCAGCGAAACGCTGTCCTTTCTGCAGAGGAGGCACATCCTCTCCCATTCAGCCCGCATAGGCTACTTTGCAAACCTCTTAGCAAATGAATTATGAATGAATGAAAAGAGAAAGCAAGAAAAATTAATACTGGGGGAGGGTGGCTCTGTAAGGAGGTAAGGAGGTGTGAGTCCTAAGTTCAAATACCAGACAACATCAGAACCGAACCTCCCAGGGCCCAAGAAGCCACAGTACTGAAAGGCTTTGTCTCAGTTCAAGGCATTGGTCTTAACCTGCCACAGCAAATCCTGCTACTTTGAGCGACAGACAGCATTATAGGACCCATAGACAGCAAAGTCCATCTTCAGACATCACCGACATAGGGAAAGGGGGAAAAACTGCATGACTTTAGTTTTAAATTGATTTTTTTTTAAGTTGATTTTGATATAAATTTTTCCACACTGCCTCACGACCCCTCCACACTGCTGCCTCACCACCCCTCCTCACTGCCTCACCACCCCTCCACACTGCTGCCTCACCACCCCTCCTCACTGCCTCACCATCCCTCCACACTGCTGCCTCACCACCCCTCCTCACTGCCTCACCACCCCTCTACACTGCTGCCTCACCACCCCTCCTCACTGCCTCACCACCCCTCTACACTGCTGCCTCACCACCCCTCCTCACTGCCTCACCACCCCTCTACACTGCTGCCTCACCACCCCTCCTCACTGCCTCACCACCCCTCTACACTGCTGCCTCACCACCCCTCCTCACTGCTGCCGCTTCACTGTTGCTTCATAATATAATTTATTTTGATATCATACAGTAATGCAACACTCAGTGGTCTGTGTGGAGTTTGTATCTTCTCCCCTTGTTCATGTGGATTTCCTCTGGGTGCTCCAGTTTCCTCTCACAGTCCAAAGACATGCAGGTTACTTGGCTTCTGCGAAAACTGACCCTGGTGTGAGTGTGTGTGCTTGTGTCTATGTGCCCTGTAATGGAATGGCGTCCTTTCCAGGGTTTACCCTGTGTTGCACCTGTTGCAGATAAATAGATAAATGATGATGATGATGATTAAATTAGAACTAGTTGTGAAGGGATTGGTGAGCAATATCACAGGGTTAGTAGTAGGCTGTTGATCTGGGGATTATTCTGAGAATTATTTCAGAAATCTAGAGCAAAGAGGCTTTAGAATAAGGTCCTATAAACACCTTGCAATGCCACATTTGGCCGGTTTTTAAACACGTAGCTTAGGCGACTTGCAAACTTTGAAAGAATGGGTGCCAAAGGCACTCAACACTAGTGTCATTGTTCTAACACAGGGTTTCTGGTTCTGGGGGACCCCCAAGAATCTGCCAGTTTTAATTCCAGCTCAGCTCTTAAACACCAGGGCTATAAATGATGCCTTTAAACTGATTAACTTGCTTGTGCAAACTTTAATTGAATGTATTTTTTTCTGTGATCATACCTGACCTGAAGTGTCATCTTTCCAAAAAAATATTTTTTTGTAATAAAGACGGGACTTCATTTATGCACACAAAAATAAAATCACTATATTATTAGTGTATAATTACTATATTGACCCCACTCCAGGCAAGATGGCGGTACGACTTACATCGAGTGGTTACGTCACATTCGTTTTTTCCTACGTTATATTGATCTTTTTTCGTGGAACGTCGATTTTCTTTCTCTCCTGCTTAAAACGTCCGGTCAGGATTACAGGCTAGCTGCTCCTTGCCATGTCTGTGTGCTTTATTACTAACCCGGCAGGCGCACAAACCCACAGGGAAGGAGACGGCGAAGCGCAGCTGGGAGGAAGCCCCGCTCTTGGCGCTGTACTGCGCTGTCAGACAGACAGCTGACCCAGCTCAGCTGACCCCTACTTACCAAAAAGAGCTTTTAAATCAAAACTTTCCTCCAGTCGCGCGGGTACACGCCTCCTCGCGTCATAAACCCCCGGGTTTAAACAGTCTGAGTTCTTCGAGCCCGGGTCAGTATCGGAGGAGACCGCATCTCTCACCTGATAGTCGGCTCAGAAAACCATGGCTTCTGCTCGGCTCTTCATCTTTCTCTTCACTGGTGTTTGCCTGCTGGCGACAGGGACTCGGGCACAGGAAAATATCAGTAAGATTCCCCCCCCCCGCGACAGTTGATCTTCTTCCGAACCCCCTTTTCAGGACCCGGTGACCGTTATCTACCACCTTCCGAGGCGACTTGACCCACCTCAAAGCACATGAATTGCCGATTTTACCACTAATTCTTTTTTTGAAAAAAAAAAAGAGATTTTTCTCTTAGAGCTTAAGGATCAACTTCGTGCTAGAAACGTTTCATAAATGTATTTGTTTTTGAACACCGTCGAGGTAAATCAAACCGGCGCGTTTTTCGAATCCCGAGTTAAGAAAAGACACCGGTGTTAGAGCTCGAGGCCACGGCGTGAAAGCCCGCCTTTTGCTGCTCAGCCAATCAAAGCGATCTACTCTCCAAAGAGCCAATCAAAGGCATCTCCGGGGTTTCCAGTGATGAAGTGTATTGAGCTATCAACGGAAAACACTTCGTGAAAAAATTCCGTATATAACACATTCATTTGGTTAATTGTTTCATTGACAGCTTGGGCTGGAACACAACCCAGAAGATACTAGGGCTTCCAGAAAATGAGTTTGAAACCCTGTCTAATGTAATTACCTATGACGTCATTCAACAGTTTCCCGTGAAGTGTGTATATTCATCAGATATTCATCAGATCTCCCCCTTTCCTTATGAATGAATCATAGTAAAGTGTTACTGAATGTACGTAGTGCTATTCTTCCAAAGTTCTGTTAGGGTTATCTTGTTTTTATCTAATACAGCTCTGCTGAACAAAAAATCACTCTTTCAGTGATGAACTCAAACTCAAACTATACAGGAAAAGATTTGAAAACCGTTTACATCCGATGTTTGTACCCTAATCAATTTGAACACAAAACCATGGACAGCACGCCACTCCATCACAGGACAAACACCAGGGACAATGTTTCCCAGAATCCAGTTAACTTGCCAGCATGTCTTTGGACTGTGGGAGGAAACTGGAGCACACAGAGGAAACCCACATGAACATGGATAGAACATGCAAACTCCACACAGACAGCACCCCAGGAATTGAATATATGGATGAATATGTATTGAAATGCTATACTAATATATCATACAATCCCTGAGATAGGTAAAGTAATATACAGTACGTATTAGGGATTCCTGCTTTGTGCACATACCTGTACCTACCTCACAGCCGTTTGTGCTCTCTCTAAGTGTGTGGCCTGAGGCCCCTGGTGGAGGCCCCGCAGAGCTCCCGCGTGGTGGGGGGGAAGGACGCGGCGCCGGGGGCGTGGCCGTGGCAGGTCAGCGTCCAGCTCGCCGAGCCCAGCGGCTTCTCTCACTTCTGCGGGGGATCGATCATTGACAGGCAGTGGGTCGTCACGTCAGCCCACTGCTTCGGCCCCAAGACGTGAGTACAGCCCGTAGGGATTAGTGCTAGAGGTCTGGGACCCACCTGGAACGGCTCTAAAGGTTCTGGGGTGTAGGATCAGCCACAATTCCCACTCCTCCTGGGCTTGTGGCCGACAGAGAGCAGAGAGGGGCAGCTCAGGACCTGGAGGGAAGCAAGGGCCTGATATGCATCCCAAAGGAATTCTTGAGTGCTCCATTCAAAGAACACACTTTTTACCAAGACCATGCGTCCAGTGTCAGGATCATGGGGGAACCAGGGCCTATCCTGGCCAACAATGGGTTAATTGCAGAATAATAATAATAATAATAATAATAATAATAATAATAATAATAATAATAATAATAACTTTTATTTATAAAGTGTCTTTCAAAAACCCAAGGGCGCTGTACATCTCGAATAGAGAAAAAGACTAAAAAAAGACATCACAGTACTCCAGTCCATCACGGGACACACAGACACCCACACTTAGCCAAGTTCAGGGTCTTTGGGAGGAAACCCACATGGGCATGGGGAGAACAAGCAAACTCTTTACAGATAGCACCCCAGGAATTGAAACAGGTCCCCTGCATTGGGGGGCAGCGATTCTAGCCAGTGTGAAGGGTGTCACAGTACCGTCACAGTAACACCCTTTCCCCGAACCAGTAGTGTGTAAGATCAAATCATTGACAGGATTGAAGCGTCGTGTGAATCCTAGCACAATTCGACTCGGACCGCGTTTTCAAGACAAACCTACTCAAGCTTGTATCACTGCGGCCCGACCTCACCAGGTTTAAACAGACACTTAGATGACTGGCCAGGTGGAATAACTCTTGCAAGCTCTCGGCTCCCTCTCTCTCCCACAGCGATCCATCGAAGCTGAGGGTCATAGCTGGGCTGCAGGTGTGGAAAACCAGCGACGAAAACACACAGAACCGCACTGTGACCCGCATCTTCCGCCACAGCCTGTTCAACACCGAAAACGGCGACAACGACGTGGCCCTGCTCAAGCTGTGCTCCCCTGTCAACTTCACCGACTACGTGCAGCCGGTGTGCCTGCTGAGGGGCGCGAGCGAGGAGGCGGGCCTGACGCCGTGCTTCATCAGCGGCTGGGGGACCACGTCATGGGGAGGTCAGTCTCTCTCCCAGTCCTGCCGCACGCTCTGCGGAACCCCGCTCGGGATACACCGACTGAGGAGGCTAATTAAGTCATCAAAACCTCAGCCAGAATGAAAACCCAGGAGGCTCGTACTAAGGCCGGCTGTGGGGATCCCTGACGTGACCTTTGCTGCTCCTCACACTCTGCAGGGGAGAGAGCGGACACTCTGCAGGAGGCCGAGGTCAACCTCATCCCCAGAGAGACCTGCAACCAGCCGGACTGGTACAATCAGAGCCTGACCGAGAACATGCAGTGCGCTGGGCACGAGACCGGGGGCATCGACGCCTGCCAGGTACGTTAGCCCAACGTGGCGGGTGCTGGGGGAGGAAACCCACACGGACATGGGGGGAACATGCAAACTCCACGCAGATAGCACTCCAGGAATTGAACCCAGGTCCCCTGCGCTGCAAGACAGCGATTCTAACCCGTGTGCCACAGGGGATTTTTTCCCCCAAGCCAGTAGTGTGTAAAATCAGAGGACTCGTATGATGAGCAATTTGGCGATGGGTGACCTGCTCTATCCTCTCACATGAACAGCTTCTTCCTGAGGTGAGCTCGCACTTGACAGGTTTCGGTTTTGGAAGCGGTGGGTTTGTGCGCACACCCTCACAGCACAAAGCCACCAGCGATGAGAGAGTGTTGCCAGTAAATAGAAGCCTCTGTGTCAGCAGCTGCACACCACGCTGAAGTGTTAACATTGCGGCTGGTTTCTGTGTTCCCTCGGCGCGGGGTGTCTGTTCCGCCAGGCGGACAGCGGGGGCCCCCTGCAGTGCTTCAACAGCACCCTGCAGCGCTTCTACCTCTTCGGGATCACCAGCTTCGGCCAGGGCTGCGCGGTGGAGAAGAAGCCCGGGGTGTACACCCGCGCCAGCCTCTACTACCGCTGGATCCGGGAGGTGGAGGCCAGGGGCGCCTCCGCCCGCGGCCGGCTCTCCCTGCCCCTGCTGGCCGTTCCCCTGCTGCTGAGCGCAGCCCTGCCCCTGCTGGGAGCCTGAGCTCCCTGCTCCGTCCTGCCAGACCGGCGCGGCAATTAAACCTGTTTGCATTCACCGCCTTTGTCTGCTTCTTTCTGGGGTGAAAACGAAACTGCCACACTTGTCTCACCGTCCACCTTAGATGGCGAACCTCCAACCTCCCGGTATACAGAATGTACTGCCATCGCACTGTCGCCCCCAAACGTACCCTCACTCTTCTCTGTGTTATTAACACACACCAAGAGACGGGTTACAAATGAGAAACCACCTAATAATTTCATCCATACGGAGGCATTCAGATCTTCAACATGGCTTTGTTAGGGTGGCCAGACGTCCTCTTTTTGAGACCTAAAATATAGGTCCGACTGGGATTTATAAAATTCCAAAAATGTGTCCGGGATTTTGTTTCGCTCGTTACTCAGACTGTGTTAAAAAACATAGGCTACATATTTTCATTCGTTCCATGCTTTACTGGTAGATGTTTTGAACTTATCAGCAGCGTAGCATGAAAAGGGTTTTTGTGTGTGTGCGCCTGTTTTATGGCCATGAGAAATAATAATGTGTAACTTCTTTAATTATATTTCAAAATGATTTGTTAAAATTAATCATTTTTGCAACCAATGAGGACTTCTCCTGTTATGATGTCTTCTTTTTTTCCTCAGATGTTAAGACTTTTGTTGTGTTAAAATGAAAAAAATATATTTAAAATAGGGCTATTTGTATTTTCTTTGCCATTATGGAAGGGAAATAGCAACCCTGCAACTTCTTCAAAAGCTTACTAAGAAGTTTAATAAAAAAACTAGAGAGTTTAAATTGATTTTTTGATTGGGAAAAGTAATAAAGATTCATTGCTTTGGAGGCATGTGTCGAATGTCGATTATCTCTCCCCCCCCCCATCCCCATCCCTTTTTTGAAAACTAAAATATGGTCACCCTAGTTTAGTAGCTTAAACCAGACTCCCAACCCTTTGAGCTTTAAAAAAAAATTGTACATTATTTTTCCTGGTGCACATTAAATAAAAGTTTCCCCCACTTGCGTATAAACTGGGCGATCTGTACAGAAGAAAACAGCTGCGCTTAAACACGTGCGCCCCACAATCCGGTCTCCCAGACCCGCATCACCTGCGCCTTTGGTTCCACCTTGAAGGCGCTTCCACGGCGCCGCGCCGGGCGACGATCTCAGCACAGGCGTCGAGACACGGTCCTCTGAACAGAACCACTTTAACGGGGGTTGATTCGCGGAGCTGCGGGAGTTTCATGAAAAGGGAATGCGCGTCAGCTTTTGAACTTTAACAGGATTCTTGTGTAATATGGCGCAATGATTTTGAAATCACCAGCAGTATCTCTTATTGCTACCATTTAGTTTTCTAGAAACTAGAAAAAAATATATAACGAATTTTAATTATACAACGCTATACAGTATTACTGTATTAAAAAGCATTATAAAATGTATTATTAATATGCAGTTCTGATATCCAAGGCTAATACGTAGAGTATATATCTGATTGGCAATGGGCTACTTCTGTCGTTTCGCTATGTCCACTGTGAATGCAGTTTATTATTTATTTGGTTATTAATATTCTAATTATTAAGGGTTCGGAAAGTACTCCAAATAAGAGCGACTTAAGCTGTGTTAAAACAATGAACAGGTCAAGTAAATTAACATTTCTTTGGAGAGAAAACGAAAAAAAAATCGATTCCACGGTACCGAAACATTAATTATTCACTTTGTTTTTAAGTTTTTAATTTTAACGGTGGAAAAGACACGATTTAGGTACGTATAAATATACGAAGAAAATAACAAACGGAAAACGAAGCAGGTTCAGATAAGAACAAGAGAAGCGCGAGCGGAGGGGCGACGCGTGCAGCGGGTTGACCGTTGGGACAGGCTCGCGCGGCTCCTCGGCGGTCCGGCGCCATGAAGCTGAAGGTCTTAGTCCTGCTGTTCCTGGTGGTCATCGTCGGCTTCATGTGCATGGCCTACCTGGAGATGTCCCAGCTCGACCGCAAGTGTAATCACTGCCTACTTTCTCCGAGGGCGGCCCTGAAAACACTCGGCTTCGCGGTTAGATGTGCTCGTAGTTGACCACAGCGACCGGCCTTGTGACGGTCACTCGTCAAGATGTCTGTTCCAATATCAGTATCCCATAGTTATTTCTGTGTATTATTATTATTATTATTATTATTATTATTATTATTATTATTATTATAAGTAGTAGTAGCAATAGTGGTAGCTGTTGTTATATAGAATTATTCTAACATTAGTTGATGTAAGATACGGAGGCTTTAATCTGATCTGTGGCTGTAATTTATAACCGCCGCCTTTCTCTTGCAATAAATCGAATAGTTGCGAACAAGAAATGGTCAATTTTAATACTAATAAATTTTTAATTTTTTTGATATTTAATTTGATTTGATTTAATATATTGCCACAGTCTAGGCCGCCTGTAGGGGCATGTTTATGAAGCCTAATCAAACAATGGAGCCGTTGTCATAAAATAATAATATATTCCGGCAATGGCTTTAACGTTAAGGGTATTTCACCTTGTTATCATCATTTCTGGTAAGAATTCCAGAAAGTCTCGGTGACTGTTTCTGCGTGTTGCTTGGTTCTGGCAGTAACATAGACTTGTGTTCGGTCTTATGCCTCCATCTAGCGGCCTGAAAATGTAGTTCTGACATTTTATTTAAAATCTAGTTTTCGGTTCTCTTGGGTGGCGGCACCATAGCGCAGGAATTCAATGGGCTCTAGGTTCAGTTTCAGACCTGGGGTGATAAGATAAGATCACTTTATCAGCCATATACAATTTCTTGCATTAGGAATTTGTCTTTTCACATACCCCAGCTTGCTCTCCCTGAGACACACAGACAGGGAGAGAAGCTTGGGGGCAGAGCACAGGGTCAGCCATTGTACAGCACCCCTGGAGCAGTTGGGGTTAAGGGCCTTGCTCAGGGGCCCAACAGAGAAGGATTCCTCTGCCGGCTGCGGGATTAGAACTGGCAACCTTCCAGCCACAGACGCAGATCCTGAATGCGATCTACATGGAGGAGATCTCCCCATGTTCATGTGGGCTTCCACAGGGCTCTCCTGTTCCCTCCCTGGAAAGTCAATTGGCTTCTGAGACAGTTGACCCTGGTGTGTGTGTGTGTGTGTGTGTGTGTGTGTGTGTGTGTGTGTGTGTGTGTGTGTGTGTGTGTGTGTGTGTGTGTGTGTGTGTGTGTGTGTGTGTGTGTGTGTGTGTGTGTGTGTGTGTGTGTGTGTGTGTGTGTGTGTGTGTGTGTGTGTGTGTGTGTGCCCTGTGATGGACTGGCGTCTGCTGGGATAGGCTCCGGCTTCTCTGAGACCCTGAACTGCACATTCCAATCGAAGTGCTTTACAGGTAATGGGGACTCCCTCCCTCCACCACCACCAATGTGCAGCTCCACCTGGATGACGTGCCAGTCTGCTCACCACACATCAGCTATCAGTGGGGAGGAGAGCAGAGTAATGAAGCCAATTCATATGTGCGGATTATTAGGAGGCCATGATTGGTAAGGGCCAATGGGAAATTTGGCCAAGACACCAGAGTAACACCCCTACTCTTCTCGAGAAACGCCCTGGGATTTTTAATGACCACAGAGAGTCAGGACCTCGGTTTTACGTCTCATCTGAAGGACAGCACCTTTTTACAGTAGAGTGTCCCCGTCACTATTAGGACCCACATGGACCACAGGGTGAGTGCCCCCTGCTGGCCCCACTAACACCTCTTCCAGCAGCAACCTTAGTTTTTCCCAGGAGGTCTCCATCCAGGTACTGACCAGGCTCACACCTGCTGAGCTTCAGTGGGCTGCCATTCATGAGTTGCAGGGTGATGTGCTGCTGACAGATTATATTTATGTATATATGAATGTTTGAATAAGTAAGTTATTTTAATAGAATTTCATAGCCACATTATGTGTGGCTGTCAGTTGCTTAATCCAGTCTGTTCAGTAGATTGATGTGTAGATGAATTAACAAACATTTGTCTGAAACACTTCAGGATAGTTTGGTGGATAGGGTGATTTTGCCTTTTAGTAAGGAGTGCATTGTAACTACGCTTCCAAGTACTGTTTGACACTGTGTGTTTTCTGCCTGAGCAACATTTAAAAGTTATTTTAAGGTTGGAGTTGGTCTGCTTGCGGATGATTATGTTTGCCCAGATTCTACCTACTAGAACAAATGGTTATGGACAAGTCAAAGATTCAGGAACTGGAAACAGTTTAGAAGGTCGCTGTTGTATTTGTGATCACGCAGATGACTCGACAATAGTCACAAACCTGGTAACTGTATGTGTGAATATCAGTGGATGTATTTGTTTCTGCTGACTTATGCAGGGTCACGTTCAGAGGTTCAGTAGCTTCACGTTCACCTTCAGTAGCTCCTGTAACGTCAATACAAAGTGCAAAGCACACGGCTCTGTGATCTGGCCTTTACCTGAGGAAAGGTTTGGCAAGGCTGGATCGACTGGTGCCTTTTTCTGCTGGTGTGGCCAGCAGCTCGGCGGGTTCAGGATGACATGCCTGACGCAGAAGGTGGTGTCGGCAGGGAGAAAAACTTCTTTCTAGCTACAGCCCGGAGTGATCGCTTGTGGTTTGCTTTCCTGTCGGGGGGAGCAGTCTCCTCAGACATCTTAATCGGTCAGGGAATTGTCTGGGTCCGCAGAACGTCACTGCCTGTACTGACCTCTGGAGCCATGTTAAAAAAGCAAGCCCACTCTTCACTTCTAATTGTAAGGTAACGTAGGACAGGAAAAAACGTCTTACGTTTTTCGCAAAAAAGGCAGTTTATGAATGGCAGGCCTTGTCTTTCTGTGCTTGCGCAGTGGAGTGCGGGGAGAGGACGAAGGCGAACGTGGGCCCGAGCACTCGGATCTACGGGGGAAGTTCCGTGAATCGAGGCCAGTGGCCTTGGGTGGTGTCGATCCAGGAACACGTCAACGACTCCTTCGGCTACTATCATTACTGCGGCGGCTCCATCGTCGACAAGCAGTGGGTCATGACGGCAGCGCGCTGTGTCTCTGCACCCTACTCTGGGTGAGTAGAGCTCTGCCACTGCAGGCTGGCACGCAGCTGCAACCACACTGACATTGTCCTCTTACAACGAAGATGAGTCATTTACTACACTGACAGTGGAATAAACTGCCACGCTTAGATTCACAGCTATTATAATACACACAGCTATAAGCCAGCTATTAGCAAAAAAGCAACAGATAGTACCACTGAAGGGATATTTCTGGCTCACATTTTGATGTGCTGATAAAAAAAAATGCCGTTGCACATTGAGGGGCCCCCTGGTGACCTCGGGGCCCTAGGCAGTCACCTAGCTGGCCTAAGCCAAGGGCCGGCCCTGGCTACAGCAGGGCTACTGCAGGGCAGTACAATGACTGAATTCTCACCAGGTAGTGAAGACATTTAATTTACTGAGATCATATGGAGTATAACTGCCCTCAAGGACAGTTTCCTTTGTTGAACAAATGGCTTGTTCGCACTCTTGAGAAGCAGGTGTTTCAGGGTGCCTGTAGCACCTACTATACCTAGAGGAGGCTCTCCAGCACTGAGGTTCAGTGCAGGCTCAGGAAGAAGTGCTTCATGGCATTAGAGATCTTATCATTTTGCAACAAGAACAGTTTAAAAACTAAAAACTAGGAATTAAAGCTCAGTTTTGCTGGGCATTGGCAGAATGCAAAAATGTAAGTTGCAATAAATCAAACAAAAAACTATTTTTTGAATGAAACTCTGATCCAGAGAAGCTTACATGTATCCAGTTATAGTGCATAGCATACAGACTAGACATTTTGCTACAGCATGTTGCTCAGGGGTGCAACAGCTGGGCTCTGCATGGGCCATGAACCCATAACCCTTCTTTCCGTTAGCAGCTGAGAACCCTGATCACTGCTCCACACTGACATTCAATCTGGATGACTATACTAAAGGCTCAGTTAAGTGGAGTAAATTACAGGAAAGTCAGGTATGCCATGATAACTGGTACAAATCAATAACAAGGCATAGGAATTATGTGGTGATCACCCATTAGCACTAGAAAAAAATAGTATGTGCAATTTCAGATATTGATGCTGAATAATAATAGTAATAATGCTTCTCCCAATCTCTCTGCCACAGAAACCCTGAAACAATACTGATCAAAGCTGGGGTGACAAATGCACATACCGACAGCAATAACTGTACCCAAGAGCTTGGCGTGGCCAAGATCATCATACATAATGAGTATAACCCCATAACGCACCAGAATGACATTGCGCTGCTGAAGCTGAGGACGCCAGCTGAGATCAACGACCACGTGAAGCCCGTCTGCCTGCCCACCACTGCAGATGAACAACACCACCTGGAGTACTGTCACTTTACCGGCTTCGGACTGCAGGAAAACGGTAGGTTTCACTGACTGCTGAGCACTGGCACGGGCCTTACATTGGGATATATTGTGCCCACTTTCACTGCAGGACCTCAGCAGTGCCACACTCCCCTCACCCTGGGCATTTAGTTACATAAGAATGGGCTAACCATGCCCACACCTTCAGTCCCCACGTCACCTTCCTGCTGGTTATTGAAATGTTGTACAAGCTTCAGATGAGTCCAGTGTTAAATTGATTAATTAAAGCTGTTGATGTAAAGAAACCTAGAACACCTGCTCAGCTTGGTCCTCACGTCCCACCGCTGGTAACCCGTATTTAAATGGATTCCTCGCATCTCAGGTGCAGGAGAACTGTGATCTTACCTTGCCTTACCTTAAGGCTTACCTTGCACCCCGAGTTCTTAACCATTTTCACTAGATCAGTTCTTGACTTCATCAGTGCAAATGCAACCTAGTGCCAAGCTAGCCTTTTTAAGAAGCTGAAAGCCTGTTAATGCTTGCGCACACTCTACACAACCCAGACAGAGAAGCACCGCCATTTATCCAAGTGTGGAAATATTTCTTTCCTGTTTTGAGGAAGGGCTGAATAATCCTTGTGTAATCAGTTTAACATTGTTTTACGAGCGAAACTCATGGGTGCCCTAAGCTCCAAACTGGTTCCGTATCATTAAGCAATATGGGATCTTAAGGCCTGTCAACCTTCAGATCAGACAGTGGTCTGCTGTATATGAATTCTCCAGCAGGGCTGGTATCTGTTGATGCAGGTGGGCCTAACCCAGCCCCAACTCAGCTCCCTCAGAGATAGAACAGCAATGTGTCCAGAGCTCCTAACCAGATATAACCGTTGAGGCAGGTGCACCTTTCCTCTGGGTGGTGTGAAACACCACTTGTGCCTTTGAGCAAGTGATTGGATCAGATGTAAACATATTTTCATCGTATTTACAGCTTCCATGAAATACACCGACATTTGCATGATTTGAATTTGTGCCTGAACTAGAGTAAAACAAGTTCTAAGCTAGCTTGTATTAATATTGCAGGTAAAAAAAAACTTTTTATTTTTCCCAAAACAGGGACTTATGGTATACTCCAGGAGGCCGTGGGAGAAGTCATTTTGACACACATTTGTAACTATGCTCAATGGCTTAATTTACAAGTGACGCCTGAGATGTTCTGTGCAGGAAGCATGGATGCCAAAGTGAGCGCATGTGAGGTAAAGACACCCAGAAGAGGTTTAAAGGCATAAATCTTTCTGTATTTGATAGGTGGGTGGGGAAACAATAATTTAAAGAGGCACTGTGACTTAGAACAGTTGTAAAACTACTATAACCTACCGCATATAGATGTAAATCTGCCATCAAGGACACAAACGGGCACCAGAGCTTGTAGTAGCTAGACAATGTCTAAAGAATACTCCTGGTACGAATAACATAGCTGCTGGCCATGATATTAAGAACCCCATTCAGATGAAGAGACTCTCTCAGGGCAGGCAGTTATCCACAAAAATATTTCCCACCTTTCAAACCTCTTGAGTTGAAACCAAAAGACAATGCATGTAACATTACCCCTCTTCCCAACATCCCCTGAACGTCAACCAGATGAATGGGATGGGGAGTGATCTGCACAAATACCCAACACTGTGGAATACTTCCAACAACAGGCTACTCCAGCTGCTCAGTTTCCTGAATGATTCAGTGGTGGTTCCTAATCTTTTGGCCAGCGAGTGCAGTATTAATAGTGAAGCTCCAGTAAAAAGGCATTGTGGTTCGATGCAGGGTGACCATGGAAGCCCATTCCAATGCAGAACTCCGCTTGACAAGCGGTTTTACGCCTATGGGATCAGGAGTTTCGGAATAGGATGTGGACAGAAGCAGCAGCCATCGGTCTACACTCGCGTCAGCCACTACTACTACTGGGTTAACGACATCATCGGAGTGGACACCTCTCCAAGCACAGCACCCACTGACCCTCTTATTCTGTCTCTCTTTGTCCTCACTGCTGCCTCTGTACTAACCTGAGCAAAACTAGTTTCTCAGAGAAACCGAGGAAATAAACTATATTTATCTAAGACCATGCCTATAGCTAAGCTCTCATAATGGGGATCTTTAAAAAACTGGATTTGAATACCACATAGACAAGTAAAGATGAACAGTGTGTCAGCAAGATGAAACAAAGCAGGTCAGTTTATAGATGACTTTGTACGAGAGTGAACACCACAAAACAAAAACCTGGATTCAGAACAGAATTAGAAATGCAAAATTACAAACTATATTAACAACATAAACTTATGAAATACAAACAATTTTCAGTACCAGAGCTGCATCTTGGTCCTGGAGATTTATACTGAATCAGAGGCAGTGATGTCCCATTGCTGGAAGTCTGACAATGCGCCTGGGTAATGTCTGGATTCATTTTCACATCTTAATTGTTTAGATTCTGAAATTATGACCTTCAAAATCTTGGCCAGTTCCTGGACCTAATTACAAGTGTTCCTGAGGTATGGGAAACCTACCTTTGTGTTACTTCACCAAACAATTCAGGTCAAGTCAGTCACAGCTTCATGGTCAATAAGCGACTTGGAAAGTTTGGGGGATCCAACACCATCAGAGAGACCCAGAGGGATATAAAGAACTGTGCTGTCCACTCGCCTTATAGCTGATGCGCTATTCCTTTCAACAATTTGTTCCATCCACCGAGGAAAGAAGTCATTAGACTCCCATTCCACCATACACACAGTTCAATATCCTATTTAAATGTGCAACATGTTGATGTTGATTGGTAAGCTTTGTGCAAATGCTGGAGACCCATTAACAGAGGTTACACTCTGCCAACAACTTTCACACTAAGCATGTAGTGTAAAACTTTTGTTACTAGAACTAGAACAGAAGTGTGCAGTCAGGCAAGTTCTCAGACTTTTTTCTGCATTTTTTTATCCGTTTAAGAAAATGTAGACTTAGTGAAAAATTGTAGAGAAGTACAAAGTATCAGTATAGCAGACAGTACAAGTATACCAGAAAGTAAACAAGGCTGGAAAAATATTTATTTCGATTCACTTACCAAATAAATGACAGGTTTATTCAATCCAAATAAATATGAACCCCAAAATTTAGCCACAGTAATGTTCCCTGATACGATTGTCCCAGTAACAACCCGGCTTAAGAAAGGGGTTATCCTCTTTTCCAGCTCCCCCCTTCACACTCACAGCAACACAGCTGGATGGAAAGGAGAGGAGCAGTGGGGGTGGTCTCTGTAACATTTCCTCAATATGAAAAGGAAAAAATGCAAAAGGTTTACTTACATAAAAGGCAGACATGAATTACGAATACATAATATGCACAAAAAACAACTGTATCGGAGATCACAAAACAGCCGTCATGGTTTTACCACTGTTACATTATTGTTAAAAAATCATCCAATTCACTATTCCAGGTTTGGTGTGAAAAAAGGGGTTGGAGACAGGGAGGCTGTATTGCATTTATCCACAGCGTCTTGGTAAAGAGATGCCAAGTCAGTTTTCAGGAACGTCTTCTTAACATAACTGTCTCTCTCTTTTATTAAAAGTTATAAATGCTTGGGAAAAAAAATGGAAAAGCTAAACTTGTGGGTTTCTTTTCTTTTTCTTGCTCATAACCTTTTTTAAAAATTCAGAGAAAGTAAATTTTTTTTAAAAAAAGGAAATAAAAAATGTTCCCATTCCCCAAATGTGAGTCCGTACGGAGGGCTGCTGGCGAGCTGGGCCGGGCCACGTTACCCTGTTTTCACACAGTAAAGGTCTTTCAATGTCTTCAGCTCCTCAATGAGCGTTTTGTTCTGGTTCTCCAGCACAGCCACGCGGTTCTCCAGACACTTCACGTACTCTTTCTTCTTCCTGCGGCACTCGCGGGCAGCTTCCCTGCGGGGGCAGAGGGAAAAGAAACCTGGAGTCACCATTGACAGCATCAAGAGCCGAGCCACACAGCCCCAGGCCCTGCAATCAACGCATCTCCTAGTGCAGTGGTTCTGAACCTGGGGCGCTCACCCCCCAAGGCCGCAAGGCACCCTTTCTGGGGGTGCGAGACAGGCCTGATTTTTTTAGAAGGTAAATCATCAAAAACACAAATGAAGCTCAGGCATGTCAGTACTTCTACAGATTTATAAGACCTAGGTATCTTAAGTAGTTCAGGTGGGTAGCTGCGTCAGCCAAACAAGACCGCTGCTCAGGTACTAATGAGAAAAAAAATTACTCGTGTTTTTTTAAAAGTGAAGTAACTGTAATAGTGTAACTGTAACTATTTCAGGTGATGTTCAAACGTAATAACCAGAAAGTGTTGAACATGTGCATAATGTGGTTGAAAACAACTCATATTTCAGCTCTCAGAACAGACAAGGGAAAACCAACAGCCCCATTTTCAGATTCTTAAAGCACCTCGTGTCTCATTAAAAGTTGAAGTGCAGAATGGAGATGTTGGCTGCAATGTATGTGGAATACCCTTCCTTGGTCGAGACTGTCGCACACCTGAAGAAGGCTCCACGGCCAGCACATGGAGCAACTAAGATCTCAACTGAGAAGACATTACTTTTGGACTACACCATCCATCCATTTTCTATCTGTTTCATCCAATTCAGGGCTGCTGCAGACCCTGAGCCTATCCTGGCAAGCAAAAGGCGCAAGGCAGGGTAACCCTGGAGAGGACACTAGTGCATCACAGAACGCACACTCACACCAGAGCCAATTTCCCCACAAGCCAATTATCCTACCAGTATGTCTTTGGACTGTGGGAGGAAACACATGCAAACTCGGGGAGAAGATACAGAACTTCACACAGATAGCATCCCAGGAATAGATTAATGTAGTCTAGGACTAGGGCTATGTGGGGTCGCTCAGGCTCACCTGTTCTTTGCTAGCCGGATCTCTCTCTTCATCTGGGGGTCATCTGTCTTGGTGCTCTGAGAGGAGATGCTCACTGGTGATGTCATGACAACGGTCTGGGGCAGGGAGGTGGTGGTGGGTGTGGTGCGAATCTGGTAGGTCTGCATGTCTCCCCCGGCACCTTACAAGCACAGGAGACAGCACTCAGAGCTCTGCCAGAACCACAGTGCGGCACTATAGCCACAGAAAAAAACAGCCTGAAAGAGACATAAGAGCTGCCCTGGCGCTGTCCACAGATCAATGTCCCACTGACAACTGGACAAGCACTCAAGGCTAAAACACCCTCTGTTCACACTCCACCTGTCCTAAGCTGGCAAAAATAAAAAGGCTGAAAGAGGAATTATGTGGTAGTGAGGTCTTGCAAATGTATGCATCTAAATTAGGGACATAATGGCACTCTATTCTCCTGCTTAGAAACATGGGAAAAGCCAAACAAGACCGCTGCTCAGGTATTAATGAGAAAAAAATTAGACCGTTTTTTTACAAGTGAAGTAACTGTAATAGTTTAACTGTAACTATTTCAGGTGATGTTCAAACGTGATAGCCAGAAAGTGTTGAACATGTGCATAATGTGGTTGAAAACAACTCATATTTCAGCTCTCAGAACAGACAAGGGAAAACAAACAGCCCCATTTTCAGATTCTTAAAGCACCTCGTGTCTCATTAAAAGTTGAAGTGCAGAATGGAGATGTTGGCTGCAATGTATGTGGAATACCCTTCCTTGGTCTCTTGAGACTGTCGGCATGTTTCATCTCACTCACTCTGCACAACCACCTGGTTGCTGGGCACCAGGATCTGCTGCCCATCGGGCGTCTGTGCGTACTGCAGGATGGTGGTGCCCTGCTGCGCTGTGCCGGAGTTGGTCATGGTCAGCGTCTGCAAGCCCTGCATGCCATCTGCCCCGGGGCTGGCCAGCTGAATGGTTCCGTTGGGCGCGATTGCAACTGAAAAGTAATGGCAAAGGCACACACTGCTGTAACCCTCACCCGTTGAACAGCACGACTCAGACCAACAGTGCAGGTGTGGTGGCAGATGTGCTAGGCTCATATCCTGCAGGTCTGACTGGTCATCATCATCAAGGCTTGAGAAGGGAGGTTACTATGACCAGTTAAGTCATTAATTTGTTAAACAGGTAGTTAAGATGTTGCAGTGGAACAGAAGCCACAAATGAGATCAAATATATAAAAAAACAGACCTCAGCAAAAGTATGGAAAGCTTTTTTTCCCCACTTCAACATGCTGGGGAACAGCGGGTTATTAAACAAAGAGAAGACGCGTGCAGATGTCTGAAGGAGCTGCTGTCATGCTGCGTTGAGAGGTGGGACCCAGCGCTGGGGTGCCTTACTGTACTGGCCGGTGCTGGTCTGGTAGATGGGCGTGGGCACTGTCATGGTTGTCATGGCCGAAGAGGAAGGGTTGTCCTCTTCTCCCTCGTTACGGGATGCCACTTCTTCTGACGACAGGTCGTTCAAAATCTTCCTGCAGAAGAGAGGAGAGTCTGTGAGCCCCGCCTGCTTCTCCTGCCCAGTCTAACAGCTCAAGGCTCCCAGGTGTGGCCACACACCTGCTTGTTTCATTCCTAAATCTTAATTGCCTAACTGAAGCCTTAATTAAACTAATTACGTTTCTGGTTGGGAACCTGTGCAAGTATATTTTTCTACTTGAAAAAGTTTGGCGTACTCAGAAGTTTGGTGTTTTAGGCAACTTCTAGAATGCATCCATCCATTTTCTAATCGCTTCTTCCAATTCAGGGCCACAGGAGCCTATCCAGGCAGACAACAGGCCAGTCCATTATAGGGCACACACTCACACCAGGGCCAGTTTTCCCAGAAGCCAATTAACCTGCAAGCATGTCTCTGGACCATGGGAGGAAACCGCAGTACCCGGAGGAAACCCACATGAACATGGGGGAGAACATACAAACTCCACACAGACAGCAGCCCAGGAACTGACCCCGGGGCCTCAGCTCTGCGAGGCAGCGATGCAAACTAACCACTGCGCCATCGCGCTGCCCTTCATTTTCCACACGTAGTGCAACAGGTAAGAGACGTCCAGCTTGTTTAAGAGCTGAGCGCAGCCGAACAGTTCAACTCACTACTGTCATTAAGTCAGTTAAAGTTCCAGTTGTGCAACAGAGCTCAGCCGGAACAAACCCCTGCAGGTGAGTGGAGCTCCAGGCCCAGCACTGGGGACCCCAGACACTATCTGCTCAGTAGCAGCAGCAAGTGCTGCATCATGCAAGCCTGGGAACTGCAGTGTTTCAGGCCCATTCCCGACATGCCCGTACAGCACAGGACTGGCGCCAGTGCAGCAAAGACGAACCAGCACAGGCTGCCGGAGAACAGTTATCTGCCTCAGAAGACATTTTTGAAGCCCTGCCCAGCTTGCTGGCAAGGGTGTTTGGCAATGAACAATGTTTTTAAAAAGGCTGTGTTTGAAAAACAGGTTCTCAATAGTAACAGACGTTATTTATAGGTTAACGTTGCATTTACCATAACATCAGGAAATAAACTTAACCCAGTCTTCCTAATTTATAAATTACGCAATCAAATAATTTCAAGAAAATCAAGCTTTAAACCTGCTTTATACCAATTAAAATGTAATTAATAAAATGCAGTAAAATAGGCAAAATTCCCATTTTTATAATTGAAAGCAAAAAGCAAGCATCGGTCTATAAGCCTCTGCTGCAGTGTCTGCGCAGTTATGCGGTCTGGGCTGCAGGAGTGAACCGAGTCTCCTCCGCTCTGCAACGACCTTGAGACACGCCGAGGCCACCTTGCAGGGTGACAGACACGGCCTTCCTTATTTGGCTATGACCTAGCATGTTTGTTCTCTGCAGATCGTGATCTGAAAGCTTTATTCGTGCACTTAACAACTAAGAACATGTATGTTAAGTACTCAGGGATGGCAACACCCTGTGCAAAAGTAAAAACAGTGCTTCAGCTCACAGATGTTTTTCCCCCTGTCTCACTGTGCCATTTTATAAAGGTAATTGTAAAAAATGCACTATATGGGACTGGATGAGGCATTTGTGGAGCACTGTACCACTATATAACTGAAAACAACTCCATGTTTAAACTAGTCTAGAGTAAGTATCTGCAGCTTTCTGTAGAAGACACTTCACAGCTGTCTTCAGAAACGTTCGAGATTGGGGCTCATGTGTGGCAAGTAACCAGTAATATCACTCAGTCCAAGTGCAGCCTGACCTCGACAATGCAGACTTTGAGGGCTCAAGCCCAGGTCACGTCGCTGGCCAACTGCAACTGGGAAGGGCTGGTACTTTCTAGCTAGGGCTTTCTTGATTCCCGGCAACTTCCTAAGTGCCTGCAGATGTCTGGAAATATCAAGGAGGGATGTGCCTCTGCTTCAATTGGAGGTGACCCTCCTGTCTGTCTCTCCAGTGCCCGTGACTCGATCTAAGATGACTGGATTGACAGATGTGCCAGTCAGAGAAGCCTTGTCTTCACTTCCTCATTCTCCCTGTCTGGATACAGTGGCTGTCGCTGTGACAAAAAGACAATCAGCAATTCCAAAGTTCGTGGAAAAAAGGAATAGGAGACACTTCCACTGCTCTTCCAGCAGAACACAAACCGGTGATATTTAACATATAAGTCTCTTCTTCTCCATGTTTAAACATCTTCGGATTTCCCACAGACTATATGTAGTAGGATGCAGTTTCTTTTCAAGTTTTCATCACCCGTGACAACAGTCTGATACAGATTAGATTATTAATTCACATAAAGCTTTTGTCCAAAGTGAATTATATTTGTATCTGTTTGCACTGCTGGGCACTTTACTGAAGCATCTCGAGGGAAGAGCCTTGCTCATGGGTACAACGGGTTTGCCCCACCTGGGACTCGAACCCGCAACCTTTCAGTTAGGAGTCCAGAACCCTGGCCAATGCCCCACACTGCAGTAATAGCCATCAGCTACATAGCAGGCTGAGATTCAGTAAAATATTACATGGGTAGAGAAATCGGAGGCAAAATGTCTGGCATACCAAGCCAAAAAAGCTGGAACTAGAATTTACACAGCGAACTGGAATTATCACCTATTATGTTGGCAAAAAGGGACTGTACCACCCACTGTTCAAACAGCGCTTGGAGAAGTATCCAAAGCACCTCAACAACTCCAGAGTGCATGTGAAGGATGCTGGGAGCGTTACCTGTACGATGGACGCCTGGCCAGCAGCTCCCGTGATTTCTGGGACGAGGCGGCGCTGTCTGAGGATTCCTGGGAGTCGTCACTGTCCGTCATCTGTGAGCCCTGGGACAGAGAGAGCTGGGAATACTCTGGGCTGTGGGATGAGTGCCGAAAGGGGGGGCTTGGGTTTGAAAGAACAGTCTTAAAGGAGATAAAGTGAAAGGGAACCAAAAGGGGAACGCAGACTGCCTGCCAAGCCTGAGGCTGTAGGGGAGCGACAATTGGCTGCCCTTCCGAGTCCATACCTGCACGGTCTGTACCTGGGGCGCCTGGATGACGGAGGACTGCGCGGACTGGATGACCCCCTGCACCTGGAACTGTCCCCCGGGGAGCTGCACCACCGTCACCGGAGAGCCGCCCAGAGACATCTGCACACACAAGCACAGCCCCCGCGGGCTGGGTTAGCCTGGGCCTGCGCCAGGACGCCGTGCGCCGGCATGCCCACGGCAGGCTTGCTGACCACTCCCCCTGCCAGGGCGCCCGACCCTTCTGCCGGCCTGCTCGCATGCCTGCCTGCCAGCCAGCGTGCAGTGATGCCACGTAGCAAGTCTGCCTCTACATCTAGAGTCACAAGGGGCGATTTGGGGAACATTTCATGTCCAACGGGAAAATAAGTCTGGCCATTTTTAAGACAGTCAGCAGCGAGTTGCAGATATATGAGTCGCCAAAACGTTTCCGATTTCCTGTGTGAAGCAATGATACCAGGGCACTTTTAGCACTTCCGTCAGAACGCCCTCTCACACTTCGGTGCTGTTATTTCCACCATCTAACTGGTGGAACCACTGACCACAACCATTTACTCCCAACTGTGCAACCATGCTGAAAACAAACAGAGAGGATATGAAACTGTACCGCAGAGGGCTTACAATAAGACCAACCCCAGCCAGCAGAAGTAGGGGATAAAGATACATCTATACATACAATATACTCAATGTAGCTGTCCTGTACAGTGTAGGGGTTAACCCCAGGTCCTGGCTAAATACGGGGCTGTTCAGTCTGCTCTCTCTAAAGCTCCCTGACTCCCCCTGGAGCAGCAGTTTCTCTCTCCTCCCCCTGGAGCTGCTCCTCAGTGGGGGATGAGGTGGGTTCCCTCCAATACGTGAAGCACCTTGGGGTCCCTGGGGATGAAAGGCGCTATACAAATGCCAAGCATTATAATTATTGCCATCACAAGTATTGTTTTTTTTTCCACGACTTGGTAATGTTTCCTTAACTATAGTGACATGTTAAGGTTGAGAAGCTGAGTTCCAGGTCTGGGAGGTGGGCGTGGCGGCCAGCACAAGGAAGGCAGGTGTGATCTCTCGCTCTCCTGCCCCGCTCTTGTGTCAAGGAAACGGTCACATTTCCTAGACCCATGTTTTAACCCCCTCCACCATTATTAATTAAACAGGTAAGACCTACCGAATGGCACCCACCCATTTGTAATCGTCTACAATGCACGCTTAATACACAAACCTTAGAAATAATATTAAAGGTTGAACTGCAAGATCAATAGACTGCACTCCATGCTGACTCGATTTTGAAATTAGGACCCTGGCTCCTGGGCTAACTACTGTCTCCACAGACTAGGAACTATCTTCCCATGCCTTGAACCCCAACACAGGGACAGCTATCTTTCAGTCACTGTGTGTCCCATAGCGGGCATTACCGCGTGCACTCTGTGAGCTGCACCACGCCTTGCTTGTTTCTGCCCACCTTACCCAAGGGCCAGGGAACTATTCCAGCAAAAACCAGCTTGCGACGAGGATTCCGAGAGCGAGTGCCGGCTGGGAGTGTACAGTGACCTCACCCCCCAATGCACTCACAGAGGCTGGACATCTGTATTAGTGGGGACCTGCCTTGGTGTCGCATTTAGTTCATTTACTGTTCCCTACTTCACACTGGCTAGACCATCAAGACAAACAGCTCTGGCACTTGTAGCACGTTGGGATGAGGTCTTCAGAGATCCTCCACCCCAGACCTCTCTACGCCCACCGCTCCAGAGTCACGATCTAGGCGAGGACAGCCCGTCACGAACGCGTCCTCACCTGCTGGGCAATCTGCGAGATCTGGGAGGCGCTGATGGTGGTCGGGATGGTAACAGTCTGCGTTTCTGTGCCATTACTGCTCTGCTGCACCTCCTCCATCGTCACTGCAAGGGAGACAGAGACACGAAGACAGAGAGCATGGCGTGAGTGCGAGACATAACCATCTGCAAGCTGGTGGCATGGACCCAGCTGGCACCTCAGTGGTGGACAGCCGCGGAAGGAAAACCTTGACCGACGTTAAACCCCAAAAACCCCTCTTCCCTGAGACACAGCAGGAGAGCCAGGTGTCTCCGATGCGTATCTGATGTCTAGGATAGTGAATAGGATACAGTTTCTCCTTCGTGTCTGGCAGCTTCACGACGGACCCAGCACCGTGATGCTGTGGAAGTCGGGAATTCATCTGAAAGCATGGGAATTCTGCCCTTTTTACACGCTTATTTTCTGCTCTGATTCTGCAATGGACAGAGACGCTGCAGCACTGAGGGAACGGAACATGACCCCCCCACACAAACACATACAGCCCCCCTTGCCCTGCTCCCTTCTCTGTCTTGTTTTGGCACTTGCTGGGGGCTGGTTGCTAAGAAAACGATATCATCACAAGCAGCCCTGTGGAAACGGATGACTCACTGATTCTTCCTTGCTGAGATCGCGTGGGGGGGGAGGATCACAGCTGCCTCTCGCCAGCTCTCTCCCTCTGACCACCAGGTCGGGTCGGGCCGCACCACAGAGGTACGCAAGCCAGCACAAGCCACTGCCGGCTCAGTGCCACAACACAACACAAAACTTTAACTGCTACACAGCTGCTGTTGATAAGGTGCAGGCTGGAGGAGAACTCTGTAAGGAAAGAGGAGTGGAGTGGGTTCTGAGCGAGCAGGTCTTCTTAAAACAGAACACCACCACTAAAAGTCCTCAACACTCACAAGCCAACCAACACCGCAGCGTGGAGTCACGGTTAGTGCTCCTGACTCCCAAACTGACAGTCACAGATTCGAATATTGGGCGAGATGCTGCTGGTGTACTCATGAGCAAAGGTACTACTTCTTTACACAAACACATGCAGGGGTATGGAACACGATACCTAGTCCCATTGTTACAGCCGATATCCTGTCTTCTTTCGAGACGCAGCTGGAGGAGATTCTCGTCTCAATTGGCTACTACTGACCAGGCAGGTCAGAGAGGTGAGAAATAAGAGGAGACCGTGTAGATTGTCCCATGTTCCAGACAGAAGCCCAGAGGGCCCCAGAGCTTCACCTGTTCACCATCCTGACACACTCAGGCCTGCTCCAGCCAAGGCACAGAGGGCAGTACGAGTACATCCCGCCCCTGTCTGCACACTCCCCAACTCCAAACCCTGGACTTGGCTCCTGACTGGCAACATGTGACACACGCAGGCCGAGATCTTTTTCCCCCAATCAGAAACTGCACTAGACTAGACTAGCCTGCAGAAAATGATATTGAAGCAGTTTTTGGAACCACTCACCTGTGGTGTCATTACTTTTCATCCCCTTACCTGCCTGACAGTGGGCTTTAATGTCCAAAGGTGCCTTCTGAGACCTCCGTCTGTGCTCTTATGGGAAATGTTGGGAATAAAGGCAGAACGAAAGGAGAAAAAAAAAAAGACTTTTTGCCATTTCCTACAAGTCTGTCACGGAGGCATGCCCGAAGGAGAGTGAGCAGAGACAGACATGCCGTCTGTGCCTGTCCTTTCAGGGCGAGATCGTGCTCAGAGACATCATCAACAATACACCTGAGCAACACAGGTAGACTCAGACTTGTAAGAGGTGTTCAGACACGCACGCGTCTCTCCAGCAAGGCAGTGCCTTGACTCAGACAATAGCGGCTCTGGCAGAAAGTGTGGCCTGCAATTAGAAGCACACAATACAGACAGCTGTACCACCTAAACAGAACCATCGATCCATCTTCTATCCACTTCATCCAATTCAGGGTCACGGGGGAGCTGGAGTCTATCCCAGCAAGCAACAGCCACAAGGCAGGGTCCACCCTGGACAGGACAGCAGTCCACCGCAGGGCACACACACACATCTGGGCCAGTGTTCCCGGAAGCCAATTAACCTGACAGCATATTTGTGGACTGTGGGAGAAAACCCACGCCAACAAGGGTAGTACATACAAACAGACAGCACCCCAGGAACTGATCCCAGGGCCCCAGCACTGCGAGGCAGCAATGCCAACCACTGTCTCACTCTTAACAGAAACATTATACCTTTAAATATACACATCAAGTGGTCATGAGTAACCATGTTCATGATGTATAGGTGTACAGCATCACAGTACAGGGGCTGCTGGTGAAAAATACTGTATGGAGAATTATGTTTCAACTCTGCCATAAAGAATCTGTAGGTCACACCCTGGATCTGACCCACACTACAGATGTATGGATCCCTAAACCCAAGTACCAAAAGACAAAGACATTTAAAAAATGTTAACTTTGACTGTCATATTTACTTCAAGTACATTCCAGAAAACTCAAAGCTACTCAAAGAGCAATCGCTATGGTTGGAAAACGTCTACAGCAAAAAACTATTGTGGAAGATCAATAGAAGTATTGAGTGTTATGACCACACCCTGCACAGTGCTCTGAGCTCCTTCCATCAGGGCTCCACTGACTTCGACTGCCATGTTTCCTTCTCACAGCTCAATTTATACAAGAAAACTATTGTTCAGTCTTCAATGTGTCTAATGTATCCATTCCCCTCACAACCCAGGATTGTTATCTATTTTGGCCTGTGAAGATTATTTCCACACTCTGACTTCTTTTTTAATCTTAGACACATATGTTTTTTATTTGTTAATGGGATAATGGGGTCATGTGGTGTTAATTGTATTGTCACGTGTGCATATTTTCACCTGTCTGCAAAAAACACATCCCACATGAGACAATAAAGGAAGGAAGACAGCCCCTAGAAATGGAAACAGGCTGTTATCTTGGGATTTCAGAGAAACAGATCGGGCTCCTATTGCAAGGCAGTTAGATCCACTTCCAAGATTTACCAGCTGCAGAGATGGATGTACAAACAGAAACAAATAATAATAATTGCTTACACATATATAGCGCCTTTTCTGGACATTCCACTCAAAGCACTTTACAGGTAATGGGGACTCCCCTCTACCACCACCAATGTGCAGCCCCACCTGGATGATGCGACGGCAGCCGAAGTGCGCCAGAACGCTCACCATACATCAGCTCTCAGTGGGGAGGAGAGCAGAGTAATGAAGCCAATTCATAGATGGGGATTATTAGGAGGCCATGACTGGTAAGGACCAATGGGAAATTTGGCCTGGATCCCAGGGCAAAACCCCTACTCTTTTCGAGAAACGCACTGGGATTTTTAATGACCACAGAGATTCAGGACCTCGGTTTTACGTCTCATCCGAAGGACATCACCTTTTTACAGTATATCGTCCCTGTCACTATACTGGGGCATTAATAATAATAATAATAATAATAATAATAATAATAATAATAAAATGTATCTTTATTAGCCCTATACAATTTCTTGCATTAGGAATTCGTCTTTTCGCATACCCCAGCTTTTCTCCATGGAGACACAGACACACAGACAGGGAGAGAAGCTTGGGGTCAGAGCGCAGGGTCTGCCATTGTAAGGCGCCCCTGGAGCAGTTAGGGTTAAGGGCCTTGCTCAGGGGCCCAACGGAGTAGGATTCCTCTGCCGGCCTCTGCAGGATTTGAACCGGCAACCTACCAGTCACAGGAGCAGATCCTTAGCCACAGAGCCACTGCTCCGCCCAGGACCCACACTGACTGCAGGGTACTGACAGCATCCAGGTACTGACCAGTACAAATCTATATATTCCGACTCCCAGCAAGGGAGCAACCTGGAATTCACTCTTCTGAAGCTTGTGTTGCTGAATGGAAAAGATCTCAGTTGCAGGGAAAACCTCGAATGCAGTGCAATGGGAGTGTGTGTTCCTCTGGATCTGAAGCCTTTTCAGACACAAACCAAGGGACACCTCGGAGCCAGGACAATGTGGAATCCTGGCCTACCTTTAAATAGGGGAAAAGATGACCACTTGCATGGCTTTTCCCAACACACTGCTAATCTATGCTGTCCCGTCTTAAAATCAAACCACTGCTTTGGGATAGGATGGAATTCTTTTTCTTGGCCGAGATAAAATCCTGTTTTTCCCCAGCACAAATAAAGGAGAGCGCTTTCAATTGACAACACTCGCCCACTCCAAACCTCCTATGTAACTTTTACCTTGACACGACAAACATCCAGAATTTTAAGATGAGGCAAGCAGACCAAACTTATCACCCTAGTTCGGGGTGTAATACGGACTCCGTATTACGACCAACAGGGAGGACAGTTGTTGGGTGGACTTTTAAAACTTTTAAAAAGCTGGCCAAAGGAAAAGAAGGTCTCCATACATGACAAGCACAGCACACACAACAAAAGCACAAGCTACAACGAAATGAAGGGAAACCGAGCTTGAAGACGCCATGAAAAAGACTGGAGGAGGCACTTGGATCAGTGTTATAACAATTCTTTCTTGATCAGGTATGACACAAGAAATAAACCCATCTGGAGAGAGCACATACATTTCAACTAACAGAGGACCCTGCTCTTCTGAAGACAGGGGCTTAGGGACCACAATGTTTAATTTCTAAGGTCTAAACGTCTACATTTTCTAGATACCGTTTTTCGACGGTGAAATATTCATTCCAGCACTGCTTAAGAGACGTAATACACAATTTCAGCTAGAACTAGGCCAGGTTATATAAAACACATTTAAAGCCTACAGCAAGCTCGAGACACGACCTACACATCTGGCAGGATACACATTATGCCCTGGCCAATATTTTCCCCAACCTATTCCAATATTCCACATCCCACATCCCTTTCTGACTCCCAACCTTGAGCAGCTAAAAATATCATTTCTTAAAATCACACCACGTACTTTCCAGGCCCGAGAGCTATGAAACCTTAAAAATAAAATACATATTGTAACAGCCCCTACAGAATCACACTACTACTGCTGCAGTGATTTAAATTTACTCCAGATCCTCAGATTGCATAACATTGTCTGCACCCAGCGTCTTCCGGGCGGTGTTCACTTTAATCTGAATCCTCAGTAACAAAATTCAAACAAACGACAAAATCCCTGTTGAAAGTCAAATTTAATAAAACGGTCTTCCCTCCAAAATGCACTTTTTTCCAGCAGCAAATACAACGCATTGATATGCGAAGATGCTCTAAGGCTTTCGCCTTATACGGCCATGGATCAAGCACCAATATGCATTATTGCTGTTAAAAACCCGCCACAGAAATTCGTGCAATTATGCGACCGCTACGGTTTACAAAAGGGACAGGTTTGTGAAATACAGGCTTTTTAAAATAGTAAAAATAATCCGCCTTTTCCTACGTGGAGCCGCAATAAATGCACTTCAATTGTTTTCGTGCAAGATCTGATCTTTTAAAACCCCGCGTATCGAATGTTATTTAAAAAGAAAAGTCGCGTCTCGTTTCCTTAAAATCAGCTAAGACACCCAAATCTCGACTCCTCCGTCTCCCCCCTCCTCCGCAGCCTCAACAACCGTCCGCATATTTCCCCCAGTCGGTGTTCAGTGTTTATTCAGAGCTCTTTCAGCACAAACCCAAGTCACCAAGCACGCAAATGACCGCGTCAACAGACGTCAGCGATACGGGGAGCCATTAATACACCTTCCCCTCCGACAGCGGCCGAGAGTCGGGGAGGAGAGACGCCATTACTGTGGCGGAGCGGCGAAGACAACACGGCCGCCGTCCGCGAACAACGACACTTTACCTCGGCAAGTCGCCCTCGCTTCAGCGCCTCGGTGCGGACTCTTCTTCTAGATAGAGACGGGGATAGCATATATCCGAGTACCGGGGTAGGAGGGAAGCTCGCACGCCGCTGTTTTTGTTATTATTTTTAAATCTATCTTGTCAATAAAAAAAATAAAAAACACGCTTTTTTTTTCAAAGGAAAACCGGGGAGGGGGGGAAGTCGAGTACCCGCCCACTAGCGGGGCACGTGATTACTCGATTGCGCCTCCTGATTGGTCGGAGGGGAGGAAGGGGGGGGGTGAGTGACAGGGCTCGGGGACAGCGCGTTCCTGTGAGATCGGGAGCGCGCATCGAGGCAGCCCGCTCACTCCGGGCAATTGTACCGACTGAAATAATCGTATTATTCGTGTCATCTTCCTCAAAAATGTGGGTGTCTGGAGGCAAAGATACGGAGCTAACTGCGTTAGCTGTTTACTCCATTTCCTCTCTATTGTGTTGGGTTTGTGCTAAAATAGCAAATGAGATTTACTGTACAGCCCTGGAATTACATAATAAATCCTGTCTATTCACATAAACAGACATTTCAGTACATTCATGGGTGGATTCCAGCTTTTTTTCCCTGGAAAACCGATATAGCCTGACATAGCTATTTCTTATTATCAGCTAATGTTACGTCTGCATTTGGCTTTTTTGACACTGATCTGCACACATAGCTTTCCCCACAACTTTAAGTACTACACTTGCATTTCTCGGCGACGCTTTGCAAATGACTTACAGGAGCAGACAGACACACCCTGCCCCTGGTGTTATTGTTAACTCTGTGAGGGTTAATACGCTACATCGCTGACGGGACCCCTGCCGCTTTGTGTAGTGTTTGATGAAGAGGGGTTGTGCCACTCTCTCCCGGTAGACCAGAATTTCCTAGCCAGCGCCCCAGTAAGGAGACGTGTTTGCGGTGGGACCTGCCATCATTCGGATGTAAAGCTAGCCCGACACCCTCTAAGGCACCCAGACCTCGATAGCCATCGGTATTCCCCCCTTCCTTGTTCAGTGTTAATTCTGCTCGGGTAAATGCTGTGCAGCAGGCTGGTCCTGACGAATTTAATACAGATCGGTGTTTTTTTGTCCCCGTATCCTGGCTAAATTCCACCATGGGCAGTACAGTCCCCTCTAACCCCCTGGAGCAACACTCTCTCCCACGCTGGTCTGTGTCACCCAGGTGGTGCTGCTCTTCAATGGGTCAGCTTCCTGGAAGTGAAGCGCTTTATGTTGGAGACTATGAAAAAGCATTTAGGAATCAGTAACATACATTCAGATATTTCTTTTAAAAAAATCTCTGAGCATCAGTTAATTCAAACGCTTGGAACTGATCAAAACGAGTCAGAGCGTCTTTAGTTTATTTCCTCTCTTTCTTGAGGGCTTTCGAGAACAGCGGCCGTTGTTGCGGTCGACGCACCTGAAGATTTAAAAACTCCCTTCGCTCCCCGCGCGAACTCGACTTCCGCCTGCTCGCGCACCGCGGAGACAGTCGGGGGCTGTGGAAGCAGCGGTTACCCTGACAACCCCGGGAGACCCTTTTTTGTTGTTGTTTTTTTATTTATTTTTAACACCGGGAGACCTCACGGAGCGGTCCTGGTCAGTGTAGATGTACCTACTCTGACCCTGAATTGTGTTTTGCATAGACAGATTAAAAAATAACTGAATCAGCCTTTGCCTATTGCACTTTTGTTTGTTTTTATATTATTCTCTCACTGTTTTTTATATTTAGTAACAGAATAAAAACAAGCCAGTGCCCTGCCCATATTAAGACGGAGAAATGACAGGAAGTAGTTTGGTCAAGTACCGGAAGTCTGTTTTGCTTTTTGCTTTTGCCTGTGTGCTTTCAGCAGCAAAGGTGTCACGAGTGTTACCTGTCTGGACACAGGGGAAGTCTATCTTTTACTTTATAACAAAGAAACAATACTAATATCCCACTGACTACTTCAGCAACGTCAGATCCGAAATAAGTGAAGCCCCCACTCTTAACGTCCTGGCTTTCGAATAGATATCGGTTTCTTCTTTAATTCCAGGCAGGAACAAATCGCGGTGCTGTAGTCTTCTCTGTGTCGCTGCTGGCTGGGCTATTACAATATTACCCCCTTTGTATTTCTTTTCAGATGTTTGTAGTTTCTGCAAAGTAAAATATATTTTGACGGAAGCCAGAAAGCCGAGCTCTCAGAGGAACACCTCCAAATAGAGGAAATCGCAGTAAAACCACAAATTAAAAAGCCGAACACAGCTGCCCAAAAAACAGCAACGCACCGAAACACAGGGCTGCAAAATAAAGCCTTTTTATTTTATTTATGTGATCGAGATAGAAAACAGTAATTATCACGGATGTACAAATTGGGGAAAAAAAGAGGGGAGGAAAAGAAACGGTTTCTAAAAATGCCAACGAGACTTAAATGCGATTTCAACACATTAATAAATCAGAAGGGTTACCAACAAGAACTGTTTACATGTAGCATAGCAAGAATGCTTAACTAAGACCATGAACGGCAATGAGAATATACGTGCTTTCTGGCAGACGTGACATGCAATTTCAATAGCTCGTCTAGACAAACAGATTTGTTACTGATAAACAATTTATTTTTTCGTCTGCTGAAGCTACATCCTCCCCCTGTGCGAAGACTCGGTGAGAGAATCTGCAGTTATTGCATAGTCGTTGAAGCTGCATTCACAAGAACAAACGAGAGTGGATTCACCGGCAAGTCCACAAAACCACCAGTAAAACAGGAAATATTGCCATTTGACTACACCAGGCTTGTGCATTTGCGATGAGAAAGGAAGCCAGGTTCCAGATTGTTTTGTAGACCATACAGATGTTTTATAATCACAAACCCTGCCACTGTTTCCAATTGACCTTGTGTTTGAAGTGTGCTGCAGAACCACAGGTGATCAACACAGCAGGGCTGTGCAGTCCTGGAGGGACAGTGATTCTGCTCCGCTGAAGAACTGTAGATCCAGTCGTTATTGGCTTAATTAGATCAAATTAACAGCTGTTCCAACACTGGCCCTCTAGTAATGCAAAGCCCTGCTCTACAGTGTTCCTATCAATGTAGAAACTGCCTTTTTAGACTTTGCGCGCACACACACACACTCCCACCCGAACAACCCCAAACACAGCAGAACTGTCCAGCGTCCCCAGTGTTTCAGGTCATAATTTAAACATCAGCCTTCCTGCCTGAGCGTCTGCATCTGGCCCTGCCTGCTGCTACACAAGCTGAACAGTCCAGACAGTGGCTGTTTGTGCCTCCTCCATTTTGTGCTCAGTGTTTTGCATCACCTCAGAACAAAGGTTGTGTTTAACATTCAATGAGTCCATATGAACACCATCACAATGGTACCAAATAACCATGCCACTAGCTCTTCAAAGATACAGATGGAGAACATAATTCTAGTCCAGACTGAACTCAGTAGCCACAGTCCCAGAGAATAAGGTTGAAGGCAGTGCCTACAGAAGAAATGGGTCTGTATGATGAAAAAGATAAATCTGGCTCCAGATCCATAAATGATCCATTTTCTAGGACTGCAGTCCTATTGATCACCAAACATTAAATTAAATGCCTGTCTTTTTAAACATATATCTTCAAATCTTCTTATTATACAGTGACTATATTACAAGACCCACGTATACACACAGAGAACACAGATTAAAAAACAACAAAACAAGACCTTTTTTTTTATAATCTCAGTATTATTCTACAAAGCCATCAGAAAAACCCATGAGCCAACATTGTTTCAGTTGCCACTAAAAAAAACAGAATTATCTTCATTATTATAATTAAACATCCTCAATACCTATATGAAACAAATGAAAACATTTACAAACCCCCGTGTTAAATTTTTAGATTAACTGTACAGACGCATCCCTAATGATGTAGGAGCACCCTGTGATGGTGTCAGAGGTCAGGGTTCACAGAGGTCACTGTGCAAGCTATGTAAAGGAACAGGAGAAAGAGGACACCATAGTATTCCAGTCTATCTGGGACGTGAGGGAGTTAGATTAAAAGAGGACTCAAGACCACCCCCAAAAAACAGGGAATGGAAGTCTGGGGCAAGTGATGCTGGTCAAGAAGAATCTCGGCTCCAGACAGCTTTCTTGACTATGCAGAGCATACAGTGGCGCAGTTAAGCTAATCACAAGGGAGGGCAGAGGTCCTCTGGCCGGCAGTTGAGGGGCTGTCACAACAGGAAAATCCGACTGCAGGGATAAACAGGAACAAGCAAGCTCTCCTCCACAATGTTTCTGCAAGGGTGGGGCAGCGGTGGGGCCTGAAAAGCGCTGGGCAGGCCCGTACCGACCATGTCGGGGGCCAATGGTGATGCTCAAGGGGCCACAGGAAGGAACCTTGGTTCCCAATTCTTCTGACCGATTCCTACTTGGCCACACCTTGTCACCTGACCACTGTGGCTCCGCCAGGCCCTGCCCCTTCTGTAAGGTGCTGGCACTCTAGTGTGGGATTCAAGCCCCATGGCGCCTCTTGCTAGACAGCGGTGAACTGTGATGCCGCAGGGGCCTGGCTCCTCCGCAGCAGCAGACTTCTCCACCGCCCGGACTTTAAGGGAGCGTCGTCACTGCAGTAATGTGTTCATAGCACTGTACCGTCCCAATCTGCTAACCAAAAACTGGAAGTCCAGCAAAAAAAAATGAAATGGGATTCCACCTGTGTTTAAATAAGCGATCAGAATTCTAGCTGGACCTTTAGGAGGAAAACAGCCCATAAGCTCAGACCCAGGGCAGCAGCAGTGAGACTCCATACAGGTTTCCCAAAGTTGAAAACTTAAGACTTGGCCAGAACTCCAGTCTCATATAAGGAAATGACTAACCATTTTACGTCATCTCAAAACTAAGAGACTCTAAAAGGCCACAAGGATGCTGCCAGACTGTATCAAACCCCGCACACCCAGGGCAGCTCTAACAGTCCATCCCACAAGCATCAGGGCCAGAGAGCACGCAAGCGTTACCATGTGCTTCTAATCTCCATCCAGTTACTTAATTGGTCTCCTTAAGTGAATACATAATTTGAAAATTAGGCCCCCTAACCCGTTTTCAAGTGTGAAGAGATGAAAGATAACTAAGTGGATTTGGAGTTAAGTGCCAACTGAAATTCTCAGCAGTTGAAAGTGTGTCAAGTTTAAGCCCGCAAATTATTTTGCTGAATTACACTGATGACAGTCCATTTGTAGTGGAGGTCTGAAGGCACTGGGGTCCCAGCAAGCGGACTTGGGACTTCTTTTAGGTCTTCACTTACTCCCTGTGAAATAAAAATAAGCTTTCGTTCTCCAGCCCTCATTCTAGCTAATAAAAGAGCAGGGGTCATCCTACATGTAGCACCTCCTATGAGAGCCAGACCTGGGCAGATCTAAACTCCCCAAGAGTTAGGTCAAGTCCGAGGGCATCATCTGGAGAAGTGCACTCCGATTTGACGGAGACTCCCAACTCCAAGCACAGGAACGCTGCCATCAGGAAGCAGGCCTGGGGCTTCTCCACGGCAGGAGACTCGGAATGAACAGAGGGAAGCACCAGTGGAGAAGGGAAACAACACCGCAGTTTTCAGCGTAGAAGAGCGGGGATCAGTGGGGCTTGTGAGAATGGTTCGAGCCCGCCCTGCTCCTTTGAGGTTTCAGTGCTTTTATCCGTTCTTGCCGGTACGGAGAAAACAATTACTTATAGCACCTAAAAATAAAACCCATCCTGCAGATTTATCTGAACTGCAGGAGGTTGTCCCTGAAAAATAAAAATAGTCCATTTCCTATAATTAAAAGAACAATAAACAAAATGAAATACTTATTACAACAGAAAATGTCTGTTTTAAGCTCTTAGGTGAAATGAAACAGCCAATTATATCAGAGCTTTATTAATATTAATCTTGGATTTGTTTTTACAGAACAAAAATGTGAAAAGAGCCATATTCTCCGTCAAAGTCTCTAGTTAAAACTGTACAGTTATCTCTATAAAATAAAGTTTTAATATAATTTATCTCTGTAATGAAAGATGAGGTTCTGGCCTTTAAATAAGAGATTCAAACAGTGACTATCGAGTACGAACAGTGATACCAGTCCAGAGTCAAGTTAAAAAAAAACTAAATTTAAAATGAACATGGGAAAAAATAAATCAGTCCTGTAACATGACACAGGAGCCACAGCTCAGGCCAGTCTGACCCTTGACCCCTGACCCCCTCACAATTTGTCTGACCTCCATCTCCTCCAATTGGTCAGAAACACACTGTAACATGAAATGTCAATAAAAAAAAAGTTCCACAGGTTTGTAAGGCAACAAGTTGTCCCATGTCTTGAAATGAGATTTTCGGATTTCCTCACTTAACACCGCATGCACATCTACACACGTGCACAGTCTCACATATACGTACAGATCTGTATACGTGTGGACGCCGCATGTGATTTATTTGCACCAGTACTCAAACAGAATACATCATCGGAGTTTTGCAAAGTAAAAATAATAAAAATAAATAAATCTCAGTTTAGGTAGCAGGTGTAGCCAGTGCGTGTACACTGTCAGGCCAGTGGGGGCACTGTGAATGAGAGTGGTCTCAATACTGGCATAGAGTGGAGGGGGGGGAGGGTTGCCATTCAATTCCAGTGCCATCCCGCCCCCCTGCACCATGGACACAGACTGGCAGGGATGGGGATAACAAGGCCGAACTGGTGTGAGCTAAGAGGAGGAGGACAGAGTTCATCACTGCAGCGCCCTGCATCCTTACCTCCAGCAGGAGGGGCGTATCATTTAAACCGACTGGTGTCGGAGCCTCTCTCTGGGGAGAGGCCAGAATCCCCGGGCGGCGGGATCCCGTTCTGAAAAGCGCCGGCCGCCACCGCTGTCTGGCGACAGACTCACAGCAATCGCCCCATGGCAGACCGAGCGGACTGATGGTAAATATACGGCCAGGACGACGACCGTGGAAAGAGCCCTTGACCAGCCCTCCGGTCACAGCTGGGTTTGGGGAGATGAAATACAACGCTGACAGCTGAAGGAGGGCAACAGGAACTCCAAGACAAGATCTCAGATTTTGAAACTATAATCGCATTTCCTGTCTGTCCCAAACCAATGCTCCTCCTTGTGCAGTTGTGGACAGTGAAACCCTTCTCCATGGGCGGCAGGCAGCCCCATGGCTGTGTCAGGGGACTCCTCCAGCTCCCCAGTCTCCACAGAAACATCTGAGAGCTCCCACACAGGGTGCACAACACCCCTAAAGCCCTAGCAATCCCCCCTTCGGACCCCAGAAGAACATGGGGCTGGAGGAAAAGAGGTCAAGCAGGGAAAGTCATAATTATTTATATACACGTATACAAAAAAAAATTAAGTTAAATTTTAAAATATAAAAAAAACAAATAAAATCCTGTCTCTGGGAAGGAGAGGAGGAGACTCGGGAAGGAAGTGGGATATCAAGAAGATCAACTGCCACAGATAGCCTGTGCCAAATAATCCGAGATGCTTCCCTTCCTCTTGGATGCTCCTAGCTCCAAACCCAAGAATTCCCTCCCCAGCCAAAGTCTTCAGGAGCAAGTCCCAGAATCTGGTGCACCAAACTGAGGTGCAGCAGACGGGATCCAGGGTCTTCCAAGTGTACCCAGGTGTGCCAGAGTATGTCCAGGTATACCCGGGTGTGCCAAGGTAAGTACAGGTGTACCCAGGTGTGTACAGGTACACCCAGCTGCAGTGCTTCAGTGGCTGGTGATGGGGTGGGGGTGCTCTACATGTTGTAGGCCACGTAGATGGGGTCGAGCTGGTCGGCCAAGAAGCTGTCTCGCAGGTGCATGCGCTGCTTCTCCCCACGGGAGTTGATGGGGATGACGCCCGGGTCGACCACCACCACCACGCCCACGATCAGGTGGTGCTCCTCCAGGACCACGTTGGTCACCAGCGGCACCAGGTCCAGCGCCTCCTGCTCCGAGCCGCACAGCTCCGACACCACCACCAGCAGATTGGTCCAGGTGAACACCGCACTGGGGTTGGGGGGGGGGGGGGGGGGGGGAGAAGCACAGTGAGGGTCAGAGGCAGACAGGCAAGAGATGGGTACGAGACAGAGTGACGGGGATCAGAGTGAGACAGCAGCAGCTCAGTACGCACTCTCTGGTCACAGTAAAGAGTAAACTGCTCTGTGAATAATGGTCTATATGTTGTGGGTGTTCTAGGCAAATGTCCTATGATGTATTTGTATTGTAAATGTATGCAGATGTAGTACCCCTTAGCAACACTGTAATTTACCTGATGTGCCAATAAAGCTGTTTGAATTCGAAGCCACAGAGAGAGAGTGAGAGAGTGATGGGGGATCAGAGTGAGACGAAGCCAGAGAGAGTGATGGGGGATCTGAGAGAGTCTAAGAAGCATAAAGATGAAGCAAACCAGACAGTCTGTATTGAGAGCAGGAAAAAAAAACAGCACCAGTATGCTGGACTGGGGACCTGACGGATTCATAGTGCAGCGTGCCCCCTCACCTCTCGGCGATGCTGCGGTGAGCGCGGGACACAGAGGTCTCGATGTCAATGGGGTGGTACCTCAGCCCACGCAGTTCCAGTGTCTCATCCAGAGAGCCCACCACAAAGAGCGCATCATGGCGATCTGACACACACAGGACAGGCTTCAGTCATACGGTGGACTTCAGTTATAATAAACGATTAGTCAGAATGCAAGTAACAACAATTAATAATTGCTTACACTTATATAGTGCTTTTCTGGACACTCCACTCAAAGCGCTTTACAGGTGACAAGTGACATCATACAGACTGACTTGCAGCCACTGATTATTTGGTGAGCATGTATAGACTGATTGTGTGACATCAATGAAAAATGGTTAATAATTGACCACTGTGTTCAAGCTGACCTCCACTGGCATCCAGCAGCTCGGTCCTCCTGACGAAGCCCAGGTACCCTGTGCGCGCCCACAGTGTCTGGGTGTCCCCGAAACTCAGCCTGGTGTTGAAGTGGTCAGCCTGCAGGCTCTCATCCCCGTAGATCGTGTAGTAACCACTGGCGCTGTGGGGGCTGTTCACCCAGATCTGGCACAGAGAGAGGAGCAGAGACAGAGCTGCATTGTGGGAAGTTCTCCCAGAATTCCTACTCCTGCCAGAGTCAGACCAGTGAGGAAATTCAAGAGAGCAGCAGCCCAGTATGTGATCTCCTGTCTCAGCCTGACGATAAGAGAATGAAACTCTCCAATAATAATAATAAACTTTATTTTATATGGCAACTTTAAAAGGTGGCTTCTCAAAGTCCTTTACAGAATGGGAACAGCAACAACAACAATTAAAAATAAACAATAAAAATACACAAGATAAACACAATGAGAATACACAGAGAAGACAGTAGATGGGGGTAACTAAATACAGTAGCAGAGGGGTAAGGGATGGAACCAGTTAAGTAAAGGCTCTACTAAAGAAGGTTTTCAGTCTGGATTTGAAGGAGTTTAGAGAAGGTGACTCTCCCATATCCTTGGGGAGTGAGCTCCAGAGATTGGGGGCATCACAGGAGAAGGCCCTGTCACCCATAGAATATAGATGGGCTCAGGGGACAGTTAGGAGACCAGAATTAGAGTGAAGGTTGCGAGATGTGGAGCAGGGCAATAATAGCTCAGACAGGTACTGAGGTGCCAAGGCAAGCAGAGCCTTATAGGTGAGCAAGAGTATTTTGAAGTCAACTAGAAACCTGGCAGAAAGCCAGCGCGAGGGCTCCAGGACTAGAGTAGAAGTTGGAAGTTGGAAGAAGTTGGAGAGAAGGGAACCAGAAAAGTTCGACAAGCAGAGAAGAGGTGTGGGAATGATATGAGTTATGGAGAGAATGTGATGCCGGATGCGGTCGATCTTTGAGCTAAAGAAATCTAAGAATGTGTTGCAGAGTTGCGATGAGGCAGGTAATGTGGTGGGGCAGTTTGGCTTGGCTTTTGATGGTGGAGAAAAGATGCCTGGGGTTGTTATGGTAATTTTCAATGATGTGACAGAAGTAGGCAGATCTAGCAAACTCTATCGTATCCTTATATTCAGACAAGTAATCTTTCCAAAAGCCTGATAATGTTTATTTAGGCCAGAAAGATGCCACCTACGCTCAAGTTTCCGGGACACTGCCTTTGTAGACTGAAGATGGTCAGTGTACCAGGGGCGGAGAAAGAAAAAGAGATGGTGCGAGTTTTTAAAGGAGCAAAGGTGTCAAGGGTAGATAAAGGAGCGTGATTAAGCAAATGTATTTTGTCCTCTAGAGGGTCAGAGGAAGAGAAACAAGATAAGGAGGAGAGAACAGAATTAGCTAACCTAGGCTGATCAATTGAACGCCAGTTGCGGAAATTTACAGAGCGTGAGGGGGAAGTGTTAGAAACGGGTAATTCCAGATTGAAAAGAATAGCTAAGTGGTCAGAGAGGCCTAGATCAAGGGCAGAGCAATGGGAGACAAAATAGTCATTTGCAATTATTAAGTCTAGGGTGTGTCCTTTGTTATGTATAAGGCTACGATCAAACTGAGTTGCATAAAAAAGCATCCCAACAGAGCTAGAAAATCCTTAGCCAAACTGGAAGACCTTGAGTCAATGTGTATATTAAAAGTCAATAATGTTTATGTGTTGTCGGTTGATGTCTAATGCTGTTTTTGTTTTTACTGAATAGGTCTGTAAATGTTGCATTAATTGTTTCTAAATTGGCAACACTAATTCTGCGGTCATGCCAATAAAGCTCTTTGAATTTGAGAAAGGGAGGTGATGGAGAGAAGGTTTTAGTATATGGTGATTGCTAGGGAAATTCATGACCAGACAGATCCCACCATCCCTTCTGGCATTAAGCGAGACTAATAATCCTACAGTAGCCACAGGAAAGTGTTTGTGTGGTCTGCCTCAACACAAAGCCAGCCTGCCTCCACACCCTCCCCCAGGACCCCCAGGCGTTTCCCTGTGCCCCCACCTCCCACAAGTGCATCCCCGTCTCACCTCCCCCAGGTGGGAATCCCCCACCGGGCCGCGGGTCTCCGTGTTCACGATCACCACCCTCACGCCAGGCAGGATCTGCAGAAGACAGACGCAGACAGAAGGACCGTGAGGCCTTGCATGTGTGAGGAATCGGGGGGGCAGCACGGACAGCGGAGCTTGCAGACTTACCGTCCCAGACTCTGTGAGGGGCAGGCTCTGAGGGGCTCCCCTCTCCACCAGACGGACCCTGGAGACAGAAGAGAGAGGGGTGGGGAGGTGGGAGGGGATCAGTAATGAGAGAGAAAGAAAGACAGAAAGAAAGATCAGCAGATTAGGTGAGCACACCTTTAAGAGCCTGTACAAGACTCCTTTACATATTTCTACAACACTAGTGCAATATTCCATGAATATATATACTAAGGGTGTACGGTACATACAGCATGGTCCCAGTCATGAGAAACAGGGGATGTTGGGTGACCTGTAAGATGAACTGGGCTGCAGTGCTCTAGGACTAGGGGTAGGCAGTGTACACACACAAACACACAAACACACAAACACACAAACACACAAACACACAAACACACAAACACCAGCTGCACTCCTGAGCTCCAATCCCCAGGTCCTGCAGCCTGGAGTGGAGTGTGTGGTTTCCCAGGACAGGGGGGGGAAGGGGTGGACGTACCTGTCATGCCTCAGTGACTTCATATCCACATACACAGTGGAGGGGTCCGGCCCAGTCGTGCCCTGTGCCCACAGACGGAGAGAGGTGTCAGCAATTCAGACTCTGTAGGGTCCTGTGCACAACCTGGAATACTTCCTCTCCTGTGCACAGTGCACTTTAGTGGACTAAGACAGAATTCCCTTACCGTGCTTTAATTTCACACCTCGGATAAAGCATCCCTATGCAAATACAAAGCACCTATACAGTAGTGTCCCCATACAGAGTATTCTGGCCCTGAGTATTATTGAGTATAGAGTATAGTTCCCCATTCTAAACACACTGGGTTTGTATAGTCCCTACAAGCTGACAGGGCCTCTACACATAGTCCTCTCCGTACAGTGCAGTGTACTTACAAAGGTCTCTGTAAATCACGGTCCCTCTCATAGCATCTGATGCTACTATTACATATCTTAGAAAGTGTAAAGTGCCCTCTATCGTGTACAGTTCCATGAAAAAGTGTTCTCCCCCTTGATTTTCCAAATCTTTGCATATTTTCACCCCTGAATGCTCATGTGAGATTCAGGTGAGGCCTAGTGATGTATAAAGGAAGCACGAGAGCAGAAGTAACAGCAGCGTCTGGTGCTCGTTTCATTTATGTCACGAACAAGGTCATGCCGACGCCCCCTCAGCTGACCTGCAGGCAGATGGCCAGGTTGACCCGGGACCCGAAGGAGGTGCTGACGGCGCGGGGAGACAGGCCCAGGTCCTTGAAGAGCTTGGAGAAGGACTGGCTCAGCACCAGGCGGGGGCGCTCCTCGGCCACAACCACGCAGCTCCGCACACAGGAGAGGTTCACCCCCCGGGCCTGGAGGGATGAGGCAGAGGGGCAAGAGAGCGAGATTCAGATGAGGGTGCAAGAATCTGGGAGGCTGTGAAACGGCTCATATCTAGGATGCTCATCAGCTCCAGGGGGCCTCACGGGTGCAAGTAGTGGCGAAGTAACGCGCAACAGAGCAGCTGCTGACCTTCAGAGACTCCGTCTGGGTGCCCAGGCCCTTCGTGCACATCTCCATGACGGAGTAGGAGCAGAAGGTGTCCCGGATGCGGTGCTGGCTGAGCGTGGAGAGCCACAGCGCCAGGTTCCCCTCCAGCTCCATCGGGGGGATAAGGATGGACTGGTGTCCCGCGTAGACACTGCCGAAAGTGCATTAAAATGCCCAGTTGACCAGATCTCTCACACAGACACCACGTAGAAGACACACACATATTCAGCACCCCCCTTCATTTAGGCATGTTTTGTGTTGTAATTGCAGCATCAAAATTTTGTCTTCACAAAAACGCAGTTAGCACTTTTAGTTTTGCCATGATAAATCGGTTTTAAAATGATGGCACTGCTTTACAGATCTTATTCATTCTCTGTGATTTGCAGTGTTATTCGTACTGCGCTTTGATACACTGGATATTGGTGACATTTAAAATATGTAATAACCTTTACCCTGTGTGTGGACTGCATTTGAGAAATAGCCTCCACAAAGACAGTAACTTGTGAAAGAGCAACTCTCAGTGTGGAACTACACAGGGCGTAGCCAGGAGAAGAGCGCAGAGACCATTCTTTTCTGCTCTGCGTCCGCCCCGTCTGGAGTCTGGGGGAGTGAAAGAGGAAGAGGACCACAGATGTGCGTGGCCGTGTCAGTTGGCTGGGGCTCATTACCTGCACAGGCACCAGAGCACGAAGCCCAGGCCGCAGTAGGGGTCCAGACAGATGGCGATCTGCCGCGAGGAGTACAGCTCGCACTGCAGCTTGATGGAACGGCACAGCGCACTGACCGCGGCGTGGGAGATCTGGACACACCAGGCAGGACAGAGACGGGGGAGAGAGGAAGAGTGAGATGGTGACTGCAGGTCAAAGGGGGATCAGGAGAGAGGAGGGGGGTGTGAGAGAGAGAGAGCAGAGTGCCTCTGATGTGCGGACAGCGGTACCTTGACTCCAGTCAGCATGCCGGTGGTAGACACGCTGAAGTCCAGGTAGGCCATCATCTCGGCTGTGGGGGGTCTGTAAATCTGGGGCGGGCGTCGCCGGGGCAGATCGTCTTGTGGAGAAACGGAGCGAGAGATTAACATACCGTTACAGAACGATCGGAGTAATGTTTGCAAGCAAGACCAGAAAAGAGCTCCTGTTTCAATCAAACAGTCACACGTACTAGATCGTCCTCTGCTGAATATTTTCACTATACTTCACAAGGGCCCACCCAGCTTTGCTAAGCACAGACTGCAATTCGTGCCCAACTACCCACCCAGCACACCTTCACATGCAGGAAAAAAAGGCAGAAGGAGATGGAGACCGAGCCCCACAGCCCTGGGCAGCAGGCTGACCTGTGTCGATGATCGTGGGCCAGGTCTTGATGTTCACGGCAGCGGCAGCTTCCTTGGATCGCAGGGTCTTCATCAGGACCTGGGTGGTCAAGATGCAGGCGGCCTTGCTGACCTGCCGGAGAGAGGGAGAGGGTGACCAAGGGATGGAGCAGGGGAGGGGCGAGCACGAGAGGGGGGGGGGGGGATCATCACTAGACATGGGTCCACGCGCTTTTGCAAACACAGCCCAGAGAGCTTTGAGACTGCGTTGGCCACTATTTCGCAATCCGAGTCCTGCCTGTTCCTGTTCCACCAGCAACCATCCATCCAGCTCCAACTTGCTCATGACCACATCGGTCACTACAGGCATTTTCACATGCTGCTTGTGGCAGCAGCAGCAGCGGGTGAGGTGCAACAGGCAGATCGCACCTTGACGAACAAGGACAGAACGTCAAAATTATGTGAATGACATCATTAAACGTATCTGAACCCGCACGTGTTTATGGATGCCAATCTGTGTATCGGGAGCAGCGCCAACTCCACGCCCACGCAGGACACAGGCGCGGGCCGGCGGGCACACTCACGTCGATGATCATGCGCACGGTCGGCAGGGTGGCGGCCAGGTTCTGGGGGTGGGGTGGGCGCACCGTCACCGGGATACAGCCGGCGTACAAGCAGCCATAGAAGGAGGCGATGAGGTCGATGCCTGGAGAAGAGGGAGAGCACAAGAGAGTCAGGCCCAGAGAGGGGATGAAGATGAGAGGGGAAAATTCCTGCAGGGAAGCGTCCTTCCGCCGCTCATCTCCCTCACCCCCAGATCTCTACGCCCCCTCAAGGCTGAGGGCAGGAGCAGCACCCCCTCCCCCACTAGAGCACCTCGCTATTCTACGCGCCTGCACGAAGAGAAGGCCTCGGTGTGCGCACCCCCACGGCCACGGGGCACGAGGAGGTCCAACGATGGGCCCAGGGGTGCACACCAAGTTGGGGGGGCGGCTGAGCTGAGAAACCCCCCAGCCCTCGGGCCACCTGCTCGGGGTCACGTGGATGTCTCTGGGGGGGCTGAACAGTGAGGGCGCAGGCCGGCAGGAGGTGGGGAGACGTACCAGGAGGGTACAGCAGCACCACGTTGTCTCCAGTGTTGATGCTGCCCCTCTCCATCAGGGCCGCCGCGATCTTCTCCGCGCGCTTGTGCAGCTGGACACAGGTGGCCGTACTGACCGCCGCTCCCTGAGCGAGGGAGAGAGGGACAGTGGAGGAGACGGAAAGAGAGAGGAAGGAGAGACTGAGACAGGAAGCCAGAGGGTGGGCACAGACAAGTTTGTTCATATAGAGGTGTCTGTGGCTGAGCTGAGGAAGCAATGTTACTGGTTCAGCCAGTTACAGACACTACCGGGTCAGCTCTGATCAAGGCTGGACACAGCACTGGGCCAGAGACAGAGACTGGCACAATGTACAGAAGGTACTTTGTCCATGTGTGTAGTGTAAAGATAGAAGGGTGTCTAGGTGTGCAGGCAGCAGTGTGTACAGTGTATGGAAGGTAGTGTACAGTGTAAAGACAGCAGTGTGTCCAGGTGTGTAGTGTACAGAGAGAAGGCTGTCCAGGTGTGCAGACAGCAGTGTGTACAGTGTATGGAAGGCAGTGTGCAGTGTCAACAGCAGTGTGTCCAGGTATGGCATCAGTGGCAGTGTGCATAGGACAGGCCGTGTATTTTAGGGGAGTACCTTGGCGTTGAGGAGCACAAAGAGAATGTGGTCGGGATCAGTGTGAGCTCTCCACTGCAAAGCCTCCGAGAGGTACTGGTGCTGCAGGGATGGAGAGAGGGAGAGTCATGAAGAGGCCGAGGGATGAGTACCACCGCTCCACAGCTCCTCATCTCAGCCACCAGGGGCTGGAGGTGCAACAGGGCAACACAGGGTGGCAGGAGAGGCAGGTGAGGAGACAGCGGTTCTTCATTAAAAAAGATCAGCCCCAATGGGTCTGGGGTTTGGACAGGATGCTGCTCCAGCAGGGAGTCTGGAAACACAGGAAAGGCACTGTTGATGTACCATAGTGAGCTATCACCGAGGAACCGCATTCCTCCTCACAGGGGTATTTTTGGGGGGAATAAAGAGAATGATAACCCTGCCCTCCAGCAGGGCAGGTCCAGAGCTTCCATCACAAACAGCCAGCTGCCTCTGAAATCCAGCTTCTCGCCGCGCTCATCGGCACCGGTTTGCCCACCTAACTCGTGCTTGCTCAGCGCAAGTTTAGAAAATAAACCAGAGGTACAACATCCCGCCTTCTACTCCAATCCGCCAGTAAAGTCAATGGGATTCTTAACACAGGACCTGTTGACCTACCCTGGGCAGCCCGACACCAATGTTTCCTTACATCACAGAAAGTGGACCCCAATAATTTCATTACCTCACTGACTGCTAATTACTTAATTGAGCCTCTTGCCTGGGCAGGACACATTACAAAAACAAAAAGGTCAGATGGAACCAATGGACTCCAACATCTGGAGCTAGACAGCCTAGAACAGGGTTACCTCATCATTGACACATCTATGTGAAGATGGGGGCAGGTGGAATCACTGCTCCCCTCAGATGTAGCCCCATCCCACTCCCAGTAATTCCACGGATTCAAGACTGTGAGAAACACTCTGGGATTAGACAAACATTCTTCCCTAAAATAAACCTAATCCCAGGATTCCCAGACCTCCCACTACAAAACAGCTCCCAATCTTACTGGGAGAGGGAGGAGGAACTCAGCAGACCAGGCAGCCCAATATGTGATCTCCTGTCACATTCTGAGGGACAGTGACTGACCTTCTCAAATAATGTGTCTCATGTGGTGCCTGTAAATATTTACCTTGAACTGAAGGAGGAATAGGAAGAAGAGGAGGGGTTGTTGAAAGGAGGGAGGAGGGGAACCGACACTCACCACACTCACAATACAGCAACCACAAGGGAACCATCTCTGCCTAGCAGCGAATGTGTTGTAGCAGGATGACAAATGCCCGTTTAGTCTAGGGGGTGGGGGTGGTGCCCAACCCCCCCATCAAAAAGATCCAGATCACTGCTTCTACATACATTAACGCTGCACCATTAAAGTCTGACTGTGTTCGTTGTCCAGAACCCTTTGACCATCCATGCTGAGCTGTCGTAACACAAAAACTGCAACATGGAAGTGGGTTTGTAAAGAAACAATGGAAAAGACATCCAATTTCAAGCAAAAACAAAACGGAGAAGTTGAACAATAAGCTGCCATGCAAACGGTCTACGTTGCCCACGAAACCATGCACAGCTTCACTCAATCAGTTACTCCACTGCGCATTCTCAATAAAACGAGCAGGCTGATTTACTATGTAGCTCATGGGGTGTGATTTGTCCTTGCGAACACTGACGTGGCGATGGGCTTGTCACGTAGCAACACATTCTACAGAAGCAGCAGATGACAGTCGCTCCAGGTCCTTACCATCAGTGTCGGCCACATACACAGCTAGGTCCCGCGATACAAAGAATCCCAAAATAATTAAAAAAAGGAACAGAAACAAGCCCTCATCAGTAAAAGAAAACAGTGTAGACAGTCTGCTTTCATCTGTGCCTTAAACCCCCCTAAAGAGGAACTACGACGCTATTTTAATATTTCTGGGTTAGACAGAGAATCACTTCAAACCACAATAAAAGTAAAATGTACACAGTAACTTGTAAAACCTCAAATTTCCACCACAAACTAGACCAAATCTCCCTGTTCTGCGATTCAGAACGAGGCAACACAACTGACGTGTGCGGCCTTATTACATTGTAAACAAGCAGGCTACTGCATTCATTTCTTCTAACCCAATAGAAATACTGCACTCGATTTTGAGAAAGTTTTGGCAACAAATTCTACTTGTTAACTCTGCATGTAGATCACATTGGAACATTTCTGGGGTGAAATGTCTGATGCACAACCTGTATTATTTGCTGGTACATCACATTTCATTAGTCATTATGGAAATTAGTGAGCAGGAAGGGCTACATCTCGGCACTCAAATGCAAGTTTGCCACAAAATGGTGATTTTCACATGGGTACTTTCACAAAGTTCATGATTTTGTGCTGAATTCGGAATTTGTAATGTTTACTATAATGTCAATGAATTTATTTTGTTACCGAGATTTAATAACCGGTCTGAGAAACGGGTAGACGTTATTCCACCTATGACTCGAAATAACAAGGATTTTGTTTTCTTAAAGGAAGTCTGCCACGCTCACTCCCCTTCCCTGGGGGGCGGAGCCAGGGAGCATTTCCATGGCAGCTGGCCACACCCCGTCTCTCCCATCACTGCTGCAGGTTGCCATGGACATGCAATTAGATGGAAAGCCTGAGTCACCTGTGTGCTATTACGATTGGGCTGTCTCAGGTGAACCAGGCTATTTAAAGGCCACTATGCCAGCGTTCTCAGCTCTGGCACAGGGCTCTGACTGAGCTGCTCCAGAGTTGCCCCCGCGAATGTTACGCTCCTCTGTTTTACTTGGCCTGGACCATGCTTGTTTCGGTCTACAACATCGGCCTGGAATCTTCTTGTGCTGTGCTGCCGTGTCTTCCTGGATTGGACCCCTGCCGCGCTGCACCACGCCGCTGGACGGTGTGCTGTCTGTTGCCACGCTAGCCTGGATCCCCAGCCAGCCCGCTCACCACCTGCTAAAGCTCACTGATCTGCTGCTTTGGCCCACCTTACCCAGGAGCAGACATTACAAAGTCAATCCGGAAATGACCGACGGGCAGTTGGGCCGGTGGAAAACTGCATCGGGGTCTCTTCTCAAATTTTGCAGGTGTGCGCTACGGCTCAACTCTAGAGGACAAGAACATGCGACCGCGGCCACAGACGCTGTAGCTGTGGAACCCAGACAATCACAGCACAGGTGAAGAACAGGCCAGCGTTTAAGGGGTTAAGGCTTGGGGGACCACCCTGGAGTAGTGGGTGCAGTGTGAACCCTCTGTCCTGGAGGGCTTGGCTGAGACGGTCTGTTTAAATTGTGTACACCGAGTTGGGAGGGGGGGTGAACACCAGGAGCCCTGGAGAGCGACGAGCAATATTCTTATAGCCAATCCCTCCCCCAAGCTACATCATTATCTTCAATAAATGCATTGTCTTGGGTTGCAACAGTTAATAGCATTGTTCAACATCGAACGGCATAGCATAAACCCTCATCAACAAAGGCATTAAATCAGAACTAAGCTGCGTCTTTAAAAAGCGCAGCCTGACCCGCCATTAGGGACAGCACTCTAAGTGACTGTGTAACTCACTGCTGGGCTCCTGTCTTACCTTCCTCACGAGGTCCTGGTCCTCGATCAGCCCCAGGTCCCGCCCGGCCGCCTGTGCCACCCGCTTCCCGGCAACCAGATTCCCCAGCATGACGGAGGCCGGCCCCACACCCGCTGGGGGGGAGAGCGAGAGAGCGACACCCGTTACTCTGGTGGAAACTGGCCTGGTGTTTGGGGCAGTGTCTGGAAGGAGGGTTTTGAGTCTGAGTCTCCCCCCCATGTGCATCAGGGCCTTCGTTTGGGCGCAGCAGCAACGTCCCAGCCGGGACCGGACCACAAACACTCAAGGCCAGAAATCCAGAGCTCCAACCACTACTCTTTGCTTCTGGAGAGAGGGGTTGTCCTGGCGGAATGTGGAAGTGGGGTTCACATGGCTCTGCGTGTTTAGGGTGGAGTGTGGCTGTGTCTGAAAGGGAGGGGGAGAATGAGGCTGTGTGTCTGGGTGAGGAGGCGGGGTGCTGGTCCTGGCTGTGCGTCTGAGGGGAGATGGAGGCTGTCATGAATGTGTTAGCCATGGCTGTCTCTAGGAGGTGTTAAGTGGGGGAGGGAGAGGAATATTTTGCAGCATCCAAGAGGATGGACACACCTGGCTGTTTCTGTCGTGGTTTGGGGAGGTTGGTGACGCAAGTATGGGGGCACATCAGGATGTTACAGGGGTGCAGCGTGCCATCCAGGAAGTGCTGCTTGGTCTCGGAGACGTGGATGCCACCCAGGGGCGTCTTGGGAAGCGTGTTGGCGGGCACCAACGCCAGGCAGTACAGGCCCACTTGGTGTATGCTGTCTATGGCCTGGAGGGTTCCAAAAGAAACACAAACACTGAGCCCCGCGACATGCAACGATCACAGAGGAACGGTCTCTCACAGGCTAAACGAACCGAATCTTTTTAGTCCTGAACGCAGTAGATTATAGGGGGACTTGATCCAAGTATTAAATTCCTTAAAGGCCCTGACAAAGCCAACCCATCCAGCTTCTTCATGGGCAACAGTGCAGCAGGAACCTGGGGACACGAGTGGGAAGTAAGGGGAACAGGAGACCTCCCGCACCCAGCTGAGCACAGACCCGAGAAGACACGGGCGGGGCTCTGCGAGTCGGGCCAGCAGCCTGGGATCCCGGGAGGAGTCTCCCGTCCTGCTCAGGGGCTCACCTGCAGGACGCGGCTCATCCACTGGAAGCTGTCCTCCTCGCTGGCATCGGGGCGCTGCTCGGCCACGACCACAATCCGCTCGTCGTAGAACACCGTCACGCCGAACACCACGATCCTGCAGGGGGGGGGGGGGGGGGGGGCGCACAGGGTCAGGGAGGTGCCATCCGAACGAACCGAGACGGGATAGAGGGCCATCACGCCCCTGTCCGAAAACAGCCCTGTCTAACCCAGCGATTCTTGACCTGCACTGCAGCCCGCACCCTACTGGTGCTCAGAATATGTCCCCGCACCCCAGATCACAAATCGCTGAAGCAGGTCAGTTCTTTAAATGTGAGACAGATCGTTACTCTAGTGTGAAAGAGATACGTGAGACATTACACACTCTTTATACGTTTTACAAAACAAAGAAGCTGCGCTCATGTGCCTGAGCACTTGTTTTTTATGATTTACCTTATAAATAGGGCCTGTCTTGCACCTCCAGGAAGGGCATCTTGCACCCCTCACGAGGTGTGTGCGCCCCAGGTTCAGAACCACTGGCCTATTGGGTCAAGAGACTGGTTCAACCGAGTCATGCAGTCATGCAGACTGGTATGGCCAGCAGGCAAGCACAGTCCACGAAAGCAGGGGTTCCCAATCCCGGACCTGGTGACATGTGGGGGTCCCACCTGGTTTTCACTGCAGCTGAGTGCTTTAGTTACAATTTTTATTTGCAAAATGGGGAGATGTTAAGTTCCTTAAGAAACGCAGTAGTTAAAAAAATGTGACTTCCTGCAGTCTTAGGAAATGAAATGGAATTATGGAATTAAAAATGAAGAGGTCTGTTAAGGGTGGAATTATTTACCCGAGCACTCAGGTGGAACAAAGCCCAGCAGGTGTGCTGGGTTTCCAGGCCCAGGGTTAGGATCTCCTGCAGTACGGAACACAAACCTGGCCAAAGCGGACACAGGATGTGCTCCAGTGGAAAACTGGAACAGAGGCCATGATGTCTTGTTTCTGATCCCTGAAACCCGTGACTTCTGGTTTCACTTCCAGCTGAGCTCCACTAACGTAACCCAACCACAAAACCAGATTACTTCAACCCCCTGTACTATCTTATTTCTTTTTAAAAATGTCATGGCACGATGTACAAGTGATTTCAAATCCAGGACAGGTGCAAAACATCTCGGCAAGGAGGCTGTGACGAAGCTCATCAAGTGCATGGGAGCCCTTCTGTAAGGAGAACCCACAGACCCCGGTGTCCCAGGGAGGGGATTCGTCAGATATTTACGCGGCTCCTCACCTCCCCCGGTACACGGTCTTCACTGGCTCCACCGCCAGCGCCGTGGCGACAAGGTCATCTGCATTGTGACGGCGGCCGCTCACCATCAGCAGCCCCTCCATCCTGCCCACCACGAACACCAGGCTGCCCTGAGCACCACGGTGAGGAGGGGGACAAACGGGGTCAGAAGGATAGCACCCCTACAGGTTCACAGGTACTGTTACACCACACACTCTCTCATGCATTCACACACTCATGAGCAAGCTCCCCTCGCACACTTACAGACTGGCAGCGCCCCCTACAGGTACACAAGGTACGGTCACACCACACACTCGAAGCAAGCGCCCCTCTTCTGTCTTATACTCACCGGCCCCACGAAGCCCAGCAGCCCTGAGCGGACAAAAGGGATATCTCCAACTGGAGCGCCACTGGAGTTGACGGGAATCACCTGGGCATGGAAAGAGGGAGAGAGACAGCTGGTCAGCAGTGGGAAAACTCAACCAGGCTGGGACTGACCAAGCTGCAGGTCTGCACTGCCCAATGCCTGGTGGGGCAGAGGGGTTCAAGCGATGAAAGGGGCCGGGGTACCAAGTTGGTCAGGTTTAGGTCGGTTGATAACAGCAGCCAAGGAATGCAAACCTCAAAGGTGTTTTTGGTGACGCCAGGCAGGCCGTAGTACATGGTGCCCCCGGCACGCGAGTTGACGCAGATCTCCCCGATCTCATCCGTCTTGCACAGCTGAGGCGGGCCGTCTGGTTTCACGATGCACATGAGAGCTGCGAGAGACAGCCAGAGGGTTAGTTACATTACAGCCCAGGGGAAGGCGGCGGCTGCATCAGCCAGGTCAGCGCTGGGATGGGAGATCTCGGAGGAAAACCAGGGTGCTGCTATAGGTGGAGAAGAGGGACCACTAGGTGGAGCTCTCCCCTGATTCCAAAGAAAAACAACAGGGAAAGAGAAAGAGCGTTAACCCAGGTGCCCTGTGTAAATCCATCTCTGGGCATGTACGACCAGGCCTCCCTAAAGTCCCCCCGTATAATCCACATGGTAAAGTGATGAAGTAATTTCTCTCTCCTGGCCCTGATCTGCTGTGCGTCACCCAGGTGTACCTGCACTTCGGTGGTGAGTGAAATGCGTCTCCCCCTATCACAAGCTTAGAATGAAGGTACTTCATAAATGCAAGCAATTTAACTTGAACCCCCAAGAGTCACAGGGTCCTACGACTTCCTTTCCAGCTCTGACTTCAAATTATGTGACTGAGAAGTCACCCCGGTTTCCTGACACCTAGAAGGGAACTAGTCACTTGAGGAGTAGAGATAGCTGTCCACGATTTAAAACCTTCATCTTCCTAATGCTGCCGAGGTATTTCGTCCATTAAAAAGATGTATTAATCAGTGTCTGAGCAGTTAAGATCCCTAGATCTCGCTCTCCGACTTTCCCTCTACATTTATCCGTGTCCGTCCGTCACCCGATCTCCCCACTCCCATCTGTCTCTGGCGTCCCGTCACTCTGCCTGTCACCCCCAGCTCACTCACCGCCCGGCATGACGTGACCCACGTCCTGCACCGTCAGGGCCGAGTTCTTGTCCTCGGTGTTGACCCGGATCACACTGTAGCTCAGCCCGCTCATCGACAGGATGGCTCGCGCCGGGAGCGGAGCCCCAGGGACACCTGGCCTGGAAAGGGAGAGGAACAGCCTGTTCGAACTCTCCAGTATGGCAACGCCTGGGCATACAGCTGGCATAACACCCCGAGCAGCCAGCCAGATCACTCCCACTCCTCCTCTGACCTCCTGCCGACACTTCAAAACAGTACCTGCGGATGGCGACGGTGAGCGCCTCGGGGGAGGACGCACAGGGGCAGATGACCTCCGGCTTCAGGCCCTGGCTCTGGAAGACGTTGAGGAAGGCGTCGCAGGACGACACCGACCCTGACAGACAGAGGAGATGCTGAACCACGCGCACCTTCAACGAGGGCACAAGCAGACTCAGCGACAGAAGTTCGGGTGACAGTCGGAGGAATTGTAACAAGCTCAGGGAGTAGTACCAGAAGCGGCAGGTCAAGGAGAAGGTGTGCAGGAGAAGAGGGGATAAGAGGAGTGGGCCTGGCCAGACAGAGCAGCGGGGGGAGTGACAGAGACACGGCAAGACTCACAGGGATTGGCTCCGTCCGCCACGATGAGCATGCGCAGCGAAGACAGGCTGGTGTCTCTCTGGTCCCGGTGGGCCATCATGGCCCAGTGTAGGTCTCTGCACTTCACCAGAGCGACACGGGCTGGGGGGGAGGGCGAGAGGACAGACCGGTCATTGAGAGAGGGACAGAAGAAAAGAGAAGACAAGGCCACTTTCTGCCTATGGGTCACTCTGCTAGGACAACAAAATGGAGGAAATCACCTTGGCAGTCCATATACTGTTTATCACAACACAAAACAATGTTGTTCTGGTTACAAGGTTTATACATTTTTGTATATATGCTATATGCTAGTCTACCTCTTTCTGGATTTTACAAATACGAGCCCCCTGCAGAAGCATCTGCATCAGGCCACATATAATGCACCAAGGCTGAGCTGTGCTTGAGCCTACTCCGTTTTGTGCTTAGTGTTGCTGCAGGCTTTCTCTCTGTGAACATGGCATGGGCCTCTATCAGAGGTAACAACAGCTGCAAAGAACACAGCAAAGGCTTGCACTACGAACAAGAGCGGGTTTCTCTCCAAGCTTTTGCATTAAAAAACCAGGGGAACAACAGACCCCACACTGCTCGGAGGACACGAGATACACATTGGTCCCTGCAGCAGGGTGTCCAGCGGGGAGGACAGGGCTCTGTACAGGAGAGGCAGCATGCAGCCAGCAGGCTCTCACCCTTGTGGGAGTGGACTCTCTGGACCCAGGAGAGCGGGCAGGCCTTCATGACGGCGTAGGGGACACCCACAGTGTGGATCCTGTTCATGACGCTCTGGAAACACACAGGGAAAAGATTAAGGGAAGCCGCGGTCCTTCTGCAATCCTCGGACAAGAAGGGAAGCCTAAGAAACGCTACGAGTTCTTTTTTACAAAAAAAAGATTTCAAAAGGATTTAAACGCTAATTCACAGTGCAGAAGCAAAAAGGTACACCCGAGGCGATTTGCAAAGCTGTGTTTGTTAGGTCTTGCCTATGCTTTTTCAAAGAGCGTCAGGACGTGCCGACAGCATCACTTATAAAGATGACTTCCTGTCTTGTTCCGTCTGGCAACCCTTCACCATCACACAAACCACAGGGTTTATCCAGCATATCTCATTAGCCAAACCAACACCTGCGAGACTTCTACCAGCTTACAGTGAGCACAGCATGCCACAAGCCCATGTCCTTCTTGAAGTCCAAGACATTGACCAACGTTTCTCCTGCAATAGAAAAGAAAGAGCTTATTAAGCCTATCAGGGCATCTCGCTACAATGGGGTGGGGTTTCTGATGCGACACAAACCTAAATCAATGAACTGCAGGGGGAAAAAAAGGCTGCGGTTCTGTATGATCACACACCAGAGCATCGGCCAAACAGTGCACACTGGTCTGGCGTAACGTGGACTGGGGAGGGGGGCTTAGAAGAAGAGAGACTAGCGCTTGAGAGCCGACTGGAGGGCAGAGAGGGGCAGATGTCAGGACCAGTCGCTTGTCGAGGTCTCACCTTCGGAGTAGTTGCAGGCCTGGGTGAGGGCCTGGCAGTGCGTCAGCATGGCGATCCGGGACACCGCCACCCCCATCACGCTCCCCTCCTTGCTGGCTTTGTACTGTCAAACACAACGACACAGATGAAACACGCAGGTCCCTGGTGGGAGAGGGGAGGCGAGGGACGACGGGCACAGACACCCGTCACCCCTCAGGGTCTAGCACTGCAGGGTGGGAGAGGGGAATCGGGGGTTGCTTGTGTGTCTGGGGGGTGCTACAGAAGGTGATTGAAGCCCCATGTAAAACTGTGTGGGGCAGAACTCACTCCGCAGACAAACAAAAGGGAAGGAGGCAGGGAAGGTACAGGAGGCTCAAGACCAGTTTGCATTCAACCCCCCAGCTCAGATGCATCTCTGGAGGGTGAGGTGGGGCCCTCCCCTCACAGAGTGGGGGGCAGGGCCTTTCCCTGCTGAAGCAGAGCCGAATGCTTCCCACACCAACTCCACCAGCACTGGTATCTTGTGAGCGACAGCAGTCCCACACTCTACCCACCACTAACACCGTGGGCTGCACTCGTGTCTGGATCAGCAATGAGCCCTGCTGGCAGCAGGCCTGAGAAGACCATTGAAAACGCTGCTCAGGCTCTGAAACATTAAAGATATTTGGAAGTAATACCACCCTCATCCATCTGGGTTCTCACATCTACAATCTTACAACCATCTACAAAGCTTTAGATCCAAAAACCCAAAAAGTTTAAGAGGAGAAAAGTTTTCCTTATCGGTGAGCTGTAGTTGAAAAGCAGCCAATCTTACGTTCAGATCTCGAATTGAGTCGCAGACCACACAGGGGATACCAGGAAGAGCCACTTAAACGCACAACAGCTCAAAACTGGAAAGGGGAGAATTGCTCCTGAAAGGAAGAACAGGAAGCCAGAATGCCCACGGCTCTTACCTCGATGTAGGCGGGGTCGGTGTTGGCCGTGGGGATGTGCGGCTGCCAGTCTTTGGACGGCTTGGTCAAGTACTTGGAGTCGGTGACCACCCACTTCAGCCGCGGCCAACCTGGGGGTCAATCAGACGCCAATCAGAGCCCATGGAAACAGAGACCCCCCCCCCCACTTGACTGCCAAAATCGACTCGCTGGCATGTATTTTTCTTACAATACAGATCCTGAGCACCCCAAGAGCGACAGTCAAAGTTGCGCTGACCTTTGAACTGCACAATCTCGCCGTTCTGCGTCTTGGGCAGCCCCTTGAGGCAGACCTCGCTGGTCAGCGCCAGGTTCACCCCACAGCTGCCAAGGAGGAAGCCAATCTGCTGGCTGCCTGCATCCTGGAGGAAGAGACCACATTGAGAACAGGTGCAAAATACCACAAAACACACCCCTCAGATCTCTCCAAATCACCCCTCCCCGACACCCTAAGCTTTCCGCAAATACTCTCCACCCTCTGAACAGAGCTTCTCTGTTTTTTTCCCCCTCTGAAATCCTCCGATACCCCCGATATCACTTCCACTTCTGCAGATACCCTTCAATCTGCAACCATCCACTACCCAAAATTCCCCCAAACAGCCTCCAATCCACCAGATAACCCTTCACACTCACATCCTTCAGGTATCCTTCAGATACCCCGATATCCTCCACATCCACACCATCCCATACCCATCAGTTACCCCAGATGTCCCCCCATATTCCTCAAACACCCACATCTCCTCCGATACCCGATACCCTTCACCCCCACCCCGCCGTCCCAGCCAGGTGCAGCTGGAGGGGAGCCCGTTACCTTCCGTGACAGGGGGACCTCTATGGGCACAGGTATGACTTCTGCCAGCAGACAGCCATAGAATGCAACCATGAACATCCCAGGGTCGCTGTTGGGGTACACCAGCGCCACCTACAGCACGAACATCACATGGCAGGGAAAAGACAGGGTATGCTGTCAAAACAGCACAATGTGTCAAAGGGATCCAACTACTCATCCATTATATCTACATTCTACAACAGTTCATATAAAACAGGTGCTTATTTTAAAACAGATTCTGCACATGAAGACAGGTCATCTAGAGCTCAGCATTAACAAATTATTAGCAGTTGCAGAGTGAGCAACAGGTCATTAATGAACTGGAACCTCTAAGTGTGCCAGGCGGGCTGGCATAAATCTGCTCTCTCACCCTGTCGCCCGGTTTGAGGACGGGCTCGTTCTTGGTGCCCAGCTTGTTGAGGAGGGTGTAGGCCAGCTTCAGGCTCCGGGTCCACAGCTTCCCTGCAGGCCGACAGGGCACGAGTACAGAGACACACAGACAGGAGAGCGAGCAGAGGGGGGGAGGGATACACAGACGCACAAAGAGAAAGAGGGGCCAACAGGCAGGAAGAGAGCGAGACGGAGACAGAAAAGCACAGGTTCAGACGCACACATCACGCAGATGAAAAGACGGGGATGCAAAAAAGACACGAGACAGAGAGACGTGTTAGAACTAAGTGAAACCTCTACTCGGATTCTGCAGACACAACCGAGGGATAGTTCTTTGCTCTCATGAGATAACAACTCTGGTCTATTTAGGCAAACAAGCAAATATTACTCTTTTCACTAAAGTCGCTTTGCATACGACCAAGAACAACAACTCATGGCAGAGAGAAGCACAAAAGAAAATCGTTTCAGTCTGCTCCAGTGAAGCAGGCCTGGAAGTTTGCGCAGACGGATTCCGAGATCCGACACAGAGAAGAGCGGACCAGAAGGAAAATCCTGGTCGTGCCCATTCGGAGATCCGCACGGCACTCACCGTAGGTCAGTGTGTAGAGGGGCTTGCCAGTGACATCCAGGGCAGTCAGGGCGGGGCTTTTGGGCTGTGTGGTTCCCCAGCGCTGCAGCGCCGCCTGCAGGGCAGGAGGCCAGTTGCTGACCACACCCAGGGGCTCCCCCTTCACCGGGATAATCTGCCGGCCCTCCGGCTTGGGCTGGTTGGGGTCGGGCTGCGGCACTGTTGGGGGGGGGGGAAAGGACACAAGAACTAAATAAACGGGACAAACCAGAGCAGGTCATTCGGGGCATCGAACTCATCTGGTTTTCCAGGATCTAGTTAATCCCAGGATCTCGTTTAGCCTTTCTTTGAAAGGCGGCAAGATGTCAGCTACAACAACGCTAAATGGCTTGTTGCCGACTCGGGCAAAACTTCGCATGCAGAAATGGCTCCTGTTCTGAGTTTTAAATGCACTGTTAACAGACGTGATGAGGATCAGTGTCTGCAACAATCCACGGTGAGATTTGAAATAACACCAGGTACTGCCCAGGTAGCCTGGCCTCTTCACATATCTATTTCTACAGTCCTGTGTAAAAGTCTCAGATATCCTCCATTGCTTTGCTCTTCATACACAAACAATTCAGTCCTGATCTATTGAACCTGCAGGCACTGTGTTTCAGTCCAGCAGCTGATCCTGACACCTCTGTGTCCTGTCGTGTAAAAAGTGTTCTTTCAGCTCTGTGGGGTTGAGGAGCTCCTGCTGACTGACCAGGAGCCCCTGACAGCTGGTCACCACGCTAGACTGGTCAGTGTGACAGAGCAGCCCCTACAGCCTTTCCTGCTGGCTGCTCGTGTCCGGCTGTCCTTGAGCTGCTGGACGGTGCTTGAGAGACGCTGGTCAGAGAGACTTGAAGGTGCTGAATGACTCCTCACCCAGCCTGAGCTGCATCAGCCCCAGTCACAGGACTGAGAACAGATCCAGCACCAGCTGGGGGCCTGGAGAGAATTCCTGGTGCTCTTCACACAGGGATCCTGGCTCCTATATCCAATGTATCTAAGGATTTGGCACAGCAGAATCCAGATCCATGCAAACAGTCAGAGGATTTAGTGATCATTATCTTCAGTGTTCACTATGGATTTTGGAGAACCTCAAGAACTAAAGCCAATACAGTGACTTTCTACTCTTGTACAAGCATCCTTACAAAGACCAGATGTATTTGCAAGAATATATTTGCAGGAATAAAAGCAAGCTGTCTGAGAATTAACCTGGGTTTGGTACAGCAGGTCACAAATCGCAAACACATGCTGATTTGGAAAAGAGATACAAATATTTTCCACATTTTTAATGAACAATCATTTTTATCTTACCCCTGTTTTGAGAAGATACACACTGTCAGAAGCACTGAGGTTTAAGGGTATAAAATGCAACACACACTGAGCCCGAAGAGGGTGCTAGTCAATGCAGACACTCACCCTCCACGATCTCCTCAAAGTCGTCCACGAAGAACTCTTTCAGCGGGGGTCTCTTGGGCCGTTTCAGAGTGTTGAGGAGCTGCTGGATCTTGGTGGACACCCGGCTGCTCACTGGGACGCCTGGGCACAGAGGAGAGCAGGGCCTGTCAGGGTCAGTGTCACACCTGCCCGAGACTCTGTGAACTGCCCCGGTCCACTCTGCCTGCGCACTTTCCACTCCGCTTAGCTGGCTCCCACTATGAAGCTCAGAATGGTATAATATCTTAAGTGGATCTTAATGAGTTAAAAAATATTTTAATTACATGTTAGATGGGTGATCCGCTTCACCCAATTCAGGGTCGAGAGCCAGAGCCTGTCCCACCAAGCAACGGGCGCACCCTGGACAGGACGCCAGTCCAACACAGGGCACACAGAGACACAGACTCACACCAGGGCCCGTTTTCCCAGAAGCCAGTTAACCTGCCAGCATGCCTCTGGACTGTGGGAGAGACCCATGTGGACACAGGGAGAACCATGCACACTCCACACAGGTAGCAGCCCAACCCAGAATTGAACCCAGGACCCCAGTGCTCTGAGGCAGTATTGCTAACCATTGCTCACCTGCACCGAGTTAAATTGTATTTTAATTACATATCAGATTATAAATTATTTTTCTATTGTCTAATTACCTTTACGGCACCTTTGACTAGTAATCAACCATACTGCTGAAGGTCACAAGTAATTCCACTGCCTGCTGTCAGCATTACACAACGGGGAGAGTCACAACAGGTTACACAACACGGAAAGTTTCCCCATCGAATTTGCCACTTCCCTTTACCACCAGCCCCACGGTTCAAAGCGTGATACAATTAGACCTCCGCTCACTCGACACAATATTAGCACCCCTCTCCCAGCCCCAGTCAGATGAAGAGACTCCAGCGGGGGGTAGCGGGAGGCTGGGTTTGAGGAACAGAGGACAGACTTCCATCACTCTTCCTGACCACAACAAAGCCCCAGATCTCTATTCTGTTGGAAACTGCAGGAACCAGCGAGATGTACATTTCCATCCCCAGACACCAGTGTCGATCAAGCCAATTCCACTTGACAGATGTGATGGGTTGGGTTCCCACCACTCCAGAGCCCCCGTAAATAGATCACGGCCTGTCCTGATTAACACATTATTGACTTGCTGGCGCGACACCAACAGCAATGCACTGCGCGGTGCGGGTTCCTAATATTTTGGTGATTAGCATATTCTGGTAAGTCTTAAAATGAATCAAACCCCTACACAACGGGACCAAACCGCTCCGCAATGGGAGTCCAGATCTCCTTCCCCGCAGCCACGCATTCTGCCCTGCAGAGGTGTGCAGCAGGGGGATGCGCATCGCCCTGCCACTGCACAGCAGCTCCAGCTCACACTTCAGCAGCTGCAGGAGGACTCAACATGATCTCCAAACGCTACACGGGCACATCAACCCAAGCTCTGTATACTGGTTTGCACAGCAGAGGGGTAAAACCCCGTGGCCTGGTGGGAGTCCTGCCGTATGGAGGCAGGCACACAGGCACCTACCGGACGCACCGGACTCACCGTCAGCTGTGTCCATCATGCTGGAGCGGCTCTGGCCCCGGCTCATGCCCCTGACGGCCACCGCAGGGGGCAGGTCCACGCGGGACGACCGCTCCGGGGCTGCAGAGGAGGAGGAGGTGACGTCCGGGGGGGCGCTGGCGTTGTCTGGACAAAAACACGCGGAGGGAGAGACCTCAGTTTGGTCAGGCCTGCTGGCAGGACAATTCCTGCTCAACCTGCCCTGCAGTCGCTAATGCCTCAAGCACCGCGTCAACGTTAGCTTCAATTAATCTTTGATTTAATAAAAAAAAAAGCACAATCTGTACCTTCAATCCAATTCTCGTAATTCCTGTGACACTTATCTTTCAGAAAATAAGAAAGCTTCCAACAGCCTTGCGTGTCTGGTAGCAGATCGATCCAGGACTGCCATCCTTTGTTTTTTTTAACTAAAAAGGTCCAAAATAGTCAGTGCCAACACCACCGCTGGGCAAGATTTTAGCCACTCCCGAGGACTGTACAGGCCCTGAGCCACTAAAATCCTATTGCTCAAAATAAAGCAGTCCAAGCCAGGCAGATTCTCCCCATGTACTGATCTAAATCTGAAGAACCTGTTCCTCCCTCACAGTGAGGGAACACTGCGTCTGTGCCCGTTTCTGCATTGTCTGTATAAATAGAACAACTCCTTTCACAAACATTACAGCGCAGATTGCTAACAATACCACAGACAGCATCCAAAGGCATTATTCTGCAAAGCAGGCAGGCCGGTGCCTGGACTGCAAGACTGAGACGGCTTTATCCTCAATTTGCAGTCACGCGCATTAGGAGAAGCTCTCTGCATCACCAAGACCTCGATCTGAATAATACACCATTCTGAGCACCGCTTTCCAGAAAGGACACTGCTGCTCTGGAGCGCGTCCAGAAAGGAGAGACCGAGTACAACACTGGGCCAGAAAGAGTGTCCTACAGCAGGGGGTCCCACTCCTGGTCCTGGAGCCCACACACCTGCCGGGTACTGCTCCAGCCCCCCTCTCAGCTACAGCAAACGAACCCTTTATTGACGTGATGATAGAATTATCCTGAACTGCTTTCAGTTATAACAGTTGAAAGATGATATGATTTTAATTATGAAATATGGTGGATGTCTCCACCCCTGAGGGCAGAAGGCAGCAAGAGCACTTGATGTCATGATTCACAATCCCTGGCCATGCCAACCCACTGCACTTCTACAGAGTCAGCTGTGAAACTCGTACCAGAGAAAACCAATGGAAACTGAGGAAAATTGCATTGATGGCCGAGTCCTTAACAGGCTGCCCAACCATGCTGTTGAAGACGACACCCTGGGTTCTTTCAGGAAATGTCTGGGCGAGACCCTTGGATCAGTCAGCTACTAGCAAGCAGGTTCCAAACAAAGATCTAGCCTCTCTCACGTTCTTAAAGGTGAACGTTGCAGAAAAGCTGTCTGTGTAACACTCGACACCCCGAGGACAGAGAGAGGGAGAGAGTGGGAAGGAGGCAGAGGGGCTAACAGACTAACTGGGAGAACAGGGAGTCAGAGGGATGTGGTCAGGGGAAAAAGAACCGAGGAGGACTCTGGGGGGGAATGGGTGTGGGGCTGGAGACCGCAGTCTGTGAATTTGGCAGCAGGGGAGGGGCGGGGAGGTGTCGAAGAAGAGAGGAAGCCGAAGGGGCTCGTACCCAGGCGTGTGTGAGCCAGCACGTCGGCCAGCGCAGCGCCCTGCGTCTTGGTCTCGCCGTGGGACAGCGTGGAGGAGGCGGACGAGGAGGTGCTGGAGCCCTGGACCGAGCGGTTGATCCAGCAGTCCGCGTTCTGCAGGCCCTGGGTCAGCGCCGCTGCGAGAGCCGCCTGCCTGCGCAAGGAGCCCTCGTCTTCCGACGCCGAGGAGGTGTCTGCGAGACCGCGGGGAAGGGGGAGAGAGAGAGGGCGTCAGGTCAGGCAGCAGGGACCTGCATCAGCCCGCAGTCCCCTTCTCCGTGAGCGCCGCACGCACCCAGACCACTGCCTTACACGACCGCTGCTCTGCGGTTCCACTGCTGGAGGATTGACACTAATCACTCCAGCTACCGCAGGAAGTACTGCTACCTGCTCGGCCAGCTGGCAGTTCTACCCCGGACACCAGCTGACAGAGAGTGCAGCTCACCAATGGTCCCGCATCCCACATCCCGAATAAGGCCATCACCCCTCCGTCCCTGCCCACGACACCCACCCCTTGACTCCTGGACAAGATTCTGCGAGATTCATTTCAGCACTGTTAATCCTTTCCATCTCTGCTTCTGAAAGAAGGCAGCCGCAAAATAGATGTCAAAAATTATAACTGTTGACACGGGAAGACTGTGGGTGAGTCAGTGAGATGTCGGAGATCTCCAGGAGCTGGGTTCAGGTTTTCCCAAGCTTAGGTCAGCAGGATGACATGCAGAATATCCTGCAGGCCAAGGCACCCCGGAGCAGAAAAAAGGGAGCTGAACTTCCAATCCACTCCCACCACGCCGCTGTAATACAACCATCTAAGTAACTGCGAAATTGATCAGGCTGGCTAGCAATTCATCAATTCAAGAGATGGGCAGGCATAACTCTGAAGCTGGGTCACTGACCTGGGGGGGTGCAGGTGTCGACGGGGGACTGAACGAACGTGGAACGCCGCTTGGTGGGCATGGGCAGTGCCATCTTCTGCTCCTTGTGCTTGGCCAGCGCTGCCTGAACTGCTTCTGTGTGGATGTCTGCGGAGACAAAGGGACACTGGCATAAGAGTGGGGAAACGAGAGCCTGGGAGCGAAAGGGAAAGGGAGGAGGAAGAGTTGAGGGGGCAGAAATAAAAGCATAGGAAAAGTAGAGGCATCTCCTGGGGAAAGCTGAGGAAGTTTGGGAATGTCCAGAGGCAAAACACCAGGAAGGGCTGCCCCAGTGATCTGAAGTTTGGCAAAACGCAAATGGTCTTTGAAGTTCCTGAGTCAGGAGTGTCACCCGTACCTATCGGTAAGAAAGCTTCCAAGTTAACATTTAAAAAGAAAGCAGTCTCACCTTCGACTATTTATAAAAACACTGAAGAAACGGAGCCCAGTCTTCTCACACTTCTTCTGTAAAAAGAAAGCTCTGCACTGGGATGGGAAGACATCCTCACAACCCTACTGAAACCTCTCAAAAAGAGTTTCACACTTTTTGACCCAGCCTCGAAAAAGAGTTAAGGCTTGCCAGTGAACATCAACCCTCTTCGAACACCATGCTAACCTCCACAAACGCTTTTCCCATCCTGATCCTGTAGATTGACTTTGCCTGCTCCCGGGGATTCACAGAGACTGGACCCTGCTTCGGCACACCTCTCGGTGCTCTACTGTGATCCCCACAGTATCCTTCACGCCTCGGAACAGCCCCGCATCACTCCCGTACAGGTGCAGGCAGGCCCGACGTGCAAGGCTGGGACAGCACCCTCTCCAGATCCGGAGCAGAACGCACCGTTCCCACCTGTCACCCCCACTGCAGCTCCGCGGATCTGCCTGGACTCCCCAGGGGACTCGCTGCTGCCGCCACCCAGGAGGGCAGATTTAGCGCCAAGCGTGCGCGTGAGAGAGGAGGGGGGAGCAGAGAACAGCGTCTGGCACGATCAGGGCTCCCCCAGCCCATCAATATGAGTGGCGGGAAGGGAAGGGGGTGTTCCCTCCGCAAGCTATCCGTTTTTGACTCCTGAAATGACTCCTTGCCCCTCTCTAAAGTGACGTGAAAACGCTCAGCTGGACACGTTTATCACAAGTCCTCCTTTTCCTGTGCTAGGAGCGGGGTTACTAAGAGCCAGGCGAGACTTTACAGCGGCGCAGTTTCACAATCGTCCACTCTGGGAGCTCAAACCCACCCCTGCCCCATCCCCCCAGCTCCCATCCACACACCACGACAGCGACACAAGCCGAGCGGAGCGTGCCTGCTACTACCTGCGCCGAGCACCAGCAGCAAACAGGAAACAGGAACGAGTCACAATTTCACATCCTCCTCCCGGGCAGATTCGAGGGCCTGTCCTGAGAATCTTCACTGTGGTCGCCGCCACCTTCCCCCAGACCCCCGCCAAACAACCTCCCCCAACTCCAGGGAGTGCAGGGAAGGCGCCCGAGTCGAGCCCCCGGCACAGCAGCACCACGCAACAGACAGAAGCGCAGAGACAGAGCGAAGGCCCAGCTCTGCTCAGCGCCGCCTGCTGTGGTTTCCTGCAGCTTCCTGTGTCTGTAGGTAAGTTGTTCAGCAGCACAGATTCATCGGAGAGAGAGAGAGCGACAGCAGCTCAGCCTGCACACGCAGCACTCCCTGCCTGCCAGAGGGGGCACAATGGGCACAATGGGCAGCTAAGACACTCCGTCAGCACCTTTCAAGAGCACGTCGCGACAGCAGCGCCCGGCCGTGTGTGCAGACTTTACTCCATCAGGAGTGCAAGGGCCTGTGAACGCAGCCTGCTGGGAACCGCCCAGAATCCCCTGCGTCACAACCCCACTTCGCTCACTCCCCCTCCTCGCTGACTCTCTCTCCTCTTCCCCTCCTCCTCCGTGTCCCTGCCTTTCACTCCTGCATCCCTGTCTCACCGCAGTCCTGCCCTCCCGTCCTCCCCCTCTATTGTGATCACAGACAATCCCCCCCCACCACCACCTTCACCGCCTTTCCTGCTGTCCCACAGCCACCTCCTCCTTCCCCGCCCTCGCCAGCAGACTCACCTGACCGGTAGCGGTCATCCCTGGTGCCCCCCGAGCGTGAGCGGTGGTACCTCGACGACGAGGCCGGCGCCGGACTGGGCCCCTGGTTCCGCTGGTCGCTCTGCAGGCCCGGCTCCACCCCTGTGGGGAGACAATCAGAGGCACGTCACACCAGGCCACCCCCAGGGTCGCGAGCGAGTCCCCCCCCACCCCCGTGGGGCACTGAAGCACGATTCTGTTCCGGGCTTTACTCCGAGCCCCCGACTCGCACCCAAACCTGCAGAACAGCCTCACCTCAGGAAAACCGTTACCATTCATCAGACTTTTACCCACCATGACAAAAATTAACCTTTTTTTTTACATACTGAGGTGTGCGTCACATTAGTGTAGAAGGTTACCACGTGCCCTTACAGATACCAGCCTTCTAAAGGCCCGTGCAGTGTCAGAGAGACATGAAGACCGCAGACACACAGGCCCACTAACAGCCTTACTTTGTGCCTGCGCTTGAATGCTGTCCTATTTTCATGGTGATGGGTTTGTGAGGGCTCAGTTAAAGGCTGTAGTCAGAGCTCGGAGAATGGAAGGCGTCTCTGCCAGCTCAGCTCTCCACGCTGTTTCGCCTCCTTCCTTCCCTCCGCAAGGTCGGGCTGCCCTCTCTCTCTCCGAGCAGGCAGCCGAACGCCAGCCCCTGCAGCCCCTCATCCATCAGCCCGCCCGAGCTCCTCCAGCTCGCCCGTGCCCCTGCGGTCGGGGGTGGGGTGGGGGTTTGTTTCCCCCACAGATGCCCGTTTTGCCGACTGTTTTTTTCATTCCTCCCAGGCGAGCAGATCCACGGCTCTTTTCAGAGGTGGATTTGCAAAGGCGCACTATGACTGCGGCCGGGAGGGCGCATCGGCCAGGCTGCCTGACGCGACCGCGCCGTGGGCGCAGGGGCGCGGCGCCAAGCGCTTCGAAAGGGAAACCTCTGGCGGGACGCCCAAGGAATTCGATCCCGGCTGCACACCTCCTCGGCCCTGCTCCAGGAGGAGAGACAACCCGAAATGTGCAGGAGTCGTGATGCAACAAAGCCAGTGTTTTTAACCCCCGCAACTGCTGAACGCAGGTGCTGCTGTTCCACAATGCTGTAGCCTGTATGTCTGAACACCTACGGCCTGTTTTTTTTTTTTAAAGAGCCTCTTCACTGCCCCATCTGACTTGGCAGTGCCTCTTCAAGGCAACTGTGTAGGCCTGCCAGTCGCTGCCGCCGTTATTACTGTGTTCACTTTGCGTACGTTATAACAGGAGAGCAACATCCCTTCCAGGACCTATCGCGACGAGCATTTGTACAACAAAAATGACTTGCATCCATTCACTTTGTGGTGGTGTGGTTGTCCGGATTGCGGAGTGAATTAAGGAAAGGGGGTGCGTGCAGGTGAGGGCTGGTTTAGGGCGCGGGTCTAACTGCCTGCGGGCTGCACGCTGGAGCCGCAGGGCTCGTCTGGGGGTTGGCGCTCTCTAAGCCCTCACAGCCGGAGAGGCTCCGTGTGCTCGCAGGCCTGGATCAAAGAGCCCAAAGGTCACCTGTGAAGTCTCCCGGAAAGCGGAGACGCCAGGCCTGCAGGCGGCAGTCGGGATGGGGGCGGGGGACCAGGCCGGGCGGCTGTGCCACACACAGCAGGGGGCTCCCTGCCCAGACAGGCACCTCGCCGCCTGGGACCCCTGCTGCTTTCAATTCAATTCAATTCGAGGTGCTTTATTAGCATGACCGATAGGTACAATCAGTGTTGCCAAAGCAAATAAAAATAATAAAATTAACATGGAACAAAACAAAAAATAGAAGTAAAATAAAATCTACAGACATGTTACAGACATTTACAACAAAGACATATTATAAAATATTGACATGTACTTTCTCAGAGAAAGTATATGTCAGTATATGTATAAGTATATGGCAGAGCAGCCAGCCAGCCAGCCAGCCAGCGCTCGGCTTGACATCAATTCAACCGGCTACCGATCCCGGTGTGCAAAACCCTCAAAATCCCTGATCAGCTGACTTCTTCAGAGTGAGCAGTGAACACACACACACACATTAGGACACAAGTCTAAACTAGGTGGAAGAGTATGTAAACACAATGAAGAACAAAGCACATCTGTACACAAAGGGTGGTGGGGACGTGGAACAAGCTACCCAGCCATCTAGTTGTAGACAACAGCCTGGCCTCTTTCAAGAAACAGCTGAGTGGGATCCTTGGAGCAATTAACTATTAACTGCCAGACCTAGCAGGCACTAATCCCTAACATGCCTTAAGAGAGATACTCCAGTAAAACACCGGTAAAGAAGCGAACGAGTGCAAGTCGCGTCAGTCGTGTTTTCTCAAAGACACGAACAGTAAGCCCAGTATTTCATCTCCCCGAGTTAACATCAGCCCAGAGGCGTTCAACGACGAAGAAACAGCCTGTGACAAAACACACGTTGCACACACACCTCAAGGCTGTGTCTCCGCGTCCCTGGCTTTCAGATAAACGCCACGGAGGGGCCACCGCCGATGGCGACTCTCCGGCCCGGCCCTCGGCTCAAGTTCCGCGCTGGCGCCCGGCCGGCACTGAACTCCTGCAAACGCCGGCGTGCTCCCGGCTCAAGCGAGCTCTCCCCGCCGGAGCGACCCCGAGTCACGGCCGGAAACGACCGCACAACATACAAACTTCGCCGCCGCAAAGGAACACACACAACCTTTGAGCCGCAGAAGGGACTGCCAGAGACACACCTACACGTGTCTCTCTCGGCTCAGACACCGCACTCAAAATCAAGCCTTTTTTATTTTAATTACTTCCTAGCTCCGCCGTACCTTTACGTATCACACAGAGACGCAGCCGGCAGGGCTACACCTGAAGCGCTTCCAAACACGAGCCCGCTCCACAGACCAATCCTTCCCTCGCCCCGCGCGATGAGGTCATCGATTACATCACCGCGAACCAGAAGACCGCAGCCCCGGTTTCCAGGGGCAACAGAAGATCAAAAGAGAGGCTCCCGCCGGCCTGACGACTCGGCGATGGAAGGGTCGGATTAAATGGCCGGCGTAACCGCAGCTCGAAATCCTTCAGCACGGCTCGCTGTCTTCAAGAACAAGTACGTTTTATTTAAAATAATTATATCTGCCGGCTGGACCAATCTACAGCCTCTCCTCCATGTCCCCTTTAAACATGTTTAAAGTTGTCTCGCCGCAGCATTTTCAGAATCCATATTCTTGTACGATAAACCTTCAAAGCAGTACCAGAGCCTCCACTGCGCGTTTTTTTATTCCCTGGGGCTGAAGCTTGAATGACGGAAAAAAAAAACGGCGAAATGACTCGTGACGTCATCACTTCAGCACGTCAGAGGCGGAAGTTGCGAAAGTTCCTGGTAGGCAACACCCAAACTAATCCCAACATTTTCATTCTTAAAACTCTCTTTTCATAGTCCTTTCCTTAACACCAAATGGGTTCTCAAAACCCTATGAGTGCCTATTTCCTGCACCCAGGGAAGTTGGGGGGCCCACACAGTTAAGGCTGGAGCGTCTGTACACACAAGCATGTCGGACTCCTGCTCATATCACTAACCACCTGCACCCCAGGATCCCCTGAACGATCAAACAGCTCACGAGCCTGCTGAGGCGGGAAATCTCACTGGAGCTGCAGCCCTGTGTTCTCTCCTGTCCCACCCTGAGGAACAGTGAGCCTGTCTCTCAATAATAATACAGTGTGTGATCTCCTGTCCCACCCTGAGGAACAGTGAGCCTGTCACTCAATAATAATAATACAGTGTGTGATCTCCTGTCCCACCCTGAGGAACAGTGAGCCTGTCACTCAATAAAAATAATACAGTGATCTCCTGTCCCACCCTGAGGAACAGTGAGCCTGTCTCTCAATAATAATAATACAGTGTGTGATCTCCTGTCACACCCTGAGGAACAGTGAGCCTGTCCCTCAATAAAAATAATACAGTGTGTGATCTCCTGTCCCACCCTGAGGAACAGTGAGCCTGTCTCTCAATAATAATAATACAGTGTGTGATCTCCTGTCCCACCCTGAGGAACAGTGAGCCTGTCACTCAATAAAAATAATACAGTGTGTGATCTCCTGTCCCACCCTGAGGAACAATGAGCCTGTCTCTCAATAATAATAATACAGTGTGTGATCTCCTGTCCCACCCTGAGGAACAGTGAGCCTGTCTCTCAATAATAATAATACAGTGTGTGATCTCCTGTCCCACCCTGAGGTCAGTGAGCCTGTCACTCAATAAAAATAATACAGTGTGTGATCTCCTGTCCCACCCTGAGGAACAATGAGCCTGTCTCTCAATAATAATAATACAGTGTGTGATCTCCTGTCCCACCCTGAGGAACAGTGAGCCTGTCTCTCAATAATAATAATACAGTGTGTGATCTCCTGTCCCACCCTGGGGAACAGTGAGCCTGTCACTTAATAATAATAATACAGTGCGTGATCTCCTGTCCCACCCTGAGGAACAGTGAGCCTGTCACTCAATAATAATAATACAGTGTGTGATCTCCTGTCCCACCCTGAGGAACAGTGAGCCTGTCACTCAATAAAAATAATACAGTGTGTTCTCTCCTGTCCCACCCTGAGGAACAGTGAGCCTATCACTCAATAATAATAATACAGTGTGTTCTCTCCTGTCCCACCCTGAGGAACAGTGAGCCTATCACTCAATAATAATAATAATAATAATAATAATAATAATAATAATAATAATACAGTGTGTGATCCACTGTCCCACCCTGAGCAACAGTGAGCCTGTCACTTAATAATAATAATAATAATAATAATAATAATAAATAAATAATACAGTGTGTGATCTCCTGTCCCACCCTGAGAACAGTGAGCCTGTCACTGAATAATAATACAGTGTGGGATCTCCTGTCCCACCCTGAGGAACAGTGAGCCTGTCACTGAATAATAATAATACAGTGTGTGATCTCTTGTCCCACCCTGAGGAACAGTGAGCCTGTCACTGAATAATAATAATACAGTGTGTGATCTCCTGTCCCACCCTGAGGAACAGTGAGCCTGTCACTCAATAAAAATAATACAGTGTGTTCTCTCCTGTCCCACCCTGAGGAACAGTGAGCCTATCACTCAATAATAATAATACAGTGTGTTCTCTCCTGTCCCACCCTGAGGAACAGTGAGCCTATCACTCAATAATAATAATAATAATAATAATAATAATAATAATAATAATAATAATAATAGTGTGTGATCCACTGTCCCACCCTGAGCAACAGTGAGCCTGTCACTTAATAATAATAATAATAATAATAAATAATACAGTGTGTGATCTCCTGTCCCACCCTGAGGAACAGTGAGCCTGTCACTGAATAATAATAATACAGTGTGTGATCTCTTGTCCCACCCTGAGGAACAGTGAGCCTGTCACTCAATAATAATAATACAGTGTGTGATCTCTTGTCCCACCCTGAGGAACAGTGAGCCTGTCACTCAATAATAATAATACAGTGTGTGATCTCCTGTCCCACCCTGGGGAACAGTGAGCCTGTCACTTAATAATAATAATAATAATAATAATACAGTATGTGATCTCCTGTCCCACACTGAGGAACAGTGAGCCTGTCACTTAATAATAATAATACAGTATGTGATCTCCTGTCCCACACTGAGGAACAGTGAGCCTGTCTCTCAATAATAATAATACAGTGTGTGATCTCCTGTCCCACCCTGAGGAACAGTGAGCCTGTCACTCAATAATAATAATACAGTGTGTGATCTCCTGTCCCACCCTGGGGAACAGTGAGCCTGTCACTTAATAATAATAATAATACAGTATGTGATCTCCTGTCCCACACTGAGGAACAGTGAGCCTGTCTCTCAATAATAATAATACAGTGTGTGATCTCCTGTCCCACACTAAGGAACAGTGAGCCTGTCACTTAATAATAATAATACAGTGTGTGATCTCCTGTCCCACCCTGAGGAACAGTGAGTCTGTCACTCAATGTTTCACGTGATGCACATACAGTAACTGTCCATTTACATGTTTGCACTGTAACCGTTGTGTCAATTGCTTCTGCTCTGGCTACACTATCTCAGTGTTGCAATACGTTTAAAACTCAGAAGCTAGACTTTTAACTCACACCAGAGAGTTGGTAGCATATCACTCCTACACCTAAGTCTCTATATTGGCTGCCTCTAAAGTCACGTATTCAATATAAGATCTTGTTACTGATTTTTAAGGCTTTATAAAATGTGGCTCCATCACGCATCTCTGCCCTCCCCCATATTTACACTCCCTGCTGCGGGCCCCGCTGAAGCTGAGCCTTTGCTCACGGTGACTTCTGGTGACTGTGCTCTTTTTCTGCCACTGCTTTTTGTTATGGAATCCCTTTCCTCAGACTGAGGAAAAAAATTGTATGAGAAATGTTTTGAGTCTCTTCAAATCCAAACGCAAACCTCTCATTAGGGCCTGTGTCTGATTGCCCCACATTCTTTGCATATAAACCTGTATATTCTTATTTTATTTTCCTTTTACTTTTTTGGTACTCATCTTCATTTTCTTCCTCACCATGTACAGCTTCGCTGGGGTTGGAAAGGCGCTTTATAAATCATTGTTGCCGTTATTAAAGCTCGTTGAGTCTGAATCTGAAGATGGCAGCACCTCCTAGTGGTCAGCCTGAGGTTCCTGCTGGCTGAGATGCTGGGCGCCGCGGGGATGGCGGTATGTTATTGCAGTCCAGCTCTGCGCCTCGTTCTCTCCAGAGCGGGTAGCGCAGGGGTCACCGCCGGAGAGCTTGGCGTAGTGGACCGGGAATTCCAGCTGAAAGTCCAACTGTCCTCCTCGCTTACAGCGCGGCCTCCAGCCTGGCCAGAAGGCACAGACACTTGCTCTAGTTTCCCCTTGGGACACAAGGGGTTTTCCACTGCCCGGGCCGACGTCCGACCACGAGCATGCGTCAGCCTGAATCAGAGAGACTGTCATCGTCCTGCTGCACTGCCACCCCTGCGAGCTCTCAGGCACATTCCGCTACCAACAGAGCCGCAAAGCTGGAATGCCGGAATGGGTGTCCGATGCTTTAACGGTCCGAAGCTGATGCCGTGTTCCCGAGTGCAGGGTGTCCAGCGGGCCCACGCTGCCCTGGACCCAGGGACCAGCCCCCCCCAAGATCAACTCCCTGTGATGATGTCATCCGACAGGGGAAAATAAAACAACAGGAAAGCAGAGAGCATTAACCATGCATCTGAAAGAGGACGGTGGAAGGGAGGGGGAGGGACTGGGGTCTTTTCCGCCCATCCCCAAATCTTTTCGTAACCATGCGTAGGCTCATCGCATCTCTCCCACGTGGCTCTGTAACTCAAGGGCTGAGTCACTGTACAGTGTTTGGGCTCCCGTCTCATTTTCAAAGGGAGCGAGCAGCACCAGGTGTCAAGACCTTACTGACTGTCCTCAGGAGCTTACATCACAGCGAGGCCCCAAGAGACTGGAGCTGTCCTCTTTGTCAAATAAAGATACAATACCTGCACGAGCCCTTGTGGGGAGTGGGTCCTCCTACCAGGAAAGTGTAATTGTTAACAAGAGCAGCAGAAAGGTTTCACAATTTATTCAATGCTGCAGTTTCTTCTGAATCACGTTTTGTACAATTTTTTAATGAAGCCCTCTCCACAGGTGCCACTGTTTGTACCCCTGAGGCAGGTGCTTTGTTTGTGTAGGTGGGGGAGGGGCAGCCCTAGAACAAGAGGCACCTAGTCCCACAGTGCCAGCAGCAGAGCTGAGGCACCACCATAAGACTGATGCAGTTCTGACCGGTCGAATGCAGTTCATGGGTGCCTGTGCACCTGTAGGAGGCACTATTGCACTGCAAGCCAAGGCTACTCCAACCCCTCTCCCATTTAATTCGAGCAAAGCCTGGCCCGCCTGGGGCGTCCCGGCTGCAGCTGGATCAGGACACAGCCCAGGCCGAGTGCACACCGAGTCCCACGCCGGCTGTCCCAGCCCGCTCCCATGTCTCGCCTGGGACCCCCACGCGCAGCTCTCTTCCTGCTCTGTCGCTGCGCACCGCAGCCCTGTCTTCTCAAACTGCGCTGTTGTGGTTTCCTGTAGTGCCAGCACTGATTTAAATGTTTCAGCGCGCCCGCCCCTCCGTGGTCACATCTGAGCAGCAGCCTCGCTGGAATGACGCAGCAAAACCGCTCCTCTTGTTCCTGATGGTTATACCGGTCTGAGTCTCTAAAGAAGACTTGACAAAAAAGGAAGGCTCACCCCTCCTCCGGTTTTAACTCCAGCCAAGTTTAGTTTTCTCCCTGGGGTGGTTTCTGAGCTCAACTGGAGCTCCTGAAACTTTGGGGGGGTCAGACCTGTAAATGGTACCAGCGCTGTGCTGCCTGCTTAGGTCCAGAGGTGCCCTCTTTCAGGCGCCAGGAAAGAAACAGGCTGGTGGAGAAGGAAAGCCAAGGGTGACATGATGGCACACTGGTCAGCACTGCGGGCCCTGGGCTCAATTCCAGCCCAGGGGCACTATCCGTGTGGAATCTGCATGTTCTCCCCTGTGCTTGTCTGGGTTTCCTCAGGTGCTTTGGGTTCTTCCCACAGTTCAAAGACATGGTGGTAGGCTATTTGGTTGCTGTGAAAATTGTCCCTGGTGTGAGTGTGTGAGTGTTAGTGTGTGTGTCTGCTCTGCAATGGACTGCCGTCCTGTCCAGGGTGTACCCTGCCTTGCACCCTTGCTTGCTGGGATAGGCTCAGGCTCCCCCGCAACCCTGTACTGGATAAAGCGGTTAGAAAGTGGATGGATGGATTTAAACGCGAGCAGGAATGAACACCAGCAGACACAGGGGTCCCCAAGGACCAGGGAATGGGAACCGCAGTTAGCCGTTAGCTGTTGCACTTTCCTGGTCCACCACTAGAGGTCAGCCATGCCCTGCAAATCAAACCTACACAACAGCCCCCAGATTTCTCATCTCTGCTTTGTCTTCAACTCCCTCTTCCCTTTTCCCTCCCTCTCTATCCATGATTCCGCGAGCCAAGATCCCACTTGTGACAGCTGATCCTCGCGTCACTCCGCAGTGTAACAGGATCTCAGCCCACCCCCCCCACAGGGCTGGGGTTTAAAAATGCTGGGAATCGGCGGCTCGCTCTCTGCTCCTCTGTGACCAGCACTTCCGCCCCCAAGCCGGCTGGGCTCGCTGAGCGCAGGGATCATCTGACACCCACCCTTGGGAGTGGGAGACAGACAAAAGCTTGGGGGTTGGAAAAGCAGAGAGAAAAGCATGAGTGGGGAAGGAGAGTGGACTGGTCTTTCAGCAGGGGGACAGAGGGAATCCGCTGATGGATTCATGGGTCCTGTTGTTTCCCTGCCAAGCTTGGCGTTATCTAGCCATACCTTTTTTTTTTAAGTTTTCAACTGTAACTCGCTGGCACTTTGTGTTTGTTCTTTACACGTGGTTAATGACTGTTTGTGTCTGGCAGGACTGTGGCAAGACCTCCGACGTCTGTCGTTCTTACAGCTCCTCTGACTGGGGCTGCGACTGGAAAGAGCTGTGGGGGAAAGGGGTCGCGAGACGAGAGCGCGGGACAGAGGCAGGGAGGCGTGGGAGGGGGAGAAAGACAGGGAGAGGGAGAGAGAGGCAGGCAGGACACAGACACAGAGGGAGAGTTAGAGACCGAGCCGCGTGGAGACCGAGGCAGGGAGAAGGAGAGGATGAGGGAGGGAGGGGTCAGGCCTTACCAGGTGTCTGAGGGATGTAGGGTGCCAGCAGCTTGGCCCTCTTCTTCTCGTAGCCCTTCTGCGTGATGTCACCTGGAAGCAGGAGGAGAACACAGGCCGTCAGCCAAGTGCCTGGGCAGGGAGACATCTCACAGCAGACTGGGGGGGGGGCTTTATAAAATCCCCCACAGGGCTCCCCCAGAAACCAGGCTGCATGGGGGTGCTCTCTCCCCATCCCCCCCGCCTGGCTCTGGAAGAGGATGCTGAAGAAGTCCCAGCCAACATTTTTTGTCCTTGCGGCTTTTGCAGACGCAGCCTTATAAAGTCATGATACTCACGAGAACGAAATCTGCCAGAAGTTCAATGGTGAGAATTAACCAGGCAGGTCAGAGGAGACCAGATCAAACCCACAGTGCCTCAACCGCTAGCTTCTCCAACTCGCAACATGCTTTAAAGGATCTTTCTCAAGGGAATTCTTCCTACAGGCATCGTGTGTGTGTGGGGGTTTCTAAGTCACGTGACAAGGGGATGATTTCAAAATCAAAAAATGCAAAGACAGAAATGCACAGACACACACAAAAATAGCAGAAGCACAGCACAGTTCACCGGCTCACAGACACCCACCCCCCTACTTCCTGCAAACTGCCTGCAACCCCCCAGCCCAGCCCGGTCTCGTTGCTCATTTCCTCTCTCGCTGCCTGAGCAGTGTTAGGTGCCCACCTCCTCAAGCTTCAAGCCCCCCACTCCACCACCAGCAGGACCCTGTGTGGCGATCACACTGGGGGGGGGGGGCAGGTCACAGATGGCACCACATCTCCATGACAACCACAGGCTCCTTCATGGAAGTTACTTACCCCCCCCAATTCTGTACTCTGGGCAAGCTGCCCAGCTCAGGCAGCGAGGACCCCACATCCGCTGGCCAGTGTCGGTCTCCATGGGGCTGAGGCCGAGACCCGTACGGGACACAGGACAGGCTGTACGTTTGAAAGTGGGGAACACCGGCCCCGGATGAAGTGAGCGTGGCTGACTGTTTCCAGGGGTATCGGAGGCATGAGCGAGCCCGTTTCCGGACACCGGGGGGACAGCACGTTACTGATCCTCCTCCTACTGTGCGAGCACCTCTCCGCCTCGAGTCTGCGGCGAGGAGGAAACTGAGCCCTTGAAGAATAAAAGGAGGCCCAGCTGGGCCCCGACTGCAGCTCCCTCACAGCCGAACAGCCTGCTGGAGCACAAGAGGACATTGTGTCCGAGAGCCAGCAGGCCCGACCGCAGTAGTCAGCCCCGTCATTGACATTGACAGCGGGCGCACAGGCTGGCGGGCAGAGGGGTCCCCTGGCTGCACTCAGGAGCTGGGGGGGGGAGGGGGGCATTGTCATTAAGGGGCCGGAGCACAGAGGAGGATCTGTGCTGGTGGTGCTGCGGGGCCCAGCCACACACTGGCACTGCCCGGAAGGCTGAGAGCCCCCTTTGTCTCTCTGGCAGCCTGACAGTCACATCTACAGCCCTGCGACCTGTCGGACTGGCACAGCCTTGCTGCGCAGACTGCCAGGGCAAGCAGGAGGAAACAGAGAAGCATAATCTACTTGCAATACAAGAGCAGAGCCATGCCTTGGTTTTAAAATCAGCTAGCCGCTCTCTGCAGAACAAGCATGACTGGTCTTCCTCTAATCAGCGACAGTCTTCTTGTTCTGACGGCCCAGGTTAAAAAGCCTGTGATGTTTTGTGAAGAGCATCTTCAAGAGGGATTTAAAGGAACTTTGGCTCGGGGGGATCCTGCTGCACGTCGCCCACAGAACCCCCCAGCTGTGCGACCTCTCCCGAGCCAGACAACCATGGGGGGACCCCTGGCTGCTGTACCCCTCCGGTCAGCCGCTGCGCTGGAGTGTGCCCCCCTGTCTCAGAAGGGCAGGGGGTGTCAGTACGCGTGTCTGTCCCGGGCAGTTGCAGAACTGTTTATCTGTGTGACTGTAAAGTGCTTGAGTAATAGGGGCCCAGCTGGAGAGGGGTGATGCATCGGTGACCCCCTACCGCCCCATCCTCCCCCCCACGGCTTTGCGAGTCTGCCAGTGAGTCACTGCTGGTGCTGGGGTGAGGGGGGCAGTGTGGGAGGAGGCTGGCTCTTGGGCTTCGGTGACTCAGGCCTGATCCTCCACAGACCAGAGTGTGAGCCGTGCAGTCCAGTCCAGGAACCAGCCGAGTGGGAGAGGGCGGCTGGCTAAGCTGTGCTGCACCCACACACTGGGAGATAGATACAAGGGGTGCTTAAAACTCAGTTTCAGATCCTGATTTTCAACATCAGCACAAAATAAAAAGAGATGAAGACTCTCACTGATTTTACTGGATATAAGGTGTACAGTATACTGTACACACAGCAGGTGTGCAGTGCCAGCAGTACCTCCACCAGGGGTACAATACACATACAGCAGGTGTGCAGTGCCCACAGTCCCTACACCAGGGGTACAATACACACACAGCAGGTGTGCAGTGCCCGCAGTCCCTACACCAGGGGTACAATACACACACAGCAGGTGTGCAGTGCCCGCAGTCCCTACACCAGGGGTACAATACACATACAGCAGGTGTGCAGTGCTAGCAGTACCTCCACCAGGGGTACAATACACACACAGCAGGTGTGCAGTGCCCACAGTCCCTACACCAGGGGTACGATACACACCCAGCAGGTGTGCAGTGCCCACAGTCCCTACACCAGGGGTACAATACACACACAGCAGGTGTGCAGTGCCCGCAGTCCCTACACCAGGGGTACAATACACACACAGCAGGTGTGCAGTGCCCACAGTACTTCCACCAGGGCTACAATATATATATATATGCAGCTGGTATACTGTGTCACTACACACCAGGTGTTAAGTGCATAAATAGTACCTTGCAAAAATCTTTGTTTAAAGATTTCATTGTTTAAAAGCTTACGTTCATGACAGGTATAGGGACATGACATTTTGAAGTGGCAATTAATTGACTGACACAACCTACCCCGCAATTAAAAAACAAAGAAGCAAGCAGATAATATGGGAAAAAAACTGAAAAGGCATGACTGCGTAAATATTCAGACCTGTGGAAAATCAAAATTAATTGAGGTACACAAAATTATCTTAAGGAGCCACACAATTAGTTGAGTGCCCTCTTGTCTGCGTGTAGTAATAGCGGTCCACATGATTTCAGAAAAAATACACCCCAGTCAGGTAGTGAATTTTAAGAACACCATGTAACCATATAGACTAAGGGGCTCGGCAGAGGAGTATAAAAACATTTCAAAGACCCTTAATGTGTTTATCGGAGCATGGGGAAATCGATCATGAAGAAGTGGGAGGCACCCATACTGTGCTGACCAGGCTGCGCCTTCAAACTGAGCTGCTGGGCCAGGAGGACAGTGACTGGTGAGGGACGCCAGCGTGAAGCCAGCAGCGGCTTTGAAAGAGCCACACAGCTCAGTGGCCGGGAGGGGAGAACATGTTCATGGGTCAGGACCATCCTGGTCACTGCACAAAGGGGGGCTTGTATGACACTGAAACAATCTCAGAGCCCATGTGAGATTTGCAACAATGCACCTACTGTAAGTGATACAGCAAACCCAGCAAAAGGTTTTGTGCGAGGAGAAGACAAAATTAGACGTGTCCAAGCATGGTGGAAGAAGCATTTTGTTCCAGTTATTCTTTGCATCAGCAGGGACTGGGAAGCTTGTCAAGGCTGAGGGGAACACAGATGGACCAAAGTACTGGCAAAATGTAGGAGAAAACCTGCTTCAAACCTAAAACTGGGACAAAACCTCACCCTCCAGCAGGACGATGAGCTGAAGCACAAGGCCAGAGCTGCTCTGGAGTAGCTTATGAATAATAGTGATTGAGTATCCAGTCAAGTCCTGACTTGAATCTTATTGAGAATCTGTGGAAAGACTAAAAAATGTTGTCCATGAGTAATCCCCAAGCAAACTGAGTGAGTCTGAACAAACATGCAAAGACAAATGGGCAAAAGACTCACCCAAAAAGAACTGCAGCTGTAAAAGCAGAAAAATGTGATATCACCAAATACCTCACATATACGTATTGACATATTTCCATTTTTTTTTTTTAGTTTGGTTGACATTTACAACTTACCCTTGGAGGTCTTCAGTTTGCACATTCAGGTTTTGAATAAAACATTATGTTTAGAATGCATCATTTTGTAATTTCACAATATGGATGCGATAAGGCAGTGGTTAGCATTATTGCCTTGCAGCCCCGAGTTCAATTCCAGACTCGGGGTGCTGTCTGGGTGGAGTTTGTATGTTCTCCCCATATTTGCAAGGGTCTCCTCCCACAGTCCAAAGACATGCTGGTAGGTGTATCGGTTTCTGGGAAATCAGGCCCTGGTGCGAGTGTGAGCGTCTGTGTGCCCCGTGATGGACTGGAGTCCCTTGCTTACTGGGATAAACTCCAGCTCTCCCCTGAGCCTGAACTGGAAGAAGAGGTTAGAAAACAGATGGAAGGGACACCATAGGAAGGGTGCACTGTAGTTTAAACCTGCTGCACAGCATATAACAGCTGACACTGTTGAATTGTCGTTGAATTAGAAGTTGTTAAATACAGTACACGCACCCTATCGAAAAGGTCCGGGCCTGTCAAGTAGACAGGAACTCGTGCACCTTCCCCAGCCTCGCGGGGCAGTCTGCCCACAGCGCAGCACAGGGCAGGAGGTATCCGCGCTCATCTCCGGTGCCTTCACTGCCAGTGACCCACATTCCCAGCTGGACACAGCCTCCGGCACAGCAGCGCGATCAATTCGCCCAGACTGGCCTCGCTGGGCTGGGTCCCAGGATAGGACAGACTATCCCAATCACACGGACACGGACAAAGACCCCGCCCCGCAGACACGGCGCGCTCAGAACGCCTGTGGGGGTGGGTTCCTAATATTTTGGAACGTGTACACCATAAAAAGAGCGGACAACAACCACACACTCTTGCAGGAAAAAGGAAAAGAAAGGCTTAACATCACTGCTGCTCCTCTTGTTACAAGATGCATCTCGTTGTACAAGGGAACGATGAAGCCTTTTCAGCTCTAAAACGGCCTCCCCTGCAGTCCCCACCCTGGCACAGCTCTCCGTGCAGACGGAGGAACAATTCAAGGTGTCCCCCCATCAACCCCAGACTGAAGATTTCTTTAATGGGGTTGCAGTGCCCCCGAGGATGACAGTGGTCTCCCCAGACCCCCATGCGGGATAAAGGCAACAGGTTCCCTCTCAGGCCCAACTACAATAACTGCCTTTAACACAAACACGAGGACAACACGAGCGCACGTTTTAAACCCAGCCCGTTGAAGAGCTTGTCAAAACCCTCAAGGGCCCTGACAACGAAACACCAACCAGAAGACACGAGTGGACACTCCAGGGAAGTGCATTAAAAAAAGAGAGCAGATTGAATCTGAAAGCAGATTCTTTACTCAGAGTGGTGGGAGTGTGGAACAAGCTGCCCCTACCCTGGTTTCTTTCAAGATTACCAAATTACCAAACTAATTACTAATTACCAAACGGGCCAGATGGACCGAACTGCCTCTTCTTGCTGGTGACCGTGCGCCAGGCGTCGAAGAGCAGGGGAGATGAAGATGGGACAAGCCGGACTTGCGGTTCGGACCTGGTGGGTCCCCACAGTCCCCCTTGTAGCTCCCCTGACCGATGAACTCCGCTCTCTCCAGCTCTGCAGAGGCCCTGCACTGTCAGCCTCCTGCCAGGCTAAGAAACTCGAGAGCATGCTGCCAAGATGCTGCCTAATCCCACGCACTCAGCCAAGCGCGCTTATCCGCAATTAGAGCAGACCGATAGCGTGCTGTAATCAATCTGCAGCAGATTAGGTCCGCAAAGGGGGCGCCCCCCCTTTCTCGTAACAGCACAGCTGGGGCACAGCCCGCAGCGCAACTGCAGCTCAAGGGCTCCCAAGACTCCTGCCTCCTAAAACCTTACTGAGGTCCACCGGAGTGCAAGTGCAGCACAGCCCGGTGAAATCATGGGAAAAGCTACAGCACACTGTAGTCAAACCCAGCAGGAGCATGGGGAAAGCACAGCAGGGAGCAGCTAAATTCAGGGAAAATATGGGAAAAACTGCAGCACATTGGAGTAAAACCCAGTAAGATAAAGGAGGAAGCATAATCAAGTGAAGAAAAGCTCAGTGAAATCGTGGGGAAAACTTCAGCACACTGTAGTACACCCCAGTATGATTAAGGCAAGCACTGGGGTGGAGCGGTGGCTCTGTGGCTAAGGATCTGCGCCTGTGGCTGGAAGGTTGCCGGTTCAAATCCTGTGGCCGGCAGAGGAATCCTACTTCGCTGGGCCCCTGAGCAAGGCCCATAACCCCAACTGCTCCAGGAGCAGTGTATAAATGGCTGGAGCAGTGTATAAATGGCTGGCCCTGCGCTCTGACCCCAAGCTTCTCTCCCTGTCTGTGTGTCGCATGGAGAGCAAGCTGGGGTATGCGACACAATGCAAGAATGCAAGAAATTGTATATGGCCAATAAAGTGATCTTATCTTAAAAGTGCCACAAAGCCCTGTGAAATCATGGTGAAAGCTGCAAACCACAGTAAACAGCAGAATGGCTAAACCTCCAAAATCCCAGGTGATTCATTCCAGCTCTGGAGCCTCTTAACTACACTGCAGCACCAGGACTGCAAATCAAGGTCAACAAACTCAGCGCAGACAGAAACGACTGAAGCTGGACAACGAGGAGAGCTCCTGTAGTTCAAAACTCTCATTTGATTTTTTCCCCCAGTCACTGTGTCATATCATAATCTGAAACTGTTCCGATTTCCCACAAATCCCAGATTAAACCGTGTTGTTGGCACATCCAGTCCAGCGCATCCCCAGAGGAGGAGAAGGCAGCACTCCATGGGAAATCCCAACTGACCGCAGGAGCCAGAGGGGGCAGGGACTGGGAACAGATTCTCCATCCGGTTCGTGCAGGATGAGGTTTCCCCGCGGCATCCCATGGAGACGAGAGCATTTCTACATGGATTCTACTCGGCCACAAACCACGTGAGAGCACATGCAAAAAGGTATGCAAGGACGTTGCGCCTGAATTCTTCTGAAAAGCTTTGGAATGAATGTAGATCAATGAAATGCGTCCTTTAAGCCTCCAGTCCATTACAACAGCTGCCACACAGTTCCTGCAGCAGTGTCTCCTCCTGTACTGCAGCACCTGGCCAGTCTGAACTGGGAGTTAGCTTAGGGGCTTAGGGCTGGAAATAAGAGTCTGGGACTGGAAAGGACACAGCACTATTGTGAAGCTTTCGGACAGAGTTAGGGATCAGGGAACATTGTGGATAGGGAGGTAGCCAGAGGAATGAGATCAGTGTGGAGCTATGGCGGCCTCTACTGTGATAAAAAGCACTATACAGAAGCCGGAGCTGCCTCTACACAAAGCCCTCTTGACAACTAATTCTCCCTCTGCCACCCAACCCTCTCTCCTCCTCACAACAAAAGAGCACAAACCAATGCGACAGAAACTCCCAAATTGCAGAGTAATTAATTCCCCACACCATTTCTTCCTACCAGCAATTACTTACTCCCTACTATTTAGTCTCAATATCCTGGAAAACTAATTAGGGCAAACAAAGCAGAAAGCGACAATAGTCAGCTTGATATCAGGACATCAGGTTTAGGGGCTCTGATGTTTACCCACGGGAATCCTTTTCCCGCAGGGAACAAGGTTCACCATCACACACGCTCTGTGGCGTCTCACAGGAGAGCTCTCAGTGATGTCCCTGCGAGCCTGTGGGCACCACTGCCCAGAAAGCACAGATCTAGGACAGACCCAACACCGATATCCCCTCACCCACCACATACCACCACCACTTAGCACCCTTTCCTGCTGTACCAGCTCACAGCTGCGCACATCTGCACACGGATTCATTCCCCAGTCGCAGTCCACTAAGGACAGCCCCAACCTGGACAGGTGCTGTCTGGACTGTACAGGCCAGCCTATTTCCAGAGGAATACCATCTCACAGTGGCAGCACTGAAGAGGGGGCAGAGGAGCAGCCTGGAGATGGGAGGGAGAGGGAGAGGAGCAGCCTAGAGCTGGGAGGGAGAGGGAAAAGGAGAAGAGCAGTCTGGAGCTGGGAGGGAGAGGAGCAGCACAGAAGCTGGGAGGGAGAGGGAGAGGAGCAGCCTGGAGCTGGGAGGGAGAGGGAAAAGGAGAGGAGCAGGCTGGAGCTGGGAGGGAGAGGAGCAGCCTGGAGCTGGTGAGACAGACTGCCACAGCCAGGCAGTTTTTCAGAGCCTGGTCTGTGCCAGCCCCAAAATAAAACACCACTTGTTGTGCCAGTTGGCAGCCTAGGTACTCGCTAGAAAAGATTTCCAGCCCTTTATTTTTAGCCCGAAGTGAGAAGTCCATTAGGAGAGCTCTGGGACCGTGGGGGTGGACTCAACAAAGGAGGGGCAGTGGAGCGTGGGAAATTCGTACACTGACGCAGGGCCTCGTGCAGAGCGATGCTGTGTTAATGCCCAACAGCCAGGGGCTCACCTCTCTGAGCTACCTGCCTTTCTGACTGAGCTGCAGTGGTTCATCACCCGCACCGCAGCCTGCAGCCATTGGGTTCTCAAAGAGCTTCTCGCACCCCTGACCCCGAATTGCTGAGGTAGGTCAGTCCTTTAAACCTCAGACAGATCATAACTGCAGCACGAAACAGAGAATAATTTATTTTGTATACTGCGGTCATATTCAGAACACATGTAAAATGACACAATGTGATGGAGTCGGATTCGACGGGGTGCTGCCTGAGCACCGGCAGAGCGCCTCTTATTCCTGCGCGGCGTGCTGGTGTGTAGTCTTCGGGGAAGGCGACTCTTCTCCGGTTGTTGAGAGAATCGTTTCTTAATGAGAAGAATGAATCCTCTCGTAGCTGAGAGCTATCAGTTGTGTAGCTGGCTTGGGAACACCTTCGGTTCTCGGCTTGAACGCCGTCTGCGGGCACGCGGGGATCTTTAAAGCGCAGCCCTGATTAGCCTCCGGTGTGGAAGCTGCCCATCCCCACGCGCTGCGGTGAGGGGAGGGGAGTGCGAGGTGTGTGCGATGATTTACTATCGTATAAAATTGGGCATGGCTCAAGCCCCAGGAAGGGCTCTTGCGCCCCCAGTGTGTGTGTGGGGGGGGGGGGGGAGGAGAGCAGCAGCCTGGAGCTGAGAGGGAGAGGGAGAGGAGAGGAGCAGCCTGGGGTCAGGGCTCTCTCCTCCCCACTGAGAGAGCGGCCATGCTGGGACAGTGCCCGGCTCCCTCTCTCCGGGCCGGTAATGGGAAACTGCGGCACAAAACGAGCAGCCCTGGAACAAAACTGGCAGTAAATTATTCACGGGGCTTTAAACTCACACCGCATTCCTGCTCGCAGCTGACAGGGAGAGGGAGCCGGCCAGCGCCTGCAGAGAGGCAGAGATATCCTGGGATCTCGGAGAGAGGGCAGGAAGAACAGCGAAGAGAAGGTCCGATACCAAGGAGGGAGTGAAGTCTCCCTCCTTATGGACTTGGGAATCCAATTTCTCTCCTTCTTGCCGACCCGGATCCACTGTTCACTTCGTGACACCGGCCTCTGTGATTCTTCCTTCGGGGAGAGCAGTAACCTGTCCCACTGCCCCCGCCCCAGAGACGAAAGACAGCTCTTAGTTTAGTAGTGGGCTGGCCTTGGCCGTCGCTGTTCCCCTTTTCTCCCGCAGGGCACAGGGACCAAACCTACACGGGTTTGGGCTGGGTTCAGTCCGCCAAGACCATGTGTCCGGCCAGCAGTGCTAATGTATCGGTCTCACCCGCCCCTCCGCCTCTATCCAATCGCAGAGCCCCTCACCGATGATGTCACAGACCCAGTCTGAGAGGGAAGCGAGTCCGCAAGGCCTGTGTGCACACTTCTCCCAGCTCCTCCCACACCCTTCGGAGCGCCGTGAGCTGCTGAGCCACCGCCGGTCTACCTAACCGCCTAACTGGGCAATTATATCAGCAGGAGATTTTTTAACCAAGTAATTAATGGGTGGCACAGTGGTCAGCATTGCTACCTCGCAGTGTTGGGGTCCTGGGTTCAATTCCTGGGGTGCTATCTGCGTGGAGCTTGCATGTTCTTCCAACGGCACAGCAGTTTAGTTGAAGGCAATGCAAATGTCTTGTGACTGCTCGCCTTATTCAGTCTTTTCTACCGCTTCAAGCCTATCAGAAGGGGGGTGGTGGGGGGGAACAAGTTCCTCTTTTTCTAACACCTGTAGCACAAGCCCTGTGTTTCGCTGACATGATGTGAAAAATAGTTTTAGTTCTACGCTAAAAACCACTAAGCAAGCCTGATCTCCAGGCAAGGAGCTACAAAGGGAAGTGGCTTCGTTGTAGCCAAGGTACAGAAACAGAGCACTCATACAGGGAGCTGTGGGCTTTTGCTCATGCATTGAATGAGGTGTCCAGACAATGTTCTTTTCAATAGAAGAGCGATTTATGCAGTACCTAAAAATCATAACTACCGTATTTCTTAAATAATGTAATAATGCTAAAAAACATGCCATAATCAGAAGGCAAGGAGTAATATTTACTCAGTCGACATCTAATCACGATGCAGTAACTGTCAATTGCATTTGAAAGGAATGGACATCATCTTAAAATACCAGAACAAAGCAGTACAGCACTAGGTGATGGCTGTGCCAAGTGTATCAGTACTTCATAGTATGTGTGGTGCACTGGAAGGACAGCTAAGTCAATCTGAGTTGGTGAAGAACCTGGCTCAAGGGTGGCTGGGGGGGCAGCTGTGCCCCCCCTCCACCCAGGACTGAAAACCTCAACCGTCCAGCCGGGCGTCCAGAACGGCACCCACAGCTCCCGAGACGATGTCACCACGGAGACAAAAGCTCTGTGAACAGGGACGGGTTTAGCCTCGCCATCAGCAGCGCTGTCATATCAGCCTCAACCTTGATTCTGCACATCTTTAAAACAAAGGGCAACCCGGGGTCACTTCACGAGAGGCCGAGAAGAACGTTTCGACTTGACCCGTTCCGATTTGAACTGCATTCTGCCTTCGGGACACAGGTACCCACTAGAGTGACCTCCTGCTCACATCCGATACCGCCTGAACCCCGCCTCACCTTCACAGCCATCAACACCCCTAGAACCGGCACAGAAGCATGTCGTCGCGCAGCAGGAGCCACCGCCACAGTGAAGAGGGGTTTCAGTGCTGTCTGAAGCCCACTGCAGGCACGAAACGAGGGCTAGAGGGCACCATGATCAGGGGCCACTTCCATGGGCGCGGCGCCCAAACACATCGCTACCCAACCGCGTAGGCGTGTGATCCACTCCAGGTTCTCCGAGCTGCAGGGCCCCTGCGTACAGGCTGACACCAGCTGCACAAAGCAGGAAGGAGAGGGGCGAAATCTGACAAGCGGCCCCATCCCTGACTCATCAGTGCAATCAGTACAAGAGCCTGCAGCTGGGGCTCACAAGCGCTGTGATCAGTTCACACACACTTCCATGTGCCGTACACCCCCCCCCCCACGTCAACAGAGCCAACGGGACCCGGGTGCGACGTCTCTTCTGAAGGCCGGAGCGCCAGGAGGCTCGGCACCTGGGGGCGGAGGGGCCGTGGCAGAGCAAACTCCGAAACGGATCTCAAGGATCTACCTGCCTGGGATCCCAAGGCATCAGCCCCACCTGCTCCGTCAGCAGAAACCGAGCGGAGGGCTGGGAACGCGAGACCGGCGGCCAAGAGACACAGGCGAAACTCAACACCAGTGGGGGGGGCGCTCAGTGAGCCAGCCCTGTAATCTTCAGGAGGATTTGGGGTTTCGGGTTTAACCGGCACGGTCTCCCATCCCCCGCCCGTGACAGCCCAGGTATGTCCTCGGGGGCAGGAAACGCTCCCCCCCCCAGATTCTCCGCCCGTCCCGACGCAGGCCAGGCGGATCCCCACGTCCTGCAGGATACGGGATCCTCCCTCCCATTCCCCACAACACCCCAGCCTGGGAAACAGGACCTGCTCCACACACAGGGATTCACAGGGAGCTTGTTTTCCGTTTTGCTCAAACTCTCAAAGGTGGGCAGCATCTGAACTTATTCTCAGGATTTTTCTCTTTCGTACTGATTCCTCTAGCTCGGTGACATCTCTACATTTCTATCCACATGCAGGCAGCTGTGCAGTCAGAAAGCACCTCAGAGAGCAGAGGTTTTGTGAAGGCTGTCACTCCAACCCGATCCCCACCACCTCCCCCTCCCCCCTCGCAGTAAATCTCTACAGCGGCCCTCCTACCAGAACGCTGGCAGTCATGTCAACACAGCACAGGAATGGAAAAACCAACAGCCACACACACTCCGAGCACAGAACAGAGGCTGCTGCTCCACCCAGCCTGTCAGCAGGTTACTCTGCCTGCTGCATGACTCAGGCAGGCTGGCTTGTCTCGCACAGGGCAGCGTGACTCACCTGAGCAGGCGCAGCTCAGAGCACGCAGCTCCAAGACAGTAAACAACATCCTGGCACAGAGCACTGCAGCAAGCCGGGTGCGAATTACAGTACACTGCAGCTGGCTAAAGAATAATGCACCACATCATAGCACAGAGCACTGAAGAGTTAATGGGGCTAAAATTTCAAATGTACAGTACATGCTACAGTACAGACCAGCTCAGCAATTCTGGGCAACAGTTGCAATGTAGACTGAACTACAGCACATGAGTGTGTGATAGTACACAACATCACAGCCTAGTACAGCAGTGGTAAAGTTCACTGCCATTTATACTCAATTACAGGGAAACAGAGTACTGTGAGAGCGGAGAGCACTGCAGTAAAGCACAGTAGTCAGAGCCAGTACACTGCGATTAATATTTCGCTACAGGAGGACGCTATTGTAAAAGTGAAACACTGCAACAAAGTATAGCAGTGTGAGACAGCACAGTGACTTACACTAAACTGCAGGAGAGTACCGTATAGTGTGATAGTGCAGTATGTCACAGCGTAGTACATTAGTGATACAGTTCACTGAAATTCATACTCAATTACAGGAAAGCAGAGTACTGTGAGAGTGGAGAGCACTGTGGTCAAGCAACAGCACACTGACTTATAGCACACTGCAGGAGAGTACAGTATTGTGAGGGAGTACAGAACATCACAGCCCAGTACAGCAGTGTCAGACAGTACGCTGCACTCTCACGCACAGTCGCCCCACTGGGACAAAGGCTTCTTTGTTCCAGGAATTTTGCGGATGTTCCAGCTTCTCCACTCTCTCTGTCACACACACTCATCAATAACAGTCGGACTCAACAGGAGCACCTGGGTTAAGAGGAGAGATTCCACTTGAAGGAACTTCATTCACAGTACAAGGGCCCAATAGACAAAGACCTGACTCCACACGCAGGGAGCAGCTTGTCTAGTTTTTTTAGATGTTGAAACAGTGGAAAGCTTTTATTCCGTCAGTAACTGCAGGGAGTTCCTAACAGCGATGACAGCTCGGTACAAGAAATCTGGCCAGGTAACACTGCAGTTTCCACGGGAGTTTTACTGCACTCCTACTGCACATCTGCACTGCTGCAGGGCCCAGCATTCCCATCACGCTTCAGGGCGTGCGGCCGGTTATGTAACGATCACAACCACGCGGATAAATCTGACTCTTTTCGCCAGCAGTGGCAGCTGGGAGATGTATCGATCAGTGCTCGCGAGCTTTAATATAATTCTGGTTATTTATACGAGAGCACTCCCTAAAACCCAGAAGACATATCTGGCTCCCAACTTACCAGCGAGTATAAAGTTAATCTGCAGTATCTCGCTTAATCTTCACGGTCACTACCCAAATGGTTCAGGTGTGTAGCTGCGTCAGCATGCGTGGACTGCAAAGGAACGAGTAATAGGTTTATTCCATTGCTGAAAAGAAAACCCCCACCCAAAGAAGGCTCTGCAGCCGAAGCGTTGTCTTTTCAGCATAGAATAAACCTTTACTTGTTCCTTCACTATCCCAATGGCACTTCTAGTGCTGCGTTTACAGCCGCTGCTGTTAACGATAACAGACAAATCTACAGCAGCAGACCCCTCCTGCAGACCTCGCGCCCCCTGACTGTTTCCAAAGCGCCTCTGCAGGAAACAGCACAGCGGCGGCGCGACCGAGCGCGGCTCTTCTGGGCTCGCGGTACGGCGGGGGGGGGGCAGAGGTGCCCACCAAGAGGCCGACAGGCTCTCTCGCCACAACCCTGCCGTCGCGGCCAGAGCCAGGACCACAGTAGCAATATCTCCAGGGTCAGAGCAGCTGCCTCGTATCCAGGCCGCTCATTCTTTCCCTCTTCCTTTGGTGGCTTTCCCCCCCAGAATCCCACGCTGCCGCTGTGCCCGATCCCTTAGGAACCGCCGCTCTTTTATTTTTGTTAATGGTGACGCACACGCGCCCAGCTTGGAATTGCCGCCTGTCTGGTTGGAGGCCCGGGGTCCCGGCAGCGCCCGGGGAGCAGGACGCGCCCGCCTGTCGACGTCGCTGCGGGCGACAGGTCCCGCAGCCGCCGTTCGGCTGAGCGCTGGGAAGATCCTGGCCGTCCCCTCCTGACCCCGCCTGCGGCAAGGCTCTGCCACCTGGCCTCGCCGCAGGTAGGTAGCGACGTGACCCAGGGTCAAACCAGCCACATCTGCGCCATCAGGGTCGAGAGACACCCTCTTCCTGGCCGAGCCTGATTCTCTAACACCCTGGCTCACTGCCGCAACCCTCCCTGCAGCACCGAGGCAGCAAGTGGCAGAGGTAAGGCCTCTCTCGCCCAGAACACTGCTAGCGGAAAGGAACCCTGTTAGGGTGGCATTACACAGACATGCCGGTACACAAAAGCACAGAGCCCCCACTTCTCTCTCTCTCTCTCACACACAGCCATAACCTCCCCCAGCCTCTGATGTCAGCACTCCTAACCGTTGGAAAGGCAGCGGCTGGCCGGCTGCCAGGGAAGCCTAGGGCACAGAACACACCCCGAGCCCGGCTCCACGCTCTCAGCTCTGCAGCCCACAGAAACACAGGCTCTGCCGAGATCTTCACCCACTGGCCTTCGACAGGGGAGAGAGCGAACTCACAACGCAGGCCAGCGCCACCAGCAGCCCCTGCTCCGCCGCACACACAGAGGAGGTAAGGCAAACGCTGACGGCTTATTCATTTAACCTCACTCTGATGTCAGCACTGATCCGTAACCCATTCATTTCCTCTCTGCCTCTTCCAATTCAGGAAGGGGCAGGGGGAGCCGGAGCCTATCCTGGCAAGGGACAGGCACAAGGCGGGGTACACCCTGGACGGGACACCAGTCCATCTCAGGGCACACGGATTCAAACACACCAGGGCGAACCTTCCCAGAAGTCAATAAACCTATTAGCATGTCTTTGGACTGTGGGAGTAAACCAGAGCACCCAGAGGAAACCCACGCAAACTCCACACAGACAGCACCCCGGTCCAGGAACTGAACCCCGGAGCAGCACTGAGAGGCGGCAATGCTGACCACTGCGCCACCGTGCCTCCTGCCCGGTCCACCGGACGCACCTGCTCCTGGCTCAAGATAATGATCCTACAAGAACAATACAAACCTGAGACAGGTCTCAGTACAGGGCAGTAGGAATTAAGAGGCCCCTTGCGTCCCTCTGAGGCGTCTGGAGTGGGCGACACAGACCTGCCTCGTCTAGTCTGCGACAGCACTGTCGGGGGATTTTGTTTCCTTCCTCGTCATCCCAACCGGCCCTCGGGCGCGCCCCCAGGACGAACGCTGTAGTTCCGCGTTGGCGCTTGTGCAATTTCACAGGCGTCTCGAGTTTCCCCGAGAGCCGGCTGTCAGAAGTGGGTCACTGTGACACAGGGCTGGGCTCCTCATGAAGACACTCCGGGTCAAGTTTCCAGACGTCGATCAGGGGGAATCATTACGTCAGGAGGGGTGGGGGGTGGGGGGGTAGTTCAGACCAGGCCCGTGGAGTTCAACGAAAGCCGCCCTGCTGTGGCTGCTGATCATAGACAGAGCTGCCCTGAACGCGCCAGACCGGCCGACGATGACACTCCGGCTGAGCGACGGCAGCTGTGCAGGGGGAGATCTCTCGAAACAGTCACTGCGCCAACTTCCACCACAATAAAAACCACCACTCGAGGCAGCAATCTCGCGGCCTGCCTCTCTCTCGAGAGAGGCCCGCCCGCACGCCTCAGAGATCTGGCGCCCAGCAGGAGCCTGGCGGACAGGCGCAGCGACTGCCCTCGCTCTCCCCTGACCCAGCGCGGCCCCCCCGCGGCGACCACACACACACGCCGCAGGGCGGGGGGGCTCGCTCTCCTCCACCAGGATTAAACACACACAGCGGAGAGGCGCGACGTGAGGGTAAAGGTCAGCGTATCTGGAAATCAGAGTCACTCTCCAGATGAAGTCCCGCCGCGCGGAAACCTTTGAACAGCCTCCTCCACGGGCAGAGACCCCCGCTGCAGAGCAGTCCTGATCCAGGCCCGATGTGACCAGCTGCAGGGCTGCTCCAGTACACAGGCCGGCACCGAGCCCGACTGCTTATCTTGAATACATTTGCTTAGAGAGTGCCGCCTCCCCGGGATCTTTTCAAGAGTCAGTCAGCCTGGCGAGATCCTGGTGGCAACCAAACTGAGTAGAATGGGCTGGAATGGGGGTCCCTGTCGCCTGGACACTTTCCTGTGCTCCTCTTCAACAGCAGCTGTATCACCCTGCAGCTCACGGCTGGCAGCCCACTGATGCTCAGCAGGTGTGAGCCTGGTCAGTACCTGGATGGGAGACCTCCTGGGAGAAACTAAGGTTGCTGCTGGAAGAGGTGATAGTGGGGCCAGCAGGGGGTGCTCTCCCTGTGGTTTGTGTGGGTCCTAGTGCCCCAGTATAGTGACAGGTACACTATACTATAAAAAGGTGATGTCCTTCGGATGAGAAATAAAACCAAGGTCCTGACACTGTGGTCATTAGAACTCCCAGGGTGTCTCTTGGAAAGAGTAGGGGTGTAACCCCAGTGCCCTGGCCAAATTTCCCATTGGCCCTTACCAATCATGGCCTCCTAATAATCCCCCTCTATGAATTGGCTACATTACTCTGCTCTCCTCCCCACTGATAGCTGATGTGTGGTGAGCAGACTGGCGCGTCATCCAGGTGGGGCTGTACATTGGTGGTGGTGGAGGGGATCCCCATTACCTGTACAGCTCTTCGAGTGGCGTGTCCAGAAAAGCACTGTGTCAGCGTAAGGAATTATTAGTTATTAAGCAGAACGGCTTTTGGCTTCTTTATTGCAGAGCCTCGCAGGTGGGAAAACCTGGAAATAACAGAGCTACTGCGCGTTGGGAGTATTTACCCATCTCCCTGTGGATCGTTTGAAAGAGACATGTCCGTCAGCGCCAGTACCTTTTAGTGTTAATTATTCAGGCTCCCTTAAGAAGCGCAGGGAAGGCCATGCGGCCTCAGTCCAGGAGCCCTTATTAACAATTCACGAGCAGCAGGGCCCGGGAGCCCAGGGGCATTATGTAACCGCAGAGTCACGTTTTGCTGTCATCTCACTGGGACAGGAGTCAGAGAACAGCATCCCGATGAGAAGCCAAAGAAAAACAGATGAAGAAGGACGGGTTCCCCAGGACTCCAGATCCTAGGGATCAGCGTTTCAATGAAAAAGACCGCGGGATTTCTTTGGGGCTTCTGGAGGCCAACACCCGCGCCCGTCCTTTCCCTGTGGACGCACGCAGAGTACCTGGTGCATAAGCCATGGCTCGTCCTCTCACCGTCAGCGGTCTCGCTTTGTCGAAACCGGCAGACACCTGCCGCCCTCCCGGAGCAGCAAGTCGGCAGAGCTCTGCCAAGCTGCCCCCCCCGGCAAACAGCACAAACACTAAAACCCTCCACATCCGCCAGCGTCGGCTTGCACTGCTCTCGTTCCCGAGATACACTACCTTGTTTCTTCGGGGTGCGACGTCAATTAGCCCCTCTGCAACAGCTACAAGTGACCCCCCCCCCAAAAAGATGGCGCTATACATCAGGAACACCTCAGTACCTCAGACGCCACTTTCAACAGCACAATCCAGCACAGACGGAGCACAAACGAACGAGATCGGTTTGATTCTCCTGCGCCGTACTGGGGGGCGAGAGACATCACATCCCCCAAAAAATAAGGTGCTATGTCTCGCAAATGAAAGAAGCACAAATGCTACTTTCAATGACACAAACGGAGCGCTAAATAATATGGCTTCATTGATTGTGTCACAGAGCTAGTCCGGGCTGAGATTTCTTGGCAGCCACAAGCAAGACGAACAGCTGACCAGCCCCTTCCTGTGCAGAATCTGCCTTCGGCTCTCGAGCTCGTGGTGTGAGGATCCCTGACCTTGAAAACTAACAGCTATCCACCAGTTCACAGGACAAGAAAACAAAAAAAAACAGATGCCGCACAGCCCTTTGAGTCAAACCCAGGACCAGTTGCAGAATGCGCCCTTGGGTGCAGTTTCATGTCCGTCCAGCAGGGCGGCAGTACGCAGCTCCGGTACGCAGGCCAGCCAGTGGTCCCTGCAGGTTTCCTGCCCACTCGAGGAGTTAAACGCGAGTCGACCACCCGTCTCAACTCTGCAGACGTTGGAAACACAACGAAACCAGTAAAATACTTACAAAACTAGAGCTATGCACAGCCCTCAGCTCTGCAAACACTGGAGCAGGGCAGTTCTATCCCTGGGGCAGAGCCTGGCCCCCACCTGCCACGCAAGCGGTGAAAATAAGAGGAAACCAGCCCCGTTTGTGCAGAACCCCCAGAGCCAAGCTTCACCATCACACATGCGCCTGTAACTGCGCGATGGCAACCTTCCAATAAGACTCCGGGCAGAGTCTGTTCCGTTCGGACACTCTGCATCCCAGGCCAAAGATGCAGCATAAACTGAAAAGGCTAACGGCAATTTTTTCTGCATTTACGCTGCGTCAAAGAATTTTTAATTGAAAGATGAGCCCTCTAAATAACAAAAACGACCGAGCAGAAGCAAGGGCCGTCTCCGAACGCCAGCACTGCGATGCTACTGCTGGCCGGCGTGCAGCATCTGCAGGGGATTTTCTGCGATGTCGCCAGACTGCAGCCTCCAGACACCGCAGGAACACGGGAATCCCAGCTCTTGTCCGCTCGGGCTGAACACGAGCCGGGAATGTGGCGTGGCAGTGTTGACACTACAACGAGCTGGCAGGAATCCGCCCTGCCACCCGCCCAGTCGGGATGTGATCGGTACAGTGCGGACTGGCAGCTGTGCAGGGATCTTCCGCACGCACGCAGGCCAGCCGGCACTGCCGATGATGATCCGGGTGGAGCGCCAGCCCGTGCTGCAAGGATTTCTGTAGTTCTGGGAACTTTCTGTAGTGCAAGGAAAACTAAAAGGGAAGATCTAAATTAGCTGCCCACACAGGCCAGGGCCAGATCCACTGCCGGGGAAGCCCAGAGTAACCTGAACCCGGGACAGAGCGCCAGGCTGGGGGGAACAAAGTGCCGAGTCACGCCGTGGGCGCAGAGTCGCCTCTCTCAGCCGGCAGTCCAGGTGGGAGCTCTGCGACCACTGCCCGACAGCCGCGTTAGCAGAGGGGGGGTTCGAACCTCCTGTTTTATTTTATAACAGTGACACATTTCCCCTTGAAAAAACACAGCCCTGCTTTTAATCTGCGAAGCAACAGCAGTGGGCGCGCCCCCCGCGAGTCAGGGAGCAGCGGCATGAAACAGGATGGGAGGACTGACTCTGCGGAACGGGTCAGCCATTAGTCGCCTGGGGCAACAAGAGCTGAAGAGCACCAGAGCTCAGGGGGCGGCCAGCACCAGCTGATAGCTGCGCAGCACTGGGGGGCCCTCTTGCCAACAACTGGCAACAGACTCCTCCAGAAACACACACATCCTGCTTCCCTCGGGGATGAGGTAAGCCTCTGGACTTCAGCCGAGAGCCGGGAAATTAGGAATTTAATTTCGACTTCCCAGGCACGTGATATTTTAACATCTCACATTCTTAGGACAAGACTTATCTTTATCTGGTCATTCCTAAGCAATAACTGCAACTCTCACCGAGCGGAGATACTTCAACACCAGCTCCCCCCACATCCGCTCCAGTCCAGGCTTCACCTTCACTCCCGGCTCGTTGACTAATTAACTGGCAATTAACGACGCCGTTACGCCGCCGGATCTACAGAAGACAGGCGCCGGCACTGTGAAATCTCGGCACTGAAGTCATAATCCGGCCAATCTAGGGCTCGTTCATGAATGTCCCGGAGGAGCACGTTTTATATGGAATCGGCGCTGGGGAGAGGGGGTGGGCAGGTGATCTCACGCTGGTGGATGAAGACACTGGAGACACTGGAGCGCCGCCGGAGACGCACACTGTATTCTATTCTCCGAGCCTTTGTTCCTCAGAGTCTTGACATCCGCGGGCCGAGCGCCGGTGGCGATGTGACGTCGAGCGGTCCAAGTGAGCTGAAAGGCTCTCATTGTGTCGCGGCTTTAGCGCAGAAGTAGGCTGCTGCCCAGGGTGAGGGGGGGGGGGCAGTTGAGCAGGCCGGAGCAGAAAGCGCTGAGCAGGCAATCTCTCTGCCCGGGCACGGCGCACAGCGGCCGGACGGCGGGCTCAATACTGCAGGCACCTCTCCGGGGCACGCAATGAAATCCCAGCAGAACTCTCTCTTATCCGCGGCTGTCAAACTCTGGAAACTGACGGCCCTTCATGAAACGCTGTTTTTTTAATAAATTTTGGGTGACGCCAATTGAACAATTCTTACCCTCCCCCAACAACCACACTGAACTACTGACACCGTCAGTCCACACGAGAAGCAGGTCGGTGTGTCCAGCACAGGGCACAGTGGCTCTTCTCGAAGAAGACGACAGATCTGAAGCCTTGACGCTTCGCCCCAGCAGCGGGGCTGCCCGAGAGAGGCGGTTGTGTCTGTACACCACCCTGGGGTACACGCTGCTCCACTGCTCGCACACACACCTTTTCTGAGGCTTTTCTACACAGACAGCGCAGAGCAAGCGGAACGAGTATTACTTCCACTCAACCTCGCAGCGCTGGGGACCAGGTTCAATTCCTGAGGCATTGTCTGTGTGGAGTTTGCATGTTCTCCTGTGTTCATGTAGGGTTCATTCAGATGCTCCAATTTCCTCCCACAGTCCAAAGACATGATGGCGGTCTCTGGGAAAACTGGCCCTGGTGTGTGTATGTGTCCTGCGATGGACTGGCGTCCTATCCAGGGTGTACCCTGCCTTGTACCCGTTCCTTGCTGAGATAGGCTCCAGCTCCCCCGCAACCCTGTGCAGGACAAAGCGGAGTCGAAAATGGCTGAACGGATTACTGAATCCATCCAGAAAGATGCGGCTTCCTGGCGTGGCATCCCAGGAGACGGTCTTGACGGCTCCCCGGACACTAAGCAGGCAGCCGTGCACACAGTGGCACAATGCAGAGACTCCGGTCAGGCTGGCCAGCTTGTCCCGGGAGGTGGAAGGAGACCGGGGGGCCCAAAGGAAAGCCATCCCACTGAAACGCAGGGGTGGGCGAAGAGGCACGTGCAAACTCCACACAGAGCGCCCAGCTGCTCTGACCCTCACTGGCCCTCTAGGGCTCCTGAACACCCCTGAGCTCGGGCTGGGAGCCAACAAGTCTCTCGCCCGGCAAGGTGACCCGAACCTTACCTGAAGGACAAACCCTCGCTTGCGCCCCTCCGGAAAAAGAACAAAACATTGTAAAAAACGCTGTTGGTGGAGGTTGGGGGTGGGGGGGAGGCTGCACCTCATCTGCTCCGCACACAGGGCGCAGCGCCAGGCCCGGACCGGCCCGGCCCGTTCCGCGCAGACCTGACCCGAGGGGGAGTCGGTGACGGGTGTCGCTCGCCCGAGACACGGCCTGAGCGACTCCCTCGGTGGGTCAGTCCGGGACCCACTATCCCGCAACACAAAAACTCCCTCGCACGCTGCCGTCCCTATCCCAGCACCCACGGGCCGCGAGGATAGCCGTGCATCGGCGACGTGACGGGAGCACACGCGAGAGCTCCGACCCACGCTGCCGGCACACGGATCCGGGAGGTGACGTGGGTGCGACACACCTACAACACCCCCCCACCACCCGCCGTGCCAGCCCGCAAGACCTTCAAATCACAGGGTGGGGGGGGAAGAGAAGGGGGGGGAGGAGATCGGAGATCCCCGATCCCAGATCCCACCCGCTTTCCCCGGTCCCGCAAGTTCAGGCACAAAGTTAGCGAAACGGCGGAGTCGTCCGTCGCGCCGCCAGTAGCTGCGAGTTCGAAGCCAGCCGGGGCACGTTTGCAAGTCAAAACCGTCGACAAGCCAGCCGGCAGCCGGGCCTGTCGCGAAACGACCCCCGAGAAACACGAACTACCGATTATTAACGCGGCGGCCGGCGAAAGCCCACGAAAACGACCTCGGCTGCGAATAATAAAGAGACGAGATAATCTACCCACAGCCGAACAGCGGAAAGTTAATGCGGCGTCTGGCACAGCGCACGTCGCCGTTTGCACCGCAGACAGCCTCAATCACATTGTAATATTTTAGTATTAATATTTCGAATAACACAGGTTACTTGAGAGCAATCTGGGGGGGAGTAAGAGGAGTTAAGGGGCCAGGATAATTAAAGATGAGTACGACACGGTACCGTGCAATAACACCTCTGTAACTTTGTGTGTCATTTTATACATTTATTTACAACAGCGAGACCAAATCCGACTCGCTGTGTACGTTAGTGTCACCCCGGTTCACCAGACGACCCGGGTTTCTTATAAACAAAACACGAATAAATACAAAAACCAGTGTCAATGCGAAACAAAAGCGACGCCGGGGAATACACCGTTAGACACCCCTGCCGAGACACAGGGGGGTTTGGCAGGTCGGGGATGTGTCCGGTTCGGCTCCTACCTTCCGACAGCTCCAGGTCCAGTTCGGCCAGCTGGTCCTTCACGTCTTTGGGCAGAGCCGAGAGATCCACACCGCGGTCCGCCATCCCCCTTCCACGGATACCGACAACACTCGCGCCCGACACAAACAATAATTGAACACGGCAAAAAAAAAACCAAAATAAAACACGCGAGGAAAAAAAAATGATGACAGAAGTCCTTTCTTCACGACGCGGAACGGGAATTAAAAGCCATCCGTGCACCTAGTCTCGCTCCGCCATACTGAGAGAGCAACTCGCCAGCGATTCCCGTCACGTGACCGCCGCCTGCCCGGCCGCTCGGTGCTGCCCCCTGGCGGCCCCGGGGGGTTCAGCGCGCTTTCTCTCCATCCCCATTCTCTTCACCCCACGGCCCAAATAATAGGAACCGCACGACGCGACCCCACGTCGCCTCCCGCCGGTTGAAGGAATAAACCCTCTCGGTGCGTGGCTGAACCGGCGAATGAAACAGACTTCCGTCACCTCCTCTGCCCAGCTTGCAGGTTTATCGCCCCTGACGACCATGACCACAGCCTTACGTGAAAGGACGTGGCCAAAGCAGTCCTGGTCCTTGTCCTCTGGTTGTTGCTGCAACTGAGATTTCAGCTTTCTATTTGAGAGGGATGTGTACAATTGTTTTCAGTTCTTAAAAGGCGAAATAGGATGCGTCATTATTGCCAGTTTCAGAAGCAGAAACATTTCAACCTGCAAAACGAAGCAATCGTGTCACTAAATCGGACATGCCCTTTTTGTTGACGTGTGACCCACCTAAAGGTGTGCGCAATACAGTGTCACTCCCTCCTGTGGGTGTGTCAGATACGACGTCTCACTCACCCACTGTGGACATCCCCGGGACAGCGTCACTCATGTATAAAGACAATACAACACAATTTCACAGGACACCCTGTTGGTGGTGTGTCCTATACAATGCTACTACCTGCTGTGTGCCTGGCTGAGGAACTGTCCCTCAAGGGCCGGAGCGGTGGCTCTGTGGCTAAGGATCTGCGCCTGTGACCGGAAGGTTGCCGGTTCAAATCCCGCGGCCGGCAGAGGAATCCTACTCTGTTGGGCCCCTGAGCAAGGCCCTTAACCCCAACTGCTCCAGGGGCGCCTGCGCTCTGACCCCAAGCTTCTCTCCCTGTCTCTGTGTCTGTGTCTCCCTGGAGAAAAGCTGGGGTATGCGAAAAGACGCATTCCTAATGCAAGAAATTGTATAGGGCTAATAAAGAAACATTAAACATTAAAAAAACCTGTGTCCGTTCTTCATCAACTGATCAACACCTACGAGCTGTGCAGCCAGAAACACTGGGCAGCAGGTTGAGGTGTGGCTGTGTGCTGCAGTTGCTGGAAACTGTACCTTTGAACTGTAGTTTTAAAGAGTTGTGTTGTACTTTTTGACAGACACAACTGTCCCAAGAAAACCATTTAAAAGTCTAAACCAGCCCACAGACCAATTAAATCCCGAATTATCGGACGCCTGGAGCTGCAGGCGTGCCGCTGGAATGGAAGCCTGCAGGCGCAGGGTTGATGTTGGACCAGGTCAGAAGAAGGGAATTGGACAGGTGGACAGTTCAGGTCCTCGAGTTGCACAGCGCTCGTCTTTCCCAGGGTTCTCCTGCTCCATTCAGAGGCCAACACATGACACAGTGGGAGCCCCCAGTTTTTCACCCAGTGACGGTGTGAGTGATGCACGGGATGCTTTTCACTTGCTGTCACTGTTGCGATGATGAAAGGGAGGAGGGAGAAATTGCCTCAGCAATTGAAAGTAGTTTGCAGTTTCAGTGCCCCTCCTTCCACCTTCTAACTGCTTAATCCAATTCAGGGGGACGGGGGACCCAGAGTCTATCCCAGCGAGCAACAGCCAGAGGGCAGCGCACAACGTGGATGGGAGGAAACCCACACAAAAACAGGGAGAACACGCAGACTCCACACAGACAGCACCCCAGAAACTGAACCCTGTGTTGCAAAGCAGCAGTACTAACAGTGTCTTTGTTCCTGCTAATGCCCTGACTGCAGTGAGTGGACTGGTTGTGAACTTTGCTTCTTAAACTATGGTGCATTACTGACCCCATTATGTTACCATTTTGTAATAAAACACAAAACCAACATCAAATAATTTCAATTGGGTTGCACATGAAATTATAAAATGCAAAACGCTACAAGCACAGCTAGACCCAATTCAAAGTTGCCTTCAAGGCATTACAAGACTAACAAAGCCAGGCCTGCTGTTGAGTATGCTGGTGGTGGACCAGTAGGTGGGGCTCTTTGCTCTGGACCAGAATCTCTAATCCAATGCCCCAGGATAGTGATAGAGGAAACTGTACTAAAGCAGGTGCTGTCCTTCAGATGAAGTGTAAAACAGGTACTGATTATTTGGTAACTAAAGATCTCATATTATTGTTCACAAGAAAAGAGGTGTTAACCCCACGTTTCTGGGATGTCCCGAAAGTTCTTCCTTCATTCAATTGCTGAGGAAATTTCTCCCTCCTTACCCACTGGCTACTGATCAGTGGGGCTGCTGGTGCAGAAATGCAGCCTTGCAAAACTGAGGTGGAGGCAACAGTTCAGTGGAAGATGATGCAGGGTCTCTAGGGCCTTTAGGATTAAAAGTTTTACATTGCACCTAATTTCTAACCATGGGAGCCTCTGCACAGCACACACAAACTCAAAAACTACAAATCCCACAATTCAAGTTGAGGCAGAGCCTTGCAGACTAGTGCAGCTGTTTCCCTTGGAGACTGAAAACAAACTCAAACTGTCCCTCTCCTGCCCTCAGCTGGCAGAATAAAACACTGAAGCAAAGAGGAACACTGCGATTCTGTCTCTGAAAAAAAAAAATAGTCCGGCATCTATTGCCAGACAACATGAACGGCTGGAAGTGGGATGTAACTTTTTTCTTTGCCTCCCAAAATGGATCAGGAGCTTTCCTACTCTTTCTAAACTACAAAACAAGCAGAAAACACATCTGAGAACACAAAGGTTTCTATCCAAACATCACTCGTAGGCGAAATAGGAGTAGTGGTAAGGGTGCTGGACTCCAGACTGGAGGGTCCCAGGTTCCATGCCTAGATGGGGGGGCACAGCTGCTGTACCGCTGAGCAGGCTGCTTCACTCAGATTGCTCCCATGAAACACCTGGCTGTATAAACGGGTACAAATAAATTGGTCTGGATAAAAGCCATCAGTAGAATTACAAATAATGCAGCCTGGCTTTCAACTTTGTGTATCAAATTATTTTAAAAGGTACAGTGCCCATGGTCCACTACATAAGGGAAAATGAGGACCTAGTGGCACCCAAAGATCACTTCTTTTGAGGCACTGGGAGATTCCCAGCATCTTACAGGAGACTCAGTGCCTACAGGAGGATGAGAACATCTCTGAATGTCACCGTCGTAAGGCACCCTGTCAATTGGGTGCAACAACTTGGCAGATCCGCAAGCAACAGTAGCTAAGCTACCAAGCTCAATCTGCACTCTCTGTGACACATGCAGCTGGTAGCCCCCCATACCCCCCAAGGCCTGCTGGATCACATACCTCGAGAAGCCCTCAGAAGCACCAAGGTGTTTGTGACTTCTGACCTGTCCAGCAGCAGGTCAGAACTCAAGTCCCTGAACACGCAGCAAGCAAATGCGCTGGTCCTCAAGGCACTGCATGGGAAAGTGATCTGCTGTCAGCTGTTAGAACAACAAAGCCTCTTCGCTCCAAAGCAACAGCAGAATTTGCCAAGTTTTACATGAGCAATTTGTCCCCAGATGGCATTTGATTCACCGTCTCCAAGGGTCTCCTAGCACCCAGTAATCCACACAGCGCCCGGGCAGCTCAAGGACTGGCCGCACGACCAGTGGGTCACCTGACCTTCATGGCTCAAAGCAAGGCAATCCTGTTTGTAGAATCAGCTTTTCAACATTTGTCACCCTACAAATGTCACCTACAGAAGAAAATGGTAAATCGCTGTATGAAAAACCCACATGTAATCAAGCAAATGTTAATCAAATTGACCACTATGAGCCTCGCATCTCCATCAGAGCTACCATTGGTACACAAGCTTCCAATCCCACCACACCTACAGCAGAGTTAGAGTAACAAGGACAGCCCTGCTCCTGCTGGGATTCGATCACGAACACTCACAGGCACTTTTGGCATCAGAGCCAGAGTGTTTCTCCCTGCAGGAAAATTCAGCTTCTGAGGAGGAGGATGTGACCTTGTCTTACAAGCGAGGTGCCAAACAAACTGAGGTACAATGAGCATTAGCTGGAGGACTGAGACATCTCTCGCTGGCCAGATCACAGCCAACGCTGCAACAGGGCACCATTCTGAGCACAAAATAGCCTTAAACAGGGAAGACAACGAAGGGACTTGATTGAAGTATCCAAAATCCTCAAAGAGCACAGAGAAAGTTAACTCAGCAGACTTCTTTATAATCAATGAAACCTGAACCAGAACATCTGTGAGCACTGTGGGGAACTGTGTTTAAAACTGAAAACAGACAGCACTTCTTCACAAAAAGAGTGGCGAGTGTGGAACAAGCTACCCAGCCAGGTGGTTGAAGCCGATACCCTGGCTTTAAGAACACCTACTGTAGATGAGACCCTTGGTACAATAAACTACTAACACATCGGCTGGATGGGCAGAATGTCCTCTTGGTTGTGAACATTCTTGAACTATACCCGTCATCCACAGAAGCTGCTGCTCCTGTATGGCGCACATAGGACACGCTGGCTGACTGAAGCCAATTGCCGTCAGCACTGTTATGTGGAGAGTCCTTGTTGCAGAAGGTTATCAGCACTGCCCAGCAGGTCACACTGCGAAAAACATAAATCACGTTTTCTGCTCTATTTCCAATTCAGTATCTTAAATTAAAAAAAAAAAAAACATTTACACACGTTTGAACCAAATTCTATTCGGAGAAATATCCATTTTCTTCTGAAAAAAATAAATCACAAAGTGCCAATTTCTAATAAACTGCAACTTGTTTTTTCTTCTCTTTTAATTAAAACTGCAGCACGGTAAGTGTTGATAGTATTTCACTTCAGCATACATGAGAAAAAAAGATATATATAGTACACATATGTACAATACATTGAAAATGTCTAAAATTACAAGACCAGACAGGGGGGAAAGCCACTTACACACAAAATAGTTTTGTACACTAACAGTATATTAGATGGTATTTGCATCAATTATTAAATTTTTCTGATTATTAATGTAATGGGGGGTTGATTGGGGGGTATATACAGTATTACAAACTTGTTGGGCATCAATACGCCCGAAAACCTCTTGGGTTTTTGTTCTCCCTTGAAATTAATTGCATAATAAATAAGATATTGAAGTGTATCACAGGGCAACACAGACTTGTGAAAGAGAAGGTCACGACTGCCTGCAGAACCCAACGGGCCAAGAAAAAAACATCAAAAGACTTATTAGTATTTAAAAATAATTACAATTTAACAGTCACAGATACATTATGAACCTAGGAAATTAACAAATTAATTGCAAGTTCATCTTTTAAAAAATGCAGTTCTATCTTAACCAAAAATACATCAGCAAAGCATTTTATTCTAAGTGTGTTGGTATCATCCTAACAAAAGCAAATAAAAATAAAAGTGCCAATGACAGTTGCTAATATGAAAGCTGAATGAAATATTCTTTGTTTTTCTCATTTTTTCCAAGACTACAATACAGAGGTTTCAGGGAACAGATGGGGTGCCAGTGACTACTGTCCCATGTGTAGTTGTCAGTGGGGGGAAGGGGGCACTCCAGACAAGGGAGATTTGGGGAACAGCAATGCCAGTCCAACGGCAAACGCATTTGAGCAGGAACCAACTCATCCTTGATTCACAAGCACAAAGTGCGAGGCACAGAAAAGCTTGACTTCTACTTGTAGCAGGGCAAATCAAGTATAAGAAGTGGCAGAGGTACAAGGACTTCTTAAAATTTGAAACCAAAAAAGTCTAACAAAAAATCTGAATATATTTCAGATGAATGTGCCATTTTTTTCCCAGACAGAGATATACATTTTTTAACCTAAGCCATACAAACACACTACTTAAAGTAGTTAAACCAGCAGAACAATGTCACACTAATATCTTGTGCCACAATAATTCAGGCACTAACAACCTTCTGGACTACAACCAAAACATTTTTTGATGTATTTCTCATTCTGAACCTCCACAGAACTAAGCTCAAAAACCACTGAGTGGACTCTTTCTCGAACTGAGGGAAGGGGGAAGGAAGAAATAAACTAGGATCAAATTATTTTTACTAACTGTACCACTATGTCAGCATCTAAATGATGAGCTAGAAAATGCTTAAGTAAAGCAGTATTGTTTTACTATTGTCTGATCTGCTGGGGGCCTATTGCAACTCCGCAGTAATTGTTAAAATGCCAGGCCTACAGTGGAAAGGTACATAAATGCCATTTCAAACTAAGTGCTTTGACAGCTGCAACATTTTCTTCATTTTAAAACTTGTTTTAAAACCCCTACGGACTCAGGCAAATACCAGGCTTGTAAAATAACGCCCTGTGTCACTAAACCCTGCTGAAACATGCCAGCTAGCAGACATTGATGACAATGAAGAACAGCAACAGTGGCTGTGGTCCTTTTTAAACATTGCTGGGAAACGTTTCAAGCACCAAAAAAAAAGGCGAGGGATGAAATCCGATTAGATTGACTTCAACTGGTATAATAGGAGCAAGCTATTAACCCATTCTTGCCACTCCAAAGGGCTATAGCCTGGTCTCTCAAGACTGACAGGATCAACAGGCACACGTGTGATTTTACATTTTAAGGCGAAACATTTTTTTTTATACAGCTGATGCAGAGGTGATGCTGGGGGCCACTGTCAATGTTAACGGTGTGGAGGGGGGAGTGGCGACACAGAGTAGCTCTGCTCCCTTGGCTAAAACATAGCAAATATGCAGTGCAGAGAAGCCTGCACCTGAACTGCATTGGTCTATAGAATAGTACGGTCATCAGCCACACTGAGCAGCCTCAACGTGGAAAACCCAAAGCCAAGAAGGAAACGCAGCAAGCACAAACACACCAGTGCCCAGTATCCCAGGCACACTGGGCACTGTGCATCAGAGAAGGCCAGACAGAGATATCCATACCATCAGTATGGATGCAGAAATGGCAAGGCTCCGTGTTTCTATACCAAAAGGCATTGAAGTGGAAAATGATTGCATGCGTTGCGTTTTTAATGCCTCTCTTGTGTATTTATGTACATCTACACAGGGGGCTCAAACAATCTTCATAATCTAGTCTGCAAAAAAGACCTAAGGAAGTAAAACATTTGTGTGCTAAAGCTGATCTCTGACACTGAAGTCCGGGGGGGTGAAAGCAGGTTTACAACAGTTCAGCTGCAGGCAAAAGAGCCTTGGATTTAATAAAATCCTGCTTGCCACTTATCTGAACCCTGTGTGTATATATAACTTGCAGTCCATAAAGACATGAAGGGGCCTCCTGAGGGGCATAACTGGTAAAGGCACTATCTTGAGCACAGGCTGAGTTTTATGATCGCGGGCTCAACCCTGGACTACCGTACATCACTAGCTGGGACTCTGTGACCGGGATTCCTCACACAGCAGCGCACATTTAGCTGTGGGTGGGATCATTTGGCCTGGGCTCCTCAGTGACACGGCTAGCCCTGCGGACTCCTGAGTGATTGCAGGCAAGCAGCGCTATCTGTGAGGAACAAGCTTCCCCTCCAATCTGTACCAAACCACTGGTTCGGGGCTGTGCTGTGTGTGAGGGTCATGCCTCCCCTCCAGTCTGTACTGAGCCCAAGGTACGGTACTGTGCTGTGGGTGAGGGACGTGCCTCCCCTCCAGTCTGTACTGAGCCCAAGGTGCGGTACTGTGTTGTGGGTGAGGGACATGCCTCCCCTCCAGTCTGTACTGAGCCCAAGGTACGGTACTGTGCTGTCTGCAATGTGATAAGGACAAGTAGCTGGAACGTGAGCGGGTGGGAGGAGTCTGCATGCACTACCCTGTGTGCAGTCACAGAGGTCAAGGTCCCGAAACACACTCAACTGGCTATTCCAGATTCAGCACGTGGAACAAAAAGATAATGGGTAATTCTAAATTAAAAAAGTAAGAACAACAAAGAACCAAACTGTACATTCACGCATGTCATCAGGTAGAAAACAAACAAAAAAAATGACCACAGGGAGGCAGCGCATTGATCACAAAAGAAAACAAAATCCCTGGGCACTTGTGCTGACTGGCTGTAACCGTTCATCTCAAGATGCATACACATGTGCACTGTGACACGGCTGTTCCTCCCCCGGCACCAGCACAAATCTCCCGCATCTGTCCACAGCCACTGCAGGTCACTACTCCTGGCCCTGTGCAGCCATAGCAAAGAACTTCAAACCCTCAAAGAGGCCAGAGAGAACCCAGTAACCGTACACAATTAGACTACGGCAATATTAAGTTAAGGGCTGGTTCAACGGACCAAGATTAGCTATACTCCTAAATTAGTTTACGCGGAATAATATTACTTTGTTCAAGATTAGTGGTCTGTGAAACCACTGGTAAGGGATCAGGGTAAGAATCAAAAACAGGAGATTGTCGTCTCTCTCAGGGAGCCAGGATTAAACAGGGTTAAAAACGGTTAACAGGGTAAAAAAGGAAGTAAATTAAACCGTTTTGATCAGTTAAGAAAAACGCTTTTCTTAAAAGTCAGGTCATGGTTCACCACAACGACTTCCAAGACACAGGAGGACCCAAGGATCTGCGAGTCTGCCTTCTCCTCCTCCCCCCTGCACGCCCCAGGCTGGGGTTTCTTAATGGAGAGGAGGCAGTGAGGTGTGTGCCAACGACAACGAGAGCACGTTACACTCGGCTCCAGCGTGTGCATGCAGGGAGCTGCCCAGTGCTTAAGATCCCCATCTGTGATGTATTTTTTTGTATTCATTTCTTCTGGTCTTCAATCCTTCCTTGCACAGAACAAATCCGATTGTCAACCCAACCCTTCAGAACACGAGGACTGCCCAGTCTGCAGCTTACGAGGAGCTTGGCTAGAACAGCTGTAACTGAAGACAAAAGAGGTGGCAGCGGTGGTGGCTGTTAATGGCAACGTCCTGCATAGTAAATAAAGAGAAACAAACACTAAACAACAAAACATAGCACCTCATTTTGGAAGGACTCCTGCAATAAAAAACAGGGATGCTGTGTGCTGTAAGAGGTGCCAGATGCTGAAGGGCAATCTGCATTTCGGAGTTACGTACACAATGCCTGGGACATGAACAGTCTGTGAAGGTTTGCGATGGTACCGGCATCACGGGAGACAAGAAAGGGAAGATCCGCAGCAAATCAGACAAAAAACTTGTGTATGTGCGCCTGCGGAACCATGTATAACAGTACGATGTTCGGTACATGCTGCGCAGGGGGAGTGATACAGCTGTACGGTCTAGTAAGAACAGGTGAGGAGGGGTCAGAGGTCGGGGATCAGTAGGAGGGATAAAGAGTCCAGTCCCAGATGTTTATGGCAACACTAACAGGAATCTCCACAGTTGTCCCAGTTCATTCCCAGTTGCCGCTGTGCTCCAGGCCAGGGATGGGATAGGATGTTACAGCACTGGGGTGTAAGGTGGAGAGCAGAGGAGGGATAGTGAGGAAAAAAAAATCATCTGGGCACTTCCTCTACCCTCTAGCCCTCCTCAGGTCTCTGGCCATTGGTTAGTTCTAGGCTCTGATGTTATCAGCAGGGCTGCGGTCATCATCTGGCAGCAGGCTGCGACTGTGGGGCCATGATGACGTGGGCGGGGTTAGGCTCGGCCCGCTGGCTGCCCATGCCCGCCAGCACAGACATGGCCACCGCCTCGGCCGCGGCGCGTGCACTCAGCCCATTGGGTTGAGCAGCTGGGCTGGAGGACAGAGAGCTGTGCTGGATGACCGGGGCAGGGGAGCCTGTAGGCTCCGAGGGGTCCTTAGGGCTCTCCTCTCCCACTGGACGGACAGAAAAATGGACACAGTGAGCTCACTGGAAAGGACAGCCAGAAGAATAAAAAATCTGACAAACCAAAGGACAGGCAGGCATTCACATACTTATAGACAGTTTATCATCATCTGTTAGTTTCTCTGAAGATTACGCAAAATCTATTTCAAGTTGTAGAATGCCGTATATGAATTATAATAATTACACAGGTCAGAGGTGTTCTATACTGGTACTGGAGAGCCTCAATCCAGCAGGTTTTACAGATTACGACGAAATCACCAGGTTTCAAAGGTTTGGAACAATGTGATCAGCTAAGCAGGTGATTTGTTGAATTAACTTATTTTGAGAGCATTTAAGCCTTCGTGCCTCTCAGCCCTAAAGCACCAGTGATCTCCTAAAATAATACATGGCTTGCTTAATGCATCAATAACTTACAGGTGTTCCCAGGATTCAGAAACAGATGACCTATGAAAACTTAACTAGACGTAGGCTCTCCAGGACAAGGGGAAGGACAACCCCAGACAGGGGCAGTGAGGTCAGAAGACCACAACAACACCCCTGACCTCACATCACAACAAAATCCAGCTCATCTCCTGCCTCTCTCACCTAAGTAAGCATTCTTCTTTTGTAGGGTGGTGACAGGGCAGTCCTTGTGAGCCAAGAGCAGTTGCTTTAGATGGGCCACTTCATTCCGCAACAACGACACCTCATTCTGATGCAAAGAAAACGGAACATGGCTAATTAATCGCAGCGTAAGCACACTCCGATTGCATTGAGACTAACAGGCTGTCACTGTAACTCAGACTATACTGAAATCAGGTTTTTGTTGGTTATTTTAGATTAGAACTACAGTTTTAATAGTAGTAAAAGCAGCAGTAGAAATCCTATTTAGAAAATATCCATGAAGAAAAGTATGTTAAAGGAGCAATTGTTTAACTTTCCCATTAACAAGGCATTTTCATGAAACTGCTTTAATATTTAGTTCTTAGACACACAAGTCAAACAATTTTACGTTCACTGCAGAGGGAACACTGTTCCAGTTTGGTCAGTTGTTAATCGTTGTCCCACTGACGATTGGGCATGAATATTAATACGTTCTCATCCAATCACTACTGGAAGGAAGAACCTGTGAACCCATGCTGCATGTGGTGTGAGCGCACCTTAACAAACCTTACAAAGGAGGAGACCAATGCACTCACTGTGCTCTTTAGTTGCTAGTACTGGCGGTCCCCATTATACATCGGGGTTAAGGACCAGAAAGTTGCAACTGGTAGGGAAATGACATATAAAGGAACATTTTCACCATAAGACAAATGAAAGTATGTAAGGTTCAGGACCCCAAGGGCATAAACTTTGACCAGCGACTTAAAGCGGGAGGCTTTACCCATAGGAATTAACTAAATAAAGTCAAGATTAAGGGCAGCACAGTGGAGAAGTGGCTAGCACTGCTCACAATGCTGGGGCCCTGGGTTCACTCCCTGGGGTGCTATCTGCATGGAGTTTGTATGTTCTCCCCATTTTTGTGTGGGTTTCCTCCAACAGCCTGAAGACATGCTGGCAGGTTCATTGGCTTCTGGGAAAATTGGCCCTGGTGTGAGCATGTGCATCTGTGTCTGTCGGCCCTGCGATGGACTGTGTCCTGTCCAGGGTGTACCCTGTCTTGTGTCTGCTGCTTGCCCGGATAGGCTGCAGCTACCCCCCCAACCCTGTATTGGAAGAAGTGGTTAGAAAGTGGATGGAAGCCAGGTTAAATTAGATTTAGAACAATGAATTAGATTTAGTGTGCATTTACTTGTAGCTAGAGTTAGTTTCCTAAATATAATAGCTCAGGAGAATTAATATCTATAAGCAATTATGTAGTTAGCCTGAGACAGGATTGCAATGTACCGTTCACACACAGGTATATACATGTAACAATAATGCATAAAAAATAATCCATAGAAATAGCGTCACTAACTCCTTCTGATTTGTGGTTAAACCTCACTTAACCGCTTCAGGAAAGTGAAAACACTCTAGCACAAAACCTTTTGCTAAAAGACATCACTTGACAAAACTCCCCCCCCACACTATGTTCAAAGGGGAAAGGGGGCCAGACTCACAGACAGAGAGACGTTCATGGAGGTCAGCTCCTCCGCCTTCTTCTCCAAGGAGTTGACCCACAATTTGCGTTTCTGGCGGCAGCGGGAAGCAGCAGCCCGGTTTCTCTCCAGGAAGCGCTGCCTCCTCTCGTCGGGGTCGTCATCCGCTGCCCGCCGCCGGCGCCCACCTGTGGGCTGGGCGGGGGACACCTGCATGGGGGGGGGGGGTGGACAGAACGGAGTGAGTGAGGGTCAGCCCACCTGGAAGCAGGACAGAAGGTCTCAAGGATCTGCAGTGTTGTGCGAGACAGTTATAAGGTGTGTCTGGTGTGTGTCTACTGAGCCAAGGGCACTGCGATACCTGAGGATGTGCAGAGGAGGTGAAGACTGTGTTGCAGCACATACACAAGAAGCTGCGTGTAGAGTTACAGAGAGAGGGTACAGTACACTGCCTGTTGGTGTGCCAATGACTGTGTGACAGAAGGCACGTTAGGGTACTCCAGTGTGTATGTACCGTGTGTGTGTTACTCTCAGTACACCTGTGCAGTGCTCCAGTGTGTGTGTGTACTGGGCAAGTGTATCTTTTATGATACTTTCATTAAGCTTGTGCAATGCTCCAGGTTCTGTGTGTACTGGGTGAATGTACAGAGTGTGCTCTCTAGCTGAGGCTGTGCAGTGAGCCAGGTTCTGTGTGTATTGGGTGAATGTACAGCGTGTGCCCTCTACCTGAGGCTGTGCAGGAGATGGCGCATCAGGGTGCTGCACTAAAAGCTGGCTCTGCTCCTGTCTCTGGGGAACCATGGGGCTGGAACCCATGGCCATGCCCCCTCCGTTCGGGGCCATGGGGGCTTGCTGGGACAGCGCCGCCTTCAGCCTCTGGGGACAAGTTACAGAGAGATCCAAGAGTAACACTGAAAATAACAAAGAATGGAGCTGCAATACGTCCAGACAAGCTGGTATGAGGGAGCTGACTATTCTGAATTCGTTATCACAAACGCAAGGTTACATTGGAATCCACCGCCCCTAGGTTGCTGCAGTTGAGCTGCTCACCATCTTGGCCTCGGAGTGCTGGATGTGGCCGGAGGGTGAGGATGAGCCACTGCTACTACCCAGGGGAGGGCCGGGGATCCCAGGAATGTTGGGCACCATAGACACCGGCCTGGCCAGCTGCACAGCCACACAGATACAGACACAGCATTATTACCACATCAGTTTAAAGTTAAAACCACAGTCAAATGATATGGTTTGTAATGCATTCCAGTCATCTAATCTTCAATGCCACAAATCATGGTATCTAACATTAGCTACAGCCAGCAGGAATGACAGCTGGGGTCGAAACCCAGGATATGCAGACTGTGACTGATTCCTGGATGATGGATTCCTTGATCTTACGTCAGGAAGGCCCTTTATCCCCACGTCTCCGAGAAACATAGTAGTTATGCTGACACGTTATTTACCTAAAAAAATGGCTATCAGAACGTTATAAAGCTATAATGAAGCTATAATTATATACTGTATATATATATACTTCATATAATGAAGCTTATGAAGCTATAATTGTACAATTTATTAAATCTAAAAAGTACAATTTGGTCATCATGTTGCAAACAAAATCCTCTGCAGCCCAGAGAAGAGCGACCAGATACATTTCCAGGCATAAATGGCCTGTCATGACAGGTGCAGACGTAACAGCGAAACAAAAACCATACGATATGAAGTATGGGGTTGCGCATTTACAACTTAATGCGTTCTGTACACAAAGGGTTGAGGAAGAGTGAAACAAGCTGCCATCAATGCTGTGAAAGCGACAACCACAGCCAAAAAAGCTGGATGAGCCAGACAGTTTCCCTTCATTCCTTCATTTGCAAACTGTGTAGTTCTTCAGTCCCAGTTCAAGGTTTATCTTATACAGCACCATACTCTTAGTGTGTTGCCGTGTCAGGGAACTAAGGTATGCAGACAGCTGCCGCTGCCCAGGACACTTACAGAAATGACCGAGGGCATCTGCACAGGGGGCCCAGGAAGGACTGGCACTGCCTGACCATTGGGTAGGTGCATCAGTACTGGGTAGGGGCCCGTGGGAGACCTGGAGAGGGTGAGAGAAAGCCAGGAAAGAGATACATAGAATGGAAAGGAGAAAGCAATAGAAAAGTCATAGGTGACCAAAAACAGGGAGAAAAAGAGAGAGGGAGCAAGGGCAAGAGAGAGGGAGGAATGAGAGACAGGTTACAGTCTGAGGGAGTGGCCCTGATTACAGGCAGTAATGCAGACGTATCATTGAATGAAGAATGTGTCAAGGCTACTGCACAACTGGAAAAAAGATAGAACAAACTGAATAATAAGACAACATTAAGGCACACATTAGTAGCAAGTTATCAAGTTTTCCTTTTGCTTGTTTTCTTGCCACCGTGGGACTCGAAACATATAAAGAGCACAGCTCTTCCTTGCCCTTGTCAGGATTCAATCCCTGTCATTCACGGGCCCCAAGCACGCACACCGCCTCTCCCTGGTCAGAGGATAACTCCCCTACACCAAGACACCGGTGCTCTGCTATGGCAGAGCTCGGTACTGTCTGGATTTCAGAGGGGAGACTTCCCTTCTGTAGCTCTTTCAGTTCACTGAGCCTGTTACGCCCGCAAGCTGTCTCCTTCATGAACATGTTACTCTTGTCCGCAAAAATAGTGAGCAAACTGCACTCTCCGTACAAAAGAAAATGAGCTCACCAGCGGTCCAGAGAGACTGGCTTTTCATGAACACTTTTTTAATTTTCTTATTACATACCCACCCAGACAGGAATTGCAAACTGTTTTCTTTTCACGTGGCTCTCCGCAAACGATTCTGGAGAGAATGATGCGTGGAGTGGACGCACTCCTCCAACACGCTCGCCTGCCACTTGCCATCTGGCAGGCCACTAGCTCCACTAGCTCCACCATGCGTGACAGGGAGCTAGCGCCATCTGGCGCCACTGCACGCCTGCAGGTGCCTGGCAAGCTGCAGAAGTTGCAGATTTGATAGGAGCCAAGAGAGTCTGGTCTGGCCTTCTACTCCTGGCCCTACCTCCTGTAGGCACTCGTATGGCTGCGCACTGCCACTTAGGGAATCCCAAATGCAATTGCTTTTGTAATCAGACTTTTATATACTGCCATGAAGAGACAAAGATACAGAAATACAGTTTTCCTTTTGTATGCTGCCTGCATTTCTAAAGCCAATACCGCCTTGCTGCCAATGTCTGTCCGATGTTTAGCGGTTCCCTGACTTAGCACTGGGCACGATAAGCAGAAGACGCCTGGAGCACTGACCCGAGCTGCCGATTGGAGGGGGGCGCCTGTGTGATGACAGAGGTGGGCGAAGGCAGGGTGGGCTGCAGGGCCTCGTAGCCCAGGTGCAGGGGCAGCGAGCCTGGACGCACGATGGTGGGGGTGGGGGCAGAACTGACTGCCGGCTTGGGGGGATTCTCCTAGGGAGAGTGGACAAAGGCAATGTAGTAAGGTTACGCTGTAGTCAATTGCCTTGCAGTTTCATGCAATCAAACACCACACAGCATCGCTAACCTCTCTCCAGCCCACAAGCAAACACAATGGTGGACCCATGTAGGGTTAAGTCTAATAATTCATCTTTTCTGCGTAACTCCTGTGTAGCTAAAATATACTGGATCATGGATTTTACCACTACCCACCTTCGCAGTTGCTCAAGGAGGTCCTGTACAATGCGCAAGGCTTAACTACCAGGTACCACCACGTTTGCTGTTTTAGCTTGGTTTGTGTGTAATGTTATTTCCAGAGTCAATGCTGATCTGGAAGTAAGACAAGCCTCTGTAAGCCCGACTGCAAAACTAGGGGAAGAACATGGCCGAAGACGAACGGTCAAACCTCTCTCACCTGCGGCTCCTTGTAGTCAGACATGCTGGAGGACATACTGTCAGGACTGCTCGGAGGAGAGGAGTCAACCTCCACAGGCTCCTCCTCTTTGACTTTAACCTCTGAAGGGGGCGTCAAAGTCATGTCCAGGGCACCAGGCTGGGAGCTGGCCAGCTGTACTCAAAGAAAAATAATCGACGCTCACAAACTTGGCAAAATCTATTGGCAAAGTTTACGTAACTTTACGGGGTTTATGGGAGTGAATTTTCATTTACTGATTTAAATGTTATTTATAAAGGACAAAGGACCCCCCTGAACTAGTTAACCCCTGGATGTAGATCTTCCTCTCTGGCTTTCCATCCCTGCACTTTATTCAATATCAAAATCTAGAATCACCAAATACTTATTACATAACTGCCCAATGACAATCCCCATTCCATCTCAGGAGAGAATGAGGCATGACAAAAGACAACAGCTCTTACAAGAGAAAACATCAGAGGAAGCATACTTCACTCCCTCTTGAGCTTGTATAGGATTGATGCCACTTGGGAAATCACAGTAGGGGAACAGCAGTCTAGTGACATGACCTAGGTTCAACCCAGCAACGTCTGGGCCAAAGAGCTCAGCCAGCCCTCCAATGCTATCACTTTTGCAAGCGGGACCATGCAGTTCTCCTGACAACCCCATTTTAAAAAACTTTCGATCCTTCAGTCACTTTCAGAGAAATCAGATTCCCATTTGTCTCTGTGGCATGGCACTGACTGGAACTGCTTTCAAACTCGGAGTATGCAGCCGCTGACACCAATCAAAACAGACCAGGAGCTATAACAGCGGTGGATCAATGAGGAAGGGAGTTTTGAAAAAACAAAAGGGGGTGAATAAACAGTACCCCCCCCCGCCCCCCGCCGCTGCCCGCCTCACCAGGGGCTTGCCACGCTTGTCCTCCTCGTCCTCCACGACCTTGCGGAACTCCTGCTCGAAGGAGCTGGCCAGCTCGTTGAAGAGCCCCACCTCCTCGCAGTTCTTCAGGAAACGCGTGGGAGTGGGGGTCTGGTCTGGGGAGGCAGAAGAAGACGGTATGGGAACAGCCTTTAGGCCATGAGAGAGATATACAGTTAGATCACTTAATTTTCCAATTGTTCAGTAATACAGATTGTAGTTAACTATTCAGACTGTAAGAGGCGAGAACACCACTGACATGATGTTATTCACCCTTCAGCACCAATCAGCTCAGCCTGTTGGTGGATCTGAAGGCTGCTCTTTTCTCCTAGACCTCTGGACCACAGTTGTCAAACTAACATCCCAGTATAGGGAACGGAGACACCTGGTTTACTATTTGGCTAACACTTTTATCCAAAACAACTGCTGTACCCATTTACACCGCTGGGCATTATACTGGGAGGAATCCGAGTGATGTCCACTTGAGCAAGGTACGACAGCCGTTTGACCACCTGGGACCTGAATCCAGAGCTTTCCAGTGCTGAGACCAGGGCCCCTGTCACTGCTCCATACTGCTGCCTGAGAAGGCAAACTGAGGCGTGGACTTGACTTCTGGGTCATGACAGGTCCCCAGGGCAAAGCTCCACAGGGTTACATATAGGGAGAGTCTTCTGCTCATAATCTTGATTCTTTTTTTTAAATCAGCCCCAAAATACAAGTTAAAGAAAAGGGGCAGTTAGACTTAGAGGCTCTCTAAGTCAGAATCCCACAGGTGGCAGCTCTGCGCTATTTTCTCCTCATCCAAGCACAGACACTTAACTAAAAGCATGAATGTGCTGTTCCTCTAATATCGAGTAAGATTTCTACTGCAACAATACATCATGAGAAGGGCAAAACTAACCTCTCTCACTACGGTCTAAACCCAGCTGACGTTCCCTATAAGTGGGTGAACACAGTGTTGGAGGTTATACTGAGAGCAGGTAGCAAATATCTCTCACATATTATGGACCTGCCCATGGATACAGTGGCATTGGCAGTTTATACACATAACCTTTAATAAGTTAGCAAACTTAAGTATATCTTTTGAATTCTCAGTTAAGTATTTGGGAAACTTTTTGGGTGATCGACATTAAACCAAAAGGCAGATATACTGTATATTGAGAGTTCATCTAGCTGCTAGTTAAAAAGCACTCATATGAAAATGGTGCATTAGAGAACCTACAGCAACTGAACAGTGGACTGATACTGTGAATGAGAGAAGATAACATTCTCAATCTACAGTCAGAAACCTTTAACAAATGAAAAAAACGACGTCCCCATTAAGACCTGATTTCACTATGTGAAGGAAAATGCTGTAATATTTCTGTGTAAATCTTACTGCGTCATTGTGTTTTTCAAAATGATTAAACAAATCATTAGACAAGTCTGCCATGACACCAGTACATTTGAAGGGAAAATGTTTCTGTATTTGATCACGTCTCTGTCAGCACAACGTAAACAGCTCTAAAAAATGTAATTGTAAACTAAAGAATAGTTTCTTTAGTTTTTTAGTTTTAGGGGAATAAAAAAGCTACACCTCTATATAATTGACATGAAAACTGTTAATTAAATAAATTTTAAAAAGTTTAAAAAGGTCGCCATGGCACTATTCAGAAGAGTAGGAGTGTTAATCCCAGCGTCCTGGCTAAATTCCAGTCTGTTCTCCCTAGTTAAGCCTTCATTCAGAAGGTGCGACAACTTCTCTCTCCTGCCCCGAGAGGCTGTGCAGAGGGGCTACCCCAGGCGGACACCCAGGTGGGACACACTTCAGTACTTCAGTGGCAGACGTGGTGCATCTCTCTCTTTGTGTGAAGCACTTGGGACTCATTGGGATGAAAGGGGCTATATCAATGCAATTAATCATCAGCAAATAATAAATGTACATGATTATAACAATACCCTTTGCGGATGAAAAGTTATACTAATATATGGAATAAATACAACAGTGGGGAAAAGATGTGCGTCATCCGCAGCCCAGCTGCCTCTCTCCAGTGCCCCCAACCCACTTTAACTCACCTGCAATGATGACAGAATCTGTTCTGGCAGGACCGAACTTCAGGGTCATCTCGTGCTTGTGTTTGTGGACAGCCAGGTGGTCTTCGTTTGTAAACCTCTGCAAGACATCAGGGCGATGGCAAAAACAAAACTTAAAAATCTAATTAAAGCACTGCGCTGAACAGCAGGGCAAAAGCAGTGCTCATTTTAGCGAAAGTCCACATCTGTGAAATTTCATGTATGCTTGGCTTGCTGTCATGTCCCCTTTCCCGTGGTTTCTATGACTGCCTTTGACCCAAAGCTTCTTCAAAAGTCTGAAACTAGAATCATTATCGGGGTTGCGGGAGTCTGTAACAAGCTGCCCAACTATGTTGTTGAAGCCGATACCTTGGCTTCTTCCAAGAAACCTGCTGATAAAGCCCACAGATCAATTACCTACTTGGAGCCAAACACACCAGATGGGCTCATTTGTAACTGTTCTAAGCATTAACAACATAAGTACAGTCCAATGGTCATATTACTTCTCTTCGTGAGTCAATTCCCTGGCTTCAAGTCCAGAATTGAATTGGAAAATCTTACTTATGACTTCCCAAGTTTGAAATGGCTTGTCCCCTGCTTCTGTGTCTATGCACCTGGAAACTGGAATGCACTTCCAAACATTATTAGGGCATCTGACAAAGTGAGTGTTATAATGTTTTAGAAACAAAGAACAGACAATACTGGATCAAGAATCCCCCAGGAGGGCACTGGAAGTCCACATCTGCTCCTTTGAACCTTCTTCCAGTCATGATCCATAAAGGTCTTCCGGAGATCATATGATTCGGATATCATAGAAATGCCCAAACACGACCAGATTCTAACAAACAGTTTCTTGACTATTATTGTATTAAAATACACCCATCCATCCATTTTCTAACTGCTTCTGATAATTCAGGGTCTCAGGGGAGCTGGAACCTATTGGTTCAGGACAGAACACTGGTACATTGTAGGCCAGAGAGTCACACACACTCACATTAGAGCTAATTTTTCCCCAGAAGCCAATTAACCCACCAGCAATGTTTTTGGATGGTGGGAGGAAAACACCCAAAGGAAGCTCACAGGAACACAGGGAGAACATACAAGCTCCATGCAGACAGCATCCAAGGTCTGGAATTGAACCCAGAGCCTCAGCGCTGCAAGACAGTAATGCTAACCACAATCACAAATCGGAAATCAGGGACGTTTTCTGTAACAGCAGACTCTGATCCCTGCTTCCCCAGTAAAGAAGTTCCTTAACAAAGTCCAATGCTGTGCTGAGGTCATCTCCGTTTTATTTTGGGGGTGAAGGGGGGCGTTTGATAGAAAGATGTATCAATCTGTTCCTTGAAAGGGACTCAGCACTGACAAGAATTCAGCAAGGACACCAGCTCTCTGAGGTCTTCAAACACTCTTATCAATCTGGGTGAATCTTGAAGGGGCTATTCTGGAACTACTCAGCCAAAGCCCAACTACCTGCAAAATTCACACTGAGGGCCTTTGAGCAAAATCTATCTTACCTTCTGATGGATGGAATTGAAATTAATCACTTATTACTAATAAGTAACTCGGATCCTGCTTAAGATTCCCTGTTATTAATTATAAAGATGACTATGGGGCAAGTACAGCGTGCTACCTTTTATTTCTGGGTATTTCTGTGCTTCTATGTTGTACAGTTTTAGAAGAATACCACTTTTTGTGGTCCATTCCCCCATTTTAGGTGAGCGTACATATTGGGACAAATTAACTCAAAGCAGTATAAAACTTAGTATTTAGTTACAAATCCTTTGGACACAATAACTGCATCAATCCTGCAACACTAGTGACATCACCAAACTCCGGGTGTGTTGATTCGAGATGCTTTGCCAAGCCTTTGCTGTTTGTTTTAGGGGCTTTTGGACTTCAGTTCCGCAAGTGAAATGTACGCTTGATTGGATTTGAATGGGGAGCCTGACATGGCCAGTCTAAGACTCTCCTCTGTTTCTCTCCTGATGATCTCCTTGGTGGCGTCGGCAGTGTGTTTTGGGTCACTGTCGTGCTGCGTGAGGAAGTGCAGGCCAATGAGTGTGGAGGCAGTTTTTTGTCACAGGCAGACAGGATGTTTCTACACAGTTGTGAAGTCATTCTGCCGCTACAATCACTGGTTACGTCGTCAATAAAGGCGAGTGAGACAGTTCCAGGGGCGGCCTGCATGCCCAAGCCCCCACACCACCTCCAGCACGCTCACAGGGAAGTGGGACTGTGGGCTTCGGATCGTCTGCCCTTTGTTCCGGTCTCCACACTTGCACCTTGCCATCACTCTCGTAGACATCTGTCCCATCTGTCCCATCTGTCTACAGCACTTTGTTCCAGAACTCTACTGGCTCCTCTCTGTACTTTCCAGCAAATTGTAACCTGGCCTTTCTATTTTGGGTGCTGATGAGAGGTTTGCATCTTGTGGTGCAGCCTTTATAATCCTGCTGTTGAAGTCTGCTGGGAAAAGTAGATTGTGATACTCTCACCCCTGCACAGTGGAGATTGCTGGCAATTTCATCAACAGTTGTTTTAGAGTTTTTCGTCACAGCTCTGATAATTTTTCTATCATCAACTGCAGTTGTTTTCCCTGGCTGACCCGGTTGTTGCTTTTTGCTAAGCACAACAGTGTTCTTTTCCATTTCAAGATATTCCAGATTGCTGATTTTGCTATGCCCAGTTTCTGTGCTGTGGTTCTGGTTGAATTCTTCTTTTCTTTCAGCATCCAAATTGCTTGCTTTCTTTCACAGACAGCTCTCTGGTCTTCATGTTGGTTTAGGCCAACAGCCTCTAAAGGCCGACAGCAAGGGGAAGAGTGAAGGCTAAATCAACACTACACACTCACAGCTCTTTAATGTGCAGAATCGGTGCAACAGGAAACATCAACCTGATAAGAAAAACCTGGCGACCAATTGTCCCAATACTTTTACTCAGCTAAAATAGGGGTATTGACCATAAAAAGTACTATTATTCTAAAATGGTATCACACACAAGCGCTGAAACACCCAGAAATAAACGGTGACATGCTGTACTTTTGCCTCAGTCACCTCAAATCCAAATCGTTTTGAGCATACAGCAAAATGGCAATTTTGACTTCACTGTCCCAATACGCATGGAGGGTACTGTACATCTTAAACATATGCCTTCCCATGCAAATAATAATCAATGGCATTTTTGTCTAAACAATGGCAAACTCCCATGTTAAAATGAACTAGAATAATTAAGTCAGAAGGCACTGAAATCTGGTAAGTAATCTAAAATCACAGCAATGTAAATCCTACTACAGTAGGTGATGTCAAGAATGCACCTAACTGTTTCTTGTTGTGTTTTAAGGTCATTTCAGGGGTATCAACCAGGGCTGGAAACTGACACAAAGGCCCCCCTTGGCTGAGAAGACAGGCTGCAGGTTAAACTGAAGAAGCACAGCAAGCGAGGAAGAGGAGGGGAGCAGGCGCGCACCACACTTGCACATCTCCAGGCTATTTCTGGCACAACATGAGCTACAGTTCTGCAAGCGAGAAAGTGTAAACACTGAAGTGTGTGTGTGTGTGGGGGGGTATTTTTAGAAAGCACTAAAACACAGCAGCGATAGCTGCACAACCCAGAAGAGCTTTTCCATCCGCTCAGTAAGAGACAGAGCTCATTCTTAACTCAGGTGGGCAAAGATAAAAGTGGGAAGTCTATCACCAATTAGTCTTCACATGTCAGTTAATGACACACCAGAGTCTACCATCACTTAACACCGTCTCAGGAAACCCCGATGTAGAAAACATTAGAAAGCTTTACAAACCAGGAGAGGTCACTTGGCCTGTCTGGCTCATTTGCTTTCTAGTATCTTATTGATCCATAAATCTTGTCCAGTCATCTCTTGCAGGACCCTTGGCAATCTGCTTCAGAAGCACAGCTGGGCAGTTTACTCCTAACACCCGCAATGGCAGGAAAATTGATTTAAAAGCATAGGCTACTGTTCTGAACTAATATCTATAGTGTCCGTCTGGCTTCATGGCTGATTTTGTTTCACCACAACTCAAGCAAACGAAGAGTTCTAAAGCCATCAGCTATGAGCAAAGTAACAGGAAAAAAAGGTTTGCGTGCAGGGCAGATTCTTTCAACAGCAACCCTGCTAGCTCTTGCAGTCATGACCTTTGACAACTTTTTTTACTGACAGCGCACAGGTGTTAAAAAAATGTTTAGTACGTGCACCGACAAAAAAAACTGGTTGTGATCGACAACAAGTTCCAAGTCTAAAAGCATTTAATCAGCCGTATCTGAGCTGACCTTTGTCAGATAGCTTGCCGTCTGCAAGAAAGGCAGGACTCAGGCCCTGCAGCAGAAGTTGAGTGTATTTTGATTTTCTTCCGCTGAGCTTTAACATGGTTACAAAGAATACAAAAAAGGATGCAGTACAACTGCTTTAGAAATCCATCATCCAAGGAAAATGCACTAATGCAGGCAGTAGCACCCACCACCACAACACTTTAAGCTCTGAAACAACAAAACCCACAAAACGTATCCACTGAAAATCAATTATTAGTTTGATCTCTATAAGCCCAAGATGAAGACTACTACGGAGAGCCAGAACCGAACCCCAGGCCAGAATTTGCTCCAGTTTCAGAATCAGGAGTGAGACTCATATGCCTGCTGTACCACACACTGACTCCAAGGTCACTATCAGTAGCGTAATTAGTGACAATGAAAACACTTATCATAACTATTAATCAGGAAAAGAAAGTGAAAAAGAAGCACACTTACCTGCCCACAACCAGGGGCATTGCACACGAAAGGCCGGTCGTCCCCCATTCTTGCAAGCAGACTGCAGTGTAACTGGGGGAAAGGAGAAGAGAACATTTTTGTATTAAATAAAAAACCCAGCCTGAGACACTGTTGTGACAAAGTATGGAGATGCCTCAAGTTGTACCGGCAGCCGCACAGAGAGGAGGCAGTGTGTAAAAATAAACCAGCGGGAAGAAAAGGCTGCTGTCGAGGTCTCCCTGGTGATGCTCCCCTCCCGCTACGCACCTTCGCCAGCCAATCAGCACCAGCTGCAGCCCGCTGACGTGCCCAGCCAAGAGCTCGTTAACACCTCAGCGGGCACTGTTACACGGTCACTGGCTCCCAGTCCCTCACCTCAAGCCAGCAGCTCACACTGCCTCCAGCTCCCTCAGTTTACCAGCTCTAACCAGTAGCCTCAGTCAGTACTCAACCTAGCATCTCTCAGCTCTAACTGCTGGCCCACCCGGCCTGCCTCCCTCCCTCCCTCTCTCTCTCAGCTCTAACTGCTGGCCCACCCGGCCTGCCTCCCTCCCTCCCTCCCTCCCTCCCTCTCTCTCTCTCTCTCAGCTCTAACCGCTGGCCCACCCGGCCTGCCTCCCTCCCTCCCTCTCTCTCTCAGCTCTAACCGCTGGCCCACCTGGCCTGCCTGCCTCCCTCCCTGTCTCACCTCTAACTGCTGGCCCACACAGCCTGCCTGCCTCCCTCCCTGTCTCACCTCTAACTGCTGGCCCACACAGCCTGCCTGCCTCCCTCCCTGTCTCACCTCTAACTGCTGGCCCCCACAGCCTGCCTGCCTCCCTCCCTGTCTCACCTCTAACTGCTGGCCCACACAGCCTGCCTCCCTCCCTGTCTCACCTCTAACTGCTGGCCCACACAGCCTGCCTGCCTCCCTCCCTGTCTCACCTCTAACTGCTGGCCCACACAGCCTGCCTGCCTCCCTCCCTGTCTCACCTCTAACTGCTGGCCCACACAGCCTGCCTGCCTCCCTCCCTGTCTCACCTCTAACTGCTGGCCCACACAGCCTGCCTCCCTCTCTCTCTCACCTCTAACTGCGGGCCCACACAGCCTGCCTCCCTCTCTCTCTCACCTCTAACTGCGGGCCCACACAGCCTGCCTCCCTCTCTCTCTCACCTCTAACTGCTGGCCCACACAGCCTGCGTCCCTCCCTCTCTCAGCTCTAACCACTGGCCCACCCGGCCTGCCTGCCTGCCTCCCTCTCTCAGCTCTAACCAGCCTTCCTCTATCACCAAGTACAATGTTGATTTCCATGACAATCCAGAAAATGACCTCCTCTTCTATATTGAAATGCTCTAAAAACATTTTAAAAACAGAATTCAGCTTTTTGTATTTTTTCTTTTGTTTAGAACAGGGATTTCAAGGCCATGGATTACCAGACTCCATTCTAATTACTTAATTGAGGTTATAACTGGCTTAATTAGCCAAGATGAATGTGATCTTCTGCCTATAAAACCTGATGGGCTGTAGCTTTTATAGGTTTTATGGAGCTGTAGTTACTATAAAACCTGTTACAGACCTCAGCTTTTAGATCCAGTTGACTGCGATTGGAGATCGTGGCATTATAAATCAATATCCCAGATCCGCCAGCGTGCACATCTTATTAAATATCCAGAAGCCAATGGAGTTTGTAGGTTACAACTCTGGATCTCTGCCATGACGCACTACCGCTGGCTCAGCATCTCTGGCGCTTTACAAAAATGACTCTTCTCCTTTCCTGCACCCCCGCATTCTTATTCCCGTTTTCAAACGGGTCTTCTTAAACCTGAAATGCTCCACTTGAGAAAAACAGCAATTATTTTTTTTTAAATAAAGGGTTATTAAATTTAAATCACTACCAGGAGGAGGGAAAGAGAGCATTAAAGTTTCATCAGCCACCCCCAGCAACCCGGTGTGAGGAGGCATTGCTCAAGATCTGAAAACACGTGAGCGAAGTGGCCAAGTGGCAGGGAACCCGCATGTCAGCAACACACTTAGAGCATGCAAATGTACATGTGCTGCCCGGCAACTATATTAGGATGCTTCCAGGCCTATCAAGTCCACGGTCCTACGATCTTTGTATACACCTCTTCAATTAAAGGGGAACTACAGTCCCAGTTTCTCAGGGTATTAAATCTTGGTAACAAAATAAATTAAATAAATGATATTGCAGAACTTTGTGAAAGTACTTGGTTGCCATGCTGTTGCTGGCAGACAAGAAACTGCTAGTCTGGCCATGGGTGAGTGTGAGAGTGAGAGTCCGTGTGAATTGGGAAGCAAAAGTCCCTGTGGCTCACTAGTGACTGTAATTAAATGAGAAACACGGCTTCCTAACAGCATTAATTCTTTTTTGAACTTATGTATATATTTTAAATGATTCCTTACTGTCAAGCGTTTGGCTGTTCAAAACATAAAGGTGACACAAAACAGGGGATCCCATCAGCAGAGCGTCAAACTGTTTCCTTTTCCAAGGGATATTGAACTAGCCAAGAGATGGGTAATAAACCTGTCCCATCGATAAGTTTCTCAATGAGATTCAGCATGACATACGAATGAATAAGTACAGGTTGTGCAGCAGACATTTCACCCCAGAAATGTTCCAAGGTGATCTGCATGCGGAGTTAACAAGTAGTATTTGTCAGAAAATCCATCTCAAAGTTGATATATTGAATACAGTTCAATGACACTCATTCAAATCAGCTGTTCGATGACGGCACTGGTTATGGTGCAGCAAGTCCTACAAAAATACAAGACCTGCTAGAACTTTTCTTTTAGATTAAATTTACCACAAAATCACTACAATGTAAATGACAGAGCACTTCTGCACACTTTGAAAATAAATATGACTATATATTAGCTGTTTGGCAGGCTGCTCTTTTAATTTGCAAAACTTAAGATCAAGTATCTAAAAAAACATTGCCTTGAATGTGTCAGTTTTCATGAAAACATTTTAATTTAATGTAGTTCACCACTTGGTCTAAAGCATGTTTATAATGTAATAGGGCTGCTTTCACATCGCCGGAAGTTTAACTGCCTCATTCTGGAGCTCAAGACAAATGACGGCAAAAATGACGTTGAAACTTACGAGATGTAAATTGGAGGCTGTACATACCACCGTGTGTGTGGTAGTTTTTTTACACTGTGGTTTGAAATGCACTCATTACCACCCCCAAAATGTAGGAACAGCACTGCTGTTATGCTGTAAAGAGAGCACAACTGGGAGCAGTGAGAACTACAGTAGCTACATTCTACAGCCATGACAAACTAAACACCCCCAAGAACCAGCCAAAGCTCCACTTGTCCCAGAGTATTAGGACCTAAACAGAATGAAACACCAAGCACATCCATGCCAAAAGGGCACCCAAATCTGGTAAAAGGAACCTGCTGTTCTATTTAGACACAACACACTTAACGATGGCAAGAATTTAAATTTGTTCCAGGAAACGGAGGGGAAGGAGGGGTGGTATGGAAACTGTCTGTATCTGGAGAAGAAATGAGAAGTTGATTAAGTAACGGGGGGTCACTGCTTCAACAAAATAAAACAGTAATTACAGTATGCCTCCCAACATCTAAAATCAAATGTAAAAGTCGCTGAAGTGTTATTATAGTTTTCATTTCACAACATTTTCTTCAGAAATGTACAATGTAATTTTAACCCAGTCCTGGTTAAAGTCCTCTCATGTAAACTTGGATCACTCCTGGTCAGCAGGTGTATCTTCACAGCCCTGCACGGTCGCTCCCCTGCACTGCACAGACCCGGCTGCGGTCCGCCACCCTGGCTCCCAGTGTTTGAGACAGCCTGCTAGGAAACTGACTAAACAGTCTGTATTAATAGATCGTGTTCTCGCCAGGAATGAGCTGGAACTCTGCTCGCTACAGGGAGGGAGGGAGCCAGAGAGATGGGAACAAGGGGAAGGAAGAAGGAAAAAAAAGAAAGAAAAGATGGCCTGCAGTGTGTTCAGTAGCTTAGTGCAAGAGCGCTGGGCTGTAATGTGTTCATTAGTTCTGTGGTGGATGGTGTGCTGGGCTGTAGTGTGTTCAGTAGCTCACAAAATGGAGTGCTGGGCTACAGTGCGTTCATTAGTTCTGTGGTGGATGGTGTGCTGGGCTGTAGTGTGTTCAGTAGCTAACAGAATGGAGTGCTGGGCTACAATGTGTTCAGTAGCCACGTGCTTAAGAGTGTCAAGTTGCAGTGCGTTCAGTAGGTCTGATACAATACCAAGCTGCAGGATGCTCATTTCCTCAGTGTTAAGAGTTCTGGGCTGCAGCATTAAATTCTGCTGCACTAAAGTGTGAAAACATAGTGTGTTCAGCCCCTCACTGTTAGAGCTCCATACTGTACAGTTTGTCTATGATGCTTAATGACTGTGTCCTGAGGTCTCCAAACCAAAGCCACCGGGATATCAAATGTGTTTGGAAAATGCAGGTCAACACTTTCCTTCTGCAAGGAAAACCTTAGTAAAAGAAAAACATGAAAGTGCATCTAACGTCAAGCAGGTCTCAGTAATTGACTATTGCAAACACCCTTGTCCACTACGAATGCTCACACTTAATGTTCCCTTTTACTTACTAGAAAGATTCAAGAGCTACATCCTCAATCATTCTCTCTCTGCATTTGTCACTTGTGAGTAGGGACTGTTAAACAGACAACCAGCAATCTGCTCTCCAGTAAGAGTGAGGTGAATTGGCATGTATAAGTTGTATAAGGACAAAAGCATGTGTGCACCACATCTCCTCCAACATCCCGCCTGTCAGGAGGTAGTGATCACTGGTATGCACAATCACCTGAACTCAGAAATCGAGGATCTAGAAGCAAAACAGATCTGGAGTCTGAAAGCAGGGGTAGAAGGGCTCCAGTAACTCTGGTTTTCAAACTTTCCAGCTACACAAAAAAAAGATCTTACTTAGCATAACTAATCTGCTGGTTTTTCCAAAGGTGTGGACTGCAGTAGGCTGGAACACGTGCAGAAACTTCCTTATGTCGCCTGAAAATGTCTTGTGTGTGCATTTCCTCTTAGAGGTCTCCTGAGGAAGGATCCTAGAAGAATCCAAGCCAGAATGTTTCACACATAACCATTAAAATCCATCCATCCATTTTAGAACCTTTTTATGCAATACGCGGTCATGGGAGTGCCAGAGCCTATCCAGCAAACAGTGGGCACAGGGCAGGGTACACCCTGGATGGGACACCAGTCTATCACAGGGTACACACAAATTCACAATTTTCCCAAAACCCAACTAACCTATCAGCACCTCTTTGGCAGCACATACACTAAAATTGGAACAATACCAGCATGTCTTCAGACTGTAGGAGGAAACATCAGCACCCAGAGGAAACACAGCGAGGACATACAAATGCATCGCAGCTAGCACCCCAGGTCCGGATGTGAACCCGGGGACCCAGCGCTAAGCAGCAGCAAGGCTAACCACTGGACCACGTTCCTACCCTTCCTACTCTTTAGAGACACGCGCGGGTTCTAAAGACTCAGAACAAGACATTCGTGATCAATTAAGCAGATGACTTCTATCACCTGGAACAACTCTGAATAGCCGTAAGATTCCAAACAACAGAGTTCAAATTAATTGTCCAGCTGATCAATAACCTCTTTAGAAACTGAATCAGAAATGACGAAAGGTGACCTATAAACCCTACTGGATTGGGGTTCTCCAAGAACAGAGACTACACATCACACATTCAGGGTAGATATAACTGACTGTGAAGTAGTGAAGAGTATATTGCTTTCACTGAGGTCCAATACGAAAGAGCACAGTTCAAGCCCACGGCAGCTGCTGTAATCAGAGGTGTGCGATTTCACTAGAGCAGCTTCTCTCCTAGGCCACACGCCTTGAAGGTGTGCTCTTTCACGTCTCTTCCCACACGGGTTCGCATCGCTGCCAGCACCTCACTCACACTAACAGCTGCCGCTGCAAAAAGAACAAAATATGGCCACACCAACTACTAGAGAAATAGGCTTGAAAATATTGGCTTTTACTATGGAGAAAGAATGCCAACAGGATTCTGGAGGCAGATTCTGCTCTAGGCATGACGATGCTTAGCACTGCTGGGGCCCTGGGTCCAATTCCGAACAGGGGGTGCTGCCTGTCTGGGAAATTTGGCCTAGCGTGAGTGTGTGTGTCCTGCGATGGACTTGTGTCGTGTCCCATCCAGGGTGCATCCCCTCTTGTGCCTGCTGCATGCCGGGATAGGCTCCAGCACTTCCACAAACCTGAACAGGATGAAGCAGATAGGAAAGGGATGGACACATGGATTCTGAATTTGGGCAATGACAACTTCAAAATTTCAGTTTTCGAGTTAAAATAACAAGGACTGATAAAACAACATAAAAAAGCACACACAGCTCACATTCTCCGGATTAAAAAGATGGTTGGACAATACCAGCTGGCACTATGCCAGAAAAAGGCTTTTAACAACTTCTGAGGAGCAGAGCACATTCTTTACATTCGATATTTACTGTCCTCCAGCCTGGAGATACTCTTAGGAGTCCTGTTAAACCGTAATTTGGGATGGTGGGGGGCTCAATTGAGAATTGTAACACCCTCCCCCCACCCCATAAAAAAAAAACTACCCCTGGTCTTCTTAATGATTGTTTTCACATTTTAAGTGCAGAGGTGAAGGAGTGTTGTCTGGAATGTTAGCGATTTTATTTCCACAACGAAGCCAGCTGGCAACAAACAGGACGTGGAAGTGTAGTTTACCTCTTTTGTTTTGAGTCAGTTTACATCTTGCATCTCCTACGTGCCCGAGAGACCAAAAAAACAACTCACCAGTTATGACAGTGGTTCTATTTTCGGGTAGGGGAGGATGGCCATGGTTATGCGTGGGCGTTTATATCAAACTCTTAGAATCGTTAAAGGAGTTCCTTTTCCCGCTCCCCAGACAAGACAGTCAGGAGACCCAAGTCCAGTTCAAGCTCCACATCTTTCTCGCTCTTAATCCATGGCTTCAATGTACTTGCAGCCTTCCTCACCGCCACAATCACAGCAGCTGCTGGTAGGGTATCAGTCTGCCAGGTCCTTAACCTGCACAGTGACTCCGGGAGGCCCTAAGCAGCCCTCAACCCACAGGGCGTCCACAATAGCCAAGCAGAACACACTGTCCTCAGTGACAGGACACAGACAGACAACATAAAGATCAGATCCAGCTGCCTGCTTGTGTAGATGGGTGGGTAATGGTAGTGTGGTTTTGCAGTGATACAGACAGGAAGAGCAGACAAACGATGAGGCTAGAGACAGGATCACACAGACAGGCAGATAGATGGATACAGTATAATGACAGACTGGTAATTTGTTACCAACAGAACATGATATATTGATATACGTCTCTCGTGGCCTAAGTGAAGGCTCCAGACTTGATCCTCCCATCAAACAGGAACTACAAAAGCTAGATGATAAAACAGCACGACAGCTTGATTTCACATGTTCACAACTAATCAAAAGCTGCTATATGCTATCGGATGAATCCCGTTAAACGTCCAAGTTACTCCAAGTAGCAAGTTAATAGAAAGATTTCCACCTCGCTCAGACTATAAAAACAGTCAGCGAAAACTAAAATTGCGTTATGAAAAGTAATTTACAGGGGAGGGCAGCTCATTTCAAGTGATTTCTAAAAGAAAAACATTAGGACCAAAGCCCTAGTCCAATGCACAGGCCCATCTTCTCTAACTTTAAGATTAATCGCTCTCCTGCCTGAAGTTAAACGTGATGCAGGCTTATTTACGTCTTAAAACACATTTCCCAAATACAGACCTGCCTTCGTGCTCATCCAATTCCAATCAACTTTTAAAGCACGTTTGTTATGCGAAGCACTTTCCTGTAAAATGTGACACTCTCTGCACCGAAATGCATGCTTCCCTGCACAAGTTTGCCCCAGAGAAGATTAAAGTAACAAACCACTTACTTCGCTGTCCCTTTAAGAACTGGTCTTGAATCTACTATACGGAAAAACTTTATCATGCAAATCCTTAACTAAGAAATTATAATAATAAAAGAATAGCGAAACACCACCGATTCGTACTTTGTGGCCGTCTACAAGAAACAAGCATAGACTAGCTTGACCCTGCCCCTTCCCGCCAGTACCCGCCCCTCGGTGCAAACCGATTGGTCACACACAAATCAATCAGGAGGGCCCTCCTCGATCATTGGCCCTAGAGCTGTCAACAGAACCTGACAGTTGGTCCTGATTGGTCGACTGAGCTGCCAGTGAAGGGTTGGAATTTCCCCCTTTCCACCAGTCCGGAGAGCGAGCGTCACCCGAGCAGGCCTCTCTCGGTAAAGGAGTCTGGCAGACTGGCGATCACAGCCCCAATCTCCCACTGGTACCAACGGGACCCGCAAGCCGGCCCCCGTTCAGTGACAGCCCGGCCGCACACTCCGCTCCAGACCCCTACCGGCAGCAGCGGTCGAGTACAGGACCGGAGGGGAGGATGCGTGTGAGTCGGTGGCGACTTGGAGGGGAGAAAAGAAGGAGGAGGCGGGTGGGGGGGGGTGTTAGAAAAACAAATACACTCACGCAGACACGCCAACAAGTCTGTTAACCCGCACACCTCACTAAAAATAAAAACAAAACCTACCCAGCGACGCTCACGGCGCCCGTTTCTCCCGGTCTCAGCCTGGGGTGGCGGCGGGGGGGGGGGGGTCGTGTGGACACCAGTAACGGAATGTTTACAAACTCACCCCAGCAGCCCCACTCTCTCTCCCTCGCTCGCGCTCGCTCTCTGGAATCCGACACTCTCCCCTCTGGCCAAAGCCTCGCGAGAAGTCCGTGTCCGTCTCGGCAACGCTCCCCCCTCCCGCCCCCGTCACCACTGCTGGTGCCTTCTCCTCCTGCACCGGCACACGCGCGCGCACCACCCCCTCGAGCCCAGATCTCGAGGTCGGAGCCAGGCGGGGCGGCGCGGCGCGTGTGATCCGCCCACTCCGCTTCCGGCCGCTTTCCTTGGCAAGGGTGGCCGGGGTCCTCTGGGAGTCCAACTTCCTGAGAGTGCATTGACGTCTAAAAACTTTGTATTTATCCCCATTCTGTTAGAGGTGTGGTTGAGTGTTCATCCCGCTGCCTTCTTTTGAATGCCTCTCCAGCAGGGGTTCCCAATCTTGGGCCTGTTGACCCCTTTCCATTCAGCCGGGGTACATGATAAAACCCTTAACTGACCCCCAAAACAGAAGTTTGAAAGGTTTGTTTTCAGCTCTTAAACGTCTATACGAAGTGGCTTTTGCACTGTTGTATTCCTCATGCAACTCAGGAAGTCTGTCTATGAGAGGGAAAAAAAATGTGCTAAGGTTCCGGTTGAGCAACCCGTTAGTTCAATTAAGTAACAAACTGCCAGAAGTGGGGCAGGAGTGGGGCTGGGAACCCCTTTGTCCTGTAATATCCATGCCACCTCTGACCTTAAATTCTTAACACTAATGTGGGCCAGAAGCCAAGGGGCCTGTAAAGTTAATGAACCTGTTATTCTGACTAAATGCTAATTGAGAAGCTCCTTTTAGGAGTGGATACAACATGCAGTGCAGTGTTGGACTTCATGGAATCAGCTGCAGACTTGATCGGTCTGGATTTCTCACACCTTCCAGGTCTTCGTCTCCATTCAGGTCCCTAGAAACCCAGCAGGTCAGCAAGCGTGTGGGCGTGCAGGGTAACAGCAGCGTGCTGCAGGTGTCCCGGGTTTGAGTCCACTTTCCTCCCAAAAAGGCATGCAGCTTTGGTGGGACTGGGCAGTTCTCCGTTTCAGAGGTGGGAATGCCATGGGATTTATGGGAGCATTGCGCAGTGTGCAACAGTAGAGAAACGGAATGAGTACAGTGGGAATCTGCAATTTAAGAACCTAAAGTCAGGTCACAAACTAGAGGAACCATTCAGCCCATCTGGCACGTCTGGTAATCAGTATCTAACCGATCAGTAGATCTCATCCACCTGCTTCTTGACAGAAAGCAGGGTATCAGCTTCAGAGGCTGGGCAGCTTCTTCCTGACTCCCACAATCCTTTGTGGCGATTCTAGGGTGGTCTGTGGAGAGGGCGCTCACTGCCAGACGGAAGGGCTCCACAGAGGCCACATCGGACAGACTGAAGCCAAATGGGAGGAGGGAGCAGCACCTCTGTCCTGGAACCTGCTCCAAGATGCCCCCCTCTCCGTCTCTTCATGGCGGATGGCCACGGAGAGCTTGTCGTTTCTGCCCCAGAAGCCCAAATGTGTTTGTTTGCTTGTTTGTTTCTTCCCTCCGAAGCACCCCCCTCCCCCATTAAAAACACACACACACACACGCCTTCTTTTCCCCTGATCTGTATCCTGTTCTTGTGAATACGGAAGCCGTGTCTTTAATATTGTATGAAATCCCAGGGATCTTGCGTAACTGCTGGCCTCTCTCCAAAGCACAGGCGCAGCTGTGAGGCCTGGTGTGTGTGCGCGAGTGTGTGTGTGTGTGCGCGAGTGTGTGTGCGTGCGCGTGCGCACATTTGTGTGTGAGTGCGTATGTGTAAGTTTGTTCAGGGGAGATAGAGACACAGAGAGCGCTGAAAGTCTCCTGTTGAGGGAGCCTTTTCCTTTTTAGATTACAGTTCCTACGAAGCCGAAAAAGCCTCCTCAAAGAACACCCTTCTTTAAATATGCACGGGGCTCTGTGTTTCAAAAAGCTCTAAAGACACTATTAGGAACCCCCCCCTCTCTCCCCAGGTCTGAATAACTTTAGTGTCCTTTTAAATAAAAAAATACCTGAAAACCCAATCCCATCACCTCACCGCAGTGATCCTCACTGCTGACACTGGAGAGCTCAATCCCATCACCTCACTGCAGTGATCCTCACTGCTGACACTGGAGAGCTCAATCCCATCACCTCACCGCAGTGATCCTCACTGCTGACACTGGAGAGCTCGATCCCATCACCTCACTGCTGCCCTTTGGATTTCTTTCCAACTGAATGCTCAATTACCTAAACTTATTATATGCTTAATTGGACAAGTTGTATCCTTTCCATTTTCTTAAGAAGTTGAAGATTTAAAGAGACCTATAAAACCTGCTGAAGAGTCCAATTAAAACCCATTATAACAGGATCTCCTTCATCTGAGGCTGTAAAGAGAAGTTAACAGTGTGCAGGGAACAGAACTGCATGTTTCCCCTAGTTTTCAACAGGATGCAGATCCTTGGATCGGTCTGGTCCAGGCAGTGGGTGGGAGAAGATCTGCTTCCAGAATAACGCAGACTGACGCTTGGTGGCTGTGCATTTGTCTGCAGTGATTTGAATGGGGGAACAGGACATGGCTGGTGCTGAGGAAGGGGGTGGGGGGTCCAGTCTCCAGTCTCTGAAATGGAGTTTCCTTCCTGAGGTACTCCATCTCCCATTACAGGCATATCCTGCGCAGGACTCAAGACGGAATAATCCGTCGGGAACATTTGGAAACATTGCTGGGAGCACAGGAGAAAATCCACACAACCATGAGAATCAGGAAAAATACTTTACTTTCAGGACTATTTATTCAGATTAATATTTTCAAGGAATATTACACACGCAGCTCACAGCTCCAGCCCCAGCTCACAGGCCATCAGCAGACTGGCTACTCTAAATCGCCGGCTACTCATCTCTTCCTCATGAGAGGAGGGGGGGCTTGGTGCCAGTGGAACCAGTACTGAACAGAATAAAACATGCATGTTGTTGGACTGTAGCCAGTCTCATGTATCAGGGTGCCCATACAGATACAGGACATATAATATCAGACCTGTTATTCCCTCCTTTTTTCCCTCATATGGGTGGACATATATAATTCTCAGCACACAGTGTGCCGGTGGGAACAAGGGTGTCAATAGATAGGCACTATTTCATGAAGTTTTCTCATAGACGTTGGGGAAGGTTAAATCCTAATCTCACATTTCCGAACACCAATGCATATACCGTAAGTCTCGCACCCAAGACTTCCCTTTGCCTATATCTCCCGACCCGCATCTACACCCCAGCAGCAGCTGCATGGCTCATTCCTTGCAGTTCCCTCAGCTAGTCAAATCTTGTCCAATACTCTGTACATATTTCATCTGTCGCAGTCATTGAATCTAAAACAACTACTGGAATAAAGTTTTGAGGACACACAGGATCCAGTAGTTGGTTTAGCAAAACCAAATAGCAATAGCAATAGTTGTTAGCATTGCTGCCTAGCAGCACTGGGACCCTGGGTTCAATTCTGGACCTGGGGTGCTATCTGTGTGAAGACTGCGTGTTCTCCCCATTTTCACATGGCTTTTTTACAGGTTCTCTGATTTCCTCACACAGTCCAATGACATGCTGGTAGGTTGAATAGCTTCTGGGGAAACTGACCCTGGTGTGAGTGTGTGTGTTTGTGTCTCTCTGCCGTGCGGCAGAATGGCATCCCATCCAGGGTGTACCCTGCCTTCTGCCCAATGCTTGCTGGGACAGGCTCTGGCTCTGCCGCGCCCAAGAATTGGAAGAAGTGGTTAGAAAATGGCTGGAAATCCCACCCACAACACTTGGCCTTCAAGCCGTTAAAGCAGAGCCTGGGCTGTGAAGTGTGTGAGAATATTTCCTAGTCATTCAACCCACAGCTTTGCCTAGAAGCAGCTGGTTTAACACATTCAAACAGGAACTCCTTTCCAAACTGAAATGTGCTTGTGAACATGGATCGCAGGCGAAACAACACAAATTCACAAGGACAGGGGCACCGGCGCTAAACAAAGATGGGAAAACTACAGTGTTGAAAATCTTTGCTTTTATTATCATTGTCATCACAATAGCAGCGAGATACTGCATATTCTGGACTACTGCCCCACTGGGAAGCAGCAAGGGGTGAGAACCGGTCCACACAGATGGGCCTTGGGTCTGGGGCGAGCCCAGCCGAGCCAGACCAGACCAGTCCAGGCTGATCCAGCACAGCTCACTCTTCAGGAGTGAGGATGAGCAAAGAAACCATGGGGCCCGACCACTTCAGACAACACAGAGCCCCGCAGGACATATGAAGCATTTGTGTTGACACATCATTTACATCTTGTAGACACTATGGAGAAAGGAATTAAAAAAGGCAAACAAAATTCTGTGATCTATTGTTAAAAGCACAGGGTTTAAAACAAGAGGTGTTGTGTTAACGCTGTATAACACACTAGTGAGGCCTCATTCAGAATATTGCAAACACTTTTGGTCACCATGTTACAGAAAAGTTATTGCTGCTCTGGGGTCTGGAAACAGCAACCAGATTCATTCTGGGGCTTAAAGGGAATATCCTGCACTGCGAGGCTAAAGAAACTGAAGGGAGTGTCCTATACTGACAGGCTAAAGGAACTGAGTCTCTTTAGTCTGAAGGGAGTGTCTTGCACTGACAGGCTGAAGGAACTGAGTCTCTTTAGCCTGAAGGGAGTGTCGTACACTGAGAGGTTGGAGGAACTGAGTCTCTTTAGTCTGAAGGGAGTGTCCTGCACTGACAGGCTGAAGGAACTGACTCTTTTTAGTCTGAAGGGAGTGTCGTGCACTGACAAACTGAAGGAACTGACACTCTTTAGTCTGAAGGGAGTCTCCTGCACTGACAGGCTGAAGAAAATGAACCTTTTTAGCCTTGGACAAAGGCAATCTGACACAAGTATTTAAATCTTCAAAGGCACTAACAAAGTCAATGCAGCGGACGTCTTCACAATCGGCAGTGAAACGTGAACTCGAGTTCACAAGTGGAAACTATGTGGAAGTCAATTTGAAACAAGAACAGAAGGCCTCTTGGAACCTCTTTGCACAAAAGCCTGTGGGAATCTGGAACAACCTACACAGCCATGTGGTTGAAGCCGATACCCTGGCTTCTTTCAAGAAATGGGCTGGGCAGACCTCTCTTGTTTGTGACTGTTCTTGTGTTCTTAAAAGAGCTGCTGTGTCAGAGATGGGTTCCTGCACACAGAAAGACAGAAAGTCAGTAAGGCGCTGGGAAAGGTACCCAATTCCTGTCCCCCCTCCCCCAACTCCGCCTCCGTGTCAGGGTCCCAGGACACAGGGCCGGTGTGGCGCCCCCTCCTGGGCCCGGGCAGGAAAGCAAAATGAGAGAGTCAGAAATCAAAGGCTAGAAAGCAGGGGGCCCAAACAGGTTATCAAATCAACCCAGAACCACGCAGAGAAAGAGGGTGCTTTACAGACTCATCCAGCTGGAGGGAAAAAAAGCATAATGAACTGCAAGCACGGGTCACTGTGGAGAGAGAGGAAGGAAGTTTGCAATGGAAGCCAAAATATTTTTTATTTCAGTACTAGAGCAGCAGAAGAGCAATAAAGAATGAAATGCAGAGTCTCAGATTGTAATGGGATCATGGGGATGCCTGTAGGGGGCTGGCCGATGTATTAAATTAATGTTTCACTCAGGTGTTCACAAAGGAAGAAACTGACAGCGCACCTGCAGCTGAGGAGGGACACAGTTCCGTACTGACGGTATATCTCCTAGAAGAGGCAGACTTACAGACAAACACACCCACTGGGCCTGATGGCTCTCTACCAGTCGTCCTTGAGGAAATTCGAGATGCTTTGCAGATGGTTAACGAAACTCTTCCAGCTGTCTCGAGACAGGGGTGATACCCACCGACTGCAAAATTGTTCCTGTAGCTGCCATCCATTAAAAGGCTGACATACCCAAACCATGTAATTATAGACCAATATGTCTTGCGTTTTTTTTCTCGTTATCTTATGAGGACAATAATTAGAATTAGAAACTAGATGATAATGTACTTCGCAATGCGATTCTAAGAGTCTTTAGAAACCGGACATCGAAAAAAAATGTAACACATATATGACATCTAACTGAAATTTAAAATACAAACTTCGTTTTACTTACCTGCCCGTGTAAGCAGGGGCTGTCAACCGCAGAGAGACGCCGCGCTCAACGACGGTGAAGAGATTAGGTAGGAAAGCTGGTATCGGGATTCAGTGCGACCGCTGCTGGCCTGATGATGGTAACACATTCCGATTAATACAGACGATCCCCAGCAGGGTCAAACCAACGTCGCCCAGAAGACGGAACAGCGAAAGAAAGGGAAGGTCCATAAGAACTAAACAACTTAACAGGAGGGGGTTTATTGACAGGAGCAGGTGTCGCGTAAGTTGCATTTAATCATACAATCGAAATCGTCTCCTGGATACAAACAGGAACGGTTGCCAATCACGGGCCTGCGAAACGACTTCTGATCCAGAACGGTAGTTCTCAAATACCAAATTTCAGTCGCTGTATCGACAAAAATGAAAGAGAAAAGCAGATAATAAATGGAAGTAAAAAGAAACAACACTGACAAGTGAATATTTTATATTTGCGTCAATATTTTTACTTTTAAATCAATATTTTATGACTATGCAAAAGAAAACCAGATTAAACTGGGCCCCTGTTACACACTGGGAATGGCTGTAGTTCCACAGAGTGTGGGTACAGGGTCCATACTGATCCTTTCCTCGTCTATGCTGAGGGCTAGCCTTATCATTGTACAGGCTGCGAGGACAGCGATTTCAAGGAAGTGAGTTTTTAGTCTGGGGAGAGATACAACCCTGGCGTCTTTATATTTATCACCAGCAGCAGTGCAGCAGAAGGTGGCTCATTCAGGCTTCTGTGACAGAAGGTCACATACTGGGCTGCAGCTCCGTTGAGTTTCCTCACCCAGTAGGATCGGAAGCTCTTCTAATTGTGGCGGGAGTGGGAATTCTGGGATAACATTTGTTATTTTAGGGAAGAATGTTTGTCTCATCCCAAATTATTTCTCACACTGCAGTAGAAAGTGCATCTCTGTCTCTTCCTGTTGGCAGTGGGAGCACAGCCTGTCCTCTCTGGGCAGCCAGGTCTGTCTGTGTCCAGTTTCTATGTCCAGGCTGTGGTCACTGAGCCTGAACTCTCTTTACAGCCAGGTTTGTCTGTGTCCAGTTTCTATGTCCAGGCTGTGGTCATTGAGCCTTTTCTCTCTGTACAGCCAGGTGTGTCTGTGTCCAGTTTCTATGTCCAGCCTGTGGTCATTGAGCCTGTTCTCTCTGTACAGCCAGGTGTGTCTGTGTCCAGTTTCTATGTCTGTGTCCAGTTTCTAGGCTGTGGTCACTGAGCCTGTACTATTTCAAAGCCTACCTGTGCTCACCCTAACCCTGGTCAGACATTCGACCTGTGTGTAATTTAGCACCAGGCAGCAGTCTGGTTTGAGATGTGGTCCAAAGAGCGCCATCACATTTTAGTTGAGTATTTTAGCCATCTTTTTTAAGCATTAATGAGTAGGGCATATGAAGGACGTTTTTGCAGTGTAACCTGTGTGTAGTGCTGTAGGATGATTCTCCCAATCTCATAACTCTTGAAGTCCAGACCTCACTGCAACAGATTGTTATGGACTGTATTAGACACTTGAAATACTCTAATGAGTAGATAGTTGAAGGAATTTACTCTTGCAGGTGGAGAATGCCACACACACCTTCTATCTTCATGCCAGGATGTTGCCGTCTGAGGCAACAAAGGTTAGACCTGGTGTGTATACGGAGGTGCTTGGTTGACTGACCTCTGGAGCTCCAGACACCAGAGCTCCCTTATGATGGCACCGAGCCCCGAAGCCATCGGGCTCAGCGCTGGATTTTGGGGCCCAAGTCAGGTTAAGAATGGGTGGTTTTGTAGTCCTATCTGAATTTTTTTTTTCAGAAACTCTCTGGGTCCTGGATGTCGCGGTGCACAGCGCTGTAGTTGTATACTGGAACTGAGTCAGTGGGATTAAAAGTTGTCACCAAGCATTATTGAATCTCATTTAATTGCAAGAGCTTTGATCAAAGGTCTTGATTGTTTCCCACTCATACCTTTAGGTTTGGGGAAAATCTCAAAATCGGATGCCCAGAGAGGCTCAGAAATAGATAACAGAAATGCTAAATTGGTAGGGTTATGGTTAGCATTCACACACTATTTAGACAATTTTAAAGCTCAGAGCTGGATTTTGGGGCCCAAGTCAGGTTTAGAATGGGTGGTTTTGTAGTCCTATCTGAAATTTGTTTTTCAGAAACTGGGGCCTAGATGGCTCTGTAAATAGCGCAGTAATTTTCTGCCGAAACTGAGTCGGTGGGATCAAAAGTTGTCAACTAGCATTATAGAATATAATTTAATTGCAAGAGCTAAGACCAATGTTCTCGATTGTTTCCTACTCATACCTTTAGGTTTGTGGAACATGTCAAAATCCGATGCCCAGAGAGGCTCAGGTATAGATCGCGGAAATACTCAGGTGGAACCCCAGGTAGGGATAGGGTTAGCATTCACACACTACTGAGACATTTTTAAGCTCAGTGCTGTTATTTTTGGCCCAAGCCAGGTTTAGGATGGGTGGTTTTCTAAAGTTATCTGACATTATTTTTAAAAACTCTGGGTGGCCTGGATGTCGCGGTGCACCACGCGGCAGTTGTATTCCAAAACTGAGTCAGTCGGATCACACAAGCAACCAAGCATGATTGAAACTCAATCAATTGCAAGTGCTTCTATCTGTGGTCTTGATTGTTTCCCACTCATTCCTTTTGGTTTGGGGAACATGGCAAAATCCTATGTCCAGAGAACTTCAGAGAGAGTTCGCGGAAATACTCAGTGGACACTCCAGGTAGGGTAAGAATCAACATTTCCACACTACTTACAGAATTTTAAATCTCAGGGTTGGATTTGGGGCCCAAGTCAGGTTTAAGACAAGAGGTTTCATGATCCTAGCTGAATTTTTTTTTTCCGAAACTCTGGGTGGCCTGGATGTCGCGGTGCACCACGCGGCAGTTGTATTCCAAAACTGAGTCAGTCACATCACACGAGTAACCAATCATTATTACAACCCAATCAATTGCAAGTGCTCCTATCCGTGGTCTTGATTGTTTCCCACTCATTCCTTTTGGTTTGGGGAACATGTCAAAATCCTATGCCAAGAGAACTTTAGATAGAGTTTCGCAGAAATGCTCAGTGGACACCCCAGGTAGGGTAAGGATTAGAGGTTACACACTACTTACAGAATTTTTATTTTCAGGGCTGGATTTTTGGCCCAAATCAAGATTTAGAAAAGTGGTTTCGTGATCCTAGCTGACATTTTTTTTTCTGAAACTCCGGGAGGCCTGGATGTCTTGTTCCACCACACGGCAGTTGTATTCCAAAACTGAGTCATTCGGATCACACGAGTAACCAAGCATGATTGAAACTCAATCAATTGCAAGTGCTTCTATCCGTGGTCTTGATTGTTTCCCACTCATTCCTTTTGGTTTGGGGAACATGGCAAAATCCTATGTCCAGAGAACTTCAGAGAGAGTTCGCGGAAATACTCAGTGGACACTCCAGGTAGGGTAAGAATCAACATTTCCACACTACTTACAGAATTTGTATTTTCAGGGTTGGATTTTTGGCCCAAATCAAGTTTTAGAAAAGTGGTTTCGTGATCCTAGCTGAAAATTTTTTTTCTGAAACTCCGGGAGGCCTGGATGTCTTGTTCCACCACACGGCAGTTGTATTCCAAAACTGAGTCAGTTGGAACACACGAGTAACCAATCATTATTACAACCCAATCAATTGCAAGTGCTTCTATCCGTGGTCTTGATTGTCTCCCACTCATTCTTTTTGGTTTGGGGAAGATGTCAAAATCCTATGCCAAGAGAACCTCAAATAGAGTTCACGGAAATGATCAGTGGACACCCCAGGTAGGGTAAGGATTAGAGGTTACACACTACTTACAGAATTTTTATTTTCAGGGTTGGATTTTTGGCCCAAATCAAGCATAAAAAAAGTGGTTTCATGATCCTAGCTGAAAATTTTTTTTCTGAAACTCCGGGAGGTCTACAGTATCAGCGCTGCATTGCGGGCCCCCAGTTATCTTTAGGATGAGTGATAATTTGCTCCTTTCTGCACTTTTAGTTTTTGGGCAGTTTTGGCCACCTTTCTGTCTATTGCCCCATTCATTGATTTGATCCCAAAAGTGAGCCAGATGAAAAGTATGAAGAATACCTGTTCTAAAGGGTGAACTCTCTTCATTTTGTCATTTAAAGTGCAGCTAGAAGTGTAACTTCGGGCAAAATTCTATGGTTCTTGTAATCCTAACCCTAGCTAGGCATGAAAAGTATGCCGATGTATTTACCATTTGACAGCACTTTTCAACTCAATGAAAATTTGCCTAAAGAAGACAGATGATTAAAGAAGATACATTTCCAAGAGGTTTTGAGAAGCGTTTGGATTGTTTGAGACTGATATTATTTGGTTTGAGGTTAAATTTCAAATCGGATGATTGGAGGGCTTCTGAGACACCCTGCAGGAATGGGCACTTTTAAACTCTAGCTAGGGTTAGGGTTAGCGATCCCATACTACGTAGAAGTTTTTTACTATCAGCGCTGCATTGCGGGCCCCCAGTTATCTTTAGGATGAGTGATAATTTGCTCCTATCTGCACTTTTAGTTTTCGGGCAGTTTTGGCCACCTTTCTGTCTATTGCCCCATTCATTGATTTGATCCCAAAAGTGAGCCAGATGAAAAGTGTGAAGAATACCTGTTCTAATGGGTGAACTCTCTTCATTTTGTCATTTAAAGTGCAGCTAGAAGTGTAACTTCAGGCAATATTCTATGATTCTCTTAACCCTAACCCTAGCTAGGCATTAAAAGCATGCCGATGTATCTACCATTTGACAGCACTTTTCACCTCAATGAAAATTTGCCTAAAGAAGACAGATGATTAAAGAAGATACATTTCCATGAGGTTTTGAGAAGCGTTTGGATTGTTTGAGACTGATATTTTTTGGTTTGAGGTTAAATTTCAAATCGGATGATTGGAGGGCTTCTGAGACACCCTGCAGGAATGGGCACTTTTAAACCTTAGCTAGGGTTAGGGTTAGCGATCCCACACTACGTAAAAGTTTTTTACTATCAGCGCTGCATTGCAGGCCCCCAGTTATCTTTAGGATGAGTGATAAGTTGCTGCTATCTGCACCTTTAGTTTTCGAGCAGTTTTGGCCACCTTTCTGTCTATTGCCCCATTCATTGTTTTGATCCCAAAAGTGAGCCAGTTGAAAAGTGTGAAGAATACCTGTTCTAATGGGTGAACTCTCTTCATTTTGTCATTTAAATTGCAGCTAGAAGTGTAACTTCGGGCAAAATTCTATGGTTCTTGTAACCCTAACCCTAGCCAGGCATTAAAAGCATGCCGATGTATATACCATTTGACAGCACTTTTCACCTCAATGAAAATTTGCCTAAAGAAGACAGATGATTAAAGAAGATACATTTCCAAGAGGTTTTGAGAAGCGTTTGGATTGTTTGAGACTGATATTTTTTGGTTTGAGGTTAAATTTCAAATCGGATGATTGGAGGGCTTCTGAGACACCCTGCAGGAATGGGCACTTTTAAACCCTAGCTAGGCTTAGGGTTAGCGATCCCACACTACGTAGAAGTTTTTTACTATCAGCGCTGCATTGCAGGCCCCCAGTTATCTTTAGGATGAGTGATAAGTTGCTGCTATCTGCACCTTTAGTTTTCGGGCAGTTTTGGCCACCTTTCTGTCTATTGCCCCATTCATTGATTTGATCCCAAAAGTGAGCCAGATGAAAAGTGTGAAGAATACCTGTTCTAATGGGTGAACTCTCTTCATTTTGTCATTTAAAGTGCAGCTAGAAGTGTAACTTCAGGCAATATTCTATGGTTCTCTTAACCCTAACCCTAGCTAGGCATTAAAAGCATGCCGATGTATTTACCATTTGACAGCACTTTTCACCTCAATGAAAATTTGCCTAAAGAAGACAGATGATTAAAGAAGATACATTTCCAAGAGGTTTTGAGAAGCGTTTGGATTGTTTGAGACTGATATTTTTTGGTTTGAGGTTAAATTTCAAATCGGATGATTGGAGGGCTTCTGAGACACCCTGCAGGAATGGGCACTTTTAAACTCTAGCTAGGGTTAGGGTTAGCGATCCCATACTACGTAGAAGTTTTTTACTATCAGCGCTGCATTGCGGGCCCCCAGTTATCTTTAGGATGAGTGATAATTTGCTCCTATCTGCACTTTTAGTTTTCGGGCAGTTTTGGCCACCTTTCTGTCTATTGCCCCATTCATTGATTTGATCCCAAAAGTGAGCCAGATGAAAAGTGTGAAGAATACCTGTTCTAATGGGTGAACTCTCTTCATTTTGTCATTTAAAGTGCAGCTAGAAGTGTAACTTCAGGCAATATTCTATGATTCTCTTAACCCTAACCCTAGCTAGGCATTAAAAGCATGCCGATGTATCTACCATTTGACAGCACTTTTCACCTCAATGAAAATTTGCCTAAAGAAGACAGATGATTAAAGAAGATACATTTCCATGAGGTTTTGAGAAGCGTTTGGATTGTTTGAGACTGATATTTTTTGGTTTGAGGTTAAATTTCAAATCGGATGATTGGAGGGCTTCTGAGACACCCTGCAGGAATGGGCACTTTTAAACCCTAGCTAGGGTTAGGGTTAGCGATCCCACACTACGTAGAAGTTTTTTACTATCAGCGCTGCATTGCAGGCCCCCAGTTATCTTTAGGATGAGTGATAAGTTGCTGCTATCTGCACCTTTAGTTTTCGGGCAGTTTTGGCCACCTTTCTGTCTATTGACCCATTCATTGTTTTGATCCCAAAAGTGAGCCAGTTGAAAAGTGTGAAGAATACCTGTTCTAATGGGTGAACTCTCTACATTTTGTCATTTAAAGTGCAGCTAGAAGTGTATCTTCGGGCAAAATTCTATGGTTCTCTTAACCCTAACCCTAGCCAGGCATTAAAAGCATGCCGATGTATCTACCATTTGACAGCACTTTTCACCTCAATGAAAATTTGCCTAAAGAAGACAGATAATTAAAGAAGATACATTTCCAAGAGGTTTTGAGAAGCGTTTGGATTGTTTGAGACTGATATTTTTTGGTTTGAGGTTAAATTTCAAATCGGATGATTGGAGGGCTTCTGAGACACCCTGCAGGAATGGGAACTTTTAAACTCTAGCTAGGGTTAGGGTTAGCGATCCCACAGTACGTAGAAGTTTTTTACTATCAGCGCTGCATTGCGGGCCCCCAGTTATCTTTAGGATGAGTGATAATTTGCTCCTATCTGCACTTTTAGTTTTTGGGCAGTTTTGGCCACCTTTCTGTCTATTGCCCCATTCATTGATTTGATCCCAAAAGTGAGCCAGTTGAAAAGTGTGAAGAATACCTGTTCTAATGGGTGAACTCTCTTCATTTTGTCATTTAAAGTGCAGCTAGAAGTGTAACTTCGGGCAATATTCTATGGTTCTCTTAACCCTAACCCTAGCCAGGCATTAAAAGCATGCCGATGTATCTACCATTTGACAGCACTTTTCACCTCAATGAAAATTTGCCTAAAGAAGACAGATAATTAAAGAAGATACATTTCCAAGAGGTTTTGAGAAGCGTTTGGATTGTTTGAGACTGATATTTTTTGGTTTGAGGTTAAATTTCAAATCGGATGATTGGAGGACTTCTGAGACACCTTGCAGGAATGGGCACTTTTAAACCCTAGCTAGGGTTAGGGTTAGCGATCCCACACTACGTAGAAGTTTTTTACTATCAGCGCTGCATTGCAGGCCCCCAGTTATCTTTAGGATGAGTGATAAGTTGCTCCTATCTGCACTTTTAGTTCTTGGGCAGTTTTGGCCACCTTTCTGTCTATTGCCCCATTCATTGATTTGATCCCAAAAGTGAGCCAGTTGAAAAGTGTGAAGAATACCTGTTCTAATGGGTGAACTCTCTTCATTTTGTCATTTAAAGTGCAGCTAGAAGTGTAACTTCGGGCAAAATTCTATGGTTCTTGTAACCCTAACCCTAGCCAGGCATTAAAAGCATGCCGATGTATCTACCATTTGACAGCACTTTTCACCTCAATGAAAATTTGCCTAAAGAAGACAGATGATTGAAGAAGATACATTTCCATGAGGTTTTGAGAAGCGTTTGGATTGTTTGAGACTGATATTTTTTGGTTTGAGGTTAAATTTCAAATCGGATGATTGGAGGGCTTCTGAGACACCCTGCAGGAATGGGCACTTTTAAACCCTAGCTAGGGTTAGGGTTAGCGATCCCACACTAAGTAGAAGTTTTTTACTATCAGTGCTGCATTGCGGGCCCCCAGTTATCTTTAGGATGAATGATAATTTGCTCCTATCTTCACTTTTAGATTTCGGGCAGTTTTGGCCACCTTTCTGTCTATTGCCCCATTCATTGATTTGATCCCAAAAGTGAGCCAGTTGAAAAGTGTGAAGAATACTTGTTCTAATGGGTGATCTCTCTTCATTTTGTCATTTAAAGTGCAGCTAGAAGTGTAACTTCGGGCAAAATTCTATGGTTCTTGTAACCCTAACCCTAGCCAGGCACTAAAAGCATGCCGATGTATCTACCATTTGACAGCACTTTTCACCTCAATGAAAATTTGCCTAAAGAATACAGATGATTAAAGAAGATACATTTCCAAGAGGTTTTGAGATGCGTTTGGATTGTTTGAGACTGATATTTTTTGGTTTGAGGTTAATTTCAAATCGGATGATTGGAAGGCTTCTGAGATACCCTGCAGGAATGGGCACTTTTAAACCCTAGCTAGGGTTAGGGTTAGCGATCCCACACTAAGTAGAAGTTTTTTACTATCAGCGCTGCATTGCGGGCCCCCAGTTATCTTTAGGATGAGTGATAATTTGATCCTATCTGCACTTTTAGTTTTCGGGTTGTTCTGGCCACCTTTCTGTCTATTGCCCCATTCATTGATTTGATCCCAAAATTGAGCCAGTTAAAAAGTGTGAAGAATACCTGTTCTAATGGGTGAACTCTCTTCATTTTGTCATTTAAAGTGCAGCTAGAAGTGTATCTTCGGGCAAAATTCTATGGTTCTTGTAACCCTAACCCTAGCTAGGCATTAAAAGCATGCCGATGTATCTACCATTTGACAGCACTTTTCACCTCAATGAAAATTTGCTAAAGAAGACAGATGATTAAAGAAGATACATTTCCAAGAGGTTTTGAGAAGCGTTTGGATTGTTTGAGACTGATATTTTTTGGTTTGAGGTTAAATTTCAAATCGGATGATTGGAGGGCTTCTGACACACCCTGCAGGAATGGGCACTTTTAAACCCTAGCTAGGGTTAGGGTTAGCGATCCCACACTACGTAGAAGTTTTTTACTATCAGCGCTGCATTGCGGGCCCCCAGTTATCTTTAGGATGAGTGATAATTTGCTCCTATCTGCACTTTTAGTTTTCGGGCAGTTTTGGCCACCTTTCTGTCTATTGCCCCATTCATTGATTTGATCCCAAAAGTGAGCCAGTTGAAAAGTGTGAAGAATACCTGTTCTAATGGGTGAACTCTCTTCATTTTGTCATTTAAAGTGCAGCTAGAAGTGTAACTTCGGGCAAAATTCTATGGTTCTCTTAACCCTAACCCTAGCTAGGCATTAAAAGCATGGCGATGTATCTACCATTTGACAGCACTTTTCACCTCAATGAAAATTTGTCTAAAGAAGACAGATGATTAAAGAAGATACATTTCCAAGAGGTTTTGAGAAGCATTTGGATTGTTTGAGACTGATATTTTCTGGTTTGAGGTTAAATTTCAAATCGGATGATTGGAGGGCTTCTGAGACACCCTGCAGGAATGGGCACTTTTAAACCCTAGCTAGGGTTAGGGTTAGCGATCCCATACTACGTAGAAGTTTTTACTATCAGCGCTGCATTGCGGGCCCCCAGTTATCTTTAGGATGAGTGATAATTTGCTCCTATCTGCACTTTTAGTTTTCGGGCAGTTTTGGCCACCTTTCTGTCTATTGCCCCATTCATTGATTTGATCCAGAAAGTGAGCCAGTTGAAAAGTGCGAAGAATACCTGTTCTAATAGGTGAACTCTCTTCATTTTGTCATTTAAAGTGCAGCTAGAAGTTTAACTTCGGGCAAAATTCTATGGTTCTTGTAACCCTAACCCTAGCCAGGCATTAAAAGCATGCCGATTTATCTACCATTTGACAGCACTTTTCACCTCAATGAAAATTTGCCTAAAGAAGACAGATGATTAAAGAAGATACATTTCCAAGAGGTTTTGAGAAGCGTTTGGATTGTTTGAGACTGATATTTTATGGTTTGAGGTTAATTTCAAATCGGATGATTGGAAGGCTTCTGAGATACCCTGCAGGAATGGGCACTTTTAAACCCTAGCTAGGGTTAGGGTTAGCGATCCCACACTAAGTAGAAGTTTTTTACTATCAGTGCTGCATTGCGGGCCCCCAGTTATCATTAGGATGAATGATAATTTGCTCCTTTCTTCACTTTTAGATTTCGGGCAGTTTTGGCCACCTTTCTGTCTATTGCCCCATTCATTGATTTGATCCCAAAAGTGAGCCAGTTGAAAAGTGTGAAGAATACTTGTTCTAATGGGTGATCTCTCTTCATTTTGTCATTTAAAGTGCAGCTAGAAGTGTAACTTCGGGCAAAATTCTATGGTTCTTGTAACCCTAACCCTAGCCAGGCACTAAAAGCATGCCGATGTATCTACCATTTGACAGCACTTTTCACCTCAATGAAAATTTGCCTAAAGAATACAGATGATTAAATAAGATACATTTCCAAGAGGTTTTGAGATGCGTTTGGATTGTTTGAGACTGATATTTTTTGGTTTGAGGTTAAATTTCAAATCGGATGATTGAAGGGCTTCTGAGACACCTTGCAGGAATGGGCACTTTTAAACCCTAGCTAGAGTTAGAGTTAGCGATCCCACACTACGTAGAAGTTTTTACTATCAGCGCTGCATTGCGGGCCCCCAGTTATCTTTAGGATGAGTGATAATTTGCTCCTATCTACACTTTTAGATTTCGGGCAGTTTTGGCCTCCTTTCTGTCTATTGCCCCATTCATTGATTTGATCCCAAAAGTGAGCCAGTTGAAAAGTGTGAAGAATACCTGTTCTAATGGGTGAACTCTCTTCATTTTGTCATTTAAAGTGCAGCTAGAAGTGTAACTTCGGGCAAAATTCTATGGTTCTTTAACCCTAACCCTAGCCACGCATTAAAAGCATGCCGATGTATCTACCATTTGACAGCACTTTTCACCTCAATGAAAATTTGTCTAAAGAAGACAGATGATTAAAGAAGATACATTTCCAAGAGGTTTTGAGAAGCGTTTGGATTGTTTGAGACTGATATTTTTTGGATTGAGGTTAATTTCAAATCGGATGATTGGAAGGCTTCTGAGATACCCTGCAGGAATGGGCACTTTTAAACCCTAGCTAGGGTTAGGGTTAGCGATCCCACACTAAGTAGAAGTTTTTTACTATCAGTGCTGCATTGCGGGCCCCCAGTTATCTTTAGGATGAATGATAATTTGCTCCTATCTTCACTTTTAGATTTCGGGCAGTTTTGGCCACCTTTCTGTCTATTGCCCCATTCATTGATTTGATCCCAAAAGTGAGCCAGTTGAAAAGTGTGAAGAATACTTGTTCTAATGGGTGATCTCTCTTCATTTTGTCATTTAAAGTGCAGCTAGAAGTGTAACTTCGGGCAAAATTCTATGGTTCTTGTAACCCTAACTCTAGCCAGGCACTAAAAGCATGCCGATGTATCTACCATTTGACAGCACTTTTCACCTCAATGAAAATTTGCCTAAAGAATACAGATGATTAAAGAAGATACATTTCCAAGAGGTTCTGAGATGCGTTTGGATTGTTTGAGACTGATATTTTTTGGTTTGAGGTTAAATTTCAAATCGGATGATTGGAGGGCTTCTGAGATACCCTTCTGGAATGGGCACTTTTAAACCTTAGCTAGGTTTAGGGTAAGCGATCCCACACTACGTAGAAGTTTTTTACTATCAGCGCTGCATTGCAGACCCCGAGTTATCTTTAGGATGAGTGATAATTTTCTCCTATCTGCACTTTTAGTTTTCGGGCAGTTTTGGCCACCTTTCTGTCTATTGCCCCATTCATTGATTTGATCCCAAAAGTGAGCCAGTTGAAAAGTGTGAAGAATACCTGTTCTAATGGGTGAACTCTCTTCATTTTGACATTTAAAGTGCAGCTAGAAGTGTAACTTCGGGCAAAATTCTATGGTTCTTGTAACCCTAACCCTAGCCAGGCATTAAAAGCATGCCGATTTATCTATCATTTGACAGCACTTTTCACCTCAATGAAAATTTGCCTAAAGAATACAGATGATTAAAGAAGATACATTTCCAAGAGGTTTTGAGATGCGTTTGGATTGTTTGAGACTGATATTTTTTGGTTTGAGGTTAAATTTCAAATCGGATGATTGGAGGGCTTCTGAGATACTCTTCTGGAATGGGCACTTTTAAACCTTAGCTAGGTTTAGGGTTAGCGATCCCACACTACGTAGAAGTTTTTTACTATCAGCGCTGCATTGCAGGCCCCGAGTTATCTTTAGGATGAGTGATAATTTTCTCCTATCTGCACTTTTAGTTTTCGGGCAGTTTTGGCCACCTTTCTGTCTATTGCCCCATTCATTGATTTGATCCCAAAAGTGAGCCAGTTGAAAAGTGTGAAGAATACCTGTTCTAATGGGTGAACTCTCTTCATTTTGACATTTAAAGTGCAGCTAGAAGTGTAACTTCGGGCAAAATTCTATGGTTCTTGTAACCCTAACCCTAGCCAGGCATTAAAAGCATGCCGATTTATCTATCATTTGACAGCACTTTTCACCTCAATGAAAATTTGTCTAAAGAAGACAGATGATTAAAGAAGATACATTTCCAAGAGGTTTTGAGAAGCATTTGGATTGTTTGAGACTGATATTTTTTGGTTTGAGGTTAAATTTCAAATCGGATGATTGAAGGGCTTCTGAGACACCCTGCAGGAATGGGCACTTTTAAACCCTGGCTAGGGTTAGGGTTAGCGATCCCATACTACGTAGAAGTTTTTACTATCAGCGCTGCATTGCGGGCCCCCAGTTATCTTTAGGATGAGTGATAATTTGCTCCTATCTGCACTTTTAGATTTCGGGCAGCTTTGGCCACCTTTCTGTCTATTGCCCCATTCATTGATTTGATCCCAAAAGTGAGCCAGTTAAAAAGTGTGAAGAATACCTGTTCTAATGGGTGATCTCTCTTCATTTTGTCATTTAAAGTGCAGCTAGAAGTGTAACTTCAGGCAAAATTCTATGGTTTTTGTAACCCTAACCCTAGCCAGGCATTAAAAGCATGCTGATGTATCTACCATTTGACAGCACTTTTCACCTCAATGAAAATTTGCCTAAAGAAGACAGATGATTAAAGAAGATACATTTCCAAGAGGTTTTGAGAAGCATTTGGATTGTTTGAGACTGATATTTTTTGGTTTGAGGTTAAATTTCAAATCGGATGATTGGAGGGCTTCTGAGACACCCTGCAGGAATGGGCACTTTTAAACCCTAGCTAGGGTTAGGGTTAGCGATCCCATACTACGTAGAAGTTTTTACTATCAGCGCTGCATTGCGGGCCCCCAGTTATCTTTAGGATGAGTGATAATTTGCTCCTATCTGCACTTTTAGTTTTCGGGCAGTTTTGGCCACCTTTCTGTCTATTGCCCCATTCATTGATTTGATCCAGAAAGTGAGCCAGTTGAAAAGTGCGAAGAATACCTGTTCTAATAGGTGAACTCTCTTCATTCTGTCATTTAAAGTGCAGCTAGAAGTTTAACTTCGGGCAAAATTCTATGGTTCTTGTAACCCTAACCCTAGCCAGGCATTAAAAGCATGCCGATTTATCTACCATTTGACAGCACTTTTCACCTCAATGAAAATTTGCCTAAAGAAGACAGATGATTAAAGAAGATACATTTCCAAGAGGTTTTGAGAAGCATTTGGATTGTTTGAGACTGATATTGTTTGGTTTGAGGTTAAATTTCAAATCGGATGATTGAAGGGCTTCTGAGACACCTAGCAGGAATGGGCACTTTTAAACCCTAGCTAGAGTTAGGGTTAGCGATCCCACACTACGTAGAAGTTTTTTACTATCAGCGCTGCATTGCAGGCCCCCAGTTATCTTTAGGATGAGTGATAATTTGCTCCTATCTACACTTTTAGATTTCGGGCAGTTTTGGCCTCCTTTCTGTCTATTGCCCCATTCATTGATTTGATCCCAAAAGTGAGCCAGTTGAAAAGTGTGAAGAATACCTGTTCTAATGGGTGAACTCTCTTCATTTTGTCATTTAAAGTGCAGCTAGAAGTGTAACTTCGGGCAAAATTCTATGGTTCTTGTAACCCTAACCCTAGCCACGCATTAAAAGCATGCCGATGTATCTACCATTTGACAGCACTTTTCACCTCAATGAAAATTTGTCTAAAGAAGACAGATGATTAAAGAAGATACATTTCCAAGAGGTTTTGAGAAGCGTTTGGATTGTTTGAGACTGATATTTTTTGGTTTGAGGTTAATTTCAAATCGGATGATTGGAAGGCTTCTGAGATACCCTGCAGGAATGGGCACTTTTAAACCCTAACTAGGGTTAGGGTTAGCGATCCCACACTAAGTAGAAGTTTTTTACTATCAGTGCTGCATTGCAGGCCCCGAGTTATCTTTAGGATGAGTGATAATTTTCTCCTATCTGCACTTTTAGTTTTCGGGCAGTTTTGGCCACCTTTCTGTCTATTGCCCCATTCATTGATTTGATCCCAAAAGTGAGCCAGTTGAAAAGTGTGAAGAATACCTGTTCTAATGGGTGAACTCTCTTCATTTTGTCATTTAAAGTGCAGCTAGAAGTGTAACTTCGGGCAAAATTCTATGGTTCTTGTAACCCTAACCCTAGCCAGGCATTAAAAGCATGCCGATTTATCTATCATTTGACAGCACTTATCACCTCAATGAAAATTTGTCTAAAGAAGACAGATGATTAAAGAAGATACATTTCCAAGAGGTTTTGAGAAGCGTTTGGATTGTTTGAGACTGATATTTTTTGGTTTGAGGTTAATTTCAAATCGGATGATTGGAAGGCTTCTGAGATACCCTGCAGGAATGGGCACTTTTAAACCCTAACTAGGGTTAGGGTTAGCGATCCCACACTAAGTAGAAGTTTTTTACTATCAGTGCTGCATTGCAGGCCCCGAGTTATCTTTAGGATGAGTGATAATTTTCTCCTATCTGCACTTTTAGTTTTCGGGCAGTTTTGGCCACCTTTCTGTCTATTGCCCCATTCATTGATTTGATCCCAAAAGTGAGCCAGTTGAAAAGTGTGAAGAATACCTGTTCTAATGGGTGAACTCTCTTCATTTTGTCATTTAAAGTGCAGCTAGAAGTGTAACTTCGGGCAAAATTCTATGGTTCTTGTAACCCTAACCCTAGCCAGGCATTAAAAGCATGCCGATTTATCTATCATTTGACAGCACTTTTCACCTCAATGAAAATTTGTCTAAAGAAGACAGATGATTAAAGAAGATACATTTCCAAGAGGTTTTGAGAAGCATTTGGATTGTTTGAGACTGATATTTTTTGGTTTGAGGTTAAATTTCAAATCGGATGATTGAAGGGCTTCTGAGACACCCTGCAGGAATGGGCACTTTTAAACTCTGGCTAGGGTTAGGGTTAGCGATCCCATACTACGTAGAAGTTTTTTACTATCAGCGCTGCATTGCGGGCCCCCAGTTATCTTTAGGATGAGTGATAATTTGCTCCTATCTGCACTTTTAGATTTCGGGCAGCTTTGGCCACCTTTCTGTCTATTGCCCCATTCATTGATTTGATCCCAAAAGTGAGCCAGTTGAAAAGTGTGAAGAATACCTGTTCTAATGGGTGATCTCTCTTCATTTTGTCATTTAAAGTGCAGCTAGAAGTGTAACTTCGGGCAAAATTCTATGGTTTTTGTAACCCTAACCCTAGCTAGGCATTAAAAGCATGCCGATGTATCTTCCTGTACAGTATCATTTGACAGCACTTTTCACCTCAATGAAAATTTGCCTAAAGAAGACAGATGATTAAAGAAGATACATTTCCAAGAGGTTTTGAGAAGCGTTTGGATTGTTTGAGACTGATATTTTTTGGTTTGAGGTTAAATTTCAAATCGGATGATTGGAGGGCTTCTGACACACCCTGCAGGAATGGGCACTTTTAAACCCTAGCTAGGGTTAGGGTTAGCGATCCCACACTACGTAGAAGTTTTTTACTATCAGCGCTGCGTTGCGGGCCCCCAGTTATCTTTAGGATGAGTGATAATTTGCTCCTATCTGCACTTTTAGTTTTCGGGCAGTTTTGGCCACCTTTCTGTCTATTGCCCCATTCATTGATTTGATCCCAAAAGTGAGCCAGTTGAAAACTGTGAAGAATACCTGTTCTAATGGGTGATCTCTCTTCATTTTGTCATTTAAAGTGCAGCTAGAAGTGTAACTTCAGGCAAAATTCTATGGTTCTCTTAACCCTAACCCTAGCTAGGCATTAAAAGCATGCCGATGTATCTACCATTTGACAGCACTTTTCACCTCAATGAAAATTTGTCTAAAGAAGACAGATGATTAAAGAAGATACATTTCCAAGAGGTTTTGAGAAGCATTTGGATTGTTTGAGACTGATATTTTTTGGTTTGAGGTTAAATTTCAAATCGGATGATTGGAGGGCTTCTGAGACACCCTGCAGGAATGGGCACTTTTAAACCCTAGCTAGGGTTAGGGTTAGCGATCCCATACTACGTAGAAGTTTTTACTATCAGCGCTGCATTGCGGGCCCCCAGTTATCTTTAGGATGAGTGATAATTTGCTCCTATCTGCACTTTTAGTTTTCGGGCAGTTTTGGCCACCTTTCTGTCTATTGCCCCATTCATTGATTTGATCCAGAAAGTGAGCCAGTTGAAAAGTGCGAAGAATACCTGTTCTAATAGGTGAACTCTCTTCATTCTGTCATTTAAAGTGCAGCTAGAAGTTTAACTTCGGGCAAAATTCTATGGTTCTTGTAACCCTAACCCTAGCCAGGCATTAAAAGCATGCCGATTTATCTACCATTTGACAGCACTTTTCACCTCAATGAAAATTTGCCTAAAGAAGACAGATGATTAAAGAAGATACATTTCCAAGAGGTTTTGAGAAGCATTTGGATTGTTTGAGACTGATATTGTTTGGTTTGAGGTTAAATTTCAAATCGGATGATTGAAGGGCTTCTGAGACACCTTGCAGGAATGGGCACTTTTAAACCCTAGCTAGAGTTAGGGTTAGCGATCCCACACTACGTAGAAGTTTTTTACTATCAGCGCTGCATTGCAGGCCCCCAGTTATCTTTAGGATGAGTGATAATTTGCTCCTATCTACACTTTTAGATTTCGGGCAGTTTTGGCCTCCTTTCTGTCTATTGCCCCATTCATTGATTTGATCCCAAAAGTGAGCCAGTTGAAAAGTGTGAAGAATACCTGTTCTAATGGGTGAACTCTCTTCATTTTGTCATTTAAAGTGCAGCTAGAAGTGTAACTTCGGGCAAAATTCTATGGTTCTTGTAACCCTAACCCTAGCTAGGCATTAAAAGCATGCCGATGTATCTTCCTGTACAGTATCATTTGACAGCACTTTTCACCTCAATGAAAATTTGCCTAAAGAAGACAGATGATTAAAGAAGATACATTTCCAAGAGGTTTTGAGAAGCGTTTGGATTGTTTGAGACTGATATTTTTTGGTTTGAGGTTAAATTTCAAATCGGATGATTGGAGGGCTTCTGACACACCCTGCAGGAATGGGCACTTTTAAACCCTAGCTAGGGTTAGGGTTAGCGATCCCACACTACGTAGAAGTTTTTTACTATCAGCGCTGCGTTGCGGGCCCCCAGTTATCTTTAGGATGAGTGATAATTTGCTCCTATCTGCACTTTTAGTTTTCGGGCAGTTTTGGCCACCTTTCTGTCTATTGCCCCATTCATTGATTTGATCCCAAAAGTGAGCCAGTTGAAAACTGTGAAGAATACCTGTTCTAATGGGTGATCTCTCTTCATTTTGTCATTTAAAGTGCAGCTAGAAGTGTAACTTCAGGCAAAATTCTATGGTTCTCTTAACCCTAACCCTAGCTAGGCATTAAAAGCATGCCGATGTATCTACCATTTGACAGCACTTTTCACCTCAATGAAAATTTGCCTAAAGAAGACAGATGATTAAAGAAGATACATTTCCAAGAGGTTTTGAGAAGCGTTTGGATTGTTTGAGACTGATATTTTTTGGTTTGAGGTTAAATTTCAAATCGGATGATTGGAGGGCTTCTGACACACCCTGCAGGAATGGGCACTTTTAAACCCTAGCTAGGGTTAGGGTTAGCGATCCCACACTACGTAGAAGTTTTTTACTATCAGCGCTGCATTGCGGGCCCCCAGTTATCTTTAGGATGAGTGATAATTTGATCCTATCTGCACTTTTAGTTTTCGGGTTGTTTTGGCCACCTTTCTGTCTATTGCCCCATTCATTGATTTGATCCCAAAAGTGAGCCAGTTAAAAAGTGTGAAGAATACCTGTTCTAATGGGTGAACTCTCTTCATTTTGTCATTTAAAGTGCAGCTAGAAGTGTATCTTCGGGCAAAATTCTATGGTTCTTGTAACCCTAACCCTAGCCAGGCATTAAAAGCATGCCGATTTATCTACCATTTGACAGCACTTTTCACCTCAATGAAAATTTGCTAAAGAAGACAGATGATTAAAGAAGATACATTTCCAAGAGGTTTTGAGAAGCGTTTGGATTGTTTGAGACTGATATTTTTTGGTTTGAGGTTAAATTTCAAATCGGAGGATTGGAGGGCTTCTGACACACCCTGCAGGAATGGGCACTTTTAAACCCTAGCTAGGGTTAGGGTTAGCGATCCCACACTACGTAGAAGTTTTTTACTATCAGCGCTGCATTGCGGGCCCCCAGTTATCTTTAGGATGAGTGATAATTTGCTCCTATCTGCACTTTCAGTTTTCGGGCAGTTTTGGCCACCTTTCTGTCTATTGCCCCATTCATTGATTTGATCCCAGAAGTGAGCCAGTTGAAAATTGTGAAGAATATCTGTTCTAATGGGTGAACTCTCTTCATTTTGTCATTTAAAGTGCAGCTAGAAGTGTAACTTCAGGCAAAATTCTATGGTTCTCTTGACCCTAACCCTAGCTAGGCATTAAAAGCATGCCGATGTATCTACCATTTGACAGCACTTTTCACCTCAATGAAAATTTGCCTAAAGAAGACAGATGATTAAAGAAGATACATTTCCAAGAGGTTTTGAGAAGCGTTTGGATTGTTTGAGACTGATATTTTTTGGTTTGAGGTTAAATTTCAAATCGGATGATTGGAGGGCTTCTGACACACCCTGCAGGAATGGGCACTTTTAAACCCTAGCTAGGGTTAGGGTTAGCGATCCCACACTACGTAGAAGTATTTTGCTATCAGCGCTGCATTGCGGGCCCCCAGTTATCTTTAGGATGAGTGATAATTTGCTCCTATCTGCACTTTCAGTTTTCGGGCAGTTTTGGCCACCTTTCTGTCTATTGCCCCATTCATTGATTTGATCCCAGAAGTGAGCCAGTTGAAAATTGTGAAGAATACCTGTTCTAATGGGTGATCTCTCTTCATTTTGTCATTTAAAGTGCAGCTAGAAGTGTAACTTCAGGCAAAATTCTATGGTTCTCTTAACCCTAACCCTAGCTAGGCATTAAAAGCATGCCGATGTATCTACCATTTGACAGCACTTTTCACCTCAATGAAAATTTGCCTAAAGAAGACAGATGATTAAAGAAGATACATTTCCAAGAGGTTTTGAGAAGCGTTTGGATTGTTTGAGACTGATATTTTTTGGTTTGAGGTTAAATTTCAAATCGGATGATTGGAGGGCTTCTGACACACCCTGCAGGAATGGGCACTTTTAAACCCTAGCTAGGGTTAGGGTTAGCGATCCCACACTACGTAGAAGTTTTTTACTATCAGCGCTGCATTGCGGGCCCCCAGTTATCTTTAGGATGAGTGATAATTTGCTCCTATCTGCACTTTCAGTTTTCGGGCAGTTTTGGCCACCTTTCTGTCTATTGCCCCATTCATTGATTTGATCCCAGAAGTGAGCCAGTTGAAAATTGTGAAGAATACCTGTTCTAATGGGTGAACTCTCTTCATTTTGTCATTTAAAGTGCAGCTAGAAGTGTAACTTCGGGCAAAATTCTATGGTTTTTGTAACTCTAACCCTAGCTAGGCATTAAAAGCATGCCGATGTATCTTCCTGTACAGTATCATTTGACAGCACTTTTCACCTCAATGAAAATTTGCCTAAAGAAGACAGATGATTAAAGAAGATACATTTCCAAGAGGTTTTGAGAAGCGTTTGGATTGTTTGAGACTGATATTTTTTGGTTTGAGGTTAAATTTCAAATCGGATGATTGGAGGGCTTCTGACACACCCTGCAGGAATGGGCACTTTTAAACCCTAGCTAGGGTTAGGGTTAGCGATCCCACACTACGTAGAAGTTTTTTACTATCAGCGCTGCATTGCGGGCCTCCAGTTATCTTTAGGATGAGTGATAATTTGCTCCTATCTGCACTTTTAGTTTTCGGGCAGTTTTGGCCACCTTTCTGTCTATTGCCCCATTCATTGATTTGATCCCAAAAGTGAGCCAGTTGAAAAGTGTGAAGAATACCTGTTCTAATGGGTGATCTCTCTTCATTTTGTCATTTAAAGTGCAGCTAGAAGTGTAACTTCAGGCAAAATTCTATGGTTCTCTTAACCCTAACCCTAGCTAGGCATTAAAAGCATGCCGATGTATCTACCATTTGACAGCACTTTTCACCTCAATGAAAATTTGCCTAAAGAAGACAGATGATTAAAGAAGATACATTTCCAAGAGGTTTTGAGAAGCGTTTGGATTGTTTGAGACTGATATTTTTTGGTTTGAGGTTAAATTTCAAATCGGATGATTGGAGGGCTTCTGACACACCCTGCAGGAATGGGCACTTTTAAACCCTAGCTAGGGTTAGGGTTAGTGATCCCACACTACGTAGAAGTTTTTTACTATCAGCGCTGCATTGCGGGCCCCCAGTTATCTTTAGGATGAGTGATAATTTGCTCCTATCTGCACTTTCAGTTTTCGGGCAGTTTTGGCCACCTTTCTGTCTATTGCCCCATTCATTGATTTGATCCCAGAAGTGAGCCAGTTGAAAATTGTGAAGAATACCTGTTCTAATGGGTGATCTCTCTTCATTTTGTCATTTAAAGTGCAGCTAGAAGTGTAACTTCAGGCAAAATTCTATGGTTCTCTTAACCCTAACCCTAGCTAGGCATTAAAAGCATGCCGATGTATCTACCATTTGACAGCACTTTTCACCTCAATGAAAATTTGCCTAAAGAAGACAGATGATTAAAGAAGATACATTTCCAAGAGGTTTTGAGAAGCGTTTGGATTGTTTGAGACTGATATTTTTTGGTTTGAGGTTAAATTTCAAATCGGATGATTGGAGGGCTTCTGACACACCCTGCAGGAATGGGCACTTTTAAACCCTAGCTAGGGTTAGGGTTAGCGATCCCACACTACGTAGAAGTTTTTTACTATCAGCGCTGCATTGCGGGCCCCCAGTTATCTTTAGGATGAGTGATAATTTGCTCCTATCTGCACTTTCAGTTTTCGGGCAGTTTTGGCCACCTTTCTGTCTATTGCCCCATTCATTGATTTGATCCCAGAAGTGAGCCAGTTGAAAATTGTGAAGAATATCTGTTCTAATGGGTGAACTCTCTTCATTTTGTCATTTAAAGTGCAGCTAGAAGTGTAACTTCAGGCAAAATTCTATGGTTCTCTTGACCCTAACCCTAGCTAGGTATTAAAAGCATGCCGATGTATCTACCATTTGACAGCACTTTTCACCTCAATGAAAATTTGCCTAAAGAAGACAGATGATTAAAGAAGATACATTTCCAAGAGGTTTTGAGAAGCGTTTGGATTGTTTGAGACTGATATTTTTTGGTTTGAGGTTAAATTTCAAATCGGATGATTGGAGGGCTTCTGACACACCCTGCAGGAATGGGCACTTTTAAACCCTAGCTAGGGTTAGGGTTAGCGATCCCACACTACGTAGAAGTTTTTTACTATCAGCGCTGCATTGCGGGCCCCCAGTTATCTTTAGGATGAGTGATAATTTGCTCCTATCTGCACTTTCAGTTTTCGGGCAGTTTTGGCCACCTTTCTGTCTATTGCCCCATTCATTGATTTGATCCCAGAAGTGAGCCAGTTGAAAATTGTGAAGAATACCTGTTCTAATGGGTGAACTCTCTTCATTTTGTCATTTAAAGTGCAGCTAGAAGTGTAACTTCGGGCAAAATTCTATGGTTTTTGTAACTCTAACCCTAGCTAGGCATTAAAAGCATGCCGATGTATCTTCCTGTACAGTATCATTTGACAGCACTTTTCACCTCAATGAAAATTTGCCTAAAGAAGACAGATGATTAAAGAAGATACATTTCCAAGAGGTTTTGAGAAGCGTTTGGATTGTTTGAGACTGATATTTTTTGGTTTGAGGTTAAATTTCAAATCGGATGATTGGAGGGCTTCTGACACACCCTGCAGGAATGGGCACTTTTAAACCCTAGCTAGGGTTAGGGTTAGCGATCCCACACTACGTAGAAGTTTTTTACTATCAGCGCTGCATTGCGGGCCCCCAGTTATCTTTAGGATGAGTGATAATTTGCTCCTATCTGCACTTTTAGTTTTCGGGCAGTTTTGGCCACCTTTCTGTCTATTGCCCCATTCATTGATTTGATCCCAAAAGTGAGCCAGTTGAAAAGTGTGAAGAATACCTGTTCTAATGGGTGATCTCTCTTCATTTTGTCATTTAAAGTGCAGCTAGAAGTGTAACTTCAGGCAAAATTCTATGGTTCTCTTAACCCTAACCCTAGCTAGGCATTAAAAGCATGCCGATGTATCTACCATTTGACAGCACTTTTCACCTCAATGAAAATTTGCCTAAAGAAGACAGATGATTAAAGAAGATACATTTCCAAGAGGTTTTGAGAAGCGTTTGGATTGTTTGAGACTGATATTTTTTGGTTTGAGGTTAAATTTCAAATCGGATGATTGGAGGGCTTCTGACACACCCTGCAGGAATGGGCACTTTTAAACCCTAGCTAGGGTTAGGGTTAGCGATCCCACACTACGTAGAAGTTTTTTACTATCAGCGCTGCATTGCGGGCCCCCAGTTATCTTTAGGATGAGTGATAATTTGCTCCTATCTGCACTTTTAGTTTCGGGCAGTTTTGGCCACCTTTCTGTCTATTGCCCCATTCATTGATTTGATCCCAAAAGTGAGCCAGTTGAAAAGTGTGAAGAATACCTGTTCTAATGGGTGATCTCTCTTCATTTTGTCATTTAAAGTGCAGCTAGAAGTGTAACTTCAGGCAAAATTCTATGGTTCTCTTAACCCTAACCCTAGCTAGGCATTAAAAGCATGCCGATGTATCTACCATTTGACAGCACTTTTCACCTCAATGAAAATTTGCCTAAAGAAGACAGATGATTAAAGAAGATACATTTCCAAGAGGTTTTGAGAAGCGTTTGCATTGTTTGAGACTGATATTTTTTGGTTTGAGGTTAAATTTCAAATCGGATGATTGGAGGGCTTCTGACACACCCTGCAGGAATGGGCACTTTTAAACCCTAGCTAGGGTTAGGGTTAGCGATCCCACACTACGTAGAAGTTTTTTACTATCAGCGCTGTGTTGCGGGCCCCCAGTTATCTTTAGGATGAGTGATAATTTGCTCCTATCTGCACTTTTAGTTTTCGGGCAGTTTTGGCCACCTTTCTGTCTATTGCCCCATTCATTGATTTGATCCCAAAAGTGAGCCAGTTGAAAAGTGTGAAGAATACCTGTTCTAATGGGTGAACTCTCTTCATTTTGTCATTTAAAGTGCAGCTAGAAGTGTAACTTCAGGCAAAATTCTATGGTTCTCTTAACCCTAACCCTAGCTAGGCATTAAAAGCATGCCGATGTATCTACCATTTGACAGCACTTTTCACCTCAATGAAAATTTGCCTAAAGAAGACAGATGATTAAAGAAGATACATTTCCAAGAGGTTTTGAGAAGCTTTTTGATTGTTTGAGACTGATATTTTTTGGTCTGAGGTTAAATTTCAAATCGGATGATTTTAGGGCTTCTGAGACACCCTGCAGGAATGGGCACTTTTAAACCCTAGCTAGGGTTAGGGTTAGCGATCCCACAGTACATTGAAGTTTTTTACTATCAGCGCTGCATTGCGGGCCCCCAGTTATCTTTAGGATGAGTGATAATTTGCTCCTATCTGCACTTTTAGTTTTCGGGCAGTTTTGGCCACCTTTCTGTCTATTGCCCCATTCATTGATTTGATCCCAAAAGTGAGCCAGTTGAAAATTGTGAAGAATACCTGTTCTAATGGGTGATCTCTCTTCATTTTGTCATTTAAAGTGCAGCTAGAAGTGTAACTTCAGGCAAAATTCTATGGTTCTCTTAACCCTAACCCAAGCTAGGCATTAAAAGCATGCCGATGTATCTACCATTTGACAGCACTTTTCACCTCAATGAAAATTTGCCTAAAGAAGACAGATGATTAAAGAAGATACATTTCCAAGAGGTTTTGAGAAGCGTTTTGATTGTTTGGGACTGATATTTTTTGGTCTGAGGTTAAATTTCAAATCGGATGATTTTAGGGCTTCTGAGACACCCTGCAGGAATGGGCACTTTTAAACCCTAGCTAGGGTTAGGGTTAGCGATCCCACAGTACATTGAAGTTTTTTACTATCAGCGCTGCATTGCGGGCCCCCAGTTATCTTTAGGATGAGTGATAATTTGCTCCTATCTGCACTTTTAGTTTTCGGGCAGTTTTGGCCACCTTTCTGTCTATTGCCCCATTCATTGATTTGATCCCAAAAGTGAGCCAGTTGAAAAGTGTGAAGAATACCTGTTCTAATGGGTGATCTCTCTTCATTTTGTCATTTAAAGTGCAGCTAGAAGTGTAAGTTCAGGCAAAATTCTATGGTTCTCTTAACCCTGACCCTAGCTAGGCATTAAAAGCATGCCGATGTATCTACCATTTGACAGCACTTTTCACCTCAATGAAAATTTGCCTAAAGAAGACAGATGATTAAAGAAGATACATTTCCAAGAGGTTTTGAGAAGCGTTTGGATTGTTTGAGACTGATATTTTTTGGTTTGAGGTTAAATTTCAAATCGGATGATTGGAGGGCTTCTGACACACCCTGCAGGAATGGGCACTTTTAAACCCTAGCTAGGGTTAGGGTTAGCGATCCCACAGTACATTGAAGTTTTTTACTATCAGCGCTGCATTGCGGGCCCCCAGTTATCTTTAGGATGAGTGATAATTTGCTCCTATCTGCACTTTCAGTTTTCGGGCAGTTTTGGCCACCTTTCTGTCTATTGCCCCATTCATTGATTTGATCCCAGAAGTGAGCCAGTTGAAAATTGTGAAGAATATCTGTTCTAATGGGTGAACTCTCTTCATTTTGTCATTTAAAGTGCAGCTAGAAGTGTAACTTCAGGCAAAATTCTATGGTTCTCTTGACCCTAACCCTAGCTAGGCATTAAAAGCATGCCGATGTATCTACCATTTGACAGCACTTTTCACCTCAATGAAAATTTGCCTAAAGAAGACAGATGATTAAAGAAGATACATTTCCAAGAGGTTTTGAGAAGCGTTTGGATTGTTTGAGACTGATATTTTTTGGTTTGAGGTTAAATTTCAAATCGGATGATTGGAGGGCTTCTGACACACCCTGCAGGAATGGGCACTTTTAAACCCTAGCTAGGGTTAGGGTTAGCGATCCCACACTACGTAGAAGTTTTTTACTATCAGCGCTGCATTGCGGGCCCCCAGTTATCTTTAGGATGAGTGATAATTTGCTCCTATCTGCACTTTTAGTTTTCGGGCAGTTTTGGCCACCTTTCTGTCTATTGCCCCATTCATTGATTTGATCCCAGAAGTGAGCCAGTTGAAAATTGTGAAGAATACCTGTTCTAATGGGTGATCTCTCTTCATTTTGTCATTTAAAGTGCAGCTAGAAGTGTAACTTCAGGCAAAATTCTATGGTTCTCTTAACCCTAACCCTAGCTAGGCATTAAAAGCATGCCGATGTATCTACCATTTGACAGCACTTTTCACCTCAATGAAAATTTGCCTAAAGAAGACAGATGATTAAAGAAGATACATTTCCAAGAGGTTTTGAGAAGCGTTTGGATTGTTTGAGACTGATATTTTTTGGTTTGAGGTTAAATTTCAAATCGGATGATTGGAGGGCTTCTGACACACCCTGCAGGAATGGGCACTTTTAAACCCTAGTTAGGGTTAGGGTTAGCGATCCCACACTACGTAGAAGTTTTTTACTATCAGCGCTGCATTGCGGGCCCCCAGTTATCTTTAGGATGAGTGATAATTTGCTCCTATCTGCACTTTCAGTTTTCGGGCAGTTTTGGCCACCTTTCTGTCTATTGCCCCATTCATTGATTTGATCCCAGAAGTGAGCCAGTTGAAAATTGTGAAGAATACCTGTTCTAATGGGTGAACTCTCTTCATTTTGTCATTTAAAGTGCAGCTAGAAGTGTAACTTCGGGCAAAATTCTATGGTTTTTGTAACCCTAACCCTAGCTAGGCATTAAAAGCATGCCGATGTATCTTCCTGTACAGTATCATTTGACAGCACAAATAAAGAAGACAGATGATTAAAGAAGATACATTTCCAAGAGGTTTTGAGAAGCGTTTGGATTGTTTGAGACTGATTTTTTTTGGTTTGAGGTTAAATTTCAAATCGGATGATTGGAGGGCTTCTGAGACACCCTGCAGGAATGGGCACTTTTAAACCCTAGCTAGGGTTAGGGTTAGCGATCCCACACTACGTAGAAGTTTTTTACTATCAGCGCTGCATTGCGGGCCCCCAGTTATCTTTAGGATGAGTGATAATTTGCTCCTATCTGCACTTTTAGTTTTCGGGCAGTTTTGGCCACCTTTCTGTCTATTGCCCCATTCATTGATTTGATCCCAAAAGTGAGCCAGTTGAAAAGTGTGAAGAATACCTGTTCTAATGGGTGAACTCTCTTCATTTTGTCATTTAAAGTGCAGCTAGAAGTGTAACTTCAGGCAAAATTCTATGGTTCTCTTAACCCTAACCCTAGCTAGGCATTAAAAGCATGCCGATGTATCTACCATTTGACAGCACTTTTCACCTCAATGAAAATTTGCCTAAAGAAGACAGATGATTAAAGAAGATACATTTCCAAGAGGTTTTGAGAAGCGTTTGGATTGTTTGAGACTGATATTTTTTGGTTTGAGGTTAAATTTCAAATCGGATGATTGGAGGGCTTCTGACACACCCTGCAGGAATGGGCACTTTTAAACCCTAGCTAGGGTTAGGGTTAGCGATCCCACACTACGTAGAAGTTTTTTACTATCAGCGCTGCATTGCGGGCCCCCAGTTATCTTTAGGATGAGTGATAATTTGCTCCTATCTGCACTTTTAGTTTCGGGCAGTTTTGGCCACCTTTCTGTCTATTGCCCCATTCATTGATTTGATCCCAAAAGTGAGCCAGTTGAAAAGTGTGAAGAATACCTGTTCTAATGGGTGATCTCTCTTCATTTTGTCATTTAAAGTGCAGCTAGAAGTGTAACTTCAGGCAAAATTCTATGGTTCTCTTAACCCTAACCCTAGCTAGGCATTAAAAGCATGCCGATGTATCTACCATTTGACAGCACTTTTCACCTCAATGAAAATTTGCCTAAAGAAGACAGATGATTAAAGAAGATACATTTCCAAGAGGTTTTGAGAAGCGTTTGCATTGTTTGAGACTGATATTTTTTGGTTTGAGGTTAAATTTCAAATCGGATGATTGGAGGGCTTCTGACACACCCTGCAGGAATGGGCACTTTTAAACCCTAGCTAGGGTTAGGGTTAGCGATCCCACACTACGTAGAAGTTTTTTACTATCAGCGCTGTGTTGCGGGCCCCCAGTTATCTTTAGGATGAGTGATAATTTGCTCCTATCTGCACTTTTAGTTTTCGGGCAGTTTTGGCCACCTTTCTGTCTATTGCCCCATTCATTGATTTGATCCCAAAAGTGAGCCAGTTGAAAAGTGTGAAGAATACCTGTTCTAATGGGTGAACTCTCTTCATTTTGTCATTTAAAGTGCAGCTAGAAGTGTAACTTCAGGCAAAATTCTATGGTTCTCTTAACCCTAACCCTAGCTAGGCATTAAAAGCATGCCGATGTATCTACCATTTGACAGCACTTTTCACCTCAATGAAAATTTGCCTAAAGAAGACAGATGATTAAAGAAGATACATTTCCAAGAGGTTTTGAGAAGCTTTTTGATTGTTTGAGACTGATATTTTTTGGTCTGAGGTTAAATTTCAAATCGGATGATTTTAGGGCTTCTGAGACACCCTGCAGGAATGGGCACTTTTAAACCCTAGCTAGGGTTAGGGTTAGCGATCCCACAGTACATTGAAGTTTTTTACTATCAGCGCTGCATTGCGGGCCCCCAGTTATCTTTAGGATGAGTGATAATTTGCTCCTATCTGCACTTTTAGTTTTCGGGCAGTTTTGGCCACCTTTCTGTCTATTGCCCCATTCATTGATTTGATCCCAAAAGTGAGCCAGTTGAAAAGTGTGAAGAATACCTGTTCTAATGGGTGATCTCTCTTCATTTTGTCATTTAAAGTGCAGCTAGAAGTGTAAGTTCAGGCAAAATTCTATGGTTCTCTTAACCCTGACCCTAGCTAGGCATTAAAAGCATGCCGATGTATCTACCATTTGACAGCACTTTTCACCTCAATGAAAATTTGCCTAAAGAAGACAGATGATTAAAGAAGATACATTTCCAAGAGGTTTTGAGAAGCGTTTGGATTGTTTGAGACTGATATTTTTTGGTTTGAGGTTAAATTTCAAATCGGATGATTGGAGGGCTTCTGACACACCCTGCAGGAATGGGCACTTTTAAACCCTAGCTAGGGTTAGGGTTAGCGAAATCGCACTACGTAGAAGTTTTTTACTATCAGCGCTGCATTGCGGGCCCCCAGTTATCTTTAGGATGAGTGATAATGTGCTCCTATCTGCACTTTTAGTTTTCGGGCAGTTTTGGCCACCTTTCTGTCTATTGCCCCATTCATTGATTTGATCCCAAAAGTGAGCCAGTTGAAAAGTGTGAAGAATACCTGTTCTAATGGGTGATCTCTCTTCATTTTGTCATTTAAAGTGCAGCTAGAAGTGTAACTTCAGGCAAAATTCTATGGTTCTCTTAACCCTAACCCTAGCTAGGCATTAAAAGCATACCGATTTATCTACCATTTGACAGCACTTTTCACCTCAATGAAAATTTGCCTAAAGAAGACAGATGATTAAAGAAGATACATTTCCAAGAGGTTTTGAGAAGCTTTTTGATTGTTTGAGACTGATATTTTTTGGTCTGAGGTTAAATTTCAAATCGGATGATTTTAGGGCTTCTGAGACACCCTGCAGGAATGGGCACTTTTAAACCCTAGCTAGGGTTAGGGTTAGCGATCCCACAGTACATTGAAGTTTTTTACTATCAGCGCTGCATTGCGGGCCCCCAGTTATCTTTAGGATGAGTGATAATTTGCTCCTATCTGCACTTTTAGTTTTCGGGCAGTTTTGGCCACCTTTCTGTCTATTGCCCCATTCATTGATTTGATCCCAAAAGTGAGCCAGTTGAAAAGTGTGAAGAATACCTGTTCTAATGGGTGATCTCTCTTCATTTTGTCATTTAAAGTGCAGCTAGAAGTGTAACTTCAGGCAAAATTCTATGGTTCTCTTAACCCTAACCCAAGATAGGCATTAAAAGCATGCCGATGTATCTACCATTTGACAGCACTTTTCACCTCAATGAAAATTTGCCTAAAGAAGACAGATGATTAAAGAAGATACATTTCCAAGAGGTTTTGAGAAGCGTTTTGATTGTTTGAGACTGATATTTTTTGGTCTGAGGTTAAATTTCAAATCGGATGATTTTAGGGCTTCTGAGACACCTTGCAGGAATGGGCACTTTTAAACCCTAGCTAGGGTTAGGGTTAGCGATCCCACAGTACATTGAAGTTTTTTACTATCAGCGCTGCATTGCGGGCCCCCAGTTATCTTTAGGATGAGTGATAATTTGCTCCTATCTGCACTTTTAGTTTTCGGGCAGTTTTGGCCACCTTTCTGTCTATTGCCCCATTCATTGATTTGATCCCAAAAGTGAGCCAGTTGAAAAGTGTGAAGAATACCTGTTCTAATGGGTGATCTCTCTTCATTTTGTCATTTAAAGTGCAGCTAGAAGTGTAACTTCAGGCAAAATTCTATGGTTCTCCTAACCCTAACCCTAGCTAGGCATTTAAAGCATACCGATGTATCTACCATTTGACAGCACTTTTCACCTCAATGAAAATTTGCCTAAAGAAGACAGATGATTAAAGAAGATACATTTCCAAGAGGTTTTGAGAAGCGTTTGGATTGTTTGAGACTGATATTTTTTGGTTTGAGGTTAAATTTCAAATCGGATGATTGGAGGGCTTCTGACACACCCTGCAGGAATGGACACTTTTAAACCCTAGCTAGGGTTAGGGTTAGCGATCCCACACTACGTAGAAGTTTTTTACTATCAGCGCTGCATTGCGGGCCCCCAGTTATCTTTAGGATGAGTGATAATTTGCTCCTATCTGCACTTTTAGTTTTCGGGCAGTTTTGGCCACCTTTCTGTCTATTGCCCCATTCATTGATTTGATCCCAAAAGTGAGCCAGTTGAAAAGTGTGAAGAATACCTGTTCTAATGGGTGAACTCTCTTCATTTTGTCATTTAAAGTGCAGCTAGAAGTGTAACTTCAGGCAAAATTCTATGGTTCTCTTAACCCTAACCCTAGCTAGGCATTAAAAGCATGCCGATGTATCTACCATTTGACAGCACTTTTCACCTCAATGAAAATTTGCCTAAAGAAGACAGATGATTAAAGAAGATACATTTCCAAGAGGTTTTGAGAAGCGTTTGGATTGTTTGAGACTGATATTTTTTGGTTTGAGGTTAAATTTCAAATCGGATGATTGGAGGGCTTCTGACACACCCTGCAGGAATGGGCACTTTTAAACCCTAGCTAGGGTTAGGGTTAGCGATCCCACACTACGTAGAAGTTTTTTACTATCAGCGCTGCATTGCGGGCCCCCAGTTATCTTTAGGATGAGTGATAATTTGCTCCTATCTGCACTTTTAGTTTTCGGGCAGTTTTGGCCACCTTTCTGTCTATTGCCCCATTCATTGATTTGATCCCAAAAGTGAGCCAGTTGAAATGTGTGAAGAATACCTGTTCTAATGGGTGATCTCTCTTCATTTTGTCATTTAAAGTGCAGCTAGAAGTGTAAATTTAGGCAAAATTCTATGGTTCTCTTAACCCTAACCCTAGCTAGGCATTAAAAGCATGCCGATGTATCTACCATTTGACAGCACTTTTCACCTCAATGAAAATTTGCCTAAAGAAGACAGATGATTAAAGAAGATACATTTCCAAGAGGTTTTGAGAAGCGTTTGGATTGTTTGAGACTGATATTTTTTGGTTTGAGGTTAAATTTCAAATCGGATGATTGGAGGGCTTCTGACACACCCTGCAGGAATGGGCACTTTTAAACCCTAGCTAGGGTTAGGGTTAGCGATCCCACACTACGTAGAAGTTTTTTACTATCAGCGCTGCATTGCGGGCCCCCAGTTATCTTTAGGATGAGTGATAATTTGCTCCTATCTGCACTTTTAGTTTCGGGCAGTTTTGGCCACCTTTCTGTCTATTGCCCCATTCATTGATTTGATCCCAAAAGTGAGCCAGTTGAAAAGTGTGAAGAATACCTGTTCTAATGGGTGATCTCTCTTCATTTTGTCATTTAAAGTGCAGCTAGAAGTGTAACTTCAGGCAAAATTCTATGGTTCTCTTAACCCTAACCCTAGCTAGGCATTAAAAGCATGCCGATGTATCTACCATTTGACAGCACTTTTCACCTCAATGAAAATTTGCCTAAAGAAGACAGATGATTAAAGAAGATACATTTCCAAGAGGTTTTGAGAAGCGTTTGCATTGTTTGAGACTGATATTTTTTGGTTTGAGGTTAAATTTCAAATCGGATGATTGGAGGGCTTCTGACACACCCTGCAGGAATGGGCACTTTTAAACCCTAGCTAGGGTTAGGGTTAGCGATCCCACACTACGTAGAAGTTTTTTACTATCAGCGCTGTGTTGCGGGCCCCCAGTTATCTTTAGGATGAGTGATAATTTGCTCCTATCTGCACTTTTAGTTTTCGGGCAGTTTTGGCCACCTTTCTGTCTATTGCCCCATTCATTGATTTGATCCCAAAAGTGAGCCAGTTGAAAAGTGTGAAGAATACCTGTTCTAATGGGTGAACTCTCTTCATTTTGTCATTTAAAGTGCAGCTAGAAGTGTAACTTCAGGCAAAATTCTATGGTTCTCTTAACCCTAACCCTAGCTAGGCATTAAAAGCATGCCGATGTATCTACCATTTGACAGCACTTTTCACCTCAATGAAAATTTGCCTAAAGAAGACAGATGATTAAAGAAGATACATTTCCAAGAGGTTTTGAGAAGCTTTTTGATTGTTTGAGACTGATATTTTTTGGTCTGAGGTTAAATTTCAAATCGGATGATTTTAGGGCTTCTGAGACACCCTGCAGGAATGGGCACTTTTAAACCCTAGCTAGGGTTAGGGTTAGCGATCCCACAGTACATTGAAGTTTTTTACTATCAGCGCTGCATTGCGGGCCCCCAGTTATCTTTAGGATGAGTGATAATTTGCTCCTATCTGCACTTTTAGTTTTCGGGCAGTTTTGGCCACCTTTCTGTCTATTGCCCCATTCATTGATTTGATCCCAAAAGTGAGCCAGTTGAAAAGTGTGAAGAATACCTGTTCTAATGGGTGATCTCTCTTCATTTTGTCATTTAAAGTGCAGCTAGAAGTGTAACTTCAGGCAAAATTCTATGGTTCTCTTAACCCTAACCCAAGCTAGGCATTAAAAGCATGCCGATGTATCTACCATTTGACAGCACTTTTCACCTCAATGAAAATTTGCCTAAAGAAGACAGATGATTAAAGAAGATACATTTCCAAGAGGTTTTGAGAAGCTTTTTGATTGTTTGAGACTGATATTTTTTGGTTTGAGATTAAATTTCAAATCGGATGATTGGAGGGCTTCTGAGACACCCTGCAGAAGTGGGCACTTTTAAACCCTAGCTAGGGTTAGGGTTAGCGAAATCGCACTACGTAGAAGTTTTTTACTATCAGCGCTGCATTGCGGGCCCCCAGTTATCTTTAGGATGAGTGATAATTTGCTCCTATCTGCACTTTTAGTTTTCGGGCAGTTTTGGCCACCTTTCTGTCTATTGCCCCATTCATTGATTTGATCCCAAAAGTGAGACAGTTGAAAAGTGTGAAGAATACCTGTTCTAATGGGTGATCTCTCTTCATTTTGTCATTTAAAGTGCAGCTAGAAGTGTAACTTCAGGCAAAATTCTATGGTTCTCTTAACCCTAACCCTAGCTAGGCATTAAAAGCATGCCGATTTATCTACCATTTGACAGCACTTTTCACCTCAATGAAAATTTGCCTAAAGAAGACAGATGATTAAAGAAGATACATTTCCAAGAGGTTTTGAGAAGCGTTTGGATTGTTTGAGACTGATATTTTTTGGTTTGAGGTTAAATTTCAAATCGGATGATTGGAGGGCTTCTGACACACCCTGCAGGAATGGGCACTTTTAAACCCTAGCTAGGACTAGGGTTAGCGATCCCACACTACGTAGAAGTTTTTTACTATCAGCGCTGCATTGCGGGCCCCCAGTTATCTTTAGGATGAGTGATAATTTGCTCCTATCTGCACTTTTAGTTTTCGGGCAGTTTTGGCCACCTTTCTGTCTATTGCCCCATTCATTGATTTGATCCCAAAAGTGAGCCAGTTGAAAAGTGTGAAGAATACCTGTTCTAATGGGTGATCTCTCTTCATTTTGTCATTTAAAGTGCAGCTAGAAGTGTAACTTCAGGCAAAATTCTATGGTTCTTTTAACCCTAACCCTAGCTAGGCATTAAAAGCATGCCGATGTATCTACCATTTGACAGCACTTTTCACCTCAATGAAAATTTGCCTAAAGAAGACAGATGATTAAAGAAGATACATTTCCAAGAGGTTTTGAGAAGCGTTTGGATTGTTTGAGACTGATATTTTTTGGTTTGAGGTTAAATTTCAAATCGGATGATTGGAAGGCTTCTGACACACCCTGCAGGAATGGGCACTTTTAAACCCTAGCTAGGGTTAGGGTTAGCGATCCCACACTACGTAGAAGTTTTTTACTATCAGCGCTGCGTTGCGGGCCCCCAGTTATCTTTAGGATGAGTGATAATTTGCTCCTATCTGCACTTTTAGTTTTCGGGCAGTTTTGGCCACCTTTCTGTCTATTGCCCCATTCATTGATTTGATCCCAAAAGTGAGCCAGTTGAAAAGTGTGAAGAATACCTGTTCTAATGGGTGAACTCTCTTCATTTTGTCATTTAAAGTGCAGCTAGAAGTGTAACTTCAGGCAAAATTCTATGGTTCTCTTAACCCTAACCCTAGCTAGGCATTAAAAGCATGCCGATGTATCTACCATTTGACAGCACTTTTCACCTCAATGAAAATTTGCCTAAAGAAGACAGATGATTAAAGAAGATACATTTCCAAGAGGTTTTGAGAAGCGTTTTGATTGTTTGAGACTGATATTTTTTGGTCTGAGGTTAAATTTCAAATCGGATGATTTTAGGGCTTCTGAGACACCCTGCAGGAATGGGCACTTTTAAACCCTAGCTAGGGTTAGGGTTAGCGATCCCACACTACGTAGAAGTTTTTTACTATCAGCGCTGCATTGCGGGCCCCCAGTTATCTTTAGGATGAGTGATAATTTGCTCCTATCTGCACTTTTAGTTTTCGGGCAGTTTTGGCCACCTTTCTGTCTATTGCCCCATTCATTGATTTGATCCCAAAAGTGAGCCAGTTGAAAAGTGTGAAGAATACCTGTTCTAATGGGTGATCTCTCTTCATTTTGTCATTTAAAGTGCAGCTAGAAGTGTAACTTCAGGCAAAATTCTATGGTTCTCTTAACCCTAACCCTAGCTAGGCATTAAAAGCATGCCGATGTATCTACCATTTGACAGCACTTTTCACCTCAATGAAAATTTGCCTAAAGAAGACAGATGATTAAAGAAGATACATTTCCAAGAGGTTTTGAGAAGCGTTTGGATTATTTGAGACTGATATTTTTTGGTTTGAGGTTAAATTTCAAATCGGATGATTGGAGGGCTTCTGACACACTCTGCAGGAATGGGCACTTTTAAACCCTAGCTAGGGTTAGGGTTAGCGAAATCGCACTACGTAGAAGTTTTTTACTATCAGCGCTGCATTGCGGGCCCCCAGTTATCTTTAGGATGAGTGATAATGTGCTCCTATCTGCACTTTTAGTTTTCGGGCAGTTTTGGCCACCTTTCTGTCTATTGCCCCATTCATTGATTTGATCCCAAAAGTGAGCCAGTTGAAAAGTGTGAAGAATACCTGTTCTAATGGGTGATCTCTCTTCATTTTGTCATTTAAAGTGCAGCTAGAAGTGTAACTTCAGGCAAAATTCTATGGTTCTCTTAACCCTAACCCTAGCTAGGCATTAAAAGCATACCGATTTATCTACCATTTGACAGCACTTTTCACCTCAATGAAAATTTGCCTAAAGAAGACAGATGATTAAAGAAGATACATTTCCAAGAGGTTTTGAGAAGCGTTTGGATTGTTAGAGACTGATATTTTTTGGTTTGAGGTTAAATTTCAAATCGGATGATTGGAGGGCTTCTGACACACCCTGCAGGAATGGGCACTTTTAAACCCTAGCTAGGGTTAGGGTTAGCGATCCCACACTACGTAGAAGTTTTTTACTATCAGCGCTGCATTGCGGGCCCCCAGTTATCTTTAGGATGAGTGATACTTTGCTCCTATCTGCACTTTTAGTTTTCGGGCAGTTTTGGCCACCTTTCTGTCTATTGCCCCATTCATTGATTTGATCCCAAAAGTGAGCCAGTTGAAAAGTGTGAAGAATACCTGTTCTAATGGGTGATCTCTCTTCATTTTGTCATTTAAAGTGCAGCTAGAAGTGTAACTTCAGGCAAAATTCTATGGTTCTCTTAACCCTAACCCTAGCTAGGCATTAAAAGCATGCCGATTTATCTACCATTTGACAGCACTTTTCACCTCAATGAAAATTTGCCTAAAGAAGACAGATGATTAAAGAAGATACATTTCCAAGAGGTTTTGAGAAGCGTTTGGATTGTTTGAGACTGATATTTTTTGGTTTGAGGTTAAATTTCAAATCGGATGATTGGAGGGCTTCTGACACACCCTGCAGGAATGGGCACTTTTAAACCCTAGCTAGGGTTAGGGTTAGCGATCCCACACTACGTAGAAGTTTTTTACTATCAGCGCTGCATTGCGGGCCCCCAGTTATCTTTAGGATGAGTGATAATTTGCTCCTATCTGCACTTTTAGTTTTCAGGCAGTTTTGGCCACCTTTCTGTCTATTGCCCCATTCATTGATTTGATCCCAAAAGTGAGCCAGTTGAAAAGTGTGAAGAATACCTGTTCTAATGGGTGATCTCTCTTCATTTTGTCATTTAAAGTGCAGCTAGAAGTGTAACTTCAGGCAAAATTCTATGGTTCTCTTAACCCTAACCCTAGCTAGGCATTAAAAGCATGCCGATGTATCTACCATATGACAGCACTTTTCACCTCAATGAAAATTTGCCTAAAGAAGACAGATGATTAAAGAAGATACATTTCCAAGAGGTTTTGAGAAGCGTTTGGATTTTTTGAGACTGATATTTTTTGGTTTGAGGTTAAATTTCAAATCGGATGATTGGAGGGCTTCTGACACACCCTGCAGGAATGGGCACTTTTAAACCCTAGCTAGGGTTAGGGTTAGCGATCCCACACTACGTAGAAGTTTTTTACTATCAGCGCTGCATTGCGGGCCCCCAGTTATCTTTAGGATGAGTGATAATTTGCTCCTATCTGCACTTTTAGTTTTCTGGCAGTTTTGGCCACCTTTCTGTCTATTGCCCCATTCATTGATTGGATCCCAGAAGTGAGCCAGTTGAAAATTGTGAAGAATACCTGTTCTAATGGGTGAACTCTCTTCATTTTGTCATTTAAAGTGCAGCTAGAAGTGTAACTTCAGGCAAAATTCTATGGTTCTCTTAACCCTAACCCTAGCTAGGCATTAAAAGCATGCCGATGTATCTACCATTTGACAGCACTTTTCACCTCAATGAAAATTTGCCTAAAGAAGACAGATGATTAAAGAAGATACATTTCCAAGAGGTTTTGAGAAGCATTTGGATTGTTTGAGACTGATATTTTTTGGTTTGAGGTTAAATTTCAAATCGGATGATTGGAGGGCTTCTGACACACCCTGCAGGAATGGGCACTTTTAAACCCTAGCTAGGGTTAGGGTTAGCGATCCCACAGTACATTGAAGTTTTTTACTATCAGCGCTGCATTGCGGGCCCCCAGTTATCTTTAGGATGAGTGATAATTTGCTCCTATATGCACTTTTAGTTTTCGGGCAGTTTTGGCCACCTTTCTGTCTATTGCCCCATTCATTGATTTGATCCCAAAAGTGAGCCAGTTGAAAAGTGTGAAGAATACCTGTTCTAATGGGTGAACTCTCTTCATTTTGTCATTTAAAGTGCAGCTAGAAGTGTAACTTCAGGCAAAATTCTATGGTTCTCTTAACCCTAACCCTAGCTAGGCATTAAAAGCATGCCGATGTATCTACCATTTGACAGCACTTTTCACCTCAATGAAAATTTGCCTAAAGAAGACAGATGATTAAAGAAGATACATTTCCAAGAGGTTTTGAGAAGCGTTTGGATTGTTTGAGACTGATATTTTTTGGTTTGAGGTTAAATTTCAAATCGGATGATTGGAGGGCTTCTGACACACCCTGCAGAAATGGGCACTTTTAAGCCCTAGCTAGGGTTAGGGTTAGCGAAATCGCACTACGTAGAAGTTTTTTACTCTCTGCGCTGCATTGCGGGCCCCCAGTTATCTTTAGGATGAGTGATAATTTGCTCCTATCTGCACTTTTAGTTTTCGGGCAGTTTTGGCCACCTTTCTGTCTATTGCCCCATTCATTGATTTGATCCCAAAAGTGAGCCAGTTGAAAAGTGTGAAGAATACCTGTTCTAATGGGTGATCTCTCTTCATTTTGTCATTTAAAGTGCAGCTAGAAGTGTAACTTCAGGCAAAATTCTATGGTTCTCTTAACCCTAACCCTAGCTAGGCATTAAAAGCATGCCGATGTATCTACCATTTGACAGCACTTTTCAGCTCAATGAAAATTTGCCTAAAGAAGTCAGATGATTAAAGAAGATACATTTCCAAGAGGTTTTGAGAAGCGTTTGGATTGTTTGAGACTGATATTTTTTGGTTTGAGGTTAAATTTCAAATCGGATGATTGGAGGGCTTCTGACACACCCTGCAGGAATGGGCACTTTTAAACCCTAGCTAGGGTTAGGGTTAGTGATCCCACACTACGTAGAAGTTTTTTACTATCAGCGCTGCATTGCGGGCCCCCAGTTATCTTTAGGATGAGTGATAATTTGCTCCTATCTGCACTTTTAGTTTTCGTGCAGTTTTGGCCACCTTTCTGTCTATTGCCCCATTCATTGATTTGATCCCAAATGCGAGCCAGTTGAAAAGTGTGAAGAATACCTGTTCTAATGGGTGATCTCTCTTCATTTTGTCATTTAAAGTGCAGCTAGACGTGTAACTTCAGGCAAAATTCTATGGTTCTCTTAACCCTAACCCTAGCTAGGCATTAAAAGCATGCCAATGTATCTACCATTTGACAGCACTTTTCACCTCAATGAAAATTTGCCTAAAGAAGACAGATGATTAAAGAAGATACATTTCCAAGAGGTTTTGAAAAGCGTTTGGATTGTTTGAGACTGATTTTTTTTGGTTTGAGGTTAAATTTCAAATCGGATGATTGGAGGGCTTCTGAGACACCATGCAGTAGTGGGCACTTTTAAACCCTAGCTAGGGTTAGGGTTAGCGAAATCGCACTACGTAGAAGTTTTTTACTATCAGCGCTGCATTGCGGGCCCCCAGTTATCTTTAGGATGAGTGATAATTTGCTCCTATCTGCACTTTTAGTTTTCGGGCAGTTTTGGCCACCTTTCTGTCTATTGCCCCATTCATTGATTTGATCCCAAAAGTGAGCCAGTTGAAAAGTGTGAAGAATACCTGTTCTAATGGGTGATCTCTCTTCATTTTGTCATTTAAAGTGCAGCTAGAAGTGTAACTTCAGGCAAAATTCTATGGTTCTCTTAACCCTAACCCTAGCTAGGCATTAAAAGCATGCCGATGTATCTACCATTTGACAGCACTTTTCACCTCAATGAAAATTTGCCTAAAGAAGACAGATGATTAAAGAAGATACATTTCCAAGAGGTTTTGAGAAGCGTTTTGATTGTTTGAGACTGATATTTTTTGGTCTGAGGTTAAATTTCAAATCGGATGATTTTAGGGCTTCTGACACACCCTGCAGAAATGGGCACTTTTAAACCCTAGCTAGGGTTAGGGTTAGCGATCCCACAGTACATTGAAGTTTTTTACTATCAGCGCTGCATTGCGGGCCCCCAGTTATCTTTAGGATGAGTGATAATTTGCTCCTATCTGCACTTTTAGTTTTCGGGCAGTTTTGGCCACCTTTCTGTCTATTGCCCCATTCATTGATTTGATCCCAAAAGTGAGCCAGTTGAAAAGTGTGAAGAATACCTGTTCTAATGGGTGATCTCTCTTCATTTTGTCATTTAAAGTGCAGCTAGAAGTGTAACTTCAGGCAAAATTCTATGGTTCTCTTAACCCTAACCCTAGCTAGGCATTAAAAGCATGCCGATGTATCTACCATTTGACAGCACTTTTCAGCTCAATGAAAATTTGCCTAAAGAAGTCAGATGATTAAAGAAGATACATTTCCAAGAGGTTTTGAGAAGCGTTTGGATTGTTTGAGACTGATATTTTTTGGTTTGAGGTTAAATTTCAAATCGGATGATTGGAGGGCTTCTGACACACCCTGCAGGAATGGGCACTTTTAAACCCTAGCTAGGGTTAGGGTTAGTGATCCCACACTACGTAGAAGTTTTTTACTATCAGCGCTGCATTGCGGGCCCCCAGTTATCTTTAGGATGAGTGATAATTTGCTCCTATCTGCACTTTTAGTTTTCGTGCAGTTTTGGCCACCTTTCTGTCTATTGCCCCATTCATTGATTTGATCCCAAAAGCGAGCCAGTTGAAAAGTGTGAAGAATACCTGTTCTAATGGGTGATCTCTCTTCATTTTGTCATTTAAAGTGCAGCTAGACGTGTAACTTCAGGCAAAATTCTATGGTTCTCTTAACCCTAACCCTAGCTAGGCATTAAAAGCATGCCAATGTATCTACCATTTGACAGCACTTTTCACCTCAATGAAAATTTGCCTAAAGAAGACAGATGATTAAAGAAGATACATTTCCAAGAGGTTTTGAGAAGCGTTTGGATTGTTTGAGACTGATATTTTTTGGTTTGAGGTTAAATTTCAAATCGGATGATTGGAGGGCTTCTGACACACCCTGCAGGAATGGGCACTTTTAAACCCTAGCTAGGGTTAGGGTTAGCGAAATCGCACTACGTAGAAGTTTTTTACTCTCTGCGCTGCATTGCGGGCCCCCAGTTATCTTTAGGATGAGTGATAATTTGCTCCTATCTGCACTTTTAGTTTTCGGGCAGTTTTGGCCACCTTTCTGTCTATTGCCCCATTCATTGATTTGATCCCAAAAGTGAGCCAGTTGAAAAGTGTGAAGAATACCTGTTCTAATGGGTGATCTCTCTTCATTTTGTCATTTAAAGTGCAGCTAGAAGTGTAACTTCAGGCAAAATTCTATGGTTCTCTTAACCCTAACCCTAGCTAGGCATTAAAAGCATGCCGATGTATCTACCATTTGACAGCACTTTTCACCTCAATGAAAATTTGCCTAAAGAAGACAGATGATTAAAGAAGATACATTTCCAAGAGGTTTTGAGAAGCGTTTTGATTGTTTGAGACTGATATTTTTTGGTCTGAGGTTAAATTTCAAATCGGATGATTTTAGGGCTTCTGACACACCCTGCAGAAATGGGCACTTTTAAACCCTAGCTAGGGTTAGGGTTAGCGATCCCACAGTACATTGAAGTTTTTTACTATCAGCGCTGCATTGCGGGCCCCCAGTTATCTTTAGGATGAGTGATAATTTGCTCCTATCTGCACTTTTAGTTTTCGGGCAGTTTTGGCCACCTTTCTGTCTATTGCCCCATTCATTGATTTGATCCCAAAAGTGAGCCAGTTGAAAAGTGTGAAGAATACCTGTTCTAATGGGTGATCTCTCTTCATTTTGTCATTTAAAGTGCAGCTAGAAGTGTAACTTCAGGCAAAATTCTATGGTTCTCTTAACCCTAACCCTAGCTAGGCATTAAAAGCATGCCGATGTATCTACCATTTGACAGCACTTTTCAGCTCAATGAAAATTTGCCTAAAGAAGTCAGATGATTAAAGAAGATACATTTCCAAGAGGTTTTGAGAAGCGTTTGGATTGTTTGAGACTGATATTTTTTGGTTTGAGGTTAAATTTCAAATCGGATGATTGGAGGGCTTCTGACACACCCTGCAGGAATGGGCACTTTTAAACCCTAGCTAGGGTTAGGGTTAGTGATCCCACACTACGTAGAAGTTTTTTACTATCAGCGCTGCATTGCGGGCCCCCAGTTATCTTTAGGATGAGTGATAATTTGCTCCTATCTGCACTTTTAGTTTTCGTGCAGTTTTGGCCACCTTTCTGTCTATTGCCCCATTCATTGATTTGATCCCAAAAGCGAGCCAGTTGAAAAGTGTGAAGAATACCTGTTCTAATGGGTGATCTCTCTTCATTTTGTCATTTAAAGTGCAGCTAGACGTGTAACTTCAGGCAAAATTCTATGGTTCTCTTAACCCTAACCCTAGCTAGGCATTAAAAGCATGCCAATGTATCTACCATTTGACAGCACTTTTCACCTCAATGAAAATTTGCCTAAAGAAGACAGATGATTAAAGAAGATACATTTCCAAGAGGTTTTGAGAAGCGTTTGGATTGTTTGAGACTGATATTTTTTGGTTTGAGGTTAAATTTCAAATCGGATGATTGGAGGGCTTCTGACACACCCTGCAGGAATGGGCACTTTTAAACCCTAGCTAGGGTTAGGGTTAGCGAAATCGCACTACGTAGAAGTTTTTTACTCTCTGCGCTGCATTGCGGGCCCCCAGTTATCTTTAGGATGAGTGATAATTTGCTCCTATCTGCACTTTTAGTTTTCGGGCAGTTTTGGCCACCTTTCTGTCTATTGCCCCATTCATTGATTTGATCCCAAAAGTGAGCCAGTTGAAAAGTGTGAAGAATACCTGTTCTAATGGGTGAACTCTCTTCATTTTGTCATTTAAAGTGCAGCTAGAAGTGTAACTTCAGGCAAAATTCTATGGTTCTCTTAACCCTAACCCTAGCTAGGCATTAAAAGCATGCCGATGTATCTACCATTTGACAGCAGTTTTCACCTCAATGAAAATTTGCCTAAAGAAGACAGATGATTAAAAAAGATACATTTCCAAGAGGTTTTGAGAAGCGTTTGGATTGTTTGAGACTGATATTTTTTGGTTTGAGGTTAAATTTCAAATCGGATGATTGGAGGGCTTCTGACACACCCTGCAGGAATGGGCACTTTTAAACCCTAGCTAGGGTTAGGGTTAGCGATCCCACAGTACATTGACGTTTTTTACTATCAGCGCTGCATTGCGGGCCCCCAGTTATCTTTAGGATGAGTGATAATTTGCTCCTATCTGCACTTTTAGTTTTCGGGCAGTTTTGGCCACCTTTCTGTCTATTGCCCCATTCATTGATTTGATCCCAGAAGTGAGCCAGTTGAAAATTGTGAAGAATACCTGTTCTAATGGGTGAACTCTCTTCATTTTGTCATTTAAAGTGCAGCTAGAAGTGTAACTTCAGGCAAAATTCTATGGTTCTCTTAACCCTAACCCTAGCTAGGCATTAAAAGCATGCCGATGTATCTACCATTTGACAGCACTTTTCACCTCAATGAAAATTTGCCTAAAGAAGACAGATGATTAAAGAAGATACATTTCCAGGAGGTTTTGAGAAGCGTTTGGATTGTTTGAGACTGATATTTTTTGGTTTGAGGTTAAATTTCAAATCGGATGATTGGAGGGCTTCTGACACACCCTGCAGGAATGGGCACTTTTAAACCCTAGCTAGGGTTAGGGTTAGCGATCCCACACTACGTAGAAGTTTTTTACTATCAGCGCTGCATTGCGGGCCCCCAGTTATCTTTAGGATGAGTGATAATTTGCTCCTATCTGCACTTTTAGTTTTCGGGCAGTTTTGGCCACCTTTCTGTCTATTGCCCCATTCATTGATTTGATCCCAAAAGTGAGCCAGTTGAAAAGTGTGAAGAATACCTGTTCTAATGGGTGATCTCTCTTCATTTTGTCATTTAAAGTGCAGCTAGAAGTGTAACTTCAGGCAAAATTCTATGGTTCTCTTAACCCTAACCCTAGCTAGGCATTAAAAGCATGCCGATTTATCTTCCATTTGACAGCACTTTTCACCTCAATGAAAATTTGCGTAAAGAAGACAGATGATTAAAGAAGATACATTTCCAAGAGGTTTTGAGAAGCGTTTGGATTGTTTGAGACTGATATTTTTTGGTTTGAGGTTAAATTTCAAATCGGATTATTGGAGGGCTTCTGACACACCCTGCAGGAATGGGCACTTTTAAACCCTAGCTAGGGTTAGGGTTAGCGATCCCACACTACGTAGAAGTTTTTTACTATCAGCGCTGCATTGCGGGCCCCCAGTTATCTTTAGGATGAGTGATAATTTGCTCCTATCTGCACTTTTAGTTTTCGGGCAGTTTTGGCCAGCTTTCTGTCTATTGCCCCATTCATTGATTTGATCCCAAAAGTGAGCCAGTTGAAAATTGTGAAGAATACCTGTTCTAATGGGTGAACTCTCTTCATTTTGTCATTTAAAGTGCAGCTAGAAGTGTAACTTCAGGCAAAATTCTATGGTTCTCTTAACCCTAACCCTAGCTAGGCATTAAAAGCATGCCGATGTATCTACCATTTGACAGCACTTTTCACCTCAATGAAAATTTGCCCAAAGAAGACAGATGATTAAAGAAGATACATTTCCAAGAGGTTTTGAGAAGCGTTTTGATTGTTTGAGACTGATATTTTTTGGTCTGAGGTTAAATTTCAAATCGGATGATTTTAGGGCTTCTGACACACCCTGCAGGAATGGGCACTTTTAAACCCTAGCTAGGGTTAGGGTTAGCGATCCCACAGTACATTGAAGTTTTTTACTATCAGCGCTGCATTGCGGGCCCCCAGTTATCTTTAGGATGAGTGATAATTTGCTCCTATCTGCACTTTTAGTTTTCGGGCAGTTTTGGCCACCTTTCTGTCTATTGCCCCATTCATTGATTTGATCCCAAAAGTGAGCCAGTTGAAAAGTGTGAAGAATACCTGTTCTAATGGGTGATCTCTCTTCATTTTGTCATTTAAAGTGCAGCTAGAAGTGTAACTTCAGGCAAAATTCTATGGTTCTCTTAACCCTAACACTAGCTAGGCATTAAAAGCATGCCGATGTATCTACCATTTGACAGCACTTTTCACCTCAATGAAAATTTGCCTAAAGAAGACAGATGATTAAAGAAGATACATTTCCAAGAGGTTTTGAGAAGCGTTTGGATTGTTTGAGACTGATATTTTTTGGTTTGAGGTTAAATTTCAAATCGGATGATTGGAGGGCTTCTGAGACACCCTGCAGAAGTGGGCACTTTTAAACCCTAGCTAGGGTTAGGGTTAGCGAAATCGCACTACGTAGAAGTTTTTTACTATCAGCGCTGCATTGCGGGCCCCCAGTTATCTTTAGGATGAGTGATAATGTGCTCCTATCTGCACTTTTAGTTTTCGGGCAGTTTTGGCCACCTTTCTGTCTATTGCCCCATTCATTGATTTGATCCCAAAAGTGAGCCAGTTGAAAAGTGTGAAGAATACCTGTTCTAATGGGTGATCTCTCTTCATTTTGTCATTTAAAGTGCAGCTAGAAGTGTAACTTCAGGCAAAATTCTATGGTTCTCTTAACCCTAACCCTAGCTAGGCATTAAAAGCATACCGATTTATCTACCATTTGACAGCACTTTTCACCTCAATGAAAATTTGCCTAAAGAAGACAGATGATTAAAGAAGATACATTTCCAAGAGGTTTTGAGAAGCGTTTGGATTGTTAGAGACTGATATTTTTTGGTTTGAGGTTAAATTTCAAATCGGATGATTGGAGGGCTTCTGACACACCCTGCAGGAATGGGCACTTTTAAACCCTAGCTAGGGTTAGGGTTAGCGATCCCACACTACGTAGAAGTTTTTTACTATCAGCGCTGCATTGCGGGCCCCCAGTTATCTTTAGGATGAGTGATAATTTGCTCCTATCTGCACTTTTAGTTTTCGGGCAGTTTTGGCCACCTTTCTGTCTATTGCCCCATTCATTGATTTGATCCCAAAAGTGAGCCAGTTGAAAAGTGTGAAGAATACCTGTTCTAATGGGTGATCTCTCTTCATTTTGTCATTTAAAGTGCAGCTAGAAGTGTAACTTCAGGCAAAATTCTATGGTTCTCTTAACCCTAACCCTAGCTAGGCATTAAAAGCATGCCGATTTATCTACCATTTGACAGCACTTTTCACCTCAATGAAAATTTGCCTAAAGAAGACAGATGATTAAAGAAGATACATTTCCAAGAGGTTTTGAGAAGCGTTTGGATTGTTTGAGACTGATATTTTTTGGTTTGAGGTTAAATTTCAAATCGGATGATTGGAGGGCTTCTGACACACCCTGCAGGAATGGGCACTTTTAAACCCTAGCTAGGGTTAGGGTTAGCGATCCCACACTACGTAGAAGTTTTTTACTATCAGCGCTGCATTGCGGGCCCCCAGTTATCTTTAGGATGAGTGATAATTTGCTCCTATCTGCACTTTTAGTTTTCAGGCAGTTTTGGCCACCTTTCTGTCTATTGCCCCATTCATTGATTTGATCCCAAAAGTGAGCCAGTTGAAAAGTGTGAAGAATACCTGTTCTAATGGGTGATCTCTCTTCATTTTGTCATTTAAAGTGCAGCTAGAAGTGTAACTTCAGGCAAAATTCTATGGTTCTCTTAACCCTAACCCTAGCTAGGCATTAAAAGCATGCCGATGTATCTACCATTTGACAGCACTTTTCACCTCAATGAAAATTTGCCTAAAGAAGACAGATGATTAAAGAAGATACATTTCCAAGAGGTTTTGAGAAGCGTTTGGATTTTTTGAGACTGATATTTTTTGGTTTGAGGTTAAATTTCAAATCGGATGATTGGAGGGCTTCTGACACACCCTGCAGGAATGGGCACTTTTAAACCCTAGCTAGGGTTAGGGTTAGCGATCCCACACTACGTAGAAGTTTTTTACTATCAGCGCTGCATTGCGGGCCCCCAGTTATCTTTAGGATGAGTGATAATTTGCTCCTATCTGCACTTTTAGTTTTCTGGCAGTTTTGGCCACCTTTCTGTCTATTGCCCCATTCATTGATTGGATCCCAGAAGTGAGCCAGTTGAAAATTGTGAAGAATACCTGTTCTAATGGGTGAACTCTCTTCATTTTGTCATTTAAAGTGCAGCTAGAAGTGTAACTTCAGGCAAAATTCTATGGTTCTCTTAACCCTAACCCTAGCTAGGCATTAAAAGCATGCCGATGTATCTACCATTTGACAGCACTTTTCACCTCAATGAAAATTTGCCCAAAGAAGACAGATGATTAAAGAAGATACATTTCCAAGAGGTTTTGAGAAGCGTTTTGATTGTTTGAGACTGATATTTTTTGGTCTGAGGTTAAATTTCAAATCGGATGATTTTAGGGCTTCTGACACACCCTGCAGGAATGGGCACTTTTAAACCCTAGCTAGGGTTAGGGTTAGCGATCCCACAGTACATTGAAGTTTTTTACTATCAGCGCTGCATTGCGGGCCCCCAGTTATCTTTAGGATGAGTGATAATTTGCTCCTATCTGCACTTTTAGTTTTCGGGCAGTTTTGGCCACCTTTCTGTCTATTGCCCCATTCATTGATTTGATCCCAAAAGTGAGCCAGTTGAAAAGTGTGAAGAATACCTGTTCTAATGGGTGATCTCTCTTCATTTTGTCATTTAAAGTGCAGCTAGAAGTGTAACTTCAGGCAAAATTCTATGGTTCTCTTAACCCTAACACTAGCTAGGCATTAAAAGCATGCCGATGTATCTACCATTTGACAGCACTTTTCACCTCAATGAAAATTTGCCTAAAGAAGACAGATGATTAAAGAAGATACATTTCCAAGAGGTTTTGAGAAGCGTTTGGATTGTTTGAGACTGATATTTTTTGGTTTGAGGTTAAATTTCAAATCGGATGATTGGAGGGCTTCTGAGACACCCTGCAGAAGTGGGCACTTTTAAACCCTAGCTAGGGTTAGGGTTAGCGAAATCGCACTACGTAGAAGTTTTTTACTATCAGCGCTGCATTGCGGGCCCCCAGTTATCTTTAGGATGAGTGATAATGTGCTCCTATCTGCACTTTTAGTTTTCGGGCAGTTTTGGCCACCTTTCTGTCTATTGCCCCATTCATTGATTTGATCCCAAAAGTGAGCCAGTTGAAAAGTGTGAAGAATACCTGTTCTAATGGGTGATCTCTCTTCATTTTGTCATTTAAAGTGCAGCTAGAAGTGTAACTTCAGGCAAAATTCTATGGTTCTCTTAACCCTAACCCTAGCTAGGCATTAAAAGCATACCGATTTATCTACCATTTGACAGCACTTTTCACCTCAATGAAAATTTGCCTAAAGAAGACAGATGATTAAAGAAGATACATTTCCAAGAGGTTTTGAGAAGCGTTTGGATTGTTAGAGACTGATATTTTTTGGTTTGAGGTTAAATTTCAAATCGGATGATTGGAGGGCTTCTGACACACCCTGCAGGAATGGGCACTTTTAAACCCTAGCTAGGGTTAGGGTTAGCGATCCCACACTACGTAGAAGTTTTTTACTATCAGCGCTGCATTGCGGGCCCCCAGTTATCTTTAGGATGAGTGATAATTTGCTCCTATCTGCACTTTTAGTTTTCGGGCAGTTTTGGCCACCTTTCTGTCTATTGCCCCATTCATTGATTTGATCCCAAAAGTGAGCCAGTTGAAAAGTGTGAAGAATACCTGTTCTAATGGGTGATCTCTCTTCATTTTGTCATTTAAAGTGCAGCTAGAAGTGTAACTTCAGGCAAAATTCTATGGTTCTCTTAACCCTAACCCTAGCTAGGCATTAAAAGCATGCCGATTTATCTACCATTTGACAGCACTTTTCACCTCAATGAAAATTTGCCTAAAGAAGACAGATGATTAAAGAAGATACATTTCCAAGAGGTTTTGAGAAGCGTTTGGATTGTTTGAGACTGATATTTTTTGGTTTGAGGTTAAATTTCAAATCGGATGATTGGAGGGCTTCTGACACACCCTGCAGGAATGGGCACTTTTAAACCCTAGCTAGGGTTAGGGTTAGCGATCCCACACTACGTAGAAGTTTTTTACTATCAGCGCTGCATTGCGGGCCCCCAGTTATCTTTAGGATGAGTGATAATTTGCTCCTATCTGCACTTTTAGTTTTCAGGCAGTTTTGGCCACCTTTCTGTCTATTGCCCCATTCATTGATTTGATCCCAAAAGTGAGCCAGTTGAAAAGTGTGAAGAATACCTGTTCTAATGGGTGATCTCTCTTCATTTTGTCATTTAAAGTGCAGCTAGAAGTGTAACTTCAGGCAAAATTCTATGGTTCTCTTAACCCTAACCCTAGCTAGGCATTAAAAGCATGCCGATGTATCTACCATTTGACAGCACTTTTCACCTCAATGAAAATTTGCCTAAAGAAGACAGATGATTAAAGAAGATACATTTCCAAGAGGTTTTGAGAAGCGTTTGGATTTTTTGAGACTGATATTTTTTGGTTTGAGGTTAAATTTCAAATCGGATGATTGGAGGGCTTCTGACACACCCTGCAGGAATGGGCACTTTTAAACCCTAGCTAGGGTTAGGGTTAGCGATCCCACAGTACATTGAAGTTTTTTACTATCAGCGCTGCATTGCGGGCCCCCAGTTATCTTTAGGATGAGTGATAATTTGCTCCTATCTGCACTTTTAGTTTTCTGGCAGTTTTGGCCACCTTTCTGTCTATTGCCCCATTCATTGATTGGATCCCAGAAGTGAGCCAGTTGAAAATTGTGAAGAATACCTGTTCTAATGGGTGAACTCTCTTCATTTTGTCATTTAAAGTGCAGCTAGAAGTGTAACTTCAGGCAAAATTCTATGGTTCTCTTAACCCTAACCCTAGCTAGGCATTAAAAGCATGCCGATGTATCTACCATTTGACAGCACTTTTCACCTCAATGAAAATTTGCCTAAAGAAGACAGATGATTAAAGAAGATACATTTCCAAGAGGTTTTGAGAAGCGTTTGGATTGTTTGAGACTGATATTTTTTGGTTTGAGGTTAAATTTCAAATCGGATGATTGGAGGGCTTCTGACACCCTGCAGGAATGGGCACTTTTAAACCCTAGCTAGGGTTAGGGTTAGCGATCCCACAGTACATTGAAGTTTTTTACTATCAGCGCTGCATTGCGGGCCCCCAGTTATCTTTAGGATGAGTGATAATTTGCTCCTATCTGCACTTTTAGTTTTCGGGCAGTTTTGGCCACCTTTCTGTCTATGCCCCATTCATTGATTTGATCCCAAAAGTGAGCCAGTTGAAAAGTGTGAAGAATACCTGTTCTAATGGGTGAACTCTCTTCATTTTGTCATTTAAAGTGCAGCTAGAAGTGTAACTTCAGGCAAAATTCTATGGTTCTCTTAACCCTAACCCTAGCTAGGCATTAAAAGCATGCCGATGTATCTACCATTTGACAGCACTTTTCACCTCAATGAAAATTTGCCTAAAGAAGACAGATGATTAAAGAAGATACATTTCCAAGAGGTTTTGAGAAGCGTTTGGATTGTTTGAGACTGATATTTTTTGGTTTGAGGTTAAATTTCAAATCGGATGATTGGAGGGCTTCTGAGACACCCTGCAGGAGTGGGCACTTTTAAGCCCTAGCTAGGGTTAGGGTTAGCGAAATCGCACTACGTAGAAGTTTTTTACTCTCTGCGCTGCATTGCGGGCCCCCAGTTATCTTTAGGATGAGTGATAATTTGCTCCTATCTGCACTTTTAGTTTTCGGGCAGTTTTGGCCACCTTTCTGTCTACTGCCCCATTCATTGATTTGATCCCAAAAGTGAGCCAGTTGAAAAGTGTGAAGAATACCTGTTCTAATGGGTGAACTCTCTTCATTTTGTCATTTAAAGTGCAGCTAGAAGTGTAACTTCAGGCAAAATTCTATGGTTCTCTTAACCCTAACCCTAGCTAGGCATTAAAAGCATGCCGATGTATCTACCATTTGACAGCACTTTTCACCTCAATGAAAATTTGCCTAAAGAAGACAGATGATTAAAGAAGATACATTTCCAAGAGGTTTTGAGAAGCGTTTGGATTGTTTGAGACTGATATTTTTTGGTTTGAGGTTAAATTTCAAATCGGATGATTGGAGGGCTTCTGACACACCCTGCAGGAATGGGCACTTTTAAACCCTAGCTAGGGTTAGGGTTAGCGATCCCACAGTACATTGAAGTTTTTTACTATCAGCGCTGCATTGCGGGCCCCCAGTTATCTTTAGGATGAGTGATAATTTGCTCCTATCTGCACTTTTAGTTTTCGGGCAGTTTTGGCCACCTTTCTGTCTATTGCCCCATTCATTGATTTGATCCCAAAAGTGAGCCAGTTGAAAAGTGTGAAGAATACCTGTTCTAATGGGTGAACTCTCTTCATTTTGTCATTTAAAGTGCAGCTAGAAGTGTAACTTCAGGCAAAATTCTATGGTTCTCTTAACCCTAACCCTAGCTAGGCATTAAAAGCATGCCGATGTATCTACCATTTGACAGCACTTTTCACCTCAATGAAAATTTGCCTAAAGAAGACAGATGATTAAAGAAGATACATTTCCAAGAGGTTTTGAGAAGCGTTTGGATTGTTTGAGACTGATATTTTTTGGTTTGAGGTTAAATTTCAAATCGGATGATTGGAGGGCTTCTGAGACACCCTGCAGGAGTGGGCACTTTTAAGCCCTAGCTAGGGTTAGGGTTAGCGAAATCGCACTACGTAGAAGTTTTTTACTCTCTGCGCTGCATTGCGGGCCCCCAGTTATCTTTAGGATGAGTGATAATTTGCTCCTATCTGCACTTTTAGTTTTCGGGCAGTTTTGGCCACCTTTCTGTCTACTGCCCCATTCATTGATTTGATCCCAAAAGTGAGCCAGTTGAAAAGTGTGAAGAATACCTGTTCTAATGGGTGAACTCTCTTCATTTTGTCATTTAAAGTGCAGCTAGAAGTGTAACTTCAGGCAAAATTCTATGGTTCTCTTAACCCTAACCCTAGCTAGGCATTAAAAGCATGCCGATGTATCTACCATTTGACAGCACTTTTCACCTCAATGAAAATTTGCCTAAAGAAGACAGATGATTAAAGAAGATACATTTCCAAGAGGTTTTGAGAAGCGTTTGGATTGTTTGAGACTGATATTTTTTGGTTTGAGGTTAAATTTCAAATCGGATGATTGGAGGGCTTCTGACACACCCTGCAGAAATGGGCACTTTTAAACCCTAGCTAGGGTTAGGGTTAGCGAAATCGCACTACGTAGAAGTTTTTTACTCTCTGCGCTGCATTGCGGGCCCCCAGTTATCTTTAGGATGAGTGATAATTTGCTCCTATCTGCACTTTTAGTTTTCGGGCAGTTTTGGCCACCTTTCTGTCTATTGCCCCATTCATTGATTTGATCCCAAAAGTGAGCCAGTTGAAAATTGTGAAGAATACCTGTTCTAATGGGTGAACTCTCTTCATTTTGTCATTTAAAGTGCAGCTAGAAGTGTAACTTCAGGCAAAATTCTATGGTTCTCTTAACCCTAACCCTAGCTAGGCATTAAAAGCATGCCGATGTATCTACCATTTGACAGCACTTTTCACCTCAATGAAAATTTGCCTAAAGAAGACAGATGATTAAAGAAGATACATTTCCAAGAGGTTTTGAGAAGCGTTTGGATTGTTTAAGACTGATTTTTTTTGGTTTGAGGTTAAATTTCAAATCGGATGATTGGAGGGCTTCTGAGACACCCTGCAGGAATGGGCACTTTTAAACCCTAGCTAGGGTTAGGGTTAGCGATCCCACACTACGTAGAAGTTTTTTACTATCAGCGCTGCATTGCGGGCCCCCAGTTATCTTTAGGATGAGTGATAATTTGCTCCTATCTGCACTTTTAGTTTTCGGGCAGTTTTGGCCACCTTTCTGTCTATTGCCCCATTCATTGATTTGATCCCAAAAGTGAGCCAGTTGAAAAGTGTGAAGAATACCTGTTCTAATGGGTGAACTCTCTTCATTTTGTCATTTAAAGTGCAGCTAGAAGTGTAACTTCAGGCAAAATTCTATGGTTCTCTTAACCCTAACCCTAGCTAGGCATTAAAAGCATGCCGATGTATCTACCATTTGACAGCACTTTTCACCTCAATGAAAATTTGCCTAAAGAAGACAGATGATTAAAGAAGATACATTTCCAAGAGGTTTTGAGAAGCGTTTGGATTGTTTGAGACTGATATTTTTTGGTTTGAGGTTAAATTTCAAATCGGATGATTGGAGGGCTTCTGAGACACCCTGCAGGAGTGGGCACTTTTAAGCCCTAGCTAGGGTTAGGGTTAGCGAAATCGCACTACGTAGAAGTTTTTTACTCTCTGCGCTGCATTGCGGGCCCCCAGTTATCTTTAGGATGAGTGATAATTTGCTCCTATCTGCACTTTTAGTTTTCGGGCAGTTTTGGCCACCTTTCTGTCTATTTCCCCATTCATTGATTTGATCCCAAAAGTGAGCCAGTTGAAAAGTGTGAAGAATACCTGTTCTAATGGGTGATCTCTCTTCATTTTGTCATTTTAAGTGCAGCTAGAAGTGTAACTTCAGGCAAAATTCTATGGTTCTCTTAACCCTAACCCTAGCTAGGCATTAAAAGCATGCCGATGTATCTACCATTTGACAGCACTTTTCACCTCAATGAAAATTTGCCTAAAGAAGACAGATGATTAAAGAAGATACATTTCCAAGAGGTTTTGAGAAGCGTTTGGATTGTTTGAGACTGATATTTTTTGGTTTGAGGTTAAATTTCAAATCGGATGATTGGAGGGCTTCTGACACACCCTGCAGAAATGGGCACTTTTAAACCCTACTAGGGTTAGGGTTAGCGATCCCATACTACGTAGAAGTTTTTTACTATCAGCGCTGCATTGCGGGCCCCCAGTTATCTTTAGGATGAGTGATAATTTGCTCCTATCTGCACTTTTAGTTTTCGGGCAGTTTTGGCCACCTTTCTGTCTATTGCCCCATTCATTGATTTGATCCCAGAAGTGAGCCAGTTGAAAAGTGTGAAGAATACCTGTTCTAATGGGTGATCTCTCTTCATTTTGTCATTTAAAGTGCAGCTAGAAGTGTAACTTCAGGCAAAATTCTATGGTTCTCTTAACCCTAACCCTAGCTAGGCATTAAAAGCATGCCGATGTATCTACCATTTGACAGCACTTTTCACCTCAATGAAAATTTGCCTAAAGAAGACAGATGATTAAAGAAGATACATTTCCAAGAGGTTTTGAGAAGCGTTTTGATTGTTTGAGACTGATATTTTTTGGTCTGAGGTTAAATTTCAAATCGGATGATTTTAGGGCTTCTGACACACCCTGCAGAAATGGGCACTTTTAAACCCTAGCTAGGGTTAGGGTTAGCGATCCCACAGTACATTGAAGTTTTTTACTATCAGCGCTGCATTGCGGGCCCCCAGTTATCTTTAGGATGAGTGATAATTTGCTCCTATCTGCACTTTTAGTTTTCGGGCAGTTTTGGCCACCTTTCTGTCTATTGCCCCATTCATTGATTTGATCCCAAAAGTGAGCCAGTTGAAAAGTGTGAAGAATACCTGTTCTAATGGGTGATCTCTCTTCATTTTGTCATTTAAAGTGCAGCTAGAAGTGTAACTTCAGGCAAAATTCTATGGTTCTCTTAACCCTAACCCTAGCTAGGCATTAAAAGCATGCCGATGTATCTACCATTTGACAGCACTTTTCAGCTCAATGAAAATTTGCCTAAAGAAGTCAGATGATTAAAGAAGATACATTTCCAAGAGGTTTTGAGAAGCGTTTGGATTGTTGGAGACTGATATTTTTTGGTTTGAGGTTAAATTTCAAATCGGATGATTGGAGGGCTTCTGACACACCCTGCAGGAATGGGCACTTTTAAACCCTAGCTAGGGTTAGGGTTAGCGAAAACGCACTACGTAGAAGTTTTTTACTATCAGCGCTGCATTGCGGGCCCCCAGTTATCTTTAGGATGAGTGATAATTTGCTCCTATCTGCACTTTTAGTTTTCGGGCAGTTTTGGCCACCTTTCTGTCTATTGCCCCATTCATTGATTTGATCCCAAAAGTGAACCAGTTGAAAAGTGTGAAGAATACCTGTTCTAATGGGTGATCTCTCTTCATTTTGTCATTTAAAGTGCAGCTAGAAGTGTAACTTCAGGCAAAATTCTATGGTTTCTTAACCCTAACCCTAGCTAGTCATTAAAAGCATGCCGATTTATCTACCATTTGACAGCACTTTTCACCTCAATGAAAATTTGCCTAAAGAAGACAGATGATTAAAGAAGATACATTTCCAAGAGGTTTTGAGAAGCGTTTGGATTGTTTGAGACTGATATTTTTTGGTTTGAGGTTAAATTTCAAATCGGATGATTTTAGGGCTTCTGAGACACCCTGCAGGAATGCGCACTTTTAAACCCTAGCTAGGGTTAGGGTTAGCGATCCCACAGTACATTGAAGTTTTTTACTATCAGCGCTGCATTGCGGGCCCCCAGTTATCTTTAGGATGAGTGATAATTTGCTCCTATCTGCACTTTTAGTTTTCGTGCAGTTTTGGCCACCTTTCTGTCTATTGCCCCATTCATTGATTTGATCCCAAAAGCGAGCCAGTTGAAAAGTGTGAAGAATACCTGTTCTAATGGGTGATCTCTCTTCATTTTGTCATTTAAAGTGCAGCTAGACGTGTAACTTCAGGCAAAATTCTATGGTTCTCTTAACCCTAACCCTAGCTAGGCATTAAAAGCATGCCAATGTATCTACCATTTGACAGCACTTTTCACCTCAATGAAAATTTGCCTAAAGAAGACAGATGATTAAAGAAGATACATTTCCAAGAGGTTTTGAGAAGCGTTTGGATTGTTTGAGACTGATATTTTTTGGTTTGAGGTTAAATTTCAAATCGGATGATTGGAGGGCTTCTGACACACCCTGCAGGAATGGGCACTTTTAAACCCTAGCTAGGGTTAGGGTTAGCGAAATCGCACTACGTAGAAGTTTTTTACTCTCTGCGCTGCATTGCGGGCCCCCAGTTATCTTTATGATGAGTGATAATTTGCTCCTATCTGCACTTTTAGTTTTCGGGCAGTTTTGGCCACCTTTCTGTCTATTGCCCCATTCATTGATTTGATCCCAAAAGTGAGCCAGTTGAAAAGTGTGAAGAATACCTGTTCTAATGGGTGAACTCTCTTCATTTTGTCATTTAAAGTGCAGCTAGAAGTGTAACTTCAGGCAAAATTCTATGGTTCTCTTAACCCTAACCCTAGCTAGGCATTAAAAGCATGCCGATGTATCTACCATTTGACAGCAGTTTTCACCTCAATGAAAATTTGCCTAAAGAAGACAGATGATTAAAAAAGATACATTTCCAAGAGGTTTTGAGAAGCGTTTGGATTGTTTGAGACTGATATTTTTTGGTTTGAGGTTAAATTTCAAATCGGATGATTGGAGGGCTTCTGACACACCCTGCAGGAATGGGCACTTTTAAACCCTAGCTAGGGTTAGGGTTAGCGATCCCACAGTACATTGACGTTTTTTACTATCAGCGCTGCATTGCGGGCCCCCAGTTATCTTTAGGATGAGTGATAATTTGCTCCTATCTGCACTTTTAGTTTTCGGGCAGTTTTGGCCACCTTTCTGTCTATTGCCCCATTCATTGATTTGATCCGAGAAGTGAGCCAGTTGAAAATTGTGAAGAATACCTGTTCTAATGGGTGAACTCTCTTCATTTTGTCATTTAAAGTGCAGCTAGAAGTGTAACTTCAGGCAAAATTCTATGGTTCTCTTAACCCTAACCCTAGCTAGGCATTAAAAGCATGCCGATGTATCTACCATTTGACAGCACTTTTCACCTCAATGAAAATTTGCCTAAAGAAGACAGATGATTAAAGAAGATACATTTCCAGGAGGTTTTGAGAAGCGTTTGGATTGTTTGAGACTGATATTTTTTGGTTTGAGGTTAAATTTCAAATCGGATGATTGGAGGGCTTCTGACACACCCTGCAGGAATGGGCACTTTTAAACCCTAGCTAGGGTTAGGGTTAGCGATCCCACACTACGTAGAAGTTTTTTACTATCAGCGCTGCATTGCGGGCCCCCAGATATCTTTAGGATGAGTGATAATTTGCTCCTATCTGCACTTTTAGTTTTCGGGCAGTTTTGGCCACCTTTCTGTCTATTGCCCCATTCATTGATTTGATCCCAAAAGTGAGCCAGTTGAAAAGTGTGAAGAATACCTGTTCTAATGGGTGAACTCTCTTCATTTTGTCATTTAAAGTGCAGCTAGAAGTGTAACTTCAGGCAAAATTCTATGGTTCTCTTAACCCTAACCCTAGCTAGGCATTAAAAGCATGCCGATGTATCTACCATTTGACAGCAGTTTTCACCTCAATGAAAATTTGCCTAAAGAAGACAGATGATTAAAAAAGATACATTTCCAAGAGGTTTTGAGAAGCGTTTGGATTGTTTGAGACTGATATTTTTTGGTTTGAGGTTAAATTTCAAATCGGATGATTGGAGGGCTTCTGACACACCCTGCAGGAATGGGCACTTTTAAACCCTAGCTAGGGTTAGGGTTAGCGATCCCACAGTACATTGACGTTTTTTACTATCAGCGCTGCATTGCGGGCCCCCAGTTATCTTTAGGATGAGTGATAATTTGCTCCTATCTGCACTTTTAGTTTTCGGGCAGTTTTGGCCACCTTTCTGTCTATTGCCCCATTCATTGATTTGATCCGAGAAGTGAGCCAGTTGAAAATTGTGAAGAATACCTGTTCTAATGGGTGAACTCTCTTCATTTTGTCATTTAAAGTGCAGCTAGAAGTGTAACTTCAGGCAAAATTCTATGGTTCTCTTAACCCTAACCCTAGCTAGGCATTAAAAGCATGCCGATGTATCTACCATTTGACAGCACTTTTCACCTCAATGAAAATTTGCCTAAAGAAGACAGATGATTAAAGAAGATACATTTCCAGGAGGTTTTGAGAAGCGTTTGGATTGTTTGAGACTGATATTTTTTGGTTTGAGGTTAAATTTCAAATCGGATGATTGGAGGGCTTCTGACACACCCTGCAGGAATGGGCACTTTTAAACCCTAGCTAGGGTTAGGGTTAGCGATCCCACACTACGTAGAAGTTTTTTACTATCAGCGCTGCATTGCGGGCCCCCAGATATCTTTAGGATGAGTGATAATTTGCTCCTATCTGCACTTTTAGTTTTCGGGCAGTTTTGGCCACCTTTCTGTCTATTGCCCCATTCATTGATTTGATCCCAAAAGTGAGCCAGTTGAAAAGTGTGAAGAATACCTGTTCTAATGGGTGAACTCTCTTCATTTTGTCATTTAAAGTGCAGCTAGAAGTGTAACTTCAGGCAAAATTCTATGGTTCTCTTAACCCTAACCCTAGCTAGGCATTAAAAGCATGCCGATGTATCTACCATTTGACAGCACTTTTCACCTCAATGAAAATTTGCCTAAAGAAGACAGATGATTAAAGAAGATACATTTCCAAGAGGTTTTGAGAAGCGTTTGGATTGTTTGAGACTGATATTTTTTGGTTTGAGGTTAAATTTCAAATCGGATGATTGGAGGGCTTCTGACACACCCTGCAGGAATGGGCACTTTTAAACCCTAGCTAGGGTTAGGGTTAGCGATCCCACACTACGTAGAAGTTTTTTACTATCAGCGCTGCATTGCGGGCCCCCAATTATCTTTAGGATGAGTGATAATTTGCTCCTATCTGCACTTTTAGTTTTCGGGCAGTTTTGGCCACCTTTCTGTCTATTGCCCCATTCATTGATTTGATCCCAGAAGTGAGCCAGTTGAAAATTGTGAAGAATACCTGTTCTAATGGGTGAACTCTCTTCATTTTGTCATTTAAAGTGCAGCTAGAAGTGTAACTTCAGGCAAAATTCTATGGTTCTCTTAATCCTAACCCTAGCTAGGCATTAAAAGCATGCCGATGTATCTACCATTTGACAGCACTTTTCACCTCAATGAAAATTTGCCTAAAGAAGACAGATGATTAAAGAAGATACATTTCCAAGAGGTTTTGAGAAGCGTTTGGATTGTTTGAGACTGATTTTTTTTGGTTTGAGGTTAAATTTCAAATCGGATGATTGGAGGGCTTCTGAGACACCCTGCAGGAATGGGCACTTTTAAACCCTAGCTAGGGTTAGGGTTAGCGATCCCACACTACGTAGAAGTTTTTTACTATGAGCGCTGCATTGCGGGCCCCCAGTTATCTTTAGGATGAGTGATAATTTGCTCCTATCTGCACTTTTAGTTTTCGGGCAGTTTTGGCCACCTTTCTGTCTATTGCCCCATTCATTGATTTGATCCCAAAAGTGAGCCAGTTGAAAAGTGTGAAGAATACCTGTTCTAATGGGTAATCTCTCTTCATTTTGTCATTTAAAGTGCAGCTAGAAGTGTAACTTCAGGCAAAATTCTATGGTTCTCTTAACCCTAACCCTAGCTAGGCATTAAAAGCATGCCGATGTATCTACCATTTGACAGCACTTTTCACCTCAATGAAAATTTGCCTAAAGAAGACAGATGATTAAAGAAGATACATTTCCAAGAGGTTTTGAGAAGCGTTTTGATTGTTTGAGACTGATATTTTTTGGTCTGAGGTTAAATTTCAAATCGGATGATTTTAGGGCTTCTGACACACCCTGCAGGAATGGGCACTTTTAAACCCTAGCTAGGGTTAGGGTTAGCGATCCCACAGTACATTGAAGTTTTTTACTATCAGCGCAGCATTGCGGGCCCCCAGTTATCTTTAGGATGAGTGATAATTTGCTCCTATCTGCACTTTTAGTTTTCGGGCAGTTTTGGCCACCTTTCTGTCTATTGCCCCATTCATTGATTTGATCCCAAAAGTGAGCCAGTTGAAAAGTGTGAAGAATACCTGTTCTAATGGGTAATCTCTCTTCATTTTGTCATTTAAAGTGCAGCTAGACGTGTAACTTCAGGCAAAATTCTATGGTTCTCTTAACCCTAACCCTAGCTAGGCATTAAAAGCATGCCGATGTATCTACCATTTGACAGCACTTTTCACCTCAATGAAAATTTGCCTAAAGAAGACAGATGATTAAAGAAGATACATTTCCAAGAGGTTTTGAGAAGCGTTTGGATTGTTTGAGACTGATATTTTTTGGTTTGAGGTTAAATTTCAAATCGGATGATGGGAGGGCTTCTGACACACCCTGCAGGAATGGGCACTTTTAAACCCTAGCTAGGGTTAGGGTTAGCGATCCCACAGTACATTGAAGTTTTTTACTATCAGCGCTGCATTGCGGGCCCCCAGTTATCTTTAGGATGAGTGATAATTTGCTCCTATCTGCACTTTTAGTTTTCGGGCAGTTTTGGCCACCTTTCTGTCTATTGCCCCATTCATTGATTTGATCCCAAAAGTGAGCCAGTTGAAAAGTGTGAAGAATACCTGTTCTAATGGGTGAACTCTCTTCATTTTGTCATTTAAAGTGCAGCTAGAAGTGTAACTTCAGGCAAAATTCTATGGTTCTCTTAACCCTAACCCTAGCTAGGCATTAAAAGCATGCCGATGTATCTACCATTTGACAGCACTTTTCACCTCAATGAAAATTTGTCTAAAGAAGACAGATGATTAAAGAAGATACATTTCCAAGAGGTTTTGAGAAGCGTTTGGATTGTTTGAGACTGATATTTTTTGGTTTGAGGTTAAATTTCAAATCGGATGATTGGAGGGCTTCTGAGACACCCTGCAGGAGTGGGCACTTTTAAGCCCTAGCTAGGGTTAGGGTTAGCGAAATCGCACTACGTAGAAGTTTTTTACTCTCTGCGCTGCATTGCGGGCCCCCAGTTATCTTTAGGATGAGTGATAATTTGCTCCTATCTGCACTTTTAGTTTTCGGGCAGTTTTGGCCACCTTTCTGTCTACTGCCCCATTCATTGATTTGATCCCAAAAGTGAGCCAGTTGAAAAGTGTGAAGAATACCTGTTCTAATGGGTGAACTCTCTTCATTTTGTCATTTAAAGTGCAGCTAGAAGTGTAACTTCAGGCAAAATTCTATGGTTCTCTTAACCCTAACCCTAGCTAGGCATTAAAAGCATGCCGATGTATCTACCATTTGACAGCACTTTTCACCTCAATGAAAATTTGCCTAAAGAAGACAGATGATTAAAGAAGATACATTTCCAAGAGGTTTTGAGAAGCGTTTGGATTGTTTGAGACTGATATTTTTTGGTTTGAGGTTAAATTTCAAATCGGATGATTGGAGGGCTTCTGACACACCCTGCAGAAATGGGCACTTTTAAACCCTAGCTAGGGTTAGGGTTAGCGAAATCGCACTACGTAGAAGTTTTTTACTCTCTGCGCTGCATTGCGGGCCCCCAGTTATCTTTAGGATGAGTGATAATTTGCTCCTATCTGCACTTTTAGTTTTCGGGCAGTTTTGGCCACCTTTCTGTCTATTGGCCCATTCATTGATTTGATCCCAAAAGTGAGCCAGTTGAAAATTGTGAAGAATACCTGTTCTAATGGGTGAACTCTCTTCATTTTGTCATTTAAAGTGCAGCTAGAAGTGTAACTTCAGGCAAAATTCTATGGTTCTCTTAACCCTAACCCTAGCTAGGCATTAAAAGCATGCCGATGTATCTACCATTTGACAGCACTTTTCAGCTCAATGAAAATTTGCCTAAAGAAGTCAGATGATTAAAGAAGATACATTTCCAAGAGGTTTTGAGAAGCGTTTGGATTGTTTGAGACTGATATTTTTTGGTTTGAGGTTAAATTTCAAATCGGATGATTGGAGGGCTTCTGACACACCCTGCAGGAATGGGCACTTTTAAACCCTAGCTAGGGTTAGGGTTAGCGATCCCACAGTACATTGACGTTTTTTACTATCAGCGCTGCATTGCGGGCCCCCAGTTATCTTTAGGATGAGTGATAATTTGCTCCTATCTGCACTTTTAGTTTTCGGGCAGTTTTGGCCACCTTTCTGTCTATTGCCCCATTCATTGATTTGATCCGAGAAGTGAGCCAGTTGAAAATTGTGAAGAATACCTGTTCTAATGGGTGAACTCTCTTCATTTTGTCATTTAAAGTGCAGCTAGAAGTGTAACTTCAGGCAAAATTCTATGGTTCTCTTAACCCTAACCCTAGCTAGGCATTAAAAGCATGCCGATGTATCTACCATTTGACAGCACTTTTCACCTCAATGAAAATTTGCCTAAAGAAGACAGATGATTAAAGAAGATACATTTCCAGGAGGTTTTGAGAAGCGTTTGGATTGTTTGAGACTGATATTTTTTGGTTTGAGGTTAAATTTCAAATCGGATGATTGGAGGGCTTCTGACACACCCTGCAGGAATGGGCACTTTTAAACCCTAGCTAGGGTTAGGGTTAGCGATCCCACACTACGTAGAAGTTTTTTACTATCAGCGCTGCATTGCGGGCCCCCAGATATCTTTAGGATGAGTGATAATTTGCTCCTATCTGCACTTTTAGTTTTCGGGCAGTTTTGGCCACCTTTCTGTCTATTGCCCCATTCATTGATTTGATCCCAAAAGTGAGCCAGTTGAAAAGTGTGAAGAATACCTGTTCTAATGGGTGAACTCTCTTCATTTTGTCATTTAAAGTGCAGCTAGAAGTGTAACTTCAGGCAAAATTCTATGGTTCTCTTAACCCTAACCCTAGCTAGGCATTAAAAGCATGCCGATGTATCTACCATTTGACAGCACTTTTCACCTCAATGAAAATTTGCCTAAAGAAGACAGATGATTAAAGAAGATACATTTCCAAGAGGTTTTGAGAAGCGTTTGGATTGTTTGAGACTGATATTTTTTGGTTTGAGGTTAAATTTCAAATCGGATGATTGGAGGGCTTCTGACACACCCTGCAGGAATGGGCACTTTTAAACCCTAGCTAGGGTTAGGGTTAGCGATCCCACACTACGTAGAAGTTTTTTACTATCAGCGCTGCATTGCGGGCCCCCAATTATCTTTAGGATGAGTGATAATTTGCTCCTATCTGCACTTTTAGTTTTCGGGCAGTTTTGGCCACCTTTCTGTCTATTGCCCCATTCATTGATTTGATCCCAGAAGTGAGCCAGTTGAAAATTGTGAAGAATACCTGTTCTAATGGGTGAACTCTCTTCATTTTGTCATTTAAAGTGCAGCTAGAAGTGTAACTTCAGGCAAAATTCTATGGTTCTCTTAATCCTAACCCTAGCTAGGCATTAAAAGCATGCCGATGTATCTACCATTTGACAGCACTTTTCACCTCAATGAAAATTTGCCTAAAGAAGACAGATGATTAAAGAAGATACATTTCCAAGAGGTTTTGAGAAGCGTTTGGATTGTTTGAGACTGATTTTTTTTGGTTTGAGGTTAAATTTCAAATCGGATGATTGGAGGGCTTCTGAGACACCCTGCAGGAATGGGCACTTTTAAACCCTAGCTAGGGTTAGGGTTAGCGATCCCACACTACGTAGAAGTTTTTTACTATGAGCGCTGCATTGCGGGCCCCCAGTTATCTTTAGGATGAGTGATAATTTGCTCCTATCTGCACTTTTAGTTTTCGGGCAGTTTTGGCCACCTTTCTGTCTATTGCCCCATTCATTGATTTGATCCCAAAAGTGAGCCAGTTGAAAAGTGTGAAGAATACCTGTTCTAATGGGTAATCTCTCTTCATTTTGTCATTTAAAGTGCAGCTAGAAGTGTAACTTCAGGCAAAATTCTATGGTTCTCTTAACCCTAACCCTAGCTAGGCATTAAAAGCATGCCGATGTATCTACCATTTGACAGCACTTTTCACCTCAATGAAAATTTGCCTAAAGAAGACAGATGATTAAAGAAGATACATTTCCAAGAGGTTTTGAGAAGCGTTTTGATTGTTTGAGACTGATATTTTTTGGTCTGAGGTTAAATTTCAAATCGGATGATTTTAGGGCTTCTGACACACCCTGCAGGAATGGGCACTTTTAAACCCTAGCTAGGGTTAGGGTTAGCGATCCCACAGTACATTGAAGTTTTTTACTATCAGCGCAGCATTGCGGGCCCCCAGTTATCTTTAGGATGAGTGATAATTTGCTCCTATCTGCACTTTTAGTTTTCGGGCAGTTTTGGCCACCTTTCTGTCTATTGCCCCATTCATTGATTTGATCCCAAAAGTGAGCCAGTTGAAAAGTGTGAAGAATACCTGTTCTAATGGGTAATCTCTCTTCATTTTGTCATTTAAAGTGCAGCTAGACGTGTAACTTCAGGCAGAATTCTATGGTTCTCTTAACCCTAACCCTAGCTAGGCATTAAAAGCATGCCGATGTATCTACCATTTGACAGCACTTTTCACCTCAATGAAAATTTGCCTAAAGAAGACAGATGATTAAAGAAGATACATTTCCAAGAGGTTTTGAGAAGCGTTTGGATTGTTTGAGACTGATATTTTTTGGTTTGAGGTTAAATTTCAAATCGGATGATGGGAGGGCTTCTGACACACCCTGCAGGAATGGGCACTTTTAAACCCTAGCTAGGGTTAGGGTTAGCGATCCCACAGTACATTGAAGTTTTTTACTATCAGCGCTGCATTGCGGGCCCCCAGTTATCTTTAGGATGAGTGATAATTTGCTCCTATCTGCACTTTTAGTTTTCGGGCAGTTTTGGCCACCTTTCTGTCTATTGCCCCATTCATTGATTTGATCCCAAAAGTGAGCCAGTTGAAAAGTGTGAAGAATACCTGTTCTAATGGGTGAACTCTCTTCATTTTGTCATTTAAAGTGCAGCTAGAAGTGTAACTTCAGGCAAAATTCTATGGTTCTCTTAACCCTAACCCTAGCTAGGCATTAAAAGCATGCCGATGTATCTACCATTTGACAGCACTTTTCACCTCAATGAAAATTTGTCTAAAGAAGACAGATGATTAAAGAAGATACATTTCCAAGAGGTTTTGAGAAGCGTTTGGATTGTTTGAGACTGATATTTTTTGGTTTGAGGTTAAATTTCAAATCGGATGATTGGAGGGCTTCTGAGACACCCTGCAGGAGTGGGCACTTTTAAGCCCTAGCTAGGGTTAGGGTTAGCGAAATCGCACTACGTAGAAGTTTTTTACTCTCTGCGCTGCATTGCGGGCCCCCAGTTATCTTTAGGATGAGTGATAATTTGCTCCTATCTGCACTTTTAGTTTTCGGGCAGTTTTGGCCACCTTTCTGTCTACTGCCCCATTCATTGATTTGATCCCAAAAGTGAGCCAGTTGAAAAGTGTGAAGAATACCTGTTCTAATGGGTGAACTCTCTTCATTTTGTCATTTAAAGTGCAGCTAGAAGTGTAACTTCAGGCAAAATTCTATGGTTCTCTTAACCCTAACCCTAGCTAGGCATTAAAAGCATGCCGATGTATCTACCATTTGACAGCACTTTTCACCTCAATGAAAATTTGCCTAAAGAAGACAGATGATTAAAGAAGATACATTTCCAAGAGGTTTTGAGAAGCGTTTGGATTGTTTGAGACTGATATTTTTTGGTTTGAGGTTAAATTTCAAATCGGATGATTGGAGGGCTTCTGACACACCCTGCAGAAATGGGCACTTTTAAACCCTAGCTAGGGTTAGGGTTAGCGAAATCGCACTACGTAGAAGTTTTTTACTCTCTGCGCTGCATTGCGGGCCCCCAGTTATCTTTAGGATGAGTGATAATTTGCTCCTATCTGCACTTTTAGTTTTCGGGCAGTTTTGGCCACCTTTCTGTCTATTGGCCCATTCATTGATTTGATCCCAAAAGTGAGCCAGTTGAAAATTGTGAAGAATACCTGTTCTAATGGGTGAACTCTCTTCATTTTGTCATTTAAAGTGCAGCTAGAAGTGTAACTTCAGGCAAAATTCTATGGTTCTCTTAACCCTAACCCTAGCTAGGCATTAAAAGCATGCCGATGTATCTACCATTTGACAGCACTTTTCACCTCAATGAAAATTTGCCTAAAGAAGACAGATGATTAAAGCAGATACATTTCCAAGAGGTTTTGAGAAGCGTTTGGATTGTTTGAGACTGATTTTTTTTGGTTTGAGGTTAAATTTCAAATCGGATGATTGGAGGGCTTCTGAGACACCCTGCAGGAATGGGCACTTTTAAACCCTAGCTAGGGTTAGGGTTAGCGATCCCACACTACGTAGAAGTTTTTTACTATCAGCGCTGCATTGCGGGCCCCCAGTTATCTTTAGGATGAGTGATAATTTGCTCCTATCTGCACTTTTAGTTTTCGGGCAGTTTTGGCCACCTTTCTGTCTATTGCCCCATTCATTGATTTGATCCCAAAAGTGAGCCAGTTGAAAAGTGTGAAGAATACCTGTTCTAATGGGTGAACTCTCTTCATTTTGTCATTTAAAGTGCAGCTAGAAGTGTAACTTCAGGCAAAATTCTATGGTTCTCTTAACCCTAACCCTAGCTAGGCATTAAAAGCATGCCGATGTATCTACCATTTGACAGCACTTTTCACCTCAATGAAAATTTGCCTAAAGAAGACAGATGATTAAAGAAGATACATTTCCAAGAGGTTTTGAGAAGCGTTTGGATTGTTTGAGACTGATATTTTTTGGTTTGAGGTTAAATTTCAAATCGGATGATTGGAGGGCTTCTGACACACCCTGCAGGAATGGGCACTTTTAAACCCTAGCTAGGGTTAGGGTTAGCGAAATCGCACTACGTAGAAGTTTTTTAATCTCTGCGCTGCATTGCGGGCCCCCAGTTATCTTTAGGATGAGTGATAATTTGCTCCTATCTGCACTTTTAGTTTTCGGGCAGTTTTGGCCACCTTTCTGTCTATTGCCCCATTCATTGATTTGATCCCAAAAGTGAGCCAGTTGAAAAGTGTGAAGAATACCTGTTCTAATGGGTGATCTCTCTTCATTTTGTCATTTTAAGTGCAGCTAGAAGTGTAACTTCAGGCAAAATTCTATGGTTCTCTTAACCCTAACCCTAGCTAGGCATTAAAAGCATGCCGATGTATCTACCATTTGACAGCACTTTTCACCTCAATGAAAATTTGCCTAAAGAAGACAGATGATTAAAGAAGATACATTTCCAAGAGGTTTTGAGAAGCGTTTGGATTGTTTGAGACTGATATTTTTTGGTTTGAGGTTAAATTTCAAATCGGATGATTGGAGGGCTTCTGACACACCCTGCAGAAATGGGCACTTTTAAACCCTAGCTAGGGTTAGGGTTAGCGATCCCATACTACGTAGAAGTTTTTTACTATCAGCGCTGCATTGCGGGCCCCCAGATATCTTTAGGATGAGTGATAATTTGCTCCTATCTGCACTTTTAGTTTTCGGGCAGTTTTGGCCACCTTTCTGTCTATTGCCCCATTCATTGATTTGATCCCAAAAGTGAGCCAGTTGAAAAGTGTGAAGAATACCTGTTCTAATGGGTGAACTCTCTTCATTTTGTCATTTAAAGTGCAGCTAGAAGTGTAACTTCAGGCAAAATTCTATGGTTCTCTTAACCCTAACCCTAGCTAGGCATTAAAAGCATGCCGATGTATCTACCATTTGACAGCACTTTTCACCTCAATGAAAATTTGCCTAAAGAAGACAGATGATTAAAGAAGATACATTTCCAAGAGGTTTTGAGAAGCGTTTGGATTGTTTGAGACTGATATTTTTTGGTTTGAGGTTAAATTTCAAATCGGATGATTGGAGGGCTTCTGACACACCCTGCAGGAATGGGCACTTTTAAACCCTAGCTAGGGTTAGGGTTAGCGATCCCACACTACGTAGAAGTTTTTTACTATCAGCGCTGCATTGCGGGCCCCCAATTATCTTTAGGATGAGTGATAATTTGCTCCTATCTGCACTTTTAGTTTTCGGGCAGTTTTGGCCACCTTTCTGTCTATTGCCCCATTCATTGATTTGATCCCAGAAGTGAGCCAGTTGAAAATTGTGAAGAATACCTGTTCTAATGGGTGAACTCTCTTCATTTTGTCATTTAAAGTGCAGCTAGAAGTGTAACTTCAGGCAAAATTCTATGGTTCTCTTAATCCTAACCCTAGCTAGGCATTAAAAGCATGCCGATGTATCTACCATTTGACAGCACTTTTCACCTCAATGAAAATTTGCCTAAAGAAGACAGATGATTAAAGAAGATACATTTCCAAGAGGTTTTGAGAAGCGTTTGGATTGTTTGAGACTGATTTTTTTTGGTTTGAGGTTAAATTTCAAATCGGATGATTGGAGGGCTTCTGAGACACCATGCAGTAGTGGGCACTTTTAAACCCTAGCTAGGGTTAGGGTTAGCGAAATCGCACTACGTAGAAGTTTTTTACTATCAGCGCTGCATTGCGGGCCCCCAGTTATCTTTAGGATGAGTGATAATTTGCTCCTATCTGCACTTTTAGTTTTCGGGCAGTTTTGGCCACCTTTCTGTCTATTGCCCCATTCATTGATTTGATCCCAAAAGTGAGCCAGTTGAAAAGTGTGAAGAATACCTGTTCTAATGGGTGATCTCTCTTCATTTTGTCATTTAAAGTGCAGCTAGAAGTGTAACTTCAGGCAAAATTCTATGGTTCTCTTAACCCTAACCCTAGCCAGGCATTTAAAGCATGCCGATGTATCTACCATTTGACAGCACTTTTCACCTCAATGAAAATTTGCCTAAAGAAGACAGATGATTAAAGAAGATACATTTCCAAGAGGTTTTGAGAAGCGTTTTGATTGTTTGAGACTGATATTTTTTGGTCTGAGGTTAAATTTCAAATCGGATGATTTTAGGGCTTCTGACACACCCTGCAGGAATGGGCACTTTTAAACCCTAGCTAGGGTTAGGGTTAGCGAAATCGCACTACGTAGAAGTTTTTTACTCTCTGCGCTGCATTGCGGGCCCCCAGTTATCTTTAGGATGAGTGATAATTTGCTCCTATCTGCACTTTTAGTTTTCGGGCAGTTTTGGCCACCTTTCTGTCTATTGCCCCATTCATTGATTTGATCCCAAAAGTGAGCCAGTTGAAAAGTGTGAAGAATACCTGTTCTAATGGGTGAACTCTCTTCATTTTGTCATTTAAAGTGCAGCTAGAAGTGTAACTTCAGGCAAAATTCTATGGTTCTCTTAACCCTAACCCTAGCTAGGCATTAAAAGCATGCCGATGTATCTACCATTTGACAGCAGTTTTCACCTCAATGAAAATTTGCCTAAAGAAGACAGATGATTAAAAAAGATACATTTCCAAGAGATTTTGAGAAGCGTTTGGATTGTTTGAGACTGATATTTTTTGGTTTGAGGTTAAATTTCAAATCGGATGATTGGAGGGCTTCTGACACACCCTGCAGGAATGGGCACTTTTAAACCCTAGCTAGGGTTAGGGTTAGCGATCCCACACTACGTAGAAGTTTTTTACTATCAGCGCTGCATTGCGGGCCCCCAGATATCTTTAGGATGAGTGATAATTTGCTCCTATCTGCACTTTTAGTTTTCGGGCAGTTTTGGCCACCTTTCTGTCTATTGCCCCATTCATTGATTTGATCCCAGAAGTGAGCCAGTTGAAAATTGTGAAGAATACCTGTTCTAATGGGTGAACTCTCTTCATTTTGTCATTTAAAGTGCAGCTAGAAGTGTAACTTCAGGCAAAATTCTATGGTTCTCTTAACCCTAACCCTAGCTAGGCATTAAAAGCATGCCGATGTATCTACCATTTGACAGCACTTTTCACCTCAATGAAAATTTGCCTAAAGAAGACAGATGATTAAAGAAGATACATTTCCAAGAGGTTTTGAGAAGCGTTTGGATTGTTTGAGACTGATATTTTTTGGTTTGAGGTTAAATTTCAAATCGGATGATTGGAGGGCTTCTGACACACCCTGCAGGAATGGGCACTTTTAAACCCTAGCTAGGGTTAGGGTTAGCGATCCCACACTACGTAGAAGTTTTTTACTATCAGCGCTGCATTGCGGGCCCCCAATTATCTTTAGGATGAGTGATAATTTGCTCCTATCTGCACTTTTAGTTTTCGGGCAGTTTTGGCCACCTTTCTGTCTATTGCCCCATTCATTGATTTGATCCCAGAAGTGAGCCAGTTGAAAATTGTGAAGAATACCTGTTCTAATGGGTGAACTCTCTTCATTTTGTCATTTAAAGTGCAGCTAGAAGTGTAACTTCAGGCAAAATTCTATGGTTCTCTTAATCCTAACCCTAGCTAGGCATTAAAAGCATGCCGATGTATCTACCATTTGACAGCACTTTTCACCTCAATGAAAATTTGCCTAAAGAAGACAGATGATTAAAGAAGATACATTTCCAAGAGGTTTTGAGAAGCGTTTGGATTGTTTGAGACTGATTTTTTTTGGTTTGAGGTTAAATTTCAAATCGGATGATTGGAGGGCTTCTGAGACACCCTGCAGGAATGGGCACTTTTAAACCCTAGCTAGGGTTAGGGTTAGCGATCCCACACTACGTAGAAGTTTTTTACTATGAGCGCTGCATTGCGGGCCCCCAGTTATCTTTAGGATGAGTGATAATTTGCTCCTATCTGCACTTTTAGTTTTCGGGCAGTTTTGGCCACCTTTCTGTCTATTGCCCCATTCATTGATTTGATCCCAAAAGTGAGCCAGTTGAAAAGTGTGAAGAATACCTGTTCTAATGGGTAATCTCTCTTCATTTTGTCATTTAAAGTGCAGCTAGAAGTGTAACTTCAGGCAAAATTCTATGGTTCTCTTAACCCTAACCCTAGCTAGGCATTAAAAGCATGCCGATGTATCTACCATTTGACAGCACTTTTCACCTCAATGAAAATTTGCCTAAAGAAGACAGATTATTAAAGAAGATACATTTCCAAGAGGTTTTGAGAAGCGTTTTGATTGTTTGAGACTGATATTTTTTGGTCTGAGGTTAAATTTCAAATCGGATGATTTTAGGGCTTCTGACACACCCTGCAGGAATGGGCACTTTTAAACCCTAGCTAGGGTTAGGGTTAGCGATCCCACAGTACATTGAAGTTTTTTACTATCAGCGCAGCATTGCGGGCCCCCAGTTATCTTTAGGATGAGTGATAATTTGCTCCTATCTGCACTTTTAGTTTTCGGGCAGTTTTGGCCACCTTTCTGTCTATTGCCCCATTCATTGATTTGATCCCAAAAGTGAGCCAGTTGAAAAGTGTGAAGAATACCTGTTCTAATGGGTAATCTCTCTTCATTTTGTCATTTAAAGTGCAGCTAGACGTGTAACTTCAGGCAAAATTCTATGGTTCTCTTAACCCTAACCCTAGCTAGGCATTAAAAGCATGCCGATGTATCTACCATTTGACAGCACTTTTCACCTCAATGAAAATTTGCCTAAAGAAGACAGATGATTAAAGAAGATACATTTCCAAGAGGTTTTGAGAAGCGTTTGGATTGTTTGAGACTGATATTTTTTGGTTTGAGGTTAAATTTCAATTCGGATGATGGGAGGGCTTCTGACACACCCTGCAGGAATGGGCACTTTTAAACCCTAGCTAGGGTTAGGGTTAGCGATCCCACAGTACATTGAAGTTTTTTACTATCAGCGCTGCATTGCGGGCCCCCAGTTATCTTTAGGATGAGTGATATTTTGCTCCTATCTGCACTTTTAGTTTTCGGGCAGTTTTGGCCACCTTTCTGTCTATTGCCCCATTCATTGATTTGATCCCAAAAGTGAGCCAGTTGAAAAGTGTGAAGAATACCTGTTCTAATGGGTGAACTCTCTTCATTTTGTCATTTAAAGTGCAGCTAGAAGTGTAACTTCAGGCAAAATTCTATGGTTCTCTTAACCCTAACCCTAGCTAGGCATTAAAAGCATGCCGATGTATCTACCATTTGACAGCAGTTTTCACCTCAATGAAAATTTGCCTAAAGAAGACAGATGATTACAGAAGATACATTTCCAAGAGGTTTTGAGAAGCGTTTGGATTGTTTGAGACTGATATTTTTTGGTTTGAGGTTAAATTTCAAATCGGATGATTGGAGGGCTTCTGAGACACCCTGCAGGAGTGGGCACTTTTAAGCCCTAGCTAGGGTTAGGGTTAGCGAAATCGCACTACGTAGAAGTTTTTTACTCTCTGCGCTGCATTGCGGGCCCCCAGTTATCTTTAGGATGAGTGATAATTTGCTCCTATCTGCACTTTTAGTTTTCGGGCAGTTTTGGCCACCTTTCTGTCTACTGCCCCATTCATTGATTTGATCCCAAAAGTGAGCCAGTTGAAAAGTGTGAAGAATACCTGTTCTAATGGGTGAACTCTCTTCATTTTGTCATTTAAAGTGCAGCTAGAAGTGTAACTTCAGGCAAAATTCTATGGTTCTCTTAACCCTAACCCTAGCTAGGCATTAAAAGCATGCCGATGTATCTACCATTTGACAGCAGTTTTCACCTCAATGAAAATTTGCCTAAAGAAGACAGATGATTAAAGAAGATACATTTCCAAGAGGTTTTGAGAAGCGTTTGGATTGTTTGAGACTGATATTTTTTGGTTTGAGGTTAAATTTCAAATCGGATGATTGGAGGGCTTCTGACACACCCTGCAGGAATGGGCACTTTTAAACCCTAGCTAGGGTTAGGGTTAGCGAAATCGCACTACGTAGAAGTTTTTTACTATCAGCGCTGCATTGCGGGCCCCCAGTTATCTTTAGGATGAGTGATAATTTGCTCCTATCTGCACTTTTAGTTTTCGGGCAGTTTTGGCCACCTTTCTGTCTATTGCCCCATTCATTGATTTGATCCCAAAAGTGAGCCAGTTGAAAAGTGTGAAGAATACCTGTTCTAATGGGTGAACTCTCTTCATTTTGTCATTTAAAGTGCAGCTAGAAGTGTAACTTCAGGCAAAATTCTATGGTTCTCTTAACCCTAACCCTAGCTAGGCATTAAAAGCATGCCGATGTATCTACCATTTGACAGCACTTTTCACCTCAATGAAAATTTGCCTAAAGAAGACAGATGATTAAAGAAGATACATTTCCAAGAGGTTTTGAGAAGCGTTTTGATTGTTTGAGACTGATATTTTTTGGTCTGAGGTTAAATTTCAAATCGGATGATTTTAGGGCTTCTGACACACCCTGCAGGAATGGGCACTTTTAAACCCTAGCTAGGGTTAGGGTTAGCGATCCCACAGTACATTGAAGTTTTTTACTATCAGCGCTGCATTGCGGGCCCCCAGTTATCTTTAGGATGAGTGATAATTTGCTCCTATCTGCACTTTTAGTTTTCGTGCAGTTTTGGCCACCTTTCTGTCTATTGCCCCATTCATTGATTTGATCCCAAAAGTGAGCCAGTTGAAAAGTGTGAAGAATACCTGTTCTAATGGGTGATCTCTCTTCATTTTGTCATTTAAAGTGCAGCTAGACGTGTAACTTCAGGCAAAATTCTATGGTTCTCTTAACCCTAACCCTAGCTAGGCATTAAAAGCATGCCGATGTATCTACCATTTGACAGCACTTTTCACCTCAATGAAAATTTGCCTAAAGAAGACAGATGATTAAAGAAGATACATTTCCAAGAGGTTTTGAGAAGCGTTTGGATTGTTTGAGACTGATATTTTTTGGTTTGAGGTTACATTTCAAATCGGATGATGGGAGGGCTTCTGACACACCCTGCAGGAATGGGCACTTTTAAACCCTAGCTAGGGTTAGGGTTAGCGATCCCACAGTACATTGAAGTTTTTTACTATCAGCGCTGCATTGCGGGCCCCCAGTTATCTTTAGGATGAGTGATAATTTGCTCCTATCTGCACTTTTAGTTTTCAGGCAGTTTTGGCCACCTTTCTGTCTATTGCCCCATTCATTGATTTGATCCCAAAAGTGAGCCAGTTGAAAAGTGTGAAGAATACCTGTTCTAATGGGTGAACTCTCTTCATTTGTTCATTTAAAGTGCAGCTAGAAGTGTAACTTCAGGCAAAATTCTATGGTTCTCTTAACCCTAACCCTAGCTAGGCATTAAAAGCATGCCGATGTATCTACCATTTGACAGCACTTTTCACCTCAATGAAAATTTGCCTAAAGAAGACAGATGATTACAGAAGATACATTTCCAAGAGGTTTTGAGAAGCGTTTGGATTGTTTGAGACTGATATTTTTTGGTTTGAGGTTAAATTTCAAATCGGATGATTGGAGGGCTTCTGAGACACCCTGCAGGAGTGGGCACTTTTAAACCCTAGCTAGGGTTAGGGTTAGCGAAAACGCACTACGTAGAAGTTTTTTACTCTCTGCGCTGCATTGCGGGCCCCCAGTTATCTTTAGGATGAGTGATAATTTGCTCCTATCTGCACTTTTAGTTTTCGGGCAGTTTTGGCCACCTTTCTGTCTATTGCCCCATTCATTGATTTGATCCCAAAAGTGAGCCAGTTGAAAAGTGTGAAGAATACCTGTTCTAATGGGTGAACTCTCTTCATTTTGTCATTTAAAGTGCAGCTAGAAGTGTAACTTCAGGCAAAATTCTATGGTTCTCTTAACCCTAACCCTAGCTAGGCATTAAAAGCATGCCGATGTATCTACCATTTGACAGCACTTTTCACCTCAATGAAAATTTGCCTAAAGAAGACAGAAGATTAAAGAAGATACATTTCCAAGAGGTTTTGAGAAGCGTTTGGATTGTTTGAGACTGATATTTTTTGGTTTGAGGTTAAATTTCAAATCGGATGATTGGAGGGCTTCTGACACACCCTGCAGGAATGGGCACTTTTAAACCCTAGCTAGGGTTAGGGTTAGCGATCCCACACTACGTAGAAGTTTTTTACTATCAGCGCTGCATTGCGGGCCCCCAGTTATCTTTAGGATGAGTGATAATTTGCTCCTATCTGCACTTTTAGTTTTCGGGCAGTTTTGGCCACCTTTCTGTCTATTGCCCCATTCATTGATTTGATCCCAAAAGTGAGCCAGTTGAAAAGTGTGAAGAATACCTGTTCTAATGGGTGATCTCTCTTCATTTTGTCATTTAAAGTGCAGCTAGAAGTGTAACTTCAGGCAAAATTCTATGGTTTTCTTAACCCTAACCCTAGCTAGTCATTAAAAGCATGCCGATTTATCTACCATTTGACAGCACTTTTCACCTCAATGAAAATTTGCCTAAAGAAGACAGATGATTAAAGAAGATACATTTCCAAGAGGTTTTGAGAAGCGTTTGGATTGTTTGAGACTGATATTTTTTGGTTTGAGGTTAAATTTCAAATCGGATGATTTTAGGGCTTCTGAGACACCCTGCAGGAATGGGAACTTTTAAACCCTAGCTAGGGTTAGGGTTAGCGATCCCACAGTACATTTAAGTTTTTTACTATCAGCGCTGCATTGCGGGCCCCGAGTTATCTTTAGGATGAGTTATAATTTGCTCCTATCTGCACTTTTAGTTCTCGGGCAGTTTTGGCCACCTTTCTGTCTATTGCCCCATTCATTGATTTGATCCCAAAAGTGAGCCAGTTGAAAAGTGTGAAGAATACCTGTTCTATTGGGTGATCTCTCTTCATTTTGTCATTTAAAGTGCAGCTAGAAGTGTAACTTCAGGCAAAATTCTATGGTTCTCTTAACCCTAACCCTAGCTAGGCATTAAAAGCATGCCGATGTATCTACCATTTGACAGCACTTTTCACCTCAATGAAAATTTGCCTAAAGAAGACAGATGATTAAAGAAGATACATTTCCAAGAGGTTTTGAGAAGCGTTTGGATTGTTTGAGACTGATATTTTTTGGTTTGAGGTTAAATTTCAAATCGGATGATTGGAGGGCTTCTGAGACACCCTGCAGGAGTGGGCACTTTTAAACCCTAGCTAGGGTTAGGGTTAGCGAAAACGCACTACGTAGAAGTTTTTTACTATCAGCGCTGCATTGCGGGCCCCCAGTTATCTTTAGGATGAGTGATAATTTGCTCCTATCTGCACTTTTAGTTTTCGGGCATTTTTGTCCACCTTTCTGTCTATTGCCCCATTCATTGATTTGATCCCAAAAGTGAGCCAGTTGAAAAGTGTGAAGAATACCTGTTCTAATGGGTGATCTCTCTTCATTTTGTCATTTAAAGTGCAGCTAGAAGTGTAACTTCAGGCAAAATTCTATGGTTTTCTTAACCCTAACCCTAGCTAGTCATTAAAAGCATGCCGATTTATCTACCATTTGACAGCACTTTTCACCTCAATGAAAATTTGCCTAAAGAAGACAGATGATTAAAGAAGATACATTTCCAAGAGGTTTTGAGAAGCGTTTGGATTGTTTGAGACTGATATTTTTTGGTTTGAGGTTAAATTTCAAATCGGATGATTGGAGGGCTTCTGACACACCCTGCAGGAATCGGCACTTTTAAACCCTAGCTAGGGTTAGGGTTAGCGATCCCACACTACGTAGAAGTTTTTTACTATCAGCGCTGCATTGCGGGCCCCCAGTTATCTTTAGGATGAGTGATAATTTGCTCCTATCTGCACTTTTAGTTTTCGGGCAGTTTTGGCCACCTTTCTGTCTATTGCCCCATTCATTGATTTGATCCCAAAAGTGAGCCAGTTGAAAAGTGTGAAGAATACCTGTTCTAATGGGTGATCTCTCTTCATTTTGTCATTTAAAGTGCAGCTAGAAGTGTAACTTCAGGCAAAATTCTATGGTTCTCTTAACCCTAACCCTAGCTAGGCATTAAAAGCATGCCGATGTATCTACCATTTGACAGCACTTTTCACCTCAATGAAAATTTGCCTAAAGAAGACAGATGATTAAAGAAGATACATTTCCAAGAGGTTTTGAGAAGCGTTTGGATTGTTTGAGACTGATATTTTTTGGTTTGAGGTTAAATTTCAAATCGGATGATTGGAGGGCTTCTGACACACCCTGCAGGAATGGGCACTTTTAAACCCTAGCTAGGGTTAGGGTTAGTGAAAACGCACTACGTAGAAGTTTTTTACTCTCTGCGCTGCATTGCGGGCCCCCAGTTATCTTTAGGATGAGTGATAATTTGCTCCTATCTGCACTTTTAGTTTTCGGGCAGTTTTGGCCACCTTTCTGTCTATTGCCCCATTCATTGATTTGATCCCAAAAGTGAGCCAGTTGAAAAGTGTGAAGAATACCTGTTCTAATGGGTGAACTCTCTTCATTTTGTCATTTAAAGTGCAGCTAGAAGTGTAACTTCAGGCAAAATTCTATGGTTCTCTTAACCCTAACCCTAGCTAGGCATTAAAAGCATGCCGATGTATCTACCATTTGACAGCACTTTTCACCTCAATGAAAATTTGCCTAAATAAGACAGATGATTAAAGAAGATACATTTCCAAGAGGTTTTGAGAAGCGTTTGGATTGTTTGAGACTGATATTTTTTGGTTTGAGGTTAAATTTCAAATCGGATGATTGGAGGGCTTCTGAGACACCCTGCAGGAGTGGGCACTTTTAAACCCTAGCTAGGGTTAGGGTTAGCGAAAACGCACTACGTAGAAGTTTTTTACTCTCTGCGCTGCATTGCGGGCCCCCAGTTATCTTTAGGATGAGTGATAATTTGCTCCTATCTGCACTTTTAGTTTTCGGGCAGTTTTGGCCACCTTTCTGTCTATTGCCCCATTCATTGATTTGATCCCAAAAGTGAGCCAGTTGAAAAGTGTGAAGAATACCTGTTCTAATGGGTGAACTCTCTTCATTTTGTCATTTAAAGTGCAGCTAGAAGTGTAACTTCAGGCAAAAATCTATGGTTCTCTTAACCCTAACCCTAGCTAGGCATTAAAAGCATGCCGATGTATCTACCATTTGACAGCACTTTTCACCTCAATGAAAATTTGCCTAAAGAAGACAGATGATTAAAGAAGATACATTTCCAAAAGGTTTTGAGAAGCGTTTGGATTGTTTGAGACTGATATTTTTTGGTTTGAGGTTAAATTTCAAATCGGATGATTGGAGGGCTTCTGACACACCCTGCAGGAATGGGCACTTTTAAACCCTAGCTAGGGTTAGGGTTAGCGATCCCACACTACGTAGAAGTTTTTTACTATCAGCGCTGCATTGCGGGCCCCCAGTTATCTTTAGGATGAGTGATAATTTGCTCCTATCTGCACTTTTAGTTTTCGGGCAGTTTTGGCCACCTTTCTGTCTATTGCCCCATTCATTGATTTGATCCCAAAAGTGAGCCAGTTGAAAAGTGTGAAGAATACCTGTTCTAATGGGTGATCTCTCTTCATTTTGTCATTTAAAGTGCAGCTAGAAGTGTAACTTCAGGCAAAATTCTATGGTTTTCTTAACCCTAACCCTAGCTAGTCATTAAAAGCATGCCGATTTATCTACCATTTGACAGCACTTTTCACCTCAATGAAAATTTGCCTAAAGAAGACAGATGATTAAAGAAGATACATTTCCAAGAGGTTTTGAGAAGCGTTTGGATTGTTTGAGACTGATATTTTTTGGTTTGAGGTTAAATTTCAAATCGGATGATTGGAGGGCTTCTGACACACCCTGCAGGAATCGGCACTTTTAAACCCTAGCTAGGGTTAGGGTTAGCGATCCCACACTACGTAGAAGTTTTTTACTATCAGCGCTGCATTGCGGGCCCCCAGTTATCTTTAGGATGAGTGATAATTTGCTCCTATCTGCACTTTTAGTTTTCGGGCAGTTTTGGCCACCTTTCTGTCTATTGCCCCATTCATTGATTTGATCCCAAAAGTGAGCCAGTTGAAAAGTGTGAAGAATACCTGTTCTAATGGGTGATCTCTCTTCATTTTGTCATTTAAAGTGCAGCTAGAAGTGTAACTTCAGGCAAAATTCTATGGTTCTCTTAACCCTAACCCTAGCTAGGCATTAAAAGCATGCCGATGTATCTACCATTTGACAGCACTTTTCACCTCAATGAAAATTTGCCTAAAGAAGACAGATGATTAAAGAAGATACATTTCCAAGAGGTTTTGAGAAGCGTTTGGATTGTTTGAGACTGATATTTTTTGGTTTGAGGTTAAATTTCAAATCGGATGATTGGAGGGCTTCTGACACACCCTGCAGGAATGGGCACTTTTAAACCCTAGCTAGGGTTAGGGTTAGTGAAAACGCACTACGTAGAAGTTTTTTACTCTCTGCGCTGCATTGCGGGCCCCCAGTTATCTTTAGGATGAGTGATAATTTGCTCCTATCTGCACTTTTAGTTTTCGGGCAGTTTTGGCCACCTTTCTGTCTATTGCCCCATTCATTGATTTGATCCCAAAAGTGAGCCAGTTGAAAAGTGTGAAGAATACCTGTTCTAATGGGTGAACTCTCTTCATTTTGTCATTTAAAGTGCAGCTAGAAGTGTAACTTCAGGCAAAATTCTATGGTTCTCTTAACCCTAACCCTAGCTAGGCATTAAAAGCATGCCGATGTATCTACCATTTGACAGCACTTTTCACCTCAATGAAAATTTGCCTAAATAAGACAGATGATTAAAGAAGATACATTTCCAAGAGGTTTTGAGAAGCGTTTGGATTGTTTGAGACTGATATTTTTTGGTTTGAGGTTAAATTTCAAATCGGATGATTGGAGGGCTTCTGAGACACCCTGCAGGAGTGGGCACTTTTAAACCCTAGCTAGGGTTAGGGTTAGCGAAAACGCACTACGTAGAAGTTTTTTACTCTCTGCGCTGCATTGCGGGCCCCCAGTTATCTTTAGGATGAGTGATAATTTGCTCCTATCTGCACTTTTAGTTTTCGGGCAGTTTTGGCCACCTTTCTGTCTATTGCCCCATTCATTGATTTGGTCCCAAAAGTGAGCCAGTTGAAAAGTGTGAAGAATACCTGTTCTAATGGGTGAACTCTCTTCATTTTGTCATTTAAAGTGCAGCTAGAAGTGTAACTTCAGGCAAAAATCTATGGTTCTCTTAACCCTAACCCTAGCTAGGCATTAAAAGCATGCCGATGTATCTACCATTTGACAGCACTTTTCACCTCAATGAAAATTTGCCTAAAGAAGACAGATGATTAAAGAAGATACATTTCCAAAAGGTTTTGAGAAGCGTTTGGATTGTTTGAGACTGATATTTTTTGGTTTGAGGTTAAATTTCAAATCGGATGATTGGAGGGCTTCTGACACACCCTGCAGGAATGGGCACTTTTAAACCCTAGCTAGGGTTAGGGTTAGCGATCCCACACTACGTAGAAGTTTTTTACTATCAGCGCTGCATTGCGGGCCCCCAGTTATCTTTAGGATGAGTGATAATTTGCTCCTATCTGCACTTTTAGTTTTCGGGCAGTTTTGGCCACCTTTCTGTCTATTGCCCCATTCATTGATTTGATCCCAAAAGTGAACCAGTTGAAAAGTGTGAAGAATACCTGTTCTAATGGGTGATCTCTCTTCATTTTGTCATTTAAAGTGCAGCTAGAAGTGTAACTTCAGGCAAAATTCTATGGTTTCTTAACCCTAACCCTAGCTAGTCATTAAAAGCATGCCGATTTATCTACCATTTGACAGCACTTTTCACCTCAATGAAAATTTGCCTAAAGAAGACAGATGATTAAAGAAGATACATTTCCAAGAGGTTTTGAGAAGCGTTTGGATTGTTTGAGACTGATATTTTTTGGTTTGAGGTTAAATTTCAAATCGGATGATTTTAGGGCTTCTGAGACACCCTGCAGGAATGCGCACTTTTAAACCCTAGCTAGGGTTAGGGTTAGCGATCCCACAGTACATTGAAGTTTTTTACTATCAGCGCTGCATTGCGGGCCCCCAGTTATCTTTAGGATGAGTGATAATTTGCTCCTATCTGCACTTTTAGTTTTCGGGCAGTTTTGGCCACCTTTCTGTCTATTGCCCCATTCATTGATTTGATCCCAAAAGTGAGCCAGTTGAAAAGTGTGAAGAATACCTGTTCTAATGGGTGATCTCTCTTCATTTTGTCATTTAAAGTGCAGCTAGAAGTGTAACTTCAGGCAAAATTCTATGGTTCTCTTAACCCTAACCCTAGCTAGGCATTAAAAGCATGCCGATGTATCTACCATTTGACAGCACTTTTCACCTCAATGAAAATTTGCCTAAAGAAGACAGATGATTAAAGAAGATACATTTCCAAGAGGTTTTGAGAAGCGTTTGGATTGTTTGAGACTGATATTTTTTGGTTTGAGGTTAAATTTCAAATCGGATGATTGGAGGGCTTCTGACACACCCTGCAGGAATGGGCACTTTTAAACCCTAGCTAGGGTTAGGGTTAGTGATCCCACACTACGTAGAAGTTTTTTACTATCAGCGCTGCATTGCGGGCCCCCAGTTATCTTTAGGATGAGTGATAATTTGCTCCTATCTGCACTTTTAGTTTTCGTGCAGTTTTGGCCACCTTTCTGTCTATTGCCCCATTCATTGATTTGATCCCAGAAGTGAGCCAGTTGAAAAGTGTGAAGAATACCTGTTCTAATGGGTGATCTCTCTTCATTTTGTCATTTAAAGTGCAGCTAGACGTGTAACTTCAGGCAAAATTCTATGGTTCTCTTAACCCTAACCCTAGCTAGGCATTAAAAGCATGCCGATGTATCTACCATTTGACAGCACTTTTCACCTCAATGAAAATTTGCCTAAAGAAGACAGATGATTAAAGAAGGTACATTTCCAAGAGGTTTTGAGAAGCGTTTGGATTGTTTGAGACTGATATTTTTTGGTTTGAGGTTACATTTCAAATCGGATGATGGGAGGGCTTCTGACACACCCTGCAGGAATGGGCACTTTTAAACCCTAGCTAGGGTTAGGGTTAGCGATCCCACACTACGTAGAAGTTTTTTACTATCAGCGCTGCATTGCGGGCCCCCAGTTATCTTTAGGATGAGTGATAATTTGCTCCTATCTGCACTTTTAGTTTTCGGGCAGTTTTGGCCACCTTTCTGTCTATTGCCCCATTCATTGATTTGATCCCAAAAGTGAGCCAGTTGAAAAGTGTGAAGAATACCTGTTCTAATGGGTGATCTCTCTTCATTTTGTCATTTAAAGTGCAGCTAGAAGTGTAACTTCAGGCAAAATTCTATGGTTTTCTTAACCCTAACCCTAGCTAGTCATTAAAAGCATGCCGATTTATCTACCATTTGACAGCACTTTTCACCTCAATGAAAATTTGCCTAAAGAAGACAGATGATTAAAGAAGATACATTTCCAAGAGGTTTTGAGAAGCGTTTGGATTGTTTGAGACTGATATTTTTTGGTTTGAGGTTAAATTTCAAATCGGATGATTTTAGGGCTTCTGAGACACCCTGCAGGAATGGGCACTTTTAAACCCTAGCTAGGGTTAGGGTTAGCGATCCCACAGTACATTGAAGTTTTTTACTATCAGCGCTGCATTGCGGGCCCCCAGTTATCTTTAGGATGAGTGATAATTTGCTCCTATCTGCACTTTTAGTTTTCGGGCAGTTTTGGCCACCTTTCTGTCTATTGCCCCATTCATTGATTTGATCCCAAAAGTGAGCCAGTTGAAAAGTGTGAAGAATACCTGTTCTAATGGGTGATCTCTCTTCATTTTGTCATTTAAAGTGCAGCTAGAAGTGTAACTTCAGGCAAAATTCTATGGTTCTCTTAACCCTAACCCTAGCTAGGCATTAAAAGCATGCCGATGTATCTACCATTTGACAGCACTTTTCACCTCAATGAAAATTTGCCTAAAGAAGACAGATGATTAAAGAAGATACATTTCCAAGAGGTTTTGAGAAGCGTTTGGATTGTTTGAGACTGATATTTTTTGGTTTGAGGTTAAATTTCAAATCGGATGATTGGAGGGCTTCTGAGACACCCTGCAGGAGTGGGCACTTTTAAACCCTAGCTAGGGTTAGGGTTAGCGAAAACGCACTACGTAGAAGTTTTTTACTCTCTGCGCTGCATTGCGGGCCCCCAGTTATCTTTAGGATGAGTGATAATTTGCTCCTATCTGCACTTTTAGTTTTCGGGCAGTTTTGGCCACCTTTCTGTCTATTGCCCCATTCATTGATTTGATCCCAAAAGTGAGCCAGTTGAAAAGTGTGAAGAATACCTGTTCTAATGGGTGAACTCTCTTCATTTGTCATTTAAAGTGCAGCTAGAAGTGTAACTTCAGGCAAAATTCTATGGTTCTCTTAACCCTAACCCTAGCTAGGCATTAAAAGCATGCCGATGTATCTACCATTTGACAGCACTTTTCACCTCAATGAAAATTTGCCTAAAGAAGACAGAAGATTAAAGAAGATACATTTCCAAGAGGTTTTGAGAAGCGTTTGGATTGTTTGAGACTGATATTTTTTGGTTTGAGGTTAAATTTCAAATCGGATGATTGGAGGGCTTCTGACACACCCTGCAGGAATCGGCACTTTTAAACCCTAGCTAGGGTTAGGGATAGCGATCCCACACTACGTAGAAGTTTTTTACTATCAGCGCTGCATTGCGGGCCCCCAGTTATCTTTAGGATGAGTGATAATTTGCTCCTATCTGCACTTTTAGTTTTCGGGCAGTTTTGGCCACCTTTCTGTCTATTGCCCCATTCATTGATTTGATCCCAAAAGTGAGCCAGTTGAAAAGTGTGAAGAATACCTGTTCTAATGGGTGATCTCTCTTCATTTTGTCATTTAAAGTGCAGCTAGAAGTGTAACTTCAGGCAAAATTCTATGGTTCTCTTAACCCTAACCCTAGCTAGGCATTAAAAGCATGCCGATGTATCTACCATTTGACAGCACTTTTCACCTCAATGAAAATTTGCCTAAAGAAGACAGATGATTAAAGAAGATACATTTCCAAGAGGTTTTGAGAAGCGTTTGGATTGTTTGAGACTGATATTTTTTGGTTTGAGGTTAAATTTCAAATCGGATGATTGGAGGGCTTCTGACACACCCTGCAGGAATGGGCACTTTTAAACCCTAGCTAGGGTTAGGGTTAGCGAAAACGCACTACGTAGAAGTTTTTTACTCTCTGCGCTGCATTGCGGGCCCCCAGTTATCTTTAGGATGAGTGATAATTTGCTCCTATCTGCACTTTTAGTTTTCGGGCAGTTTTGGCCACCTTTCTGTCTATTGCCCCATTCATTGATTTGATCCCAAAAGTGAGCCAGTTGAAAAGTGTGAAGAATACCTGTTCTAATGGGTGAACTCTCTTCATTTTGTCATTTAAAGTGCAGCTAGAAGTGTAACTTCAGGCAAAAAACTATGGTTCTCTTAACCCTAACCCTAGCTAGGCATTAAAAGCATGCCGATGTATCTACCATTTGACAGCACTTTTCACCTCAATGAAAATTTGCCTAAAGAAGACAGATGATTAAAGAAGATACATTTCCAAGAGGTTTTGAGAAGCGTTTGGATTGTTTGAGACTGATATTTTTTGGTTTGAGGTTAAATTTCAAATCGGATGATTGGAGGGCTTCTGACACACCCTGCAGGAATGGGCACTTTTAAACCCTAGCTAGGGTTAGGGTTAGCGATCCCACACTACGTAGAAGTTTTTTACTATCAGCTCTGCATTGCGGGCCCCCAGTTATCTTTAGGATGAGTGATAATTTGCTCCTATCTGCACTTTTAGTTTTCGGGCAGTTTTGGCCACCTTTCTGTCTATTGCCCCATTCATTGATTTGATCCCAAAAGTGAACCAGTTGAAAAGTGTGAAGAATACCTGTTCTAATGGGTGATCTCTCTTCATTTTGTCATTTAAAGTGCAGCTAGAAGTGTAACTTCAGGCAAAATTCTATGGTTTCTTAACCCTAACCCTAGCTAGTCATTAAAAGCATGCCGATTTATCTACCATTTGACAGCACTTTTCACCTCAATGAAAATTTGCCTAAAGAAGACAGATGATTAAAGAAGATACATTTCCAAGAGGTTTTGAGAAGCGTTTGGATTGTTTGAGACTGATATTTTTTGGTTTGAGGTTAAATTTCAAATCGGATGATTTTAGGGCTTCTGAGACACCCTGCAGGAATGGGCACTTTTAAACCCTAGCTAGGGTTAGGGTTAGCGATCCCACACTACGTAGAAGTTTTTTACTATCAGCTCTGCATTGCGGGCCCCCAGTTATCTTTAGGATGAGTGATAATTTGCTCCTATCTGCACTTTTAGTTTTCGGGCAGTTTTGGCCACCTTTCTGTCTATTGCCCCATTCATTGATTTGATCCCAAAAGTGAGCCAGTTGAAAAGTGTGAAGAATACCTATTCTAATGGGTGATCTCTCTTCATTTTGTCATTTAAAGTGCAGCTAGAAGTGTAACTTCAGGCAAAATTCTATGGTTCTCTTAACCCTAACCCTAGCTAGGCATTAAAAGCATGCCGATGTATCATTTGACAGCACTTTTCACCTCAATGAAAATTTGCCTAAAGAAGACAGATGATTAAAGAAGATACATTTCCAAGAGGTTTTGAGAAGCGTTTGGATTGTTTGAGACTGATATTTTTTGGTTTGAGGTTAAATTTCAAATCGGATGATTGGAGGGCTTCTGACACACCCTGCAGGAATGGGCACTTTTAAACCCTAGCTAGGGTTAGGGTTAGTGATCCCACACTACGTAGAAGTTTTTTACTATCAGCGCTGCATTGCGGGCCCCCAGTTATCTTTAGGATGAGTGATAATTTGCTCCTATCTGCACTTTTAGTTTTCGGGCAGTTTTGGCCACCTTTCTGTCTATTGCCCCATTCATTGATTTGATCCCAAAAGTGAGCCAGTTGAAAAGTGTGAAGAATACCTGTTCTAATGGGTGATCTCTCTTCATTTTGTCATTTAAAGTGCAGCTAGAAGTGTAACTTCAGGCAAAATTCTATGGTTCTCTTAACCCTAACCCTAGCTAGGCATTAAAAGCATGCCGATGTATCTACCATTTGACAGCACTTTTCACCTCAATGAAAATTTGCCTAAAGAAGACAGATGATTACAGAAGATACATTTCCAAGAGGTTTTGAGAAGCGTTTGGATTGTTTGAGACTGATATTTTTTGGTTTGAGGTTAAATTTCAAATCGGATGATTGGAGGGCTTCTGAGACACCCTGCAGGAGTGGGCACTTTTAAACCCTAGCTAGGGTTAGGGTTAGCGAAAACGCACTACGTAGAAGTTTTTTACTCTCTGCGCTGCATTGCGGGCCCCCAGTTATCTTTAGGATGAGTGATAATTTGCTCCTATCTGCACTTTTAGTTTTCGGGCAGTTTTGGCCACCTTTCTGTCTATTGCCCCATTCATTGATTTGATCCCAAAAGTGAGCCAGTTGAAAAGTGTGAAGAATACCTGTTCTAATGGGTGAACTCTCTTCATTTTGTCATTTAAAGTGCAGCTAGAAGTGTAACTTCAGGCAAAATTCTATGGTTCTCTTAACCCTAACCCTAGCTAGGCATTAAAAGCATGCCGATGTATCTACCATTTGACAGCACTTTTCACCTCAATGAAAATTTGCCTAAAGAAGACAGAAGATTAAAGAAGATACATTTCCAAGAGGTTTTGAGAAGCGTTTGGATTGTTTGAGACTGATATTTTTTGGTTTGAGGTTAAATTTCAAATCGGATGATTGGAGGGCTTCTGACACACCCTGCAGGAATGGGCACTTTTAAACCCTAGCTAGGGTTAGGGTTAGCGATCCCACACTACGTAGAAGTTTTTTACTATCAGCGCTGCATTGCGGGCCCCCAGTTATCTTTAGGATGAGTGATAATTTGCTCCTATCTGCACTTTTAGTTTTCGGGCAGTTTTGGCCACCTTTCTGTCTATTGCCCCATTCATTGATTTGATCCCAAAAGTGAGCCAGTTGAAAAGTGTGAAGAATACCTGTTCTAATGGGTGATCTCTCTTCATTTTGTCATTTAAAGTGCAGCTAGAAGTGTAACTTCAGGCAAAATTCTATGGTTTTCTTAACCCTAACCCTAGCTAGTCATTAAAAGCATGCCGATTTATCTACCATTTGACAGCACTTTTCACCTCAATGAAAATTTGCCTAAAGAAGACAGATGATTAAAGAAGATACATTTCCAAGAGGTTTTGAGAAGCGTTTGGATTGTTTGAGACTGATATTTTTTGGTTTGAGGTTAAATTTCAAATCGGATGATTTTAGGGCTTCTGAGACACCCTGCAGGAATGGGAACTTTTAAACCCTAGCTAGGGTTAGGGTTAGCGATCCCACAGTACATTTAAGTTTTTTACTATCAGCGCTGCATTGCGGGCCCCCAGTTATCTTTAGGATGAGTTATAATTTGCTCCTATCTGCACTTTTAGTTTTCGGGCAGTTTTGGCCACCTTTCTGTCTATTGCCCCATTCATTGATTTGATCCCAAAAGTGAGCCAGTTGAAAAGTGTGAAGAATACCTGTTCTATTGGGTGATCTCTCTTCATTTTGTCATTTAAAGTGCAGCTAGAAGTGTAACTTCAGGCAAAATTCTATGGTTCTCTTAACCCTAACCCTAGCTAGGCATTAAAAGCATGCCGATGTATCTACCATTTGACAGCACTTTTCACCTCAATGAAAATTTGCCTAAAGAAGACAGATGATTAAAGAAGATACATTTCCAAGAGGTTTTGAGAAGCGTTTGGATTGTTTGAGACTGATATTTTTTGGTTTGAGGTTAAATTTCAAATCGGATGATTGGAGGGCTTCTGAGACACCCTGCAGGAGTGGGCACTTTTAAACCCTAGCTAGGGTTAGGGTTAGCGAAAACGCACTACGTAGAAGTTTTTTACTATCAGCGCTGCATTGCGGGCCCCCAGTTATCTTTAGGATGAGTGATAATTTGCTCCTATCTGCACTTTTAGTTTTCGGGCATTTTTGTCCACCTTTCTGTCTATTGCCCCATTCATTGATTTGATCCCAAAAGTGAGCCAGTTGAAAAGTGTGAAGAATACCTGTTCTAATGGGTGATCTCTCTTCATTTTGTCATTTAAAGTGCAGCTAGAAGTGTAACTTCAGGCAAAATTCTATGGTTTTCTTAACCCTAACCCTAGCTAGTCATTAAAAGCATGCCGATTTATCTACCATTTGACAGCACTTTTCACCTCAATGAAAATTTGCCTAAAGAAGACAGATGATTAAAGAAGATACATTTCCAAGAGGTTTTGAGAAGCGTTTGGATTGTTTGAGACTGATATTTTTTGGTTTGAGGTTAAATTTCAAATCGGATGATTGGAGGGCTTCTGACACACCCTGCAGGAATCGGCACTTTTAAACCCTAGCTAGGGTTAGGGTTAGCGATCCCACACTACGTAGAAGTTTTTTACTATCAGCGCTGCATTGCGGGCCCCCAGTTATCTTTAGGATGAGTGATAATTTGCTCCTATCTGCACTTTTAGTTTTCGGGCAGTTTTGGCCACCTTTCTGTCTATTGCCCCATTCATTGATTTGATCCCAAAAGTGAGCCAGTTGAAAAGTGTGAAGAATACCTGTTCTAATGGGTGATCTCTCTTCATTTTGTCATTTAAAGTGCAGCTAGAAGTGTAACTTCAGGCAAAATTCTATGGTTCTCTTAACCCTAACCCTAGCTAGGCATTAAAAGCATGCCGATGTATCTACCATTTGACAGCACTTTTCACCTCAATGAAAATTTGCCTAAAGAAGACAGATGATTAAAGAAGATACATTTCCAAGAGGTTTTGAGAAGCGTTTGGATTGTTTGAGACTGATATTTTTTGGTTTGAGGTTAAATTTCAAATCGGATGATTGGAGGGCTTCTGACACACCCTGCAGGAATGGGCACTTTTAAACCCTAGCTAGGGTTAGGGTTAGTGAAAACGCACTACGTAGAAGTTTTTTACTCTCTGCGCTGCATTGCGGGCCCCCAGTTATCTTTAGGATGAGTGATAATTTGCTCCTATCTGCACTTTTAGTTTTCGGGCAGTTTTGGCCACCTTTCTGTCTATTGCCCCATTCATTGATTTGATCCCAAAAGTGAGCCAGTTGAAAAGTGTGAAGAATACCTGTTCTAATGGGTGAACTCTCTTCATTTTGTCATTTAAAGTGCAGCTAGAAGTGTAACTTCAGGCAAAATTCTATGGTTCTCTTAACCCTAACCCTAGCTAGGCATTAAAAGCATGCCGATGTATCTACCATTTGACAGCACTTTTCACCTCAATGAAAATTTGCCTAAATAAGACAGATGATTAAAGAAGATACATTTCCAAGAGGTTTTGAGAAGCGTTTGGATTGTTTGAGACTGATATTTTTTGGTTTGAGGTTAAATTTCAAATCGGATGATTGGAGGGCTTCTGAGACACCCTGCAGGAGTGGGCACTTTTAAACCCTAGCTAGGGTTAGGGTTAGCGAAAACGCACTACGTAGAAGTTTTTTACTCTCTGCGCTGCATTGCGGGCCCCCAGTTATCTTTAGGATGAGTGATAATTTGCTCCTATCTGCACTTTTAGTTTTCGGGCAGTTTTGGCCACCTTTCTGTCTATTGCCCCATTCATTGATTTGATCCCAAAAGTGAGCCAGTTGAAAAGTGTGAAGAATACCTGTTCTAATGGGTGAACTCTCTTCATTTTGTCATTTAAAGTGCAGCTAGAAGTGTAACTTCAGGCAAAAATCTATGGTTCTCTTAACCCTAACCCTAGCTAGGCATTAAAAGCATGCCGATGTATCTACCATTTGACAGCACTTTTCACCTCAATGAAAATTTGCCTAAAGAAGACAGATGATTAAAGAAGATACATTTCCAAAAGGTTTTGAGAAGCGTTTGGATTGTTTGAGACTGATATTTTTTGGTTTGAGGTTAAATTTCAAATCGGATGATTGGAGGGCTTCTGACACACCCTGCAGGAATGGGCACTTTTAAACCCTAGCTAGGGTTAGGGTTAGCGATCCCACACTACGTAGAAGTTTTTTACTATCAGCGCTGCATTGCGGGCCCCCAGTTATCTTTAGGATGAGTGATAATTTGCTCCTATCTGCACTTTTAGTTTTCGGGCAGTTTTGGCCACCTTTCTGTCTATTGCCCCATTCATTGATTTGATCCCAAAAGTGAGCCAGTTGAAAAGTGTGAAGAATACCTGTTCTAATGGGTGATCTCTCTTCATTTTGTCATTTAAAGTGCAGCTAGAAGTGTAACTTCAGGCAAAATTCTATGGTTTTCTTAACCCTAACCCTAGCTAGTCATTAAAAGCATGCCGATTTATCTACCATTTGACAGCACTTTTCACCTCAATGAAAATTTGCCTAAAGAAGACAGATGATTAAAGAAGATACATTTCCAAGAGGTTTTGAGAAGCGTTTGGATTGTTTGAGACTGATATTTTTTGGTTTGAGGTTAAATTTCAAATCGGATGATTGGAGGGCTTCTGACACACCCTGCAGGAATCGGCACTTTTAAACCCTAGCTAGGGTTAGGGTTAGCGATCCCACACTACGTAGAAGTTTTTTACTATCAGCGCTGCATTGCGGGCCCCCAGTTATCTTTAGGATGAGTGATAATTTGCTCCTATCTGCACTTTTAGTTTTCGGGCAGTTTTGGCCACCTTTCTGTCTATTGCCCCATTCATTGATTTGATCCCAAAAGTGAGCCAGTTGAAAAGTGTGAAGAATACCTGTTCTAATGGGTGATCTCTCTTCATTTTGTCATTTAAAGTGCAGCTAGAAGTGTAACTTCAGGCAAAATTCTATGGTTCTCTTAACCCTAACCCTAGCTAGGCATTAAAAGCATGCCGATGTATCTACCATTTGACAGCACTTTTCACCTCAATGAAAATTTGCCTAAAGAAGACAGATGATTAAAGAAGATACATTTCCAAGAGGTTTTGAGAAGCGTTTGGATTGTTTGAGACTGATATTTTTTGGTTTGAGGTTAAATTTCAAATCGGATGATTGGAGGGCTTCTGACACACCCTGCAGGAATGGGCACTTTTAAACCCTAGCTAGGGTTAGGGTTAGTGAAAACGCACTACGTAGAAGTTTTTTACTCTCTGCGCTGCATTGCGGGCCCCCAGTTATCTTTAGGATGAGTGATAATTTGCTCCTATCTGCACTTTTAGTTTTCGGGCAGTTTTGGCCACCTTTCTGTCTATTGCCCCATTCATTGATTTGATCCCAAAAGTGAGCCAGTTGAAAAGTGTGAAGAATACCTGTTCTAATGGGTGAACTCTCTTCATTTTGTCATTTAAAGTGCAGCTAGAAGTGTAACTTCAGGCAAAATTCTATGGTTCTCTTAACCCTAACCCTAGCTAGGCATTAAAAGCATGCCGATGTATCTACCATTTGACAGCACTTTTCACCTCAATGAAAATTTGCCTAAATAAGACAGATGATTAAAGAAGATACATTTCCAAGAGGTTTTGAGAAGCGTTTGGATTGTTTGAGACTGATATTTTTTGGTTTGAGGTTAAATTTCAAATCGGATGATTGGAGGGCTTCTGAGACACCCTGCAGGAGTGGGCACTTTTAAACCCTAGCTAGGGTTAGGGTTAGCGAAAACGCACTACGTAGAAGTTTTTTACTCTCTGCGCTGCATTGCGGGCCCCCAGTTATCTTTAGGATGAGTGATAATTTGCTCCTATCTGCACTTTTAGTTTTCGGGCAGTTTTGGCCACCTTTCTGTCTATTGCCCCATTCATTGATTTGATCCCAAAAGTGAGCCAGTTGAAAAGTGTGAAGAATACCTGTTCTAATGGGTGAACTCTCTTCATTTTGTCATTTAAAGTGCAGCTAGAAGTGTAACTTCAGGCAAAAATCTATGGTTCTCTTAACCCTAACCCTAGCTAGGCATTAAAAGCATGCCGATGTATCTACCATTTGACAGCACTTTTCACCTCAATGAAAATTTGCCTAAAGAAGACAGATGATTAAAGAAGATACATTTCCAAAAGGTTTTGAGAAGCGTTTGGATTGTTTGAGACTGATATTTTTTGGTTTGAGGTTAAATTTCAAATCGGATGATTGGAGGGCTTCTGACACACCCTGCAGGAATGGGCACTTTTAAACCCTAGCTAGGGTTAGGGTTAGCGATCCCACACTACGTAGAAGTTTTTTACTATCAGCGCTGCATTGCGGGCCCCCAGTTATCTTTAGGATGAGTGATAATTTGCTCCTATCTGCACTTTTAGTTTTCGGGCAGTTTTGGCCACCTTTCTGTCTATTGCCCCATTCATTGATTTGATCCCAAAAGTGAACCAGTTGAAAAGTGTGAAGAATACCTGTTCTAATGGGTGATCTCTCTTCATTTTGTCATTTAAAGTGCAGCTAGAAGTGTAACTTCAGGCAAAATTCTATGGTTTCTTAACCCTAACCCTAGCTAGTCATTAAAAGCATGCCGATTTATCTACCATTTGACAGCACTTTTCACCTCAATGAAAATTTGCCTAAAGAAGACAGATGATTAAAGAAGATACATTTCCAAGAGGTTTTGAGAAGCGTTTGGATTGTTTGAGACTGATATTTTTTGGTTTGAGGTTAAATTTCAAATCGGATGATTTTAGGGCTTCTGAGACACCCTGCAGGAATGCGCACTTTTAAACCCTAGCTAGGGTTAGGGTTAGCGATCCCACAGTACATTGAAGTTTTTTACTATCAGCGCTGCATTGCGGGCCCCCAGTTATCTTTAGGATGAGTGATAATTTGCTCCTATCTGCACTTTTAGTTTTCGGGCAGTTTTGGCCACCTTTCTGTCTATTGCCCCATTCATTGATTTGATCCCAAAAGTGAGCCAGTTGAAAAGTGTGAAGAATACCTGTTCTAATGGGTGATCTCTCTTCATTTTGTCATTTAAAGTGCAGCTAGAAGTGTAACTTCAGGCAAAATTCTATGGTTCTCTTAACCCTAACCCTAGCTAGGCATTAAAAGCATGCCGATGTATCTACCATTTGACAGCACTTTTCACCTCAATGAAAATTTGCCTAAAGAAGACAGATGATTAAAGAAGATACATTTCCAAGAGGTTTTGAGAAGCGTTTGGATTGTTTGAGACTGATATTTTTTGGTTTGAGGTTAAATTTCAAATCGGATGATTGGAGGGCTTCTGACACACCCTGCAGGAATGGGCACTTTTAAACCCTAGCTAGGGTTAGGGTTAGTGATCCCACACTACGTAGAAGTTTTTTACTATCAGCGCTGCATTGCGGGCCCCCAGTTATCTTTAGGATGAGTGATAATTTGCTCCTATCTGCACTTTTAGTTTTCGTGCAGTTTTGGCCACCTTTCTGTCTATTGCCCCATTCATTGATTTGATCCCAAAAGTGAGCCAGTTGAAAAGTGTGAAGAATACCTGTTCTAATGGGTGATCTCTCTTCATTTTGTCATTTAAAGTGCAGCTAGACGTGTAACTTCAGGCAAAATTCTATGGTTCTCTTAACCCTAACCCTAGCTAGGCATTAAAAGCATGCCGATGTATCTACCATTTGACAGCACTTTTCACCTCAATGAAAATTTGCCTAAATAAGACAGATGATTAAAGAAGATACATTTCCAAGAGGTTTTGAGAAGCGTTTTGATTGTTTGAGACTGATATTTTTTGGTCTGATGTTAAATTTCAAATCGGATGATTTTAGGGCTTCTGAGACACCCTGCAGGAATGGGCACTTTTAAACCCTAGCTAGGGTTAGGGTTAGCGATCCCACAGTACATTGAAGTTTTTTACTATCAGCGCTGCATTGCGGGCCCCCAGTTATCTTTAGGATGAGTGATAATTTGCTCCTATCTGCACTTTTAGTTTTCGGGCAGTTTTGGCCACCTTTCTGTCTATTGCCCCATTCATTGATTTGATCCCAAAAGTGAGCCAGTTGAAAAGTGTGAAGAATACCTGTTCTAATGGGTGAACTCTCTTCATTTTGTCATTTAAAGTGCAGCTAGAAGTGTAACTTCAGGCAAAATTCTATAGTTCTCTTAACCCTAACCCTAGCTAGGCATTAAAAGCATGCCGATGTATCTACCATTTGACAGCACTTTTCACCTCAATGAAAATTTGCCTAAAGAAGACAGATGATTAAAGAAGATACATTTCCAAGAGGTTTTGAGAAGCGTTTGGATTGTTTGAGACTGATATTTTTTGGTTTGAGGTTAAATTTCAAATCGGATGACTGGAGGGCTTCTGACACACCCTGCAGGAATGGGCACTTTTAAACCCTAGCTAGGGTTAGGGTTAGCGATCCCACACTACGTAGAAGTTTTTTACTATCAGCGCTGCATTGCGGGCCCCCAGTTATCTTTAGGATGAGTGATAATTTGCTCCTATCTGCACTTTTAGTTTTCGGGCAGTTTTGGCCACCTTTCTGTCTATTGCCCCATTCATTGATTTGATCCCAGAAGTGAGCCAGTTGAAAAGTGTGAAGAATACCTGTTCTAATGGGTGAACTCTCTTCATTTTGTCATTTAAAGTGCAGCTAGAAGTGTAACTTCAGGCAAAATTCTATGGTTCTCTTAACCCTAACCCTAGCTAGGCATTAAAAGCATGCCGATGTATCTACCATTTGACAGCACTTTTCACCTCAATGAAAATTTGCCTAAAGAAGACAGATGATTAAAGAAGGTACATTTCCAAGAGGTTTTGAGAAGCGTTTGGATTGTTTGAGACTGATATTTTTTGGTTTGAGGTTACATTTCAAATCGGATGATGGGAGGGCTTCTGACACACCCTGCAGGAATGGGCACTTTTAAACCCTAGCTAGGGTTAGGGTTAGCGATCCCACACTACGTAGAAGTTTTTTACTATCAGCGCTGCATTGCGGGCCCCCAGTTATCTTTAGGATGAGTGATAATTTGCTCCTATCTGCACTTTTAGTTTTCGGGCAGTTTTGGCCACCTTTCTGTCTATTGCCCCATTCATTGATTTGATCCCAAAAGTGAGCCAGTTGAAAAGTGTGAAGAATACCTGTTCTAATGGGTGATCTCTCTTCATTTTGTCATTTAAAGTGCAGCTAGAAGTGTAACTTCAGGCAAAATTCTATGGTTTTCTTAACCCTAACCCTAGCTAGTCATTAAAAGCATGCCGATTTATCTACCATTTGACAGCACTTTTCACCTCAATGAAAATTTGCCTAAAGAAGACAGATGATTAAAGAAGATACATTTCCAAGAGGTTTTGAGAAGCGTTTGGATTGTTTGAGACTGATATTTTTTGGTTTGAGGTTAAATTTCAAATCGGATGATTTTAGGGCTTCTGAGACACCCTGCAGGAATGGGCACTTTTAAACCCTAGCTAGGGTTAGGGTTAGCGATCCCACAGTACATTGAAGTTTTTTACTATCAGCGCTGCATTGCGGGCCCCCAGTTATCTTTAGGATGAGTGATAATTTGCTCCTATCTGCACTTTTAGTTTTCGGGCAGTTTTGGCCACCTTTCTGTCTATTGCCCCATTCATTGATTTGATCCCAAAAGTGAGCCAGTTGAAAAGTGTGAAGAATACCTGTTCTAATGGGTGATCTCTCTTCATTTTGTCATTTAAAGTGCAGCTAGAAGTGTAACTTCAGGCAAAATTCTATGGTTCTCTTAACCCTAACCCTAGCTAGGCATTAAAAGCATGCCGATGTATCTACCATTTGACAGCACTTTTCACCTCAATGAAAATTTGCCTAAAGAAGACAGATGATTAAAGAAGATACATTTCCAAGAGGTTTTGAGAAGCGTTTGGATTGTTTGAGACTGATATTTTTTGGTTTGAGGTTAAATTTCAAATCGGATGATTGGAGGGCTTCTGAGACACCCTGCAGGAGTGGGCACTTTTAAACCCTAGCTAGGGTTAGGGTTAGCGAAAACGCACTACGTAGAAGTTTTTTACTCTCTGCGCTGCATTGCGGGCCCCCAGTTATCTTTAGGATGAGTGATAATTTGCTCCTATCTGCACTTTTAGTTTTCGGGCAGTTTTGGCCACCTTTCTGTCTATTGCCCCATTCATTGATTTGATCCCAAAAGTGAGCCAGTTGAAAAGTGTGAAGAATACCTGTTCTAATGGGTGAACTCTCTTCATTTGTCATTTAAAGTGCAGCTAGAAGTGTAACTTCAGGCAAAATTCTATGGTTCTCTTAACCCTAACCCTAGCTAGGCATTAAAAGCATGCCGATGTATCTACCATTTGACAGCACTTTTCACCTCAATGAAAATTTGCCTAAAGAAGACAGAAGATTAAAGAAGATACATTTCCAAGAGGTTTTGAGAAGCGTTTGGATTGTTTGAGACTGATATTTTTTGGTTTGAGGTTAAATTTCAAATCGGATGATTGGAGGGCTTCTGACACACCCTGCAGGAATCGGCACTTTTAAACCCTAGCTAGGGTTAGGGATAGCGATCCCACACTACGTAGAAGTTTTTTACTATCAGCGCTGCATTGCGGGCCCCCAGTTATCTTTAGGATGAGTGATAATTTGCTCCTATCTGCACTTTTAGTTTTCGGGCAGTTTTGGCCACCTTTCTGTCTATTGCCCCATTCATTGATTTGATCCCAAAAGTGAGCCAGTTGAAAAGTGTGAAGAATACCTGTTCTAATGGGTGATCTCTCTTCATTTTGTCATTTAAAGTGCAGCTAGAAGTGTAACTTCAGGCAAAATTCTATGGTTCTCTTAACCCTAACCCTAGCTAGGCATTAAAAGCATGCCGATGTATCTACCATTTGACAGCACTTTTCACCTCAATGAAAATTTGCCTAAAGAAGACAGATGATTAAAGAAGATACATTTCCAAGAGGTTTTGAGAAGCGTTTGGATTGTTTGAGACTGATATTTTTTGGTTTGAGGTTAAATTTCAAATCGGATGATTGGAGGGCTTCTGACACACCCTGCAGGAATGGGCACTTTTAAACCCTAGCTAGGGTTAGGGTTAGCGAAAACGCACTACGTAGAAGTTTTTTACTCTCTGCGCTGCATTGCGGGCCCCCAGTTATCTTTAGGATGAGTGATAATTTGCTCCTATCTGCACTTTTAGTTTTCGGGCAGTTTTGGCCACCTTTCTGTCTATTGCCCCATTCATTGATTTGATCCCAAAAGTGAGCCAGTTGAAAAGTGTGAAGAATACCTGTTCTAATGGGTGAACTCTCTTCATTTTGTCATTTAAAGTGCAGCTAGAAGTGTAACTTCAGGCAAAAAACTATGGTTCTCTTAACCCTAACCCTAGCTAGGCATTAAAAGCATGCCGATGTATCTACCATTTGACAGCACTTTTCACCTCAATGAAAATTTGCCTAAAGAAGACAGATGATTAAAGAAGATACATTTCCAAGAGGTTTTGAGAAGCGTTTGGATTGTTTGAGACTGATATTTTTTGGTTTGAGGTTAAATTTCAAATCGGATGATTGGAGGGCTTCTGACACACCCTGCAGGAATGGGCACTTTTAAACCCTAGCTAGGGTTAGGGTTAGCGATCCCACACTACGTAGAAGTTTTTTACTATCAGCTCTGCATTGCGGGCCCCCAGTTATCTTTAGGATGAGTGATAATTTGCTCCTATCTGCACTTTTAGTTTTCGGGCAGTTTTGGCCACCTTTCTGTCTATTGCCCCATTCATTGATTTGATCCCAAAAGTGAACCAGTTGAAAAGTGTGAAGAATACCTGTTCTAATGGGTGATCTCTCTTCATTTTGTCATTTAAAGTGCAGCTAGAAGTGTAACTTCAGGCAAAATTCTATGGTTTCTTAACCCTAACCCTAGCTAGTCATTAAAAGCATGCCGATTTATCTACCATTTGACAGCACTTTTCACCTCAATGAAAATTTGCCTAAAGAAGACAGATGATTAAAGAAGATACATTTCCAAGAGGTTTTGAGAAGCGTTTGGATTGTTTGAGACTGATATTTTTTGGTTTGAGGTTAAATTTCAAATCGGATGATTTTAGGGCTTCTGAGACACCCTGCAGGAATGGGCACTTTTAAACCCTAGCTAGGGTTAGGGTTAGCGATCCCACACTACGTAGAAGTTTTTTACTATCAGCTCTGCATTGCGGGCCCCCAGTTATCTTTAGGATGAGTGATAATTTGCTCCTATCTGCACTTTTAGTTTTCGGGCAGTTTTGGCCACCTTTCTGTCTATTGCCCCATTCATTGATTTGATCCCAAAAGTGAGCCAGTTGAAAAGTGTGAAGAATACCTATTCTAATGGGTGATCTCTCTTCATTTTGTCATTTAAAGTGCAGCTAGAAGTGTAACTTCAGGCAAAATTCTATGGTTCTCTTAACCCTAACCCTAGCTAGGCATTAAAAGCATGCCGATGTATCTACCATTTGACAGCACTTTTCACCTCAATGAAAATTTGCCTAAAGAAGACAGATGATTAAAGAAGATACATTTCCAAGAGGTTTTGAGAAGCGTTTGGATTGTTTGAGACTGATATTTTTTGGTTTGAGGTTAAATTTCAAATCGGATGATTGGAGGGCTTCTGAGACACCCTGCAGGAGTGGGCACTTTTAAACCCTAGCTAGGGTTAGGGTTAGCGAAAACGCACTACGTAGAAGTTTTTTACTCTCTGCGCTGCATTGCGGGCCCCCAGTTATCTTTAGGATGAGTGATAATTTGCTCCTATCTGCACTTTTAGTTTTCGGGCAGTTTTGGCCACCTTTCTGTCTATTGCCCCATTCATTGATTTGATCCCAAAAGTGAGCCAGTTGAAAAGTGTGAAGAATACCTGTTCTAATGGGTGAACTCTCTTCATTTTGTCATTTAAAGTGCAGCTAGAAGTGTAACTTCAGGCAAAATTCTATGGTTCTCTTAACCCTAACCCTAGCTAGGCATTAAAAGCATGCCGATGTATCTACCATTTGACAGCACTTTTCACCTCAATGAAAATTTGCCTAAAGAAGACAGATGATTAAAGAAGATACATTTCCAAGAGGTTTTGAGAAGCGTTTGGATTGTTTGAGACTGATATTTTTTGGTTTGAGGTTAAATTTCAAATCGGATGATTGGAGGGCTTCTGACACACCCTGCAGGAATGGGCACTTTTAAACCCTAGCTAGGGTTAGGGTTAGTGATCCCACACTACGTAGAAGTTTTTTACTATCAGCGCTGCATTGCGGGCCCCCAGTTATCTTTAGGATGAGTGATAATTTGCTCCTATCTGCACTTTTAGTTTTCGGGCAGTTTTGGCCACCTTTCTGTCTATTGCCCCATTCATTGATTTGATCCCAAAAGTGAGCCAGTTGAAAAGTGTGAAGAATACCTGTTCTAATGGGTGATCTCTCTTCATTTTGTCATTTAAAGTGCAGCTAGAAGTGTAACTTCAGGCAAAATTCTATGGTTTTCTTAACCCTAACCCTAGCTAGTCATTAAAAGCATGCCGATTTATCTACCATTTGACAGCACTTTTCACCTCAATGAAAATTTGCCTAAAGAAGACAGATGATTAAAGAAGATACATTTCCAAGAGGTTTTGAGAAGCGTTTGGATTGTTTGAGACTGATATTTTTTGGTTTGAGGTTAAATTTCAAATCGGATGATTTTAGGGCTTCTGAGACACCCTGCAGGAATGGGAACTTTTAAACCCTAGCTAGGGTTAGGGTTAGCGATCCCACAGTACATTTAAGTTTTTTACTATCAGTGCTGCATTGCGGGCCCCCAGTTATCTTTAGGATGAGTTATAATTTGCTCCTATCTGCACTTTTAGTTTTCGGGCAGTTTTGGCCACCTTTCTGTCTATTGCCCCATTCATTGATTTGATCCCAAAAGTGAGCCAGTTGAAAAGTGTGAAGAATACCTGTTCTAATGGGTGATCTCTCTTCATTTTGTCATTTAAAGTGCAGCTAGAAGTGTAACTTCAGGCAAAATTCTATGGTTCTCTTAACCCTAACCCTAGCTAGGCATTAAAAGCATGCCGATGTATCTACCATTTGACAGCAGTTTTCACCTCAATGAAAATTTGCCTAAAGAAGACAGATGATTAAAGAAGATACATTTCCAAGAGGTTTTGAGAAGCGTTTGGATTGTTTGAGACTGATATTTTTTGGTTTGAGGTTAAATTTCAAATCGGATGATTGGAGGGCTTCTGAGACACCCTGCAGGAGTGGGCACTTTTAAACCCTAGCTAGGGTTAGGGTTAGCGAAAACGCACTACGTAGAAGTTTTTTACTATCAGCGCTGCATTGCGGGCCCCCAGTTATCTTTAGGATGAGTGATAATTTGCTCCTATCTGCACTTTTAGTTTTCGGGCAGTTTTGGCCACCTTTCTGTCTATTGCCCCATTCATTGATTTGATCCCAAAAGTGAGCCAGTTGAAAAGTGTGAAGAATACCTGTTCTAATGGGTGATCTCTCTTCATTTTGTCATTTAAAGTGCAGCTAGAAGTGTAACTTCAGGCAAAATTCTATGGTTTTCTTAACCCTAACCCTAGCTAGTCATTAAAAGCATGCCGATTTATCTACCATTTGACAGCACTTTTCACCTCAATGAAAATTTGCCTAAAGAAGACAGATGATTAAAGAAGATACATTTCCAAGAGGTTTTGAGAAGCGTTTGGATTGTTTGAGACTGATATTTTTTGGTTTGAGGTTAAATTTCAAATCGGATGATTGGAGGGCTTCTGACACACCCTGCAGGAATCGGCACTTTTAAACCCTAGCTAGGGTTAGGGTTAGCGATCCCACACTACGTAGAAGTTTTTTACTATCAGCGCTGCATTGCGGGCCCCCAGTTATCTTTAGGATGAGTGATAATTTGCTCCTATCTGCACTTTTAGTTTTCGGGCAGTTTTGGCCACCTTTCTGTCTATTGCCCCATTCATTGATTTGATCCCAAAAGTGAACCAGTTGAAAAGTGTGAAGAATACCTGTTCTAATGGTGATCTCTCTTCATTTTGTCATTTAAAGTGCAGCTAGAAGTGTAACTTCAGGCAAAATTCTATGGTTCTCTTAACCCTAACCCTAGCTAGGCATTAAAAGCATGCCGATGTATCTACCATTTGACAGCACTTTTCACCTCAATGAAAATTTGCCTAAAGAAGACAGATGATTAAAGAAGATACATTTCCAAGAGGTTTTGAGAAGCGTTTGGATTGTTTGAGACTGATATTTTTTGGTTTGAGGTTAAATTTCAAATCGGATGATTGGAGGGCTTCTGACACACCCTGCAGGAATGGGCACTTTTAAACCCTAGCTAGGGTTAGGGTTAGTGAAAACGCACTACGTAGAAGTTTTTTACTCTCTGCGCTGCATTGCGGGCCCCCAGTTATCTTTAGGATGAGTGATAATTTGCTCCTATCTGCACTTTTAGTTTTCGGGCAGTTTTGGCCACCTTTCTGTCTATTGCCCCATTCATTGATTTGATCCCAAAAGTGAGCCAGTTGAAAAGTGTGAAGAATACCTGTTCTAATGGGTGAACTCTCTTCATTTTGTCATTTAAAGTGCAGCTAGAAGTGTAACTTCAGGCAAAATTCTATGGTTCTCTTAACCCTAACCCTAGCTAGGCATTAAAAGCATGCCGATGTATCTACCATTTGACAGCACTTTTCACCTCAATGAAAATTTGCCTAAATAAGACAGATGATTAAAGAAGATACATTTCCAAGAGGTTTTGAGAAGCGTTTGGATTGTTTGAGACTGATATTTTTTGGTTTGAGGTTAAATTTCAAATCGGATGATTGGAGGGCTTCTGAGACACCCTGCAGGAGTGGGCACTTTTAAACCCTAGCTAGGGTTAGGGTTAGCGAAAACGCACTACGTAGAAGTTTTTTACTCTCTGCGCTGCATTGCGGGCCCCCAGTTATCTTTAGGATGAGTGATAATTTGCTCCTATCTGCACTTTTAGTTTTCGGGCAGTTTTGGCCACCTTTCTGTCTATTGCCCCATTCATTGATTTGATCCCAAAAGTGAGCCAGTTGAAAAGTGTGAAGAATACCTGTTCTAATGGGTGAACTCTCTTCATTTTGTCATTTAAAGTGCAGCTAGAAGTGTAACTTCAGGCAAAAATCTATGGTTCTCTTAACCCTAACCCTAGCTAGGCATTAAAAGCATGCCGATGTATCTACCATTTGACAGCACTTTTCACCTCAATGAAAATTTGCCTAAAGAAGACAGATGATTAAAGAAGATACATTTCCAAAAGGTTTTGAGAAGCGTTTGGATTGTTTGAGACTGATATTTTTTGGTTTGAGGTTAAATTTCAAATCGGATGATTGGAGGGCTTCTGACACACCCTGCAGGAATGGGCACTTTTAAACCCTAGCTAGGGTTAGGGTTAGCGATCCCACACTACGTAGAAGTTTTTTACTATCAGCGCTGCATTGCGGGCCCCCAGTTATCTTTAGGATGAGTGATAATTTGCTCCTATCTGCACTTTTAGTTTTCGGGCAGTTTTGGCCACCTTTCTGTCTATTGCCCCATTCATTGATTTGATCCCAAAAGTGAGCCAGTTGAAAAGTGTGAAGAATACCTGTTCTAATGGGTGATCTCTCTTCATTTTGTCATTTAAAGTGCAGCTAGAAGTGTAACTTCAGGCAAAATTCTATGGTTCTCTTAACCCTAACCCTAGCTAGGCATTAAAAGCATGCCGATGTATCTACCATTTGACAGCACTTTTCACCTCAATGAAAATTTGCCTAAAGAAGACAGATGATTAAAGAAGATACATTTCCAAGAGGTTTTGAGAAGCGTTTGGATTGTTTGAGACTGATATTTTTTGGTTTGAGGTTAAATTTCAAATCGGATGATTGGAGGGCTTCTGAGACACCCTGCAGGAGTGGGCACTTTTAAACCCTAGCTAGGGTTAGGGTTAGCGAAAACGCACTACGTAGAAGTTTTTTACTCTCTGCGCTGCATTGCGGGCCCCCAGTTATCTTTAGGATGAGTGATAATTTGCTCCTATCTGCACTTTTAGTTTTCGGGCAGTTTTGGCCACCTTTCTGTCTATTGCCCCATTCATTGATTTGATCCCAAAAGTGAGCCAGTTGAAAAGTGTGAAGAATACCTGTTCTAATGGGTGAACTCTCTTCATTTTGTCATTTAAAGTGCAGCTAGAAGTGTAACTTCAGGCAAAATTCTATGGTTCTCTTAACCCTAACCCTAGCTAGGCATTAAAAGCATGCCGATGTATCTACCATTTGACAGCACTTTTCACCTCAATGAAAATTTGCCTAAAGAAGACAGATGATTAAAGAAGATACATTTCCAAGAGGTTTTGAGAAGCGTTTGGATTGTTTGAGACTGATATTTTTTGGTTTGAGGTTAAATTTCAAATCGGATGATTGGAGGGCTTCTGACACACCCTGCAGGAATGGGCACTTTTAAACCCTAGCTAGGGTTAGGGTTAGCGATCCCACACTACGTAGAAGTTTTTTACTATCAGCGCTGCATTGCGGGCCCCCAGTTATCTTTAGGATGAGTGATAATTTGCTCCTATCTGCACTTTTAGTTTTCGGGCAGTTTTGGCCACCTTTCTGTCTATTGCCCCATTCATTGATTTGATCCCAAAAGTGAGCCAGTTGAAAAGTGTGAAGAATACCTGTTCTAATGGGTGATCTCTCTTCATTTTGTCATTTAAAGTGCAGCTAGAAGTGTAACTTCAGGCAAAATTCTATGGTTTTCTTAACCCTAACCCTAGCTAGTCATTAAAAGCATGCCGATTTATCTACCATTTGACAGCACTTTTCACCTCAATGAAAATTTGCCTAAAGAAGACAGATGATTAAAGAAGATACATTTCCAAGAGGTTTTGAGAAGCGTTTGGATTGTTTGAGACTGATATTTTTTGGTTTGAGGTTAAATTTCAAATCGGATGATTTTAGGGCTTCTGAGACACCCTGTAGGAATGGGAACTTTTAAACCCTAGCTAGGGTTAGGGTTAGCGATCCCACAGTACATTTAAGTTTTTTACTATCAGCGCTGCATTGCGGGCCCCCAGTTATCTTTAGGATGAGTTATAATTTGCTCCTATCTGCACTTTTAGTTTTCGGGCAGTTTTGGCCACCTTTCTGTCTATTGCCCCATTCATTGATTTGATCCCAAAAGTGAGCCAGTTGAAAAGTGTGAAGAATACCTGTTCTAATGGGTGATCTCTCTTCATTTTGTCATTTAAAGTGCAGCTAGAAGTGTAACTTCAGGCAAAATTCTATGGTTCTCTTAACCCTAACCCTAGCTAGGCATTAAAAGCATGCCGATGTATCTACCATTTGACAGCACTTTTCACCTCAATGAAAATTTGCCTAAAGAAGACAGATGATTAAAGAAGATACATTTCCAAGAGGTTTTGAGAAGCGTTTGGATTGTTTGAGACTGATATTTTTTGGTTTGAGGTTAAATTTCAAATCGGATGATTGGAGGGCTTCTGAGACACCCTGCAGGAGTGGGCACTTTTAAACCCTAGCTAGGGTTAGGGTTAGCGAAAACGCACTACGTAGAAGTTTTTTACTATCAGCGCTGCATTGCGGGCCCCCAGTTATCTTTAGGATGAGTGATAATTTGCTCCTATCTGCACTTTTAGTTTTCGGGCAGTTTTGGCCACCTTTCTGTCTATTGCCCCATTCATTGATTTGATCCCAAAAGTGAGCCAGTTGAAAAGTGTGAAGAATACCTGTTCTAATGGGTGATCTCTCTTCATTTTGTCATTTAAAGTGCAGCTAGAAGTGTAACTTCAGGCAAAATTCTATGGTTCTCTTAACCCTAACCCTAGCTAGTCATTAAAAGCATGCCGATTTATCTACCATTTGACAGCACTTTTCACCTCAATGAAAATTTGCCTAAAGAAGACAGATGATTAAAGAAGATACATTTCCAAGAGGTTTTGAGAAGCGTTTGGATTGTTTGAGACTGATATTTTTTGGTTTGAGGTTAAATTTCAAATCGGATGATTTTAGGGCTTCTGAGACACCCTGCAGGAATGGGAACTTTTAAACCCTAGCTAGGGTTAGGGTTAGCGATCCCACAGTACATTTAAGTTTTTTACTATCAGCGCTGCATTGCGGGCCCCCAGTTATCTTTAGGATGAGTTATAATTTGCTCCTATCTGCACTTTTAGTTTTCGGGCAGTTTTGGCCACCTTTCTGTCTATTGCCCCATTCATTGATTTGATCCCAAAAGTGAGCCAGTTGAAAAGTGTGAAGAATACCTGTTCTAATGGGTGATCTCTCTTCATTTTGTCATTTAAAGTGCAGCTAGAAGTGTAACTTCAGGCAAAATTCTATGGTTCTCTTAACCCTAACCCTAGCTAGGCATTAAAAGCATGCCGATGTATCTACCATTTGACAGCACTTTTCACCTCAATGAAAATTTGCCTAAAGAAGACAGATGATTAAAGAAGATACATTTCCAAGAGGTTTTGAGAAGCGTTTGGATTGTTTGAGACTGATATTTTTTGGTTTGAGGTTAAATTTCAAATCGGATGATTGGAGGGCTTCTGACACACCCTGCAGGAATGGGCACTTTTAAACCCTAGCTAGGGTTAGGGTTAGCGATCCCACACTACGTAGAAGTTTTTTACTATCAGCGCTGCATTGCGGGCCCCCAGTTATCTTTAGGATGAGTGATAATTTGCTCCTATCTGCACTTTTAGTTTTCGGGCAGTTTTGGCCACCTTTCTGTCTATTGCCCCATTCATTGATTTGATCCCAGAAGTGAGCCAGTTGAAAATTGTGAAGAATACCTGTTCTAATGGGTGAACTCTCTTCATTTTGTCATTTAAAGTGCAGCTAGAAGTGTAACTTCAGGCAAAATTCTATGGTTCTCTTAACCCTTACCCTAGCTAGGCATTAAAAGCATGACGATTTATCTACCATTTGACAGCACTTTTCACCTCAATGAAAATTTGCCTAAAGAAGACAGATGATTAAAGAAGATACATTTCCAAGAGGTTTTGAGAAGCGTTTTGATTGTTTGAGACTGATATTTTTTGGTCTGAGGTTAAATTTCAAATCGGATGATTTTAGGGTGTCTGAGACACCCTGCAGGAATGGGCACTTTTAAACCCTAGCTAGGGTTAGGGTTAGCGATCCCACAGTACATTGAAGTTTTTTACTATGAGCGCTGCATTGCGGGCCCCCAGTTATCTTTAGGATGAGTGATAATTTGCTCCTATCTGCACTTTTAGTTTTCGGGCAGTTTTGGCCACCTTTCTGTCTATTGCCCCATTCATTGATTTGATCCCAAAAGTGAGCCAGTTGAAAAGTGTGAAGAATACCTGTTCTAATGGGTGATCTCTCTTCATTTTGTCATTTAAAGTGCAGCTAGAAGTGTAACTTCAGGCAAAATTCTATGGTTCTCTTAACCCTAACCCTAGCTAGGCATTAAAAGCATGCCGATGTATCTACCATTTGACAGCACTTTTCACCTCAATGAAAATTTGCCTAAAGAAGACAGATGATTAAAGAAGATACATTTCCAAGAGGTTTTGAGAAGCGTTTGGATTGTTTGAGACTGATATTTTTTGGTTTGAGGTTAAATTTCAAATCGGATGACTGGAGGGCTTCTGAGACACCCTGCAGGAGTGGGCACTTTTAAACCCTAGCTAGGGTTAGGGTTAGCGAAATCACACTACGTAGAAGTTTTTTACTCTCTGCGCTGCATTGCGGGCCCCCAGTTATCTTTAGGATGAGTGATAATTTGCTCCTATCTGCACTTTTAGTTTTCGGGCAGTTTTGGCCACCTTTCTGTCTATTGCCCCATTCATTGATTTGATCCCAAAAGTGAGCCAGTTGAAAAGTGTGAAGAATACCTGTTCTAATGGGTGATCTCTCTTCATTTTGTCATTTTAAGTGCAGCTAGAAGTGTAACTTCAGGCAAAATTCTATGGTTCTCTTAACCCTAACCCTAGCTAGGCATTAAAAGCATGCCGATGTATCTACCATTTGACAGCACTTTTCACCTCAATGAAAATTTGCCTAAAGAAGACAGATGATTAAAGAAGATACATTTCCAAGAGGTTTTGAGAAGCGTTTGGATTGTTTGAGACTGATATTTTATGGTTTGAGGTTAAATTTCAAATCGGATGATTGGAGGGATTCTGACACACCCTGCAGGAATGGGTAATTTTAAACCCTAGCTAGGGTTAGGGTTAGCGATCCCACACTACGTACAAGTTTTTTACTATGAGCGCTGCATTGCGGGCCCCCAGTTATCTTTAGGATGAGTGATAATTTGCTCCTATCTGCACTTTTAGTTTTCGTGCAGTTTTGGCCACCTTTCTGTCTATTGCCCCATTCATTGATTTGATCCCAGAAGTGAGCCAGTTGAAAATTGTGAAGAATACCTGTTCTAATGGGTGAACTCTTTTCATTTTGTCATTTAAAGTGCAGCTAGAAGTGTAACTTCAGGCAAAATTCTATGGTTCTCTTAACCCTAACCCTAGCTAGGCATTAAAAGCATGCCGATGTGTCTACCATTTGACAGCACTTTTCACCTCAATGAAAATTTGCCTAAAGAAGACAGATGATTAAAGAAGATACATTTCCAAAAGGTTTTGAGAAGCGTTTGGATTGTTTGAGACTGATATTTTTTGGTTTGAGGTTAAATTTCAAATCGGATGATTGGAGGGCTTCTGACACACCCTGCAGGAATGGGCACTTTTAAACCCTAGCTAGGGTTAGGGTTAGCGAAATCGCACTACGTAGAAGTTTTTTACTCTCTGCGCTGCATTGCGGGCCCCCAGTTATCTTTAGGATGAGTGATAATTTGCTCCTATCTGCACTTTTAGTTTTCGGGCAGTTTTGGCCACCTTTCTGTCTATTGCCCCATTCATTGATTTGATCCCAAAAGTGAGCCAGTTGAAAAGTGTGAAGAATACCTGTTCTAATGGGAGATCTCTCTTCATTTTGTCATTTTAAGTGCAGCTAGAAGTGTAACTTCAGGCAAAATTCTATGGTTCTCTTAACCCTAACCCTAGCTAGGCATTAAAAGCATGCCGATGTATCTACCATTTGACAGCACTTTTCACCTCAATGAAAATTTGCCTAAAGAAGACAGATGATTAAAGAAGATACATTTCCAAGAGGTTTTGAGAAGCGTTTGGATTGTTTGAGACTGATATTTTTTGGTTTGAGGTTAAATTTCAAATCGGATGATTGGAGGGCTTCTGACACACCCTGCAGGAATGGGCACTTTTAAACCCTAGCTAGGGTTAGGGTTAGCGAAATCGCACTACGTAGAAGTTTTTTACTCTCTGCGCTGCATTGCGGGCCCCCAGTTATCTTTAGGATGAATGATAATTTGCTCCTATCTGCACTTTTAGTTTTCGGGCAGTTTTGGCCACCTTTCTGTCTATTGCCCCATTCATTGATTTGATCCCAAAAGTGAGCCAGTTGAAAAGTGTGAAGAATACCTGTTCTAATGGGTGATCTCTCTTCATTTTGTCATTTAAAGTGCAGCTAGAAGTGTAACTTCAGGCAAAATTCTATGGTTCTCTTAACCCTAACCCTAGCTAGGCATTAAAAGCATGCCGATGTATCTACCATTTGACAGCAGTTTTCACCTCAATGAAAATTTGCCTAAAGAAGACAGATGGTTAAAAAAGATACAATTCCAAGAGGTTTTGAGAAGCGTTTGGATTGTTTGAGACTGATATTTTTTGGTTTGAGGTTAAATTTCAAATCGGATGATTGGAGGGCTTCTGACACACCCTGCAGGAATGGACACTTTTAAACCCTAGCTAGGGTTAGGGTTAGCGATCCCACACTACGTAGAAGTTTTTTACTATCAGCGCTGCATTGCGGGCCCCCAGTTATCTTTAGGATGAGTGATAATTTGCTCCTATCTGCACTTTTAGTTTTCGGGCAGTTTTGGCCACCTTTCTGTCTATTGCCCCATTCATTGATTTGATCCCAGAAGTGAGCCAGTTGAAAATTGTGAAGAATACCTGTTCTAATGGGTGAACTCTCTTCATTTTGTCATTTAAAGTGCAGCTAGAAGTAAAACTTCATGCAAAATTCTATGGTTCTCTTAACCCTAACCCTAGCTAGGCATTAAAAGCATGCCGATGTATCTACCATTTGACAGCACTTTTCACCTCAATGAAAATTTGCCTAAAGAAGACAGATGATTAAAGAAGATACATTTCCAAGAGGTTTTGAGAAGCGTTTGGATTGTTTGGGACTGATATTTTTTGGTTTGAGGTTAAATTTCAAATTGGATGATTGGAGGGCTTCTGAGACACCCTGCAGGAATGGGCACTTTTAAACCCTAGCTAGGGTTAGGGTTAGCGATCCCACACTACGTAGAAGTTTTTTACTATCAGCGCTGCATTGCGGGCCCCCAGTTATCTTTAGGATGAGTGATAATTTGTTCCTATCTGCACTTTTAGTTTTCGGGCAGTTTTGGCCACCTTTCTGTCTATTGCCCCATTCATTGATTTGATCCCAAAAGTGAGCCAGTTGAAAAGTGTGAAGAATACCTGTTCTAATGGGTGAACTCTCTTCATTTTGTCATTTAAAGTGCAGCTAGAAGTGCAACTTCAGGCAAAATTCTATGGTTCTCTTAACCCTAACCCTAGCTAGGCATTAAAAGCATGCCGATGTATCTACCATTTGACAGCACTTTTCACCTCAATGAAAATTTGCCTAAAGAAGACAGATGATTAAAGAAGATACCTTTCCTATAGTTTTTGAGAAGCGTTTGGATTGTTTGAGACTGATATTTTTTGGTTTGAGGTTAAATTTCAAATCGGATGATTGGAGGGCTTCTGACACACCCTGCAGGAATGGGCACTTTTAAACCCTAGCTAGGGTTAGGGTTAGCGATCCCACAGTACATTGACGTTTTTTACTATCAGCGCTGCATTGCGGGCCCCCAGTTATCTTTAGGATGAGTGATAATTTGCTCCTATCTGCACTTTTAGTTTTCGGGCAGTTTTGGCCACCTTTCTGTCTATTGCCCCATTCATTGATTTGATCCCAGAAGTGAGCCAGTTGAAAATTGTGAAGAATACCTGTTCTAATGGGTGAACTCTCTTCATTTTGTCATTTAAAGTGCAGCTAGAAGTGTAACTTCAGGCAAAATTCTATGGTTCTCTTAACCCTAACCCTAGCTAGGCATTAAAAGCATGCCGATGTATCTACCATTTGACAGCACTTTTCACCTCAATGAAAATTTGCCTAAAGAAGACAGATGATTAAAAAAGATACATTTCCAAGAGGTTTTGAGAAGCGTTTGGATTGTTTGAGACTGATATTTTTTGGTTTGAGGTTAAATTTCAAATCGGATGATTGGAGGGCTTCTGACACACCCTGCAGGAATGGACACTTTTAAACCCTAGCTAGGGTTACGGTTAGCGATCCCACAGTACATTGAAGTTTTTTACTATGAGCGCTGCATTGCGGGCCCCCAGTTATCTTTAGGATGAGTGATAATTTGCTCCTATCTGCACTTTTAGTTTTCGGGCAGTTTTGGCCACCTTTCTGTCTATTGCCCCATTCATTGATTTGATCCCAGAAGTGAGCCAGTTGAAAATTGTGAAGAATACCTGTTCTAATGGGTGATCTCTCTTCATTTTGTCATTTAAAGTGCAGCTAGAAGTGTAACTTCGGGCAAAATTCTATGGTTCTCTTAACCCTAACCCTAGCTAGGCATTAAAAGCATGCCGATGTATCTACCATTTGACAGCACTTTTCACCTCAATGAAAATTTGCCTAAAGAAGACAGATGATTAAAGAAGATACATTTCCAAGAGGTTTTGAGAAGCGTTTGGATTGTTTGAGACTGATATTTTTTGGTTTGAGGTTAAATTTCAAATCGGATGATTGGAGGGCTTCTGACACACCCTGCAGGAATGGGCACTTTTAAACCCTAGCTAGGGTTAGGGTTAGCGATCCCACACTACGTAGAAGTTTTTTACTATGAGCGCTGCATTGCGGGCCCCCAGTTATCTTTAGGATGAGTGATAATTTGCTCCTATCTGCACTTTTAGTTTTCGGGCAGTTTTGGCCACCTTTCTGTCTATTGCCCCATTCATTGATTTGATCCCAGAAGTGAGCCAGTTGAAAATTGTGAAGAATACCTGTTCTAATGGGTGATCTCTCTTCATTTTGTCATTTAAAGTGCAGCTAGAAGTGTAACTTCAGGCAAAATTCTATGGTTCTCTTAACCCTAACCCTAGCTAGGCATTAAAAGCATGCCGATGTATCTACCATTTGACAGCACTTTTCACCTCAATGAAAATTTGCCTAAAGAAGACAGATGATTAAAGAAGATACATTTCCAAGAGGTTTTGAGAAGCGTTTGGATTGTTTGAGACTGATATTTTTTGGTTTGAGGTTAAATTTCAAAACGGATGATTGGAGGGCTTCTGACACACCCTGCAGGAATGGGCACTTTTAAACCCTAGCTAGGGTTAGGGTTAGGGAAATCGCACTACGTAGAAGTTTTTTACTATCAGCGCTGCATTGCGGGCCCCCAGTTATCTTTAGGATGAGTGATAATTTGCTCCTATCTGCACTTTTAGTTTTCGGGCAGTTTTGGCCACCTTTCTGTCTATTGCCCCATTCATTGATTTGATCCCAGAAGTGAGCCAGTTGAAAATTGTGAAGAATACCTGTTCTAATGGGTGAACTCTCTTCATTTTGTCATTTAAAGTGCAGCTAGAAGTGTAACTTCAGGCAAAATTCTATGGTTCTCTTAACCCTAACCCTAGCTAGGCATTAAAAGCATGCCGATGTATCTACCATTTGACAGCACTTTTCACCTCAATGAAAATTTGCCTAAAGAAGACAGATGATTAAAGAAGATACATTTCCAAGAGGTTTTGAGAAGCGTTTGGATTGTTTGAGACTGATATTTTTTGGTTTGAGGTTAAATTTCAAATCGGATGATTGGAGGGCTTCTGACACACCCTGCAGGAATGGGCACTTTTAAACCCTAGCTAGGGTTAGGGTTAGCGAAATCGCACTACGTAGAAGTTTTTTACTCTCTGCGCTGCATTGCGGGCCCCCAGTTATCTTTAGGATGAGTGATAATTTGCTCCTATCTGCACTTTTAGTTTTCGGGCAGTTTTGGCCACCTTTCTGTCTATTGCCCCATTCATTGATTTGATCCCAAAAGTGAGCCAGTTGAAAAGTGTGAAGAATACCTGTTCTAATGGGAGATCTCTCTTCATTTTGTCATTTTAAGTGCAGCTAGAAGTGTAACTTCAGGCAAAATTCTATGGTTCTCTTAACCCTAACCCTAGCTAGGCATTAAAAGCATGCCGATGTATCTACCATTTGACAGCACTTTTCACCTCAATGAAAATTTGCCTAAAGAAGACAGATGATTAAAGAAGATACATTTCCAAGAGGTTTTGAGAAGCGTTTGGATTGTTTGAGACTGATATTTTTTGGTTTGAGGTTAAATTTCAAATCGGATGATTGGAGGGCTTCTGACACACCCTGCAGGAATGGGCACTTTTAAACCCTAGCTAGGGTTAGGGTTAGCGAAATCGCACTACGTAGAAGTTTTTTACTCTCTGCGCTGCATTGCGGGCCCCCAGTTATCTTTAGGATGAATGATAATTTGCTCCTATCTGCACTTTTAGTTTTCGGGCAGTTTTGGCCACCTTTCTGTCTATTGCCCCATTCATTGATTTGATCCCAAAAGTGAGCCAGTTGAAAAGTGTGAAGAATACCTGTTCTAATGGGTGATCTCTCTTCATTTTGTCATTTAAAGTGCAGCTAGAAGTGTAACTTCAGGCAAAATTCTATGGTTCTCTTAACCCTAACCCTAGCTAGGCATTAAAAGCATGCCGATGTATCTACCATTTGACAGCAGTTTTCACCTCAATGAAAATTTGCCTAAAGAAGACAGATGGTTAAAAAAGATACAATTCCAAGAGGTTTTGAGAAGCGTTTGGATTGTTTGAGACTGATATTTTTTGGTTTGAGGTTAAATTTCAAATCGGATGATTGGAGGGCTTCTGACACACCCTGCAGGAATGGACACTTTTAAACCCTAGCTAGGGTTAGGGTTAGCGATCCCACACTACGTAGAAGTTTTTTACTATCAGCGCTGCATTGCGGGCCCCCAGTTATCTTTAGGATGAGTGATAATTTGCTCCTATCTGCACTTTTAGTTTTCGGGCAGTTTTGGCCACCTTTCTGTCTATTGCCCCATTCATTGATTTGATCCCAGAAGTGAGCCAGTTGAAAAGTGTGAAGAATACCTGTTCTAATGGGTGAACTCTCTTCATTTTGTCATTTAAAGTGCAGCTAGAAGTAAAACTTCAGGCAAAATTCTATGGTTCTCTTAACCCTAACCCTAGCTAGGCATTAAAAGCATGCCGATGTATCTACCATTTGACAGCACTTTTCACCTCAATGAAAATTTGCCTAAAGAAGACAGATGATTAAAAAAGATACATTTCCAAGAGGTTTTGAGAAGCGTTTGGATTGTTTGAGACTGATATTTTTTGGTTTGAGGTTAAATTTCAAATCGGATGATTGGAGGGCTTCTGACACACCCTGCAGGAATGGACACTTTTAAACCCTAGCTAGGGTTAGGGTTAGCGATCCCACACTACGTAGAAGTTTTTTACTATCAGCGCTGCATTGCGGGCCCCCAGTTATCTTTAGGATGAGTGATAATTTGCTCCTATCTGCACTTTTAGTTTTCGGGCAGTTTTGGCCACCTTTCTGTCTATTGCCCCATTCATTGATTTGATCCCAGAAGTGAGCCAGTTGAAAATTGTGAAGAATACCTGTTCTAATGGGTGAACTCTCTTCATTTTGTCATTTAAAGTGCAGCTAGAAGTGTAACTTCAGGCAAAATTCTATGGTTCTCTTAACCCTAACCCTAGCTAGGCATTAAAAGCATGCCGATGTATCTACCATTTGACAGCACTTTTCACCTCAATGAAAATTTGCCTAAAGAAGACAGATGATTAAAGAAGATACATTTCCAAGAGGTTTTGAGAAGCGTTTGGATTGTTTGAGACTGATATTTTTTGGTCTGAGGTTAAATTTCAAATCGGATGATTTTAGGGCTTCTGAGACACCCTGCAGGAATGGGCACTTTTAAACCCTAGCTAGGGTTAGGGTTAGCGATCCCACAGTACATTGAAGTTTTTTACTATGAGCGCTGCATTGCGGGCCCCCAGTTATCTTTAGGATGAGTGATAATTTGCTCCTATCTGCACTTTTAGTTTTCGGGCAGTTTTGGCCACCTTTCTGTCTATTGCCCCATTCATTGATTTGATCCCAGAAGTGAGCCAGTTGAAAATTGTGAAGAATACCTGTTCTAATGGGTGATCTCTCTTCATTTTGTCATTTAAAGTGCAGCTAGAAGTGTAACTTCGGGCAAAATTCTATGGTTCTCTTAACCCTAACCCTAGCTAGGCATTAAAAGCATGCCGATGTATCTACCATTTGACAGCACTTTTCACCTCAATGAAAATTTGCCTAAAGAAGACAGATGATTAAAGAAGATACATTTCCAAGAGGTTTTGAGAAGCGTTTGGATTGTTTGAGACTGATATTTTTTGGTTTGAGGTTAAATTTCAAATCGGATGATTGGAGGGCTTCTGACACACCCTGCAGGAATGGGCACTTTTAAACCCTAGCTAGGGTTAGGGTTAGCGATCCCACACTACGTAGAAGTTTTTTACTATGAGCGCTGCATTGCGGGCCCCCAGTTATCTTTAGGATGAGTGATAATTTGCTCCTATCTGCACTTTTAGTTTTCGGGCAGTTTTGGCCACCTTTCTGTCTATTGCCCCATTCATTGATTTGATCCCAAAAGTGAGCCAGTTGAAAAGTGTGAAGAATACCTGTTCTAATGGGTGAACTCTCTTCATTTTGTCATTTAAAGTGCAGCTAGAAGTGTAACTTCAGGCAATATTCTATGGTTCTCTTAACCCTAACCCTAGCTAGGCATTAAAAGCATGCCGATGTATCTACCATTTGACAGCACTTTTCACCTCAATGAAAATTTGCCTAAAGAAGACAGATGATTAAAGAAGATACATTTCCAAGAGGTTTTGAGAAGCGTTTGGATTGTTTGAGACTGATATTTTTTGGTCTGAGGTTAAATTTCAAATCGGATGATTTTAGGGCTTCTGAGACAACCTGCAGGAATAGGCACTTTTAAACCCTAGCTAGGGTTAGGGTTAGCGATCCCACAGTACATTGAAGTTTTTTACTATGAGCGCTGCATTGCGGGCCCCCAGTTATCTTTAGGATGAGTGATAATTTGCTCCTATCTGCACTTTTAGTTTTCGGGCAGTTTTGGCCACCTTTCTGTCTATTGCCCCATTCATTGATTTGATCCCAGAAGTGAGCCAGTTGAAAATTGTGAAGAATACCTGTTCTAATGGGTGATCTCTCTTCATTTTGTCATTTAAAGTGCAGCTAGAAGTGTAACTTCGGGCAAAATTCTATGGTTCTCTTAACCCTAACCCTAGCTAGGCATTAAAAGCATGCCGATGTATCTACCATTTGACAGCACTTTTCACCTCAATGAAAATTTGCCTAAAGAAGACAGATGATTAAAGAAGATACATTTCCAAGAGGTTTTGAGAAGCGTTTGGATTGTTTGAGACTGATATTTTTTGGTTTGAGGTTAAATTTCAAATCGGATGATTGGAGGGCTTCTGACACACCCTGCAGGAATGGGCACTTTTAAACCCTAGCTAGGGTTAGGGTTAGCGATCCCACACTACGTAGAAGTTTTTTACTATCAGCGCTGCATTGCGGGCCCCCAGTTATCTTTAGGATGAGTGATAATTTGCTCCTATCTGCACTTTTAGTTTTCGGGCAGTTTTGGCCACCTTTCTGTCTATTGCCCCATTCATTGATTTGATCCCAGAAGTGAGCCAGTTGAAAAGTGTGAAGAATACCTGTTCTAATGGGTGATCTCTCTTCATTTTGTCATTTAAAGTGCAGCTAGAAGTGTAACTTCAGGCAAAATTCTATGGTTCTCTTAACCCTAACCCTAGCTAGGCATTAAAAGCATGCCGATGTATCTACCATTTGACAGCAGTTTTCACCTCAATGAAAATTTGCCTAAAAAAGACAGATGGTTAGAAAAGATACATTTCCAAGAGGTTTTGAGAAGCGTTTGGATTGTTTGAGACTGATATTTTTTGGTTTGAGGTTAAATTTCAAATCGGATGATTGGAGGGCTTCTGACACACCCTGCAGGAATGGACACTTTTAAACCCTAGCTAGGGTTAGGGTTAGCGATCCCACACTACGTAGAAGTTTTTTACTATCAGCGCTGCATTGCGGGCCCCCAGTTATCTTTAGGATGAGTGATAATTTGCTCCTATCTGCACTTTTAGTTTTCGGGCAGTTTTGGCCACCTTTCTGTCTATTGCCCCATTCATTGATTTGATCCCAGAAGTGAGCCAGTTGAAAATTGTGAAGAATACCTGTTCTAATGGGTGAACTCTCTTCATTTTGTCATTTAAAGTGCAGCTAGAAGTGTAACTTCAGGCAAAATTCTATGGTTCTCTTAACCCTAACCCTAGCTAGGCATTAAAAGCATGCCGATTTATCTACCATTTGACAGAACTTTTCACCTCAATGAAAATTTGCCTAAAGAAGACAGATGATTAAAGAAGATACATTTCCAAGAGGTTTTGAGAAGCGTTTGGATTGTTTGAGACTGATATTTTTTGGTTTGAGGTTAAATTTCAAATCGGATGATTGGAGGGCTTCTGACACACCCTGCAGGAATGGGCACTTTTAAACCCTAGCTAGGGTTAGGGTTAGCGATCCCACACTACGTAGAAGTTTTTTACTATCAGCGCTGCATTGCGGGCCCCCAGTTATCTTTAGGATGAGTGATAATTTGCTCCTATCTGCACTTTTAGTTTTCGGGCAGTTTTGGCCACCTTTCTGTCTATTGCCCCATTCATTGATTTGATCCCAAAAGTGAGCCAGTTGAAAAGTGTGAAGAATACCTGTTCTAATGGGTGAACTCTCTTCATTTTGTCATTTAAAGTGCAGCTAGAAGTGTAACTTCAGGCAAAATTCTATGGTTCTCTTAACCCTAACCCTAGCTAGGCATTAAAAGCATGCCGATGTATCTACCATTTGACAGCAGTTTTCACCTCAATGAAAATTTGCCTAAAGAAGACAGATGATTAAAAAAGATACATTTCCAAGAGGTTTTGAGAAGCGTTTGGATTGTTTGAGACTGATATTTTTTGGTTTGAGGTTAAATTTCAAATCGGATGATTGGAGGGCTTCTGACACACCCTGCAGGAATGGACACTTTTAAACCCTAGCTAGGGTTAGGGTTAGCGATCCCACACTACGTAGAAGTTTTTTACTATCAGCGCTGCATTGCGGGCCCCCAGTTATCTTTAGGATGAGTGATAATTTGCTCCTATCTGCACTTTTAGTTTTCGGGCAGTTTTGGCCACCTTTCTGTCTATTGCCCCATTCATTGATTTGATCCCAGAAGTGAGCCAGTTGAAAATTGTGAAGAATACCTGTTCTAATGGGTGAACTCTCTTCATTTTGTCATTTAAAGTGCAGCTAGAAGTGTAACTTCAGGCAAAATTCTATGGTTCTCTTAACCCTAACCCTAGCTAGGCATTAAAAGCATGCCGATGTATCTACCATTTGACAGCACTTTTCACCTCAATGAAAATTTGCCTAAAGAAGACAGATGATTAAAGAAGATACATTTCCAAGAGGTTTTGAGAAGCGTTTGGATTGTTTGAGACTGATATTTTTTGGTCTGAGGTTAAATTTCAAATCGGATGATTTTAGGGCTTCTGAGACACCCTGCAGGAATGGGCACTTTTAAACCCTAGCTAGGGTTAGGGTTAGCGATCCCACAGTACATTGAAGTTTTTTACTATGAGCGCTGCATTGCAGGCCCCCAGTTATCTTTAGGATGAGTGATAATTTGCTTCTATCTGCACTTTTAGTTTTCGGGCAGTTTTGGCCACCTTTCTGTCTATTGCCCCATTCATTGATTTGATCCCAGAAGTGAGCCAGTTGAAAATTGTGAAGAATACCTGTTCTAATGGGTGATCTCTCTTCATTTTGTCATTTAAAGTGCAGCTAGAAGTGTAACTTCGGGCAAAATTCTATGGTTCTCTTAACCCTAACCCTAGCTAGGCATTAAAAGCATGCCGATGTATCTACCATTTGACAGCACTTTTCACCTCAATGAAAATTTGCCTAAAGAAGACAGATGATTAAAGAAGATACATTTCCAAGAGGTTTTGAGAAGCGTTTGGATTGTTTGAGACTGATATTTTTTGGTTTGAGGTTAAATTTCAAATCGGATGATTGGAGGGCTTCTGACACACCCTGCAGGAATGGGCACTTTTAAACCCTAGCTAGGGTTAGGGTTAGCGATCCCACACTACGTAGAAGTTTTTTACTATCAGCGCTGCATTGCGGGCCCCCAGTTATCTTTAGGATGAGTGATAATTTGCTCCTATCTGCACTTTTAGTTTTCGGGCAGTTTTGGCCACCTTTCTGTCTATTGCCCCATTCATTGATTTGATCCCAAAAGTGAGCCAGTTGAAAAGTGTGAAGAATACCTGTTCTAATGGGTGAACTCTCTTCATTTTGTCATTTAAAGTGCAGCTAGAAGTGTAACTTCAGGCAAAATTCTATGGTTCTCTTAACCCTAACCCTAGCTAGGCATTAAAAGCATGCCGATGTATCTACCATTTGACAGCACTTTTCACCTCAATGAAAATTTGCCTAAAGAAGACAGATGATTAAAGAAGATACATTTCCAAGAGGTTTTGAGAAGCGTTTGGATTGTTTGAGACTGATATTTTTTGGTTTGAGGTTAAATTTCAAATCGGATGATTGGAGGGCTTCTGACACACCCTGCAGGAATGGGCACTTTTAAACCCTAGCTAGGGTTAGGGTTAGCGAAATCGCATTACGTAGAAGTTTTTTACTCTCTGCGCTGCATTGCGGGCCCCCAGTTATCTTTAGGATGAGTGATAATTTGCTCCTATCTGCACTTTTAGTTTTCGGGCAGTTTTGGCCACCTTTCTGTCTATTGCCCCATTCATTGATTTGATCCCAAAAGTGAGCCAGTTGAAAAGTGTAAAGAATACCTGTTCTAATGGGTGAACTCTCTTCATTTTGTCATTTAAAGTGCAGCTAGAAGTGTAACTTCAGGCAAAATTCTATGGTTCTCTTAACCCTAACCCTAGCTAGGCATTAAAAGCATGCCGATGTATCTACCATTTGACAGCAGTTTTCACCTCAATGAAAATTTGCCTAAAGAAGACAGATGGTTAAAAAAGATACATTTCCAAGAAGTTTTGAGAAGCGTTTGGATTGTTTGAGACTGATATTTTTTGGTTTGAGGTTAAATTTCAAATCGGATGATTGGAGGGCTTCTGACACACCCTGCAGGAATGGACACTTTTAAACCCTAGCTAGGGTTAGGGTTAGCGATCCCACACTACGTAGAAGTTTTTTACTATCAGCGCTGCATTGCGGGCCCCCAGTTATCTTTAGGATGAGTGATAATTTGCTCCTATCTGCACTTTTAGTTTTCGGGCAGTTTTGGCCACCTTTCTGTCTATTGCCCCATTCATTGATTTGATCCCAGAAGTGAGCCAGTTGAAAATTGTGAAGAATACCTGTTCTAATGGGTGAACTCTCTTCATTTTGTCATTTAAAGTGCAGCTAGAAGTGTAACTTCAGGCAAAATTCTATGGTTCTCTTAACCCTAACCCTAGCTAGGCATTAAAAGCATGCCGATTTATCTACCATTTGACAGCACTTTTCACCTCAATGAAAATTTGCCTAAAGAAGACAGATGATTAAAGAAGATACATTTCCAAGAGGTTTTGAGAAGCGTTTTGATTGTTTGAGACTGATATTTTTTGGTCTGAGGTTAAATTTCAAATCGGATGATTTTAGGGCTTCTGAGACACCCTGCAGGAATGGGCACTTTTAAACCCTAGCTAGGGTTAGGGTTAGCGATCCCACAGTACATTGAAGTTTTTTACTATCAGCGCTGCATTGCGGGCCCCCAGTTATCTTTAGGATGAGTGAAAATTTGCTCCTATCTGCACTTTTAGTTTTCGGGCAGTTTTGGCCACCTTTCTGTCTATTGCCCCATTCATTGATTTGATCCCAACAGTGAGCCAGTTGAAAAGTGTGAAGAATACCTGTTCTAATGGGTGAACTCTCTTCATTTTGTCATTTAAAGTGCAGCTAGAAGTGTAACTTCAGGCAAAATTCTATGGTTCTCTTAACCCTAACCCTAGCTAGGCATTAAAAGCATGCCGATGTATCTACCATTTGACAGCACTTTTCACCTCAATGAAAATTTGCCTAAAGAAGACAGATGATTAAAGAAGATATATTTCCAAGAGGTTTTGAGAAGCGTTTGGATTGTTTGAGACTGATATTTTTTGGTTTGAGGTTAAATTTCAAATCGGATGATTGGAGGGCTTCTGACACACCCTGCAGGAATGGGCACTTTTAAACCCTAGCTAGGGTTAGGGTTAGCGATCCCACACTACGTAGAAGTTTTTTACTATGAGCGCTGCATTGCGGGCCCCCAGTTATCTTTAGGATGAGTGATAATTTGCTCCTATCTGCACTTTTAGTTTTCGGGCAGTTTTGGCCACCTTTCTGTCTATTGCCCCATTCATTGATTTGATCCCAGAAGTGAGCCAGTTGAAAATTGTGAAGAATACCTGTTCTAATGGGTGATCTCTCTTCATTTTGTCATTTAAAGTGCAGCTAGAAGTGTAACTTCGGGCAAAATTCTATGGTTCTCTTAACCCTAACCCTAGCTAGGCATTAAAAGCATGCCGATGTATCTACCATTTGACAGCACTTTTCACCTCAATGAAAATTTGCCTAAAGAAGACAGATGATTAAAGAAGATACATTTCCAAGAGGTTTTGAGAAGCGTTTGGATTGTTTGAGACTGATATTTTTTGGTTTGAGGTTAAATTTCAAATCGGATGATTGGAGGGCTTCTGACACACCCTGCAGGAATGGGCACTTTTAAACCCTAGCTAGGGTTAGGGTTAGCGATCCCACACTACGTAGAAGTTTTTTACTATCAGCGCTGCATTGCGGGCCCCCAGTTATCTTTAGGATGAGTGATAATTTGCTCCTATCTGCACTTTTAGTTTTCGGGCAGTTTTGGCCACCTTTCTGTCTATTGCCCCATTCATTGATTTGATCCCAAAAGTGAGCCAGTTGAAAAGTGTGAAGAATACCTGTTCTAATGGGTGATCTCTCTTCATTTTGTCATTTAAAGTGCAGCTAGAAGTGTAACTTCAGGCAAAATTCTATGGTTCTCTTAACCCTAACCCTAGCTAGGCATTAAAAGCATGCCGATGTATCTACCATTTGACAGCAGTTTTCACCTCAATGAAAATTTGCCTAAAAAAGACAGATGGTTAGAAAAGATACATTTCCAAGAGGTTTTGAGAAGCGTTTGGATTGTTTGAGACTGATATTTTTTGGTTTGAGGTTAAATTTCAAATCGGATGATTGGAGGGCTTCTGACACACCCTGCAGGAATGGACACTTTTAAACCCTAGCTAGGGTTAGGGTTAGCGATCCCACACTACGTAGAAGTTTTTTACTATCAGCGCTGCATTGCGGGCCCCCAGTTATCTTTAGGATGAGTGATAATTTGCTCCTATCTGCACTTTTAGTTTTCGGGCAGTTTTGGCCACCTTTCTGTCTTTTGCCCCATTCATTGATTTGATCCCAGAAGTGAGCCAGTTGAAAATTGTGAAGAATACCTGTTCTAATGGGTGAACTCTCTTCATTTTGTCATTTAAAGTGCAGCTAGAAGTGTAACTTCAGGCAAAATTCTATGGTTCTCTTAACCCTAACCCTAGCTAGGCATTAAAAGCATGCCGATTTATCTACCATTTGACAGAACTTTTCACCTCAATGAAAATTTGCCTAAAGAAGACAGATGATTAAAGAAGATACATTTCCAAGAGGTTTTGAGAAGCGTTTGGATTGTTTGAGACTGATATTTTTTGGTTTGAGGTTAAATTTCAAATCGGATGATTGGAGGGCTTCTGACACACCCTGCAGGAATGGGCACTTTTAAACCCTAGCTAGGGTTAGGGTTAGCGATCCCACACTACGTAGAAGTTTTTTACTCTCTGCGCTGCATTGCGGGCCCCCAGTTATCTTTAGGATGAGTGATAATTTGCTCCTATCTGCACTTTTAGTTTTCGGGCAGTTTTGGCCACCTTTCTGTCTATTGCCCCATTCATTGATTTGATCCCAAAAGTGAGCCAGTTGAAAAGTGTGAAGAATACCTGTTCTAATGGGTGAACTCTCTTCATTTTGTCATTTAAAGTGCAGCTAGAAGTGTAACTTCAGGCAAAATTCTATGGTTCTCTTAACCCTAACCCTAGCTAGGCATTAAAAGCATGCCGATGTATCTACCATTTGACAGCAGTGTTCACCTCAATGAAAATTTGCCTAAAGAAGACAGATGATTAAAAAAGATACATTTCCAAGAGGTTTTGAGAAGCGTTTGGATTGTTTGAGACTGATATTTTTTGGTTTGAGGTTAAATTTCAAATCGGATGATTGGAGGGCTTCTGACACACCCTGCAGGAATGGACACTTTTAAACCCTAGCTAGGGTTAGGGTTAGCGATCCCACACTACGTAGAAGTTTTTTACTATCAGCGCTGCATTGCGGGCCCCCAGTTATCTTTAGGATGAGTGATAATTTGCTCCTATCTGCACTTTTAGTTTTCGGGCAGTTTTGGCCACCTTTCTGTCTATTGCCCCATTCATTGATTTGATCCCAGAAGTGAGCCAGTTGAAAATTGTGAAGAATACCTGTTCTAATGGGTGAACTCTCTTCATTTTGTCATTTAAAGTGCAGCTAGAAGTGTAACTTCAGGCAAAATTCTATGGTTCTCTTAACCCTAACCCTAGCTAGGCATTAAAAGCATGCCGATGTATCTACCATTTGACAGCACTTTTCACCTCAATGAAAATTTGCCTAAAGAAGACAGATGATTAAAGAAGATACATTTCCAAGAGGTTTTGAGAAGCGTTTGGATTGTTTGAGACTGATATTTTTTGGTCTGAGGTTAAATTTCAAATCGGATGATTTTAGGGCTTCTGAGACACCCTGCAGGAATGGGCACTTTTAAACCCTAGCTAGGGTTAGGGTTAGCGATCCAACAGTACATTGAAGTTTTTTACTATGAGCGCTGCATTGCAGGCCCCCAGTTATCTTTAGGATGAGTGATAATTTGCTTCTATCTGCACTTTTAGTTTTCGGGCAGTTTTGGCCACCTTTCTGTCTATTGCCCCATTCATTGATTTGATCCCAGAAGTGAGCCAGTTGAAAATTGTGAAGAATACCTGTTCTAATGGGTGATCTCTCTTCATTTTGTCATTTAAAGTGCAGCTAGAAGTGTAACTTCGGGCAAAATTCTATGGTTCTCTTAACCCTAACCCTAGCTAGGCATTAAAAGCATGCCGATGTATCTACCATTTGACAGCACTTTTCACCTCAATGAAAATTTGCCTAAAGAAGACAGATGATTAAAGAAGATACATTTCCAAGAGGTTTTGAGAAGCGTTTGGATTGTTTGAGACTGATATTTTTTGGTTTGAGGTTAAATTTCAAATCGGATGATTGGAGGGCTTCTGACACACCCTGCAGGAATGGGCACTTTTAAACCCTAGCTAGGGTTAGGGTTAGCGATCCCACACTACGTAGAAGTTTTTTACTATCAGCGCTGCATTGCGGGCCCCCAGTTATCTTTAGGATGAGTGATAATTTGCTCCTATCTGCACTTTTAGTTTTCGGGCAGTTTTGGCCACCTTTCTGTCTATTGCCCCATTCATTGATTTGATCCCAAAAGTGAGCCAGTTGAAAAGTGTGAAGAATACCTGTTCTAATGGGTGAACTCTCTTCATTTTGTCATTTAAAGTGCAGCTAGAAGTGTAACTTCAGGCAAAATTCTATGGTTCTCTTAACCCTAACCCTAGCTAGGCATTAAAAGCATGCCGATGTATCTACCATTTGACAGCACTTTTCACCTCAATGAAAATTTGCCTAAAGAAGACAGATGATTAAAGAAGATACATTTCCAAGAGGTTTTGAGAAGCGTTTGGATTGTTTGAGACTGATATTTTTTGGTTTGAGGTTAAATTTCAAATCGGATGATTGGAGGGCTTCTGACACACCCTGCAGGAATGGGCACTTTTAAACCCTAGCTAGGGTTAGGGTTAGCGAAATCGCATTACGTAGAAGTTTTTTACTCTCTGCGCTGCATTGCGGGCCCCCAGTTATCTTTAGGATGAGTGATAATTTGCTCCTATCTGCACTTTTAGTTTTCGGGCAGTTTTGGCCACCTTTCTGTCTATTGCCCCATTCATTGATTTGATCCCAAAAGTGAGCCAGTTGAAAAGTGTAAAGAATACCTGTTCTAATGGGTGAACTCTCTTCATTTTGTCATTTAAAGTGCAGCTAGAAGTGTAACTTCAGGCAAAATTCTATGGTTCTCTTAACCCTAACCCTAGCTAGGCATTAAAAGCATGCCGATGTATCTACCATTTGACAGCAGTTTTCACCTCAATGAAAATTTGCCTAAAGAAGACAGATGGTTAAAAAAGATACATTTCCAAGAAGTTTTGAGAAGCGTTTGGATTGTTTGAGACTGATATTTTTTGGTTTGAGGTTAAATTTCAAATCGGATGATTGGAGGGCTTCTGACACACCCTGCAGGAATGGACACTTTTAAACCCTAGCTAGGGTTAGGGTTAGCGATCCCACACTACGTAGAAGTTTTTTACTATCAGCGCTGCATTGCGGGCCCCCAGTTATCTTTAGGATGAGTGATAATTTGCTCCTATCTGCACTTTTAGTTTTCGGGCAGTTTTGGCCACCTTTCTGTCTATTGCCCCATTCATTGATTTGATCCCAGAAGTGAGCCAGTTGAAAATTGTGAAGAATACCTGTTCTAATGGGTGAACACTCTTCATTTTGTCATTTAAAGTGCAGCTAGAAGTGTAACTTCAGGCAAAATTCTATGGTTCTCTTAACCCTAACCCTAGCTAGGCATTAAAAGCATTCCGATTTATCTACCATTTGACAGCACTTTTCACCTCAATGAAAATTTGCCTAAAGAAGACAGATGATTAAAGAAGATACATTTCCAAGAGGTTTTGAGAAGCGTTTTGATTGTTTGAGACTGATATTTTTTGGTCTGAGGTTAAATTTCAAATCGGATGATTTTAGGGCTTCTGAGACACCCTGCAGGAATGGGCACTTTTAAACCCTAGCTAGGGTTAGGGTTAGCGATCCCACAGTACATTGAAGTTTTTTACTATCAGCGCTGCATTGCGGGCCCCCAGTTATCTTTAGGATGAGTGAAAATTTGCTCCTATCTGCACTTTTAGTTTTCGGGCAGTTTTGGCCACCTTTCTGTCTATTGCCCCATTCATTGATTTGATCCCAACAGTGAGCCAGTTGAAAAGTGTGAAGAATACCTGTTCTAATGGGTGAACTCTCTTCATTTTGTCATTTAAAGTGCAGCTAGAAGTGTAACTTCAGGCAAAATTCTATGGTTCTCTTAACCCTAACCCTAGCTAGGCATTAAAAGCATGCCGATGTATCTACCATTTGACAGCACTTTTCACCTCAATGAAAATTTGCCTAAAGAAGACAGATGATTAAAGAAGATATATTTCCAAGAGGTTTTGAGAAGCGTTTGGATTGTTTGAGACTGATATTTTTTGGTTTGAGGTTAAATTTCAAATCGGATGATTGGAGGGCTTCTGACACACCCTGCAGGAATGGGCACTTTTAAACCCTAGCTAGGGTTAGGGTTAGCGATCCCACAGTACATTGAAGTTTTTTACTATGAGCGCTGCATTGCGGGCCCCCAGTTATCTTTAGGATGAGTGATAATTTGCTCCTATCTGCACTTTTAGTTTTCGGGCAGTTTTGGCCACCTTTCTGTCTATTGCCCCATTCATTGATTTGATCCCAAAAGTGAGCCAGATGAAAAGTGTGAAGAATACCTGTTCTAATGGGTGATCTCTCTTCATTTTGTCATTTAAAGTGCAGCTAGAAGTGTAACTTCGGGCAAAATTCTATGGTTCTCTTAACCCTAACCCTAGCTAGGCATTAAAAGCATGCCGATGTATCTACCATTTGACAGCACTTTTCACCTCAATAAAAATTTGCCTAAAGAAGACAGATGATTAAAGAAGATACATTTCCAAGAGGTTTTGAGAAGCGTTTGGATTGTTTGAGACTGATATTTTTTGGTTTGAGGTTAAATTTCAAATCGGATGATTGGAGGGCTTCTGACACACCCTGCAGGAATGGGCACTTTTAAACCCTAGCTAGGGTTAGGGTTAGCGATCCCACACTACGTAGAAGTTTTTTACTATCAGCGCTGCATTGCGGGCCCCCAGTTATCTTTAGGATGAGTGATAATTTGCTCCTATCTGCACTTTTAGTTTTCGGGCAGTTTTGGAGACCTTTCTGTCTATTGCCCCATTCATTGATTTGATCCCAAAAGTGAGCCAGTTGAAAAGTGTGAAGAATACCTGTTCTAATGGGTGATCTCTGTTCATTTTGTCATTTAAAGTGCAGCTAGAAGTGTAACTTCAGGCAAAATTCTATGGTTTTCTTAACCCTAACCCTAGTTAGTCATTAAAAGCATGCCGATTTATCTACCATTTGACAGCACTTTTCACCTCAATGAAAATTTGCCTAAAGAAGACAGATGATTAAAGAAGATACATTTCCAAGAGGTTTTGAGAAGCGTTTGGATTGTTTGAGACTGATATTTTTTGGTTTGAGGTTAAATTTCAAATCGGATGATTTTAGGGCTTCTGAGACACCCTGCAGGAATGGGCACTTTTAAACCCTAGCTAGGGTTGGGGTTAGCGATCCCACAGTACATTGAAGTTTTTTACTATCAGCGCTGCATTGCGGGCCCCCAGTTATCTTTAGGATGAGTGATAATTTGCTCCTATCTGCACTTTTAGTTTTCGGGCAGTTTTGGCCACCTTTCTGTCTATTGCCCCATTCATTGATTTGATCCCAAAAGTGAGCCAGTTGAAAAGTGTGAAGAATATCTGTTCTAATGGGTGATCTCTCTTCATTTTGTCATTTAAAGTGCAGCTAGAAGTGTAACTTCGGGCAAAATTCTATGGTTCTCTTAACCCTAACCCTAGCTAGGCATTAAAAGCATGCCGATGTATCTACCATTTGACAGCACTTTTCACCTCAATGAAAATTTGCCTAATGAAGACAGATGATTAAAGAAGATACATTTCCAAGAGGTTTTGAGAAGCGTTTGGATTGTTTGAGACTGATATTTTTTGGTTTGAGGTTAAATTTCAAATCGGATGATTGGAGGGCTTCTGACACACCCTGCAGGAATGGGCACTTTTAATCCCTAGCTAGGGTTAGGGTTAGCGATCCCACACTACGTAGAAGTTTTTTACTATCAGCGCTGCATTGCGGGCCCCCAGTTATCTTTAGGATGAGTGATAATTTGCTCCTATCTGCACTTTTAGTTTTCGGGCAGTTTTGGCCACCTTTCTGTCTATTTCCCCATTCATTGATTTGATCCCAGAAGTGAGCCAGTTGAAAATTGTGAAGAATACCTGTTCTAATGGGTGAACTCTCTTCATTTTGTCATTTAAAGTGCAGCTAGAAGTGTAACTTCAGGCAAAATTCTATGGTTCTCTTAACCCTAACCCTAGCTAGGCATTAAAAGCATGCCGATTTATCTACCATTTGACAGCACTTTTCACCTCAATGAAAATTTGCCTAAAGAAGACAGATGATTAAAGAAGATACATTTCCAAGAGGTTTTGAGAAGCGTTTTGATTGTTTGAGACTGATATTTTTTGGTCTGAGGTTAAATTTCAAATCGGATGATTTTAGGGCTTCTGAGACACCCTGCAGGAATGGGCACTTTTAAACCCTAGCTAGGGTTAGGGTTAGCGATCCCACAGTACATTGAAGTTTTTTACTATCAGCGCTGCATTGCGGGCCCCCAGTTATCTTTAGGATGAGTGATAATTTGCTCCTATCTGCACTTTTAGTTTTCGGGCAGTTTTGGCCACCTTTCTGTCTATTGCCCCATTCATTGATTTGATCCCAGAAGTGAGCCAGTTGAAAATTGTGAAGAATACCTGTTCTAATGGGTGATCTCTCTTCATTTTGTCATTTAAAGTGCAGCTAGAAGTGTAACTTCGGGCAAAATTCTATGGTTCTCTTAACCCTAACCCTAGCTAGGCATTAAAAGCATGCCGATGTATCTACCATTTGACAGCACTTTTCACCTCAATGAAAATGTGCCTAAAGAAGACAGATGATTAAAGAAGATACATTTCCAAGAGGTTTTGAGAAGCGTTTGGATTGTTTGGGACTGATATTTTTTGGTTTGAGGTTAAATTTCAAATCGGATGATTGGAGGGCTTCTGACACACCCTGCAGGAATGGACACTTTTAAACCCTAGCTAGGGTTAGGGTTAGCGATCCCACAGTACATTGAAGTTTTTTACTATCAGCGCTGCATTGCGGGCCCCCAGTTATCTTTAGGATGAGTGATAATTTGCTCCTATCTGCACTTTTAGTTTTCGGGCAGTTTTGGCCACCTTTCTGTCTATTGCCCCATTCATTGATTTGATCCCAAAAGTGAGCCAGTTGAAAAGTGTGAAGAATACCTGTTCTAATGGGTGAACTCTTTTCATTTTGTCATTTAAAGTGCAGCTAGAAGTGTAACTTCAGGCAAAATTCTATGGTTCTCTTAACCCTAACCCTAGCTAGGCATTAAAAGCATGCCGATGTATCTACCATTTGACAGCACTTTTCACCTCAATGAAAATTTGCCTAAAGAAGACAGATGATTAAAGAAGATACATTTCCAAGAGGTTTTGAGAAGCGTTTGGATTGTTTGAGACTGATATTTTTTGGTTTGAGGTTAAATTTCAAATCGGATGATTGGAGGGCTTCTGACACACCCTGCAGGAATGGGCACTTTTAAACCCTAGCTAGGGTTAGGGTTAGCGATCCCACAGTACATTGAAGTTTTGTACTATCAGCGCTGCATTGCGGGCCCCCAGTTATCTTTAGGATGAGTGATAATTTGCTCCTATCTGCACTTTTAGTTTTCGGGCAGTTTTGGCCACCTTTCTGTCTATTTCCCCATTCATTGATTTGATCCCAAAAGTGAGCCAGTTGAAAAGTGTGAAGAATATCTGTTCTAATGGGTGATCTCTCTTCATTTTGTCATTTAAAGTGCAGCTAGAAGTGTAACTTCGGGCAAAATTCTATGGTTCTCTTAACCCTAACCCTAGCTAGGCATTAAAAGCATGCCGATGTATCTACCATTTGACAGCACTTTTCACCTCAATGAAAATTTGCCTAAAGAAGACAGATGATTAAAGAAGATACATTTCCAAGAGGTTTTGAGAAGCGTTTGGATTGTTTGAGACTGATATTTTTTGGTTTGAGGTTAAATTTCAAATCAGATGATTGGAGGGCTTCTGAGACACCCTGCAGGAATGGGCACTTTTAAACCCTAGCTAGGGTTAGGGTTAGCGATCCCACAGTACATTGAAGTTTTTTACTATCAGCGCTGCATTGCGGGCCCCCAGTTATCTTTAGGATGAGTGATAATTTGCTCCTATCTGCACTTTTAGTTTTCGGGCAGTTTTGGCCACCTTTCTGTCTATTGCCCCATTCATTGATTTGATCCCAGAAGTGAGCCAGTTGAAAATTGTGAAGAATACCTGTTCTAATGGGTGATCTCTCTTCATTTTGTCATTTAAAGTGCAGCTAGAAGTGTAACTTCGGGCAAAATTCTATGGTTCTCTTAACCCTAACCCTAGCTAGGCATTAAAAGCATGCCGATGTATCTACCATTTGACAGCACTTTTCACCTCAATGAAAATGTGCCTAAAGAAGACAGATGATTAAAGAAGATACATTTCCAAGAGGTTTTGAGAAGCGTTTGGATTGTTTGGGACTGATATTTTTTGGTTTGAGGTTAAATTTCAAATCGGATGATTGGAGGGCTTCTGACACACCCTGCAGGAATGGACACTTTTAAACCCTAGCTAGGGTTAGGGTTAGCGATCCCACAGTACATTGAAGTTTTTTACTATCAGCGCTGCATTGCGGGCCCCCAGTTATCTTTAGGATGAGTGATAATTTGCTCCTATCTGCACTTTTAGTTTTCGGGCAGTTTTGGCCACCTTTCTGTCTATTGCCCCATTCATTGATTTGATCCCAAAAGTGAGCCAGTTGAAAAGTGTGAAGAATACCTGTTCTAATGGGTGAACTCTCTTCATTTTGTCATTTAAAGTGCAGCTAGAAGTGTAACTTCAGGCAAAATTCTATGGTTCTCTTAACCCTAACCCTAGCTAGGCATTAAAAGCATGCCGATGTATCTACCATTTGACAGCACTTTTCACCTCAATGAAAATTTGCCTAAAGAAGACAGATGATTAAAGAAGATACATTTCCAAGAGGTTTTGAGAAGCGTTTGGATTGTTTGAGACTGATATTTTTTGGTTTGAGGTTAAATTTCAAATCGGATGATTGAAGGGCTTCTGACACACCCTGCAGGAATGGGCACTTTTAAACCCTAGCTAGGGTTAGGGTTAGCGATCCCACAGTACATTGAAGTTTTTTACTATCAGCGCTGCATTGCGGGCCCCCAGTTATCTTTAGGATGAGTGATAATTTGCTCCTATCTGCACTTTTAGTTTTCGGGCAGTTTTGGCCACCTTTCTGTCTATTGCCCCATTCATTGATTTGATCCCAAAAGTGAGCCAGTTGAAAAGTGTGAAGAATACCTGTTCTAATGGGTGATCTCTCTTCATTTTGTCATTTAATGTGCAGCTAGAAGTGTAACTTCAGGCAAAATTCTATGGTTCTCTTAACCCTAACCCTAGCTAGGCATTAAAAGCATGCCGATGTATCTACCATTTGACAGCACTTTTCACCTCAATGAAAATTTGCCTAAAGAAGACAGATGATTAAAGAAGATACATTTCCAAGAGGTTTTGAGAAGCGTTTTGATTGTTTGAGACTGATATTTTTTGGTCTGAGGTTAAATTTCAAATCGGATGATTTTAGGGCTTCTGAGACACCCTGCAGGAATGGGCACTTTTAAACCCTAGCTAGGGTTAGGGTTAGCGATCCCACAGTACATTGAAGTTTTTTACTATCAGCGCTGCATTGCGGGCCCCCAGTTATCTTTAGGATGAGTGAAAATTTGCTCCTATCTGCACTTTTAGTTTTCGGGCAGTTTTGGCCACCTTTCTGTCTATTGCCCCATTCATTGATTTGATCCCAACAGTGAGCCAGTTGAAAAGTGTGAAGAATACCTGTTCTAATGGGTGAACTCTCTTCATTTTGTCATTTAAAGTGCAGCTAGAAGTGTAACTTCAGGCAAAATTCTATGGTTCTCTTAACCCTAACCCTAGCTAGGCATTAAAAGCATGCCGATGTATCTACCATTTGACAGCACTTTTCACCTCAATGAAAATTTGCCTAAAGAAGACAGATGATTAAAGAAGATATATTTCCAAGAGGTTTTGAGAAGCGTTTGGATTGTTTGAGACTGATATTTTTTGGTTTGAGGTTAAATTTCAAATCGGATGATTGGAGGGCTTCTGACACACCCTGCAGGAATGGGCACTTTTAAACCCTAGCTAGGGTTAGGGTTAGCGATCCCACAGTACATTGAAGTTTTTTACTATGAGCGCTGCATTGCGGGCCCCCAGTTATCTTTAGGATGAGTGATAATTTGCTCCTATCTGCACTTTTAGTTTTCGGGCAGTTTTGGCCACCTTTCTGTCTATTGCCCCATTCATTGATTTGATCCCAAAAGTGAGCCAGATGAAAAGTGTGAAGAATACCTGTTCTAATGGGTGATCTCTCTTCATTTTGTCATTTAAAGTGCAGCTAGAAGTGTAACTTCGGGCAAAATTCTATGGTTCTCTTAACCCTAACCCTAGCTAGGCATTAAAAGCATGCCGATGTATCTACCATTTGACAGCACTTTTCACCTCAATGAAAATTTGCCTAAAGAAGACAGATGATTAAAGAAGATACATTTCCAAGAGGTTTTGAGAAGCGTTTGGATTGTTTGAGACTGATATTTTTTGGTTTGAGGTTAAATTTCAAATCGGATGATTGGAGGGCTTCTGACACACCCTGCAGGAATGGGCACTTTTAAACCCTAGCTAGGGTTAGGGTTAGCGATCCCACACTACGTAGAAGTTTTTTACTATCAGCGCTGCATTGCGGGCCCCCAGTTATCTTTAGGATGAGTGATAATTTGCTCCTATCTGCACTTTTAGTTTTCGGGCAGTTTTGGAGACCTTTCTGTCTATTGCCCCATTCATTGATTTGATCCCAAAAGTGAGCCAGTTGAAAAGTGTGAAGAATACCTGTTCTAATGGGTGATCTCTGTTCATTTTGTCATTTAAAGTGCAGCTAGAAGTGTAACTTCAGGCAAAATTCTATGGTTTTCTTAACCCTAACCCTAGTTAGTCATTAAAAGCATGCCGATTTATCTACCATTTGACAGCACTTTTCACCTCAATGAAAATTTGCCTAAAGAAGACAGATGATTAAAGAAGATACATTTCCAAGAGGTTTTGAGAAGCGTTTGGATTGTTTGAGACTGATATTTTTTGGTTTGAGGTTAAATTTCAAATCGGATGATTTTAGGGCTTCTGAGACACCCTGCAGGAATGGGCACTTTTAAACCCTAGCTAGGGTTGGGGTTAGCGATCCCACAGTACATTGAAGTTTTTTACTATCAGCGCTGCATTGCGGGCCCCCAGTTATCTTTAGGATGAGTGATAATTTGCTCCTATCTGCACTTTTAGTTTTCGGGCAGTTTTGGCCACCTTTCTGTCTATTGCCCCATTCATTGATTTGATCCCAAAAGTGAGCCAGTTGAAAAGTGTGAAGAATATCTGTTCTAATGGGTGATCTCTCTTCATTTTGTCATTTAAAGTGCAGCTAGAAGTGTAACTTCGGGCAAAATTCTATGGTTCTCTTAACCCTAACCCTAGCTAGGCATTAAAAGCATGCCGATGTATCTACCATTTGACAGCACTTTTCACCTCAATGAAAATTTGCCTAAAGAAGACAGATGATTTAAGAAGATACATTTCCAAGAGGTTTTGAGAAGCGTTTGGATTGTTTGAGACTGATATTTTTTGGTTTGAGGTTAAATTTCAAATCGGATGATTGGAGGGCTTCTGACACACCCTGCAGGAATGGGCACTTTTAATCCCTAGCTAGGGTTAGGGTTAGCGATCCCACACTACGTAGAAGTTTTTTACTATCAGCGCTGCATTGCGGGCCCCCAGTTATCTTTAGGATGAGTGATAATTTGCTCCTATCTGCACTTTTAGTTTTCGGGCAGTTTTGGCCACCTTTCTGTCTATTTCCCCATTCATTGATTTGATCCCAGAAGTGAGCCAGTTGAAAATTGTGAAGAATACCTGTTCTAATGGGTGAACTCTCTTCATTTTGTCATTTAAAGTGCAGCTAGAAGTGTAACTTCAGGCAAAATTCTATGGTTCTCTTAACCCTAACCCTAGCTAGGCATTAAAAGCATGCCGATTTATCTACCATTTGACAGCACTTTTCACCTCAATGAAAATTTGCCTAAAGAAGACAGATGATTAAAGAAGATACATTTCCAAGAGGTTTTGAGAAGCGTTTTGATTGTTTGAGACTGATATTTTTTGGTTTGAGGTTAAATTTCAAATCGGATGATTGGAGGGCTTCTGACACACCCTGCAGGAATGGACACTTTTAAACCCTAGCTAGGGTTAGGGTTAGCGATCCCACACTACGTAGAAGTTTTTTACTATCAGCGCTGCATTGCGGGCCCCCAGTTATCTTTAGGATGAGTGATAATTTGCTCCTATCTGCACTTTTAGTTTTCGGGCAGTTTTGGCCACCTTTCTGTCTATTGCCCCATTCATTGATTTGATCCCAAAAGTGAGCCAGTTGAAAAGTGTGAAGAATACCTGTTCTAATGGGTGAACTCTTTTCATTTTGTCATTTAAAGTGCAGCTAGAAGTGTAACTTCAGGCAAAATTCTATGGTTCTCTTAACCCTAACCCTAGCTAGGCATTAAAAGCATGCCGATGTATCTACCATTTGACAGCACTTTTCACCTCAATGAAAATTTGCCTAAAGAAGACAGATGATTAAAGAAGATACATTTCCAAGAGGTTTTGAGAAGCGTTTGGATTGTTTGAGACTGATATTTTTTGGTTTGAGGTTAAATTTCAAATCGGATGATTGGAGGGCTTCTGACACACCCTGCAGGAATGGGCACTTTTAAACCCTAGCTAGGGTTAGGGTTAGCGATCCCACAGTACATTGAAGTTTTTTACTATCAGCGCTGCATTGCGGGCCCCCAGTTATCTTTAGGATGAGTGATAATTTGCTCCTATCTGCACTTTTAGTTTTCGGGCAGTTTTGGCCACCTTTCTGTCTATTGCCCCATTCATTGATTTGATCCCAAAAGTGAGCCAGTTGAAAAGTGTGAAGAATATCTGTTCTAATGGGTGATCTCTCTTCATTTTGTCATTTAAAGTGCAGCTAGAAGTGTAACTTCGGGCAAAATTCTATGGTTCTCTTAACCCTAACCCTAGCTAGGCATTAAAAGCATGCCGATGTATCTACCATTTGACAGCACTTTTCACCTCAATGAAAATTTGCCTAAAGAAGACAGATGATTAAAGAAGATACATTTCCAAGAGGTTTTGAGAAGCGTTTGGATTGTTTGAGACTGATATTTTTTGGTTTGAGGTTAAATTTCAAATCAGATGATTGGAGGGCTTCTGACACACCCTGCAGGAATGGGCACTTTTAATCCCTAGCTAGGGTTAGGGTTAGCGATCCCACACTACGTAGAAGTTTTGTACTATCAGCGCTGCATTGCGGGCCCCCAGTTATCTTTAGGATGAGTGATAATTTGCTCCTATCTGCACTTTTAGTTTTCGGGCAGTTTTGGCCACCTTTCTGTCTATTTCCCCATTCATTGATTTGATCCCAGAAGTGAGCCAGTTGAAAATTGTGAAGAATACCTGTTCTAATGGGTGAACTCTCTTCATTTTGTCATTTAAAGTGCAGCTAGAAGTGTAACTTCAGGCAAAATTCTATGGTTCTCTTAACCCTAACCCTAGCTAGGCATTAAAAGCATGCCGATTTATCTACCATTTGACAGCACTTTTCACCTCAATGAAAATTTGCCTAAAGAAGACAGATGATTAAAGAAGATACATTTCCAAGAGGTTTTGAGAAGCGTTTTGATTGTTTGAGACTGATATTTTTTGGTCTGAGGTTAAATTTCAAATCGGATGATTTTAGGGCTTCTGAGACACCCTGCAGGAATGGGCACTTTTAAACCCTAGCTAGGGTTAGGGTTAGCGATCCCACAGTACATTGAAGTTTTTTACTATCAGCGCTGCATTGCGGGCCCCCAGTTATCTTTAGGATGAGTGATAATTTGCTCCTATCTGCACTTTTAGTTTTCGGGCAGTTTTGGCCACCTTTCTGTCTATTGCCCCATTCATTGATTTGATCCCAGAAGTGAGCCAGTTGAAAATTGTGAAGAATACCTGTTCTAATGGGTGATCTCTCTTCATTTTGTCATTTAAAGTGCAGCTAGAAGTGTAACTTCGGGCAAAATTCTATGGTTCTCTTAACCCTAACCCTAGCTAGGCATTAAAAGCATGCCGATGTATCTACCATTTGACAGCACTTTTCACCTCAATGAAAATGTGCCTAAAGAAGACAGATGATTAAAGAAGATACATTTCCAAGAGGTTTTGAGAAGCGTTTGGATTGTTTGGGACTGATATTTTTTGGTTTGAGGTTAAATTTCAAATCGGATGATTGGAGGGCTTCTGACACACCCTGCAGGAATGGACACTTTTAAACCCTAGCTAGGGTTAGGGTTAGCGATCCCACAGTACATTGAAGTTTTTTACTATCAGCGCTGCATTGCGGGCCCCCAGTTATCTTTAGGATGAGTGATAATTTGCTCCTATCTGCACTTTTAGTTTTCGGGCAGTTTTGGCCACCTTTCTGTCTATTGCCCCATTCATTGATTTGATCCCAAAAGTGAGCCAGTTGAAAAGTGTGAAGAATACCTGTTCTAATGGGTGAACTCTCTTCATTTTGTCATTTAAAGTGCAGCTAGAAGTGTAACTTCAGGCAAAATTCTATGGTTCTCTTAACCCTAACCCTAGCTAGGCATTAAAAGCATGCCGATGTATCTACCATTTGACAGCACTTTTCACCTCAATGAAAATTTGCCTAAAGAAGACAGATGATTAAAGAAGATACATTTCCAAGAGGTTTTGAGAAGCGTTTGGATTGTTTGAGACTGATATTTTTTGGTTTGAGGTTAAATTTCAAATCGGATGATTGAAGGGCTTCTGACACACCCTGCAGGAATGGGCACTTTTAAACCCTAGCTAGGGTTAGGGTTAGCGATCCCACACTACGTAGAAGTTTTTTACTATCAGCGCTGCATTGCGGGCCACCAGTTATCTTTAGGATGAGTGATAATTTGCTTCTATCTGCATTTTTAGTTTTCGTGCAGTTTTGGCCACCTTTCTGTCTATTGCCCCATTCATTGATTTGATCCCAAAAGTGAGCCAGTTGAAAAGTGTGAAGAATACCTGTTCTAATGGGTGATCTCTCTTCATTTTGTCATTTAAAGTGCAGCTAGAAGTGTAACTTCAGGCAAAATTCTATGGTTTTCTTAACCCTAACCCTAGCTAGTCATTAAAAGCATGCCGATTTATCTACCATTTGACAGCACTTTTCACCTCAATGAAAATTTGCCTAAAGAAGACAGATGATTAAAGAAGATACATTTCCAAGAGGTTTTGAGAAGCGTTTGGATTGTTTGAGACTGATATTTTTTGGTTTGAGGTTAAATTTCAAATCGGATGATTTTAGGGCTTCTGAGACACCCTGCAGGAATGGGCACTTTTAAACACTAGCTAGGGTTAGGGTTAGCGATCCCACAGTACATTGAAGTTTTTTACTATCAGCGCTGCATTGCGGGCCCCCAGTTATCTTTAGGATGAGTGATAATTTGCTCCTATCTGCACTTTTAGTTTTCGGGCAGTTTTGGCCACCTTTCTGTCTATTGCCCCATTCATTGATTTGATCCCAAAAGTGAGCCAGTTGAAAAGTGTGAAGAATACCTGTTCTAATGGGTGATCTCTCTTCATTTTGTCATTTAATGTGCAGCTAGAAGTGTAACTTCAGGCAAAATTCTATGGTTCTCTTAACCCTAACCCTAGCTAGGCATTAAAAGCATGCCGATGTATCTACCATTTGACAGCACTTTTCACCTCAATGAAAATTTGCCTAAAGAAGACAGATGATTAAAGAAGATACATTTCCAAGAGGTTTTGAGAAGCGTTTGGATTGTTTGAGACTGATATTTTTTGGTTTGAGGTTAAATTTCAAATCGGATGATTGGAGGGCTTCTGAGACACCCTGCAGGAGTGGGCACTTTTAAACCCTAGCTAGGGTTAGGGTTAGCGAAATCGCACTACGTAGAAGTTTTTTACTCTCTGCGCTGCATTGCGGGCCCCCAGTTATCTTTAGGATGAGTGATAATTTGCTCCTATCTGCACTTTTAGTTTTCGGGCAGTTTTGGCCACCTTTCTGTCTATTGCCCCATTCATTGATTTGATCCCAAAAGTGAGCCAGTTGAAAAGTGTGAAGAATACCTGTTCTAATGGGTGATCTCTCTTCATTTTGTCATTTAAAGTGCAGCTAGAAGTGTAACTTCAGGCAAAATTCTATGGTTCTCTTTCCTAACCCTAGCTAGGCATTAAAAGCATGCCGATGTATCTACCATTTGACAGCACTTTTCACCTCAATGAAAATTTGCCTAAAGAAGACAGATGATTAAAGAAGATACATTTCCAAGAGGTTTTGAGAAGCGTTTGGATTGTTTGAGACTGATATTTTTTGGTTTGAGGTTAAATTTCAAATCGGATGATTGGAGGGCTTCTGAGACACCCTGCAGGAGTGGGCACTTTTAAACCCTAGCTAGGGTTAGGGTTAGCGAAATCGCACTACGTAGAAGTTTTTTACTCTCTGCGCTGCATTGCGGGCCCCCAGTTATCTTTAGGATGAGTGATAATTTGCTCCTATCTGCACTTTTAGTTTTCGGGCAGTTTTGGCCACCTTTCTGTCTATTGCCCCATTCATTGATTTGATCCCAAAAGTGAGCCAGTTGAAAAGTGTGAAGAATACCTGTTCTAATGGGTGATCTCTCTTCATTTTGTCATTTAAAGTGCAGCTAGAAGTGTAACTTCAGGCAAAATTCTATGGTTCTCTTAACCCTAACCCTAGCTAGGCATTAAAAGCATGCCGATGTATCTACCATTTGACAGCACTTTTCACCTCAATGAAAATTTGCCTAAAGAAGACAGATGATTAAAGAAGATACATTTCCAAGAGGTTTTGAGAAGCGTTTGGATTGTTTGAGACTGATATTTTTTGGTTTGAGGTTAAATTTCAAATCGGATGATTGGAGGGATTCTGACACACCCTGCAGGAATGGGAACTTTTAAACCCTAGCTAGGGTTAGGGTTAGCGATCCCACACTACGTAGAAGTTTTTTACTATCAGCGCTGCATTGCGGGCCCCCAGTTATCTTTAGGATGAGTGATAATTTGCTCCTATCTGCACTTTTAGTTTTCGGGCAGTTTTGGCCACCTTTCTGTCTATTGCCCCATTCATTGATTTGATCCCAGAAGTGAGCCAGTTGAAAAGTGTGAAGAATACCTGTTCTAATGGGTGATCTCTCTTCATTTTGTCATTTAAAGTGCAGCTAGACGTGTAACTTCAGGCAAAATTCTATGGTTCTCTTAACCCTAACCCTAGCTAGGCATTAAAAGCATGCCGATGTATCTACCATTTGACAGCACTTTTCACCTCAATGAAAATTTGCCTAAAGAAGACAGATGATTAAAGAAGATACATTTCCAAGAGGTTTTGAGAAGCGTTTGGATTGTTTGAGACTGATATTTTTTGGTTTGAGGTTAAATTTCAAATTGGATGATTGGAGGGCTTCTGAGACACCCTGCAGGAATGGGCACTTTTAAACCCTAGCTAGGGTTAGGGTTAGCGATCCCACACTACGTAGAAGTTTTTTACTATCAGCGCTGCATTGCGGGCCACCAGTTATCTTTAGGATGAGTGATAATTTGCTCCTATCTGCATTTTTAGTTTTCGGGCAGTTTTGGCCACCTTTCTGTCTATTGCCCCATTCATTGATTTGATCCCAGAAGTGAGCCAGTTGAAAATTGTGAAGAATACCTGTTCTAATGGGTGAACTCTCTTCATTTTGTCATTTAAAGTGCAGCTAGAAGTGTAACTTCAGGCAAAATTCTATGGTTCTCTTAACCCTAACCCTAGCTAGGCATTAAAAGCATGCCGATGTATCTACCATTTGACAGCACTTTTCACCTCAATGAAAATTTGCCTAAAGAAGACAGATGATTAAAGAAGATACATTTCCAAGAGGTTTTGAGAAGCGTTTGGATTGTTTGGGACTGATATTTTTTGGTTTGAGGTTAAATTTCAAATTGGATGATTGGAGGGCTTCTGAGACACCCTGCAGGAATGGGCACTTTTAAACCCTAGCTAGGGTTAGGGTTAGCGATCCCACACTACGTAGAAGTTTTTTACTATCAGCGCTGCATTGCGGGCCCCCAGTTATCTTTAGGATGAGTGATAATTTGCTCCTATCTGCACTTTTAGTTTTCGTGCAGTTTTGGCCACCTTTCTGTCTATTGCCCCATTCATTGATTTGATCCCAAAAGTGAGCCAGTTGAAAAGTGTGAAGAATACCTGTTCTAATGGGTGATCTCTCTTCATTTTGTCATTTAAAGTGCAGCTAGACGTGTAACTTCAGGCAAAATTCTATGGTTCTCTTAACCCTAACCCTAGCTAGGCATTAAAAGCATGCCGATGTATCTACCATTTGACAGCACTTTTCACCTCAATGATAATTTGCCTAAAGAAGACAGATGATTAAAGAAGATACATTTCCAAGAGGTTTTGAGAAGCGTTTGGATTGTTTGAGACTGATATTTTTTGGTTTGAGGTTAAATTTCAAATCGGATGATTGGAGGGCTTCTGACACACCCTGCAGGAATGGGCACTTTTAAACCCTAGCTAGGGTTAGGGTTAGCGATCCCACAGTACATTGAAGTTTTTTACTATCAGCGCTGCATTGCGGGCCCCCAGTTATCTTTAGGATGAGTGATAATTTGCTCCTATCTGCATTTTTAGTTTTCGGGCAGTTTTGGCCACCTTTCTGTCTATTGCCCCATTCATTGATTTGATCCCAAAAGTGAGCCAGTTGAAAAGTGTGAAGAATACCTGTTCTAATGGGTGATCTCTCTTCATTTTGTCATTTAAAGTGCAGCTAGAAGTGTAACTTCAGGCAAAATTCTATGGTTCTCTTAACCCTAACCCTAGCTAGGCATTAAAAGCATGCCGATGTATCTACCATTTGACAGCACTTTTCACCTCAATGAAAATTTGCCTAAAGAAGACAGATGATTAAAGAAGATACATTTCCAAGAGGTTTTGAGAAGCGTTTGGATTGTTTGAGACTGATATTTTTTGGTTTGAGGTTAAATTTCAAATCGGATGATTGGAGGGCTTCTGAGACACCCTGCAGGAGAGGGCACTTTTAAACCCTAGCTAGGGTTAGGGTTAGCGAAATCGCACTACGTAGAAGTTTTTTACTCTCTGCGCTGCATTGCGGGCCCCCAGTTATCTTTAGGATGAGTGATAATTTGCTCCTATCTGCACTTTTAGTTTTCGGGCAGTTTTGGCCACCTTTCTGTCTATTGCCCCATTCATTGATTTGATCCCAAAAGTGAGCCAGTTGAAAAGTGTGAAGAATACCTGATCTAATGGGTGATCTCTCTTCATTTTGTCATTTAAAGTGCAGCTAGAAGTGTAACTTCAGGCAAAATTCTATGGTTTTCTTAACCCTAACACTAGCTAGTCATTAAAAGCATGCCGATTTATCTACCATTTGACAGCACTTTTCACCTCAATGAAAATTTGCCTAAAGAAGACAGATGATTAAAGAAGATACATTTCCAAGAGGTTTTGAGAAGCGTTTGGATTGTTTGAGACTGATATTTTTTGGTTTGAGGTTAAATTTCAAATCGGATGATTTTAGGGCTTCTGAGACACCCTGCAGGAATGGGCACTTTTAAACACTAGCTAGGGTTAGGGTTAGCGATCCCACAGTACATTGAAGTTTTTTACTATCAGCGCTGCATTGCGGGCCCCCAGTTATCTTTAGGATGAGTGATAATTTGCTCCTATCTGCACTTTTAGTTTTCGGGCAGTTTTGGCCACCTTTCTGTCTATTGCCCCATTCATTGATTTGATCCCAAAAGTGAGCCAGTTGAAAAGTGTGAAGAATACCTGTTCTAATGGGTGATCTCTCTTCATTTTGTCATTTAAAGTGCAGCTAGAAGTGTAACTTCAGGCAAAATTCTATGGTTCTCTTAACCCTAACCCTAGCTAGGCATTAAAAGCATGCCGATGTATCTACCATTTGACAGCACTTTTCACCTCAATGAAAATTTGCCTAAAGAAGACAGATGATTAAAGAAGATACATTTCCAAGAGGTTTTGAGAAGCGTTTGGATTGTTTGAGACTGATATTTTTTGGTTTGAGGTTAAATTTCAAATCGGATGATTGGAGGGCTTCTGACACACCCTGCAGGAATGGGCACTTTTAAACCCTAGCTAGGGTTAGGGTTAGCGATCCCACAGTACATTGAAGTTTTTTACTATCAGCGCTGCATTGCGGGCCCCCAGTTATCTTTAGGATGAGTGATAATTTGCTCCTATCTGCACTTTTAGTTTTCGGGCAGTTTTGGCCACCTTTCTGTCTATTGCCCCATTCATTGATTTGATCCCAAAAGTGAGCCAGTTGAAAAGTGTGAAGAATACCTGTTCTAATGGGTGATCTCTCTTCATTTTGTCATTTAAAGTGCAGCTAGAAGTGTAACTTCAGGCAAAATTCTATGGTTCTCTTAACCCTAACCCTAGCTAGTCATTAAAAGCATGCCGATTTATCTACCATTTGACAGCACTTTTCACCTCAATGAAAATTTGCCTAAAGAAGACAGATGATTAAAGAAGATACATTTCCAAGAGGTTTTGAGAAGCGTTTGGATTGTTTGAGACTGATATTTTTTGGTCTGAGGTTAAATTTCAAATCGGATTATTTTAGGGCTTCTGAGACACCCTGCAGGAATGGGCACTTTTAAACCCTAGCTAGGGTTAGGGTTAGCGATCCCACAGTACATTGAAGTTTTTTACTATCAGCGCTGCATTGCGGGCCCCCAGTTATCTTTAGGATGAGTGATAATTTGCTCCTATCTGCATTTTTAGTTTTCGGGCAGTTTTGGCCACCTTTCTGTCTATTGCCCCATTCATTGATTTGATCCCAAAAGTGAGCCAGTTGAAAAGTGTGAAGAATACCTGTTCTAATGGGTGATCTCTCTTCATTTTGTCATTTAAAGTGCAGCTAGAAGTGTAACTTCAGGCAAAATTCTATGGTTCTCTTAACCCTAACCCTAGCTAGGCATTAAAAGCATTCCGATGTATCTACCATTTGACAGCACTTTTCACCTCAATGAAAATTTGCCTAAAGAAGACAGATGATTAAAGAAGATACATTTCCAAGAGGTTTTGAGAAGCGTTTGGATTGTTTGAGACTGATATTTTTTGGTTTGAGGTTAAATTTCAAATCGGATGATTGGAGGGCTTCTGAGACACCCTGCAGGAGAGGGCACTTTTAAACCCTAGCTAGGGTTAGGGTTAGCGAAATCGCACTACGTAGAAGTTTTTTACTCTCTGCGCTGCATTGCGGGCCCCCAGTTATCTTTAGGATGAGTGATAATTTGCTCCTATCTGCACTTTTAGTTTTCGGGCAGTTTTGGCCACCTTTCTGTCTATTGCCCCATTCATTGATTTGATCCCAGAAGTGAGCCAGTTGAAAATTGTGAAGAATACCTGTTCTAATGGGTGAACTCTCTTCATTTTGTCATTTAAAGTGCAGCTAGAAGTGTAACTTCAGGCAAAATTCTATGGTTCTCTTAACCCTAACCCTAGCTAGGCATTAAAAGCATGCCGATGTATCTACCATTTGACAGCACTTTTCACCTCAATGAAAATTTGCCTAAAGAAGACAGATGATTAAAGAAGATACATTTCCAAGAGGTTTTGAGAAGCGTTTGGATTGTTTGAGACTGATATTTTTTGGTTTGAGGTTAAATTTCAAATCGGATGATTGGAGGGCTTCTGACACACCCTGCAGGAATGGACACTTTTAAACCCTAGCTAGGGTTAGGGTTAGCGATCCCACAGTACATTGAAGTTTTTTACTATCAGCGCTGCATTGCGGGCCCCCAGTTATCTTTAGGATGAGTGATAATTTGCTCCTATCTGCACTTTTAGTTTTCGGGCAGTTTTGGCCACCTTTCTGTCTATTGCCCCATTCATTGATTTGATCCCAAAAGTGAGCCAGTTGAAAAGTGTGAAGAATACCTGTTCTAATGGGTGAACTCTCTTCATTTTGTCATTTAAAGTGCAGCTAGAAGTGTAACTTCAGGCAAAATTCTATGGTTCTCTTAACCCTAACCCTAGCTAGGCATTAAAAGCATGCCGATGTATCTACCATTTGACAGCACTTTTCACCTTAATGAAAATTTGCCTAAAGAAGACAGATGATTGAAGAAGATACATTTCCAAGAGGTTTTGAGAAGCGTTTGGATTGTTTGAGACTGATATTTTTTGGTTTGAGGTTAAATTTCAAATCGGATGATTGGAGGGCTTCTGACACACCCTGCAGGAATGGCCACTTTTAAACCCTAGCTAGGGTTAGGGTTAGCGATCCCACACTACGTAGAAGTTTTTTACTATCAGCGCTGCATTGCGGGCCCCCAGTTATCTTTAGGATGAGTGATAATTTGCTCCTATCTGCACTTTTAGTTTTCGGGCAGTTTTGGCCACCTTTCTGTCTATTGCCCCATTCATTGATTTGATCCCAAAAGTGAGCCAGTTGAAAAGTGTGAAGAATACCTGTTCTAATGGGTGATCTCTCTTCATTTTGTCATTTAAAGTGCAGCTAGAAGTGTAACTTCAGGCAAAATTCTATGGTTTTCTTAACCCTAACCCTAGCTAGTCATTAAAAGCATGCCGATTTATCTACCATTTGACAGCACTTTTCACCTCAATGAAAATTTGCCTAAAGAAGACAGATGATAAAAGAAGATACATTTCCAAGAGGTTTTGAGAAGCGTTTGGATTGTTTGAGACTGATATTTTTTGGTTTGAGGTTAAATTTCAAATCGGATTATTTTAGGGCTTCTGAGACACCCTGCAGGAATGGGCACTTTTAAACCCTAGCTAGGGTTAGGGTTAGCGATCCCACAGTACATTGAAGTTTTTTACTATCAGCGCTGCATTGTGGGCCCCCAGTTATCTTTAGGATGAGTGATAATTTGCTCCTATCTGCACTTTTAGTTTTCGGGCAGTTTTGGCCACCTTTCTGTCTATTGCCCCATTAATTGATTTGATCCCAAAAGTGAGCCAGTTGAAAAGTGTGAAGAATACCTGTTCTAATGGGTGATCTCTCTTCATTTTGTCATTTAAAGTGCAGCTAGAAGTGTAACTTCAGGCAAAATTCTATGGTTCTCTTAACCCTAACCCTAGCTAGGCATTAAAAGCATGCCGATGTATCTACCATTTGACAGCACTTTTCACCTCAATGAAAATTTGCCTAAAGAAGACAGATGATTAAAGAAGATACATTTCCAAGAGGTTTTGAGAAGCGTTTGGATTGTTTGAGACTGATATTTTTTGGTTTGAGGTTAAATTTCAAATCGGATGATTGGAGGGCTTCTGAGACACCCTGCAGGAGAGGGCACTTTTAAACCCTAGCTAGGGTTAGGGTTAGCGAAATCGCACTACGTAGAAGTTTTTTACTCTCTGCGCTGCATTGCGGGCCCCCAGTTATCTTTAGGATGAGTGATAATTTGCTCCTATCTGCACTTTTAGTTTTCGGGCAGTTTTGGCCACCTTTCTGTCTATTGCCCCATTCATTGATTTGATCCCAAAAGTGAGCCAGTTGAAAAGTGTGAAGAATACCTGTTCTAATGGGTGAACTCTCTTCATTTTGTCATTTAAAGTGCAGCTAGAAGTGTAACTTCAGGCAAAATTCTATGGTTCTCTTAACCCTAACCCTAGCTAGGCATTAAAAGCATGCCGATGTATCAACCATTTGACAGCACTTTTCACCTCAATGAAAATTTGCCTAAAGAAGACAGATGATTAAAGAAGATACATTTCCAAGAGGTTTTGAGAAGCGTTTGGATTGTTTGAGACTGATATTTTTTGGTTTGAGGTTAAATTTCAAATCGGATGATTGGAGGGCTTCTGACACACCCTGCAGGAATGGGCACTTTTAAACCCTAGCTAGGGTTAGGGTTAGCGAAATCGCACTACGTAGAAGTTTTTTACTCTCTGCGCTGCATTGCGGGCCCCCAGTTATCTTTAGGATGAGTGATAATTTGCTCCTATCTGCACTTTTAGTTTTCGGGCAGTTTTGGCCACCTTTCTGTCTATTGCCCCATTCATTGATTTGATCCCAAAAGTGAGCCAGTTGAAAAGTGTGAAGAATACCTGTTCTAATGGGTGAACTCTCTTCATTTTGTCATTTAAAGTGCAGCTAGAAGTGTAACTTCAGGCAAAATTCTATGGTTCTCTTAACACTAACCCTAGCTAGGCATTAAAAGCATGCCGATGTATCTACCATTTGACAGCACTTTTCACCTCAATGAAAATTTGCCTAAAGAAGACAGATGATTAAAGAAGATACATTTCCAAGAGGTTTTGAGAAGCGTTTGGATTGTTTGAGACTGATATTTTTTGGTTTGAGGTTAAATTTCAAATCGGATGATTGGAGGGCTTCTGACACACCCTGCAGGAATGGGCACTTTTAAACCCTAGCTAGGGTTAGGGTTAGCGATCCCACACTACGTAGAAGTTTTTTACTATCAGCGCTGCATTGCGGGCCACCAGTTATCTTTAGGATGAGTGATAATTTGCTCCTATCTGCATTTTTAGTTTTCGGGCAGTTTTGGCCACCTTTCTGTCTATTGCCCCATTCATTGATTTGATCCCAGAAGTGAGCCAGTTGAAAATTGTGAAGAATACCTGTTCTAATGGGTGATCTCTCTTCATTTTGTCATTTAAAGTGCAGCTAGACGTGTAACTTCAGGCAAAATTCTATGGTTCTCTTAACCCTAACCCTAGCTAGGCATTAAAAGCATGCCGATGTATCTACCATTTGACAGCACTTTTCACCTCAATGATAATTTGCCTAAAGAAGACAGATGATTAAAGAAGATACATTTCCAAGAGGTTTTGAGAAGCGTTTGGATTGTTTGAGACTGATATTTTTTGGTTTGAGGTTAAATTTCAAATCGGATGATTGGAGGGCTTCTGACACACCCTGCAGGAATGGGCACTTTTAAACCCTAGCTAGGGTTAGGGTTAGCGATCCCACAGTACATTGAAGTTTTTTACTATCAGCGCTGCATTGCGGGCCCCCAGTTATCTTTAGGATGAGTGATAATTTGCTCCTATCTGCATTTTTAGTTTTCGGGCAGTTTTGGCCACCTTTCTGTCTATTGCCCCATTCATTGATTTGATCCCAAAAGTGAGCCAGTTGAAAAGTGTGAAGAATACCTGTTCTAATGGGTGATCTCTCTTCATTTTGTCATTTAAAGTGCAGCTAGAAGTGTAACTTCAGGCAAAATTCTATGGTTCTCTTAACCCTAACCCTAGCTAGGCATTAAAAGCATGCCGATGTATCTACCATTTGACAGCACTTTTCACCTCAATGAAAATTTGCCTAAAGAAGACAGATGATTAAAGAAGATACATTTCCAAGAGGTTTTGAGAAGCGTTTGGATTGTTTGAGACTGATATTTTTTGGTTTGAGGTTAAATTTCAAATCGGATGATTGGAGGGCTTCTGAGACACCCTGCAGGAGAGGGCACTTTTAAACCCTAGCTAGGGTTAGGGTTAGCGAAATCGCACTACGTAGAAGTTTTTTACTCTCTGCGCTGCATTGCGGGCCCCCAGTTATCTTTAGGATGAGTGATAATTTGCTCCTATCTGCACTTTTAGTTTTCGGGCAGTTTTGGCCACCTTTCTGTCTATTGCCCCATTCATTGATTTGATCCCAAAAGTGAGCCAGTTGAAAAGTGTGAAGAATACCTGTTCTAATGGGTGATCTCTCTTCATTTTGTCATTTAAAGTGCAGCTAGAAGTGTAACTTCAGGCAAAATTCTATGGTTTTCTTAACCCTAACACTAGCTAGTCATTAAAAGCATGCCGATTTATCTACCATTTGACAGCACTTTTCACCTCAATGAAAATTTGCCTAAAGAAGACAGATGATTAAAGAAGATACATTTCCAAGAGGTTTTGAGAAGCGTTTGGATTGTTTGAGACTGATATTTTTTGGTTTGAGGTTAAATTTCAAATCGGATGATTTTAGGGCTTCTGAGACACCCTGCAGGAATGGGCACTTTTAAACACTAGCTAGGGTTAGGGTTAGCGATCCCACAGTACATTGAAGTTTTTTACTATCAGCGCTGCATTGCGGGCCCCCAGTTATCTTTAGGATGAGTGATAATTTGCTCCTATCTGCACTTTTAGTTTTCGGGCAGTTTTGGCCACCTTTCTGTCTATTGCCCCATTCATTGATTTGATCCCAAAAGTGAGCCAGTTGAAAAGTGTGAAGAATACCTGTTCTAATGGGTGATCTCTCTTCATTTTGTCATTTAAAGTGCAGCTAGAAGTGTAACTTCAGGCAAAATTCTATGGTTCTCTTAACCCTAACCCTAGCTAGGCATTAAAAGCATGCCGATGTATCTACCATTTGACAGCACTTTTCACCTCAATGAAAATTTGCCTAAAGAAGACAGATGATTAAAGAAGATACATTTCCAAGAGGTTTTGAGAAGCGTTTGGATTGTTTGAGACTGATATTTTTTGGTTTGAGGTTAAATTTCAAATCGGATGATTGGAGGGCTTCTGACACACCCTGCAGGAATGGGCACTTTTAAACCCTAGCTAGGGTTAGGGTTAGCGATCCCACACTACGTAGAAGTTTTTTACTATCAGCGCTGCATTGCGGGCCCCCAGTTATCTTTAGGATGAGTGATAATTTGCTCCTATCTGCACTTTTAGTTTTCGGGCAGTTTTGGCCACCTTTCTGTCTATTGCCCCATTCATTGATTTGATCCCAAAAGTGAGCCAGTTGAAAAGTGTGAAGAATACCTGTTCTAATGGGTGATCTCTCTTCATTTTGTCATTTAAAGTGCAGCTAGAAGTGTAACTTCAGGCAAAATTCTATGGTTCTCTTAACCCTAACCCTAGCTAGTCATTAAAAGCATGCCGATTTATCTACCATTTGACAGCACTTTTCACCTCAATGAAAATTTGCCTAAAGAAGACAGATGATTAAAGAAGATACATTTCCAAGAGGTTTTGAGAAGCGTTTGGATTGTTTGAGACTGATATTTTTTGGTCTGAGGTTAAATTTCAAATCGGATTATTTTAGGGCTTCTGAGACACCCTGCAGGAATGGGCACTTTTAAACCCTAGCTAGGGTTAGGGTTAGCGATCCCACAGTACATTGAAGTTTTTTACTATCAGCGCTGCATTGCGGGCCCCCAGTTATCTTTAGGATGAGTGATAATTTGCTCCTATCTGCATTTTTAGTTTTCGGGCAGTTTTGGCCACCTTTCTGTCTATTGCCCCATTCATTGATTTGATCCCAAAAGTGAGCCAGTTGAAAAGTGTGAAGAATACCTGTTCTAATGGGTGATCTCTCTTCATTTTGTCATTTAAAGTGCAGCTAGAAGTGTAACTTCAGGCAAAATTCTATGGTTCTCTTAACCCTAACCCTAGCTAGGCATTAAAAGCATTCCGATGTATCTACCATTTGACAGCACTTTTCACCTCAATGAAAATTTGCCTAAAGAAGACAGATGATTAAAGAAGATACATTTCCAAGAGGTTTTGAGAAGCGTTTGGATTGTTTGAGACTGATATTTTTTGGTTTGAGGTTAAATTTCAAATCGGATGATTGGAGGGCTTCTGAGACACCCTGCAGGAGAGGGCACTTTTAAACCCTAGCTAGGGTTAGGGTTAGCGAAATCGCACTACGTAGAAGTTTTTTACTCTCTGCGCTGCATTGCGGGCCCCCAGTTATCTTTAGGATGAGTGATAATTTGCTCCTATCTGCACTTTTAGTTTTCGGGCAGTTTTGGCCACCTTTCTGTCTATTGCCCCATTCATTGATTTGATCCCAGAAGTGAGCCAGTTGAAAATTGTGAAGAATACCTGTTCTAATGGGTGAACTCTCTTCATTTTGTCATTTAAAGTGCAGCTAGAAGTGTAACTTCAGGCAAAATTCTATGGTTCTCTTAACCCTAACCCTAGCTAGGCATTAAAAGCATGCCGATGTATCTACCATTTGACAGCACTTTTCACCTCAATGAAAATTTGCCTAAAGAAGACAGATGATTAAAGAAGATACATTTCCAAGAGGTTTTGAGAAGCGTTTGGATTGTTTGAGACTGATATTTTTTGGTTTGAGGTTAAATTTCAAATCGGATGATTGGAGGGCTTCTGACACACCCTGCAGGAATGGACACTTTTAAACCCTAGCTAGGGTTAGGGTTAGCGATCCCACAGTACATTGAAGTTTTTTACTATCAGCGCTGCATTGCGGGCCCCCAGTTATCTTTAGGATGAGTGATAATTTGCTCCTATCTGCACTTTTAGTTTTCGGGCAGTTTTGGCCACCTTTCTGTCTATTGCCCCATTCATTGATTTGATCCCAAAAGTGAGCCAGTTGAAAAGTGTGAAGAATACCTGTTCTAATGGGTGAACTCTCTTCATTTTGTCATTTAAAGTGCAGCTAGAAGTGTAACTTCAGGCAAAATTCTATGGTTCTCTTAACCCTAACCCTAGCTAGGCATTAAAAGCATGCCGATGTATCTACCATTTGACAGCACTTTTCACCTCAATGAAAATTTGCCTAAAGAAGACAGATGATTAAAGAAGATACATTTCCAAGAGGTTTTGAGAAGCGTTTGGATTGTTTGAGACTGATATTTTTTGGTTTGAGGTTAAATTTCAAATCGGATGATTGGAGGGCTTCTGACACACCCTGCAGGAATGGCCACTTTTAAACCCTAGCTAGGGTTAGGGTTAGCGATCCCACACTACGTAGAAGTTTTTTACTATCAGCGCTGCATTGCGGGCCCCCAGTTATCTTTAGGATGAGTGATAATTTGCTCCTATCTGCACTTTTAGTTTTCGGGCAGTTTTGGCCACCTTTCTGTCTATTGCCCCATTCATTGATTTGATCCCAAAAGTGAGCCAGTTGAAAAGTGTGAAGAATACCTGTTCTAATGGGTGATCTCTCTTCATTTTGTCATTTAAAGTGCAGCTAGAAGTGTAACTTCAGGCAAAATTCTATGGTTTTCTTAACCCTAACCCTAGCTAGTCATTAAAAGCATGCCGATTTATCTACCATTTGACAGCACTTTTCACCTCAATGAAAATTTGCCTAAAGAAGACAGATGATTAAAGAAGATACATTTCCAAGAGGTTTTGAGAAGCGTTTGGATTGTTTGAGACTGATATTTTTTGGTTTGAGGTTAAATTTCAAATCGGATTATTTTAGGGCTTCTGAGACACCCTGCAGGAATGGGCACTTTTAAACCCTAGCTAGGGTTAGGGTTAGCGATCCCACAGTACATTGAAGTTTTTTACTATCAGCGCTGCATTGCGGGCCCCCAGTTATCTTTAGGATGAGTGATAATTTGCTCCTATCTGCACTTTTAGTTTTCGGGCAGTTTTGGCCACCTTTCTGTCTATTGCCCCATTAATTGATTTGATCCCAAAAGTGAGCCAGTTGAAAAGTGTGAAGAATACCTGTTCTAATGGGTGATCTCTCTTCATTTTGTCATTTAAAGTGCAGCTAGAAGTGTAACTTCAGGCAAAATTCTATGGTTCTCTTAACCCTAACCCTAGCTAGGCATTAAAAGCATGCCGATGTATCTACCATTTGACAGCACTTTTCACCTCAATGAAAATTTGCCTAAAGAAGACAGATGATTAAAGAAGATACATTTCCAAGAGGTTTTGAGAAGCGTTTGGATTGTTTGAGACTGATATTTTTTGGTTTGAGGTTAAATTTCAAATCGGATGATTGGAGGGCTTCTGAGACACCCTGCAGGAGAGGGCACTTTTAAACCCTAGCTAGGGTTAGGGTTAGCGAAATCGCACTACGTAGAAGTTTTTTACTCTCTGCGCTGCATTGCGGGCCCCCAGTTATCTTTAGGATGAGTGATAATTTGCTCCTATCTGCACTTTTAGTTTTCGGGCAGTTTTGGCCACCTTTCTGTCTATTGCCCCATTCATTGATTTGATCCCAAAAGTGAGCCAGTTGAAAAGTGTGAAGAATACCTGTTCTAATGGGTGAACTCTCTTCATTTTGTCATTTAAAGTGCAGCTAGAAGTGTAACTTCAGGCAAAATTCTATGGTTCTCTTAACCCTAACCCTAGCTAGGCATTAAAAGCATGCCGATGTATCAACCATTTGACAGCACTTTTCACCTCAATGAAAATTTGCCTAAAGAAGACAGATGATTAAAGAAGATACATTTCCAAGAGGTTTTGAGAAGCGTTTGGATTGTTTGAGACTGATATTTTTTGGTTTGAGGTTAAATTTCAAATCGGATGATTGGAGGGCTTCTGACACACCCTGCAGGAATGGGCACTTTTAAACCCTAGCTAGGGTTAGGGTTAGCGAAATCGCACTACGTAGAAGTTTTTTACTCTCTGCGCTGCATTGCGGGCCCCCAGTTATCTTTAGGATGAGTGATAATTTGCTCCTATCTGCACTTTTAGTTTTCGGGCAGTTTTGGCCACCTTTCTGTCTATTGCCCCATTCATTGATTTGATCCCAAAAGTGAGCCAGTTGAAAAGTGTGAAGAATACCTGTTCTAATGGGTGAACTCTCTTCATTTTGTCATTTAAAGTGCAGCTAGAAGTGTAACTTCAGGCAAAATTCTATGGTTCTCTTAACACTAACCCTAGCTAGGCATTAAAAGCATGCCGATGTATCTACCATTTGACAGCACTTTTCACCTCAATGAAAATTTGCCTAAAGAAGACAGATGATTAAAGAAGATACATTTCCAAGAGGTTTTGAGAAGCGTTTGGATTGTTTGAGACTGATATTTTTTGGTTTGAGGTTAAATTTCAAATCGGATGATTGGAGGGCTTCTGACACACCCTGCAGGAATGGGCACTTTTAAACCCTAGCTAGGGTTAGGGTTAGCGATCCCACACTACGTAGAAGTTTTTTACTATCAGCGCTGCATTGCGGGCCACCAGTTAACTTTAGGATGAGTGATAATTTGCTCCTATCTGCATTTTTAGTTTTCGGGCAGTTTTGGCCACCTTTCTGTCTATTGCCCCATTCATTGATTTGATCCCAGAAGTGAGCCAGTTGAAAATTGTGAAGAATACCTGTTCTAATGGGTGAACTCTCTTCATTTTGTCATTTAAAGTGCAGCTAGAAGTGTAACTTCAGGCAAAATTCTATGGTTCTCTTAACCCTAACCCTAGCTAGGCATTAAAAGCATGCCGATGTATCTACCATTTGACAGCACTTTTCACCTCAATGAAAATTTGCCTAAAGAAGACAGATGATTAAAGAAGATACATTTCCAAGAGGTTTTGAGAAGCGTTTGGATTGTTTGAGACTGATATTTTTTGGTTTGAGGTTAAATTTCAAATCTGATGATTGGAGGGCTTCTGACACACCCTGCAGGAATGGGCACTTTTAAACCCTAGCTAGGGTTAGGGTTAGCGATCCCACACTACGTAGAAGTTTTTTACTATCAGCGCTGTTTTGCGGGCCCCCAGTTATCTTTAGGATGAGTGATAATTTGCTCCTATCTGCACTTTTAGTTTTCGGGCAGTTTTGGCCACCTTTCTGTCTATTGCCCCATTCATTGATTTGATCCCAAAAGTGAGCCAGTTGAAAAGTGTGAAGAATACCTGTTCTAATGGGTGATCTCTCTTCATTTTGTCATTTAAAGTGCAGCTAGAAGTGTAACTTCAGGCAAAATTCTATGGTTCTCTTAACCCTAACCCTAGCTAGGCATTAAAAGCATTCCGATGTATCTACCATTTGACAGCACTTTTCACCTCAATGAAAATTTGCCTAAAGAAGACAGATGATTAAAGAAGATACATTTCCAAGAGGTTTTGAGAAGCGTTTGGATTGTTTGAGACTGATATTTTTTGGTTTGAGGTTAAATTTCAAATCGGATGATTGGAGGGCTTCTGAGACACCCTGCAGGAGAGGGCACTTTTAAACCCTAGCTAGGGTTAGGGTTAGCGAAATCGCACTACGTAGAAGTTTTTTACTCTCTGCGCTGCATTGCGGGCCCCCAGTTATCTTTAGGATGAGTGATAATTTGCTCCTATCTGCACTTTTAGTTTTCGGGCAGTTTTGGCCACCTTTCTGTCTATTGCCCCATTCATTGATTTGATCCCAGAAGTGAGCCAGTTGAAAATTGTGAAGAATACCTGTTCTAATGGGTGAACTCTCTTCATTTTGTCATTTAAAGTGCAGCTAGAAGTGTAACTTCAGGCAAAATTCTATGGTTCTCTTAACCCTAACCCTAGCTAGGCATTAAAAGCATGCCGATGTATCTACCATTTGACAGCACTTTTCACCTCAATGAAAATTTGCCTAAAGAAGACAGATGATTAAAGAAGATACATTTCCAAGAGGTTTTGAGAAGCGTTTGGATTGTTTGAGACTGATATTTTTTGGTTTGAGGTTAAATTTCAAATCGGATGATTGGAGGGCTTCTGACACACCCTGCAGGAATGGACACTTTTAAACCCTAGCTAGGGTTAGGGTTAGCGATCCCACAGTACATTGAAGTTTTTTACTATCAGCGCTGCATTGCGGGCCCCCAGTTATCTTTAGGATGAGTGATAATTTGCTCCTATCTGCACTTTTAGTTTTCGGGCAGTTTTGGCCACCTTTCTGTCTATTGCCCCATTCATTGATTTGATCCCAAAAGTGAGCCAGTTGAAAAGTGTGAAGAATACCTGTTCTAATGGGTGAACTCTCTTCATTTTGTCATTTAAAGTGCAGCTAGAAGTGTAACTTCAGGCAAAATTCTATGGTTCTCTTAACCCTAACCCTAGCTAGGCATTAAAAGCATGCCGATGTATCTACCATTTGACAGCACTTTTCACCTTAATGAAAATTTGCCTAAAGAAGACAGATGATTGAAGAAGATACATTTCCAAGAGGTTTTGAGAAGCGTTTGGATTGTTTGAGACTGATATTTTTTGGTTTGAGGTTAAATTTCAAATCGGATGATTGGAGGGCTTCTGACACACCCTGCAGGAATGGCCACTTTTAAACCCTAGCTAGGGTTAGGGTTAGCGATCCCACACTACGTAGAAGTTTTTTACTATCAGCGCTGCATTGCGGGCCCCCAGTTATCTTTAGGATGAGTGATAATTTGCTCCTATCTGCACTTTTAGTTTTCGGGCAGTTTTGGCCACCTTTCTGTCTATTGCCCCATTCATTGATTTGATCCCAAAAGTGAGCCAGTTGAAAAGTGTGAAGAATACCTGTTCTAATGGGTGATCTCTCTTCATTTTGTCATTTAAAGTGCAGCTAGAAGTGTAACTTCAGGCAAAATTCTATGGTTTTCTTAACCCTAACCCTAGCTAGTCATTAAAAGCATGCCGATTTATCTACCATTTGACAGCACTTTTCACCTCAATGAAAATTTGCCTAAAGAAGACAGATGATTAAAGAAGATACATTTCCAAGAGGTTTTGAGAAGCGTTTGGATTGTTTGAGACTGATATTTTTTGGTTTGAGGTTAAATTTCAAATCGGATTATTTTAGGGCTTCTGAGACACCCTGCAGGAATGGGCACTTTTAAACCCTAGCTAGGGTTAGGGTTAGCGAAATCGCACTACGTAGAAGTTTTTTACTCTCTGCGCTGCATTGCGGGCCCCCAGTTATCTTTAGGATGAGTGATAATTTGCTCCTATCTGCACTTTTAGTTTTCGGGCAGTTTTGGCCACCTTTCTGTCTATTGCCCCATTCATTGATTTGATCCCAAAAGTGAGCCAGTTGAAAAGTGTGAAGAATACCTGTTCTAATGGGTGAACTCTCTTCATTTTGTCATTTAAAGTGCAGCTAGAAGTGTAACTTCAGGCAAAATTCTATGGTTCTCTTAACCCTAACCCTAGCTAGGCATTAAAAGCATGCCGATGTATCTACCATTTGACAGCAGTTTTCACCTCAATGAAAATTTGCCTAAAGAAGACAGATGATTACAGAAGATACATTTCCAAGAGGTTTTGAGAAGCGTTTGGATTGTTTGAGACTGATATTTTTTGGTTTGAGGTTAAATTTCAAATCGGATGATTGGAGGGCTTCTGAGACACCCTGCAGGAGTGGGCACTTTTAAGCCCTAGCTAGGGTTAGGGTTAGCGAAATCGCACTACGTAGAAGTTTTTTACTCTCTGCGCTGCATTGCGGGCCCCCAGTTATCTTTAGGATGAGTGATAATTTGCTCCTATCTGCACTTTTAGTTTTCGGGCAGTTTTGGCCACCTTTCTGTCTACTGCCCCATTCATTGATTTGATCCCAAAAGTGAGCCAGTTGAAAAGTGTGAAGAATACCTGTTCTAATGGGTGAACTCTCTTCATTTTGTCATTTAAAGTGCAGCTAGAAGTGTAACTTCAGGCAAAATTCTATGGTTCTCTTAACCCTAACCCTAGCTAGGCATTAAAAGCATGCCGATGTATCTACCATTTGACAGCAGTTTTCACCTCAATGAAAATTTGCCTAAAGAAGACAGATGATTAAAGAAGATACATTTCCAAGAGGTTTTGAGAAGCGTTTGGATTGTTTGAGACTGATATTTTTTGGTTTGAGGTTAAATTTCAAATCGGATGATTGGAGGGCTTCTGACACACCCTGCAGAAATGGGCACTTTTAAACCCTAGCTAGGGTTAGGGTTAGCGAAATCGCACTACGTAGAAGTTTTTTACTCTCTGCGCTGCATTGCGGGCCCCCAGTTATCTTTAGGATGAGTGATAATTTGCTCCTATCTGCACTTTTAGTTTTCGGGCAGTTTTGACCACCTTTCTGTCTATTGGCCCATTCATTGATTTGATCCCAAAAGTGAGCCAGTTGAAAATTGTGAAGAATACCTGTTCTAATGGGTGAACTCTCTTCATTTTGTCATTTAAAGTGCAGCTAGAAGTGTAACTTCAGGCAAAATTCTATGGTTCTCTTAACCCTAACCCTAGCTAGGCATTAAAAGCATGCCGATGTATCTACCATTTGACAGCACTTTTCACCTCAATGAAAATTTGCCTAAAGAAGACAGATGATTAAAGCAGATACATTTCCAAGAGGTTTTGAGAAGCGTTTGGATTGTTTGAGACTGATTTTTTTTGGTTTGAGGTTAAATTTCAAATCGGATGATTGGAGGGCTTCTGAGACACCCTGCAGGAATGGGCACTTTTAAACCCTAGCTAGGGTTAGGGTTAGCGATCCCACACTACGTAGAAGTTTTTTACTATCAGCGCTGCATTGCGGGCCCCCAGTTATCTTTAGGATGAGTGATAATTTGCTCCTATCTGCACTTTTAGTTTTCGGGCAGTTTTGGCCACCTTTCTGTCTATTGCCCCATTCATTGATTTGATCCCAAAAGTGAGCCAGTTGAAAAGTGTGAAGAATACCTGTTCTAATGGGTGAACTCTCTTCATTTTGTCATTTAAAGTGCAGCTAGAAGTGTAACTAAAGGCAAAATTCTATGGTTCTCTTAACCCTAACCCTAGCTAGGCATTAAAAGCATGCCGATGTATCTACCATTTGACAGCACTTTTCACCTCAATGAAAATTTGCCTAAAGAAGACAGATGATTAAAGAAGATACATTTCCAAGAGGTTTTGAGAAGCGTTTTGATTGTTTGAGACTGATATTTTTTGGTCTGAGGTTAAATTTCAAATCGGATGATTTTAGGGCTTCTGACACACCCTGCAGGAATGGGCACTTTTAAACCCTAGCTAGGGTTAGGGTTAGCGATCCCACAGTACATTGAAGTTTTTTACTATCAGCGCTGCATTGCGGGCCCCCAGTTATCTTTAGGATGAGTGATAATTTGCTCCTATCTGCACTTTTAGTTTTCGTGCAGTTTTGGCCACCTTTCTGTCTATTGCCCCATTCATTGATTTGATCCCAAAAGTGAGCCAGTTGAAAAGTGTGAAGAATACCTGTTCTAATGGGTGATCTCTCTTCATTTTGTCATTTAAAGTGCAGCTAGACGTGTAACTTCAGGCAAAATTCTATGGTTCTCTTAACCCTAACCCTAGCTAGGCATTAAAAGCATGCCGATGTATCTACCATTTGACAGCACTTTTCACCTCAATGAAAATTTGCCTAAAGAAGACAGATGATTAAAGAAGATACATTTCCAAGAGGTTTTGAGAAGCGTTTGGATTGTTTGAGACTGATATTTTTTGGTTTGAGGTTACATTTCAAATCGGATGATGGGAGGGCTTCTGACACACCCTGCAGGAATGGGCACTTTTAAACCCTAGCTAGGGTTAGGGTTAGCGATCCCACAGTACATTGAAGTTTTTTACTATCAGCGCTGCATTGCGGGCCCCCAGTTATCTTTAGGATGAGTGATAATTTGCTCCTATCTGCACTTTTAGTTTTCAGGCAGTTTTGGCCACCTTTCTGTCTATTGCCCCATTCATTGATTTGATCCCAAAAGTGAGCCAGTTGAAAAGTGTGAAGAATACCTGTTCTAATGGGTGAACTCTCTTCATTTGTTCATTTAAAGTGCAGCTAGAAGTGTAACTTCAGGCAAAATTCTATGGTTCTCTTAACCCTAACCCTAGCTAGGCATTAAAAGCATGCCGATGTATCTACCATTTGACAGCACTTTTCACCTCAATGAAAATTTGCCTAAAGAAGACAGATGATTACAGAAGATACATTTCCAAGAGGTTTTGAGAAGCGTTTGGATTGTTTGAGACTGATATTTTTTGGTTTGAGGTTAAATTTCAAATCGGATGATTGGAGGGCTTCTGAGACACCCTGCAGGAGTGGGCACTTTTAAACCCTAGCTAGGGTTAGGGTTAGCGAAAACGCACTACGTAGAAGTTTTTTACTCTCTGCGCTGCATTGCGGGCCCCCAGTTATCTTTAGGATGAGTGATAATTTGCTCCTATCTGCACTTTTAGTGTTCGGGCAGTTTTGGCCACCTTTCTGTCTATTGCCCCATTCATTGATTTGATCCCAAAAGTGAGCCAGTTGAAAAGTGTGAAGAATACCTGTTCTAATGGGTGAACTCTCTTCATTTTGTCATTTAAAGTGCAGCTAGAAGTGTAACTTCAGGCAAAATTCTATGGTTCTCTTAACCCTAACCCTAGCTAGGCATTAAAAGCATGCCGATGTATCTACCATTTGACAGCACTTTTCACCTCAATGAAAATTTGCCTAAAGAAGACAGAAGATTAAAGAAGATACATTTCCAAGAGGTTTTGAGAAGCGTTTGGATTGTTGGAGACTGATATTTTTTGGTTTGAGGTTAAATTTCAAATCGGATGATTGGAGGGCTTCTGACACACCCTGCAGGAATCGGCACTTTTAAACCCTAGCTAGGGTTAGGGTTAGCGATCCCACACTACTTAGAAGTTTTTTACTATCAGCGCTGCATTGCGGGCCCCCAGTTATCTTTAGGATGAGTGATAATTTGCTCCTATATGCACTTTTAGTTTTCGGGCAGTTTTGGCCACCTTTCTGTCTATTGCCCCATTCATTGATTTGATCCCAAAAGTGAGCCAGTTGAAAAGTGTGAAGAATACCTGTTCTAATGGGTGATCTCTCTTCATTTTGTCATTTAAAGTGCAGCTAGAAGTGTAACTTCAGGCAAAATTCTATGGTTCTCTTAACCCTAACCCTAGCTAGGCATTAAAAGCATGCCGATGTATCTACCATTTGACAGCACTTTTCACCTCAATGAAAATTTGCCTAAAGAAGACAGATGATTAAAGAAGATACATTTCCAAGAGGTTTTGAGAAGCGTTTGGATTGTTTGAGACTGATATTTTTTGGTTTGAGGTTAAATTTCAAATCGGATGATTGGAGGGCTTCTGACACACCCTGCAGGAATGGGCACTTTTAAACCCTAGCTAGGGTTAGGGTTAGCGAAAACGCACTACGTAGAAGTTTTTTACTCTCTGCGCTGCATTGCGGGCCCCCAGTTATCTTTAGGATGAGTGATAATTTGCTCCTATCTGCACTTTTAGTTTTCGGGCAGTTTTGGCCACCTTTCTGTCTATTGCCCCATTCATTGATTTGATCCCAAAAGTGAGCCAGTTGAAAAGTGTGAAGAATACCTGTTCTAATGGGTGAACTCTCTTCATTTTGTCATTTAAAGTGCAGCTAGAAGTGTAACTTCAGGCAAAATTCTATGGTTCTCTTAACCCTAACCCTAGCTAGGCATTAAAAGCATGCCGATGTATCTACCATTTGACAGCACTTTTCACCTCAATGAAAATTTGCCTAAAGAAGACAGATGATTAAAGAAGATACATTTCCAAGAGGTTTTGAGAAGCGTTTGGATTGTTTGAGACTGATATTTTTTGGTTTGAGGTTAAATTTCAAATCGGATGATTGGAGGGCTTCTGAGACACCCTGCAGGAGTGGGCACTTTTAAACCCTAGCTAGGGTTAGGGTTAGCGAAAACGCACTACGTAGAAGTTTTTTACTCTCTGCGCTGCATTGCGGGCCCCCAGTTATCTTTAGGATGAGTGATAATTTGCTCCTATCTGCACTTTTAGTTTTCGGGCAGTTTTGGCCACCTTTCTGTCTATTGCCCCATTCATTGATTTGATCCCAAAAGTGAGCCAGTTGAAAAGTGTGAAGAATACCTGTTCTAATGGGTGAACTCTCTTCATTTTGTCATTTAAAGTGCAGCTAGAAGTGTAACTTCAGGCAAAAATCTATGGTTCTCTTAACCCTAACCCTAGCTAGGCATTAAAAGCATGCCGATGTATCTACCATTTGACAGCACTTTTCACCTCAATGAAAATTTGCCTAAAGAAGACAGATGATTAAAGAAGATACATTTCCAAGAGGTTTTGAGAAGCGTTTGGATTGTTTGAGACTGATATTTTTTGGTTTGAGGTTAAATTTCAAATCGGATGATTGGAGGGCTTCTGACACACCCTGCAGGAATGGGCACTTTTAAACCCTAGCTAGGGTTAGGGTTAGCGATCCCACACTACGTAGAAGTTTTTTACTATCAGCGCTGCATTGCGGGCCCCCAGTTATCTTTAGGATGAGTGATAATTTGCTCCTATCTGCACTTTTAGTTTTCGGGCAGTTTTGGCCACCTTTCTGTCTATTGCCCCATTCATTGATTTGATCCCAAAAGTGAGCCAGTTGAAAAGTGTGAAGAATACCTGTTCTAATGGGTGATCTCTCTTCATTTTGTCATTTAAAGTGCAGCTAGAAGTGTAACTTCAGGCAAAATTCTATGGTTTTCTTAACCCTAACCCTAGCTAGTCATTAAAAGCATGCCGATTTATCTACCATTTGACAGCACTTTTCACCTCAATGAAAATTTGCCTAAAGAAGACAGATGATTAAAGAAGATACATTTCCAAGAGGTTTTGAGAAGCGTTTGGATTGT